>NC_058519.1:647987171-649312886 GCF_904849725.1 Hordeum vulgare subsp. vulgare | reverse complement strand
GCATCTAAGCTGAGGGATGCCCCGGAAAGCATCCCCTCTTTCGTCTTCGATACTATCGTTATATCCTACTTGCAGCAATATTTTTATTCATCACATAATATGTGTTTTTCTTGGAGCATCATTTTTCTGTTTTCCTATGTTAGATGTTATTTATAATCTTGCTTTTCAATAAAAGGTTCCAAGAATTGCCTTTAGAATGCTTGAATTGCATGTGTGATTTGTGCTGTATAAAACAAAAACTGTTGCTGTAGTATTTGAATTATGTAATATAAAGTAACATTCCTTTTCATTAACAGATTGCACATCAAAAAATAAAAAGCGCATGACAACCTCTGCTTCCCTCTATGAAGGGCCTATCTTTTACTTTTCATGTCGAGTCAACTTCTTATTCCAATCTATTAATTCCTTAGTTGGCAAAGATCATGTTTTGGGGAAAAGATTGAGACACATATATGCAATTGAATATAGGTGATCATGATTCATTATGTGTTGACATTATCCCGGAGATAAATAAGTTGAGAGACGAAGCTTTAATCCCCTATCTTCCTTGTGTTCGACTGAAAATGTTTGTTCTAAAAATATACTTTGAGTGTGAGAAATCATGGAAGAATAAGTGATAGTTGAGTATGTGGAATTTGCTGAACCAAAGCTCTTACATAGACCCTTCCTAAAAATAAGATGAATTGTAATTGTTTGATGACTGATAACATAGTTTGATATTTTTCAGGAAAGTTTATGATCTATACTTTAACATGTGAATAACGTGCTACTTGATCTTGAGAAGCTTTATTAGAAATAATTGCTGGTTATGATGCTAGAAAAATGGCTGAAATTGTCCTTGGTCAATATTATACATTATGCTAGCATTCACACTTCATAAATTATTTGTTTTATCATTTGCCTACTCGAGGACGAGTAGGAATTAAGCTTGAGGATGCTGATACGTCTCCAACGTATCGATAATTTATGAAGTATCCATGCCATATTTGCCTATGTTTATAATAACTTTATATGGTATTGATGCACTTTATATGATTTATTTAGAACTAACCGGGACTCACGTTGTTTTCAGCAAAATTACCGTGGTGTTGTTTTTGTGCAAAAAAGGAAATTTCTCGGAATCGCCCGAAACGTTTTTATGATTTTTTTTCTGGAACATATGATCAACGTTGGAGCGAAGAACCACCAGAGGGGGTCTGCCACGAAGGCACAAGCCAACAGGGCGCGGCCTACGCCTTCGCCGCGCCCTGATGACTTGTAGGGCCCACGTGACTCCATTGCGCGTGATTCCAACGCTGAAAAATCATATAAATACCAGAAATCCGAGAAATGAAGAGAGAACTTTCGCTCCGCCGACGCAACTCTCTGTATCACTGAAAAACCAATCTGGAGAAATTCGAGTACCCTGCTGGAGAGGGATAACCATGAACGGTGGCCATCTTCATCATCCCGGTGGAGGCCATGATGACGAGGGAGTAGTTCACCCTCGAGGCTGAGGGTATATACCAGTAGCTATGTGTTCAATCTCTCTCTCTCTCTCTCTCTCTCTCTCTCTCGTGTTCTTGAGATGGCACGATCTCAAGAACACGGGCTTTGTTAGGAAAGTTGGATCATAAGATGTATTTCCCTTACCATCTATTTGTGATGAATTGAGTCTTTTCCTTTAAGACCTCGTCATGTTGGATTGAGAATATTGGTATGACAACACTTGATATATGTTGAGGCATCAACTTGCGGGTTCCGGTGACCTTGGGGATCTATGCATAGGGGTTGATTGCATGTTTTCATACCATGTTCTTCGATAGAAATCTTGGGGTGCTCCTTGCACGTTCTTTGTGTTGGATTGAATATGATAGCTCTGAAATTGTTCGATGCACGTCACACAATTTACCCACGGATACTTGAGGCAACATTGGAGTATCTAGGTGACACTAGGGTCAATTTATATGTATCATTGGTGTTATTATAGTATGAACTCTTGAATAGATTAAACGGAAAGGATAGCTTGATGTTATCTTAGTACGAACTCTTGAATAGATTGATCGGAAATAATAACTTTGAGGTGGTTCTACTACCTACACCAATTCCATCTTATTGTTCTCAGCTAGATAGGAACTTTGGAGTGATTCTTTGTTGCACGTTGAGGGATCCAACTATGTTAGCATTGTTGAGAGATTGCGCTAGTGAAAGTATGTACCCTAGGCCTTATTTCCAAGCATCAATACAACATTTTCCTCGTTGTTTGCCACTTGGTACCTTGCTGTTTTTATATTTTCAGATTACAAAAACCTATATCTACCATCCATATTGCGCTTGTATCACAATCTCTTCGCCGAACTAGTGCACCTATACAATTTACCATTGTATTGGATGTGTTGGGGACACAAGAGATTTCTTGTATTTGATTGCAGGGTTGCTTGAGAGAGACCATCTTCATCCTACACCTCCCACGGGTTGATAAACCTTAGGTCAATCACTTGAGGGAAAATTGTTGTTGTCCTACAAAACTCTGTGCTTGGAGGCCCAACACGAGTCTACAAGAACAAAGTTGTGTAGTAGACATCAAGCTATTTTCTGGCGTCGTTGCCGGGGAGGTGAGTGCTTGAAGGTATATCTTTAGATCTTGCAATTTAATATTTTAGTTTCTCCTTTTTCATTATCTTGGTTTTATAAAATAAAACTACAAAAAAATGGAGTCTACGTAGCCTAAATGGTTTCATCATTTTAAATTCTTCCATGAGAAAGTTGGTTTGGAAAATGTTGCTCATGTTATTCCCTTGAATGATGAGCATGATTGCAATGTTGTTAGTACAATTTCTCATAATATCCATGATGCTAATGATGATTGCACTAGTCATGATAAAAGGGTTTCCTATAAGCATGTCAATTTTGGTGGAGTGAATAAAATTTGCAAATACATGCCATATAGGGAAGATAGATTTGCAAGAAGCATAAACATGATCAAACTAATTGGTGGCTTAAAGTGATAGACGAAAGTGCCACGGAATAATGCTCTCTTCATCCCATTACGTGTGAACTTTGCAATATAGTTGGTCATCTTAATTTCGAATGCAGGTTTTTTTATGATCGAACCGTTTCCAAATATTGTGATAATTTGATCTCCCATGAACTCTATAGTGAACTTTGTTTATTTTTGGGGCAGGAAGAATTGTCACATAAAAATGATTGTTTTGATATATTCCTTATCACTAATGGTAATGAAACTAACCTACAAGAAATCTATATGTTTTGCATAGTGAATTGCAATGAGAATGCTTATATCGCCATCTATAGAAAGAATGAGAAACCAATAGAATATAAAAGGAACATTAATGAAAGGGTAAAGGTCTCCAAGTACCCCCCCCCTATTGTTTCTCGTGATGAATCAGGTTGCAAGGAAGAGCTTTCCATCAAACCAATCTCTTTAAGAAGCTCGAAAAAATCACTTAGACCCACACATAAGGTGGTGAAGAAGAAGAAAAGAAGGAAAAGTACAGGTAAAAATGTATCTCTCCCAAATAATGTTGTTCCTATAATCATTGAGAATGAATACGAAAATAGTGTGGATGATGATACACTTGATGATTATTTTAGTATGCCTACTACTTGTTGTGATGAGGATGATTGGGAAGATAATGATACTCCTTATAATATTGAAAATCATTTTGGCACCAGCTTCGAAAATTGTGATGATAATAATTGTTACACTATTGGTGCTATTCATGCTATTGATGATTATGCTAATGATATGCAAACCCACAAGCTTGGGGATGCTATGCTTGATGAGAATGAAATATTTGAGAATATATTTGCTGCAATTAATGCCTATTCCAAGCTTGGGGGTGCTATGTGTAATCAAGATGCTATTTTTTATCCCTCTACTTCGAATGATCAAATTTGTTATGATGATTGCTTGCCTCCCATTTATGATGAGAACCAAGTTGCTACTTATGATGATTATTGTGATGATACTTATGCTATAAACAATTGTGATGATTATTATTATAAAATTTGTTACAATTATTAATACCCTTTTTTGAACATTATTCTTTTAATGTGGAAACAATTTATAGCATTCAAGTCAACTATGATACTCCCACTACTATGTATGAGAAGTTTGCTTGTGGGGACAGTAATAAATTTTCTATGCTTGTACATCATGAAAAGAATGCTTTATGTGATAGTTATATTGTTGAATTCCTTCATGATGATACCGAAAATTATTATGAGGGGGGGGGGGAACATATCCTTGTAGGAATTGCAATAATGTCAAGTTTGTTCCCTATGTTTTGAAAATCTTGAAGATATGCTTGTTTTGCCTTCCTATTCTAGTTGATTCTTGTTCTAAAAAATTGTTTTCTCACAAAATACATATGCATAGGAATAGAGTTAGACTTAAATGTGCTAGTCATATGCTACATGATGCTCCCATTGTGTTCCAATTTAGTATTTTTTACGTGAGCATTATTGAAATCATCATGCCTAGCTAAAAAGGCTTCAAAGAAAAGCGCTTGTTGGAGAGAACCCAACACTTTTACATTCTGTTCTTGTGTGTTCACATGATTAATATACTTTATTAATCATGTCTTGTGTATTTCATTTCAATAAAGTGCCAAGTAAAGCCTTTGGTTTACTGTGGAAATTTGTTAGTTTGAATCTGTGCAAAAACAGAAACTTTTGCCTCTAGTATATGAATTATGTGATTTTACTGGAAAGTCAAAAAAATCTAATTTTTTTTACAAAGTTTTTATATGCAAATACTATGCGTTATCCTAATTGTTCAGAATTGTTAGAGTCAGGTAAGTATGGTTTTCAGTCAGATCTTCACACACTGTTCGGTTTTTGACAGATTCTGTTTTGCATGCATAGTTTGCTTGTTTTAGTGATTCCATAGCTTATATTGAGTGATATAAATTATGGTAATGATAGAATACAGTAGGTGTAATGTGGTAACAATTATGAATCTTGTTTTGAGAGTACCTAAGTGAATGATCTATCTTTATTATACTAACCCATCTCACGAAGTTCCGTTAAGTTTTGTGTGATTGAAGTTTTCAAGTTTTGGGTGAGATACCGATATGAGAAGAATAAGGAGTGAAAATACCATAAGCTTGGGGATTCCCAAGGCACCCCCAAGGTAATATTCAAGGAAGACCCAAGCGTCTAACCTTAGGGATGCCCCAGAAAGCATCCCCTCTTTCTTCTTCGATACTACGCATCCCACCCCTCTTCGTCAACTATCAATTAGCCTATGTTGAGCCTAAATTTTTATTCGTTCAAATGATATATGTGTGACAACGCGAGACCGATGATACGTCCATTTTGCATCATGCTTTCATGTTGATATTTATTGCTTTTTGGGCTGTTATATTACTTGTGGTACCATATTTATGCCTTTTCTCTCTTATTTTGCAAGGATTATTTGAAGAGGGAGAATTCAGGCAGCTGGAATTCTGGACTGGAAAAGGAGCAAATCCTAGTCCACTATTCTGCACATCTCCAATTGCCTTGAAAATTTACGTGGATTTTTTCTGGATTATATAAAAAATACTAGGCGAAAGAACTACCGGAGGGGGGCCACCAGGGCTCCACAAGCTCGCCCACCGCCACCACCCCCTGGTGGCGCAAGGCAAGCTTGTGGGCTGCTTGTCGACCCACTAGCCCCCCTCTTTTGCTGTATGAAGGGTTTTGGTCTGGAAAAAAATCAATAGGGAGCTTTTTCGTGGTTTCGCCGCCGCCACGAGGCGGAACTTGAGCAGATCCAATCTAGAGCTCCGGCAGGACGATCCTGCCGGGGAAACTTCCCTCCCGGAGGGGGAAATCGTCACCATCGTCATCACCAACACTCCTCTCGTCGGAGGGGAGGCATCTTCATCAACATCTTCATCAGCACCATCTCCTCTCCAATCCCTAGTTCATCTCTTGTAACCAATCTTCGTCTCGCAACTCCGATTGGTACTTGTAATGTTGCTAGTAGTGTTGATTACTCTTTGTAGTTGATGCTAGTTGGATTACTTGGTGGAAGAGTTTATGTTCAGATCCTTGATGCTATTCATTACACCTCTGGTCATGATTATGATTATGTCTTGTGAGTAGTTACTTTTGTTCCTGAGGACATGGGATAACTCATGTTAATAATAGTCATGTGAATTTGATATTCGTTCGGTATTTTGATATGTTGTATGTTGTCTTTTCCTCTAGTGGTGTTATGTGAACGTCGACTACATAACACTTCACCATATTTGGGCCTAGAGGAAGGCAGTGGGAAGTAGTAAGTAGATGATGGGTTGCTGGAGTGACAGAAGCTTAAACCCCAGTCTATGCGTTGCTTCGTGAGGGGCTGATTTGGATCCACTAGTTTAATGTTATGGTTAGACTTTGTCTTAATTCTTCATTTGTAGTTGTGGATGCTTGCGAGAGAGGTTAATCATAAGTGGGATGCTTGTCCAAGTAAGGGCAGTACCCAAGCACCGGTCCACCCACATATCAAACTATCGAAGTAGCGAACGCGAATCATATGAACATGATGAAACTAGCATGACAGAAATTCCCGTGTGTCCTCGGGAGTGTTTTTCCTCCTATAAGACTTTGTTCAGGCTTGTCCCTTGCTGCAAAAGGGATTGGGCCACTTCTTGCACCGCTACTACTACTTGTTACTTGTTACTTTTTGCTCGCTACATTTCACCTCGCTACACAATCACTTGTTACTGCTACTTTCAGTGCTTGCAGTTATTACCTTGCTGAAATCCATTTATCTGAGCCTTCTGCTCCTCGTTGGGTTCGACACTCTTACTTATCGAAAGGACTACGATTGATCCCCTATAATTGTGGGTCATCAAAACTCTTTTCTGGCGCCATTGCCGGGAGTGAAGCGCCTTTGGTAAGTGGAAATTGGTAAGGAAACATTTATATACTGTGCTGAAATTTATTGTCACTTGTCACTATGGAAACTGTTCCTTTGAGGAGTTTGTTCGGGGTATCTTCACCACGAACGGAAGCATAAGGAGTTGCTCCTCAACCTGTGGTACCTACTGAAAATATCTTTTATCAAAATTCCTTTGGGTATGCTTGAGAAACTGTTGGCTAATCCTTTCACAGGAGATGGATCTTCACATCGAGACTTGCATCTAATCTATGTAGATGAAGTTTGTGGTTTATTTAAGCTTGCAGGTTTGCCCGAGGATGAGGTAAAGAAGAAAGTCTTTCCTTTATCTTTGAAGGATAAGGCGTTGACATGGTATAGGCTATGTGATGATACTGGATCATGGGGCTACAATCGATTGAAATTGGAATTTCATCAAAAGTTCTATCCTATGCATTTAGTACATCGTGATCGGAACTTTATTTATAACTTTTGGCCTCGTGACAGGGAAATCATAGCTCAAGCTTGGGGGAGGCTTAAATCAATGCTATATTCATGCCCCAATCATGAGCTCTCGAGAGAAATCATCACTCAAAACTTTTATGCTCGGCTTTCTCATGAAGATCGTACCATGCTTGACACTTCTTGTGTCGGTTATTTTATGAAGAAGGATATTGATCACAAGTGGAATTTATTGGAGAGAATCAAATGCAACTCTGAAGATTGGGAGCTGGAGGAAGGTAAGGAGTCAGGTATGAATTTCCAGTTTGATTGCGTTAAATCTTTTGTTGAGACAAACACTTCTAGAGATTTTAGCACTAAGTATGGACTTGACTCTGAGATAGTAGCTTCTCTATGTGAATCTTTTGCTGCCCATGTTGATCTTCCCAAAGAGAAGTGGTTTAAATATCATCCTCCTGTAAAAAGAAACATAGCCAAAACCAATCTAGTTGAGGAGAAAGTCATTGCTTTTAGTGATCCTGTTGTTCCTTGTGCTTACACTGAGAAACCACCATACCCTGCTAGGATAAAGGATTATTCTAAAGCTCCAACTATGATACGTAGGGGTTACATTAGACCACTTGCACCCCCTGAGGAGATTAGAGTTGAACCTAGTGTTGCTATTATCAAAGATCTCTTAGCCGAAGACATAGACGGGCATGTTATCAAATTCTGTGAGGACTCCACTAGAATTGCTAAACCTCACGTGAAAGACAAATACGGACCTGTAGTTGGCCTTCCCGTTGTTTCTGTCAAGATAGGAGATCACTGTTACCATGGTTTATGTGATATGGGAGCTAGTGTTAGTGCAATACCCCATTCTCTTTATGATGAAATCAAAGATCAGATTGCACCTGCTGAGTTAGAACCCATTGATGTCACTATGACGCTAGCTAATAGAGACACTATCTGCCCTCTGGGAATTGTGAGAGACGTAGAAGTCATGTGTGGTAAGACAAAGTATCCTACTGATTTCCTCGTCCTTGGTACTGCACAAGATAGCTTTTGTCTCATCATATTTGGTAGACCCTTTCTCAATACTGTCAATGCTCACATTGATTGCATTAAGCAGACTGTCACAGTAAGTTTCGAGGGTGTGTCTCATGAATTTAACTTCTCCAAGTTTGGAAGACAACCCCATGAAAGAGAGTCGTCTGGTAGGGATGAAATCATTGCTCTTGCCTCTATTGCCGTACCTCCTAAGGATCCTTTAGAGCAATATCTGCTTGAGCATGAAAATGATATGCATATGGAGGAGAGAGATGAGATAGATAAAATTGTCTTAGAACAATATCCTATTCTCAAGAATAATCTGCCAGTTGAACTGCTTGGGGATCCTCCCCCACCAAAGGGTGATCCGGTGTTCGAGCTTAAACAATTGCCTGATACTCTTAAGTATGCCTATCTTGATGAGAAGGAGATATATCCTGTCATTATTAGTGCTCTCCTCTCAGAGCGCGAAGAGAATAAGTTACTAAAAACTCAGAGGAAGCACCGCGCTGCTATTGGATATACTCTTGATGATCTTAAGGGTATTAGTCCTACTCTATGTTAGCACAAGATTAAAACCGATCCTGACTTTAAACCAGTTGCTGATCATCAAAGGAGATTAAATCCTAAGATGAAAGAGGTCGTTAGAAAAGAAATATTAAAGCTTCTGGAAGAAGGAATCATTTATCATGTTGCTCATAGTGATTGGGTAAGTCCACTACATTGCGTACCTAAGAAGGGAGGTATCACCGTCGTTCCTAATGATAAGGATGAACTAATCCCACAAAGGATTATTACCGGCTACAAAATGGTGATAGACTTCTGGAAACTGAACAAGGCAACCAGGAAAGATCATTATCCTTTGTCGTTCATCGACCAAATGCTAGAAAGGCTATCAAAACACAAACACTTCTGCTTTCTAGACGGTTATTCAGGTTTCTCGCAAATACCTGTTGCACAATCTGATCAAGAGAAAACCACTTTCACCTGCCCTTTCGGTACCTTTGCCTATAGACGTATGCCTTTTGGCTTATGTAATGCACCTGCCACCTTCCAAAGATGTATGATGGCTATATTCTCTGACTTTTGTGAAAAGATCGTCGAGGTTTTCATGGATGACTTCTCCGTTTACGGGTCTTCCTTTGATGATTGCCTCAGCAACCTCGATTGAGTCTTACAGAGATGCAAAGAGACCAACCTCGTCTTGAATTGGGAGAAGTGCCACTTTATGGTTAATGAAGGTATCGTCTTAGGACACAAAATCTCTGAAAGAGGCATTGAAGTTGATAAGGCTAAGGTTGATGCAATTGAGAAAATGCCTTGCCCCACAGATATCAGAGGTATATGAAGTTTCCTAGGTCATGCTGGTTTCTATAGAAGGTTCATTAAAGACTTCTCTAAGATTTCTAGGCCTCTTACCAACCTCTTGCAGAAGGATGTTCCTTTTGTTTTTGATGAGGATTGTTAGGAAGCCTTTGAAATACTTAAGAAGGCTTTGATAACCGCACCTATTGTTCAACCACCTGACAGGAACTTGCCCTTTCAAATCATGTGTGACGCTAGTGATTATGTTGTTGGTTCTGTTCTAGGAAAGAGAGTTGACAAGAAGTTGAATGTCATTCACTACGCTAGTAAAACTCTAGACAGTGCCCAAAGAAACTATGCCACTACGGAGAAGGAATTTTTAGCAGTCGTGTTTGCATGTGAAAAGTTCAGATCTTACATAGTTGACTCCAAAGTCACTATTCACTCTGATCATGCTGCTATTAAGTACCTCATGGAGAAGAAGGATGCTAAGCCTAGGCTGATCAGATGGGTTCTCGTGCTATAGGAATTTGATTTGCACGTCGTTGACCGAAAGGGTGCTGATAACCCTGTAGCAGATAACTTGTCTAGGCTAGAGAATGTCCTTGACGACCCACTACCTATTGATGACAGCTTTCCTGATGAGCAATTAAATGTCATCCGCACCTCACTTAGTGCACCGTGGTATGCCGATTATGCAAACTATATCGTAGCCAAATACATACCACCCAGTTTCACCTATCAACAAAAGAAGAAATTCTTCTTTGATTTGAGACACTACTTTTGGGATGATCCTCACCTTTATAAGGAAGGAGTATATGGTGTTATTAGACGTTGTGTGCCTGAACATGAACAGGGACAGATCCTGTAGAAGTGTCACTCCGAAGCCTACGGAGGACACCATGCTGGAGATAGAACTACCCATAAGGTATTGCAATCAGGTTTCTATTGGCCCACTCTCTTCAAGGATGCTCGTAAGTTTGTCTTGTCTTGTGACGAATGCCAAAGGATAGGGAACATCAGTAAGCGTCAAGAGATGCCTATGAACTATTCACTTGTCATTGAACCATTTGATGTCTGGGGCTTTGATTATATGGGACCCTTCCCGAATTCCAATGGGTACACTCACATCTTAGTTCCTGTGGATTACGTTACTAAGTGGGTAGAAGCTATCCCCACTAAAAATGTTGATCACCACACCTCTATTAAGATGCTTAAAGAAGTCATATTCCCAAGATTTGGAGTCCCTAGATACTTGATGACTGATGGCGGTTCACAGTTCATTCATGGTGTTTTCCGCAAGATGCTAGCTAAGTATGATGTCAACCATAGAGTTGCATCTCCTTATCATCCTGAGTCTAGTGGTCAAGTGGAGTTGAGTAATAGGGAGATCAAGTTGATCTTACAAAAGACCGTCAGTAGATCTCGAAAGAACTGGTCTAGCAAACTTGACTATGCACTATGGGCTTATAGGACTTCTTATAAGAATCCCATGGGCATGCCACCGTATAAAATGGTTTACGATAAGGCCTGTCATTTACATCTTGAGCTGGAACACAAAGCTTATTGGGAAATCAAAGAGCTCAACTTTGATTTCAAACTTGCTGGTGAGAAGCGGTTGTTTGATATCAACTTGTTAGATGAATGGAGAGCCCAGGCATATGAGAATGCCAGGTTGTTCAAGGAAAAGGTTAACAGATGGCACGACAAACGAATATAGAAACGAGAGTTCAATGTAGGTGATTATGTCTTGCTATACAATTCTCATTTGAGATTCTTTGCAGGCAAGATTCTCTCTAAATGGGAAGGTCCCTATGTTGTCGAGGAAGTATATCGTTCCGGTGCCATCAAAATCAATAACACGGAAGGAAATTTTCCTAGAGTGGTAAATGGGCAAAGAATCAAGCATTACATGTTTGGTACTCCCATAAATGTTGAGACCGATATCATCAATGTCATAACTCCAGAGGAGTACATAAGGGATGTTTATCAGCCTGTTTCAGACCTTGAAAATGAAGATTTATCTGTTTCGGTAAGAAATTGGACTCCGATACTTTTCCAATAGGAAATTTCTTCCGTTTTGGAATTTTTGGAAAATTAGAAAAATATAAAGCAGTCCGGAGAGCGAACGAGGTGGCCACAAGCCCTGCCACCGCCCCTACCCCCCTGGTGGCGGAGGGCAAGCTTGTGGGCACCTCGTGTGCCTCCCGGACTCCGTTTTCTTGCGGTGGACTCCTTCTGGCCCAGAAAAAAATCAATATATAGTCGCCGAAGGTTTTGATCTCCGTATCGCGTAGTTTTCCTCTGTTTTCGTTTCGACCTTGTTGTCTGCCGCAGATCTAGGTCAAGATGTCTTCTCAAGATTTAGAGGGAGAGAGCTATGTGGCTGACTACCTTGCTAACCCCAAGGTCTATGGGGACTTGGAACCATATGGATGGACCACTGATGAGGAAGAGGACTATGAGCCCAAAGGGAAGGAGTAAATGAGTTTTGATGAAGAGGAGACTCCTCTACCTCAACCTGCAAACACCCATGTGGAGTTCAAGAAGTCAAGCCTCCCTGACCATAGGAAGAAGCCTAAGACCTTGTTTATCCCTTCTCGTTTCTTGCAGGAGAGTAAGCAGGAGCTTTGCCATAGAGTTTTGAAACTTGAGGAGGAAAATGACGATCTAAGGGAGCAGAACTTTTTGCTCGAGTGGAAATTAGACAAGCTCAAGACTGCTCCAACACCACCACCATCACCACCAAAGGAAGACAACTAAGCATTGGTATGGGCAATCCCCTTGGCTTCTGCCAAGCTTGGGGGATTTAACCTGGTATCGTATCCCCTTTATATCTTTTGCTTTTACCTTTCTTTTAGTTCTTTCCTTTTCAGTTTTTATTTCTTCTTTTAGAGGAATAAGTCTTCAGTTTTTAGTTTGAGTCTTTTGCTTTTGTCTCTCCCCCGATGTATTCGAGCTTACGAGCTATATAATAAAGAGTATCTTAGTCAAGGGCTTTGCTTTGTGCCATGATCAAAAGTATGAAAAGAACGATAGCATGAAAGATCATGAGACGATCTTATGGAAAGTGATAACTTCACTTATGACACGTATGATGATTGAAACTTGTTGAGAGTAAATCAACATAGACCTTACTCATTGTTGCAATTAATAAGAAGTAATAAGGAAAGAGAGGTTCACATATAAGTATATAATCTTAGCCACTTTTTGCAATTGTGAGCACTCACCAAACTATTACATGGCTAGGAGTAGATGTTGGACAAGGAAGACAACATAATGAATTGTGTTTGCTTGGTTCCAAACAATGTTATATGATTACAGATCCCTTAGCATGTGATGATTGCTTCCACCTCATATTAGCCAAAACTCCCGCACCAAGTAGAGATACTACTTGCGCATCCATAAACCTCCAACCCAGTTTTGCCATGAGAGTCCACCATACCTACCTACGGATTGAATAAGATCCTTCAAGTAAGTTGTCATCGGTGCAAGCAATAAAAATTTCTCTCTAATATGTATGACCTATTAGTGTGTGGAAAATAAGCTTTGTACGAACCTGTCATGAGGAAGACATAAAAGCGACGGACTGCATAATAAAGTTCTTTATTACAGGAGGCAATATAAAGTGACGTTCGTCCGCACTAAGAGGACACGCATTCAAACCTCAAAAGCGCATGACAACCTCTGCTTCCCTCTGCGAAGGGCCTATCTTGTACCTTTACTTTTTACCCTTGTAAGAGTCATGGTGATCTTCACCAATTCCATTTTTGCCTTTGTCTTGGCTACCGTCACATGTTTGGGAAATATCTATATTCATATATCAACTTGGAGTTGAGTACTTGTGCTTTATTGTTGTTGACTTTACCCTTGAGGTAAATGGTTGGGAGGCAAAACTATAAGCCCCTATCTTCCTCTGTGTCCACCTGAAACTTTGACACCATGAGTACCACGCGAGTTGTAGCAATTGTGGAGAACGAAAGAGATGATTGAGTATGTGGGTTTGCCTTACAAGCTCTTATTTGACTCTTTCTGATGTTGTGATAAATTGCAATTGCTTCAATGACTATGGATTATTGTTGGTTACTTCTCGGTAAGGTTTTTGCTTCATGCTTTGCTTTGTGAAGGAATTATTACTTTCCCATAAGAATCTTTATGATGTATTGTTGTTCTATGTGTGATCATGATGCCCTCATGTCCGTATTATGTTTTATCGACACCTTCGTCCCCAAACATGTGGACATATTTATGGAACTTGGTTTTCGCTTGAGGACAAGCGAGGTCTAAGCTTGGGGGAGTTGATAGGTCCATTTTGCATCATACTTTCACGTTGATATTTATTGCTTTTTTGGTTGTTATATTACTTGTGGTACCATATTTATGCCTTTTCTCTCTTATTTTGCAAGGATTATTTGAAAAGGGAGAATTCAGGCAGCTGGAATTCTAGACTAGAAAAGGAGCAAATCCTAGTCCACTATTCTGCACATCTCCAAATGCCCTGAAAAATTACGTGGATTTTTTCTGGATTACATAAAAAATACTGGGCGAAAGAACTACCGGAGGGGGCCACCAGGGCTCCACAAGCTTGCCCACCACCACCACCCCCCTGGTGGCGCACGACAAGCTTGTGAGCTGCCTGACGGCCCACTAGCCCCCCTCTTTTGCTATATGAAGGGTTTTGGTCTGGAAAAAATCAATAGGGAGCTTTTTCATGGTTTCGCCGCCGCCACGAGGCGGAACTTGAGCAGATCCAATCTAGAGCTCCGGCGGGACGATCCTGCTGGGGAAACTTCCCTCCTGGAGGGGGAAGTCGTCGCCATCGTCATCACCAACACTCCTCTCGTCGGAGGGGAGGCATCTTCATCAACATCTTCATCAGCACCACCTACTCTCCAATCCCTAGTTCATCTCTTGTAACCAATCTTCGTCTCGCAACTCCGATTGGTACTTGTAAGGTTGCTAGTAGTGTTGATTACTCTTTGTAGTTGATGCTAGTTGGATTACTTGGTGGAAGAGTTTATGTTCAGATCCTTGATGCTATTCATTACACCTCTGGTCATGATTATGATTATGTCTTGTGAGTATTTACTTTTGTTCCTGAGGACATGGGATAAGTCATGTTAATAATAGTCATGTGAATTTGATATTCGTTTGGTATTTTGATATGTTGTATGTTGTCTTTTTCTCTAGTGGTGTTATGTGAACGTCGAATACATAACACTTCACCATATTTGGACCTAGAGGAAGGCATTGGGAAGTAGTAAGTAGATGATGGGTTGCTGGAGTGACAGAAGCTTAAACCCCAGTCTATGCGTTGCTTCGTGAGGGGCTGATTTGGATCCACTAGTTTAATGCTATGGTTTGACTTTGTCTTAATTCTTCTTTTGTAGTTGCGGATGCTTGCGAGAGAGGTTAATCATAAGTCGGATGCTTGTCCAAGTAAGGGCAGTACCCAAGCGCCGGTCCACCCACATATCAAACTATCAAAGTAACGAACGCGAATCATATGAACATGATGAAACTAGCATGACAGAAATTCCCGTGTGTCCTCGGGAGCGTTTTTCCTCCTATAAAACTTTGTTCAGGCTTGTCCCTTGCTGCAAAAGGGATTGGGACACTTGGTGCACCGCTGCTACTACTTGTTACTTGTTACTTTTTGCTCGCTACGTTTCACCTCGCTACACAATCACTTGTTACCGCTACTTTCAGTGCTTGTAGTTATTACCTTGCTGAAATCCGTTTATCAGAGCCTTCTGCTCCTCGTTGGGTTCGACACTCTTACTTATCGAAAGGACTACGATTGA
The DNA here is from genome assembly GCF_904849725.1 of Hordeum vulgare subsp. vulgare. Classification (NCBI taxonomy): domain Eukaryota; kingdom Viridiplantae; phylum Streptophyta; class Magnoliopsida; order Poales; family Poaceae; genus Hordeum; species Hordeum vulgare. The sequence continues at coordinate 649,297,424 of NC_058519.1, read as the reverse complement.
TCCCCTATACTTGTGAGTCATCAACCGACGCTCCAGAAGATTCCCCTTTTATTCTGTTGTGTGACTTATTTGTCTGTCGCATTCATCATCGCATCATTCGCATCATCAGCATTGCATCGGCACTCTGTTGCCGCCAGTTTTCAGAACTTGCATCCGTTAGTAGTTGCCGGTTCTCTTCGTTGACCGTTTTGAGCCCAAACACACTCGCGCGCACTCGCGACATCGTTTAAATATTTGTTTTTAAAATTGTCCAGGAAATATGCTCGAATTGGGTCGAAAATTGGCGTGCGGTCTTATTTTTATGTAGGTAGGCCGCCTGCCAATTTTCGTCGCAATCAGAGTCCGTTTGATAGCCGAGCGGTCGACCGTAGTGGCACCGTCACTGGGTTATCGTCGGACATTTTCGGTGTTTTAAATCTCTGTCGCCGGGTCGCACCATTTCCCTCTCGTCTTAAACCAACACCCACTCTACACGGCCCAACCAGCACACCGTGCCAACCCTGCGACCGGGGACGTCCGATCGCGATCGCGCGGTCGAAATGGGCCTTGAAAACCCCAAACCCTAGCCAACTCTGCTATAAATGGGCATTCCCACGTCCAAATCGGGCAGCCCCAGGCCTGCCTCGGGATCCATGCACCCCCTCAAACCCTAGCGCTGACTCTCCTCCTCCCTCAGCTGCCAGGCCCATCCGGGCCCATATCCGGCCCTCCCCGGGCCCGGGTCACCTCGCCGCCAGTCGCCCGAACCTTCCGCCCGAAGCTCCTGCCCGACCCCTTGTCCAGTCGGTTGCTACGGCGACAGAAATCTTTTGTTGTCTCTTGAGCTTGCTTTGGTTTTTGCCTTGAAGAGGAAAGGGCGATGCAGCACAGGAGCAGTAAGCATTTCCCTCAGTTTGAGAACCAAGGTATCAATCCAGTAAGAGAATCGCGTCAAGTCGAGAGTAATCTTGATATCATTAGCACAAGAAAACTTCACAACACAAAACTTAAACAGAAACTCGTAATATCATTAGCACAAGAAAACAAACTACCACCTTCTTAGGTACTGTAGCAATCTTGATTTCTATTTATATTGGTGTTAGATTACTGTATTCTCACTTTTCCATGGCTAATACCCCCCCGATACTATCTATAGTTTCATCAAAAGAAGCAACCAACTCAACAAAAACAAAATCTGTCAAAAACAGACCAGTCTGTAGCAATCTGTATACTTCGTATACTTCTGGTACCTCAAAAATTCTGAACAATTATGACTGCCTGGGCAAAAGGCATATCAACCAGCAACAAAAAGAATCAACTCAAAAGCTCTTTGTGAATAAAAACGAAAAATAATCTCGTGAGCGAAAAGTTTCTCTCTTTTTCCAGCAGGATCAATCAACCATCACCAAGACTGGTCATAAAGGTTTTGCTTGGCCCAAACATAAAAAGAAACACAAAATACACTATCATAACAGAATTATGATGGTGTGGACGCAACAAAACAGAAAGAAAAAATAAATTCATTGGGTTGCCTCCCAACAAGCGCTATTGTTTAACGCCCTTAGCTAGGCATAAAGCGATAGAATCACGTATCGTCATATTTGGTGCTCAAACCATAAGTAGCGTGATCACTCATGATCTTCAGGTCTTCATATTTCTTACTAGATGATTCACCACTACTTTTAGGAACAAAAACAGAGTTGGTGACTTTATTGTGGGCAAAATTTGGAGTATTCTGCACAGCAGCAAAAGCGGAAACCAAGTTGGTTATAACATCCTCTAGTTTGCCAATCCTAGCGGAGTCATGACCTAGTTTTTCGTTAACTATGGGTTCCTTCTCCTTTAAATTTTTCAAAACCATTCCCACCTTGGATCCGTACTGAGTGATTTGATTGTGGATCTTTTTATCCAAATTCTCAATAAGTTCGATCGTAGCAACTTTATTTTCAATGACATCCAGCCTACGCATCACATGTTCCAGAGTTAAGGTAGTTCCATTAACCATGAGTGGGGGTGAGCCTACCAAATTTATTCCAGCTCCGTAAGAATCAACGGTATGGCTACCCAAGAAATTTCCGCCTACGATGGTGTCAAGAATATATCTATTCCAAGGAGAAATACCCACATACAAACTGTGAAGTAGGACGGTAGTGGATTGCTTATGAGTAGATCTACTCTGAGCATTGCAAATCCTATACCAAGCGTCCTTTAAGTTTTCTTCCTCAATTTGTTTGAAATTGAGAACTTCGTTCTCGGGAGTATCGTTCGAAGTGGTGGATCTAGCCATGAGGACAGATAGACTATCCCACACAAACGAACAGAAAGCAAGCGAGAGAAAAGGGTGAACGAAAAAGGCAAATGAAGAAAAGGGCAATTTTTTTTGTAAATTTTTGTTTTTCAGAAGTGGGGGAGAGGAAAATGATAGACAAAAAAATAAATGCAGAGATGAGTTTGCGACACTTGCTTGGATGAGTTCTTGACTTGATCCTCCCCGGCAACGGCGCCAGAAACCATTCTGCTATGGCGACAGAAATCTTCTGTCGTCTCTTGAGCTTACGTTGGTTTTTCCCTTGAAGAGGAAAGGGCGATGCAGCACAGGAGCAGTAAGTATTTCCCTCAGTTTGAGAACCAAGGTATCAATCCAGTAGGAGAATCGCGTCAAGTCCAGAGTACCTGCACAAACACAAAAGAGCTTGCACCTAACACTATAAAGGGTTGTCAATCCCTTCAAGATTGATTGCAAAGGTGAGATCTGAAGGCGGAAAGTGCAACGAAGTAAAAGTGTAAGGCTGAAAATATGGTGTGAAGTAGACCCGGGGGCCATAGTGTTCACTAGAGGCTTCTCTCAAAATAGCAAATATTACGGTGGGTGAACAAATTACTGTCGAGCAATTGATAGAACCGCGCAAAGTCATGACGATATCTAAGGCAATGATCATACATATAGGCATCACGTCCGAGACAAGTAGACCGATACTTTATGCATCTACTACTATTACTCCACACATCGACCGCTATCCAGCATGCATCTAATGTATTGAGTTCATGACGAACAGAGTAACGCCTTAAGCAGGATGACATGATGTATAGGGATAAACTCAAACAAATGATGAAAACCCCATCTTTTTACCCTGAGGGAAACATAACGATGCGTGCCTCGCTACCCCTTCTGTCACTGGGTGAGGTCACTGCACGGTATGAACCCAAAATCAAGCACTTCTCCCATTGCAAGAATCATATATCAAGTTGGCCAAACAAAACCCACAACTCGAAGAGAATTACAAGGATATGAAATCATGCATAAGAGAGATCAGAAGAAACTCAAATAAGATTCATAGATAATCTGATCATAAATCCACAATTCATCGGATCTCGACAAACATACCGCAAAGTATGATTACATCGGATAGATCTCCATGAAGATCATGGAGAACTTTGTATTGAAGATCCAAGAGAGAGAAGAAGCCATCTAGCTACTAGCTACAGACCTGTTGGTCTATGGTGAACTACTCATGCATCATCGCAGAGGTCATGGTGTTGATGAAGAAGCCCTCCGTATCCGAATCCCCCCTCCGGCAGGGCACCAGAACGTGCCCCAGATGGGATCTTGCGGAGACAGAAGGTTGCGGCGGCGGAAAAGTATTTTCGTGGATCTCTCGCGCAGTTTTGGATTTGTCGGGAATTTATAGGCAGAAGAGGTAGGGCAGACGAGCCACATGGGGACCACAAGCCGGCTAGGCACGGGCCCCCTAGACGCGTCTAGGGGGCTTGTGGCCTCCCCTGGTGGCCTCTGCCTTGGTTCTCACGTCCCCTGCGTATCTTCTGTTCTAGAAAAAATCTTTTCGGAAGTTTTATTCCGTTTGGACACCGTTTAGAACTCTCCTCTGAAAAGGGTCAAAAACACGAAAAAAACAGGAATTGGCACTTGGCACTGAGTTAATTGTTGGGGAACGTCGCATGGGAAACAAAAAATTTCCTATGCACACGCAATACCTATCATGGTGATGTTCATCTACGAGACGAGATTTACGATCTACGTACCCTTGTAGATTGCACAGCAGAAGCGTTAAGAAACGAGGTTGATGTAGTGGAACGTCCGCACGTCCCTCGATCCGCCCCGCGAATCGTCCCGCGATCCGTCCCACTATCCGTCCCGCGATCTGTCCCACGAACCATCTTGCGATCCGTTGCACAAACCGTCTTGCGATCCATCTCACGATCCGTTCCGATCTAGTGCCGAACAGACGGCACCTCCGCGTTCAGCACACGTACTTCTCGACGATGATCTCGGCCTTCTTGATCCAGCAAGAGAGACGGAGAGGTAGATGAGTTCTCCAGCAGCGTGACGGTGCTCCGGAGGTTGGTGATGATCTATCTGAGCAGGGCTCCGCCCGAGCTCCCCAGAAATACGATCTAGAGGAAAAACCGTGGAGGTATGTGGTCGGGCTGCCGTGGCAAAAGTTGTGTCTCAAAAACCCTCAATACGTCTAGTATATATAGGAGGGATGGAGGGGAGGAGGCAGCCTCAAACACTCAAGGTTTGGCCGAAATTGGAGGTGGAGGAGTCCTACTCCAATCCTACTTGGAGTAGGATTCCACCTTCCCACTTGGAAACTCTTTCCACCTTGTGTTTTTTCCTTCTCAAACCTTATGGGCCTTAGTGGGAACTTATTCCAGCCCACTAGGGGCTGGTTTATCTCTTCCCATAGCCCATGAGACCCCTTGGGGCGTGACACCCCTCCCGATGGTCCCCGACACCCCTCCCGGCACTCCCGGTACACTACCGATGAGCCCGAAACTTTTCCGGTGACCAAAACAGGACTTCCTATATATCAATCTTTACCTACGGACCATTCCGGAGCTCCTCGTGACGTCTTGGATCTCATCTGGGACTCTGAACAACTTTCGGTTACCAATCATATAACTCAAATACGCATAAAACATCGTCGAACCTTAAGTGTGCAGACCCTGCGGGTTCGAGAACTATGTAGACATGACCCGAGAGACTCCTCGGTCAATATCCAATAGCGGGACCTGGATGCCCATATTGGATCCTACGTATTCTCCGAAGATCTTATCGGTTAAACCTCAGTGTCAAGGATTCATATAATCCCGTATGTCATTCCCTTTGTCCTTCGGTATGTTACTTGCCCGAGATTCGATCGTCGGTATCTGCGTACCTATTTCAATCTCGTTTATCGACAAGTCTATTTACTTGTTTCGTAATACAAAATCCCGTGACTTACACTAAGTCACATTGCTTGCAAGGCTTGTGTGTGATGTTGTATTACCGAGTGGGCCCCGAGATACCTCTGTTGGGGAACGTCGCATGGGAAACAAAAATTTTCCTACGCGCACGAAGACCTATCATGGTGATGTCCATCTACGAGAGGGGATGAGTGATCTACGTGCCCTTGTAGACCGTACAGCAGAAGCGTTAGAGAACGCGGTTGATGTAGTGGAACGTCCTCACGTCCCTCGATCCGCCCCGCGAACAATCCCGCGATCAGTCCCACGATCTAGTACCGAACGGACGGCACCTCCGCGTTCAGCACACGTACAGCTCGACGATGATCTCTGCCTTCTTGATCCAGCAAGAGAGACGGAGAGGTAGAAGAGTTCTACGGCAGCGTGACGGCGCTCCGGAGGTTGGTGATGACCTTGTCTCAGCAGGGCTCCGCCCGAGCTCCGCAGAAACGCGATCTAGAGGAAAAACCGTGGAGGTATGTGGTCGGGCTGCCGTGGAAAAGTCGTCTCAAATCAGCCCTAAAACCTCCGTATATATAGGTGGGAGGGAGGGGGCCTTGCCTTGGGGCTCAAGGAGCCCCAAGGGGGTCGGCCGAGTCCAAGGGGGAGGACTCTCCCCCCCCCCCAAACCGAGTTGGACTAGGTTTGGTGGGAGGGAGTCCCCCTCCCTTCCCACCTCCTCCTCTTTTTTTTTCTCTCTTGATTTTCTTCTCCTTGGCGCATAGGGCACTTGTGGGCTGTCCCACCAGCCCACTAAGGGCTGGTGTGTCTCCCCCAAGGCCTATGGGCTTCCCCGGGGTGGGTTGCCCCACCCCCCCCCCCCCCCCGGTGAACTCCCGGAACCCATTCGTCATTCCCGGTACATTCCCGGTAACTCCGAAAACCTTCCGGTAATCAAATGAGGTCATCCTATATATCAATCTTCGTTTCCGGACCTTTCCGGAAACCCTCGTGACGTCCGTGATCTCATCCGGGACTCCGAACAACATTCGGTAACCAACCATATAACTCTAATACGCATAAAACAACGTCGAACCTTAAGTGTGCAGACCCTGCGGGTTCGAGAACTATGTAGACATGACCCGAGAGACTCCTCGATCAATATCCAATAGCGGGACCTGGATGCCCATATTGGATCCTACATATTCTACGAAGATCTTATCGTTTGAACCTCAGTGCCAAGGATTCGTATAATCCCGTATGTCATTCCCTTTGTCCTTCGGTATGCTACTTGCCCGAGATTCGATCGTCAGTATCCGCATACCTATTTCAATCTCGTTTACCGGCAAGTCTCTTTACTCGTTCTGTAATACAAGATCCCGCAACTTACACTAAGTTACATTGCTTGCAAGGCTTGTGTGTGATGTTGTATTACCGAGTGGGCCCCGAAATAGCTCTCCGTCACACGGAGTGACAAATCCCAGTCTTGATCCATCCTAACTCAACGGGCACCTTCGGAGATACTTGTAGAGCATCTTTATAGTCACCCAGTTACGTTGTGACGTTTGATACACACAAGGCATTCCTCCGGTGCCAGTGAGTTATATGATCTCATGGTCATAGGAATAAATACTTGACACGCATAAAATAGTAGCAACAAAATGACACGATCAACATGCTACGTTTATTAGTTTGGGTCTAGTCCATCACATGATGCTCCTAATGATGTGATCCCGTTATCAAGTAACAATACTTGCCTATGGCCAGGAAACCTTGACCATCTTTGATCAACGAGCTAGGGGTGTTTTGTCTACTTATCCACACAAGTATTGTGTTTGCAATCAATACAATTATAGCATGGATAATAAACGATTATCATGAACAAAGAAATATAATAATAACTAATTTATTATTGCCTCTAGGGCATATTTCGAACATTAATAAGTTAGGCCCAAAAAATATATAAAAGGCATACAAAACATCCAAAGTTTGACAAGATAATAGCATGGAACCATCAAAAATTATAGATACGTTGGAGACATATGAGGGGCCGCGCCTCCCGGGCTTGTGACTCCCTCGTGGCTCTTCTGGCCTTCTTCCAAAGCTTCGGGGGTCTCTTTTGGTCCAAAAAAATCATCACGAAAGTTTTATTCCATTTGGACTCCGTTTGAAAAAGGGTCAAAAACACGGGAAAAAACAGAAACTGGCACTTGGCACTGAGTTAATAGGTTAGTCCCAAAAAAGATATAAAATAGCATATTCATGCATATAAAACATCCAAAGTTGTAAAGATAATAGCATGGAACCATCCAAAATTATAGATGCGTTTGAGACGTATCAAGCATCCCCAAGCTTAACTCCTGCTCGTCCTCGAGTAGGGAAGTGATAAAGACCGAATTTTTGATGTGGAATGCTACCTAACATATTTGTACTTTGTAACTTCTTTCTTGTGGCATGAATGTTCAGATCCGTAAGATTCAAAACAATAGTTTACTATTGACATGAAAATAATAATACTTGAAGCATACTAGCAAAGTAATCATGAACTTTTGAAATAACAAGGCCAAAGAAAGTTATCCCTAGAAAATCATATAGTCTGGCTATGCTCTATCATCCCCACACAATGAATTTAAATCATGCACAACCCCTATATTGGCCAAGTAATTATTTCTGCACTCTTACTTTCTAAAACTTTTTCAACTCTCACGCAATACATGAGCGTGAGCCGTGGATATAGCACTATATGTGGAATAGAGTGTGGTGGAGGTTGTGAGGCAAAAAGGAGGAGATGGTCACATTGACTCGGCGTATCAATGGGCTATGGAGATGCCCATCAATAGATATCAATGTGAATGAGTAGGAATTGCCAAGCAACGGATGCACAAGAGCTATACGTGTGTGAAAGCTCAAAAGGAAAACTAGTGTGTGTGCACCCAACTTGCTTGCTCACGAAGACCTAGGTTAATTTGAGGAAGCCCATCATTGGAATATAAGAGCCAAGTTATATAATGAATATTCCCACTAGTATATGGAAGTGTCAAAACAAGGGACTCTCTATCATGAAGAACATGGTGCTATTTTGAAGCACAAGTGTGGAAAAGGATAGTAGCATTGTCCCTTCTCTCTTTTTCTCTCATTTTTTTTGTTTGGGCTCTTTGGCCTCTTTATTTTTTGCTGGTCATCTTTGGCCTCTTTTTTTCCCCTCACATGGGACAATGCTCTAACAATGATGATCATCACACTTTTATTTACTTACAACTCAATACTGAACAATGATGACTCTAGAGGAAATGCCTCCGGCAGTGTACCGGGATGTGCAACGATCTAGCTTAGCGTATGACGTTGAAACATCTTGCTAGCTATCTCACCATCATGTAATGGCAATATTAAAGTGACGGCACATGTCATGAGACGGAACGGTGGGGGTTGCATGGCAATATATCTCGGAATGGCTATAAAAATGCCATAATAGGTAGGTATGGTGGTTGTTTGGAGGAAGGTATATGGTGGGTTTGATTAGTAATCGAAACAAAGTGCTAAACGCATACTCCTAGGGGAAGGGTTGGTAGGTGTTAACCATCGTGCGATCCCGACCGCCACACAAAGGATGACAATCAATAAATCAATTATGCTCCGACTTCCTAACATAGCGGTTCACCATACGTGCGTGCTACGGGAATCATTAACCTCAACACAAGTATTTCTAGATTCACAACACCCTACTAACATAACTCTAATATTACCATATCCATATCTCAAAACTAATTGTGAGGAATCAAACTTGTCTTACTAATCAATGCACTTGAATATGGAAGTTTTTATTATATCCTCTTTGGATGCCTATCATATTTGGAACTAATTTCATAGCACACGCCAATTACTAAGTTACTTAGAGAGAGCACTCTCAAAAAGATATAAGTGAAGATCGAGAGTTTTTATTTCTACAAAATATGACACCGCCGTGCTCTAAAAAGATATAAGTGAAGTACTAGAGCAAAAGGCAAACTACTCCAAAAGATATAAGTGAAGCTCTATGAGTAGTTGAATAATTATTTGGCTATGTGAAGACTCTCCCAACTAAGAATTTCAGATCCTAAGTACCTTATTCTAACAAAATAAAATGACGCTCCAAGCAAAACACATATCATATGGTGAATAAAAATATAGCCCCAAGTAAAGTTACCGATGGATTGAAGACGAAAGAGGGGATGCCTTCCCAGGGCATCCCCAAGCTTGGGCTCTTTGGTGTCCTTGAATATGGCTTTGGGGTGCCCTGGGCATCCCCAAGCTTAGGCTCTTGCCACTCCTTGTTCCATAGTTCATGGAAACTCTACCCAAAACTTGAAAACTTCACAACACAAAACTTAACGGAACTTCGTGAGATGGGTTAGTATGATAACGAGCAAATCAATCACTTGGGCACTGCCAAAACAAGACTCATAATTATTTTCACACAATGCCTATTGTATATTATCATTTCCACAATTTATATCACTTAATATAATCCATGGAAACACTAAAATAAGCAAACTATGCATTGAAAACAGAATCTGTCAAAAACAGAATAGTCTGTAATGATATGAACAATGACCATACTTCTGCACCTCCAAAAATTATGAAAAATTATGAAAATTAGGGCAATTTATATAACAATCAGAAGAAAAACGAATCAACCTAAAATCACTCTCTGGATAGGAAAGAAACATAATTTCGTGAGCGCAAAGTTTCTGTCTTTTTCAGCATGATTGAACAACTATCACCAAAACCAATCATAAAGGTTCTACTTGCCACAAACACAAAATAAAACACAATCCTAACAGAATTATGATAGTGTGGACAAAACAAAGCAGAAAGCAAAAAGCAAAAATAAATTCATTGGGTTGCCTCCCAACAAGCGCTATTGTTTAACGCCCTTAGCTAGGCATGATGATTTCAATGATGCTCACATAAAAGATAAAGATTGAAACATAATGGAAGCATCATGGAGCATATGGCTAGCACATTTAAGTCTAACCCACTTCCTATGCATAGGGATTTTGTGATCAAACAACTTATTGGAGCAAGAATCAACTAGCATAGGAAGGTAAAACAAGCATATGATCCTCTCTCATAATATTTTTCAGTAGCATCATGAATAAATTCAACAATATAACCAGCACCTAAAGCATTCCTTTCATGATCTACGAGCATAGAAATTTTACTACTCTCCACATAAGGAAATTTATTCTCATCAATAGTAGTGGGAGTATCGTAAAAGACTTCAACACTACAAATTATTTCCACATTAAAAGAGTAATGTTCAGTGAAAGGATACTCAAGAGTATGACAAGTTTTATCACCCCTCTTCTTTATAGCATAAGTATCATCACAATAATCATCGTAGATAGGGGGCATGCTTTCATCATAATAATTTTGATCATTCAAAGTGGGGGAACTAAAAAGATCATCTTCATCAAACATAGCATCCCCAAGCTTGTGGCTTTGCATATCATTAGCATCATGGGTATTCAAAGAATTCATACTAACAACATTGCAATCATGCTCATAATTCACATATTTTATGCCAAGCATTCTATGTAATTATTCTTCTAGCACTTGAGCACAATTTTCCTTCCCATCATTTTCACGAAAGACATGAAAAAGATGAAGCATATGTGGCCAACTCAATTCCATTTTTTTTGTAGTTTTCTAGTGAAAGAACAAGAAACAAAAAGATTCGATTGCAAGATCTAAAGATATACCTTCAAGCGCTAACCTCCCCGGCAACGGCACCAGAAAAGAGCTTGATGTCTACTACGCAACCTTCTCCTTGTAGACGTTGTTGGGCCTCCAAGTACAGAGGTTTGTAGGACAGTAGCAATTTTCCCTCAAGTGGGTGACCTAAGGTTTATCAATCCGCGAGAGGCGTAGGATGAAGATGGTCTCTCTCAAGCAACCCTGCAACCAAATAACAAAGAGTCTCTTGTGTCCCCAACACACCCAATACAATGGTAAGTTGTATAGGTGCACTAGTTCGGCAAAGAGATGGTGATACAAGTGCAAAATGGATAGTAGATATAGGTTTTTGTAATCTGAAATTACAAAATCAGCAAGGTAACTAATAGTAAAAGCGAGCACGAATGGTATTGCAATGCGTGGAAACAAGGCCTAGGGTTCATACTTTCACTAGTGAAGTTCTCTCAACAAAGATAACATAATTGGATCATATAACTAGCCCTCAACATGCAACAAAGAGTCACTCCAAAGTCACTAATAGAGGAGAACAAATGAAGAGAATTTTGTCGGGTACGAAACCACAACAAAGTTATTCTTTCTGATCAATCTATTCAAGAGTCCGTAGTAAAATAACACGAAGTTATTCTTTCCGTTCCATCCATCATAGAGTTCGTACTAGAATAACACCTTAAGACACATATCAACCAAGACCCTAATGTCACCTTGATACTCCATTGTCACCTCAAGTATCCGTGGGCATGATTATACGATATGCATCACACAATCTCAGAATCATCTATTCAACCAACACATAGAAATTCAAAGAGTGCCCCAAAGTTTCTACCGGAGAGTCAAAACATGTGCCAACCCATATGCATAGGTTCCTGATGTCACGAAACCCGCAAGTTGATCACCAAAACATACATCAAGTACTCACATGAATATCCCATTGTCACCACAGATAGACACGCGCAAGACATACATCAAGTGTTCTTAAAGACTCAATCCGATAAGATAACTCCAAAGGGAAAACTCAATTCATTACAAGAAGGGAGAGGGGGGAGAACATCATAAGATCCAACTATAGTAGCAAAGCCCGCGGTACATCGAGATCATGACATCTCAAGAATACGAGAGAGAGAGATCAAACACATAGCTACTAGTACATACCCTCAGCCCCAAGGGCGAACTGCTCCCTCCTCGTCATGGAGATCGCCGGGATGATGAAGATGGCCACCGGAGATGGATTCCGCCTCCGGCAGGGTGCCGGAACGGGCTCCAGATTGGTTTTTGGTGGCTACAGATTCTTGCGGCGGCGGAACTCCCGATCTAGGTTTCTTTTTGGGGGTTTCTGAATTTATAGGAATTTATGGCGATGGAATTACGTCGGTTAGGCCCACGAGGAGGTCACAAGACTGGTAGGTGCGGCCTAGGGGGGTGCCTCCCGGGCTTGTGACTCCCTCGTGGCTCTTCTGGCCTTCTTCCAAAGCTTCGGGGGTCTCTTTTGGTCCAGAAAAAATCATTGCGAAAGTTTTATTCCATTTGGACTCCGTCTAAAAAAGGGTCAAAAACACGGGAAAAAACAGAAACTGGCACTTGGCACTGAGTTAATAGGTTAGTTACAAAAAAGATATAAAATAGCTAACTCACGCATATAAAACATCTAAAGTTGACAAGATAATAGCATGGAACCATCAAAAATTATAGATACGTTGGAGACGTATCAACCCCAACCCCTCTATTTTACACGCGTGCGCTGTTTAGTTATTTTGCGCAGCTGCGTGATTCGACTCGATAGGAGATTAGGCCCGTTAGCTTTATTTATTTTAGGTTTCGGATTTATTAATTTCAGAAAATCGGCATATTTTTAAACGCGTGTAGGTTTTAGTTCGTGCGTCGGATCGCGACAAGTTATATATGTAACTTGGCTATAATTTCGCGTATATTAATATTTTCCAACTCTCATGCATATTTAAAGTTGTTTAGTGTATTGTTTGCCTCGGTTTGCGTGTCAACGTGTTAGAAATAGTTTACCTCGTAGTTAATTAATTGTAGCTCCGTTGGAGATGAGCCATATATGTAAATGGATCAGAACGACGTGTAGTTTCACGTGAATCAATTTGTTTTACCATTTAACAAAAATAAAATATTATTACGATAAATTTAGACAGAATTAGAATTTAACGCATGAGGTCATTTCGGAGATGCTATATGGCGTTTCTGCCCTCATTTAAAATGCCTAGATAGGTAGATTATTTAAGCTTCACCTCTTGCCATGTTTAGCAAAATTTAATATTGCCGTAGAAATAAATGGATGCGAACTAAATAATTAAACATGGAGTTTCGTCAATATGCAACTCGTTGCATATTGAGCTTCACTTAATGTGTAGCCTTTGATTGTGGGAATTGCCATGCCATGCCTTGCATATTTAAAACTGATCATGCATCATATGTGAAGTGCATCGTGTCGTGCATGTGCCTTGGTGAATATCGTGTGTTGATTCTTGTCCCAATTTGCTTCGTCTCGATAGAGTTCCGCAAGCGTGTCGGAATGTGATGATCCGTTCGACTACGTCGGTTCGTCTGCTTCCGGAGTTCGTTCTTCTTCCAAGTGGGATCTGAGGCAAGATGATCATTTCCCCAGATATCATTACTATCATTGCCATGCTAGTTGTCTTGGTTCTTTCGCTATGTCTCGCTGCTTACCATATATTAAATATCATCCTCTCAACATTGCCATGAAAACCTTCAACCTGTTCATAACCTAGCAAACCACTGACTGACTGTGTTACCGCTTGCTTAACCATTGGATAGCGTTGCTAGTTGCAGGTGCAGTTGTTTCCATGTGTTAACATGGGTTCCTTGTTATATCACCTATTAATGCTAATTAATTTAATGCACCTATATATACTTGGTAAAAGGTGGAAGGCTCGGCCTTCTAGCCTGGTGTTTTGTTTCACCTTTGTCGCCTTAGTTTCGGCTACCGGTGTTATGTTCCATAAATGACCGCTCCTAACTTGCTTGGGGTTGTTATGGGGACCCCCTAGATACTCGTTTTGGTATAAAGCTCGGGCAAGTCCCAACATTGGTACTATATTTCCCCAACATAATAATTCTTTTAATACTGAAAAACATAGGGCGTCATGAACCCGATGAGTAATTCAACATAATACAGGGAGGGCCAGTGCTGATGGTGCTGGTCCAAAATAGAGCACTTTGTGGGGCCAACCCAGGGCAACTTGGGTGATTTCTATCAGGCCACCGTACGCGTCGCTTATTCGTCGTGTCATGAGAACGAGATACGTGGCTCCTATCAGGATCGTCGACACGCCGGGCGGCCTTGCTGGAGTTGTTTTACCTTTCTCGAGCGTCTTGTGCGAGGGATTCCGAGGAAGCTTTGGGTTATCTCGAGGTTGAGGTTTTCCAATAGGAACCCGAGAAGATCACGGGTTTCCCTGATCGAGGTCATTCCGTCACAGCGTGTGCTAGTTTGTGATGGACTAGTTGGAGCACCCCTGGAGGGTTAAATCTTTCGAAAAGTCATGCCCACGGTTATGTGGCAATGTGGAAACTTTGTTTAATATCCGGTTCTAGATAAATTTAAGTTAAATTAATTATAACTTGCCAACTGAGTGCGTAACCGTGTATGTCTCTTTCGTGAGCTCCTTCTCCGATCGAGGACACACTGGGGTTATGTATGACGTAAGTAGGTGTTCAGGATCTTTCATTTGATCACGAGTAGTTCAGGTGCGCTATGCGTAGATCAACCCCTCTTTTATTCTTGTACTCGTAAGTTAGCCACCTCACATAAATGCTTAGTCGCATGCTGCAGCCTCACCATTTAACCATACATCACCCATTAAGCTTTGCTAGTCTTGATACCTTTGGAAATGAGATTGTTGAGTCCTCTGTGGCTCACAAATTACTACAAAACCATTTGCAGGTACAGGTAAAGGGTTACTTGATGGGAGCGCGTTGATTGTTCATTTGGAGTTTCTTCTTCTTCATCATCAATCTAGGATGGGTTCTAGGCTGGCAGCCTGGGATAGCAAGGATGGACGTTGTTATTTTATCGTTTGTTTTCGTCCGTAGTCGGACCCTGCTCTTCTTCATGATGATTGTATATATTGTACTGATGTGACTCTGATGTAGCTTGTGGCGAGTGTAAGCCAACTCTTTATACTCATCTGTTCAGTACATGTACTTGTAACGATATACATTCTTGTGAAACTACGAGATGCGTTTCTATCCCTGTTGAGGCCCCCGCGTTAAAATAAGGATAGGACCGCATCTTGGCCATTAAATATGCTATTCATGGAGTGCTATTTTTTTTTCTTTGCTGTTTGAATAAAATATCAAGATCTAAAAATATTTACTGATAAAGAGTCCTCATATAGATACTTAATTGTTTGACTACTCATTGCTCTTCACTTATATCTTTTGAGAGTAGTTTGATGTTTACACTTGTGCTTCTCTTATATCCTAATAGTAAAACGTTGAATGAATTGAATATCATAAATGTGAAATTAAATATATGATTCATATGCTTATCCCATGGGGAGTAGTGACTTCATATACTAGGAGTATAAGCGGTAAAATTTATTGAAAGTTTGCAAACATAACACTGGTCATTTAAACGATTCATGAAAGATGATTGAAGAAAGAGAGGTTTCACATATAGATATACTATCTTGGACATCTTCTATGATTGTGAGCCCCATTAATTATCTTCGAACTTGATCAAGTAGGAGACGTTGGACAAGGAAGATAACTTAATGGTTATGTTTGTTTATATTCACATAGCAGTTATATTGTGATGGATCCTCTAACATGTAGTGCTTGTTTAGAACCTTTTGCTAGCCAAAACTTCATACTAAGTAGAGATACTACTTGTGCATCCAAATCCTTGAACCTAGTTTCTTGCCATGAGAGTCCACCATATCTACCAATGGATTGAATAATATCCTTCAAGTAAGTTTTCATCGGTGCAAAAAGCAATAAAAATTGCTCCTAAATATGTATGATCTTTTATTGGAAGGGAAAATAAGCTTTGTACAAACTTGAGATGGTGAAGAAATAAAAGCGACGGACTGCATAATGAAGGTTGCCATAACAAGGGGCAATATAAAGTGGCGTTCCTTTTCATTAACAGGTTGGACATCCAAAAATAAAAAGTGCATGACAACCCGTGCTTCCCTCTGCGAAGGGCCTATCTTTTACTTTTCATGTCGAGTCAACTTCTTATTCCAATCTATTAATTCCTTAGTTGGCAAGCATCATGTGGTGGGGAAAAGATCCATACACACATATCCAATTGAATATAGGTGATCATGATTCATTATTTGTTGACATTGTCCCCGAGATAAATAAGTTGGGAGGCAAAACTTTAAGCCCCTATCTTCCTTGTGTTTGACTGAAACAGTTTGTTCTAAAAATATACTTTGAATGTCAGCAATCATGGAAGACTAAATGATAGTTGAGTATGTGGAATTTGCTGAACCAAAGCTCTTACATAGACCCTTCCTGAAAATAAGATGAATTGCAATTCTTTGATGACTGAAATTATATTTTGCTATTTTTTGAAAAAGTTTATGGTCTATACTTTAACATGTGAATAACTTGCTACTCGATCTTGAGAAGTTTTAAGAGAAATACTTGTTGGTTATGATGCTAGTAAAATGGCTGAAATTATCCTTGATCAATATTATACATTATGCTAGCATTCACATTTCGTAAATTATTTGTTTTATCATTGACCTACTCGAGGACGGGTAGGAATTAAGCTTGGGGATGCTGATACGTCTCCAACGTATCGATAATTTATGAAATATTCATGCCATATTTGCCTATGTCTATAATAACTTTATATGGTATTGATGCACTTTATATGATTTATTTAGAACTAACCCGGACTGACGGAGTTTTCAGCAGAATTACCGTGGTGTTGTTTTTTGTGCAGAAAACAAAAATTCTCGGAATCGTCCGAAACGTATTTATGATTTTTTCTGAAATATATGAGCAACGTTGGAGAGAAGAACCACCAGAGGAGGGTTGCCACGGAGGCACAAGCCAACAGGGTGCGGCCTGGGCCTTGGCGGCGCCCTGATGGCTTGTGGGGCCCACGTGGTTCCCTTGCACGTGATTCCAACGCTGAAATATCATATAAATCTCAGAAACTCCAGAAATAAAGAGGGAACTTTTGCTCCGCCGCCGCAACTCTCTGTATCACCGAAAAACCAATCTGGAGCGATTCCAATACCCTGCCGGAGAGGGAAAAACCATCACCGGTGGCCATCTTCATCATCCCGGCGGAGGCCATGACGAGGAGGGAGTAGTTCACCCTCGAGGCTGAGGTTGTATACCAGTAGCTATGTGTTCAATCTCTCTCTCTCTCTCTCTCTCTCTCTCTCTCTCTCTCTCTCTCTCTCTCTCTCTCTCTCTCTCTCTCTCTCTCTCTCTCTCTCTCTCTCTCGTGTTCTTGAGATGGCACAATCTCAAGAACACGGGCTTTGTTAATAAAGTTGGGTCATAGGATGTATTTCCCTTACCATCTAGTTGTGATGAATTGAGTCTTTTCCTTTAAGATCTCGTCATGTTGGATTGAGCATATTGCTATGACATCACTTGCTATATGTTGAGGCATCAACTTGCGGGTTCCGGTGACCTTGGGTATCTATGCATAGGGGTTGATTGCAAGTTTTCATACCATGTTCTCCGATAGAAATCTTGGGGTGCTCCTTGCACATTCTTTGTGTTGGATTGAATATGATAGCTCTGAAATTGTTTGATGCATGTCGCACAATTTATCCACGGATACTTGAGGCAACATTGGAGTATCTAGGTGACAGTAGGGTCGATATATATGTATCATTGGTGTTATTATAGTACGAAATCTTGAATAGATTGAACGGAAAGGATAGCTTGATATTATCTTAGTACGAACTCTTGAATAGATTGATTGGAAAGAATAACTTTGAGGTGGTTCTGCTACCTACACCAATTTCATCTTATTGTTCTCCACTAGATAGGAACTTTGGAGTGATTCTTTGTTGCACGTCGAGGGATCCAACTATGTTAGCATTGTTGAGAGATTGCACTAGTGAAAGTATGTACCCTAGGCCTTATTTCCATGCATCAATACAACGTTTTTCTCGCTGTTTGCCACTTGTTACCTTGTTGTTTTTATATTTTCACATTACAAAAACCTATATCTACCATCCATATTGCACTTGTATCACCATCTCTTCGCCGAACTAGTGCACCTATACAATTTACCATTGTATTGGGTGTGTTGGGGACACAAAAGATTTCTTGTATTTGATTGCAGGGTTGCTTGAGAGAGACCATCTTCATCCTACACCTCTCAAGGATTGACAAATCTTAGGTCATACACTTGAGGAAAAATTGCTACTGTCCTACAAAACTCTATGCTTGGAGGCCCAACACGAGTCTACAAGAATAAAGTTGTGTAGTAGACATCACCGAACTATAAAGAAGGTTCTCCAAAAACAACCCTTTCAAGAAGGAAACAATGCACAAGCATTATCATTGCGTGATCAAATATCGTAGGTTTTCACCATGGAGAAAGACCGCGTTCCCAAAAACAACGCCTTCAACAAGGCCACTGCCAGGCAGAACCAATAAAGGCCAGACCTTAGGTTTTCACCTTGGAAATCAGGACTCGGTACTCAAAGGAGCACCACCAACCAGGAAGTCCTCCAATGCTACTGCCCCACTTGCTGGGGCTGCTACTAAAAGTCATGCACCACCAGGCTCACATGAACTCGTGCCCGATCAGGACGGAAACATCTCCGGCAAGCCAAGTCTAGACAGCTACGTGTGAAGCAAAGTCTCCATCGCAACGAAGACCACATCGTCGCCACTTGCAGGTCCTCCAATCACGCCATGGCATTCTCCGCATCTGTTGATCCCTTGGAACTCTTGATACAGACATGTCCCAAGGTGTCATAAAAAGTAGAGCTTTGCAATACCCAATGAAGCTGTTGATGCTAATGTTGCGGCTGTACAAGACCGGTCCCTATGCAATCAAGGTGTTCAAAGAGCATACACGCTGGTCCTCATTTTCCTTTGAAAGAGAAGTCTGGAACTCGTCGATGGATAGATCAAAGAGGAGCCGCAGACCGGAGGCCACGCAGATCGTCGATGTCTCGCACCAAAGCGATCTGGCTAGCTGATGCTGGGCTAGGCCTATTAGGCTACTCCGCACTCAGCCTCTTTGGCCGGGATTACACAGCGAAGTCCAGGTTAGGGCTCAGATCCGACCTCCCTTAAGCTGCTGCGGTGACCAACAGTCAGCGCCACACGAACCCTTCAACGAGAGGGCATGCAGACGACCATGGTCAGGGATGCGTCCTGGACAGGGGAGGTCACGGTGGAGCAGGGTTCGCAGTGCGGGGGGGCATTCCAGGGAGTCGCCGTCGGGAGCGCCCAGGGAGTTGGCACCAACAGGATCTTGCAGAGTCACGGCGGAAGAGGCCGCCCGCGAGCAGCACCGACTACCGGACCACGAGACCGCCGCGTCATCTAACCGCGAGATCCGCCCCGCCGCCAACTCACTAGGGCAGGCACAGCTTCGCTGGCACGCCCTTCGATGACAGCGCGAGGGGGGAGGATGGGGATAGGACGCGTGGTGACGGGGGCTAGGGTTTCCCGTGCCGCCAGAGGAGGGCGACGCGGGGGATGGGCGGGTACCGAGCACACGAGGAGATTAATTAGATAACATGACAACAACATATAGTTTGGATTGCTTACTACGTAAGTAGTACTAGCAAAAGGGCCCGTGCGTTGCAACGGGAGAAAAAAATACCACACGCTTTTAATATTTTTCTAATCATTTTGATTTATTAAAATAATAAGCTAACTAACTAATGTAGTCAGTCCTATCCTATTTTGTTGAGAAATCAACCCATCCATTGTTAATTCCACCATGATGAGAAATTGAACGGGACAAGCAAAGCAAAACAAAGAGGCTACGTGAATTGATCAATGGACTGTTATCTTATTTCACTCATGGGGTAGAGAATGTGGGATCAGATGACAAACTGAAGGTGGTGTTCCATTCTTTGTCTCTACAACAATATAATCTTACATTCAATACATTCATTCATCAACAAACAAATCCCCACAAAACAAAATTTCTTGTCGGTGCTTGGCACACGATTGGAGGCATGGGGAGTGGATCTCACCAGATGATGAGTTCCTGCCAGAGGAGGGGATACGATGAGGGGAGCAAGGGTTAGGCGCCTCTATCTGGCCATAAGGAGTCGCCGTTGCCGCGCCATAACATCGGAGTTCCCCGTGTGAGCCATGGAGGCCCGCCTACACCTGCAAGTACTTCACTCCGCCGCGCCGTCGCCGTTCTGCATCGAGCACACGCATCATCCTCAGTCACTGTAGCTGTCGCGTTGATTTGATCCAGAAGCTGTGCTCGAGCGCCGAAACAGGGGCAGCAAGCGGGCAGAGGTACGGCCGCGGAGGCGGGTGGGTTGAGATCGACAACAGTGGTGGTTGAGGTCGGCCGCGGCGGCGAGTGGTGTGGCAGCGGCCTGGGCACACGCTAGGGTGGACCAGGGTCGACGCGATGCGCTCGAGCGCCGCAACAGGGGCAGTGAGCGGGGAGAGGTACGGCTGCGGAGGCGGGTGGGTTGAGATCGGCAGCGGTGGCGGTTGAGGTCGGCCGCGACGGCGAGTGGTGTGGCGGCGGCCTGGGCACATGCAAGGGTGGCTCAGGGTCGACGGGAGGAGGCGATGCGTACGTGTATAATTGTTGCAGCGAATCGTTTTTTCTTTTTGCGTTGCAGATAAATGATGAAGCGCTGGTTGAATAACAAAAATTACAGGGGCTTTTTTATAAAAATGCCGCGGTGGGTTTTCCGACGAAAGCAATAGCCTCTTTATTATTAGGTATAGATACGGTTCCATCGATGACGCTATTACAATTATGGAAACTATTTATTAATGGCCACGTACTTGCTTGTAAGCGCATATGGTTTCAAGACAGAACCAAAAATGTATTGTACTAGTAAATATGTCCGTGCGTTGCAACGGAAAAAAGAAAAATATCACATTTACCTAACTTGATAAGTACGGCTCAAGAGCCTTGTCCACTTCCATGTCCTCTATTTTAATACCGTGTCTCAGCATGTTGCCACTTATCCTCCTTCATCCAGCTTAACCGAGAGTAGTTATGATGTTTAATTCATCATAATGCATCCGAATATTCCCAACAGAATGATCTCGGTCAGCGTACGACAAACTTGTAGACACTCGATCTTCTATTCCCAACCCTAGCTGCCACCACTATCGAAGATCTAAAATGCCCTTTGAGCATGAACTGAACGCAACTCGGACGGTTAGGTTCTTGCGGTGGAATTAACCCATCCGGATTCATGTCCTAGGATTGGCATTGAAGCACACGTTATTCTGGATTTATTTCAAACTTTGTTCATTGAGTGGGAGATGACGTTTCCATCGACTATAAGGTGTATGTGGTGACTTGGTCAATTTTAAGATGTTGTGTTAGCTCAGTATGTTCAATAAGCTCATAGGATATGGTGTACGTGTACGCGTTCATTGCTACAATTATATGTGTGTGTATGCAAGCATCTCCAAATGATATTAATTAACGGAAAAAAATCCCCCGCTTTATATTATAAAGCATCAACCAGAGCATACAAAACATCACAACACACACAAACTCACACATGTTCAGCACGCACGCAAGCCAGCCAGCTGGCAGCCGGCAGGGCCAAAGTATAACTGAAAAAATAGTAGGAAGTCATGCTGGGGAGCAACACAGGAATCTTCAAATGATTTTTACACAATTAATATGGCTAAGCCCTATCACAATATCCCTGCCCTATTACAACACACGGAGAAATAGGGCCTAAAATCGGATAGAACTAAGCCAGTACATTTATTATTTATATGCATACATGCATGCCATTTCATGCCAAGGCTGCTAGCAGCCGGTGGTTCTACGCGACCTGCGGGCGGTGCGGCTACACGCGTTGCGCACAAACCGATGAAGGGACGCGCCACCGGTCGGCGAGCACGACCACTTCGTTTCCGGGCATCCGGCCACCGGCATCGTCGACCCACACTTATCCCCGAGATGGCGTCGCCACGCATCCATGCAGCCCCGCAGTCCGCAGTCCGCTCGGGGCACCACAGACCACTGTGCGTACGCACGGCATGGGCTCCAAGCCTCCAAGCGGCGTGTGAAAGCGAGACGGCAGTCGGCCCGAATCGACCGGCATGCACAGCGACCGAGCAAACGGCCGCCGGCCACGAGTGCAACGCGCAACCCACCGCCGCGCCGCCCGGTCACCGCGCTTCACGCGCTCGCCGCCGCCACAGTCCGTCCATGGAGGATCCATGGAGCAGGGACGGGTCGAGGGAGAGGCGCTGCGCGGCGACAGGCACTGTGGCGCGCGCCTCGATGAGGTGCTGCAGCGCGTCCGACACTGTGATGCGGTCAGTTACGCTGGTCGCCGGCCAAGGACGTCCACCCCTTCCACCTTCTGTGCCACTGAGCGAAATTATTACATAACGTACGGACTAATTTGTAAAATCGAAACGTTTTTTTAAACCCACTTACATAGGGACTGCGGGTTGAATACTCAAAAGTGAAGGGACTTTTGTGCAAAAGTGACGACGACGTACAACGAAAGCACTGGCTGCTTTATTATTACTAGTACAAATGACCGTGCCGTTGCACCGGCCGAAATGTTAAATATAATTTTCTTCCTGTGTCATTGTGCAATATTATTTTAATCTAATTTCTGCAAGCTTTAGAAGTAAGGTTACACTGAGTATTTTTTTTAGCCATGAAATTTGATTTTACTGTGTCATTCTCAAACATTATAAAATAGGATCATTAGAATGTTCACAATTTTAAATAAGTCCGAATAAGTTTTTGTACAAATTATAAACAAATATTCATGAATGCGCTACTGTTGGAGCACGTAGACATGCTCGTTGAACATGATCATATAGTTCCGTATACTAACTTTGCAGTTGACGGTTGGATTGTTCTGTGGTAACACTAAGTGATAAATTTAAGGGAGAATTGGGCATGGAAGACGACGGAAGCTCGACTTCCATGAACCGGCTAGTGTCCCATGTCCTACTCTACCTTGCTAACGATCGGACGGACACTATGAAGGGCATATCTAGCCGTCCGACATGGACACGGCGGACCCGAACGAGCCACGCTTAATATTAGATTTATGTTGCATGTAATAATATAGATTTGAGGTTTCTAATTTAAAGTATCCGGTTGTAGAATTCGTTATTTGAGGCTTAATTGATCAACGTCCGCAGATGCGTCCGGACGTTTCCATGGACGTTTGAGAGGTCAGATTTGTTAAGTCCGGTTGTAGATGCTCTATAAGGCGGTACAATCAAATAATTATAATGAACTAATGCGAAAAGGAACATCTAGCAAATAACAATTTGTTGGAACGTCACGAACAATCGCATATAAATCCAACGGGATGAGCACCGAAGTATCCAGCAGCTTAAGTCCGTGTACATCTACCAACAACTATTGATCAAAAAATAGCAATAGGCACTAAATCTCCACCTAATTGCGCACTACGTGACCCTTATCCAAAACATCACCATTCCTCCTGCGGCTACAGAGAAGAGGAGACCAACGTTGATGTTGTTGGAAATATGCCCTAGAGGCAATAATAAATTAGTTATTATTATATTTCTTAGTTCATGATAATCGTTTATTATCCATGCTATAATTGTATTGATTGGGAACACAATACTTGTGTGGATACATAGACAAAACACTGTCCCTAGTAAGCCTCTAGTTGACTAGCTCGTTGATCAAAGATGGTCAAGGTTTCCTGGCCATAGGCAAGTGTTGTCACTTGATAACGGGATCACATCATTAGGAGAATCATGTGATGGACTAGACCCAAACTAATAGACGTAGCATGTTGATCGTGTCATTTTGTTGCTACTATTTTCTGCGTGTCAAGTATTTATTCCTATGACCATGAGATCATATAACTCACTGACACCGGAGGAATGCTTTGTGTGTATCAAACGTCGCAACGTAACTGGGTGACTATAAAGATGCTCTACAGGTATCTCCGAAGGTGTTGGTTGAGTTAGTATGGATCAAGACTGGGATTTGTCACTCCGTGTGACGGAGAGGTATCTCGGGGCCCACTCGGTAATACAACATCACACACAAGCCTTGCAAGCAATGTAACTTAGTGTAAGTTGCGGGATCTTGTATTACGGAACGAGTAAAGAGACTTGCCGGTAAACGAGATTGAAATAGGTATACGGATACTGACGATCGAATCTCGGGCAAGTAACATACCGAAGGACAAAGGGAATGACATACGGGATTATACGAATCCTTGGCACTGAGGTTCAAACGATAAGATCTTCGTAGAATATGTAGGATCCAATATGGGCATCCAGGTCCCGCTATTGGATATTGACCGAGGAGTCCCTCGGGTCATGTCTACATAGTTCTCGAACCCGCAGGGTCTGCACACTTAAGGTTCGACGTTGTTTTATGCGTATTTGAGTTATATGGTTGGTTACCGAATGTTGTTCGGAGTCCCGGATGAGATCACGGACGTCACGAGGGTTTCCGGAATGGTCCGGAAACGAAGATTGATATATAGGATGACCTCATTTGATTACCGGAAGGTTTTTGGAGTTACCGGGAATGTACCGGGAAATGACGAATGGGTTCCGG
The DNA here is from genome assembly GCF_904849725.1 of Hordeum vulgare subsp. vulgare. Taxonomy (NCBI): domain Eukaryota; kingdom Viridiplantae; phylum Streptophyta; class Magnoliopsida; order Poales; family Poaceae; genus Hordeum; species Hordeum vulgare. Next base: position 649,272,790 of record NC_058519.1, on the reverse strand, counting down.
GAGTTCACCGGAAGGGGGCAACCCACTCCGGGGAAGCCCATAGGCTTTTGGGGGACACACCAGCCCTTAGTGGGCTGGTGGGACAGCCCCAAGGGAGCCTATGCGCCAAGATAAGAAAATCAAAAGAAAAGAAAAAAAAAAGGAGGGAAGAAGTGGGAAGGGAGGGGGACTCCTCCCACCAAACCAAGTCCAACTCGGTTTGGGGGGGGAGTCCTCCCCCCCTTGGCTCGGCCGACCCCTTGGGGATCCCTTGGACCCCAAGGCAAGGTCTCCCTCCCTCCTCCTATATATATGGGGCTTTTAGGGCAGATTTGAGACGACTTTCTCACGGCTGCCCGACCACATACCTCCATAGTTTTTCCTCTAGATCGTGTTTCTGCGGAGCTCGGGCGGAGCGCTGCTGAGACAAGATCATCACCAACCTCTGGAGCGCCGTCACGCTGCCGGAGAACTCTTCTACCTCTCCGTCTCTCTTGCTGGATCAAGAAGGCCGAGATCATCGTCGAGCTGTACGTGTGCTGAACGCGGAGGTGCCGTCCGTTCGGTACTAGATCGTGGGACTGATCGCGGGATTGTTCGCAGGGCGGATCGAGGGACGTGAGGACATTCCACTACATCAACCGCGTTCTCTAAACGCTTCTGCTGTGCGATCTACAAGGGTACGTAGATCACTCATCCCCTCTCGTAGATGGACATCACCATGATAGGTCTTCGTGCGCGTAGGAAAATTTTTGTTTCCCATGCGACGTTCCCCAACAGTGGCATCATGAGCTAGGTTCATGCGTAGATGTAATCTCGAGTAGAACACAAAAGTTTTTGTGGGCGGTGATGTGCGTTTTGCTGCCCTCATTAGTCTTTTCTTGATTCCGCGGTATTGTTGGATCGAAGCGGCTCGGACCGACATTACTCGTACGCTTACGAGAGACTGGTTTCATCGCTACGAGTAATCCGTTGCTCAAAGATGACCGGCGAGTGTCGGTTTCTCCAACTTTAGTTGAATCGGATTTGACCGAGGAGGTCCTTGGATGAGGTTAAATAGCAATTCATACATCTCCGTTGTGGTGTTTGCGTAAGTAAGATGCGATCCTACTAGATACCCATGGTCACCACGTAAAACAAGCAACAACAATTAGAGGACGTCTAACTTGTTTTTGCAGGGTATGCTTGTGATGTGATATGGCCAACGATGTGATGTGATATATTGGATGTATGAGATGATCATGTTGTAATAGTTAATATCGACTTGCACGTCGATGGTACGGCAACCGGCAGGAGCCATAGGGTTGTCTTTATACTAACATTTGTGCTTGCACATGCGTTTACTATTTTGCTAGGACGTAGCTTTAGTAGTAATAGCATGAGTAGCACGACAACCCCGATGGCGACACGTTGATGGATATCATGATGATGGAGATCATGGTGTGACGCCGGTGACAAGAAGATCGTGCCGGTGCTTTGGTGATGGAGATCATGGAGCACGTGATGATGGCCATATCATGTCACTTATGAATTGCATGTGATGTTAATCCTTTTATGCACCTTATTTTGCTTAGAACGACGGTAGCATTATGAGGTGATCTCTCACTAAAATTTCAAGACGAAATTGTGTTCTCCCCGACTGTGCACCATTGCGACAGATCTTCGTTTCGAGACACCACGTGATGATCGGGTGTGATAGACTCAACGTTCACATACAACGGGTGCAAAACAATTGCACACGCGGAACACTCGGGTTAAGCTTGACGAGCCTATCATGTGCAGACATGGCCTCGGAACACATGAGACCGAAAGGTCGAGCATGAATCGTATAGTTGATATGATTAGCATAGAGATGCTTACCACTGAAACTATTCTCGACTCACGTGATGATCGGACTTGAGATAGTGGATTTGGATCATGTACCACTCAAATGACTAGAGAGATGTACTTTTTGAGTGGGAGTTCTTAAGTAATATGATTAATTGAACTAATTGTCATGAACATAGTCTAATGGTCTTTATGAATTACGATGTAGCTTGCGCTATAGCTCTACTGTTTTTATATGTTCCTAGAGAAAATTTAGTTGAAAGTTGATAGTAGAAAACTTTGAAGAGGATTGTCCTCGTTGCTGCGCAGAAGGCTTATGTCCTTAATGCACCACTCGGTGTGCTGCACCTCGAGCGTCGTCTGTGGATGCTGTGAACATCCCACATACACGTTTTTGATGACTGCTCGATTGTTCAGTGCAAAATACTTAATGTCTTAGAAGCAAGGCGCCGAAAACGTTTTGAAACGTCACGGAACATAAGTGATGTTCTAAAGAGATGAAATTGTGATTTCATGCTTGTGCCCTTGTTAAGAGGTACGAGACCTCTGACAAGATTCTTTGTCCACAAAGTAAAGGAGAAAAGCTCAATCGTTGAGCGTGTGCTCACATTGTGAGAGTACGACAATCGCTTGAATCAAGTGGGAGTTAATCTTCCAGATGAGATAGTGATGGTTCTCCAAAGTCACTGCCACCAAGCTGTGAGAGCTTCGTGATGAACTATAACATATCAAGGATATATACAATGATCCTTGAGCGATTCGCGATGTTTGACACTGCGAAAGTAGAAATCAAGAAGGAGCATCAATAGTTGATGGTTAGTAAAACCACTACAAGAAAGGCAAGGGCTAGAAGGGATACTTCGTGAAACGGCAAAACAGTTGCTGCACTAATGAAGAGACCCAAGATTAACCCCAAACCCAAGACTAAGTGCTTTTGTAATGAGGGGAACAGTCACTGAGGCGGAGCAACTCTAGATACTTGGTAGATAAGAAGGCTGGCAAAAGTCAAAAGAAGTATATTTGATATACAAGATGTTGATGTGTACTTTACTAGTACTCCTAGTAGCACAAGGGTATTGGATACCGGTTCGGTTGCTAAGTGATTAGTAACACGAAATGATAGCTACGGCATAAACGGAGACTAGCTAAAGGCGAGGTGACGATACGTGTTGGAAGTGTTTCCAAGGTTGATATGATCAAAACGTCGCACGCTCCCTCTACCATCGGGATTGGTGTTAAACCTAAATAATTGTTATTTGGTGCTTGCGTTAAGCATGAACATGATTGGATCGTGTTTATTGCAATACAATTATTCGTTTAAAGAGAATAATGGTTACTCTATTTGCTTTAATAATCACCTTCAATGGTTTATTGAATCTCGATCGTAGTGTTACACATGTTCATGATATTGGTGCCAAAAGATACGAGGTAATGATGATAGTACCACTTACTTGTGGCACTGCCGCTTGAGTCATGTTGGTATAAATTGCATGAAGAGGCTCCATGATGATGGATCTTTATACTCACCTGATTTTGAATCACTAGTGACATGCAAATCATACCACATGAGCAAGGCCTTGTTTTCATTGAGATGAAACAAGATAGTAACTTGTTGGAAGTGATACATTTTGATGTATGCAGTCCAATGGGTGCTGAGGCACGTAGTGGATATCATTATGTTCTTACTTCAATGACGATTTGAGTAGATACAAGAGTATTTACTTAATGAATCACAAGTCTGAAATATTGAAAAGTTCAATTCTGTTTCCGGAGTGAAGTTCGTCGTAACAAGAGGATAAACTATCTACGATATGATCATAGAAATGAATATCTGAGTTACGAGTTTTGGTACGCAGTTAAGACAATGTGGAAATTGTTTTGCAGTTCATGCCACCTGGAACATCATAGTGAGATGATGTGTCTGAACGTCATAGCCACGCACTATTTGGTATGGTGCATGCTATGATGTCTCTTATCGAATTACCACTATCGTTTATGGGTTATGCATTAGAGACAACCGCACTCACTTTAAATAGGGCACCGCGTATTTCCGTTGAGATGACACAGTATAGACTGAGGTTTAGAGAAATCTAAACTGTCGTTTCTTGAAAGTTTGGGGCTTCGACACTTGTGTGAAAAAGTTTCAGTCTCATAAGCTCGAACCCAAAGCGGATAAATGCATCTTCATAGGATATCCAAAACAGTTGGGTACATCTCCTATCTCAGATCCGAAAGCAAAGTGTTTGTTTCTAGAAACGGATCCTTTCTCGAGGAAAGGTTTCTCTCGAAAGAATTGAGTGGGAGGGTAGTAGAACTTGATGAGGTTATTGAACCATCACTTCAACCAGTGTGTAGCAGGGCGCAGGAAGTTGTTCCTGTGGCGCCTACACCAATTGAAGTGGAAGCTGATGATGGTGATCATCAAGCATCGGATCAAGTTGCTACAAGCCTCGTGGGTTGACAAGGTCGCATACTACTATAGATTAGTACGGTAACCCTGTCCTGGAGGTCATGTTGTTGAGCAACAGTGAACCTACGAGTTATGGAGAAAGCGATGGTGGGCCCAGATTCCGACGAATGGCTGGAAGCCATGAAATCCGAGAGAGGATCCATGTGTGAAAACAAAGTGTAGACTTTGGTAGAACTACTTGATGGTCATAGGACTATTGAGTAAAATGGATCTATAAAATAAGACAGACGATGATGGTGATAAGTCACTATTAAGAAAAGCTCGACTTGTCGCAAAGATGTTTTCGACAAAGATCAAACAGTTGACTATGATGAGACTTTCTCACTCGTAGCGATGCTAAAAATCTGTTAGAATTATGTTAGTAATTGCTGCATTATTTATGAAATATTGCATGTAGGATGTCAAAACATTGTTTCCTCAACGGTTTCCTTGAGCAAACATTGTATGAGATACAACCATGAGGTTTTGTCGATCCTAAAGATACTAGCAAGTATGCAAGCTCCAGCGATCCTTAAATGGACTGGTGCAAGCATCTTGGAGTTGGAATATACACTTTGATGAGATGATCAAAGATTTTGGGTTTGTGCAAGGTTTATGAGAAACTTGTATTTCCAAAGAAGTGAGTGGGAGCACTATAGAATTTCTGATAAGTATATGTGGTTGACATATTGTGGATCAGAAGTAATGTAGAATTTCTATAAAATATACAAGGTTGTTTGAAAGGAGTTTTCAAAGGAATACCTGGATTGAGCTACTAGAACGTTGAGCATCAAAGATCTATGGAGATAGATCGAAAGCGCTTAATGGAAGTTTCAACAAGATGCATGCCTTGACAAAGTTTTTGAAGGAGTTCAAAATAGATCAGCAAAGAAGGAGTTCTTGGTTGAGTTGTGAGGTGTAAATTTGAGTAAGACTCAAAACCCGACCACGGCAGAATAAAGAGAATAGACGAAGGTCGTCTTCTATGCCTTAGCCGTAGAATCTAAAGTATGCCATGCTGCATACCGCACCTGATGTGTGCCTTGACTCAAAGTATGTTGAGAGGTACAGAGAGTGATCCATGATTGAATCACTAGCAGTGGTCAAAATTTATCCTTAGTAACAAATGGACTAAGGAATTTTTCTCGATTATGGAGGTGGTTAAAGAGTTTGTCGTAAAGGGTTATGTCAATGCAAGCTTTGACACTAATCCGGATAACTATGAGTAGTGAAACGGATTCGTATAGTAGAGTAGATATTTGGAGCATTTCCGAATAGCACGTAGTAGCAGCATCTATAAGATGACATAAAGATTTGTAAAGAACGCACGGATCTGAAAGTTTCAGAACCGTTGACTAAAACCTCTCTCACGAGCAAGACGTGATCAGACCCCATAACTATATGGGTGTTGGATTCGTTGGAATCACATGATGATGTGAACTAGATTATTGACTCTAGTGCAAGTGGGAGACTGTTGGAAATATGCCCTAGAGGCAATAATAAATTAGTTATTATTATATTTCTTAGTTCATGATAATCGTTTATTATCCATGCTATAATTGTATTGATTGGAAACACAATACTTGTGTGGATACATAGACAAAACACTGTCCCTAGTAAGCCTCTAGTTGACTAGCTCGTTGATCAAAGATGGTCAAGGTTTCCTGGCCATAGGCAAGTGTTGTCACTTGATAACGGGATCACATCATTAGGAGAATCATGTGATGGACTAGACCCAAACTAATAGACGTAGCATGTTGATCGTGTCATTTTGTTGCTACTATTTTCTGCGTGTCAAGTATTTATTCCTATGACCATGAGATCATATAACTCACTGACACCGGAGGAATGCTTTGTGTGTATCAAACGTCGCAACGTAACTGGGTGACTATAAAGATGCTCTACAGGTATCTCCGAAGGTGTTGGTTGAGTTAGTATGGATCAAGACTGGGATTTGTCACTCCGTGTGACGGAGAGGTATCTCGGGGCCCACTCGGTAATACAACATCACACACAAGCCTTGCAAGCAATGTAACTTAGTGGAAGTTGCGGGATCTTGTATTACGGAACGAGTAAAGAGACTTGCCGGTAAACGAGATTGAAATAGGTATACGGATACTGACGATCGAATCTCGGGCAAGTAACATACCGAAGGACAAAGGGAATGACATACGGGATTATACGAATCCTTGGCACTGAGGTTCAAACGATAAGATCTTCGTAGAATATGTAGGATCCAATATGGGCATCTAGGTCCCGCTATTGGATATTGACCGAGGAGTCCCTCGGGTCATGTCTACATAGTTCTCGAACCCGCAGGGTCTGCACACTTAAGGTTCGACGTTGTTTTATACGTATTTGAGTTATATGGTTGGTTACCGAATGTTGTTCGGAGTCCCGGATGAGATCACGGACGTCACGAGGGTTTCCGGAATGGTCCGGAAACGAAGATTGATATATAGGATGACCTCATTTGATTACCGGAAGGTTTTCGGAGTTACCGGGAATGTACCGGGAAATGACGAATGGGTTCCGGGAGTTCACCGGAAGGGGGCAACCCACTCCGGGGAAGCCCATAGGCTTTTGGGGGACACACCAGCCCTTAGTGGGCTGGTGGGACAGCCCCAAGGGAGCCTATGCGCCAAGATAAGAAAATCAAAAGAAAAGAAAAAAAAAGGAGGGAAGAAGTGGGAAGGGAGGGGGACTCCTCCCACCAAACCAAGTCCAACTCGGTTTGGGGGGGGAGTCCTCCCCCCCTTGGCTCGGCCGACCCCTTGGGGATCCCTTGGACCCCAAGGCAAGGTCTCCCTCCCTCCTCCTATATATATGGGGCTTTTAGGGCAGATTTGAGACGACTTTCTCACGGCTGCCCGACCACTTACCTCCATAGTTTTTCCTCTAGATCGTGTTTCTGCGGAGCTCGGGCGGAGCCCTGCTGAGACAAGATCATCACCAACCTCCGGAGCGCCGTCACGCTGCCGGAGAACTCTTCTACCTCTCCGTCTCTCTTGCTGGATCAAGAAGGCCGAGATCATCGTCGAGCTGTACGTGTGCTGAACGCGGAGGTGCCGTCCGTTCGGTACTAGATCGTGGGACTGATCGCGGGATTGTTCGCGGGGCGGATCGAGGGACGTGAGGACGTTCCACTACATCAACCGCGTTCTCTAAACGCTTCTGCTGTGCGATCTACAAGGGTACGTAGATCACTCATCCCCTCTCGTAGATGGACATCACCATGATAGGTCTTCGTGCGCGTAGGAAAATTTTTGTTTCCCATGCAACGTTCCCCAACAGATGCGTGGCTGTGCTCCTCACAACAGATGTTCGTGCTGCACCCACGAAGCACTCCAGTACTTAGTGCCCGGCCACGGTGGCAGCCACTGCCAGGATCCGTCCATCCGTGCATCCCCACCCCACCACGCGGGCAGACCCCCATTGCACAAGCATGGCGGGGCGGCCTGCTCGAAGCCTCCATCGATGTGCGCCTCTGCTGGGAGCTCGGTCGGGGGCTAGTGGGCCAGGCCATGGGTACCACCGTCTGGGAGGAGCAGCATCGGGGCCAAGCCGGTGTCCGGTAGCACTTCCCCCGCGGTGTGCGCTGAAGGCCACGGTTGCACCATGGACGCCGCCTCCATTGCAGGCTGGTGCGTTGTAGAACGCTGCCTTGCCGGCAATGGGCCATCGCACCGTGGAGCGAATTGAGTGACCACGCCGGCAGGAGCCGAGAAGGACGCAGTCGCGAGCTCTGTCGTCCGTCGTCGCCTCCTCAAAAGGAGCTGCCTTCATGCTCTGTTCCGCAGGCGTTGCCGCTTCTCTAACTCGTCTCATACTGGCAAGATTCTACCCTCTCCCCATCTCTCAACATGCGAACTCTGGATCCGGCGCCCCCAACCTTGACAGCCTTCCATGCGCCTCTCAAAGCCTCCTTCGCCCGGATCCGTCTGTTGGCAGCCATCAATCACCATTCTCCGGGATCAAAGCCGATGTGCCATCCAGATTGTTGCGTCGTTGTTCTGAAGGTCCGGCTCCGACGACCGCCCCTCTCCGGCTCACACACACACTCTCTCTCTCTTTCTCTTTCTCTCAGTCCCCCCTTCCTCGGGCCGACTCTCTCGGCCTCTCTCTCCACTGCCCTCAGCCTCCGGCCATCCCCTCCACCTCCGGCCTACCCGCTCCCCTGTAAGCGCACAACGCCCACTGGCCTCCTCGTCGGCCTCCTGCAACACGCTCGCCGACGAGCCAAGCTGAAGTTATTCCCCTTCCACCTTCTCTACCACCGGAGAAGATAGAACAAAGGAGTGCGAATCGAATTCTCACAAGATGCAGTGGTTAATTTGCAAAACTGAAACGTTTTCTCAGATACCACTTAAAGAGGGACCGCGGGTTGAATACCTAAAACCTTAGGGGCCTTTCTGCAAAACGGCATGCGATTGCGACGACGGACGACAAAAGCGTTAGTTGCTTTATTATTAGGGGAGATTAAGGGACTTCCTCCGTCCCAAAATAAATATTATTTATCTGGTAAAATATTTATATTAATTTAGTACTAAATCTGTGATACTTATTTTAAAACGGAAGGAGTATATAACAAGTTGATAAAAGGGGCGAGCAAACACTTTGATTAGCTTGTGTGAAGTGAACGGTATGTTTGAAGGTCTTTTTTCCTTGAAAATGAATCGTACGAAGATATTTATGATGCTATTAGCTACCGTGGATTAGGACCGGTGATTAGTTCTCACCCACTGAGACGATACTCGATTGATCTCCACGCACACCACACAAGCTTTGAGGCCGTGCTTTTCTACGGCTCATCGTGCACATTACACAAATGGTCCTCCTATGTGCAAAGCTTGCACCCAACCGCAGTTCACACATGTGAGAGGACAAAGTTACTGTTCACGCTGACGTGTTAGTGTCACACGCCAAGTACAGTATCCGTGCGGGTTGCCATCCTTGTAGGACGCAGATATTTTTACCACCCTTGTAGGACGGCGCTATAGAATCTTATAGCAATTTTAACGGGGCGATCTAAATGGACATAAATTTTATTCGTTTTTTGTCTGTTCGGGTCATCTGCTCGCCTAGGGACATGGGGCGAACACAATGAATGGTGCATGCTCCCAACGCGGCAGACACAAAAGCGGATAAGTGCCGCCCATTCGTTCCTTGTCGCGCCGCCCATTCGCTTGCGCCGCCCCTCCGCTCGCCGTCGCGCCGCCTCGCCGGGGGCCTCTCTCCTCGCGCCCTCCAACCCCCATCGTGCCACCCCTTCACCTTTTGCACCGTCGACGTTTCTTGCCGGTGCCGAAATCGGGGGCCTCATGAACTCCCGCGCCAGCGCCGGTTGCACCAGCGAGGGATGTGGTGGCCTGCCGATGGCCTCTCTCCTCGCGCTCTTCGACCCCCTTCGGGTGGCCCCTCCGCCCCATTGCGCCATCACCGGATCTTGCCGGTGCCAAAGTCGGGGGCTCGCTCCGCCACGGGCTCCAGCTCCCCGTGAACTCAAGCGCCAGAGCCGGTTGCTCCAACAAGAGATGTGGCGGCCTGCGCCGGTGGCCTCTCTCCTCGCGCCTTCCGACCCCCTGCACACCGCCCCTCCGCCCCTCGCGCCGTCGCCGGATCTTGCCAAGGCCGAAGTCGGGGGCTCGCTCCGCAGCGGGCTCCAGCTCCCCATGAGCTGCAACGCCATCGCCGGTTGCTCCAGCGAGGGATGTGGCGGCCTGCGCTGATGGCCTCTCTCCTCGTTGCGGCGGTTGTGGAGGTCGATGCCCAACTCATGTGCAGTCACTGAGATGTGGGACCAGGGTGGACATGAGAAGACGACAACGGTCGATGAAAGCGTCCGCTTCTGTCCGCTTCGTACCCATTTGTTCCCATATTTGGGTCAAGCTTGGGTCGGAGAGGACAATAAACGGACAACAGGCGAACATGCGCGTCCGTTTGGGTAATCCCGTTGGACCATATTTTGTGTCTGGGCAAGCTAAACGAACAAAATTGGTCGCTCCGTTGGAGTTGTTCTTATGGCTCACACAATGGCTCACTACCCGTGTAGTATATAGATTCAGTAGTGCGTTTAATTTTACCCACACAATGGCTCACTACCCGTGTAGTATGTAGCATCAGTAGTGCGTTAATTTCACCCACACAATGGCTCACTACGAGTGTAGTACGTAGCATCAGTAGTGTGTTAATTTCGTCCAGTAGTAGAAATAAGGGCTTTCGACCCAGCTCGAAAAACACATTAGTTCCGGTTTCTTTACAAACCGGGACTAATGTTAGTATTAGTCCCGGTTCAAGCGGCAAAGGCGTCGGTCGGGCATTAGTCCCGGTTCAAATGGGACCTTTAGTCCCGGTTCGTGTCTCGAACCGGGACTAAAGGGTTTGGAGGATTTAGTCCCGGTTCGTGTCTTGGACCTTTAGTCCCGGTTCGTGTCTTGGACCTTTAGTCCCGGTTCGTGTCTCGAACCGGGACTAAAGAGTTTGGAGGATTTAGTCCCGGTTGGTGTCTTGAACCGGGACTAAAGGGTAGACCTTTAGTCCCGGTTCGTGACACGAACCAGGACTAAAGGTGTTCAGATTTTTTTTTCTGTTTTTAAATTCTTGTTTGTAGTTTCTGTTTTAAATTGCTTATATCTTTTAGGATATTTGATGTTTTTTATTGATTCTTTTTGCATTAGATTCGAAATTTTGTCTAGTTTCTGTTTGTGCCATTAGTTTTCAAATTTGAATGGTTTAAATTTGAATTTGTTTAAATTTGCTTCAAACCCAGTTTTTGAATAACTTCAGTTTACAAATAGTTTTTAATTTAATTCTTTTTGCTCCCACTCATGTGTTAGATTGTTGTCACAGTAAGATTTATTTAGTTATTTTTAGAATAATTTAAATTAGGATTTTAATTAAAGAAATATTGTTTTGCTTATATAGTTGTTTTAGTCATTTAATTGTTGTTTTTTATTATTTTTAGTTAGTTTATTCTGTAGATTTTAACATGTTGTAGTATGGTGCATATTTAATGCACAAAAAAATCTACAGTTCAATTAATTTTTAAAAAAATGCCTTTGTAGCAGATGGGTTTTCATCTGAAACCTTGATACTTTGAGTTTTGTAGAAAATAAACAAAAATGATAAAATCTTCAAAAAATAAACAAAAATGATAAAATCTTCAAAAAATAAAATCCTTTGAGATGTTGTTAGGTTTTAGTGTCTAGTCGGTATAGAAATTTTGAGATATGAATTTTGACCGTTTTTGAAAAAAAGGAAAAAAAAACGGCCATAACTTTTGCATACGACGTTAAAAAAATTAATATATCAAAAAAACTAGAAAAAATTGGTACTCGATTTCACCCGGGCTTGCCCGGTGAAGTTTTCTCACATGCTCAAAATTCCAAATGGAAAAAAAGTTATTTCAAAAAGAAGTTTTTTCCAAAAAAAAAAGAAAAATAATTTTATTTAAAAATATTAGGTTGTTTTCATTGAAATTCACTATTATTGTTACTTATTAAGTTTATTTTAATAATTGTTTGTAATTCAAAAAATTAAATCATGTGACATGACATCAAGACCCAAGTTGTTTAGGATTGATAGCTTACTATTGTCAGGAAAACAACAAGTGCACACTTGGCGATAGAACCAGAAAGTTAAGCGTGCTCGGGCTGAAGCAGTGAAAGGATGGGTGATCGGTCGGGAAGTTAGACAATTTGAAATGAGTGATCCACGCTAGAGCAGTGAGGATGGGTGATTAGAGATTAAATTGTCAAATAATTCAAAGATTAGAAAATTGGAATAAAACATATTAAAAAAATCTACCTTTTTGAGTAAAAAAAAAAGCTAAAAAAAAAAAAAAAAACAGACGGATCCTTTAGTCCCGGTTCGTAAGTAGAACGACTAAAGGTTAGACATTTAGTCCCGTCCCTTTAGTCCCGGTTGGTGAACCGGGACTAAAGGCCGTGTCCCCACTAATGGTCCACACAATTACTCACTACGAGTGTAGTACATAGCATCAGTAGTAGTGGGTGCATCATTAGCGTGTTAATTTCATCCATACAATGGCTCACTACCCGTGTAATACGTAGCATCAGTAGCTAATGGCTCACTACACGTGTAGTAGCATCCACTAGTAGCTAGTGCACCTAGGTTAGGTTGATAGATAGATCATGTCGACGCGTGTGCAGAAAACATGCAATGCACTTTGCGATTGTATTCTAAGGGATCGCTTGGAATCGATGTATTTAATACATCCGTATTTGTTTTACAAGTGTATGTTACTGGTCATGAATGATTTCCAGCAGAAAATTATAACGATGGATCATGATCTGTATATTTTACAGATGTAAAAGGGTTGAAAATGACAATCCAATCAAGGCCTTAGGTAAATTATAATGATTTCTGACCTCTTGGAACCCCTTGCTGCTTACCGTGAACGCCACCCAACGACAACCAACGCGCGGGAGGCGGGAGGGAGGGAGCAGAGGCAACGGCGCGCCGGAGGCAAGGGCACGACGTCGCTTGCTTTGCCCGGCAGAGAGACGTTTCTCTTCCCATCGCAACCCAACGGTCTGGTGCTGTGGTCTGCTGGAGCGTCAGACGTGTTACTTCCGGCCGCGTTTAGCTGTTCGTGTGACCCGCTGCCCGGACACATGATATTGCCAGAATCAACAACGGGGTCATTATAATTTATACGCCTGAAATTTGGGGCTTCGTTGATGCAGACCAGACCGACCATTTCGTCTGATGTTCACACAACAGCAGGGAGAAGGTACGTCCGTGTGGGAACTCTGATAGCGTGTGCCGTTGGTTGAATTGCACCAGCCTGACAAGTTCATTTCAATGGTCATCGCTTCTGAGAAGAGACAAGAAATGGTCAGAGTTTCAATAAAACTAAGGATAGGCACGTACTGAAGCATTGTGCATGTAAAATATGGGCGCCCGTTTCACATGTAAATAACCAACCAACCAACCAACCTGAGTCATTCCTTTTCATATTCTGCGCATCAAACAGATAGAAAATCAGTTAAACATCACCGTCAGGACAGCCAAGGATCCATGTTTCTTCTCATGATCCTGCATGTGCTAAACAATCAGATACTCCCCCCTTAAAAAAATATAAGAGCATTTAAATTATTAAAATAATACTCTAAACACTTTTATATTTTTTTTACAGATGGAGTATCTTTTAACGTCCTGCAGTACTGAAAAGGCTCTACTACTCTCTTATTTAATGAATGAAGTAAATATTTTGCCTCCGTTTCGGAAAAAAAGCTCTAGAAACCTGTTGTCTCACGAAAGACCAAACCGAATTTTGTATATCTAGGCCGGTTTGGAATGCCAGCAAGATAGCAACTTGGCGCCGAATTGGTACGGTCAGCTCCGAGAGCACAACTGCTAGATTCATATAGCATACTTATATGTGAGCCATACGTGGACCCATAGGATTTGAACAGGAAAAAAATGAAGACCTGACTTTACTCAAAGCAGGAGTGCAAATGCATCTAAATGTGCTTGACATTGGGACATAAGATAAGAATAAAGCCTTTCGTCAACAACGACATAAGAAACGGCAGAAAATTCTCTGAGAAATAGGAATTCGGGTGCAATGTTAGAGTTATTTAGGAAATACTTGCTGCTAAATTTGTTAAAAGCACCCCGTTGATATAATGATATGTCGTCCACGCCGTTGACACTTCCCTCTGATCAATCCACCTGTTGCCGCATTTCACCCCAAGCTTTCTAACAGTCTTGCGGCCATTCTAGGATGCCCAGTTGCCATGTTTCCTCAGTTTTACCTTGGCTTGCCTCTCTCCACTTGTAAGCTCAACCTTGCACACTTTTTCTTTATCATTAACAAGATTGACAGGCGTTTAGCCGGCTGGCGGGGCCTGCTCCTGTTTTTGGCCGGAAGGGCAATCCTTGTTCCGTTTGTCCTCCGTGCCCTTCCAATCTATGCTATGGGTGTTTTTCTTCTTCCCGCAGGCACCATCCACGATCAAGAAACGTTGTAGGGCCTTCTTCTAGACGGGACAGGACACGTTCGCCGGGGGCAACTGCAAGGTGGCTTGGGACATTGTGTGCGCTCCTTTCATCAATGGGGCCCTGGGCTTCCTCTCTCTCACTCAAATGAACCTTTGCCTTCTCCTTAAGCACATCTCGAAATTGCACGACATTCAAACAACGAGAGAACCCTCCTACCTTGTCACCAAGTACGGTTGATCGAGCACCCATGATGTGGGCACGCAGCATCATCAACATACCCCTATTTGGCGCGATATCATGAAAGGACTAGAGTTCTTTCGCTCAACGACCATGGTGCAACTAAGCAACGGAGCCACTACCTCTTTCTGTCTCGACCTTTGGCTCCCTCAATACACCCAAACAATGGCTCACCTTTTTCATGCATTGTTTTCCCACACTAATAGCATCCCCACCTCTGCGGCGCGTGCCATGACTTTGAGCGATCTAACCCTGGACCTGGCCCCATGACTATCCCATGCGGCTGAATACGAGCTAACTCGATTGCACAATGTTCTAGCCTCGGTAAGTGTGAAGTTGCATGTAGCTGACAAGAGGATTTCAAGGGAGGCACGCAAACCGCTTACCTCCAAGCTGGCATACCATGCGATTTGGAAGGCGCGGCCCATCGACAACATCGCCCTTGCCATCTGGAGAAACTACGCCCCGATAAATGCAGAATCTTTTTATGGCTTGTCAATAAGGACCATCTATTCACGAACGTGAGGCGGTTCCGATGGGGCATCACCATTTCTGCCGCATGCCCGTTCTGTAGCCAATGTGAAACCATCGATCACCTTCTCTTCGAGTGCCGACAGCTCGCTCCGCTTTGGGCGGAGTTAGACAGTATTTGTCAAACTACGTCTCAGGGGATCTTGCATGCCTGGGACGGCGACTACAACAACAAAACACGTTCAACAGTTCTGCTGGCAGTTCTATGAAATATTTGGAAACGTCAAAATGCGAAGGTTTTCCGAGATCTACACCTCGAGCTCCACACTATTGTTAGTGCTGCTCCTGATGATCATCGACTATGGTCCCATCGATGTAAGAATGCCCACAATGAAATTATGCTCTGAGACTGGGGCTCCATGTTGTTCCAGCTTGTCAGGAGAATACAGTCCCTCTTCGCTTTGTAATTTTATTTTTTCTTTCTTCTATCTCTACTCCCCTTGTATTTCTGGTGTCCCGTGCTGTAACATCTTTGACGGTTGATAAATAAAGGTTCAGGCAGACGTAAGTCCGCCGTTGTCGCGTAAAAAAAACTGTGCATGCTTTATGGACGGGGCTATGTGCTAAGGACTCCTCTATTAAAACACCAGCTTGAGGGAATGACCTTTTGGTATGGCTTCTATTACGTATGCTAATATCTCAAACATACTCCAATGTGACAAGTTTTTTTAGTACCAGATGATTCTCCAAGCTTAGGGCTGAATGTGCATGGACGACAGACAAACAACCAGTAGTGCGTTAGTTTCATCCACACACTCACAACCCGATCAAGTTGTTGCCAGCTAATGGCTCTCTATCGGCGTAGTAGCATCTACTTCCTCTCTGTTTGTAAATACTGTTAAAAAGTACTACATTTATGAAGAGAGGTAGTATTAGCTAGCGCACCTAGGTAGATGGATCACAGTATCATCTCAAAATGATGTGCCGGCTTAGTCACTTGAAGGTGTTCATAGAGATAGGGGATGCGTGCATGTGTTTATATGGGTGAGTATACGCTCGTGTATGTGAGCGATTTGATTGTACTCTGCTTAAAAACAGATGAATCAGAGCATCTCCAGCCACGCCCTCCCAAGCGGCTATTATAGCGTTGACGGCGAAAAAATTCCGCCGGGGCAACCCGAGGGGGCCGAAAAAATGCCTCCTCGGAGGCGCAACAGCTAGAGATGCTCTCATGTCGACACGTGTGCAGAAAACAAGCAATGCACTTTGCCACAGTATTATAATGATTTCGAATCTCTTGTAATCCTTTGGCTGCTTAGAGCATCTATAATCGGCTTTGGCAAATCCGTCTCATTATATGCATGTGGGCGCGGCCGTGCGCATCCGCGAACAGCGCCCATCAATCCTTTTATCCTTTATATGTTACATCGCATATTCACATATCTCAAAAGCAATCCTCAAATTCTGCAATTCATGCACATCAATCATCTAATACAAATTGTTCAAATTTAATAGTTTGAAACAAAGCAAATGAAAACACAGTTTAACAAACCAGACTTGCAAAAATGAAAGCAATGTCCGATCGAGAAGGGGTGTTTGTCGGATCACTGGTCGGACGCGGTCATCCATGCCTCCTGCTCGTCCAGCTTGTCCTGCACCGCGTGGGCAGCCAGCTCCGCCTACATCCGGCCGCAGGCTCCGCCTGCCTGCTGGCCGCATGGTCCGCTACCGTAGTTGCCCTTTCCGCCTCCTATGACCTATGGTCGTTGATCTTCTTCTTCTTCTCCGCAAGCCACTTCTTCGCATGCTTATTCAAGAGGGTTTCGTCCGCCAACACGATCTTTGCATCATCTACGTCCCGTGCGAGTTGCAACCTCTCCTTCTCCAGCTCATTCTTTCCGATTTGGCTCAAAGATAATCTGAATAAAATCGATGCCGGTATGGTATAGCGAAACAGTAAAGGGGAGATTGATCACAAATGGGAAGCAATAAAGATTATAGGGAAAATCTAATGAGCTTCGTACCCACACATGCTCTCCGTGCAGCGGCCGCGCGCATGTGTTATACTAGCTATTTGTATTTTAAAAATGATTTATCTTTCAAACCGTTATACCAATTAATGATGGGAAAATCTAATGAGCTTCGTACGCACACATGCTCTCCCGTGCAGCGGCCGCGCGCATGTGTTATACTAGGTATTTGTATTTTAAAAATGATTTATCTTTCAAACCGTTATATCAATTAATGATCCGCTTTCACCACTGACTTTATCGCGACGAGATCTTTAAAACTAGATCACATGTTAACATGTTTCGATAATTTTAGTTTTCGTCAGTACTTGTCAGATTATTATGACTTACTTGTCATATTATTTGTTATATAGTTCTGACATTAAATTAACTTGGTTATCACATTCATGAATGAGTAAAAAACTTGGTTCATTATGCTTGTGCTGATTCAAGCATTAGCTTTTTTGTTATTAGTGCTTTAATACCCATTTTTTAGCTTCACAGAACATTGTAATACTTAAAAAGTATAAAATTATTGTCATGGTAACTATGTATAATTTTTGTGACAACTGTACATCCGTAAGATGACAACTATGATGACATAAATGTGGCAACTAGGAACGACGAAAAAAAATCAACGAAACATGTCAATATGGGATCTTATTTTGAAGGTTTTGTCGAGACGAACCTAACCGTGAAGGCGAATCTCCAATCAAATCATTAATTTGTGAGATAAAACATTTTTAAGATTGACAATAAATACGCATAAGATGTTGACTAGGACTCCAAAACGTTTTGCATGCATGCGCTGTCAAAATGCTCCTTTTCGTCATTGAGATGCGTGCAAGAGTACAAGTTTTTGCCGTTAGTACATTCCTGAACCTAAGAGTCGTATTTATATAATTTTTTAATCCAAAAACATGCCCTTAAACGCGATTTGCGCCTTGATCAGCCAGCCGCCGCACGGGAAGGCAGCCGTGCGGCGCCGCTACGTAGCGAGCTCCAAGATTATATAAAAAAAAAAAAGCAAGCACTAACCCAATAAAGAACTCCATAGCCTACATCTGAATTCCTTATATTTATTATTTCAAATATGATATATCGAGTTCAAAAGTACATGGACACAACAATGCTGGTCGTCAACATATCGTCTCTTCGTCTTCTTCTTCTTCTAATGAGTCAACGGAAGACTGTACACCGCATACCGATGAATCCACAAGCCATACAATCTTGCTGGATGAACCTTTTCATCTGATCTTAGAAGTGCGGTTTTCAGCGTGAACTATGGTGAACTACTACTGACAGTGACAAGCTTCTCCCGTAGCCTTTCCAAGCGGGCCTGGGACAAGGGAGTGTCAGAATAGAAAGTTGGCAGCGCTGAATCATGCAACTGCAATTGGAAACGTGAAATGTAACGTTCAACACTAACCTTGAAGGACTTGGAGCGACGAATAGATGGGTCGAGATCCAAGGCATGTGCATAAGCATCCTCTGAAGAATGGTACTCTCCCATTGCAAATAATGCATCCCCTCGCGACAAGTGAGACTGCATAGCAAATTAGCCATGATACATAAGGCCCAAGAGGTGTGCTTCGGTACAACCTTCCTTCCCCATAAAACGTATAAAGGAGAATGTATACCCACCTCGTATTGTACACTATAGGCCGTCATACGTATACTATATGAGGTGGATATATGTACGGCGGCCTATAGTGTACAATACGAGGTGGATATACATTCTCCTTTGTACGTTTTGTGGGGGAGGGGGGTTGTACCGAAGCAAAAGTGAAGGCCTAATGCTATGCCCACAAGACTCAATGCTTCAGAAGCAGGAAGGTTACAGACATCTTTACTTTATTAAGAAATCCAAGCATCAATCTATAATAAGTGTTTAATTGACGGCCATAAAAAAGAAGAGCATGGAAATATTAAGCATCCGGAGCGAAGCTATGCACAATGGTATTTTCAAAACAGTCTGCAAGATAGAGAGGAAAAAAAAGACAAGATACTCAATCAAATCTATGATGTCTCGAAGCTTTAAATGGAGCTTACTAACCTGGGTCTATGTTTACAATTGTGTTATCAGAATCACATTTGTGAGTACATAATGCAGGCTCACGGACGTAGGTATGAAATTGCAGTGCCTTTGATATCATACAGGTGGACATCATCTCACATTATAATTATATGCACAGATTGCTCATCATCAGATTCATCCCGTCCACAGAGGCACAGACATGACATGAGGAGGAAAGTGAAACTCGTTTCACATTAGCCTATATATATAATATACGATGATGTACAGGAAGGTTAAGCACTGCAACCGTGTAAATGTAATGACCTCACCTCGGTCCATATTTTGCAAATCGCTACTCTCGATTTTGTAAGCCATGGGCTCTTGGTTAAGCAAAGCATACAAAATGTTTTTTGCTTTTCATTTCACTTGACTGCCCTAGGTACCCATCCTGGCTTTCTTC
The DNA here is from genome assembly GCF_904849725.1 of Hordeum vulgare subsp. vulgare. NCBI lineage: Eukaryota > Viridiplantae > Streptophyta > Magnoliopsida > Poales > Poaceae > Hordeum > Hordeum vulgare. The sequence continues at coordinate 649,253,372 of NC_058519.1, read as the reverse complement.
AGCCAACGCAAAGCTATTTGAGCAGGTTTGTGAGAGAAAATTGCCACCCAAATTCGTAAACAATACGCCACGGCTAGCTAAGAATCCAGTATTATGAACAAGGCAAGGCAAGGAGTTGAGTTTACCTGAGGAAATCTGGGAGCTATCCTAATGGCTTCCTCGGCATCCGCGAGCGCGCCGGCGGTGTCCCCAATCGCTATCCTCGCCTTACACCTGCACAATTGCCAACAAGCATCACATGCCAAGCTCATCAGATGAGACTAGCACACATTTAATTTACACTGACAGGGACGACGCTAGCTAGTTCTCCAACCAAATTCAGCAGAGCAGAGCAGACCGACCTGCCTCCGTAGGCCAGATGCAGTCCACCGGGAGCACCCACTGCAATGCTCTGCAGCACACACGTACAGTACGATTCATGGTGATTTGATTTCTCCACCAGAATTAATTAATGCCACTTAAAAGCTGCATCTTTATGACGTTCTCAAGGGAGGGAGCACCTCGGTGAAGAGGGCCTCCGCGTCCGCGTCGGCGACGGCGGCCTCGGCCTTCTGCCGTAGGGCGAGCGCGGCGAGCCCCGCGGCGGCGTCGAACTCGGCGGCGCCGAGGAGGTGCTCCAGGAGCTGCGCGGCGCGGGCCGCCGTGCCCACGTGGCCGAACACGGCGTTGCCGCGGCCAGGGACGGAGGCGCCGACGTTGGGCCCGGACCCGCAGCGGCCCAGGCACCCGCAGGACGCCACGCCGACGCGCGGCGACGGCGGGGAGAGGCCCTCGAGCGCCGCGAGCACCTCGCGCCCGCCCTGCCGCGCGCACGTGCGGTTCGTGCAGACCCGTACCCGTACCTCCACCGCCTCCGCCGCAGCGCGCGGACCTCTCCGGCGCGGCGGCCGGATGGCGCAGCCGAGGGAGTGGGAACCCGCCACGGCCATCGCCATGTAGATGATGGAAGTGGAACGACGGCTTGGACAGTCTTCGAGCCTAGTTTATATTTACGATAAATATAGGGTTGCTTTTGCAATTTTGCACTGGTCGACGTGGCGCCTAGCCCGGCCGCTCGCAATTCTTGTTTTGCCAAAACACCCTCCCTCCCGTCCAGCCATAAACATAAACATTAACATAAACAACTCGGGACTCTCTCTCGACGCCGCCGTCTCCTCCTCCGGCCCGCGGCGACTCCTCTCGGCTCTCCTCTCCGTCCCGCAAGGTATCCATCCCTCTGCCCGCATTCCTCTCGGCTCTCGTCGGATCTTTTCTCTCCGTTGTTTGGCGGGATGTGGAGTGTCATGAGCTGTGCTCCTTGGCGCGATCCGTTCCGGTGCTTGCTCCGCTCCGCTCCGCCGCGACGCACGCGGTGCTCCTTGGCGCTTCTCAGCTCGGACCGTCGACCGCCTCCTGCCGGCTGCCCCGGTGTGGTGTTGACGCCCTCCCCCCCGCGTGCCCCCTAGCTGTTTGAGGAAACGCCTCCCCCACCAACTGTTTAAATTAACCATGTGGCTGCCGTAATCGCGTGGTGCTCTTGTAAAAAATCCATCCGACTGTGGACCTCTTATCTTCTGCATCTTGGTGTTTGCAGCGTCATGTTGGCGGCGCGTGTTAGCCTCAAGGGCTGGCAGCAGGCGGCGGTCGCGGTCGGCTCGGCGTTCGGGGCCTTGCTTGATCCTAAGAGAGCTGACCTGATTGCTGCGCTTGGGGAGACCACCGGGAAGCCGGCGTTCGAGCGTGTGCTCCAGCGCATGAACAACAGCGCCCAAGGCAGGGTAATCCCAATACTGTCGTCACCTCTCTTGTCATATATATATATCCTGTTTATATGGTTTCGGAGACTGGACATAATCCGCACAAGATTGGATATGAACACAGGGTTATATGAAGCATTTGTTCTAGGTTGGTTCCTTTTGTTGCTGTGTTGTTCACTGCATTCTGTTTACCATTTTGTTCTAGATACTTTCGGGACAACTTGAATATCCATCGTTATTACTGTCGGAGGCAACTGCATTCATGTGTCTTGCTGAAATAGATTGGTGTACATTGGCTCGTTGTAGCATATGTACTTTTCCTGTTAGTATTTGGTTTGTTTCGGACAGTGGACATAACCTACAAAGGATTTGGTAGAAATACAGGGTTTATATGAAGCATTTGTTGTACATTGGTTACTTTTTACTTTTTTTTATGTACTGTTCATTGGATTGAATTTCCAAGTTATTGTTCCTTTTTAGCTTGAGTCTAAGCTTCTATACCTTGGATATCCATTGTTATTGTTATCTGAGGTGCACTGTCTTTTACCACTTCGATGCAATTTGCATATATACATGGAAACTGAAGATACAGTTCTAACAATTTGTATATGGACTTCCTTCATGTCTAACTAAAATAGCTTGTTCCTACAGGAAATTCTTTTGGAGCGTCCTCGGGTTATATCCACGCAGGTTTCTCGCGCCTGGGACATGCCCGAGAACACGTTTGGTGCCGCCTATGCCCAGTTCATGGGATCAAGGAACTTCTCGCCGGACGACCGCCCACCAGTTCGCTTCATGGAGACCGACGACCTCGCCTTCGTAGCGACCCGTGCCCGTGAGGTGCACGACTTCTGGCACGTGCTGTTTGGCCTCCCAACCAACCTGATCGGTGAGACTGCCCTCAAGGTGATCGAGTTTGAGCAGATGTTCCTCCCGATGTGCATGTTCTCCGTCGTCGGGGGCTCCGCGAGGTTCAACGAGAAACAGAGGAAGCTGTTCTTCCAGCACTATTTCCCATGGGCGACCAAGGCGGGTGTCAGGGCCACTGATCTGATGTCCGTGTACTATGAGAAGCACTTCCATGAAGATCTGGGGGAGGTGAGGAAAAACTGGGGGATCGTCCCGTGCCCGGATCCCAAAACGAGCAGCAATGCTTAGACTTTAGGTCAGTGCATTTTGCATGAAAACGTCTGTATCTTGGTTTTTCAGCGTTGCTTGTGGCAGTTCCTCTTTCGTGGGTGATACCATGAATTGTACTTACTGGTGATATATTAGCAAGTAAATAGGGTACTTGGATGTTGCTTCTTAAGAGATCCTACAATGTTGGCCGCAAACCACTTATATGTGATTTATTCTCTTTGTTACTTGAACTTCTTATAGTTCTACATGTACCTTTGAATAGGCATACATACTGCAACTTCTCATAAGACTTGGGATGGAATGCCATGAACATAAAATGAAACTAGTTAAAGAAAAGTTGTTGAAGCAAAACTGTGTATTCAGTTACTCTTTAGCTTTGGAACACAGGGACACATGTTGTTTATACAAATAGAAAAGCCCAATATGCAACAATAAAATATAAGAATCTGGATTGCTCATCCCAGTTTCTCCAAAACAGTAAGTCTGCATTATCTGGCAAGCCTGGCATCATGGAAAAAAAGAAATGCCATTACAACCTTGCACAACTCAGGTGACGCGCCAAATTTACATAAAACTCATGCCGAGGACACAGCTCCCCCCTCAAAGAATCAACCTATTGTTGTTACATATATGTATCGACCCCAGAAGAGCGCAATAATTACAAGGCTCAAAACTTACAACACAACACATCAGAATATGGACAGCTCAATGAGGAATAACTTATGCGGCAGCTGTGGTGCACAGCACACAGCGCATTCTGGACTCGCCCGAGGGGGAACCCTCGTCGTCCTCCGAACCCTCGTCGCTGTCCCGGGCGTTGCTGTTTGATTTCATCGAGTCTAGCCCGCCTTCGAGGCAGGACTGATGATAGGCGTGGCAGCAATAGAACACGATGAACGACATGTCCTGGATGGACAGAGGGTCGAAGCACAGGCAGCATCGAGCGCCGCATCGAGTTCTGGATTTGATCTCTAGATTACGTAAACTCGACGATCTGTCGCCTGTTCGCGAAGATCCTTCATTGACTCTGGCTACTTGTGCCTCCTCGTCCATGCTTGCCATGCAGACTCCACGTCGGGCCTCATGGTAGTATTTGACCAAAAGATTAACACAATCGGCCTACAGAAGATGCGCTCGCAGAATCAGCAAATGTTTAAAGATTGATGGATGACAGATACACCAGGGGTGGAGACGGCTGACCTTTAGTATATCGTTGCATCCATGCCTCAGTGATGTCTCTGTTCGATAATCTGTCACTATTTTCACAAGGCGATCCCGCAATCTGCCAAAGCATGAATAATCCGTAAAAACTTGAACCAGGAATAGAAAGGGTTAAGATGTGTCTTGTCAGTTTTTTAAGGGGATGGTAAGTCTACCAAGGGGCCATGGTAAATACTTTCACAAATCGTTGGTGAATTATGACAAAAGAAATTGGTTCTGTAAGGTTTTTGTCATGTACTCCCTTTGTATACAATTATAAGACGTTTTAGAGACTTGTGTCAAGTCTCTAAAACGTCTTATATTTGTATACAGAGGGAGTATAAATATTTCCTAGGATCAATCTTGTGGTCTTTGGACGAAATATAGACTTTCAGGGGAACATACTTGGGTATTTCTAGCCCATCTGGAACCAAACTGACAATGTACAGAGGGTCAAGATTGCCGACAGTATGTTCCAACAGCATCCCAACCTGCTCAACAGTCACAACAAATAATGTAAGACACGTAATGGTATCAGTCTCATAACGATTAAACAGAAATCTCATTCGATTACCATTTCAGGCTTTTGGAGGCACTGTCTTATCAGTTCGTCCCATAATTCATCATCATGTTGCTCCGTAACAAATTCAACGGCCTGCATACAGTTCAAAAACTATGTTATTCTGATCCAAGCCCATAGACTCAAGCTGGGTAACACAGCATAAGATATCATCAGAAAACAGGGATAGCCAGGTTAGGACCTCCTGTATGTCTTCCAGTTTGTTTATAATTGTAGAAAGCGCTTCCTTAGCATTTCCCATACGACCAAGAACAAAAACTTGCTCCTTGACAAATTCTTTTTGTGCAAATATTTCATATGCCTGAAATACCACACGCCATTGTTAACTGTTAACTACAATGAATGAATGACGAATTATACTATTTAGTATTAAGAGACTAGGACCTTGTCAAGCCTGTAATGCTGGCTGGTACGAAGGAAGGGTAGTAACATCCTTGGCTCATAATCCGCATAAAGCTCCACCTACAGCACAGATAGTTTGAAGTTACTAGTTCGTGTGAAAACACAAGATAGAAGGTACAAAAATAGGGGAAACGGGAAGAATGAGCAGGTAGACAATATATAGGGATATTATGTCCAATGAGAATCTACATACCTGCATATCATGATAATCCTTTCCAGCATGTATGTCTACCTCAAACAAAGCATGCAAATACTGATGCAACAGATATTTTTTGTCGCAGCTTTTACTCGCATGCAACAATTGCTCCACGACTTCATACGGGGGAATGATATCACGATGTTGGATCAATAGGTGGACTGCTCTTTTACTATCCAATAACATAAGATTGACAACCTGCAGAACGTAAAGGACAATAAATAAGTGGAGGGTGTGAAAAACTCTGCCTTACTATGCTAAGTCTTGTAGAATGTAATTACATACAAGGAACTCAAATTAGACCACAAACTAGGCTTTACGGCCACATTAAATTCCACAAAATTCAGTCATGAATACAAAGTAAAATGCTTGTGATAATTTTATTATCCAATTGAGAATCCTTGCACCATACCTTATCATGAATGGCATCATGCAAATTGTGCTTCTCGATAAACTCAAATACTTCAGGCTTCAGCAACTGAACAAAATGACGTTTTAGCAATGCAAACATGCGCTAGAAACAAAACTGCAGCAAGTGCTCCTTTTATGACTCAAATGTAGAATGGAGGTCTTAATTACAATCTAGGATGTACTTACTTCAGCGAAGAGAAAAAGGCCCTTTTCATACTGACCGTTGATCACGTATAGCTCAGCTAAAGCCTACAATGCAGACAAGATCAAGATACAACCTCTAGCTCAAATAAATAAATTACAGCCTCTCGACATCCAGTAAACAATGTTCTGACCCACCTCTTTTAATGAGTTAGTCATCGATGAGGAATTGAGCTGTGGCTCAATAGCAGATATAACTGGTGAGGCAGAGTATAATGTAGGTGGCCAACTTTTTATTGTAGTCAACAGAAGTTCGTGGAAGGTCCCATTGGTAGTTAAAGCTACAAGAGCAACCTACATAGACCAAATTAGAATATCATTACAAATAGATAGGTTCGGAAAGAACAAGCAAAAAACTGTCAGAAGCAGAGAAGAGCTGGGCCGAACACAGGATAGTGTTTTTCTGGAGCTGTTACTTGTATATACAGTACAGGGCAAGTTGGTTGCTAATGCTGAACCGACCATGCAGCTCTAGCAGCTGCCAGTACATGCAAAAGGCAAATTGACTACTAGCTGCCTAGCTGCATATACACTATCTAAGGGCTCCTTTAATTCATAGGATAGGAACTATGGAGGATTCCTATGCTCTGCCCATATAAATCGTACGAAATTGCAAAACAAAGGAATTGGAAGCGTAGGATTTTTTTCCAAGAGCATGGACTTTATGCAAAATTTCCTACGGAAGAGAAAAGGGAAATTTCCATAGGAATGATTCCTAAGGATTGCATTCATATGAATCAAACAACATCTATAGGAAAAACTCCATAGAATCACAATCCTGTGAAAATCCTGCAAGAATCCTATGAATCAAAGTAGCCCTAAGGAAGCTCTAGCCTCTAGCTGACCTGTACTACTACTCCCTAGCTAAGTAAAATATAATACAAGGATTACAGCTAACAAAAAGTAGTACAGGTACCTCATAAGCAGTATCACTCAGCTGTGGATTCTCTATGGGTATGTAAGGGATCAACACAGGAAGCTGGCGGAGATGAGCAAAGTGAAAGACCCACCTATGGCAGGTAAGTTATCGTTATTACATGTAAAAAACATGTATGATTAACACAGATAGTGCCCATGGAAAACTCCTTCTCTGGATGAGAAATGTGCGTCTACATAATTTTCTCACCTCTCCCACGCTGAAGGAGATCCTCGCAGTAACTTTGGGCAGAGTTGTGCTGCTTCAGCATATTTTCTTTCAATTATCAAGTGATCAAGGTATCTTGTGCCCACCTGTTAAAAAATTAAATGAACAAACTTTAATAATAATTCAACACCTTCCTTGTGTAGTTAGATCTCCTTTTCATAGTTGGAGCCACCCTTCCTAAAGCTGTCCCACATATGATAGACCAATCGCATGGTTGGACGTAACACACTTCTAACTTGCTGAAATGAGTTGAAAAGAAGAATGCATGCATAGATGGGATTTAATAAGAGAACAGGTATTTAAGTGTTTCATCAATCACTCCCAATGTTATGGTCACCTTAGCTCATGACACTCAAAGGTAAAAAGATTTTCTAAAAGATTGTCTAAAGATGGAATATTTTGAATAGAAGCACATATTGCTCGGCAGCAGAGGTTTCATTATTATCAGATGAGATGAGTAAGTTGTAAATGAAGTCAACAACACAGTGAACCCCAAATAACGTAATACTGGCTCCTTAAAGGTGCCCATTTCTAGGTTCCTAAACAAACAAAGCTTCCTCATCATCAGACAGATAATGCTGATGCACCGTACTCCATTTACTAATCAAACTTGACACTGCTATTTTACCTCATCAAGAAGCTCAGTTCTCCCTTGTCCTGCTTCAACTGCAGCCAATGCCTTTTCATGCCAACCATGTTGTAGAAGCCACGCAATATGGTCTTCGGTATCTCTAATTAGAAGGGACGTAAAATCAGAGAAAAATGCTAATGAAGATCACCACAATTTCAGAAAAAATAACGCTGTACAAAAAACTGTTGCCTTGTTTAATTAGCAATTGTAGAACATGGGGCTAATATGAGCTCTAGTTCTGCAACATATTAACGAACCTTGGCTTTGCTACCACAATATCCTTAGGAGAAACGATGTAATACAGAGGTTCATCGCCAGCAGCCCATTGTCCACCTGCATTGCTGCTTCCTGGATCACAAAACAAGGGTTCCTTCATTATAGAAGTTCCAGTGAAGAATGAAGAAATGCTCCTTTACTGTAAAGCAAAGTCCACCAAACCTGAGAAAGGGGCGTGAGCGAGAGTGTAATCCTTTGCCTTATAGTGCTCATAACCATGAATAGGCAGAGCGTCAGTAGTAAGAACATCATTTTTCCATGATACAAGATGTATTTCTGGACGCTGCGCTGTTCCCTACAAAATGTTCAGAACATGATGTAAATATATCAATGTGGGAAAAGGTAGTGAGGACAAACAGTGGTGTTTACCTGACGTGAAGAAACAGAAGTATTGTTTTTTTTATCTCTCTCATCCTCTTCAGGGATATAAGCAAGCATGACTAAAAGATCGCCAAATGGAGCAATCCCAGATATGTGGTAGCCTGTTTGGAAAGAGCCCACAATATCAACATACTTCTCAGAACTTGCTGCGGAAACACTCCTTTGCATTCCATTGAGTCCTTGAGATAAATCGGTTCGAATTGCAGCAATCTTGACACTTGTTCCCCACCCAATAACTAAAACTGTATCATCCTACATGTGGAAATATCAATCAGTATGCAAGCATGTATGTACAGTTTCCATTTGATCTGTCCTGCAAGTCATGTGCTGAACGCCAAGGTGCATATATCCTTATAACTCATAAAACAAAGCATGTACACTCCTAAACATAAAAAACAGTATGTTCCACCCATTCAGAAACTAATGTGCACCATATGTTATTCCTCTTGTTTTGGTCAACATCTTTTGTCTTACACTGTGTGACTCAGATTAAGGAGGAAGGAAACTATGGCCCCTTATTGCGCACAAATCAGCAAAAAAATACATGTTTTTTTTTCCTTTTGCAGCCTAAGTAGTACTTCTCTGCTAACCGGGTTGGGATGTTCAAACTGAGCTGATTGAAATAAACAATAGTATATCTTTTTCAATCAAAATATCATTTACCTGCCAGACCAAGTGAGGAAGTAAAACTTCCGGCCGAGGAATTCCTTTTGGTTTCTCTATGAATGCAATTCCTCTGTCCGTCTTCATATCATGCACTTTCACCCCTGCATCATTAGCCCAGGCAAGAAGATCTGTCCTCCACTTCATAGAATGGATTGGTCCTTCACCCTCACGCAGAACCTATAAGATAAGTATACAAGATAACGGCCATTAGAGCTCATTGATCCATTATTATATCATATTTAATCCTGGGAATGGAAAGTGCACCTTTTTGTTATAGCCTGATACCCAGCGACTCTTTGTCAGCACAAGTACTTGACCTGCTAGACCACCTGTAGCAAATCTATTGTTGCTCCGGGAATACTGAGGGTCCAAAGCAATTGCTTTCATGGGGCGATGGTACTCAAACTTGAGTTTATCATCAGTGAAGAGGTTGCTTATGACTACTGTGCCGTCATCTGAGCAGCTTCCTATATATTCACGATCTTCAAAACTGATGTCATTAACGGTTGCTGTGTGAGCCTTGATTTCCTTTGACTACAGAAGCATGATGAAACAAATGGACGACGACAGATTAGTACCAGCATAAAGGATACTGCATTTGTAGAGACAGAAAAAATATACATAACGCAGGCTTCGCTTCACATATCGCATACCATTTTTTTTCCCTATATGATTTTCACGAACCCTTTCTTTTGGCAGAAACGATGAAGCTATATTCAGGCTTACGGCAACATGATCATTACTACTAGCAATGGATTCAACCAATAATGATGTTGTTGTTTTTTTCAGATAACAAGCCATGGTGAGGCTAGCAGCAGCTGTATTTCTGAAAAGGTGCAGAAGCTTATGATGCAGCAGACAGTTACAACTCTTTTTATTTAGCTCATTTAATTAATCATGTCGACTCTGCCTCAAAGGATAGAATTTGAGCATGTGTCATGACAAGTAAAGTAGTAATCCCTCAAAATTCCGCTATCAGTATCCATAAATCTCCGTGGGAAAAGCTTATAGTCGCCCCCCTCAAAATCCCACTTTTGTAACGTGTGTCTATCGCGCAATTGGCTAGTGGTTTTGCAGCAGCAGCAGGCCAATGGTAGGAGCGCATATGTAGATTCAATTAAGAGAGCGGGGCGATCCAATGGCAGGAACAGCCCCCAATTCCGTGTCTACAAGGATGTGGTGGCCGTACCTGGTTGCCCTGGAAGTCGAGGATGTGGAGGGTGCCGTCGTGGGTGCCGAGCAGGACGGCGCGGTCGGTGACGGCGATGGCGGCGGCGGCGTCGGTGGAGAGGATCGCCGGCACGCTCCCGCCCAGGCGCTGGTACTTGAGCCGCGGCTCCTCCTCCGGCTCCCCCTCCTCCTCGTCCTCCTCCTCCTCGTCCTCCGGCCCGTACTCCCCGTCCCCGTTCACAAGCGACGGGTGGTGGGCGCGCCGCGCGGCGGACGACATCCTCCTTCCCCTCCTCCTCGCCGCGCGGGGAGAGAAGAGAGATCACGGCGACGGCGGCGAGATCCCTCCTCCAGGGCGGAATTCGGGAAATGTGAGGGTCGAAACCGTAAAAGGTGTTACGGCTCGTGTTTGGTTTGGCGTCCGTCTATGGGCTTGTCGTTACGGCCTTGACTTCCATAATCCGAGACCAAAATAGACGACTCGGGCGCGGGTCGGGCTCAAGCCGGTGTTATACCAGTGGATCAGGTCAAAAAAAAAAAACTCAGGCCTTGGGTTGGTACTAGTGTATTTTAGGAAATTAGTGGGCATTATTTCGGTTAAACTCTTAAATCTTCACATATCCCATAACACCATTTGGTTCTAGTGTATTTGACATGTTTCATCTTCACATTTTTTCACAAATCCTTAAATTCTAGTGCATTTTTCTCAATACCCAATACACTACCTGAATTAGAGATAAATGGGGATTTGAAGGGATTGGTTGAAGTTGGGGTTTCACCCAAACCCTGTGGGGATTATCCCCACCAATCTCCTTAAAAAATCTAGTATCAAATAAGACCTCAGCGGTGATTTATTTGAGCGAGACAAGAAAAACAGCTCGAGCGATGGATCGACTTAAATAGAGGCTAGGATTTACCCCATGATATATGAAGGTTAGCAATATCAAAATTCAAACAGAAAAAAAAAATAGAGGCTAGGATTCAGAATGTGAGGAGTGTTGTCAGGAATGGCGAGCTATGCCTCCTGAGTGTATCATGAACGTAACAACACACGAGATCTAAGTTTTATACTCCCTTCATTTCAAAATAAATGTCTTAACTTTACATTAGTACTAGTATAAAATTATATATACTAAGTTTGAGACATTTATTTTGAAACGAATGAAGTATTTAAGTAATGAATGTTCTCCCTAAAAAGGGATGGTAGTTGTGTCGTGCTCACACTCATCGTGAATTAATGTTAGTTGGATGGATCCTATTTATGTGTAAGAGTGGAGTGCCGTCGTGGATGCCGGGCTCCAAAGGATTCGGATCGGATGATGCTAAAGTTTTTGACAAGACCAAGACAATGATTTTGTTCTAGTTTTTGCAGGTAGTGGAGGAGGGCGGAGGGGCGAGATAATGGAGCAAGAGCAAGAGGTTAGAGCGGGAGATAAATGAGAGGCGACGGAGCAAGAGCGAGAGTGACTGCGTTGGTGAGACAGAGGAGTGAAGGTCGTAAGAGTAACTTATTGCAAATACCAGATCTGAGGGTTATTAGAGACAATGGCGGATCCACCAACAGCACGATCGTCTTGTGTATGCAGCGGCAGTGTTGTGTGCTACCCCTGCCTAGTGACAGGTGGGTACGGCGCGGTCAAGCTTCACCGTCTGGCAATCCTCAATCTATGGGCCCGTCCTGCAATTGCTTAGAGAGCTGTTATCCCTATCTTATTTATCTAGCTGTACCAAAAGTGAAGGAAGTTTTTTTTTTGCGAGAAGAAGTGAAGAAGGTCGTGTGATATTGGTAAAATAATTTAGAATGTTCTATAAATAAAGGCTCGAGATGAACTCGTATTTGAATTAAATAATCCATCAATCGGTTAGGATTCAACCAACAGTACAAGACCCAACATCGTCGACAAAGCACAAAGAAACACCAATGACCGAAAAAACAAGGGTGTTGAGAATATGGCTTACAACATAAGCCACACTAGTAGCACCTAAAGACCCAAGAGGGGAAAGCACTTCTTAAGGTGTCGCCCAACAAGCTCGAACAATGAGAGAAGGAAGAAAGAGATCCAAAGAAAATCTAGCCACCTAAAGTAGCATTTCATCGAATGTCTGAGAATCGAGAAGATACCACACCCCCTTCTCCCTCGCCGATGGGTCATAGGTAGGGCTCCAAACGAGCCGAGTTTGAGCGAGTTGAACTAAGTTCAGCTCAACTTATACTAAAATTCGAGTGAACTCAAACTGAGCAAAGCCGAAGGTCGTGTCATATAAAGTGGCTCATGCTCAGCTTATAACGATCTCGAGCTAGATTCAAACTAAATAAGATGGTTTTCTTAATAATCCAAGACAAAATAGGTCACAACACAATATAAGAAACTATTATAAAATATCATTCCAACCAACACGATGACAATGTAAAAAAAATCAAGTGAGTTTAACTTGTTCTCTCTCAACTGAATACATACCCCCCCCCTCCTTTTTTTTGCGGTTAACTGAATATATACCTAATAGAAAGATATCATGGCAAACCAACCTGTGATTGGATAGTTAGAGGTAGGGGTGGGCACTATAAAACCAAGAACCGAAAAACCAAACCGAACTGAACCATATTAACCGATTTGTTGGTTTATTTGGAGGTTTGATTTTTGGTTCGGTGGGAAATTTTAAGGTTGTTCGGTGTCTTTTTTTTGTTCGGTTTTTTGTGCCCAAAAAACGAATAAACCGAACAAACCGATATGTGGGATACTCCATGTAATACCTTGTTTCCGAAAGTGCAACAGTATGGAGGCATGACACATTTCCATACTTACTAGTTTGATTGATCGAATAAACCATAGAATGATATTAAGGTTGCTAGAACTTGTGATTATCTTTTTGCATATTATACAATCCAAATCAGTGCTCTCGAGTCATTACACTTATACTGACAAGTGCATGAATTTTGGTTCTTCGGTTAACCGAATAAACTGAACTGATATATTATGGTTAATATGGTTCGGTTTCTAATTTCTGAATGATTATTTCGGTTTCTATTCCTCCAAAACCAAAATTATATAGAACCGAATAAACAGAACCGTATTAACCATATAAACCGAACGCCCAGCCCTAGTTAGAGGGACAGTGATATCCCAAACCCACCAGGGTTTAAATCTTGGTGCTTGCATTATTCCTGAATTTATTTCAGAATTTCCGGCGATATGCTTTGAGTTGGAGGAGACGTTTTCCATCAACAACGAGGCGTCTATAATGACTTTGTAAATCTCAAGATGATATGTCGACTCAGTCTCTCGAAAGTGCTCATAGGGATAGAGTATACGTTTGTGCGTTCATAGGAACGAGTGTATGCGCGTGTATATAAACGCTTGTGTCTGTACTGTATTTAAAAAAAAGAGCAAGAGATGGTGGATGCACGTGAGAAGAAAATGAAGGTGTGCCTTCTCTTAAGGCCCTGTTTAGAATCACTCAGATTATATAATTCAGTTTTTATAATCTATTATGTCTTCAAACAGGACAGATTATGGTGTAGATTATAAAAACTAGATGAACAGATTATTAAAAACTCATAATCTACTCTACTCCAGCTAAAATCAGATTATGAATTGATAATGACCCATTACCCTTTTAAAGTTCGAGTTAATTACATTCCTACCACCGCCGTCCTCCTCTTTTAAAAAAACAGAAGACAGACAAGTCATTATGCAATATAAAATCTGGATTACAGTTTATATAATCTGACCTCCAAACATGTCGACTTAGATTATTTTTATAAACCAGATTATATAATCTATCTTCATAATCCAGATTATCATAATATATTATGGTTTCAAACAGGGCCTAAGTTTTAGCAAAAATAACTTGATATTTAACACACAGGACTGATAACCTACCATATTGGGGCCTAAAAATTGTACGTGCTAAATTAAGCTTCCATGCACGCTGGGATATTTACCAAAGGCTAAAAAAACTCCACATTTTGAAAATTTATTTAAGCGTGATTTGTGCAAATCCACGTTTTTTTTACTCAAGCAACCTCATGAAAAAAAAAGGAAAACCGGACGCACGCCAGAAAACGTTAACGCACAGCACGACGATTGGGTAACCGGCACCGTGGTTGATTATTCTAGCTCGTTCATGATGAATTCTGTTCCCATGATTGGTGCTGGATTATGTGGACCGGAAGCCCTGCTGCGTTCGGCTTCTTCCTCTTGGCCCCGGCCCCGGAACAACCTGCTCCACACGCCATCCGCCGCGTGGCCGTCCAACGCTTAAATACGGAGTACTAACGTGATCCGGGCGGCGCGGTCGCTGCTCGTGCTCGTGGCCACGGAGGAACGACCGCGTCTCGTCTCGTCTCGTCTCATGCCCCTGCCCGGGGTGTCAAGCAAGTGAGAGGCAGGGACGCGTCTCTGTCTCGCCATCACGAATCAACAAACCAAAAGGATATGTAAAAAGAAAAAGAAAAAGGTCCTAGCCCATCAGAGTTTAGTACTACATCGGGGCCGCCCGGCTGTGGCGGTTTAGAGTGCTCCGTACATTACGGAGGCGATCAGGGTTAGGGTTTGGCCTCGGTTTGGCTTGGCCGTCGTCGTAGGGGCCTGAATAACCTTCTGCAATCCCGTGAGAGTAGATCCCATCCACCTCAAAGCTTTTTGTGTGTGTGTTCTAGGATAGCACGGTCGTAAAACATCAAAAACCCTTGTTCGAATAGGCATTAGCGTGGAGGAAGGCGGTTGCAGGGATGATGCGGGGGCTGAAGCTGTCGGAGGAGGAACGTAGAGGAGTGAAGATCAAGGTGCCGATGAAGGAGAAGGGGAAGTCTTTGGCGGCGCAGGCGGTGGGGAAGGTACTGTCGGAGCGGCTGGCTCACCCAGATGCGATCCGGCTGTCGTTGGGGCGGGTGTGGTGTCCGATCAAGGGCACCGACTGCAAGGAGGTGGGTGAGAATCTGTTTGTGTTCACGTTCAATCAGGAATCGGGAAAGAGAAGGGCATTGGAGGATGGACCTTGGATGTTTGAGAAAGATCTGATGATGGTGGAGGACTACGGTCCGCGGAAGAAGTCGGAGGACTATGAGTTCAACGAGACACATATCTGGGTGAGGATCTTCAACCTCCCGTTGGGTATGATGAATGCAGAGTCGGCGGAGGAGATAGGAAATATTGTTGGCAACTTTGTGGAAGCGGATGTTGGAGCGGATGGGATAGCTATGGGTAAGTTCATGAGAGCGACAATAAGGATGAAACTCGATAAACCAATCATTTTACCTTGGATGATGAGGAGCACGAGTCTAGACAGAAACAGAAAAAAAAAATGAACATAGATGGCGCCAATGAAGGGGAGGATGGAGCGTGGTGCCGATTTGAGTATGAGTTCTTACCTGATTTTTGCTACATCTGTGGATTTGTGGGTCATGGTGAAAAGGCATGCAATATGAAGCTGGCCAAAGGAGAGAAGGCGCAATTTGTGGGATGGCTACGTGCGGACATGGGCCGTAGGAAGCTGTATGAGGAAGAGGAAGGCAACTGGAGGGGGAGAGGGAGAGGATCAGGAGGTGCAAGGCCTTATGGAACAAACCGATCTTATGAGAGATCGGTGAGTGGGAGCGATAGTCTCTCATGGCGTAAAGACGGCTCCAGGAGTACGAATGGGAAGCTCGTGGAAACAGAAAAGGGAGAGGAGGTCACTAGTCCATCTAAACAAAGAGTAGCGGAACAACGGGAGTTAGGGCACCCCAAGAAGCTCCTACTGGTAGGGCACATAGATGGAGTAGGAGTGGAGAACAGTCAGGAAGAGGGGGGAGGCAAACATGTTCCAGTGGAGATAGCTAACAATTCCTCTGTCGGGTGTATGAAGAAGAATCCTGCAAAGGTTCGTGGTAGCTCTGGTGACGTGCGGCTGGACTAGCTAACTTCAAATATGGAGGGGGAAAAGACGGGCGAGGAGACTGGAGTGCAGAACAAAGAAACTGGACAGAGGAGATTTAAAAGGATAGGGAGAGATAACAGGGAGTGTGCCAAAGGATACCAAAGTAATGGAAGATTGGCGGGGCTCAAGCGTGCCAAGGAGGGAAATGCAAAGAGGGAGGAGACAAAAAGAGGGAGGTTGGAGCTCAGCGAGGAGGGAGCAAGGGAGGAGGAGGACACCACTGACCCAATGTCAAATTTGAAGATATCGACCGGGTTGTTGGAGTAGCCCCGCCGGACGCAATGAAACTCGTAGGTTGGAACTGCCGGGGGCTCGGGAATGGCCCGACAGTTCAAGTCCTCCTTGATTTGGGGAGAACGGAGGATCCTGACATTATATTCTTGTCTGAAACAAAGCTGACAGAAAAGGAGCTGGAAAAGTTCAAATGGAAGCTAGGTCTAGGTGGAGTTCGGTGGGGAGAAGCAGGGGAATTGCACTATTCTGGAGGAGGGAGGTGAATATAAGTCTTAGGTCGTATGGCAGAAGACACATTGACGTGGATGTTAGGGAAGACAATGGTGCGATATGGAGGCTCACTGGGGTTTATGGTGAGTCGGAGACAGAACGCAAAACAGAAACTTGGCGCACTATTAGATTTCTTGGGCAGCAACACGAGGTTGGGAGACCATGGATGTGCTTCGGTGACTTCAACGAAATCCTTTTGGATGAGGAAAAGATAGGAGGGGGTCGTAGACCTCATGCGTGCATGGAGAGATTCCGCGAGGCCCTAGATAATACCGGCTTATGTGACATTAGGTATATTGGGGACAAATTCATGTGGAGGAATCACAATAAAGAGGTTCAATCTTACATATGTGAGAGACTGGATCGAGTCACAACAAATGCTGATTGGTGTGGGATGTTCCCAGGGTTCTCAGTAGTGCATGAACGACTGCGCCATTCGGATCATTGACCGTTTGATTGTCAGCATGGAGGGAGATGCCGGTAGAGGAGGAGGAGGAGGTGACCGGGGGTTCAGGTTTGAAGCATGGTGGCTGCAGGAAGAAGGGTGTGCCGAGGTCATTAAGGAGGCGTGGGAGGAAGGAAAGGCGGAGGGGTGTCATTAAGGAGGCGTGGGAGGAAGGAAAGGCGGAGGGGTGTAGTATTATGCAATCCATGCGGAAGGTGGCGAGTAAGATGCGTAGATGGCATAAGGAAGAGGTACGGGAATTGGCAGGAAGGTTAAAGAAAGCCCGAGTAGATCTGGAGAGGTGTATGTGTGCACCGGTTTCTGAATCAAAAATCTGGGAGGAGGGGAGACTACGGGGTGTGGTGCATGTTCTGGAGGAAAAGAAGAACACTAGAGCCAAGCAGAGATCCCATGTAGCTGTTGGGGAACGTCGCATGGGAAACAAAAAATTTCCTACGCGCACGAAGACCTATCATGGTGATGTTCATCTACGAGAGGGGATTTCCGATCTACGTACCCTTGTAGATCGCACAGCAGAAGCGTTAGTGAACGCGGTTGATGTAGTGGAACGTCCTCACGTCCCTCGATCAGCCCCGCGAACCGTCCCACGAACCGTCCCGCGATCCGTCCCACGATCTACTACCGAACGGACGGCACCTCCGCGTTCAGCACACGTACAGCTCGACGATGATCTCGGCCTTCTTGATCCAGCAAGAGAGACGAAGAGGTAGATGAGTTCTCCGGCAGCTTTACGGCGCTCCGGAGGTTGGTGGTGATCTGATCCCGGCAGGGCTCCGCCCGAGCTCCGTAGGAACGCGATCTAGAGGTAAAACCGTAGAGGTATGTGGTCGGGCTGCCTTTGAAAAGTTGTCTCAAATCAGCCCTAATTGCTCCATATATATAGGAGGAGGGAGGGGAGGCTTGCCTTGAGGCTCAAGGAGCCCCAAGGGCTGCGCACCAAGGGGAGGAGGAGTCCTCCTCCAATCCTAGTCTAACTAGGATTGGAAAGTGGAGTCCTTCTCTCCTTTCCCACCTCCTTTTTTTCTTTCTCTTTGATTTTCTATCCTTGGCGCATAGGGCCCTTTTGGGCTGTCCCACCAGCCCACCAAGGGCTGGTGCGCCACCCCCAAGGCCTATGGGCTTCCCCGGGGTGGGTTGCCCCCTCCCGGTGAACACCCGGAACCCATTCGTCATTCCCGGTACATTCCCGGTAACTCCAAAAACCTTCCGGTAATCAAATGAGGTCATCCTATATATCAATCTTCATTTCCGGACCATTCCGGAAACCCTCGCAACGTTCGTGATCTCATCCGGGACTCTGAACAACATTCGGTAACCAACCATATAACTCAAATACGCATAAAACAACGTCGAACCTTAAGTGTGCAGACCGTGCGGGTTCGAGAACTATGTAGACATGACCCGAGTGACTCCTCGGTCAATATCCAATAGCGGGACCTGGATGCCCATATTGGATCCCACATATTCTACGAAGATCTTATCGTTTGAACCTCAGTGCCAAGGATTCATATAATCTCGTATGTCATTCCCTTTGTCCTTCGGTATGTTACTTGCCCGAGATTCGATCGTCAGTATCCGCATACCTATTTCAATCTCGTTTACCGGCAAGTCTCTTTACTCGTTCCGTAATACAAGATCCCGCAACTTACACTAAGTTACATTGCTTGCAAGGCTTGTGTGTGATGTTGTATTACCGAGTGGGCCCCGAGATACCTCTCCGTCACACGGAGTGAAAAATCCCAGTCTCGATCCATACTAACTCAACGAACACCTTCGGAGATACCTGTAGAGCATCTTTATAGTCACCCAGTTACGTTGCGACGTTTGATACACACAAAGCATTCCTCTGATGTCAGTGAGTTATATGATCTGATGGTCATAGGAACAAATACTTGACACCCAGAAAACAGTAGCAACAAAATGACACGATCAACATGCTACGTCTATTAGTTTGGGTCTAGTCCATCACGTGATTCTTCTAATGACGTGATCCAGTTATCAAGCAACAACACCTTGTATATAATCAGAAGACCCTCACTATCTTTGATCAACTGGCTAGCCAACTAGAGGCTTGCTAGGGACAGTGTTTTGTCTATGTATCCACACATGTATATAAGTCTTCATTCAATACAATTATAGCATGGATAATAAACGATTATCTTGATACAGGAATTATAATAATAACTATATTTATTATTGCCTCTAGGGCGTAATTACAACAGTCTCCCACTTGCACTAGAGTCAATAATCTAGCCCTCACATCATCATGCGAATTACATTGTAATAAATCTAACACCCATACAGTTCTGGTGTTGATCATCCTTTGCCCGTGGAAGAGGTTTAGTCAACGGGTCTGCTACATTCAGATCCATGTGCACTTTGCATATATTTACGTCCTCCCCTTCAACATAGTCGCGGATGAGGTTGAAGCGTCGTTTGATGTGTCTAGTCTTCTTGTGAAACCGTGGTTCCTTTGCTAAGGCAATGGCACCCATGTTGTCACAGAACAAGGTTATTGGATTGAGTGCACTTGGCACCACTCCAAGATCCATCATGAACTGCTTCATCCAGACACCCTCCTTAGCCGCCTCCGAGGCAGCCATGTACTCCACTTCACATGTAGAATCAGCTACGACGCTTTGCTTGGAACTGCACCAGCTTACTGCACCCCCATTAAGAATAAATACGTATCCGGTCTGCGACTTAGAGTCGTCCGGATCTGTGTCAAAGCTTGCATCGACGTAACCCTTTACGGCGAGCTCTTCGTCACCTCCATACACGAGAACCATCTCCTTAGTCCTTTTCAGGTACTTCAGGATATTCTTGACCGCTGTCCAGTGATCCAATCCTGGATTACTCTGGAACCTGCCTGCCATACTTATGGCCAAGCTAACGTCCGGTCTAGTGCACAGCATTGCATACATGATAGATCCTATGGCTGAAGCATAGGGGACGGTGCTCATATGCTCTCTATCTTTATCAGTTGCTGGGCACTGAGTCTTACTCAATCTCGTACCTTGTAAAACTGGTAAGAACCCTTTCCTGGACTGTTCCATTTTGAACCTTTTCAAAACTTTATCAAGGTATGTGCTTTGTGAAAGTCCTATCAGGCGTTTCGATCTATCCCTGTAGATCTTAATGCCTAGAATGTAAGCAGCTTCTCCTAGGTCCTTCGTAGAGAAACTTTTATTCAAGTAATCCTTTATGCTCTCCAAAAACTCTACATTGTTTCCAATCAGCAATATGTCATCTACATATAATATTAGAAACGCCACAGAGCTCCCACTCACTTTCTTGTAAATACAAGATTCTCCAACCACTTGTATAAACCCAAATGCTTTGATCACCTCATCAAAGCGTTTGTTCCAACTCTGAGATGCTTGCACCAGTCCATAAATGGATCGCTGGAGCTTGCACACCTTGTTAGCATTCTTAGGATCGACAAAACCTTCGGGTTGCATCATATACAACTCTTCCTTAAGGAAACCGTTAAGGAACGCCGTTTTGACATCCATCTGCCAGATTTCATAATCGAAAAATGCAACTATTGCTAACATGATTCTGACGGACTTAAGCATCGCTACGGGTGAGAATGTCTCATCGTAGTCAACTCCTTGAACTTGTGAAAAACCCTTTGCCACAAGTCGAGCTTTATAAACGGTCACATTGCCGTCAGCATCCATCTTCTTCTTAAAGATCCATTTGTTCTGAATAGCCTTGCGGCCCTCAGGTAGTACTTCCAAAGTCCACACTTTGTTTACATACATGGATCCTATCTCGGACTTCATGGCCTCCAGCCATTTGTTGGAATCTGGGCCACCATTGCTTCTTCATAGTTTGCAGGTTCATTGTTGTCTAACAACATGATTGACAAAATGGGATTACCGTACCACTCTGGAGCAGCACATGGTCTCGTCGACCTGCGTGGTTCGATAGGAACTTGAACCGGAGTTTCATGATCATCATCATTAACTTCCTCCTCAACCGGCGTCGCAACGACACGGGTTTCCCCTTGCCCTGCGCCACCATCTAGAAGGATGAGAGGTTCGACAACCTCATCAAGTTCTATCTTCCTCCCACTCAATTCTCTCGAGAGAAACTCCTTCTCGAGAAAAGCTCCGTTTTTAGCAACAAACACTTTGCCCTCGGATTTGAGATAGAAGTGTTGGAATTATGCCCTAGAGGCAATAAAATAAATGTATAGTTATTATTATAATTCCTGTATCAAGATAATAGTTTATTATCCATGCTATAATTGTATTGAATGAAGACTCATTTACATGTGTGGATACATAGACAAAACACCGTCCCTAGCATGCCTCTAGTTGGCTAGCCAGTTGATCGATGATAGTCAGTGTCTTCTGATTATGAACAAGGTGTTGTTGCTTGATAACTGGATCACGTCATTGGGAGAATCACGTGATGGACTAGACCCAAACTAATAGACGTAGCATGTTGATCGTGTCATTTTATTGCTACTGTTTTCTGCGTGTCAAGTATTTATTCCTATGACCATGAGATCATATAACTCACTGACACCGGAGGAATGCTTTGTGTGTATCAAACGTCGCAACGTAACTGGGTGACTATAAAGATGCTCTACAGGTATCTCCGAAGGTGTTAGTTGAGTTAGTATGGATCAAGACTGGGATTTGTCACTCCGTATGACGGAGAGGTATCTCGGGGCCCACTCGGTAATACAACATCACACACAAGCCTTGCAAGCAATGTAACTTAGTGTAAGTTGCGGGATCTTGTATTACGGAACGAGTAAAGAGACTTGCCGGTAAACGAGATTGAAATAGGTATGCGGATACTGACGATCGAATCTCGGGCAAGTAACATACCGAAGGACAAAGGGAATGACATACGGGATTATACGAATCCTTGGCACTGAGGTTCAAACGATAAGATCTTCATAGAATATGTAAGATCCAATATGGGCATCCAGGTCCCGCTATTGGATATTGACCGAGGAGTCTCTCGGGTCATGTCTACATAGTTCTCGAACCCGAAGGGTCTGCAGACTTAAGGTTCGACGTTGTTTTATGCGTATTTGAGTTATATGGTTGGTTACCGAATGTTGTTCGGAGTCCCGGATGAGATCACGGACGTCACGAGGGTTTCCGGAATGGTCCGGAAACGAAGATTGATATATAGGATGACCTCATTTGATTACCGGAAGGTTTTCGGAGTTACCGGGAATGTACCGGGAATGACGAATGGGTTCCGGGAGTTCACCGGGGGGGGGGGGCAACCCACCCCGGGGAAGCTCATAGGCTTTGGGGAGACACACCAGCCCTTAGTGGGCTGGTGGGACAGCCCCAAGGGGGCCTATGCGCCAAGAATAAAGAATCAAAGGAAAAGAGAAAAAAAAAGAGGGAGGAAGTGGGAAGGGAGGGGGACTCCTCCCACCAAACCAAGTCCAACTCGATTTGGGGGGGTGATGGGGAACGTCGCGTGGGAAACAAAAATTTTCCTACGCGCACGAAGACCTATCATGGTGATTTCCATCTACGAGAGGGGATGAGTGATCTACGTACCCTTGTAGATCGTACAGCAGAAGCGTTAGAGAACGCGGTTGATGTAGTGGAACGTCCTCACGTCCCTCGATCCGCCCCGCGAACAATCCCGCGATCAGTCCCACGATCTAGTACCGAACGGACGGCACCTCCGCGTTCAGCACACGTACAGCTCGACGATGATCTCGGCCTTCTTGATCCAGCAAGAGAGACGGAGAGGTAGAAGAGTTCTCCGGCAGCGTGACGGCGCTCCGGAGGTTGGTGATGATCTTGTCTCAGCAGGGCTCCGCCCGAGCTCCGCAGAAACACGATCTAGAGGAAAAACTATGGAGGTATGTGGTCGGGCAGCCGTGAGAAAGTCGTCTCAAATCTGCCCTAAAAGCCCCATATATATAGGAGGAGGGAGGGGGACCTTGCCTTGGGGTCCAAGGGACTCCCAAGGGGTCGGCCGAGCCAAGGGGGGGAGGACTCCCCCCCCAAACCGAGTTGGACTTGGTTTGGTGGGAGGAGTCCCCCTCCCTTCCCACTTCTTCCCTCTTTTTTTTTCTTTTCCTTTGATTTTCTTATCTTGGCGCATAGGCTCCCTTGGGGCTGTCCCACCAGCCCACTAAGGGCTGGTGTGTCCCCCAAAAGCCTATGGGCTTCCCCGGAGTGGGTTGGCCCCCTTCGGTGAACTCCCGGAACCCATTCGTCATTCCCGGTACATTCCCGGCAACTCCGAAAACCTTCCGGTAATCAAATGAGGTCATCCTATATATCAATCTTCATTTCCGGACCATTCCGGAAACCCTCGTGACGTCCGTGATCTCATCCGGGACTCCGAACAACATTCGGTAACCAACCATATAACTCAAATACGCAAAAAACAACGTCGAACCTTAAGTGTGCAGACCCTGCGGGTTCGAGAACTATGTAGACATGACCCGAGAGACTCCTCGGTCAATATCCAATAGCGGGACCTGGATGCCCATATTGGATCCTACATATTCTACGAAGATCTTTATCGTTTGAACCTCAGTGCCAAGGATTTGTATAATCCCGTATGTCATTCCCTTTGTCCTTCTGTATGTTACTTGCCCGAGATTCGATCGTCAGTATCCGTATACCTATTTCAATCTCGTTTACCGGCAAGTCTCTTTACTCGTTCCGTAATACAAGATCCCGCAACTTACACTAAGTTACATTGCTTGCAAGGCTTGTGTGTGATGTTGTATTACCGAGTGGGCCCCGAGATACCTCTCCGTCACACGGAGTGACAAATCCCAGTCTTGATCCATACTAACTCAACTAACACCTTCGGAGATACCTGTAGAGCATCTTTATAGTCACCCAGTTACGTTGCGACGTTTGATACACATAAAGCATTCCTCCGGTGTCAGTGAGTTATATGATCTCATGGTCATAGGAATAAATACTTGACACGCAGAAAACAGTAGCAAGGAAATGACACGATCAACATGCTACGTCTATTAGTTTGGGTCTAGTCCATCACGTGATTCTCCTAATGACGTGATCCAGTTATCAAGCAACAACACCTTGTTCATAATCAGAAGACACTGACTATCATCGATCAACTGGCTAGCCAACTAGAGGCATGCTAGGGACGGTGTTTTGTCTATGTATCCACACATGTAAATGAGTCTTCATTCAATACAATTATAGCATGGATAATAAACTATTATCTTGATACAGGAATTATAATAATAACCATACATTTATTATTGCCTCTAGGGCATAATTCCAACAGTCTCCCACTTGCACTAGAGTCAATAATCTAGCCCTCACATCACCATGTGAATTACATTGTAATAAATCTAACACCCATACAGTTCTGGTGTCGATCATGTTTTGGCCGTGGAAGAGGTTTAGTCAGCGGGTCTGCTACATTCAGATCCGTGTGCACTTTGCATATATTTACGTCCTCCTCCTCGACGTAGTCGCGGATGAGGTTGAAGCGTCGTTTGATGTGTCTGGTCTTCTTGTGAAACCTCGGTTCCTTTGCTAAGGCAATGGCACCAGTGTTGTCACAGAACAAGGTTATTGGATCCAGTGCACTTGGCACCACTCCAAGATCCGTCATGAACTGCTTCATCCAGACACCCTCCTTAGCCGCCTCCGAGGCAGCCATGTACTCTGCTTCACATGTAGAATCTGCTACGACGCTTTGCTTGGAACTGCACCAGCTTACTGCACCCCCATTAAGAATAAATACGTATCCGGTTTGCGACTTAGAGTCGTCCGGATCTGTGTCAAAGCTTGCATCGACGTAACCTTTTACGACGAGCTCTTCGTCACCTCCATACACGAGAAACATCTCCTTAGTCCTTTTCAGGTACTTCAGGATATTCTTGACCGCCGTCCAGTGATCCACTCCTGGATTACTCTAGAACCTACCTGCCATACTTATGGCCAGGCTAACATCCGGTCTAGTGCACAGCATTGCATACATGATAGAGCCTATGGCTGAAGCATAGGGGACGGAGCGCATATGCTCTCTATCTTCATCAGTTGCTGGGCACTGAGTCTTACTCAATCTCGTACCTTGTAACACTGGCAAGAACCCTTTCTTGGACTGTTCCATTTTGAACCTCTTCAAAACTTTATCAAGGTATGTGCTTTGTGAAAGTCCTATCAGGCGTTTTGATCTATCCCTATAGATCTTAATGCCTAGAATGTAAGCAGCTTCTCCTAGGTCCTTCATAGAGAAACTTTTATTCAAGTAACCTTTTATGCTCTCCAAAAGCTCTACGTCGTTTCCAATCAGTAATATGTCATCCACATATAATATTAGAAACGCCACAGAGCTCCCACTCACTTTCTTGTAAATACAAGATTCTCCAACCACTTGTATAAACCCAAATGCTTTGATCACCTCATCAAAGCGTTTGTTCCAACTCCGAGATGCTTGCACCAGTCCATAAATGGATCGCTGGAGCTTGCATACCTTGTCAGCATTTTTAGGATCGACAAAACCTTCGGGTTGCATCATATACAACTCTTCCTTAAGGAAACCGTTAAGGAACGCCGTTTTGACATCCATCTGCCAGATTTCATAATCGAAAAATGCAGCTATTGCTAACATGATTCTGACGGACTTAAGCATCGCTACGGGTGAGAAGGTCTCATCGTAGTCAACTCCTGGAACTTGTGAAAAACCCTTTGCCACAAGTCGAGCTTTATTAACGGTCACATTACCGTCAGCGTCCGTCTTCTTCTTAAAGATCCATTTGTTCTGAATAGCCTTGCGGCCTTCAAGTAGTATCTCCAAAGTCCACACTTTGTTCTCATACATGGATCCTATCTCGGATTTCATGGCTTCTAGCCATTTGTTGGAATCTGGGCCCACCATTGCTTCTTCATAATTTGCAGGTTCATTGTTGTCTAACAACATGATTGACAAGACGGGATTACCGTACCACTCTGGAGCAGCGCGTGATCTCGTCGACCTGCGTGGTTCAACAGAAACTTGAACTGGAGTTTCATGATTATCATCATTAACTTCCTCCTCAACCGGCGTCGCAACGACAGAGGTTTCCCCTTGCCCTGCGCCACCATCCAGAGGGATGAGAGGTTCGACAACCTCGTCAAGTTCTATCTTCCTCCCACTCAATTCTCTCGAGAGAAACTCCTTCTCGAGAAAAGTTCCGTTTTTAGCAACAAACACTTTGCCCTCGGATTTGAGATAGAAGCTGTACCCAACTGTCTCCCTTGGGTAACCTATGAAGACGCACTTTTCCGCTTTGGGTTCCAGCTTTTCAGGCTGAAGCTTTTTGACATAAGCATCACATCCCCAAACTTTAAGAAACGACAACTTTGGGCTTTTGCCATACCACAGTTCGTATGGTGTCGTCTCAACGGATTTTGATGGTGCCCTATTTAAAGTGAATGCAGCTGTTTCTAATGCATAACCCCAAAATGATAACGGCAAATCAGTAAGAGACATCATAGATGGCACCATCTCTAACAAAGTACGATTACGACGTTCGGACACACCATTACGCTGTGGTGTTCCAGGCGGTGTTAACTGCGAAACAATTCCACATTGTCTTAAGTGAGTACCAAACTCGAAACTCAGATATTCACCCCCACGATCAGACCGTAGGAACTTGATCTTCTTGTTACGATGATTTTCTACTTCACTCTGAAATTGCTTGAACTTTTCAAATGTTTCAGACTTGTGCTTCATCAAGTATACATAACCATATCTACTTAAATCGTCAGTGAAGGTGAGAAAATAACGATATCCACCGCGTGCCTCCACGCTCATCGGACCACACACATCGGTATGTATGATTTCCAACAAGTCACTTGCATGCTCCATTGTTCCGGAGAACGGAGTTTTAGTCATCTTGCCCATGAGGCATGGTTCGCACGTGTCAAGTGAATCAAAGTCAAGTGACTCCAAAAGTCCATCAGCATGGATTTTCTTCATGCGCTTTACACCAATATGACCCAAGCGGCAGTGCCACAAAAATATGGCGCTATCATTGTTTACTCTAACTCTTTTGGTCTCAATGTTATGTATATGTGTATCGCTATCGAGATTCAATATGAACAATCCTCTCACATTCGGTGCATGACCATAAAAGATGTTACTCATAGAAATAGAACAACCATTATTCTCAGACTTAAAAGAGTAACCG
The DNA here is from genome assembly GCF_904849725.1 of Hordeum vulgare subsp. vulgare. Lineage (NCBI taxonomy): Eukaryota > Viridiplantae > Streptophyta > Magnoliopsida > Poales > Poaceae > Hordeum > Hordeum vulgare. Next base: position 649,226,184 of record NC_058519.1, on the reverse strand, counting down.
TCTCGCAATAAACAAGATCCAGATATAATGTTCATGCTCAACGCAGGCACTAAATAACAATGATTTAAGTTCATCACTAATCCCGATGGTAGTTTAAGTGACACGGTGCCGACGGCGATTGCATCAACCTTGGAACCGTTTCCTACGCGCATCGTCACTTCGTCTTTCGCCAGCCTTCGTCTATTCCGCAGTTCCTGCTTCGAGTTGCAAATGTGAGCAACAGAACCGGTATCGAATACCCAGGCACTACTACGAGAGCCGGTTAAGTACACATCAATAACATGTATATCAAATATACCTGATTTTTCTTTGCCCGCCTTCTTATCTGCCAGATACTTGGGGCAATTGCGCTTCTAGTGACCCATACCCTTGCAATAGAAGCACTCTGTTTCAGGCTTAGGTCCAGCCTTGGGTTTCTTCGGCGGATTGGCAACAGGCTTGCCGCTCTTCTTCGAATTGCCCTTCTTGCCTTTGCTGTTTCTCTTGAAACTAGTGGTCTTGCTCACCATCAACACTTGATGCTCTTTACGGAGTTCAGACTCTGCGACTTTCAGCATCGCAAACAACTCGCCCGGAGACTTGTTCATCCCTTGCATGTTGTAGTTCAACACAAAGCCTTTATAGCTTGGCGGCAGTGATTGGAGGATTCTGTCAGTGATAGCTTCTTGCGGGAGTTCAATCCCCAGTTCAGCTAGACGGTTTGAGTACCCAGACATTTTGAGCACATGTTCACTGACAGACGAGTTTTCCTCCATCTTGCAAGCATAGAATTTATCGGAGGTCTCATACCTCTCGATCCGGGCGTTCTTCTGAAAGATAAACTTCAACTCCTGGAACATCTCAAATGCTCCATGACGCTCAAAGCGACGTTGAAGTCCCGGCTCTAAGCCATACAAGACTGCACATTGAACTATTGAGTAGTCCTCCTTACGCGCTAACCAAGCGTTCTTAACATCCCGATCAGCCGTAGCGGGTGGTTCATTTCCTAGCGCAGCATTAAGGACATAATCCTTCTTTCCAGCTTGTAAGATTAGCTTAAGATTATGAGCCCAGTCTACAAAGTTGCTTCCATCATCTTTCAACTTAGCTTTCTCTAGGAACGTATTAAAATTCAGGATGACACTTGCGTGAGCCATGATCTACAACACAAATATATTCAAAGTGGACTTAGACTATGTTCAAGATAATTAGAGTTCAACTTAATCAAATTATATGCTAAACTCCCACTCAAAAAGTACATCTCTCTAGTCATTTGAGTGGTTCATGATCCACTTACACTATCCCAAGTCCGATCATCACGTGAGTCGAGAGTAGTTTCAGTGGTAAGCATCCCTATGCTAATCACATCGACTATATGATTCATGATCGACCTTTCGGTCTCATGTGTTCCGAGGCCATGTCTGCACATGCTAGGCTCGTCAAGCTTAACCCGAGTGTTCCGCGTGCGCAACTGTTTTGCACCCGTTGTATGTGAACGTTGAGTCTATCACACCCGATCATCACGTGGTGTCTCGAAACGATGAACTGTAGCAACGGTGCACAGTCGGGGAGAACACAATTTCGTCTTGAAATTTTAGTGAGAGATCACCTCATAATGCTACCGTCGTTCTAAGCAAAATAAGGTGCATAAAAGGATTAACATCACATGCAATTCATAAGTGACATGATATGGCCATCATCACGTGCTTCTTGATCTCCATCACCAAAGCACCGGCACGATCTTCTTGTCACCGGCGCCACACCATGATCATCCATCAACGTGTTGCCATCGGGGTTGTCGTGCTACTTATGCTATTACTACCAAAGCTACATCCTAGCAAAATAGTAAACGCATCTGCAAGCACAAATATGTTAGTATAAAGACAACCCTATGGCTCCTGCCGGTTGCCGTACCATCGACGTGCAAGTCGATATTTCTATTACAACATGATCATCTCATACATCCAATATATCACATCACATCATTGGCCATATCACATCACAATCATACCCTGCAAAAACAAGTTAGACGTCCTCTAATTTTGTTGTTGCAAGTTTTACGTGGTGACCAAGGGTATCTAGTAGGATCGCATCTTACTTACGCAAACACCACAACGGAGATATATGAGTTGCTATTTAACCTCATCCAAGGACCTCCTCGGTCAAATCCGATTCAACTAAAGTTGGAGAAACCGTCACTTGCCAGTCATCTTTGAGCAAAGGGGGTTACTCGTAACGATGAAACCAGTCTCTCGTAAGCGTACGAGTAATGTCGGTCCAAGCCGCTTCAATCCAACAATACCGCGGAATCAAGAAAAGACTAAGGAGGGCAGAAAAACGCACATCACCACCCACAAAACCTTTTGTGTTCTACTCGAGAAGACATCTACGCATGAACCTAGCTCATGATGCCACTGATGGGGAACGTCGCGTGGGAAACAAAAATTTTCCTACGCGCACGAAGACCTATCATGGTGATGTCCATCTACGAGAGGGGATGAGTGATCTACGTACCCTTGTAGATCGTACAACAGAAGCGTTAGAGAACGCGGTTGATGTAGTGGAACGTCCTCACGTCCCTCGATCCGCCCCGCGAACAATCCCGCGATCAGTCCCACGATCTAGTACCGAACGGACGGCACCTCCGCGTTCAGCACACGTACAGCTCGACGATGATCTCGGCCTTCTTGATCCAGCAAGAGAGACGGAGAGGTAGAAGAGTTCTCCGGCAGCGTGACGGCGCTCCGGAGGTTGGTGATGATCTTGTCTCAGCAGGGCTCCGCCCGAGCTCCGCAGAAACGCGATCTAGAGGAAAAACCGTGGAGGTATGTGGTCGGGCTGCCGTGAAAAAGTCGTCTCAAATCTGCCCTAAAAGCCCCATATATATAGGAGGAGGGAGGGGGACCTTGCCTTGGGGTCCAAGGGACTCCCAAGGGGTCGGCCGAGCCAAGGGGGGGAGGACTCCCCCCCCAAACCGAGTTGGACTTGGTTTGGTGGGAGGAGTCTCCCTCCCTTCCCACTTCTTCCCTCTTTTTTTTTTCTTTTCCTTTGATTTTCTTATCTTGGCGCATAGGCTCCCTTGGGGCTGTCCCACCAGCCCACTAAGGGCTGGTGTGTCCCCCAAAAGCCTATGGGCTTCCCCGGAGTGGGTTGCCCCCCTCCGGTGAACTCCCGGAACCCATTCGTCATTCCCGGTACATTCCCGGCAACTCCGAAAACCTTCCGGTAATCAAATGAGGTCATCCTATATATCAATCTTCGTTTTCGGACCATTCCGGAAACCCTCGTGACTTCCGTGATCTCATACGGGACTCCGAACAACATTCGGTAACCAACCATATAACTCAAATACGCATAAAACAACGTTGAACCTTAAGTGTGCAGACCCTGCGGGTTTGAGAACTATGTAGACATGACCCGAGAGACTCCTCGGTCAATATCCAATAGCGGGACCTGGATGCCCATATTGGATCCTACATATTCTACGAAGATCTTTATCGTTTGAACCTCAGTGCCAAGGATTCGTATAATCCCGTATGTCATTCCCTTTGTCCTTCGGTATGTTACTTGCCCGAGATTCGATCGGCAGTATCCGTATACCTATTTCAATCTCGTTTACCGGCAAGTCTCTTTACTCGTTCCGTAATACAAGATCCCGCAACTTACACTAAGTTACATTGCTTGCAAGGCTTGTGTGTGATGTTGTATTACCGAGTGGGCCCCGAGATACCTCTCCGTCACACGGAGTGACAAATCCCAGTCTTGATCCATACTAACTCAATTAACACCTTCGGAGATACCTGTAGAGCATCTTTATAGTCACCCAGTTACGTTGCGACGTTTGATACACACAAAGCATTCCTCCGGTGTCAGTGAGTTATATGATCTCATGGTCATAGGAATAAATACTTGACACGCAGAAAACAGTAGCAACGAAATGACACGATCAACATGCTACGTCTATTAGTTTGGGTCTAGTCCATCACGTGATTCTCCTAATGACGTGATCCAGTTATCAAGCAACAACACCTTGTTCATAATCAGAAGACACTGACTATCATCGATCAACTGGCTAGCCAACTAGAGGCATGCTAGGGACGGTGTTTTGTCTATGTATCCACACATGTAAATGAGTCTTCATTCAATACAATTATAGCATGGATAATAAACTATTATCTTGATACAGGAATTATAATAATAACCATACATTTATTATTGCCTCTAGGGCATAATTCCAACAGGGGGGTCCTCCCCACCTTGGCTCGGCCGACTCCTTGGGGGTCCTTGGACCCCAAGGCAAGGCCCCCCTCCCTCCTCCTATATATATGGAGCAATTAGGGCTGATTTGAGACGACTTTCTCACGGCTGCCCGACCACATACCTCCATAGTTTTTCCTCTAGATCGCGTTTCCGTGGAGCTCGGGCGGAGCCCTGCTGAGACAAGATCATCACCAACCTCCGGAACGCCGTCACGCTGCCGGAGAACTCTTCTACCTCTCCGTCTCTCTTGCTGGATCAAGAAGGCCGAGATCATCGTCGAGCCGTACGTGTGCTGAACGCGGAGGTGCCGTCCGTTCGGTACTAGATCGTGGGACTGATCGCGGGATTGTTCGCGGGGCGGATCGAGGGATGTGAGGACGTCCCACTACATCAACCGCGTTCTCTAACGCTTCTGCTGTACGATCTACAAGGGTACGTAGATCACTCATCCCCTCTCGTAGATGGACATCACCATGATAGGTCTTCGTGCGCGTAGGAAATTTTTTGTTTCCCATGCGACGTTCCCCAACAGTGGCATCATGAGCTAGGTTCATGCGTAGATGTCTTCTCGAGTAGAACACAAAAGTTTTTGTGGGCGGTGATGTGCGTTTTGCTGCCCTCCTTAGTCTTTTCTTGATTCCGCGGTATTGTTGGATTGAAGCGGCTTGGACCGACATTACTCGTACGCTTACGAGAGACTGGTTTCATCATTACGAGTAACCCCCTTTGCTCAAAGATGACTGGCAAGTGACGGTTTCTCCAACTTTAGTTGAATCGGATTTGACCAAGGAGGTCCTTGGATGAGGTTAAATAGCAACTCATATATCTCCGTTGTGGTGTTTGCGTAAGTAAGATGCGATCCTACTAGATACCCTTGGTCACCACGTAAAACATGCAAAAACAAAATTAGAGGACGTCTAACTTGTTTTTGCAGGGTATGATTGTGATGTGATATGGCCAAACGATGTGATGTGATATATTGGATGTATGAGATGATCATGTTGTAATAGAAATATCGACTTGCACGTCGATGGTACGGCAACCGGCAGGAGCCATAGGGTTGTCTTTATACTAACATATGTGCTTGCAGATGCGTTTACTATTTTGCTAGGATGTAGCTTTAGTAGTAATAGCATAAGTAGCACGACAACCCCGATGGAAACACGTTGATGGATGATCATGGTGTGGCGCCGGTGACAAGAAGATCGTGCCGGTGCTTTGGTGATGGAGATCAAGAAGCACGTGATGATGGCCATATCATGTCACTTATGAATTGCATGTGATGTTAATCCTTTTATGCACCTTATTTTGCTTAGAACGACGGTAGCATTATGAGGTGATCTCTCACTAAAATTTCAAGATGAAATTGTGTTCTCCCCGACTGTGCACCGTTGCTACAGTTCGTCGTTTCGAGACACCACGTGATGATCGGGTGTGATAGACTCAACGTTCACATACAACGGGTGCAAAACAGTTGCGCACGCGGAACACTCGGGTTAAGCTTGACGAGCCTAGCATGTGCAGACATGGCCTCGGAACACATGAGACCGAAAGGTCGATCATGAATCATATAGTTGATATGATTAGCATAGGGATGCTTACCACTGAAACTATACTCAACTCACGTGATGATCGGACTTGGGATAGTGTAAGTGGATCATGAACCACTCAAATGACTAGAGAGATGTACTTTTTGAGTGGGAGTTTAGCATATAATTTGATTAAGTTAAACTCTAATTATCTTGAACATAGTCTAAGTCCACTTTGAATATATTTGTGTTGTAGATCATGGCTCACGCGAGTGTCATCCTGAATTTTAATACGTTCCTAGAGAAAGCTAAGTTGAAAGATGATGGAAGCAACTTTGTAGACTGGGCTCGTAATCTTAAGCTAATCTTACAAGCTGGGAAGAAGGATTATGTCCTTAATGCTGCGCTAGGAGATGAATCACCCGCTACGGCTGATCAGGATGTTAAGGACGCTTGGTTAGCGCGTAAGGAGGACTACTCAATAGTTCAATGTGCAGTCTTGTATGGCTTAGAACCGGGACTTCAACGTTGCTTTGAGCGTCATGGAGCATTTGAGATGTTCCAGGAGTTGAAGTTTATCTTTCAGAAGAATGCCCGGATCGAGAGGTATGAGACCTTCGATAAACTTAAACTGCTTGCAAGGCTTGTGTGTGATGTTGTATTACCGAGTGGGCCCCGAGATACCTCTCCGTCACATGGAGTGACAAATCCCAGTCTCGATCCATACTAACTCAACGAACACCTTCGGAGATACCTATAGAACATCTTTATAGTCACCCAGTTACGTTGCGACGTTTGATACACACAAAGCATTCCTCCGATGTCAGTGAGTTATATGATCTGATGGTCATAGGAACAAATACTTGACACCCAGAAAACAGTAGCAACAAAATGACACGATCAACATGCTACGTCTATTAGTTTGGGTCTAGTCTATCACATGATTCTTCTAATGACGTGATCCAGTTATCAAGAAACTGTTGGGTTACGTAGCATAAATTCAAAATTTTCCTACGCATGTTCAGATCTTCCTATGGAGAGACCAGCAACGAGAGAGGGGTAAGAGCATCTTTGTACCTTTGAAGATCGCTAAGCGGAAGCGTTGCTAGAACGCGGTTGATGGAGTCATACTCGCGGCGATTCCGATCTAGTGCCGAACAACGGCACCTCCGCGTTCAACACACGTGCAGCCCGGTGACGTCTCCCGCACCTTGATCCAGCAAGGAGGAGGGAGAGGTTGGGGAAGAAGACCAGCAACACGACGGCGTGGTGTTGGTGGAGAGACGAGGTCTCCCGGCAGGGCTTCGCCAAGCGCCGGCAGAGAGGAGGAGGAAGAAGTGCAGGGTTGCGCCGAGGGAGAGGGAAAACCGTGTCCTCCAAAGGCCAAAAGTGCCCACTATATATAGGGGAAGGGGAGAGGGGGTGCCACCCCTAGGGTTCCCACCCTAGGGGTGCGGCAGCCCTCCCAGATGGGGGGAGTGGCGGCCAGGGCAAGGAGGAGGGGTGGCGCACCCCTCTGGTGGGCCTAAGGCCCACCTTAGTTAGGGTTCCCCCCCTTCCCCTTTTTTCTGGTGCACATGGGCTGGGTGGGGGGCGCACCAGCCCACTTAGGGGCTGGTTCCCTTCCCCACTTAGCCCATCTAGACTCCCGGGGTCGTCACCCCCTTCGGTGGTCTCCCGGGACCACCTCCGGTGGTCCCGGTGGTCCCGGTACGTTACCAGTGATGCCCGAAACACTTCCGGTGTCCGAAACCATCCGTCCTATATATCAATCTTTACCTACAGACCATTCCGGAGCTCCTCGTGACGTCCGGGATCTCATCCGGGACTCCGAACAACCTTCGGTAATATCGTATAACAATTCCCTATAACCCTAGCGTCATCGAACCTTAAGTGTGTAGACCCTACGGGTTCGGGAGATAGGCAGACATGACCGAGACACCTCTCTGGCCAATAACCATCAGCGGGGTCTGGATACCCATGGTGGATCCCACTAGCTCCACGATGATCTCATCGGATGAACCACGATGTCAAGGATTCAATCAATCCCGTATACGATTCCCTTTGTCTGTCGGTATAGAACTTGCCCGAGATTCGATCGTCGGTATACCTATACCTTGTTCAATCTCGTTATCGGTAAGTCTCTTTACTCGTTCCGTAGCACGTCATCGTGTGACTAACTCCTTAGTCACATTGAGCTCATGATGATGTTCTACCGAGTGGGCCCAGAGATACCTCTCCGTCACACGGAGTGACAAATCCCGATCTCGATTCGTGCCAACCCAACAGACACTTTCGGAGGTACCCGTAGTGCACCTTTATAGTCACCCAGTTACGTTGTGACGTTTGATACACCCAAAGCACTCCTACGGTATCCGGGAGTTGCACAATCTCACGGTCGAAGGAAAAGATACTTGACATTAGAAAAGCATTAGCATACGAACAATACGATCTAGTGCTAGGCTTAGGATTGGGTCTTGTCCACCACATCATTCTCCCAATGATGCGGTCCTGTTATCAATGACATCCAATGTCCATGATCAGGAAAGCATGATCATCTATTGACTAACGAGCTAGCCAACTAGAGGCTTGCTAGGGACACATTGTGATCTATTCATTCACACATGTATTACTGTTTCCTGTTAATACAATTATAGCATGAACGATAGACGATTATCATGAACAAGAAAATATGATAATAACCATTTTATTATTGCCTCTAGGGCATATTTCCAACAGAAACAACACCTTGTATATAATCAGAAGACCCTAACTATCTTTGATCAACTGGCTAGCCAACTAGAGGCTTGCTAGGGACAGTGTTTTGTCTATGTATCCACACATGTATATAAGTCTTCATTCAATACAATTATAGCATGGATAATAAACGATTATCTTGATACAGGAATTATAATAATAACTATATTTATTATTGCCTCTAGGGCATAATTCCAACAGTAGTGTGGCTTAAAGATGTAAATAGGAATACGAGCTATTTTATGGCGGTGGCTTCGGCTAGGAGGAAGAAGAACAAAATAAAGGGGCTTAGGAGGGAGGATGGTACGGTGGTGAAGGAAGGGGATGATTTAACTAATTATGTCTGCTCCTTTTTCCAGGAATTATTCACATCAAATATGGGGGTCGGTTGCCAAAACTACTGAATACAGTGCAGCCCCGAGTCACCGATGACATGAACAATCTTATGACTGCCGAATTCACTCATGAGGAAGTTAAAGCAGCCCTTGATCATATAGGTGATTTAAAAGCCCCTGGACCCGATGGAATGCCCTCTATTGTGTATAAGAAGAACTGTCCCCTGATGGGAGATCGGGTTGTGGAGGAGGTGCTAGCTGTCCTAAATGGAGGTGAAATCCCAGCAGGGTGGAACGACACTGTCATTGTCCTTATTCCCAAAGTGAAGAACCCGAGCAGAATAAAGGATCTATGACCAATAAGCTTATATAATGTGATTTATAAATTGGTGTCTAAAGTGATAGCCAACAGAATGAAGCTGATCCTGCCCGAAATCATTTCTGACAATCAAAGTGCCTTTATCCCGGGACCACTAATTACAGATAATGTGCTGATCTCGTACGAAATTTCAGATTACATCCTGCACAAGACGAAGGGCAAGGAAGGGTATGCGGCGGTCAAAGCCGATATGAGTAAAGCGTATGATCGGGTTGAATGGAGCTACTTGGAAGCACCGCTCTAACGGTTGGGATTCAGAACAAGGGTTGTACAACTTATAATGCGACGTGTCACCACTGTGAGATACCAGATCAAAGTTAATGGCGCTTTGACAGACCAACTTAGCCCATCCAGAGGCCTCCGCCAAGGAGATCCACTGTCGCTGTATCTGTTCGTAATCTGCACGGAAGGCCTCTCGGTGCTACTTCATGATGGGGAAGGATCAGACCGAATGAGTGGAGTTAAAATCTGCAACAACACACCGACGGTGTCCCATATGTTCTTCGCAGATGATGTTGATTTACTCATGAAGGCTAACCAAAGCGAAGCTGAGGTTCTCAAGGAGATACTAGATTTGTACGAGAGATGCTCTGGGCAGTGTATCAACACAGAGAAGTCTGCTATCATGTTTACTCCGAATACTAGGGATGAAGTACGAACGGCGGTGAAGAATGCCTTGGTAATTCATAGTGAAAATTGGAATGAGAAGTACCTCGGACTGCCAGTGCATGTGGGTCAATCAAAAAGGAAAGCCTTTGCCTATATCAAGGGGGCCGTAGCGGGGAAGGTATATGGATGGAAGGAGAAGCTCACCGCAAAGCCAGGAAAGGAGGTCTTGGTAAAAATCGTTGCACAGGTTATCCCAACCTATGCTATCTTGCTTCTACCTCGCTAAATCCTTCTGTGAGGAGCTCAGTTCATTGCTGGGAAGATACCGGTGGATCCAACAAGACAAAGAAGATACTATACACTGGATCAGTTGGGAGAAATTAACAAAACCAAAAAACCTAGGAGGACTAGGGTTCGGGACATGGAAAGCTTCAACAAGGCGATGTTGTCTACACAAATTTGGAGACTGATTCAGTTTCCCGAGTCGATGTGTCCCAGGGTTCTAAAGGCTAGGTACTTCCCCAATACGCATGTGCTTGAAGCAGCACCAAAACTGGGCATATCCTACTCATGGCGTAGCCTATTACATGGGCTGGAGCTAATCAAAGAGGGTTACATTTGGCGCATTGGCGACGGCGAGAGGGTCAACATCTGGCGAGACCCCTGGATTTCGTGTCCGTGGTCGAGACGAGTGATTACGCCACGACGGGGATGTTGGGAAACGTAGCATAAATTCAAAAAAATCCTACGCATATTCAGATCTTCCTATGGAGAGACCAGCAACGAGAGAGGGGTGAGTGCATCTTCATACCTTTGAAGATCGCTAAGCGGAAGCGTTGCTAGAACACGGTTGATGGAGTCGTACTCGCGACGATTCAGATCGCGGTGTGATTCCGATCTAGTGTCGAACCATGGCACCTCCGCGTTCAACACACGTGCAGCCCGATGACGTCTCCCGCACCTTGATCCAGCAAGGAGGAGGGAGAGGTTGGGGAAGATCTTCGGCAACACGACGGCATGGTGTCGATGGAGAGACGAGGTCTTCCGGCAGGGCTTCGCCAAGCACCGGCAGAGAGGAGGAGAAAGAAGAGCAGGGCTGCGCCGAGGGAGAGGGAAAACTGTGTGCGAAACAGCCCCGAAACCTCAACTATATATAGGGGGAGGGGAGGGGGGTGCGCCACCCCTAGGGTTCCCCCCTAGGTGGTGCGGCAGCCACCAGATGGGAGAGGGGGCGGCGGCGAGGGCAGGGAAAGGGGGGGCGCGCCCTAGGTGGGCCTTGGGCCTCCCCTGCGCCTAGGGTTCCCTCTCCCTCCCTCTCTGGTGCGCATGGGTTGGGTGGGGGCGCACCAGCCCACCTAGGGGCTGGTTCCCTTCCCCACTTGGCCCATCTAGCCTCCCGGGGTCGTTTCCCCCTTTCGGTGGACCCCCGGGGCCAGCTCCGGTGGTCCCGGTGGTCCCGGTACGTTACCGGTGACGCCCGAAACATTTCTGGTGTCCGAAACCATCCGTCCTATATATCAATCTTTACCTCCGAACCATTCCGGAGCTCCCCGTGACGTCCGTGATCTCATCTGGGACTCTGAACAACTTTCGATAACCTCGTATAACAATTCCCTATAACCCTAGCGTCATCGAACCTTAAGTGTGTAGACCCTACGGGTTCGGGAGACACGCAGACATGACCGAGACACCTCTCCGGCCAATAATCATTAGCGGGGTCTGGATACCCATGGTGGCTCCCACTTGCTCCACTATGTCAAGGATTCAATCAATCCCGTATACAATTCCCTTTGTCTGTCGGTATAGAACTTGCCCGAGATCCGATCGTCGGTATACCTATACCTTGTTCAATCTCGTTACCGGTAAGTCTCTTTACTCATTCCGTAGCACGTCATCGTGTGACTAACTCCTTTAGTCACATTGAGCTCATGATGATGTTCTACCGAGTGGGCCCAGAGATACCTCTCCGTCACACGGAGTGACAAATCCCGATCTCGATTCGTACCAACCCAACACACACTTTCAGAGGTACCCGTAGTGCACCTTTATAGTCACCCAGTTACGTTGTGACGTTTGATACACCCAAAGCACTCCTACGGTATCTGGGAGTTGCACAATCTCACGGTCGAAGGAAAAGACACTTGACATTAGAAAAGCTTTAGCATACGAACAATACAATCTAGTGCTACGCTTAGGATTGGGTCTTGTCCATCACATCATTCTCCCAATGATGTGATCCCGTTATCAATGACATCTAATGCCCATGACCAGGAAACCATGATCATCTATTGACTAACGAGCTAGCCAACTAGAGGCTTGCTAGGGACACATTGTGATCTATTTATTCACACATGCATTACTGTTTCCTGTTAATACAATTATAGCATGAACAATAGACGATTATCATGAACAAGGAAATATGATAATAACCATTTTATTATTGCCTCTAGGGCATATTTCCAACAGTCTCCCACTTGCACTAGAGTCAATAATCTAGTTACATTGTAATGTATCGAACACCCATATCATTGTGGTGTTGATCATGTTTTGCTCGTGGAAGAGGTTTAGTCAATGGGTCTGCAACATTCAGATCCGTGTGTACTTTACAAATCTCTATCACTCCACTCTGGACATGGTCCTGGATGGAGTTATAGCGACGTTTGATGTGCTTCGTCTTCCGGTGAAACCTGGGCTCCTTGGCTATGGCAATGGCCCCAGTGTTATCACAGAAGAGTGTCATTGGACCCGACGCGCTTGGAACCACTCCAAGGTCGGTGATGAGCTCCTTCATCCAAATTCCTTCATGAGCCGCTTCTGAAGCAGCTATGTACTCCGCTTCACATGTAGATGCTGCCATGACTTCTTGCTTGCTGCTGCACCAGCTCACTGCTCCACCATTCAAAACATATACGTATCCGGTCTATGACTTAGAGTCATCCGGATCTGTGTCGAAGCTAGCGTCGACATAACCCTTTACGACGAGCTCTTCGTCACCTCCATAAACGAGAAACATTTCCCTAGTCCTTTTCAGGTACTTAAGGATATTCTTGACCGCTGTCCAGTGTTCCATACCGGGATCACTTTGGTACCTCCCTACCAAACTTATGGCAAGGTTTATATCAGGTCTGGTACACAGCATGGCATACATAAGAGAACCTACGGCTGAAGCGTAGGGGACATAACTCATCTTCTCTCTATCTGCTGCTGTGGTCGGCGACTAAGTCTTACTCAATCTCATACCTTGCAAAACTGGCAAGAACCCTTTCTTTGAGTTTTCCATATTGAACTTCTTCAATATCTTGTCAAGGTATGTACTTTGCGAAAGACCTATGAGGCGTCTCGATCTATCTCTATAGATCTTGATGCCTAATATGTATGCAGCTTCTCCAAGGTCCTTCATTGAAAAACTCTTGTTCAAATAGGCCTTTATGCTCTCCAACATCTCTATATTGTGCCCCATCAATAATATGTCATCCACATACAGTATGAGGAAAGCTACAGAGCTCCCACTCACTTTCTTGTACAGACAGGCTTCTCCATAAACCTGTATGAACCCAAACACTTTAATCACCTCATTAAAGCGAATGTTCCAACTCCGAGATGCTTGCACCAGCCCATAGATGGAGCGCTGGAGCTTGCACACTTTGTTAGCACCCTTAGGGTCGACAAAACCTTTTGGTTGCATCATATACAACACTTCCTTAAGGTTCTCGTTAAGGAATGCTGTTTTGACGTCCATTTGCCAAATTTGATAATCATAAAAGGCGGCAATTGATAACATGATTCTGACTGATTTCAGCTTCGCTACGGGAGAGAAAGTCTCTTCGTAGTCAATCCCTTGAATTTGTCGAAAACCCTTTGCGACAAGTCGAGCTTTATAAACGGTTACATTACCGTTTGCATCAGTCTTCTTCTTGAAGATCCATTTATTTTCTATGGCTCGCCGGTCATCGGGCAAGTCCACCAAAGTCCATACTTTGTTCTCATACATGGATCCTATCTCGGATTTCATAGCTTCAAGCCATTTGTTGGAATCCGGGCCCGCCATCGCTTCTTCATAGTTCGAAGGTTCACCGTTGTCTAACAACATGATTTCCATTACAGGGTTGCCGTACCACTCTCGTGCGGAGCGTACCCTTGTGGACCTTCGAGGTTCAGTAGTAATTTGATCCGAAGCTTCATGATCATTATCATTAACTTCCTCATCAGTTGGTGTAGGCGCCACAGGAACAACTTCCCGCGCTGCGCTACTATCCTGTTCGAGAGGGGGTGTAATTACCTCATCAAGTTCTACCTTCCTCCCACTTACTTCTTTCGAGAGAAACTCTTTCTCTAGAAAGGATCTGTTCTTGGCAACAACGGTTTTACCTTCGGATCTAAGATAGAAGGTATGCCCAATAGTTTCCTTAGGGTATCCTATGAATACTCATTTCTCCGCTTTGGGTTCGAGCTTTTCTGGTTGAAGTTTCTTCACATAAGCATCGCAGCCCCAAACTTTAAGAAACGACAACTTAGGTTTCTTGCCAAACCATAGTTCATACGGTGTTGTCTCAACGGATTTAGACGGTGCCCTATTTAAAGTGAATGCTGCAGTTTCTAATGCGTATCCCCAAAATGATAGCGGTAAGTCGGTAAGAGACATCATAGATCGTACCATATCTAATAAAGTGCGATTACGATGTTCAGACACTCCGTTGCGTTGCGGTGTGCCAGGCGGCGTCAGTTGTGAAACGATTCCACACTTCCTTAGGTGTGTGCCAAACTCGTGACTCAAATATTCTCCTCCGTGATCAGATCGTAGACACTTAATTTTTCTATCACGTTGATTCTCGACCTCACTCTGAAATTCCTTGAACTTTTCAAACGTCTCAGATTTGTGCTTCATCAAGTAGATATACCCATACCTACTCAAATCATCGGTGAGAGTGAGAACATAACGATAGACACCGCGAGCTTCAACGTTTATTGGACCACACACATCAGTATGTATTATTTCCATTAAGTCGGTTGCTATCTCCATTATTCCTGAGGATGGAGTCTTAGTCATCTTGCCCATGAGGCACGGTTCGCATGTGTCAAATGATTCAAAGTCAAGAGACTCTAATAGTCCATAAGTATGGAGCTTCTTCATGCGCTTAACGCCGATATGACCAAGGCGACAGTGCCACAAGTATGTGGGACTACATTATCAACTTTACATCTTTTGGTACTCACACTATGAATATGCATAACATCACGATCGAGATCATCTTTACCTAATAATAAAGAGGCTATCGTTTCTGTCGGAAAACCCATCGTGGTGATTTTACAAAAAAGTCCTCCTCTTTTATGGTAATTAAAACCGCAGTCATGATTCAGTCAACAACCGATACGAGCAGAAAAAAGAACTCCCAACGACGCGACCCAGACCAGCCCCCAATCCCATCTTCCACCTCCAGCGCGCCGCCACCCTTGCCACGCTGCCGCATGCCGCGTCCCTGTGACAGCCCGATGCCGACGTTCCAGAAGATTCCCCTTTTCTTTCCGTTTCCGTCGTGTGTCTATTTTTATTTGTCACTTCATCATCGCATCATGCGCATCATCTGCATTGCATCGGCGTCTCTGTTGCCGCCCGTTTTCAAAACTTGCATCCGTTGTTAGTTGCCGGTTAACGTCGTTGTTCGTTCCGAGCCTGACCGCACACGCACGCGCCCGCGACACCGTCGTAACTCTGTTTTTAAAGCGTGTATAAAACTTTCTCCGTTTGAGCTGGAATTTGACGTGCGATCTTATTTTAATATAGGTAGACCGCCTGTTGAGTTTCGTCGCAATCGAAGTCCGTCTGGTACCCGAACGGTCGACCATAGCGGCACCGTATTCGGTCTATCGTCGGGCGTCTTTCGGTGTTTGAAACCCCGATGCCGGGCTGCCCGTTTTCCCTCTCATCTCCGGCTAGCCTCTCTGCAGAGTGCACCGACCTGCGCACAATCCAGTCCGAAAACCTCCCGGAACCCGAGCCCGGCGGTCGTGACCGTTGGATCCGGATCAACCGCGTTTTACCGCAAACTGTCTTTGGTTTGTCCGGTGAACTTCCTAACCTATTTATCTCGGCCACCCGATCTAAATCGGAGGGTCGAGAAGAACCTACAACTAACCTGCTAGCTATATTTGGACCGTAGACTAATCCACCCAAAACCTAATTTTTTAGGGATCCTTCCCCTGTCCCAACCGCCGCCGCCAACCCCTTTACCCATCTCCTTCCTCGGGATCTCTCCCGATCCATCCCCTAGCCCCACCTTGCTTTCCCCACCAAGCCAACCGGCAACGAGAGCCCGAGCCGAACCATTGTAGCCAGCCGCCCGATGGCTACCTCGCCATGTTGTCCCTGGACATGCCCGGCGACCAGAGCCTGCAGCTCCTTCGTCGCGTGCCTGCCGGACCTCGTCGCGTCCTGCCGCAGCCGGAGCACCATGATGGTGCGTTCTGATAGCCTAGCACCCTCCTCCTCCCGCAGCTCTCTCTCCCTGATCTCATCTCTCTTGGTTCTCTCTCTCTCTCTCACAGGGACCTCTGCAGCTAACGTCGCCAGGGACCTTCTCGTCGGCGGGATCTCGTGGACCTCCATCTCCCTGCTTCATCCCTCAACTGCGCGGAGCTCCTTGTGAGCAGAGCGCCGGATGCATCCAGCGCCCGTAGCGTCTTGCGTATGCGTGCCCGTGGAGCCGCGGAGCCCCTCCCAGCGCTTGTCCCATCCCCGCGCCGGCGAGCACAGCACAGGAGCACGTCAGGTCCTAGCAGCGCCTCCCCCTTGCCCTTTCTTCTCCACTCTCCATTTTCCATCTGCCTCTCTAACCTGTGCTGCTCTCTCTCCTTTCGTAAGAGACCAGGAACGAACAGAGCAGAGCAGGGGCTCGTTTCATGGATGCCTCGAACCGGAGCTGCTGCCACAAGGAATGGAATCCCGCGACCCAGATCTGTTCATCCACGCCTCCGCCTCCTCTAGATCCGGTAAGGACCGGCCGGAGCTTGAGCTGCATCGCACGTTGACCTGCTCCCCTCGAGCATGGCTGTACAGAGAGCTTTTACCGATTTAGTTCAGTTCCGTCAGAACAGAACAGCGCGGGCGTACGTTACACTTAGAACAAGCATTCGTTTTGTTCGCAAGTATCACCGTAGCCGAGTGGTTGTCGTCGTATGGATTGACCCGAGAGGTCCTGGGTTCGAGTCGCAACAACTCCAATATTGCCCTGCTTTTGTTTCATTTGCACCGTGCGGTGAGACTTGTTATCCTATGTTAGTCCTCTCAAGTTTCACACAGACAAGCCTACCCTGGTTGGCCATCAAGGCCGGCCTCCACACATGAGGTCTTGGGTTCAAATCCACTAGAACGTTTTTGCTATTAACTAGCGAATTTGCTAGATTGCATAAATAGCATGTTCTTCAACCGTCTGTAACTCTTAAACCGTGTAATGGACCCGAACGAGTTATATATGTAGAATGTGTAGAATTTTGCGTAGATTAATATTTTCCAACTCTCATGCATAATTAGAACTGTTTAGTGTGCTGTTTGCATCGGTTTGTGTGTAGACGTGTTGGAAACGGTTTAGATCGTAACTAATTGTCCGTAGCTCCGTTGGAGATGTGCCATATATGTAAATGGTGCAGAACGACGAGTAGAATCACGTGAACCACTTTGTTTTTTTTGTTTAACAAACCTAAAATGTGATTAGGACAAATCTGGATAGAATTAAGTTTTAACACGTGGGGTCATTTCGGAGATGTTGTATGTCATTTCCGACCTCACTTAAAATGTCTAGATAGGTGGTTTAATTTCCGCTTCACCTCTTGCATGTTTTACAACATTAATATTGCCGTGTATCTAATCGGGATAGAACTAAATAATTAAACGTGGAGTTTCGTCAATATGCAACTCGTGCATATTGAACTTCACTTAATGTGTAGTGTTTGATTGTGTGATTTGTCATGCCGTGACTTGCATGTTTTCAGCTGCTCATGCATCATTTGTGTTGTGCATCGTGTGGTGAATTCCGTGTGATGATTTGTGTTTCCGGTTTGCTTCGCCTCGATAGAGCTCCGCACGCGTGCCGGATTGTGAGGATCCGTTCGACTACGTCGGTTCGTCTGCTTCACGGAGGCATACTTCTTCCAAGCGGGATCTCAGGCAAGATGATCATTTCCCCAGATACCATTACTATCATTGCCATGCTAGTTTTATCGCTTCTGTCGATTATGTCTCGTTGCCTACCACCTGTTAAATATCAGCCTCTCAACAATGCCATGTTAACCTTCAACCTGTCCAACCTAGCAAACCACTGATTGGTCATGTTACTGCTTGCTTAACCCTGTTGATAGCGTTGCTAGTTGCAGGTGCAGTTGCTTCCATGTGAAACATGAGTTCCTTGTTATATCACCATATTAATGCTATTTAATTTAATCGACCTATATACTTGGTAAAAGGTGGAAGGCTCGGCCTTTCTAGCCTGGTGTTTTGTTCCACCTTTGCCCCCTTTAGTTACCGGCTACCGGTGTTACGTTCCATAATTGAGCGCTCCTAACACGATCGGGGTTGTTATGGGGACCCCCTTGATAATTCATTTTAGATTAAAGCTGGTCTGGCAAGGCCCAACTTTGGTACTACATTTGCCTAATCACCTAATAAAATTGCATAGGGATCCGCCGGCACCCGCGGACTATTTTAATCAACCCCCGGGCCAGTGCTCCTCATGAGTGTTGGTCCAAAACAGAGCAGCTTATTAACGCTACCCGGGGCAACTCGGCGTTTGGCGTGGTAACCATCGCTCATCCATCATGTCCTGAGAACGAGGTACGCGACTCCTATCGGGATCGTCGACACGTCGGGCGGCCTTGCTGGATTAGTTTTACCTTTGACGAGATATCTTGTGCATCAGGATACCGGTGATGCTTTGGGTAATCTCAGAGTTGAGGTTTTCCACTAGGGAATCCGACGAGATCGCGAGCTTCGTGATTGAGGATTTCTATGCGGCTTGTGGTAATTTGTGATGGACTAGTTGGAGCACCCCTGCAGGGTTAAATCTTTCGAAAAGCCGTGCCCGCGGTTATGTGGCAACGTGGAAACTTTATTTAACACTGGTTCTAGATAACTTGAAGTTAACTTAACTAAAATATGCCAACTGTGTGCGTAACCGTGACTATCTCTTTCGTGAGTTCCTTCTCCAATCGAGGACACGGTGGGGTTATGTCTGACGTAGGTAGGTGTTTAGGATCATTCTTTTGATCACGAGTAGTTCACGTCCGTTATGCGTAGATCTTCCCCCTCTTATTTCTGGTACTCTCAAGTTAGCCACGAAATATGTGCTTAGCCGCTGCTGCAACCTCACCACTTAACCATACCTCACCCATTAAGCTTTGCTAGTCTTGATACCTTTGGAAATGAGATTGCTGAGTCCCCTGTGGCTCACAGATTACTACAACACCAGTTGCAGGTACATGTAAAGGTTACTTGACGCGAGCACGTTGATTGTTCATTTGGAGTTGCTTCTTCTTCTTCTCCTTCATCGATCTAGGATGGGTTCCAGGCCGGCAGCCTGGGATAGCAAGGATGGACGTCGTTCTTATTTTTCTCGTTTGTTTTCGTCCGTAGTCGAACCCTGCTCTTACTCTTGATGATTATGTAATGTACTAATGTGACTCTGATGTAACTTGTGGCGAGTGTAAGCCAACTCTATATATATCTCTTCTTTTCAGTACATGTACTTGTAACGATATCCATTCTTGCGACACGACGAGATGCGCTTCTATCCCTGACGAGGCCTTCGTGCCAGATTGAGGATAGGGTCGCATCTTGGGCGTGACAGTCCCCTGCCACGCCGTCGCACCCCGCCTACCCCGTCGACGCTCCTCCCCTTGTCCCAAGCACCCCCACCTCCGCGGCCTTCCTTCGCGGATTGGTGACACGACTAAGGGCGCGTCCCCACCTCCACAACCTTCCTCCGCCGATTGGTGACACCAGCAAGGTTGCTGCCTAGGGTTGGCGGCGGAGTCGCTAGAGGCCAAGCTCTGGCTGTGGACGCGCGGATGGGAGGGGTATAGGAGCCACCACAACAACCAGAAGAGTCTTCGTAGAGAGCAGCAACATAGAGGACTTGCAAGGCAGTAGCGGCCAGCGACGACGAGCCCGACGGTCTTCCAACCTCACCCACCTCGCCGATAAGTTCCCTATACATATGTTGCGCACCGC
Organism: Hordeum vulgare subsp. vulgare; assembly: GCF_904849725.1. Lineage (NCBI taxonomy): Eukaryota > Viridiplantae > Streptophyta > Magnoliopsida > Poales > Poaceae > Hordeum > Hordeum vulgare. The sequence continues at coordinate 649,206,117 of NC_058519.1, read as the reverse complement.
CTTTTACCCACCCCTTCCTGTTGCGGGCTTCCATCGCCTGCTCGTGTGACTTGTGTGTTTGTGTTCACGGCCATGATTTCCCCAAATTGTGTTTTGCAGCTAGGCAGGTTGGATAGGTAGCTGGCTACTACCATGTGAAACCATCCAAATATTCTTGCTTCTGAACCTTTGATGGGTATAGATTGGAGAGGAACATCTCTGCAATCACATGTATAGAAACTACTGAATTTGTTGTTACTACTGTAGCACCTTCTCCCAAGTAAATTGTTGGTAGCAATTATGATGTTGATAGCGCATGATAACACCAACAGAAAAGTGATATGTTTGGCATGTTTGATCTGGTTTTACTACATGACCACGGGGCAGAACAAAAATCTATGGTAACCTAGCTGACACCTTGCCATGTGTGCCATTATCAAGTTTGGCTCAAAGAAGGCGGTCGGTTTTTCTATTTTGCGCATTTGTTTTACCCATAATAGTAATCAGGTTAACTTAAGTTACCGTGTCGGCATATACGGGAGCTGACATTCTATGCCTTTCATTTTAGATGTAGATAAGCAAGCAAGCTACAGACGAGAGCCAAAATAAGTTGCTATTTGTGGTTCACTTGACGTTGTTCTCAGTCCACGAAGCAGAGCTTCAGTCTCTCATAACTCATAACAGGTCGATGCACTATCAGCTGCATCCGTCATCTACTCGTGGGGCTCTTGAGATACTTCAGATACGACAAGGTGGTCTACGCGCGTCCAAATAGCAAGGTTATATTCAACAATTGCAGAAAACTGTAAAAGATATAACACACAATTTTTTTCCAGCATATATAGATTTACTTGATATTTTGAGTAATCAAATAATTTGGTATTCAGTGTTTAGTTGAATATTTTCGAGTGATTTCTAGCAATGTTCATATCAGCAAAAGTAAGAGCAATGGACTGATAGACATTCTCAGTGTGTTGTAGTTTCCATGCCGCGTTATCAGGAGGGAGACTCAGCGTTCAATTAGTCACGGACAATATTTCCGAGTGGTGGCACCATACAGTTGCAAGAGTCGCCCGCCAAGGACGGTAATGTCGGCAAGATGCTCTATGTAATGCTGACCTCCCCATCCTCTTGTTTGATCCTTCTTGCCATGCTTTTTTTAGCTGCTTGGCATACCATGTTGTGTGTAGAGGACAAAGGACAAGGGGAGAGAGTACGACAATATTGTTAGAGTGCACTACATATAAATCGCTAGGTGCGTGCAACCATTTGTTTAACACAATGCACTGCCCGGGCATGGTCTTTTTTTTTATTCTGATCCTAAGCAGAATGTATTTATATGTTCTAACAGAAAGTATGAGCTCCTAAATGTCTTGGAATTTAGTAGCTTATGAAAATGGATGTGCCTTTTAGTGAAGTAACGAGAGGGGAGGATACGTAAGTACTCCTCATCTTACTTTATATTTCTGTATCTCTTCACAAATAAATTTTGAACTTAGGCACTGCATGTGCCTGCTTATTTTGCTTGTGTATGAAAGTTATTGGGACGTGTAGAGGCATGCTAATCTATGGCATTCTGCCATTTTATAGAATCTCGTTTGCTTCATGCATGATCAATCTACATCATTTTCCCATATAAAATCCCTTTGAACCAAAGAGGCTCTATAAATCCATGTTTTCTCAAACTTGACTTCTCCATAACTTGTAATATGAAACTAGAGTTTGTGGCACAGGATGCTGAAGTTTAGACCTTGACCATCAAGAAGAAGTCATGTGGTGTGACATTATGAGAATTGGCAAGCAGACTCTGGTAAGTTCCCCGTGATATTATGAGAATGATACTACAGTATCTTTCGCTTTGTAATTTGACTCATGTTGAGTTTTCAAATGGGTGTCTTCTTGTTTGCGCAGTGCTTGTTAGGAGATTGTGCTTGCTGGCATCAAGCTATGGACTTGCTAGAAAAATAATATAAAGGTGTGTTTGGTGCTTATATGAGGCCCCAAAATATGATTATACGTACTACTTTGTTTTATTCTTTGTATTTGTCCGGATATTACCGAACGGATCTAGAGCATAGCCATTGCATTATATGGTATGTGTGCATGTTCACTACTTCTTTTGTATATTGATAAACATGGGAATGCACTTTCAGGGTGGATCAGTTTGTATATTTGAGTGTTTGTGCATGAGTCATGACTATACATAGCAATATAGGCACAATAACCCTCTAAATTTTGTCATCTGTCACATACGGACTTTTCCTTCCAAATGTTTGAAATATTGAGATTTTTGAGAGAACATATTTTGTTTCTGTAATGTAGCATAAATCATCAACAATCATGTGTTGTTAGCATGATTTGAGAACAAATTTGAGTGTTCAAGGACGAGAAATCACATTTTGAATATGTAATTGGTCATAAAACGGAAGTTCAATGCAATGTGTACTTTGTGAGAGATTTGCAATACGTGATTACTGCAAGTTTAACCTCCAGGGTTTCAAAGGCATTTCAAAGTATCACTGGAAGGCAAAGTAAATTGAATTGAAAAATAGATAGAAAAAAAGCTTGTTGAGGATATAAAAGGAGTTAATGATTTATTCTGCGTGCAATTAAGCCTCATCGCTTTGGGATTGATCACGTTGAACGTGAATACATAAACAGTGTGGCCATGGCAGATAGGCAAAGCGACAACATGGACATATCGCTAAGAGTGTAAAGATTTTTTTTTCCGTTGCAACGCACGGGCAATTTACTAGTCAAGAATAAACCATTCACCAGCGGAGCATGACCATAAAACATATCACTCATATAAATAGAACAACCATTATTCTTTGACTTAAATGAGTAGCCGTCTCGCATTAAGCAAGACCCTAATACAATGTTCATGCTTAAAGCTGGTACTAAATAACAATTATTAAGGTTTAAAACTAATCCCGACGGTAGATGTAGAGGTAGCGTGCCGACGGCGATCACATCGACCTTGGAGCCATTCCCGACGTGCATCGTCACCTCGTCCTTGGCCAGTCTCCGCTTATTCCGCAGTTCCTGCTTTGAGCTGCAAATGTGAGCAACAACACCGGTATCAAATACCTAGGAGCTACTACGAGCGCTGGTAAGGTACACATCAATAACATGTATATCACATATACCTTTAACGTTGCCGGCCTTCTTGTTCGTTAAGTATTTGGGGCAGTTCCGCTTCCAATGACCCTTTCCCTTGCAATAGAAGCACTCAGTCTCAGGCTTGGGTCCATTCCTTTTCTTCTTCCCGGCATTTGGCTTACCGGGCGCGGCAACGACTTTGCTGTCTTTCTTGAAGTTCTTCTTACCCTTGCCCTTCTTGAAACTAGTGGTCTTGTTGACCATCAACACTTGATGCTCTTTCTTGATTTCTACTTCTGCAGACTTGAGCATCGAGTACAACTCGGGAATGGTCTTCTCCATCCCTTGCATGTTGTAGTTCAGCACAAAACCTTTGTAGCTTGGTGGGAGAGACTGGAGGATTCTGTCAATTATAGCATCATCCGGAAGTTCGACTCCAAGTGAAGTCACATGACCGTGTAACCCAGACATTTTGAGTATGTGCTCACTGACAGAACTGTTCTCCTCCATCTTACAGCTAAAGAACTTGTCGGAGACTTCATATCTCTCGACACGGGCATGAGCTTGAAAAACTAGCTTCAGCTCTTGGAACATCTCATATGCAGCGTGTTGCTCAAAACGCCTTTGGAGCCCCGTTTCTAAACTGTATAACATGCCACACCTAACCAGAGTGTAGTCATCACTCCGCGTTTGCCAGACGTTCAGAATGTCCTGGGCTGCTGCGGGAGCGGGAGGGTCACCTAGCGGCGCATCAAGGACATAAGCCTTTTTAGTTGCTTCAAGGATGAGCTTCAAGTTGCGAACCCAGTCCGCATAGTTGCTACCATCATCTTTCAGCTTGTTTTTCTCTAGAAATGCGTTGAAATTGAGGTTGATGTTGGCCATCTACAATATTTATAAAGACAACTTTTAGACTAAGTTCATGACAATTAAGTTCCTTTAATCAAATTAAGTATGAACTCTCACTTAAATCGACATCCCTCTAGTCATCTAAGTGATACATGATCCATGTTGACTAACCCGTGTCCAATCATCACGTGAGACGGACTAGTCACCATGGTGAGCAACTTCATGCTGATCGTATTCAACCATATGACTTATGTTCGACCTTTTGGTCTCTTGTATTCGAGGTCATGTCTGTACATGCTAAGCTCATCGAGTCAACCTAGGTGTTTCGCGTGTGTAAATCTGGCTTACACCCGTTGTATGCGAACGTTAGAATCTATCACACCCGATCATCACATGGTGCTTCGAGACAACGATCCTTCACAACGGTGCACACTTAGGGGAATATGTTCTCGAAATTTTAAGAGGGATCATCTTATTATGCTACCGTCGTTCTAAGCAATAAGATGAAAAACATGATAAACATCACAATGAAATCATATAGTGACATGATATGGCCATTATCATCTTTGCTCTTTCGATCTCCATCTTCAGGCATCGCATGATCATCATCGTCACTGGCGTGACACCATGATCTCCATCATCGTGTCTCCGTGAAGTCGTCACGCCAACTACTACTATCACCACTACTATAGCTAACCGTTAACAATGAAGTAAAAGTAGTAAGCACATGGCGTTGCATCTCATACAATAAATTAAGACAACTCCTATGGCTCCTGCCGGTTGTCATACTCATCGACATACAAGTCGTGAAACCTATTACAATAACATGATCATCTCATACATCATACATGCAACATCACAACTTTGGCCATATCACATCACATGTCAAAACCTGCAAAAACAAGTTAGACGTCCTCTAATTGTTGTTGCAAGTTTTACGTGGCTGATTTGGGTTTCTAGCAAGAACGCCTTCTTACCTACGTGACAGCCACAACGATGATATGCCAAAGCTATTTACCCTTCATAAGGACCCTTTTCATCAAATCAAATCCGACTAGAGTAGGAGAGACAGACACCCGCTAGCCACCTTTATGCATGGTGTGCATGTCTGTCGGTGGAACCAGTCTCACGTAAGCGTACGTTTAATGTCGGTCCGGGCCGCTTCATCCCACAATACCGCCGGAAAAGAATAAGACTAGTAGCGGCAAGCAATTGACAAATCACCGCCCACAACCTTTTGTGTTCTACTCGTGCATAGAATCTACGCATAAAAAACCTGGCTCTAATACCACTGTTGGGAAACGCAGCATAAATTCAAAACATTTCCTACGCATATTCAGATCTTCCTATGGAGAGACCAGCAACGATAGAGGGGTGAGTGCATCTTCATACCTTTGAAGATCGCTAAGCAGAAGCATTGCTAGAGCGCGGTTGATGGAGTCGTACTCGCGGCGATTCAGATCGCGGTGTGATTCCGATCTAGCGCCGAACCACGGCACCTCCGCGTTCAACACACGCGCAGCCCGGTGACGTCTCCCGCACCTTGATCTAGCAAGGAGGAGGGAGAGGTTGGGGTAGATCTCCGGCAGCACGACGGCATGGTGTCGATGGAGAGACGAGGTCTCCCGGAAGGCTTCGCCAAGCACCGGGAGAGGAGGAGAAAGAAGAGCAGGGCTGCGCCGAGGGAGAGGGAAAACTGTGTGCGAAACAGCCCCAAAACCTCAACTATATATAGGGGGAGGGGAGGGGGGTGCACCACCCCTAGGGTTCCCCCCTAGGTGGTGCGGCAGCCACCAGATGGGAGAGGGGCGGCGACCAGGGCAGTGAAAGGGGGGGGCGTCCTAGGTGGGCCTTGGGCCTCCCCTGCGCCTAGGGTTCCCCCTCCCTCCCTCTCTGGTGCGCATGGGTTGGGTGGGGGGCGCACCAGCCCACCTAGGGGCTGCTTCCCTTCCCCACTTGGCCCATCTAGCCTCCCGGGGTCGTTGCCCCCTTTCGGTGGACCCCCGGGGCCAGCTCCGGTGGTCCCGGTACGTTACCGGTGACGCCCGAAACACTTCTGGTGTCCGAAACCATCCGTCCTATATATCAATCTTTACCTACGGACCATTCCGGAGCTCCTCATGACGTCCGGGATCTCATCCGGGACTCCGAACAACTTTCGATAACCTCGTATAACAATTCCCTATAACCCTAGCGTCATCGAACCTTAAGTGTGTAGACCCTACGGGTTCGGGAGACAGGTAGACATGACCGAGACACCTCTCCGGCCAATAACCATCAGCGAGGTCTGGATACCCATGGTGGCTCCCACTTGCTCCACGATGATCTCATCGGATGAACCACGATGTCAAGGATTCAATCAATCCCATATACAATTCCCTTTGTTTGTCGGTATAGAACTTGCCCGAGATTCGATCGTCGGTATACCTATACCTTGTTCAATCTCGTTACCGGTAAGTCTCTTTACTCGTTCCGTAGCACGTGATCGTGTGACTAACTCCTTTAGTCACATTAAGCTCATGATGATGTTCTACCGAGTGGGCCCAGAGATACCTCTCCGTCACACGGAGTGACAAATCCCGATCTTGATTCGTACCAACCCAACATACACTTTCAGAGGTACCCGTAGTGCACCTTAATAGTCATCCAGTTATGTTGTGACGTTTGATACACCCAAAGCACTCCTACGGTATCCGGGAGTTGCACAACCTCACGGTTGAAGGAAAAGACACTTGACATTAGAAAAGCTTTAGCATACGAACAATACGATCTAGTGCTACGCTTAGGATTGGGTCTTGTCCATCACATCATTCTCCCAATGATGTGATCCCGTTATCAATGACATCTAATGCCCATGACCAGGAAACCATGATCATCTATTGACTAACGAGCTAGCCAACTAGAGGCTTGCTAGGGACACATTGTGATCTATTTATTCACACATGTATTACTGTTTCCTGTTAATACAATTATAGCATGAACAATAGACGATTATCACGAACAAGGAAATATGATAATAACAATTTTACTATTGCCTCTAGGGCATATTTCCAACACGGGAAACCTTCTAGAGTACGTCAGCAACCTCATAGATCCGGCTCCAGGGTCCTGGGATGAGCGACTTGTTGAGACATTCTGGACTGACGATGCTCGGTATATACTGCGAATCCTGCTGAAAGAGGGTGTGCCTGATTTTGTGGCCTGACAGTACGATAGCAAGGGAGCACATTCTGTGAAAAGCGCTTATAAATTGCAAGTGAAGCTCGGCAAACCTCTGGAACAAGGAGACGCGGGCTCTAGTTTAGCAGCAGCAAGTACAAACCAAGGCTCGGACGACTCTTGGACCAGGCTGTGGAAGCTGCCAGGCCCGAGGAACATTCAGATGTTCGCCTGGAGGTTGAAACATGAATCTCTTGCACTCCGTTCGAACCTCAAGAAGAGGGGCATTCCAGTGGAGGGCACTAAGTGCCTCTTCTGTGGGAGGGCTGAGGAAGATGGAGGACATCTTTTTATCAAATGCAAATACGCTAAGGTGGTCTGGAGGACGCTGGAGTTGGAGAAGGAAAGGAGGGATCGGCAAGAAATTCCATCGGTGCATCACGCCTTAGACTACATATGGCGCCCGAGTGAGATAAAACGCCTGCACATCTGCACATTCTGGTGGTTATGGTGGTCCAACCGAAACAAACTCAGGGAAGGGGAGCTACCGGAGCCTGCCGAGGAGCTGGCGAGGAGAACTAGGGCCAATGTGCTGGAATATCTGCAAATATTCAGGGCGCCAAATAAAGGGAAGTGTCCCACTCGGTGGAGACCGCCTCCAGGTGATATGATCAAGATTAACGCAGATGGCTCGTTCATCCCGGGGCAGGACGGCTCGGGCTGGGGCGTTGTTGCTCGAGATGCTACTCGAGAAGTAATCGCTGCTCACGCGGGTCGACAGGACCATGCACACGATGCATTCGCTGCTGAGGTTTATGCCCTCTCACATCCAATATCACTAGCCGCTGATCTAGGCGTGGTGAGGGTTATCTTCGAGACTGATAGCATGCTACTTATGGAAGCTATGGACCTTTCTCGAGTGGATGCGTCGGCGTATGCAGCGGTGATTGAAGACCTAAAATACCAAGTGAAGATTTGGTTCTCCAAGCATAAGATAACGGTGTGTCGCCGAGAGGCAAATTCCGCTGCGCATCAACTAGCTAGCATTGGTCGCATGTATGAAACTAACCACTTTGAGGAGTGGGAGAACCTTGTTCCTGCCCAAGTGGCAGCTTGTGTTGAGGGTGATTTTCCCTTGCACCATTATAGTTAATGAGAATTGGTGTTGCCTTAAAAAAAGAGTTTAGTACTAGACTTAACAATGATATTCATTTTATTTATTTATTTCAGGTCTTTCGTTCAACGAAAAGAAATGTTCGGGTCAACCACGAAGACTTCCGTGATGACTTCATTCATCTCAAGATGATATTTCACCAATCTTTCGAAGATATTTATAGGGATAGGATGTGTATATGTACATTTATAAAGATGAGTGTATGTACGTATGTACGAACGTCAGTGTATGTATTGCTTTAAAGAAAAGACTCGGAGATAGAGGATACGCGTGGTGTGATAATTGTCTGGAGCTATAGCACCGACGAACGTACAACGCTATGTGTGCGCGATGTTTTGACTCATGTCGTGTGGTCGGCCATCCTGCTATGTGCTAGTGCCTAGTGCCATGACAATTTCAGGCCGACTAGACATCTTCGTGAAAAAATTCAACACATCTATGTAGCACCGGCCCAGGGTAGCACGCACGCATAACCTCCCCTCTTTAGTGGTACCGACAAGAGGCACAACGATAAACCAAGTCAGGGCCTTCTTGCAAAGGCAAATGTGACTGCAGTGATGACTTCGGTCCAGGGACACTATGACTCGATCCAGCCGACAAAAGAGGTTGTCATTATTAAAGCCATATTCTTTATCATTGCAATAACAAAACTAATCCACAATAAATACAAGTGCCTTAACATACAAGCATAAGAACCTATTTCCATATAGTATCACATACGAATCATTAGTGCGATAATATGAGAAACATTAACCAATAATGTAAACAGTAAGCACAAACTAGGAGATATGACAGCGCTTTCCGTTGCTCTTTGCCCTTGGCTTTGTGGGGTTATAAGAGCATCTCGCCCCTCCCCCCCCCCCCCCCCCCGGGTTTTGAGGCTCGGGTTCCCAGCCGCCCCCCTGTTCGTCCCCAACCTTTTTAATATCAAACTCGGCCTAAATTCAGCCATAAACGACACAAATTTGAACAAAATTCAGCGTTTTCATTATTTTTTGTACAAAAAGAAAATAAAAACATAATTTTAAAAGAAATTGAAACACTACTACGCCGAAGTCCGCCGTCGCCCTCCACCGCCTCCTTCTACATGCTAAGAAGCTTGTAGAAGTTGGTGTAGTCACCTCCGTCGCCGTCATCGTCGTCGTCATCCTGCACACCGCCGCCATCCTTGCGGTACCACTGCCCTGGGTCGCCGTGGCGTACGGGGTTGGGCGGCCTGGTTGCCTCCTTGTCGCCGCCGTCAAGGATGACGACGCCGACCTCCTCGCGGCCACGGCGCCGGGCGGCAATCTCCTCCCGGACGTAGTCGTCTCGTGCCAATTTGAGGGCAGTCTCGTCATTGGCGGCCATGTCCAGGTGCTCCTGCTTGACGGGGAGGAACGTCGGCTCAGTCTTCGGTTTGACGAGGTGGGATGAGGAGTCGCCCTCGTTGATGACTATGCGGCCGCTGCGCGTGCGCCGCCCGAGCGGGGTCTCGAGCGGCTCCGACTTGACACGGAGGAGCGCCGATGGTCCGGAGGAGTGGGAGCGGGAGCCGGACGAGGATGATGATGCAGTTTCCATGTGCCTTGGCATCCATGAACCGCAACGGCGGTGGGAGAAGGGGGGTGGTGCCGGGTATTCCATCCGCGATGAGTTACCGTCCTCGATGTGCTCGAGGACTGCCTCCAACGTGCTGCCGGGGACGCCCCACCATAGGCGGCGCGCCCTTGAAGTTGAAGCGGGCGCGGGGTTCAGCGTCGTTGGTTGCGGCGAGTTGTTCGGTGTGGTGGAGTTCAAAGTACGTCGTCCACACCGTGTTGCTGTCGGTCGTGTACCTCGGCAAGTTCCGTGAAGCCTCCGGTAGCAACGCCCGGATGCTTCCGATCTCCGCGCGCCGGTCAACTCCAGATGGCGGCGGTGGCACCGGTACCCCGCCAGCGCTCAATCTCCACGAGCTCGGCACCCGCATGTCCGGTGGCGCCGGGTAGTCCGCCTCGTAGAGGAGGTGGGCTTCGGGCTCGTGCAGGTGGCGGCGGCCGAAGCCGTTGGCCGCCGCTCCGTTGCCTGGGTAGCGTTCGACCATTGGTGAAGAGAGGGAGAGGAGGCGTCGGTGACGGAAGGGGTGAAAAGAGGGGAGGGCACTAGCGGCGAAAGTCTCGCGAGAGTTGTGTGGTCTTCGATGAGGGGAGGGGCGGCTTATATATCCGTGGGTGGGCGGCACGCGGGGGCGGCAGTCGTGTGAACACGTGGCGGGAGTGGATGGGACGTGCGTTGCCAGGACACGCATTGCCCGCGCCTTCACTGCACCGCCCGTGAAGAATCAATGGAAGGCTGACCAACGGCGCAACCTTCGCATTGATTCCCGGGGGAAACGAGGCGATGAGGACGACAAACGTGCCTAGTCGCTGACTCGGCGGGTCCACACACGTTTCGTGCCGTTTCGCGCCAAAAACGTTTTCCCTGGCGCTCCCGGGCACCCCGAGCGCGCTAGGTACGGCTTGGGATTGCCGGGGCCAATTTCAGCCCTCGTTGACGAAAAACGGGCTCGTGGGGGCACGACTGGGCCGCTTTTTTTGCATCGTGACAAAAAAAGGGCCTTGGCGAGCCTCTTGGGGGCGTGACCGGAGATGCTCTAAGTTTGGATGATGCCTAAAACCCATACTCCGATTTAATAAGGGATGCGCCAAGCGTCGATCGGTTGTCATTTTGCAAAGATCGGTACGATCATGGGCCATAGGACATACCGTGTGATAGACATCCGATGCAAGTGGCATTGTGTGGACAACATGGATCACGTTAGTTTGGGGGAGAGAAAAAAGGTCATCGTCACAAACTCTTTGCTACATGGCATGTGTTGCAAACCTCCTTGCAACATGACCCTTGTTGGAAAGCACCCCGATGAGACCTATGTCTGCCATCGCCAACACCATCGTGACTATGAAAAACATATGTTGTGTCGCAACAATCACTACCCCACGCAACATCATGGACATTACAGCCGTTGTAGTTGTTATCGTCACAACAACACTATTGTTGCATTCGACGAAACTGCACCCTTGAGGCGCTGCCTGGCCTCAACATTGGTGGGACGACGATTCCCACATTCTCCTCCGCAACATATATGCACCCTCGCTTGGATCTAAGTGGTGACGGGCGCCAACTTGCAGCAACGCGGAGCCACGCTCGCAGCACCGACTCTAGCTCACCAACACTCATTGTCTAGTTGACATTGCGACGGTTCCCGCTGTAACATCAGAAGCGCGACCCATTGAAGCAAGCACTGACCTTGCAGTGGGTCCACGCCAAGCAGAGTGGGGATAAGAATGACTTGGACCATGTCAATCTTTCCAGATCTCATGTGTTTGATCAGCTCGTTGAATTAAAACATTTCCCTTTATTTATTTTTGATTATGATGACTTTCTTTGTAGCTGAAAGTTCTTTATACAAAAACTTTTAACCATACAAATAACTCTATTTTCCTCTCAAAAAGGATAACCCTATTTTTTTCCTCGATCATGTTAGTTAATTTATGAACAAGAAAATAACAAAAATTACATTCAGACCCGTAGGACGGCTGCAAGCACTAGAGCGAGCAAAGGTGCGCCACTGTCATCACCCCTCTCTCATCGAAGCCGGGCAAAACATAACTTGTAGACATTCGACAAGCCCTCGTGCTAAGACCCTATAGGACCCGTGCATCAGAACAAAAACTATCACCAACGAAGAGAAATATAAATTGAGAGGATCCAACCTGAAAACACAGTAACTTAAACAAATGAAGACAATATCCAAACAAACCTACCAAAAACAACCATCAATCAAATTCTGTGAGATCCGCCGGAGCTCGCGGCAAGGGTTTTCCGGATGGCAATGCGCGACGATTGTTTTCGTACGTGGCCGACGTCCGCACGCTCTCAAACCATCTACCGATTTGATTTCAGTTTGTGGGAGTTCAGACGTCATTTGATGGATGGCATTAGAGCCTCTACAACCGGACTTTAGAAATCCGGCCCCTCAAACGTCTATGGACGTGTTCGCGGACATTGACCGGTCACGCCTTAAATTTCCCTCTCCACATCCAACTCTTTCATATTTCATCCCTCATATCCATACAAAAGCATGCAGAATATATCATATGTACTAATTAGTGTACTAAGGTTCTTCCTCGTCGAAGATGGCCTGCGTCGGAGCCTGAGCCGCATGCGCTGCCGCCTGCGTCGCCTCCTCCATCGCTCGCGCTTCCTTCATCCGCCGCCTGGTGCTACTGCAACAAAAGACCTTCCAACGGCGCCAGAAATAGGCACGTCGACGGAAGAATACTTGGCTTGATCTTTCTGCTGCGGCTACGCCTTAAGGGACTTCCTAGGCAAGTGTGCAAAGGATTTCCCCCGTGGCCTTGGAGCCATGCATTGGCGTTCCCTCGAAGCGGAAAAGGTGATGTAGCGTAGCGGTGGTAAGTATTTCCCTCAGTTTGAGAACCAAGGTATCAATCCAGTGGAGGAGTATCTCAAGATCCTGCACAAACACAAAAACTTACTCCCAACGCTATGAAGGGGTTGTCAATCCCTTATAGATTGTTTGCCAAGTGAGAACTGAAAGCAACAAAGTAACAAAGCAAAGTAAAAGCGGAGATGTAAACGATTGATGTGAATAGACCCGGGGGCCGTAGTGTTTACTAGTGGCTTCTCTCATGAAAGCAAGTAGACGGTGGGTGAACAAATTACTGTCGAGCAATTGATAGAACCGCGCAAAGTCGTGACGATATCTATGCAATGATTATTTCTATAGGCATCACGTCCAAAACAAGTAGACCGATACTGTCTGCATCTACTACTATGACTCCACACGTCGACCGCTATACAACATGCATCTAGTGTATTAAGTCCATAAGAACAGAGTAACGCCTTAAGCAAGATGACATGATGTAGAGGGATAATCTCAAACCAATGATAAAACCCCCATATTTTTACCCTTGATGGCAACTACTTGATGTGTGCCTTGCTGCCCCTACTGTCACTGGGAAAGGTCACCACATGGCAGAACCCAAAACCAAACACTTCTCCCATTGCAAGAATCATAGATCTAGTTGGCCAAACAAAACCCAAGACTCGGAGAGACTTACAAGGATATCAAATCATGCATATAAGAAATCAGCAAAGACTCAAATATATATCATAGATAATCTGATCACAAATCCACAATTCATCGGATCTCGACAAACACACCGCCAAAGAAGATTACATCGGATAGATCTCCATGAAGGTCATGGAGAACTTTGTATTGAAGATCCAAGAGAGAGAAGAAGCCATCTAGCTACTAACTACGGACCCGTAGGTCTGAAGTGAACTACTCACGAGTCATTGGAGGGGCGCTAATGATGATGAAGAAGCCCTCCAACTCCAAATTCCCCTCTGGCAGGGTGCCGGGAAGGGTCTCCAGATGAGATCTCACGGAAACGGAAGCTTGCGGCGGCGGAAAAGTATTTTCGAGGCTCCCCTGATTTTTTGCGGAATATTTGGGAATTTATAGGCCAAAGATCTAGGTCAGGGGGCGGCCAGGGAGGCCACAAGCCTGCCCACCGCCGCCTCCCCCTGGTGGCGGAGTGGGGGCTTGTGGGCTCCTTGGAGCCCACCTGGCTTGGCCCAAAGGCTCCGTGATCTTCTTCCGTTCGGGAAAAAACCATTTCGGGGTTTTTCTTCCGTTTGGATTCCGTTTCAAAATCAGATCTGAAAAGAGTCAAAAACACGAAAAAACAGGAACTGACACTTGACACTGAATTAATAAGTTAGTCCCAAAAAAGATATAAAAGGTACATAAAACAACCAAAGAAGACAAGATAACAACGTGAAACCATAAAAAATTATAGATACTTTTGAGACGTATCACGTGGCCACCACAACCGACTCGGAGCGGATGGAGTTGAGGATGGCCAGTTGCTCCGGCCACAGATCAACGACCGTCGGTGCCTCCTTCTCCGACGCCTGTGGCTCCTCCTCGGGCTCCTTCCCCTCCTTGAATCCACTTCCGGTTCCAGAGCTAGCCATGCTTCCCTTCGGATTCAGACCTGCTGAAGGAGGAAGAGATGATGCTGGATCGTGTAATGCCGACGGCGTGGTGGCATGACTGACGGGCTCGAAAAGGGAATTGCTCGGGGTGGCGGCAGAGAGAGGAAAGAGGCATATGTGTTAGGGCTGGAGAGCACCGATTGACTTAAATAGCCAGCCCCGACCCCGGAGCGGCGCCACGCAACATTCACACCGCGTCGACGGTCTAGGCGCCCGTCGGACCGTCGGTTTTCTCGATGAGTCCGCGTGGGGCCAAGCCGTCAGTCAGACGCGACGGGCGTGCCCCCAGGCTCCCCCATATCCACCCCATATTTGAGCTGGAAATGAGGAATGCCGCTCAGTCCAGATGTTTGAGATCTATTTGAATTACCCGTTTGAATCAAATTTTTGTGATTAGACAATGACTGAACGGTTTGTCCGGACGTTTGAGGAGGGTTTGAGGGGTCAGCTGTAGATTCCCTTAGAGCACACAAAGTGTTCGGACGGTGCGTTCTGAATGCTTAACGGCGTTTTTTCTCTAAACTAGATGATGCCCCACGCGTTGCTACGGAAACTTGTTAAAAAATATACGGATAAATGTTAGAAAGTTGATGTTAATGAACAAATCTATCCCTACTAATAAAGCACCGACGGCTTCTGCCGTACGTCGCGGCGTTTTTGCGAAAACGCCCTTGTACTTTTCTATAATTAAACCCGCGGTCCTCCTCTTTCTCTTATCCACTGCCAGACGCTCCCATCTGTATGCGCCGTCGGCACCTCTCTTCGGTCTCCGCCTCGCCGGGGCGTGTGCTCAGGTGAGGATCGTCGCCCTTGTCGGCGACGGGGACAGCTCTTCCTGGTCCCCATGTAGGTGCCCAGCGCCCTCCACTGCTGTTCTCGAAGCAGACGACGACGAGAACGCAAGGATGCACAGGCTTCGGTTAGCGAAGGTGCGGCCGGAGCAGAGGACGATGAGGGGCTGTAGACCAGGGCTGCCGAGGTGGTCGGAAGCAGGGAGGAGGAGAGGCGAGGACGGAGCAGCGTGACCGCAAGCGCTGCTGGTGGAGGGAGAGCACGCATCGAGGAGGCAGGGTGAGTACTCCAGGCCGGAGCGGCACCGGTCGCACTGCGCGCGCGTCTTCCCCTCTCGCTCCTCTGACGCGATCTTGGCGGACGCCAATGCCGCGGCGACGTCTTTGTCCTGCGGCTCCATGTCCTCCTCCCCCTCCACCCCTTTCCCCCGCCGCCGCCGCCCGCGTTCATCTTGAGCGACATGGACTTCATCTGCACACACCCACACACGCACACGTCAGGCTGTCGACGCATCATACATACCGTACACGGGAAGGATGGAACGGAATCTGACGGCGCCCGACGTACGTTCTTGGTGAGGTCCTGTCGCTGCCACCGCCGCCGCCATGGAAGCACGCGTGCATCTCGTCGATCCAGACCGACCGACCGCCGGCCCATCCCTCCCTCCCTCCTTCCTTGTAGACGGGCGGCGCGGAGCGGCTTCCCGGAGAGGATGAGCTCGCAGCGGCCGGCGGCGTCGGCGGCGCGGCGGGCTGCCTCCGGGCGCGCGAAGTGGACGAAGGCGTGCGGCGGGACGGGGACGAGCCGCTGCTGCACCTGGCCGGGGGCGAGGGCGGCGGCGGCGGGGAGGAGGAAGTCGGGGTCGGCGTCCTGCGGGTAGGTGTTGGTCTTGACGCGGCAGCGCCAGACGAGGCCCGCCTCCAGCTCGAGGAAGGAAGGCTGCCACGACCACGTTCTCATTTTTCTTTCTTCACTCATTCATTTACCATTTTCACCCATCAATCATCAATCAATTAAGGAAACCAATGCGTGTGCAAGCAAAACGAGGAACAAAAGATTGACTGCATTCATATTGGATAGCGGTGGTGTTTATTTATCGAATTTGCTACGTAACAATCCAGATGAGATTTTATTTCAAAAATAAATAAATCCAGATGAGATTTAAAGATCTCACATCTGGGTGTTTGTATCTCAGAGACTTATTTTAGTCTGACTAAAAATAGTCTTTTTAAAAAGCTAAAGTTTCAAGTATCCCTGTCTAAAGAGAGGCAAAGCTGATGTAGCGACCGCAACACCCTTGACAATATCGACGAGTGCAGCATCGCACAAGTGGCTTTGGAAAATACTAAAAGGCGAGCGGCTTGCAACGGAGATGACCGATCTTGCATCAACGCATGCCAAGCTTGCAACATTGAGTACCCTTGTGCAATAACACCAGTCGCCTAATGAAATATATTTAAAATCTATAATCATGCAGGTCATCTTATGATCTATGGATATTAAATTTTACGAAAAGGTAAAATAAGACTGCTAAAATAATGACCATTGGAATTGCTATATCTCATATAAAAATCAAATTTTCAAGTTTGTGCCGAGCAGTTTCTGCCTTTATTTACATATAATCATTTGTCGTATGTTTACATAGCTACTTGCATTTCAAAGATGGTGCGGAGTTCAAGTAGATGTTGACGAAGAACATGATGTGAGGGGGATCAAATACTAAATACATGATCTGAAAATCGACAATCTAACCCGGTGCAACGCACGGACACTTTTACTAGTCATTATAAAATGTCTTGCTTAATTACCTGAATTTTTTTTTCATATATGAGGGTATGTTTTGCATGAAGAGATTAATAAAAAAATAACTTATAACTACATGCATGACTTGATGATACCACATCCTTGCGTGGAGAGAAAAATTGAGTAATGGGTTCGAGATCGCTAGGTATTCCGTTCGTTGGTGGGCCGAAAGCCCGGGCTTGCGGAGCCTTCGTTCGTCTCTGCCGCTCCGCCCATTTTCCTCGCCCCTAACCGGCGGCGGCTCTTCTAGAATACTCGATGCTGCGGACGGCGACCGCAGCGGCGCTACGGCGCGTCTCGCCGGCCCCGGCAGGATCCGTGCACACGCCGCATCGCCGGGGCCCGGAACTCCAGGCGGCGTGGGTCCCCTTGTACAAACGACTGTCGAAGCTGCCCCCGGCGGCGCCGCTGGGATGCGTGGCGGCGGAGCTCGACCGATGGCTCTGCGAGAGAAAACCGCTCTGCGGGCACCAGCTCCTCTTCTACGTCCGCAAGCTCCGCAACTTCCGACAGCACCGGCGCGCCCTCGAAGTAAGCCCCCCCCCCCCCCCCCCCCCCCGGGTTTCCAATGTTGGCCGCGCCTCTATTTGGTTGTTGGATTTAGGACAGGCGATGCGGCTACCTAGAAGTGGATTGGTGATTGAAATGCAAGGGTTCTGACTAACTTCAACTGTAGCTTTAGATTTTGGCGACGAAACCCTGAAACTTTATTCTTTTACTGCAGCTGCCTTGCTCAGGTGTGATTCGACTTCCTATATGCTAGTAAAAATGTGTGAAAACCAGGCGTTGCTGCTGGCTCAGCTGCCACCTTGACATAGGTTTAATTCAGTTGGTACTATATTTTTAATATGTATAAAAAGGAGTGGTGTGAATTCTATCAGTATATCGTGGAAGAGTTGTTACCAGCTGAATCTCAGTCTAGTGGTACCAAATGTCGCACATCACATGGCTTCACCAACTAGCAGAGTATATAGGAAATAGATTCTGAAGATGATAGTCTAAATTAGCTGTCTCCAGCTGCGACCTTAAAACGCTGATGCCCGGGGCTAGTTTGAGCTGAAGTGCTGTTTAATAAACAACAACAGACATTTACTGCAGAGAGGATCACAATGGTTACACTATCTGTATTCACAATTGGCCTCTTTGCCCGTGCAATATGCGCAGGTACCCAGTAATTTATTCATCCAGTTACCATTATACCAGTACTTCATTGAGTTTACATGCCCCCAATAAAAATTCAGTCTGAGTTCTGATAAGCCTTATTTTGTGGCACTTGAACCCCACCCCAACCTCACAGTTATGGCATGTCTTTCGAAACTGGGTAAGGGAAGGTAGAAGATGATCTTGGGAACGAGGATCAGATCTCAGGGGGTAGTACGGAGGCAAAGATTCAGCCTCCAGGCTGCTTTTGGGAGTCGTCCCGACTGAATCTAGGAGGCTCTGAAACTTTCCTGTGTTTGGACATTATTTTCTCTTGCCCTTACAATTATATGGACTTGAATTTATATAGTACCTACACCCTTCACTGATAAGGATAGGAACTGACCAGCTAGTAGTACTAGTACAACTCGGTGGCTCAAGTCAATATGTCAGACTTGCAAACTCTAACTAGGACCCTAAGTAAGACACACTCTCTAATTAACATGGCTACACGCCTGCTGCTACTTCCGATTCTTGTGATGCTACAAGCGCTGATTCTTGCTAACGAGTCTTGACTGGACTTGCCCCGAAAGGCGTCCACAACATTTCTGCCCTCGTTCTTAATCAACTCATCCTCGAGTTGGATGTCTGGATACTGACATTAAAGTTCTTCCAGCAGTTCACATGTTGCCCATTTACCTTGTTGATTCAATACCCAGCTTTGTTCAGTGAGGGATTTGGGCGACATCAGGGTTGGGTGCCACTGGTGAAGAGGAGCAGGGGATCCTGAGCTTTGATCGGCATCTTTACCTTGTTTCTTTGGTACCTTGCTTTGCTCTGTCGGGGTTCCCTGTAAGCTTTTTTGAAGTTTGGGAGACGAACTTTTAAATTGCTAGTGGCGATTTTTAGCTTTGGTTGCAGAGACTTGTTTCTTTGGTTTCAAGCTGGAGGCTTGGGTTTGGCCATATCTGATGTATCCCTCTGGATCTTATTGCGTTATCAGTTTCAGTGAAAAACGAGTTCGGAGCGGCATTGCTTCAGCTGCTGCTGTGACTCTCCACTGAACCAGGAGTTCACATTGTCCATGGTTCAACTATGTATGCACCACCTTGTCTGGGTAGGAAGCACTCGCCTATGCAGAATGTCTGGGATGGGCACAACCACATTAGCATGGTCTCCTTGGTACTCCTTGAGCAGAGCCATGTGGACGGCATCATGTATCTTGACACAGTAAGAAATTGAAAATGATAGGCCACTGAATCAGTTCGTTCCAAAATTTTAAAAGGTTGCACTGTCTCTTTGACACCTGCTATGGTAGCCCCTACCAAACCCGCTGGCCTACAGCATAGTCATCCTGACAGTGGTTCTGGTCATATTGGTCTTTCATAACAACATGAACTTGCAGTAATCTTTCCCTGATTTCCTTGATAAACTCATCCCTATCCCTCATCTGATTATGAACAGCAGTTACCTTTGCATTGCCTGGTTCATAGAATAAAAGAGCCGGTGGTTCACTTAGCACAATGCTGAGGGCACTCTCCAGTTAGGCAGCGAGATCACATCATTATCACACAATTAATAACCTCAGTTTGACTGTACAACTGTGTGATGGAAAGTTGCGGTCATCCGCAGCTTGATACCAGCCATATGGAATACCTCTTGCCAAAAGTTGCTGGTAAAAGTGCTCATCTGTGAATTTTATCTATTTAGTTTGGTGGGTATATCTTCTGACTAGTATGATGGGAATTATTTTTATGGTCGGGTTGTTAAAAATGTCAGTGGTACATCAGTTTTACATTCTTTGGTTTATGTGGAACCATGCTGCAAATCGGGTTCGACATTCTTATATTTTAAAAAAATACACTGAACTTTTTACATTTTTTGAAATCATCAATTTTGTTTCTTTTGGAGTTGTGTGTACTTCTATATATTTAGTTCCATATGGCTTTTATTCCTTTTACATCTAAGTATTTATTTGAACCCCCCTTTCTAGCAAAGGTAACTTATGTTCACTATATAATGATTGACCATGTTGTATGTTTACAGCTGATGGACTGGATGGAAGCTCGTGGAGCAAACTTGCTTCCTGGGGATCATGCGCTGCGGCTTGACCTTATATGCACAGTTAATGGGCTAGAAGCTGCCGAAGAATACTTCTTGAGTCTTCCGGATATGTATAAATCAGTAAAAACATATTCCTCTCTGCTTCACTGCTATGCAGAACACAAGGCAGAGAAAGCTCTGGAACTGTATGAAAAGATGAGAACCATGAACATCGTTCCGAATACACTGGTGTACAAGAATTTGATGTCCTTGTACCTGAAGACAGGCCAGCCAGAGAAAATCCTTCAAACATTTGAAGAAATGCGAGCAAATGGCGTACGGACAGATAATTTTACATACTACATGTTGACAGAAAGCCATATTATGCTTAATGGCCTAGAATCCACCGAGAAGTTCCTGGAAGATTTGGAGAAGTCAATTCCAGTTCACTGGTCCCTGTACACTCGGCTGGCTGATAGCTACAATAAAGTGGGGCAGTTTGACAAGGCGGGATTGACCCTAAAGAAAGCTGAGGAAGTCATGGACAGGGGTGAGATGTTTGCATGGCATAATCTTCTCTCTCTCTACGCTAGTTCCGGCAATTTGTCCGAGGTCAAGAGGGTTTGGTCATCTCTGAGGTCAGAATTGAAGATATCTTCAAACAGAAGTTACCTAGTGATGCTCTCAGCTCTGAAAAAGCTAGATGATTTCGACTGCATGCAGCAGGTTTTCCAGGAGTGGGAACTCACTCAAGAGAGCTACGACATGAGGATACCAAACGTTATGATCAAAGCTTACCTTGCCAAGGACATGACAGATGAAGCTGAGGCGCTCCGCCAGACAGCCATGGCCCAGGGCCATTCCAATCCGCTGACCTTCTACATATTCACCGAGTCCTATCTGGAGAAATCTAGGACCGAAGCAGCGCTCGAGGTCTGGAGGGACGCAGGGAAGATGGTCAAGACCCCAAACTGGGCACCGCCACCAGAGCTCGTGAAGAGATTTTTGAAGCATTTCGAGGAGGCGAAAGATGTGGACGGGATGGAGTCGTTCTGCGCATGCCTTGAGAAGCTGGAGTGCCTCGACACAGATGCTCGCGACGCCCTGTCCCGGACCTATGTAGCTGCAGGCAGAAAAAATCTCTCCTCTGTCGCTCATCACCAGATTGAAGAAGACAGCATCGAGACTAGACCTGGCTAGAAGCAAAGGCGCACCGCTCCATCCCACCATTGTCGGAAAGACCCCCCCCCCCCCCCCTTCTCTAATTGTTAGGCGTTGATGGCCTGAGCATGGGCTCTATGTTTTTGCCCTTCAGTTTCACGCTGATAGCCTTTATTTCCCCTTTAGTTTCATGCTATATATAGCCTTGCCCTTGTGGCATCAGAGAGAGATAAACATGCAATTACCAGCTGGTTATATACCATTAGCCTGGTGGGCTAGATGAAAATGGCAATCATAATTCTTGATGTACTGACTACTAAGCTCCTTGTAGTCGAGGAAAAATAAAAAGGAACGACTAAAACTCAGTCGACTTGGTTCTTACGAAGTCTCAGTCGACCCCTCCATTGATTTATTTTATAATGCTAGATGAAAATGTCACGTTTAATCAGCCTGCTAGGATGACACGGTCCGGCCTGTTTTTTCAATTTGTTGGATTGTGGATGGAAATAGACCGTGCAAAGTACAAAGAGTGACCGTGTTGTCTTTTTTTTCTTCTTCTGGTGCATCATCGTATGTGTATATCTTCCTAGATATCTTTTAGCATGTCATAATCAATACACATTTTTTTTCCTCCATGCTGTGGGTCAAGGTTTGCTCATATAAGATTTGGTAATGCGATAAACCATTTAATCTATGCGCCACGATTCGTGCAAATTTATGTTGCATTTCTTTTTTCTGGTCGCAACATTGCGCTTCAAAATGGATTCAGCAAATTCATTTTGGATTTCTAGGATAGTTTTCCTTATGATTTGTTTTTTTTGTTTGTTTCTTTAAATTATTAGCTATTCTCATACTTTTCTTGTTCTCTTTTTCTCTCATAATTCCTTCTTCGAAATACGTTTTGTGTGCCTTTTTAATTTTTGGCTTTTATTAATTCTTAATGTTCACATTTATTGTCGCCATTTAAAAAAAATACCATCAGCTACATGTACATCCATCCACATGGGTCTGCCCACATTGTATCCGTGTGTAACTATGTTTCCGTTAATTATTTATTCTTCAGCCTTGAAGAAAAACTTGTTTGTATGTAGCATTTCCGTTTATCCATGCAACTACACACGTCTTACTCCACACGCAATTGGTGAAGGACTGGCTTTTGCGTATATTTCCTTTTTTTTCGTTTGGAAGACGGGGCAGTTGCATGTTTGTCAATAGGCACGCAACTGCAAATTCCGTTCCCGGCTACAAATGCATGTCTTCGAGGCAACTGCAAGTCAAGGTATGTTTGTTGGGAGAGGAGGACAGTTGCATGTATGTCAATAGGCATGCAACTACAAGTGCAGTCCCAGCTACAATTGCATGTGTTTAATGCGACTGCAACCGTGTGATGTTTTGTCGACAAGGGAAAAGTTGCATGTTTGCCACTTGGCACGTAACTGCAAGTGTCACTCCCGCCCACAACTATCTGGTGTTTTGTTCAGGGATACACTTTCATGTATGCCACTAGGCACACAACTGCATGCTCACACACCCCGACTACAACTAGCCTCTGTTTTTGTTCTGTAAGTGGGATATGGGAGAGGGGAGACAGTTGCGTGTCCGACACTATGCTTTGTAACTACAAGTATCACCCTCATTTGCAATTGCATGTATCTCTCTTCAACGCAATTGGTCTTGTGTTTTTGTCGGAGGACAGTGAGAGAGGGGTAACAATCGCATGTTACCCTCCCGACTGCAACTGCTTGTCGCCCTCGGGAGTGCAATTGGCCTTGTGTTTTTTTTGAAGGGCGGCGGGAGAGGTGGGGTAGTTGCATGTCCAATAGTAGGCTTGCAATTGCAAGTATCGCCCTCGACTGCAACTGCATGTCCACAAACCCAACCATAACTTGCCTTTTGTTTTGTCGATGGGCTACGCGAGAGGGGGCAGAAGTTGCATGTCCGACACTAGGCTTGTAGCTGCAAGTCTCGTCATCGATTGCAACTGCATGCCTATGCATCCGACTTTAACTGACATTTTTTTAAGTGGGCAGCGCGAGGGAGGGGTAGTTGCATGTCCAACACTAGGCATGCAACTGCAAGTGTCACCCTCGATTGCAACTGCATGTC
The DNA here is from genome assembly GCF_904849725.1 of Hordeum vulgare subsp. vulgare. Taxonomy (NCBI): domain Eukaryota; kingdom Viridiplantae; phylum Streptophyta; class Magnoliopsida; order Poales; family Poaceae; genus Hordeum; species Hordeum vulgare. Next base: position 649,182,761 of record NC_058519.1, on the reverse strand, counting down.
TCACAACTTGGTTGCAATTGCAAGTGTTGTCCTCGACTTCAATTTCATGGCTCATAACATGCTTGCAATTGCAAGTGTTTCCCTCGACTGCAACTGCATGCCTTTGTCCCAACTGCAATTGGCCTTATGTTTTTTTCGGAGGGCGAGAAGAGAGGAGGACATTTGCATGTTAGACACTAGGCTTGTAACTCAAGTGTCACCCTTGATTGCAACCGCATGCCTACACACCCAACCGCAACCAACCTTTTGGTTGGTTAGTGGGCGGCTCGAGAGGGGGAGGGAATTTCATGTACTACACTAGGCTTGCAACTCCATCTGTCATCCTCGACTGCAATTGCATGTCTCCCTCCCAACTGGATCTGTCCTTGTGCTTTTTGTCGGAGGGCGAAGGGGAGATGAGGGGGGAGTAGTTGCATGTCGGGCACTTATTTTTTTGACGGAGGGTGAGTGTTGGGGAACGTCGCATGGGAAACAAAAATTTTCCTACGCGCACGAAGACCTATCATGGTGATGTCCATCTACGAGAGGGGATGAGTGATCTACGTACCCTTGTAGATCGTACAACAGAAGCGTTAGTGAACGCGGTTGATGTAGTGGAACGTCCTCACGTCCCTCGATCCGTCCCGCGAACAATCCCGCGATCAGTCCCACGATCTAGTACCGAACGGACGGCACCTCCGCGTTCAGCATACGTACAGCTCGACGATGATATCGGCCTTCTTGATCCAGCAAGAGAGACGGAGAGGTAGAATAGTTCTCCGGCAGCGTGACGGCGCTCCGGAGGTTGGTGATGATCTTGTCTCAGCAGGGCTCCGCCCGAGCTCCGCAGAAACGCGATCTAGAGGAAAAACTATGGAGGTATGTGGTCGGGCAGCCGTGAGAAAGTCGTCTCAAATCTGCCCTAAAACCTCCGTATATATAGGAGGAGGGAGGGGGACCTTGCCTTGGGGTCCAAGGGACTCCCAAGGGGTCGGCCGAGCCAAGGGGGGGAGGACTCCCCCCCCAAACCGAGTTGGACTTGGTTTGGTGGGAGGAGTCCCCCTCCCTTCCCACTTCTTCCCTCCTTTTTTTTTCTTTTCCTTTGATTTTCTTCTCTTGGCGCATAGGCCCCCTTGGGGCTGTCCCACCAGCCCACTAAGGGCTGGTGTGCCTCCCCAAAGCCTATGGGCTTCCCCGGGGTGGGTTGCCCCCCCGGTGAACTTCCGGAACCCATTCGTCATTCCCGGTACATTCCCGGTAACTCCGAAAACCTTCCGGTAATCAAATGAGGTCATCCTATATATCAATCTTCGTTTCCGGACCATTCCGGAAACCCTCGTGACGTCCGTGATCTCATCCGGGACTCCGAACAACATTCGGTAACCAACCATATAACTCAAATACGCATAAAACAACATCAAACCTTAAGTGTGCAGACCCTGCGGGTTCGAGAACTATGTAGACATGACCCGAGAGACTCCTCGGTCAATATCCAATAGCGGGACCTGGATGCCCATATTGGATCCTACATATTCTACGAAGATCTTATCGTTTGAACCTCAGTGCCAAGGATTCGTATAATCCCGTATGTCATTCCCTTTGTCCTTCGGTATGTTACTTGCCCGAGATTCGATCGTCAGTATCCGCATACCTATTTCAATCTCGTTTACTGGCAAGTCTCTTTACTCGTTTCGCAATACAAGATCCCGCAACTTACACTAAGTTACATTGCTTGCAAGGCTTGTGTGTGATGTTGCATTACCGAGTGGGCCCCGAGATACCTCTCCGTCACACGGAGTGACAAATCCCAGTCTTGATCCATACTAACTCAACTAACACCTTCGGAGATACCTGTAGAGCATCTTTATAGTCACCCAGTTACGTTGCGACGTTTGATACACACAAAGCATTCCTCCGGTGTCAGTGAGTTATATGATCTCATGGTCATAGGAATAAATACTTGACACGCAGAAAACAGTAGCAACAAAATGACACGATCAACATGCTACGTCTATTAGTTTGGGTCTAGTCCATCACGTGATTCTCCCAATGACGTGATCCAGTTATCAAGCAACAACACCTTGTTCATAATCAGAAGACACTGACTATCATCGATCAACTGGCTAGCCAACTAGAGGCATGCTAGGGACGGTGTTTTGTCTATGTATCCACACATGTAAATGAGTCTTCATTCAATACAATTATAGCATGGATAATAAACTATTATCTTGATACAGGAATTATAATAATAACTATACATTTATTATTGCCTCTAGGGCATAATTCCAACAGTCTCCCACTTGCACTAGAGTCAATAATCTAGCCCTCACATCACTATGTGATTTACATTGTAATAAATTTACCACCCATACAGTTCTGGTGTCGATCATGTTTTGGCCGTGGAAGAGGTTTAGTCAGCGGGTCTGCTACATTCAGATCCGTGTGCACTTTGCATATATTTACGTCCTCCTCCTCGACGTAGTTGCGGATGAGGTTGAAGCGTCGTTTGATGTGTCTGGTCTTCTTGTGAAACCTTGGTTCCTTTGCTAAGGCAATGGCACCAGTGTTGTCACAGAACAAGGTTATTGGATCCATTGCACTTGGCACCACTCCAAGATCCGTCATGAACTGCTTCATCCAGACACCCTCCTTAGCCGCCTCCGAGGCAGCCATGTACTCTGCTTCACATGTAGAATCTGCTACGACGCTTTGCTTGGAACTGCACCAGCTTACTGCACCCCCATTAAGAATAAACACGTATCCGGTTTGCGACTTAGAGTCGTTCGGATCTGTGTCAAAGCTTGCATCGACGTAACCTTTTACGGCGAGCTCTTCGTCACCTCCATACACGAGAAACATCTCCTTAGTCCTTTTCAGGTACTTCAGGATATTCTTGACCGCTGTCCAGTGATCCACTCCTGGATTACTCTGGAACCTACCTGCTATACTTATGGCCAGGCTAACATCCGGTCTAGTGCACAACATTGCATACATGATAGAGCCTATGGCTGAAGCATAGGGGACGGAGCGCATATGCTCTCTATCTTCATCAGTTGCTGGGCACTGAGTCTTACTCAATCTCGTACCTTGTAACACTGGCAAGAACCCTTTCTTGGACTGTTCCATTTTGAACCTCTTCAAAACTTTATCAAGGTATGTGCTTTGTGAAAGTCCTATCAGGCGTTTTGATCTATCCCTATAGATCTTAATGCCTAGTATGTAAGCAGCTTCTCCTAGGTCCTTCATAGAGAAACTTTTATTCAAGTAACCTTTTATGCTCTGCAAAAGCTCTATGTTGTTTCCAATCAGCAATATGTCATCCACATATAATATTAGAAACGCCACAGAGCTCCCACTCACTTTCTTGTAAATACAAGATTCTCCAACCACTTGTATAAACCCAAATGCTTTGATCACCTCATCAAAGCGTTTGTTCCAACTCCGAGATGCTTGCACCAGTCCATAAATGGATCGCTGGAGCTTGCACACCTTGTCAGCATTCTTAGGATCGACAAAACCTTCGGGTTGCATCATATACAACTCTTCCTTAAGGAAACCGTTAAGGAACGCCGTTTTGACATCCATCTGCCAGATTTCATAATCGAAAAATGCAGCTATTGCTAACATGATTCTGACGGACTTAAGCATCGCTACGGGTGAGAAGGTCTCATCATAGTCAACTCCTGGAACTTGTGAAAAACCCTTTGCCACAAGTCGAGCTTTATAAACGGTCACATTACCGTCAGCGTCCGTCTTCTTCTTAAAGATCCATTTGTTCTGAATAGCCTTGCGGCCCTCAGGTAGTATCTCCAAAGTCCACACTTTGTTCTCATACATGGATCCTATCTCGGATTTCATGGCTTCTAGCCATTTGTTGGAATCTGGGCCCACCATTGCTTCTTCATAATTCACAGGTTCATTGTTGTCTAACAACATAATTGATAAGACGGGATTACCGTACCACTCTGGAGCAGCACGTGATCTCGTCGACCTGCGTGGTTCAACAGAAACTTGAACTGGAGTTTCATGATCATCATCATTAACTTCTTCCTCAACCGGTGTTGCAGTGACAGAGGTTTCCCCTTGCCCTGCGCCACCATCCAGAGGGATGAGAGGTTCGACAACCTCGTCAAGTTCTATCTTCCTCCCACTCAATTCTCTCGAGAGAAACTCCTTCTCGAGAAAAGTTCCGTTCTTAGCAACAAACACTTTGCCCTCGGATTTGAGATAGAAGGTGTACCCAACCGTCTCTTTTGGGTAACCTATGAAGACGCACTTTTCCGCTTTGGGTTCCAGCTTTTCAGGCTGAAGCTTTTTGACATAAGCATCACATCCCCAAACTTTAAGAAACGACAACTTCGGCCTTTTGCCATACCACAGTTCGTATGGTGTCGTCTCAACGGATTTCGATGGTGCCCTATTTAAAGTGAATGCAGCTGTTTCTAATGCATAACCCCAAAAAGATAACGGCAAATCAGTAAGAGACATCATAGATCGCACCATCTCTAACAAAGTACGATTACGACGTTCGGACACACCATTACGCTGTGGTGTTCCAGGCGGTGTTAACTGTGAAACAATTCCACATTGTCTTAAGTGAGTACCAAACTCGAAACTCAGATATTCACCCCCACGATCAGACCGTAGGAACTTGATCTTCTTGTTACGATGATTTTCCACTTCACTCTGAAATTGCTTGAACTTTTCAAATGTTTCAGATTTGTGCTTCATCAAGTAGACATAACCATATCTACTTAAATCGTCAGTGAAGGTGAGAAAATAACGATATCCGCCGCGTGCCTCCACGCTCATTGGACCACACACATCGGTATGTATGATTTCCAACAAGTCACTTGCACGCTCCATTGTTCCGGAGAACGGAGTCTTAGTCATCTTGCCCATGAGGCACGGTTCGCACGTGTCAAGTGAATCAAAGTCAAGTGACTCCAAAAGTCCATCAGCATGGAGTTTCTTCATGCACTTTACACCAATATGACCGAAGCGGCAGTGCCACAAAAATATGGCGCTATCATTGCTTACTCTAACTCTTTTGGTCTCAATGTTATGCATATGTGTATCGCTATCAAGATTCAATATGAACAATCCTCTCACATTCGGTGCATGACCATAAAAGATGTTACTCATAGAAATAGAACAACCATTATTCTCAGACTTAAAAGAGTAACCGTCTCGCAATAAACAAGATCCAGATATAATGTTCATGCTCAACGCAGGCACTAAATAACAATGATTTAAGTTCATGACTAATCCCGATGGTAGTTGAAGTGACACTGTGCCGACGGCGATTGCATCAACCTTGGAACCGTTTCCTACGTGCATCGTCACTTTGTCTTTCGCCAGCCTTCGTCTATTCCGCAGTTCCTGCTTCGAGTTGCAAATGTGAGCAACAGAACCGGTATCAAATACCCAGGCACTACTACGAGAGCCGGTTAAGTACACATCAATAACATGTATATCAAATATACCTGATTTTTCTTTGCCCGCCTTCTTATCTGCCAGATACTTGGGGCAATTGCGCTTCTAGTGACCCATACCCTTGCAATAGAAGCACTCTGTTTCAGGCTTAGGTCCAGCTTTGGGTTTCTTCGGCGGATTGGCAACAGGCTTGCCGCTCTTCTTCGAATTGCCCTTCTTTCCTTTGCCGTTTCTCTTGAAACTAGTGGTCTTGCTCACCATCAACACTTGATGCTCTTTACGGAGTTCAGACTCTGCGACTTTCAGCATCGCAAACAACTCGCCGGGAGAATTGTTCATCCCTTGCATGTTGTAGTTCAACACAAAGCCTTTATAGCTTGGCGGCAGTGATTGAAGGATTCTGTCAGTGATAGCTTCTTGCGGGAGTTCAATCCCCAGTTCAGCTAGACGGTTTGAGTACCCAGACATTTTGAGCACATGTTCACTGACAGACGAGTTTTCCTCCATCTTGCAAGCATAGAATTTATCGGAGGTCTCATACCTCTCGATCCGGGCGTTCTTCTGAAAGATAAACTTCAACTCCTGGAACATCTCAAATGCTCCATGACGCTCAAAGCGACGTTGAAGTCCCGGTTCCAAGCCATACAAGACTGCACATTGAACTATTGAGTAGTCCTCCTTACGTGCTAACCAAGCATTCTTAACATCCTGATCAGCCGTAGCGGGTGGTTCATCTCCTAGCGCAGCATTAAGGACATAATCCTTCTTTCCAGCTTGTAAGATTAGCTTAAGATTACGAGCCCAGTCTACAAAGTTGCTTCCATCATCTTTCAACTTAGCTTTCTCTAGGAACGTATTAAAATTCAGGATGACACTTGCGTGAGCCATGATCTACAACACAAATATATACAAAGTGGACTTAGACTATGTTCAAGATAATTAGAGTTCAACTTAATCAAATTATATGCTAAACTCCCACTCAAAAAGTACATCTCTCTAGTCATTTGAGTGGTTCATGATCCACTTACACTATCCCAAGTCCGATCATCACGTGAGTTGAGTATAGTTTCAGTGGTAAGCATCCCTATGCTAATCATATCAACTATATGATTCATGATCGACCTTTCGGTCTCATGTGTTCCGAGGCCATGTCTGCACATGCTAGGCTCGTCAAGCTTAACCCGAGTGTTCCGCGTGCGCAACTGTTTTGCACCCGTTGTATGTGAACGTTGAGTCTATCACACCCGATCATCACGAGGTGTCTCGAAACGACGAACTGTAGCAACGGTGCACAGTCGGGGAGAACACAATTTCGTCTTGAAATTTTAGTGAGAGATCACCTCATAATGCTACCGTCGTTCTAAGCAAAATAAGGTGCATAAAAGGATTAACATCACATGCAATTCATAAGTGACATGATATGGCCATCATCACGTGCTTCTTGATCTCCATCACCAAAGCACCGGCACGATCTTCTTGTCACCGGCGCCACACCATGATCATCCATCAACGTGTTGCCATCGTGGTTGTCGTGCTACTTATGCTATCACTACTAAAGCTACATCCTAGCAAAATAGTAAACGCATCTCCAAGCACATATGTTAGTATAAAGACAACCCTATGGCTCCTGCCGGTTGCCGTACCATCGACGTGCAAGTCGATATTTCTATTACAACATGATCATCTCATACATCCAATATATCACATCACATCGTTGGCCATATCACATCACAATCATACCCTGCAAAAACAAGTTAGACGTCCTCTAATTTTGTTGTTGGATGTTATACGTGGTGACCAAGGGTATCTAGTAGGATCGCATCTTACTTACGCAAACACCACAACGGAGATATAGGAGTTGCTATTTAACCTCATCCAAGGACCTCCTCGGTCAAATCCGATTCAACTAAAGTTGGAGAAACCGACACTTGCCAGTCATCTTTGAGCAAAGGGGGTTACTCGTAACGATGAAACCAGTCTCTCGTAAGCGTACGAGTAATGTCGGTCCAAGCCGCTTCAATCCAACAATACCGCGGAATCAAGAAAAGACTAAGGAGGGCAGCAAAACGCACATCACCACCCACAAAACCTTTTGTGTTCTACTCGAGAAGACATCTACGCATGAACCTAGCTCATGATGCCACTGTTGGGGAACGTCGCATGGGAAACAAAAATTTTCCTACGCGCACGAAGACCTATCATGGTGATGTCCATCTACGAGAGGGGATGAGTGATCTACGTACCCTTGTAGATTGTACAGCAGAAGCGTTAGAGAACGTGGTTGATGTAGTGGAACGTCCTCACGTCCCTCGATCCGCCCCACGAACAATCCCGCGATCAGTCCCACGATCTAGTACCGAACGGACGGCACCTCCGCGTTCAGCACACGTACAGCTCGACGATGATCTCGGCCTTCTTGATCCAGCAAGAGAGACAGAGAGGTAGAAGAGTTCTCCGGCAGCGTGACGGCGCTCCGGAGGTTGGTGATGATCTTGTCTCAGCAGGGCTCCGCCCGAGCTCCGCAGAAACGCGATCTAGAGGAAAAACTATGGAGGTATGTGGTCGGGCAGCCGTGACAAAGTCGTCTCAAATCTGCCCTAAAAGCCCCATATATATAGGAGGAGGGAGGGGGACCTTGCCTTGGGGTCCAAGGGACTCCCAAGGGGTCGGCCGAGCCAAGGGGGGAGGACTCCCCCCCCAAACCGAGTTGGACTTGGTTTGGTGGGAGGAGTCCCCCTCCCTTCCCACTTCTTCCCTCCTTTTTTTTCTTTTCCTTTGATTTTCTTCTCTTGGCGCATAGGCCCCCTTGGGGCTGTCCCACCAGCCCACTAAGGGCTGGTGTGCCTCCCCAAAGCCTATGGGCTTCCCCGGGGTGGGTTGCCCCCCCGGTGAACTCCCGGAACCCATTCGTCATTCCCGGTACATTCCCGGTAACTCCGAAAACCTTCCGGTAATCAAATGAGGTCATCCTATATATCAATCTTCATTTCCGGACCATTCCGGAAACCCTCGTGACGTTCGTGATCTCATCCGGGACTCCGAACAACATTCGGTAACCAACCATATAACTCAAATACGCATAAAACAACGTCGAACCTTAAGTGTGCAGACCCTGCGGGTTCGAGAACTATGTAGACATGACCCGAGAGACTCCTCGGTCAATATCCAATAGCGGGACCTGGATGCCCATATTGGATCCTACATATTCTACGAAGATCTTATCGTTTGAACCTCAGTGCCAAGGATTCGTATAATCCCGTATGTCATTCCCTTTGTCCTTCGGTATGTTACTTGCCCGAGATTCGATCGTCAGTATCCGCATACCTATTTCAATCTCGTTTACTGGCAAGTCTCTTTACTCATTCCGCAATACAAGATCCGGCAACTTACACTAAGTTACATTGCTTGCAAGGCTTGTGTGTGATGTTGTATTACCGAGTGGGCCCCGAGATACCTCTCCGTCACACGGAGTGACAAATCCCAGTCTTGATCCATACTAACTCAACTAACACCTTCGGAGATACCTGTAGAGCATCTTTATAGTCACCCAGTTACGTTGCAACGTTTGATACACACAAAGCATTCCTCCGGTGTCAGTGAGTTATATGATCTCATGGTCATAGGAATAAATACTTGACACGCAGAAAACAGTAGCAACAAAATGACACGATCAACATGCTACGTCTATTAGTTTGGGTCTAGTCCATCACGTGATTCTCCCAATGACGTGATCCAGTTATCAAGCAACAACACCTTGTTCATAATCAGAAGACACTGACTATCATCGATCAACTGGCTAGCCAACTAGAGGCATGCTAGGGACGGTGTTTTGTCTATGTATCCACACATGTAAATGAGTCTTCATTCAATACAATTATAGCATGGATAATAAACTATTATCTTGATACAGGAATTATAATAATAACTATACATTTATTATTGCCTCTAGGGCATAATTCCAAGAACTACTCCGATTAACTCAAGCAAGGCATAACTCGGAAGAGGGAAAGAATCACTACTACAAACAACTAACAACAACTAGCATGGCAGCAAGGAACACTAGGAAAAGAAGTCACAAAATGGCATCCCACACACTATTTCAGACTTAGTGAAAATTACACCTCATGAAAGTGCAGTTTTCGATCTGAAGCAATATTGACAGCAGCAAAACCTATATCTACAGGACTCCGAATGGCATGAAAATTTACAGCATGCTAGAGAAACACAAGGGGTACAACTAACTCCATTTGACCAACCTGAAAAGAGCTACAGATCACAAGATGCAAGCAAGACAAGACAGCAACAAAATATAACAGATTTCAGATTTAGAAATATTTCAGCACGTTTAAAACAACACTATTTCTAGCAACTTGAGGGCAATCAAAACACACCTAAACATGCATTTCTATTGCAACCAAAAATTCTAGGGGCTAGTCTAAACACCCAAGATCAAGTTTCTAATTGACAACTCCGACAAACGAAGCACGGAATAAATCCTACGAATTAAACAAAAGGGCATCACGACAAAAATATCGTGCGAACTAACTTGCTCGAATGCTAAAACTAATTGCACAGAAAATCCCATGGATTTTTTCTACCCCGGAAACATATAAAATATGTGTGGTTGCACAACAAAATAAAGCCACACATTAATGCAGGAAAATAACCTATATACGGGAAAATAATCTAGCGGCAATCCCTACACGCAAAAATACAAGTGACCGCTCTAAAATGCATGGAAAAATGGTTCCTAAAACATGAACACTTCCAATATTGCATACGAGCAAACCGGACTTGCACGAAAATTAAATACGGGACGAAACAATATAGGACAGCACGTTAAACTAGGCGTTTGACACGCTAAACGACTTCAAACAAAAATACAAGTTGTAAAAACGGATACTACGCGAAATTCCACACTAAATCCATATAAAGATCACCTCGATCCGACTTACGAAATATAAATTACGGGGGTTTTAAAATAGCTATTTTTTTCTGGAATTTATTAATTCCGAAAATAACTAATAACTAATGGGCCGGATCTACTACTAGGCCCAACACAACTAGCACAACAACTAAATAAAAAAAATAAAAATGCACATGCGCAGGGGATCTCACCTCTCCTTGGGCCGGCGTGGAGGTGGGCCTTGGGGTCGGTCTGGAGGGGAGGAGAAGCTCGGCCGAGGCGGGAGGAGGCCGGCCTGGGCCACGGGAGCGCTGGCCACGGCCCACAGCGCGCGGTCAACGCCTGGAGGAGGGCTCCTCGATCTGTCTCCTCCCGTGCCTGATGGCACGGGGCCTGGCGGCGCCGGCGCAAGCAGCGAAGGCGGCGGCGAGCATGGAGGGCGGTCGAGGCACTGGCGAGGAGGGCCGGGAGCGGCGGATCTGGCTGGATCCGTTCGCCGGCGGGGCGAGGCCGCAAGGCGCGACTGCAGGGAGACGGCGGCGCGAGGTGCCGGCGTTCATGGCGGCCGGTCCCTGTCGAAGGAGAGGTGCAGGGACTCCGGCGGGGCGTGGTGGCCACGGGCGGCGCTGGTGACGAGCTGCTGCCGGTAGCGAGGAGGCGGCGGCGAAGCGGCGAGGTCCCGACGGCGAAGCAACACGGCGGCGGGACGAGGCCGCGGGATCTGGACGGCCTGCTGCCTCCGGGCGAGCTCGGGAGGAGCGGCGGCGCGACCCGGGCCGGGCGGGCTTCGGATGGGCTTCGCGGGCCCGACGACTGGAGGGAGAGAGAGAGGTGGGAGGCTGCGCTAGGGTTAGGTTTTGCACGGATTTTGAAGCAGGGGGGTTGGCTGTCTAAAAATATGATGGAGGGGGGTATTTATAGAGAAAAGAGGGGCTCGGTTAACCGGAATCGCGTTCCGGATCCAACCGTGGGGTCGGATTCGGACGATTCCGAACGCAGGTATGGGTACGCGGCCGTGTAGAGGGGATATCCGGAGACGAGAGGGAGAACGGGCGGCGCGACACAAATTTTAAAACACCGACAGACGTTCGACGGTAGACCGAATACGGTGCCGCTACGGTCGACCGTTCGGGTACCAGACGGACTCCGATCGCGATGAAATTTGACAGGCGGCCTACCTATATATAAATAAAACCGCACGACAAATTCCAGCTCAATCGGAGAAAGTATTATCCACGCTTTAAAAACAGGGTTACGACGGTGCCGCGGGCGCGTGCGAGTGCGGTCAGGCTCGGAACGAACAACGACGATAACCGGCAACTAACAACGATGCAAGTTTGAAAACTGTCGGCAACGGAGATACCGATGCAATGCTGATGATGCGCATGATGCGATGATGATGTGACAAATAAAAATAGACACACGACGAAAACGGAAAGAGAGGGGAATCTTCTGGAACGTCGGCATCGGGCTGTCACAACTCTCCTACACTACAAGAGGATCTCGCCCCGAGATCCGAGAATGAAAGGGGGAGAGGATGAGAAAGAACAAGAGGTAAAAACTTAGTCGCTTCTTTGACAAACGAGTGAAAACAACGATCCTTGAAGGTTGCAAAGCGATAAGGAATGAAATGAGAAAGAAGCAAGAATTCACGGAAAATTTCGGCAGCACTTCGGTAGGAAAATGGGACAAAAAATTCGAAAAGGTGGAAGAAAAGACAATATTCAGAACAAACAAGTAAATAGAGCAAGGGAACACCATGATCTTGATAGAACAACATAATAGACCCAAAAGAGCAACAACACAATGCCTCCGGAAGAAGAGAATATGAACTAGCTCAAGCGGAAGAAGAGAATGAAGAAAAGAATGACAACTACCATCACAATAGAATTGAAGAGCCTCCGGACAGAGAATTGACGTATTAGTTGGAAAAACCAACAACGAACAGAACAAGATAGTAGTGGGCTTATGAAAATCATCTCAACATCTCTGAGGTGACAACCAACCACTAAAAGAAACAAGTATGGTTGAAAGCGAAGATATCAAAACTTCTTACACCAAGAGGATGCATCGAGAACTTGGATTAATGACAAGCACCATGATAGCACAATCCATAGGAAAAGCTTTAGGTGAAATCGAAACCAAGATAGCTCAATGAAGAAATCATGGGTTGAAAATATCTCATGATCATAGAATTGGTGGGTTTAATTATCTCATTCTTGAAAGGAAAACTCTTCGAGGCTCCTACACTAACAAGAATGCTATAATACCACCTCAAAGGATAAGGAAGAACAAATGCACTTAGAAATGCAAGAGAAAGGATACTTGAGGTACTCCAATAGAATCTTGAAGAACACATGAGAATGGATTGAAACCTTGATGAACCACCATGACGGACCTCCGTATACAAATGAATGATGCAACGATATAAAGGTAGAAAAGAGTAAGATTGTGACCTTGCCAAGATATAGATGAAGCTTCACAAAGAGATACTTGATAAAACTTGAAACTCCGGAAAAGAAAAGGTAAGAACACTTGAGAAAAGAGATTGATATCATGAGCTACTCCGGAAGAAGAATTCAGATTACTATGAACAAGAATAAGAATTATGTGATGCTAGTCCTTCATCAAGTTTAATTGATGACAAGTACGGAATTAGCATACGACTTAATCTTCTTGAAAAGACTGAGGAGAGATATGAGCACAAACTAGAAGAATTGTTGCAAGAAACACCGGTGAGAATTGAAATGAACGAGGCAACCATGAATGAATGGAGATACATGAGAATGAAGAGAAGATGAGCCACCTGAGAGAAAACTAAAACAAGGCACCAGAATAAACGAGAGACGAACGAAGAGACAACAATGGAGAAGAATTTGAGAATGAAAGCTGCAAGCTGAGAACGAACAAAATCTTCTGGATGATGGCCTTCGAAGGATCGAGAATGAAAACAACACAGAAATGCACCGGATGCAAGAAAGGGATACTCATGATTGACAACAATTAAGATGATGGCACAAAGCTGAAATGACGAATATCCACGAGAATGAACCAAGATTGAGAGAAACACTCCTTCGGATATCCAAGCTGAGAATGATGACGAGAAACAACACCAAGAATACCGAGACACTCCAGAATAAAGAAAAATGCAAGGTTGGGCCAAATATGAGAATTAACTCCAATTGATCTTGAAGAAGGAATATGACTGATGAAATTCATACTTACGTCATAGTTGAAAAGATTTAATGAACTCCGAGAAAAGATTAAAAGCGCCAGGAAAGATCCTGGGAAAGAACCTGTGGGTTATTGGCCCACTCAAAGAAACCACTGTTGAAACAACTGATTATAAGGAGAGATGTTGCACCGGTATAACGAGAACTAGATGAGGTTGGCACCTCAAAATAATGAAAGATCTGAAAACAAGAAACTACTGGGATATCTTCAATGCTCCAGAAAGAATAGAGATAAATGACAACAAAATACTAGATAAGAATTTCCAACACAGGAAAGAATTACAAGGACGAAAGGAATATGATGAACACGGAGAACTGAATTAAATTCACCGGTAAGGATGACAAGAATGAACAAATATGAACACGAAGTTCGTGAGAATCTTCACAATGAATCATCGGGTAAGAGAGAAAAGGATAGACAATGGAAGCACAATGAAAAGAAAACTCCCGGATAAAAATTGAATCACTGAGAAAAGGGTGGGAGGGTGGGGAAAAATAAATACAACTTGGGCTAGATGAGATGAACTCCGGAATAAAATGACACTAGTGGAAAACGGGCCTTTGGCCGGGACCCTTTAGTCCTGGCCCGCCTCTGGGCCGGGACTAAAGGCCCGGCCACGTCGCCCCAATTCTCAATGCCTCCCTCGAGGCTTTAGTCCCGGCCCGTAAGGAGCCTTTAGTCCCGGTTCGTGTCCCAAACCGGGACTAAAGGGCTACGCGGTGGGCAGTGGTGGTGGCAACCGTTCGTATCCCCCTTTAGTCCCGGTTGGTGGCTCAACCCGGGACTAAAGGCCTAACATGTGGCCTGCCGTAGTGGTGGCAACCGTTGGTATACCTCTTTAGTCCCGGTTGGTGGCTCAACCGGGACTAAAGGCCCAAACGGTTTGCATCCCGCGTCGTTTCAGGCGATGAAAAGCACGAACCGAAGCAGATTCACCATTTCTCTGTTTCTTCTTCTCTCTCGCTCTCTTTCTCTGTTCTTCTCCTCTCTTCTTCCCTTCTCTTCTTCCACCATGCCAACTCGTTTTGAAGAGGTGCTCGCACATGGCACGACCATGCTCGATGTCGTGTACACGAACGAGAGCAGGGAGATGCCGTTTTTTCTTGAACAGTTGAAGGAAAAATGGCTTGATGCAGCAATGGATCATGAGAAGTTCTTGGGGCTTGATCTGGAGTACACGGCCAATCAACGCGGTGTTGCCATCATCCAACTATGCTTCGCACACCATGTCTTGATCTTCCAATGGGCGAGGTAAGTTTTGAGGCTTTATTTGATCCAAGATAATGACATTGTAAGTTTATTTGTTTCAATCATAGTTGGTTCCCTTCAAATAGTTGTAGTGAAAGAATTTTGATTAGTTGAAGGGGAACACAATCTAATTGGAATAGTGTTCCATAATCTGAAAAATCGTATTAGAATCAACTAGTGTTTAATATGTTCCATTGGAATCATAGTTGGTTCCCTTCAAATAGTTGTAGTGAAACAATTTTGATTAGTTGAAGGGGAACACAATCTGATTGGAATAGTGTTCCATAATCTGAAAAATCGTATTAGAATCAACTAGTGTTTAATATGTTCCATTGGAATCATAGTTGGTTCGCTTCAAATAGTTGTAGTGAAACAATTTTGATTAGTTGAAGGGAACACAATCTGATTGGAATAGTGTTCCACAATCTGAAAAATCTGATTGGTTCAATATGTTCCACTGAAATCATAGTTGTAGTGATACAATTTTATGCGGTGTTCTTTGATCCAAGGTTATGAAAATTGCATATAGCTAGTGATCTCTCTAGGTTCCATTGGATAGCAATATGATATGTCATAGTCATGAAAATTGCGTATAGCTAGTGATCTCTCTAGGTTCCATTGGATAGCTATAGTGATCTCTCTAGGTTCCATTGCATATGTTCTATTTGAATCCTAAAGATAATTTTCTCTTTAGTTGTAGTGAAACATGTTTCCTTATTGCAGCAGTATGTAACATTTGTTCCATTTTAATTTGTTTCTGTTGCAGAAGTGACAAGCATCGTCCAGAACTCATGGACTTCCTTCGCAGCGGCATCACTTTTGCTACCGTTGACATAAGGAACGACATCCTGAAGATGAGGCACAGCTTCGGTATTGAGATACCAACTGGTTGCCTCATTGATCTCCAAACGGTATTCAGGCTTCGATATGTCAGGACTTCGATGGCTCATATGGCAGTTGCCTTGATCGACGAGGAATATGGTGATATGAAGACCATTTTCCCAAAGTATCAGCACAAACTTTGGGAGAAGGGCCCACTTGATCGTATCAACATTGAGTATGCAGCAAAAGATGCATACGTTTCATACGAGTTGTACCGCAAGATTCGAGTCGTCAACTATGGCGAGCGTCACCTCGAGGAAGGTGGACATTCTGATTCAGGCGATTCAGACGAGTAGTGTTCTCAACGTCGAACACTTGTATATATATCTATGGTAGCTATTATTATGTACTGTTTGGACTAGTATCATGTACTGCTTGGACCAATTTATATATGTCTAGTTTCTGTTTGTGCCATTATAGTTTCCAAATTTGAATGGTTTAGCCCTTTCTAACTTCATTTGCTACTTTTGAATGGTTTAGCCCTTTCTAACTTCATGGTATCATGCATTTCGACCACATATATATACAAAAAGTCTTCAGTTCAAATAAGTTCAAAAAATGAAATCCCTTTTGTAACATATCTGTTTTTGATTAAAACAGTCATTTAAAAATGAAAGACCATTAGTCCCACGTGGCGTGCAGCGGAACCACGTGGCGTGCAGCGGAACCACGTGGCGTGCCGCGGAACCACTTTTGTTGTGGGGGTCGCTTTTCCTTCTTCTCCTTGTGCTAGATATTTGTTATGCATTAGGGAAAGAAGGAATAGCGACCATCATCGACGGTCAAAAAATTAGGTGAGGGAGTGTCCACCATACATGAGAGAAGAAGAATGCCGACTGTTGTTGTGGGGGTTGCTTCTCCTTCTTCTCTTTGTGCTAGATATTTCTTATGCACTAGGGGAAGAAGGAGTAGCGACCATCATCGACTATCGAAAAATCAGGTGAGGGAGTGTCCACCATACATGAGAGAAGAAGAATGTCGACTGTTGCTGTGGGGGGTCGTTTCTCCTTCTTCTCCTTGTGCTAGATATTGGTTATGCACAAGGGGAAGTAGGAGTAGCGACCATCATCGACGGTTGAAAAATCAGGTGAGCTAGTGTCCACCATATATGAGAGAAGAAGAATGTCGTCTCTTATTGTGGGGGTCGCTTCTACTTCGAGAGAGATTGTCCATTTTGTACACGAAGTGCATCCAGTTTTTGTCGTAGCCCTCTCAACTTTTTAACACATGCTATGTGGGTGAAATGATGATAGCATGCCAGCTTTCAACATTTTTAGAGTTCATTTGTAGTCCTTTTCAATTTCAGGGTCAACTAGCTCAAAAAAAAAAGTAAATGCACGAAGAATACCAAATGAAGTCAGGAATTGTTGAAATTTTGTGATGTGCCTTTGAATGGTGCATTTTGAACACACAAAAAGTATGGAGTTCAAATAAGTTCAAAAAAATGAAATCCCTTTGTAAGAGATGAGTTCTCGTTCGAAACGCTGATACTTCGAGAGAGATTGTCCGTTTTGTACACGAAGTGCATCCAGTTTTTGTCGTAGCCCTCTCAACCTTTTAACACATGCTATGTGGGTGAAATGATGATAGAATTCCAACTTTCAACATTTTCAGAGTTCATTTGTAGTGCTTCTCAATTTCAGGGTCAACTAGCTCAAAAAAAATAAGTTAATGCACGAAGAATACCAAATGAAGTCAGAAATTGTTGAAATTTTGTGATGTGACTTTGAATGGTGCATTCTGAACACACAAAAAGTTGGAGTTCAAATAAGTTCAAAAAATGAAATCCCTTTGTAAGAGATGAGTTCTTGTTCGAAACACTCATACTTCGAGAGAGATTGTCCGTTTTGTACACGAAGTGCATCGAGTTTTTGTCGTAGCCCTCTCAACTTTTTAACACATGCTATGTGGGTGAAATGATGATAGCATGCCAACTTTCAACATTTTCAGAGTTCATTTGTAGTGCTTTTCAATTTCAGGGTCAACTAGCTCAAAAAATAAGTTAATGCACGAAGAATACCAAATGAAGTCAGAAATTGCTGAAATTTTGTGATGTGCCTTTGAATGGTGTATTTTGAACACACAAAAAGTATGGAGTTCAAATAAGTTCAAAAAAATGAAATCCCTTTGTAAGAGATGAGTTCTCGTTCGAAACGCTGATACTTCGAGAGAGATTGTCCGTTTTGTACACGAAGTGCATCCAGTTTTTGTCGTAGCCCTCTCAACTTTTTAACACATGCTATGTGGGTGAAATGATGATAGCATGCCGACTTTCAACATTTTCAGAGTTCATTTGTAGTGCTTTTCAATTTCAGGGTCAACTAGCTCAAAAAAAAGTTAATGCACGAAGAATACCAAATGAAGTCAGAAATTGCTGAAATTTTGTGATGTGCCTTTGAATGGTGCATTTTGAACGCACAAAAAGTATGGAGTTCAAATAAGTTCAAAAAAATGAAATCCCTTTGTAAGAGATGAGTTCTCGTTCGAAACGCTCATACTTTGAGAGAGATTGTCCGTTTTGTACACGAAGTGCATCCAGTTTTTGTCGTAGCCCTCTCAACTTTTTAACACATGCTATGTGGGTGAAATGATGATAGCATGCCAACTTTCAACATTTTTAGAGTTCATTTGTAGTGCTTTTCAATTTCAGGGTCAACTAGCTCAAAAAAAAAGTAAATGCACGAAGAATACCAAATGAAGTCAGAAATTGTTGAAATTTTGTGATGAGCTTTTGAATGGTGCATTTTGAACACACAAAAAGTATGGAGTTCAAATAAGTTCAAAAAAATGAAATCCCTTTGTAAGAGATGAGTTCTCGTTCGAAACACTCATACTTCGAGAGAGATTGTCCGTTTTGTACACGAAGTGCATCCAGTTTTTGTCGTAGCCCTCTCAAATTTTTTAACACACGCTATGTGGGTGAAATGATGATAGCATGCCAACTTTCAACATTCTCAGAGTTCATTTGTAGTGCTTTTCAATTTCAGGGTCAACTAGCTCAAAAAAATAAGTTAATGCGTGAAGAATACCAAATGAAGTCAGAAATTGCTGAAATTTTGTGATGTGCCTATGAATGGTGCATTTTCAACACACAAAGAGTATGGAGTTCAAATAAGTTCAAAAAAATGAAATCCCTTTGTAAGAGATGAGTTCTCGTTCGAAACACTGATACTTCGAGAGAGATTGTCCGTTTTGTACACGAAGTGGATCCAGTTTTTGTCGTAGCCCTCTCAACTTTTTAACACATGCTATGTGGGTGAAATGATGATAGCATGCCAACTTTCAACATTTTCAGAGTTCATTTGTAGTGCTTTTCAATTTCAGGGTCAACTAGCTCAAAAAAAAGTAAATGCACGAAGACTACCAAATGAAGTCAGAAATTATTGAAATTTTGTGATGTGCCTTTGAATGGTGCATTTTGAACACACAAAAAGTATGGAGTTCAAATAAGTTCAAAAAAATAAAATCCCTTTGTAAGAGATGAGTTCTCGTTCGAAACGCTCATACTTCGAGAGAGATTGTCCGTTTTGTACACGAAGTGCATCCAGTTTTTGTCGTAGCCCTCTCAACTTTTTAACACATGTTATGTGGGTGAAATGATGATAGCATGCCAACTTTCAACATTTTCAGAGTTCATTTGTAGTGCTTTTCAATTTCAGGGTCAACTAGCTCAAAAAAAAAGTTAATAGTTTGGATAGTCAAAATAATTACTTTTGAAAATAGAAAATAGGTTTGCATTATTTATTCAATTTCAAACACTTTTCATTATCATAGTTTTGTCAAATTCTCAAATATGCAAAAAGAATTTTTAATAAACATAGTTTTTAATTGAAAATAACAAAATAGATAATAGTTTGGATAGTCAAAATAATTACTTTTGAAAATAGAAAATAGTTTTGCATTATTTATTCAATTTCAAACACTTTTCATTATCATAGTTTTGTCAAATCCTCAAATATGCAAAAAGAATTTTTAATAAACATAGTTTTTAATTGAAAATAACAAAATAGATAATAGTTTGGATAGTCAAAATAATTAATTATGAAAATAGAAAATAGTTTTGCATTATTTATTCAATTTCAAACACTTTTCATTATCATAGTTTTGTCAAATTCTCAAATATGCAAAAATAATTTTTAATAAACATAGTTTTAAATTGAAAATAACAAAATAGATAATAGTTTGGATAGTCAAAATTATTAATTATGAAAATAGAAAATAGTTTTGCATTATTTATTCAATTTCAAACACTTTTCATTATCATAGTTTTGTCAAATTCTCAAATATGCAAAAAGAATTTTTAACAAACATAGTTTTTAATTGAAAATAACAAAATAGATAATAGTTTGGATAGTCAAAATTATTAATTATGAAAATAGAAAAAAATTGAAACTATATTCGAAATCATAGAGAAAATTCAATCTAAATTTTTATCTAGTGAATTTAGATTGAATTTTCTCTATAATTTCGAATATAGTTTCAATTTTCAGTGAGTTTAGGCCCGTAAGCCTGCTTTAGAGAGGAGCTCGATGGAGAAGCTGCGACGGGGCTTATAAACAAGTGTTAGTCCCCCTCGCTGGGCGAGGTGGGACTAAACTTATCGTGCAACCGAGGAGGGGCTTTAGTCCCGGGTGGAGCCACACCCCGGGACTAAAGACCCCCTTTAGTCCCGGGTGGAGCCGCGCCCCGGGACTAAAGACCCCCTTTTCGGCAGGCGAGGAGGCGGGAAACGAGGGGCTTTAGCCCCGGGTCGTAGCTCCACCCGGGACTAAAGGGGGTCTTTAGTCCGTGTTCGAGCCACACACCGGGACTAAAGATCCACCTATATAAGCGGGACTTCGAAAAATTCCAACCCAAATCGTCCATTTCTCTTCTTCTTCCTCTCGTTCTCCTGCCCGACGCGGCACAACGACGAACTCGACGACGCCGTCAGACTGCCCGCCGTCCTGCTCGCCGCCGCCTACCGTCCTCCTCGCCGTCGCCGTCGTCCTCCTCGCCGCCGCCGTCCTCCTCGTCGCGCGCCGCCCTCCTCGCCGCGCGCCGCCGTCCTCTTCGCCGCGCGCCACGCCGTCCTCCTCGCCCCGCGTCGTCGACACCTCCGGCCGGTAAGCCCCCCGCCCCCTCCTCCCCAACACTCCGGCCAGTAGAAGAAAAGAAGAAAAAGGAGAAGAAAAGGAGAAGAAAAGAAGAGGAGGAGAGGAGAAGAAGAGGAAAAATAGAAGAAGAGGAGAAGTAGAAGAAGAGAATAAGAAGAGGAGGAGAAGAAAAGAAGAAAAAGGGAAGGAGAAGAAAAGAAGAAAAAGGAGAAGAAAAGAAGAAAAATGAGAAGAAAAGAAGAAAAAGGAGAAGAAAATAAGAAAAAGGAAAGAAAGAAAGAAAAAGGAGAAGAAATGAAGAAAAAGGAGAAGAAAAGAAGAAAAAGGAGAAGAAAGGAAGAAAAAGGAGAAGAAAAGAAGAAAAAGGAGAATAAAAGAAGAAAAAGAAAAAGATTTTTTTGTCATTTAATTCCTATTGTTATTAGGTTTGTGCTAGATTATTAGGGTTAGTAATATTTAGAATTAGGTTAGGGTTACAAGAAGAAGAAGTATGAACAAAAATAAGAAAATAAGATTAGGAAAAATGAAAATAAGAAGAGGAGGAGAAGAAAAGAAGAAAAAGGAGAATAAGAAGAGGAGGAGAGGAGAAGAAGAGGAAAAATAGAAGAAGAGGAGAAGTAGAAGAAGAGAAAAAATTAGAAGAGGAGGAGAGGAGAAGTAGAAGAAGAGAAGAGGAGAAGTACTACAAGAAGAGGAGAAGTAGAAGTAGAAGAAGAGGAGAAATAGAAGAAGAGGAAAAATTAGTTTAGGGTTACAAGAAGGAGAAATATATTTTTTTGTCATTTAATTTTGCTATTGTATAGTGTATATGCTTAAGTGTTGATAGTGTTTCTTAGATTATTGCTTAATTTTGCTATTGTATATGCTTAAGTGTTAATAGTTTAATTTTGCTATTGTTGAAATTTTATGATGTGCCTTTGAATGGTGCATTTTGAACACACAAAAAGTATGGAGTTCAAATAAGTTCAAAAAAATGAAATCCCTTTGTAAGAGATGAGTTCTCGTTCGAAATGCTGATACTTCGAGAGAGATTGTCCGTTTTGTACACGAAGTGCATCCAGTTTTTGTCGTAGCCCTCTCAACTTTTTAACACATGCTATGTGGGTGAAATGATGATAGCATGCCAACTTTCAACATTTTCAGAGTTCATTTGTAGTGCTTTTCAATTTCAGGGTCAACTAGCTCAAAAAAAATAAGTTAATAGTTTGGATAGTCAAAATAATTACTTTTGAAAATAGAAAATAGTTTTGCATTATTTATTCAATTTCAAACACTTTTCATTATCATAGTTTTGTCAAATTCTCAAATATGCAAAAATAATTTTAATAAACATAGTTTTTAATTGAAAATAACAAAATAGTTAATAGTTTGGATAGTCAAAATAATTACTTTTGAAATAGAAAATAGTTCTGAATTATTTATTCAATTTCAAACACTTTTCATTATCATAGTTTTGTCAAATTCTCAAATATGCAAAAAGAATTTTAATAAACAAAGTTTTTAATTGAAAATAACAAAATAGTTAATAGTTTGGATAGTCAAAATAATTACTTTTGAAAATAGAAAATAGTTTTGAATTATTTATTCAATATCATACACTTTTCATTATCATAGTTTTGTCAAATTCTCAAATATGCAAAAAGAATTTTTAATAAACATAGTTTTTAATTGAAAATAACAAAATAGATAATAGTTTGGATAGTCAAAATAATTAATTTTGAAAATAGAAAAAAATTGAAACTATATGAGAATTTATAGAGAAAATTCAACCTAAATTCAAAGTGAACTCACTTTGAATTCAGGTTGAATTTTCTCCATAATTTCGAATATAGTTTCAATTTTCAGTGAGTTTAGGCCCGTGAGCCTGCTTTAGAGATGAGCTCGATGGAGAAGCTGCGACGGGGCTTATAAACAAGTGTTAGTCCCCCTCGCTGGGCGAGGTGGGACTAAACTTATCGTGCAAACGAGGAGGGGCTTTAGTCTTGGGTGGAGCCACGCCCTGGGACTAACGCCCCTCGCGTGCCGCCTGCCGAGGAGGGGCTTTAGTCCCGGTGCGTGGTTCCAACCGGGACTAAAGGACCCTGCTTCCCGCCTTCTGGTCTGCCCGAAAAGAGGCCTTTAGTCCCGGGTCGTGGCTCCACCCGGGACTAAAGGGGGTCTTTAGTCCCGGTTCGAGCCACGAACCGGGACTAAAGATCCACCTATATAAGCGGGAGTTAGAAAAATTCCAACCCAAATCGTTCGTTTCTCTTCTTCTTCCTCTCGTTCTCCTGCCCGGCGCGGCACACCGACGACCTCGACGACGCCGTTAGGCTGCCCGCCGTCCTCCTCGCCGCCGCCGGCCGTCCTCCTCGCCGCCGCCTGCCGTCCTCCTCGCCGCCGCCGCCGTCCTCCTCGCCGCGCGCCGCCCTCCTCGCCGCGCGCCGCCGTCCTCCTCACCGCGCGTCGTCGACACCTCCGGCCGGTAAGCCCCCTGACCCCTCCTCCCCAACACTCCGGCCAGTAGAAGAAAAGAAGAAAAAGGAGAAGAAAAGAAGAAAAAGTAGAAGAAAAGAAGAAAAAGGAGAAGAAAGGAAGAAAAAGGAGAAGAAAGGAAGAAAAAGGAGAAGAAAAGAAGAAAAAGGGAAGGAGAAGAAAATAAGAAAAAGGAGAAGAAAAGAAGAAAAAGGAGAAGAAAAGAAGAAAAAGGAGAAGAAAAGAAGAAAAAGGCAAGAAATGAAGAAAAAGGAGAAGAAAGGAAGAAAAAGGAGAAGAAAGGAAGAAAAAGGGAAGAAAAGAAGAAAAAGATTTTTTTTGTCATTTAATTCCTATTATTATTAGTTTTGTGCTAGATTATTAGGGTTAGTAATATTTAGAATTAGGATAAAGAAAAATAAGAAGAGGAGGAGAAGAAAAGAAGAAAAAGGAGAATAAGAAGAGGAGGAGAGGAGAAGAAGAGGAAAAATAGAAGAACAGGAGAAGTAGAAGAAGAGAAAAAATTAGAAGAGGAGGAGAGGAGAAGTAGAAGAAGAGAAGAGGAGAAGTAGTAGAAGAAGAGGAGAAGTAGAAGTAGAAGAAGAAGTAGAAGAAGAGGAGAAATAGAAGGAGAGGAAAAATTAGTTTAGGGTTCCAAGAAGAAGAAATATTTTTTTTGTCATTTAATTTTGCTATTGTATAGTGTATATGCTTAAGTGTTGATAGTGTTTCTTAGATTATTGCTTAATTTTGCTATTGTATATGCTTAAGTGTTAATAGTTTAATTTTGCTATTGTATATGCTTAAGTGTTAATAGTTTATTTTTAGCAAGAAAATTAATAGAACTAGTTTATTTTTTTAGTTCATTTTACGATGCCTATCCCGCATCCTCGTCGTCGACTCGGCGGAGGACACCTGCTTGATCAGAGGGGCCCTGTCCGGGACTGGGCTCCGCCCGGCTGGTATTGGGAGGTGCTACCTTCTGGGGGGCGTAGGTTGGTGAGGAGCCAGCCCGTCGTTGACCCGATCCTTGTTTGGTGGCGCTCGCGTGGGCCAGTGAGGGTGCCGAGGCTTCCGGACAACGCGGAGGTGGTATGTCACCGCCTCAGCGAGGAGGATGAGCATGTCCGTCGCTACATGGTTGCGTTGGAGGGCAGGTTCGAGCATACCTGGCAGGTTCTTCGGGGATCTCACTGGAGCTATGATCCTGTGATGGTTCCTTCTCTTTGGGTGTCCACCGCCCGCGCCGATACCCGTTGGGCGCTACGGTTCTAGATGTATCAGTGATGCTATATGTATGATAGTATTCGAGGAGTATTAGTGATAATATTCGACGATGTACGGACAAAAGAGATGATGTATTTGCTTATAATTGAATGCATGCTAATTTGAATACTACTTTATTTTACGATTTGGTTTTGCTTATTGAATGTTCAAATTGGAAAAGTACTCCTACTTTGAATACTATGCAGAAATCTAGGAGTCCCGGGTGGAGCCATGACCCGGGACTAAAGTTGTTTTGGAACGGATTTCCTGATAGAATAATTCTTTTTTGGTACAAAGGTTAAGAGAATCCGTTTTTTGCAGAACTATGGATCCACATATCACGAACCTCGAAGAGGAAGAACTTCTCGAAGATATAATCAAAGACGGCCCTGACGTTGAACCAGCTGAATCTCCGTCGTCATATCTAAACCACGACGTTGGAATGGAGGTCGAGCGACACGAAGATGAAGCCGATGGGGCAGGAGATAGGTCCAATGACGGAGAAGGTGATAGCTCCACTGATGGAGAAGCCGGTGAAGAAATAATAAAGTCTGGCAAGGTATACATATGAAGTTCGACAATCACTTGTAATATGTGAAAAATATTGGAGATAGCTCTATATTGTATACATATACATTCATTTGACGAATGTTTCTCCCTCTTAGGCCTCCACATCGAGCAAAACTACGAAACAAGGCCCGACTAGAAAGTTGGATGCACGGACGCATTACACCTTTGAGGTGATATTGCCTACGGGCGAACCAAAGCTTCCTAAGAATGCTGCTGACACATTCAAGAAGCAATGCGGAGTTCTCGTTAGGGATCACGTCCCAATCAGCGTTCGGGAGTGGAACAAGCGCAAAGGGGCAGCCGATAGTGACTATGTCGCCGAAAGGTACAAAGATAATCTTTGGAATGATCTCATGTCACATTTCAACCTGCCAGAATGTGAGAATGAAGACGCCGCAGACAAACTGAGGGCCAAAGTCAAGCAGTGGACTCTAAAGAAGATGCCGAACTGTTCCGAAGCTGGAAGAAGGATAACACCGCCTCCGAGTCGTCGCAGGTCACCTACACCTCCATTACCTCCAAGCCCTCCACATGACGTCGGCCAGCACAACACGAGTCCATCTCGATCACCACCGCCGGACTTGGGTCGTCCGTCTCCGCCGCCGCCCGCACAGGATACTAAGCGGAAGCGTGCCACCAAGAACGCTCCGTCGATGATTCCTAAGCGACGGAGCCCCCCAAAGCGCAAACGGTCGCCCCTCCCAAAGGTACCTCATGCTAATCTTCCTATCAGACCTTATGATCGTACCCCCGAGGAAAACGCCAGGATAGCAAAGGAACATCATGATGCGCAGATGAAAAAGAAGGAACCCGAGCCCCGCCCGGAATACACCGAGAAGCAAATAGCATGGGCAAAAGACTTCATAACCCTTCCATCACAGTATGACTTACACCATAAGCCTGATGACTATACACGCACATTGCAGAAGGAAGTGAAAAAGAGCAGATCACGTGCAAGTGCAAGTGGGAGCAAATCAAGTTCAACTACAAGCAAGAAAAAATCAGACGTTCCTCAGCTTGGACAACAGGCCAAACAGTCGATCCCACCCCTCAAGGTGTTAACCGAGAATGTTCCCCCTCCGGTGCAGGGGCAAGCTTTTGAAAGAGCAAAGGAGTTGGCGGCTGAATGTGGTATCTCGGTTGAAGATTTGCTGGCTTCCCAAGACGACAGGATACCCAAGGCTGTGGTAGCCCCTAAGCCACAGTTTGTCATGGCAGAGCCTTTGGTCAGCAAAGATGATCTCCCAACAAATATGTGTTACTTGCATCAATGGTACTTAAGTGAATCAAAGAATGGGAGAACGATGATCGTGCTGAGTGTCCCACGAGAGTACTACAGCCGCTCCGAAGAAATCCATATCGACTTTGATGAACTCTTCCAGATATACAATGGCGACGCCCTCGACAAATCGCTTATGAGTTGCTATTGTCTGTAAGTTTTTCAATTCGTTGTCTACATATAACTTGTTTAGTTATTTCAATTCATTATCTATATATAACTTGTACTCTATTATGCAGAATGAAGATTCTGGATTGTAAAAGTAAGAGCATCCTAAATATTGGGTTTATTGACCCAGATAAAATACATATAGCGACGCTAACTGATAAACCCAAGGAGACAGAGGAAAACCTTCTAAGGTTTCTAATAGATCAAAAAATTTGTGACCACATACTGTTTCCATACAACTTCAGGTGAGGGTCTTTACTCTGTGTCCATTCACTTATAAGTGTAATTGATAAGTTACTCACACACACACACACACACACACACACACACACACATATATATATATATATATATATACATGTGCAGCTTCCATTGGATTCTGTTGGACATTCAAATTGATAAGGGAAGAGTTGATGCCTTTGATCCATTATCGAGACCCTTGGAACAGTTCCAAAGCCTCCAGGACATGCTCCAAGGGTAATTTCAATCATTCTTGCACTCTATCGGTCTCTTTCGATGATTTGCTGATATATCAATTAATGAAAAACTTAGCAAATCATTATCCTTGTCGGGCAGGGTTTGGAAGCGGTTCAAGTGCGTGACTCCCGGTAACTTTCCTGAGAAGCCGACCTTTAGAGCGGCTAAGGTAAGTAGTAGTATGATATACTTCTATTAATTTTCAATATATTTATGATGCTAGATTATTATTTTGATTATATATATTCTATTCTCGTAAAGTGCGACCAGCAGCCACGGGGAACGCATCTATGCGGATACTATGTTTGCGAGACCATTCGCACGTTTACCTCTGAGCTCAAGGATCACAGATTCGACGTAAGCAATGAACATTCACACCTCTATTTTTACCCGTCATTCTTTGTTATCATGATTGATATTCATATTCATCTCCTCTTCTTATATAGCACACGGCCATGAGGACGAAGGTCCTACCAGAGCAACGCGCTATTGCTGTTGCAGAGGAGCTTGCGGGATTTCTGAGGATGGAAGCTATAGATGACAAAGGACGATTTAGTGTAGCTATGGGCCATTACTAATACTTGTATCTTTAGGATCGACAAAACCTTCTGGTTGTATCACATACAATGTTTGCTCAAGGAAACCGTCGAGAAAACAATGTTTTGACATCCTACGTGCAATATTTCATAAATAATGCATCAACAACTAACATAATTCTAACAGACCTTTAGCATCGCTATGAGTGAGAAAGTCTCATCATAGTCAACTGTTTGATCTTGTCGAAAACATCTTTGCGACAAGTCGAGCTTTTCTTAATAGTGACTTATCACCATCATCGTCTGTCTTCTTTTAAAGATCCATTTTTACTCAATAGTCCTATGACCATCAAGTAGTTCTACCAAAGTCTACACTTTGTTTTCACACATGGATCCTCTCTCGGATTTCATGGCTTCCAGCCATTTGTCGGAATCTGGGCCCACCATCGCTTTCTCCATAACTCGTAGGTTCACTGTTGCTCAACAACATGACCTCCAAGACAGGGTTACCGTACTACTCTGCAGCAGTACGCGACCTTGTCGACCTACGAGGTTTGTAGTAACTTGATTCGAAGCTCAATGATCATCATCATCAGCTTCCACTTCAATTGGTGTAGGCGCCACATGAACAACTTCCCGCGCCCTGCTACACACTGGTTGAAGTGATGGTTCAATAACCTCATCAAGTTCTACTACCCTCCCACTCAATTCTTTCGAGAGAAACCTTTCCTCGAGAAAGGATCCGTTTCTAGAAACAAACACTTTGCTTTCGGATCTGAGATAGGAGATGTACCCAACTGCTTTGGATATCCTATGAAGATGCATTTATCCGCTTTGGGTTCGAGCTTATCAGATTGAAACTTTTTCACATAAGTGTCGAAACCCCAAACTTTCAAGAAACGACAGTTTAGATTTCTCTAAACCTCAGTCTATACTGTGTCATCTCAACGGAAATACGCGGTGCCCTATTTAAAGTGAGTGCGGTTGTCTCTAATGCATAACCCATAAACGATAGTGGTAATTTGATAAGAGATATCATAGTATGAACCATACCAAATAGTGCGTGGCTATGACGTTCAGACACATCATCACACTATGATGTTCCAGGTGGCATGAACTGCGAAACAATTTCCACTTTTGTCTTAACTGTGTACCAAAACTCGTAACTCAGATATTCATTTCCATGATCATATCGTAGACAGTTTATCCTCTTGTTATGACGAACTTCACTCTGAAACGGAATTGAACTTTTCAACATTTCAGACTTGTGATTCATTTAAGTAAATACTCCTGTATCTACTCAAATCATCAGTGAAGTAAGAACATAATGATATCCACTGCGTGCCTCAGCACCCATTGGACTGCATACATCAAAATGTATCACTTCCAACAAGTTACTATCTTATTTCATCTCAATGAAAACAAGGCCTTGCTCATGTGGTATGATTTGCATGTCACTAGTGATTCGAAATCAGGTGAGTACAAAGATCCATCAGCATGGAGCCTCTTCATGCAATTTATACTAACATGACTCAAGCGGCAGTGCCACAAGTAAGTGGTACTATCATCATCAACTCGTATCTTTTGGCACCAATATCATGAACATGTGTAACACTACGATCGAGATTCAATAAACCATTGAAGGTGATTATTCAAGAAAATAGAGTAACCATTATTCTCTTTAAATGAATAATCGTATTGCAATAAACACGATCCAATCATGTCCATGCTTAACGCAAGCACCAAATAACAATTATTTAGGTTTAACACCAATCCCGATGGTAGAGGGAGCGTGCGACGTTTGATCATATCAACCTTGGAAACACTTCCAACACGTATCGTCACCTCGCCTTTAGCTAGTCTCCGTTTATTCCGTAGCTTACATTTCGTGTTACTAATCACTTAGCAACCGAACCGGTATCCAATACCCACATGCTACTAGGAGTGCTAGTAAAGTACACATCAACATCATGTATATCAAATACACTTCTTTCGACTTTTGCCAGCCTTCTTATCTACCAAGTATCTAGAGTTGCTCCGCCTCAGTGACTGTTCCCCTCATTACAGAAGCACTTAGTCTCGGGTTTGGGTTTAATCTTGGGTCTCTTCATTAGTGCAGCAACTGTTTTGCCGTTTCACGAAGTATCCCTTCTAGCCCTTGCCCTTCTTGAAACTTAGTGGTTTTACAAACCATCAACTATTGATGCTCCTTCTTGATTTCTACTTTCGCAGTGTCAAACATCGCGAATCGCTCAAGGATCATTGTATGTATCCTTGATATGTTATAGTTCATCACGAAGCTCTCACAGCTTGGTGGCAGTGACTTTGGAGAACTATCACTATCTCATCTAGAAGATTAACTCCCACTTGATTCAAGCGATTGTCGTACTCAGACAATCTGAGCACATGCTCAACGATTGAGCCTTTCTCCTTTACTTTGTGGACAAAGAATCTTGTCGGAGGTCTCGTACCTCTTAACAAGGGCACAAGCATGAAATCACAATTTCATCTCTTTAGAACATCACTTATGTTCCGTGACGTTTTACAACGTTTTCGGCGCCTTGCTTCTAAGCCATTAAGTATTTTTGTACTGAACTATCGTGTAGTCATCAGAAACGTGTATGTCGGATGTTCACAGCATCCACAGACGACGCTCGAGGTGCAGCACACCGAGTGGTGCATTAAGGACATAAGCCTTCTGTGCAGCAACGAGGACAATCCTCGGTTTTACAGACTCAGTCTGCAAAGTTTGCTACTATCAACTTTCAACTAAATTTTTTCTAGGAACATATAGAAACAGTAGAGCTATAGCGCAAGCTACATCGTAATTCGCAAAAACCATTAGGCTATCTTCATGACAATTAGTTCAATTAATCATATTACTTAAGAACTCCCACTCAAAAAGTACATCTCTCTAGTCATTTGAGTGGTACATGATCCAAATCCACTATCTCAAGTCCGATCATCACGTGACTCGAGAATAGTTTCAGTGGTAAGCATCTCTATGCTAATCATATCAACTATACGATTCATGCTTGACCTTTCGGTCTCATGTGTTCCGAGGCCATGTCTGCACATGCTAGGCTCGTCAAGCTTAACCCGAGTGTTCCGCGTGCGCAACTGTTTTGCACCCGTTGTATGTGAACGTTGAGTCTATCACACCCGATCATCACGTGGTGTCTCGAAACGACGAACTGTAGCAACGGAGCACAGTCGGGGAGAACACAATTTCATCTTGAAATTTTAGTGAGAGATCACCTCATAATGCTACCGTCGTTCTAAGCAAAATAAGGTGCATAAAAGGATTAACATCACATGCAATTCATAAGTGACATGATATGGCCATCATCACGTGCTTCTTGATCTCCATCACCAAAGCACCGGCACGATCTTCTTGTCACCGGCGTCACACCATGATCTCCATCAACGTGTCGCCATCGGGGTTGTCGTGCTACTGCTATTACTACTAAAGCTACGTCCTAGCAAAATAGTAAACGCATCTGCAAGCACAAACGTTAGTTATAAAGACAACCCTATGGCTCCTGCCGGTTGCCGTACCATCGACGTGCAAGTCGATATTATCTATTACAACATGATCATCTCATACATCCAATATATCACATCATATCGTTGGCCATATCACATCACAAGCATACCCTGCAAAAACAAGTTAGACGTCCTCTAATTTTGTTGTTGCATGTTTTACGTGGTGACCATGGGTATCTAGTAGGATCGCATCTTACTTACGCAAACACCACAACGGAGATATATGAATTGCTATTTAACCTCATCCAAGGACCTCCTCGGTCAAATCCGATTCAACTAAAGTTGGAGAAACTGACACCCGCCAGTCATCTTTGAGCAACGGAGTTACTCGTAGCGATGAAACCAGTCTCTCGTAAGCGTACGAGTAATGTCGGTCCGAGCCGCTTCGATCCAACAATACCGCGGAATCAAGAAAAGACTAAGGAGGGCAGCAAAACGCACATCACCGCCCACAAAAACTTTTGTGTTCTACTCGAGAAGA
This sequence comes from Hordeum vulgare subsp. vulgare, assembly GCF_904849725.1. Classification (NCBI taxonomy): domain Eukaryota; kingdom Viridiplantae; phylum Streptophyta; class Magnoliopsida; order Poales; family Poaceae; genus Hordeum; species Hordeum vulgare. The sequence goes on along the minus strand of NC_058519.1, from coordinate 649,151,203 downwards.
CATCTACGCATGAACCTAGCTCATGATGCCACTGTTGGGGAACGTCGCATGGGAAACAAAAATTTTCCTACGCGCACGAAGACCTGTCATGGTGATGTCCATCTACGAGAGGGGATGTGTGATCTACGTACCCTTGTAGACCGTACAGCAGAAGCGTTAGTGAACGCGGTTGATGTAGTGGAACGTCCTCACGTCCCTCGATCCGCCCCGCGAACCGTCCCGCGATCAGTCCCACGATCTAGTGCCGAACGTACGGCACCTCCGCGTTCAGCACACGTACAGCTCGACGATGATCTCGGCCTTCTTGATCCAGCAAGAGAGACGGAGAGGTAGAAGAGTTCTCCGGCAGCGTGACGGCGCTCCGGAGATTGGTGATGATCTTGTCTCAGCAGGGCTCCGTCCGAGCTCCGCAGAAACGCGATCTAGAGGTGAAACCGTGGAGATATGTGGTCGGGCTGCCGTGGCAAAGTTGTCTCAAATCAGCCCTAAAACCGCACTATATATAGGAGGAGGAGGGGGAGACTTGCCTTGGGGTCCAAGGACTCCCAAGGGAGTCGGCCGAGCCAAGGGGGAAGGTCTCCCCTCCCAAACCGAAATCCACTTGGTTTGGAAGGTGGAGTCCTTCTTCCCTTTGCCACCTCCTTCTTTTTTTTTCCTTTCCTCTTTGATTTTCTTTCCTATGCGCATAGGCCTCTCTTGGTCTGTCTCACCAGCCCACTAAGGGCTGGTGCGGCACCCCAAACACCCATGGGCTTCCCCGGGGTGGGTGCCCCCCCCGATGAACTCCCGGAACCCATTCGTCATTCCCGGTACATTCCCGGTAACTCCGAAAACCTTCCGGTAATCAAATGAGGTCATCCTAAATATCAATCTTCGTTTCCGGACCATTCCGGAAACCCTCGTGACGTCCGTGATCTCATCCGAGACTCCGAACAACATTCGGTAACCAACCATATAACTCAAATACGCATAAAACAACGTCGAACCTTAAGTGTGCAGACCCTGCGGGTTCGAGAACTATGTAGACATGACCCGAGAGACTCCTTGTTCAATATCCAATAGCGGGACCTGGATGCCCATATTGGATCCTACATATTCTACGAAGATCTTATCGTTTGAACCTCAGTGTCAAGGATTCATATAATCCCGTATGTCATTCCCTTTGTCCTTCGGTATGTTACTTGCCCGAGATTCGATCGTCAGTATCCGTATACCTATTTCAATCTCGTTTACCGGCAAGTCTCTTTACTCGTTCCGTAATACAAGATCCCGTGACTTACACTAAGTTACATTGCTTGCAAGGCTTGTGTGTGATGTTGTATTACCGAGTGGGCCCCGAGATACCTCTCCGTTACACGGAGTGACAAATCCCAGTCTCGGTCCATACTAACTCAACGAACACCTTCGGAGATACCTGTAGTGCATCTTTATAGTCACTCAGTTACGTTGCGACGTTTGATACACAAAAAGCATTCCTCCGGTGTCCGTGAGTTATATGATCTCATGGTCATAGGAACAAATACTTGACACGCAGAAAATAGTAGCAACAAAATGACACGATCAACATGCTACGTCTATTAGTTTGGGTCTAGTCCATCACATGATTCTCCTAATGATGTGATCCCGTTATCAAGTGAAAACACTTGCCCATGGCCAGGAAACCTTGACCATCTTTGATCAACGAGCTAGTCAACTAGAGGCTTACTAGGGACAGTGTTTTGTCTATGTATCCACACAAGTATTGTGTTTCCAATCAATACAATTATAGCATGGATAATAAATGATTATCATGAACTAAGAAATATAATAATAACTAATTTATTATTGCCTCTAGGGCATATTTCCAACACAACTAGCATGGCAGCAAGGAACACTAGCAAAAGAAGTCACAAAATGGCATCCCACACACTATTTCAGACTTAGTGAAAATTACACCTCAGGAAAGTGCAGTTTTCGATCTGAAGCAATATTGATAGCAGCAAAACCTATATCTACAGGACTCAGAATGGCATGAAAATTTACAGCATGCTAGAAAAACACAAGGGGTACAACTAACTCCATTGGACCAACCTCAAAAGAGCTACAGATCACAAGATGCAAGCAAGACAAGACAGCAACAAAATATAACAGATTCCAGACTTAGAAATATTTCAGCACATCTAAAACAGCACTATTTCTAGCAACTTGAGGGCAATCAAAACACACCTAAACATGCTTTTCTATTGCAACCAAAAATACTAGGGGCTAGTCTAAACACCCAAGATCAACTCTCTAATTGACAACTCCGACAAACGAAGCACGGAATAAATCCTACGAATTAAACAAAAGGGCATCACGGCAATAATATCGCGCGAACTAACTTGCTCGAATGCTAAAACTAATTGCACAGAAAATCCCATGGATTTTTTCTACCTCGGAAACATATAAAATATGTGGGGTTGCACAACAAAATAAAGCCACACATTAATGCGGGAAAATAACCTATATACGGGAAAATAATCTAGCGGCAATCCCTACACGCAAAAATATGAGTGACCGCTCTAAAATACATGGAAAAATGGTTCCTAAAACATGAACACTTCCAATATTGCATACGAGCAAACCGGACTTGCGCGAAAATTAAATACGGGACGAAACAATATAGGACAGCATGTTAAACTAGGCGTTCGGCACGCTAAACGACTTCAAACAAAAATGCCAGTTGTAAAAACGGATACAACGCGAAATTCTACACCAAATCCATATAAAGATCACCTCGATCCGACTTACGGAATATAAATTACGGGGGTTTTAAAATAGCTATTTTTTCTGGAATTTATTAGTTCCGAAAATAACTAATAACTAATGGGCCGGATCTACTACTAGGCCCAACACAACTAGCACAACAACTAAATAAAAAAAATAAAAATGCACAGGCGCAGGGGATCTCACCTCTCCTTGGGCCGGCGTGGAGGTGGGCCTTGGGATCGGTCTGGAGGGGAGGAGAAGCTGGGCCGAGGCGGGAGGAGGCCGGCCTGGGCCACGGGAGCGCTGGCCACGGCCCACAGTGCGCGGTCAACGCCTGGAGGAGGGCTCCTCGATCTGTCTCCTCCCGTGCCCGATGGCACGGTGCCTGGAGGCGCCGGCGCAAGCAGCGAAGGCGGCGGCGAGCATGGAGGGCGGTCGAGGCACTGGCGAGGAGGGCCGGGAGCGGCGGATCTGGCTGGATCCGTTCGCCGGCGGGGCGAGGCAGCAAGGCGCGACTGCAGGGAGACGGCGCCGCGAGGTGCCGGCGTTCATGGCGGCCGGTCCCTGTCGAAGGAGAGGTGCAGGGACTCCGGCGGGGCGTGGTGGCCACGGGCGGCGCTGGTGACGAGCTGCTGCCGGCAGCGAGGTGGCGGCGGCGAAGGGGCGAGGTCCCGGCGGCGGCGCAACACGGCGGCGGGATGAAGCCGCGGGATCTGGACGGCCTGCTGCCTCCGGGCGAGCTCGGGAGGAGCGGCGGCGCGATCCGGGCCGGGCGGACTCCAGATGGGCTTCGCGGGCCCGGCGACTGGAGGGGAGAGAGAGAGGTGGGAGGCTGCGCTAGGGTTAGGTTTTACACGGATTTCGAAGCAGGGGGGTTGGCTGTCTAAAAATATGATGGAGGTGGGTATTTATAGAGAAAAGAGGGGCTCGGTTAACCGGAATCGCGTTCCGGATCCAACCGCGGGGTCGGATTCGGACGATTCCGAACGTGGGTATGGGTACGTGGCCGTGTAGAGGGGATATCCGGAGACGAGAGGGAGAACGGGCGGCGCGGCACGAATTTAAAACACCGACAGACGTTCGATGGTAGACCGAATATGGTGCCGCTACGGTCGACCGTTCGGGTACCAGACGGACTCCGATCGCGACGAAATTTGACAGGCAGCCTACCTATATATAAATAAAACCGCACGACAAATTCCAGCTCAATCGGAGAAAGTATTATCCACGCTTTAAAAACAGGGTTACGACGGTGCCGCGGGCGCGTGCGAGTGCCGTCAGGCTCGGAACGTACAACGACGATAACCGGCTACTAACAACGGATGCAAGTTTGAAAACTGGCGGCAACGGAGATGCCGATGCAATGCTGATGATGCGCATGATGCGATGATGATGCAACAAATAAAAATAGACACACGACGAAAACGGAAAGAGAGGGGAATCTTCTGGAACGTCGTATCGGGCTGTCACAGGGCATAATAGTGTACCTGCCTGCATGAAGATCAAACAAAGAAGGAGCAGGCAAAGTAACAGTCTCTCGAGTACCCTGACTAAACACCAGGTTATAAATCATCCGTCTACTAGCATCTCTATCCAGAAAATCATGGCGAACCATGCTATCATAATCCAGATATCTCTCAGGGAGGAGCATCTCTCCTTCCTCTCCCAGTCTAATGGGTATCTCAAAGTGTCTGGCAAGACGAGTAGCATAGGTACCTCCATAGACAACACCCTTAGAACGGTTCAGGTTCAACCGTTGAGCTACTATAGCACACAAGCTATAAGTCTTATCGTTATAAAGGCCTTCACGCAGAACCTCAAGGTATGGAGAACTAAGTGATCCAGCCTCCCCACGGCCAATCAAACATTTTCCCACAAATAGTGAGAAGTACCGAAGCACATGAAAATGTATGCTAGCAATTCTAGCGCGAGACACTCCTCTCTCCTCTCCAACAGCAATAGAATCAATGAAATCCTCCATGTCCCGTGGACGAGGGTCATGGATATCCCCAACATAAGGTAATTTGCATACATTGCAAAAGTCCTGCAGCATCATGCACTGGGGGACATTGTATATCATGAACTCAACCATGGGAGGATTCTTCCTCGGGTAAAAGTTGAAGCTTTGAATGAAAATATTGGTGAGGAGGAGGTATTGTGGGCGCTTATCTTCAAAGAACGCAGTAAGACCTGCGTTCTCCACCAAGTAATAGGAGTCTTCATAAAGTCCGGCGGCGCGCAAAAAATCATCACTTGGCCACTCGCACGCTCGAACTTCTGTGACTCGAGGGACTACGTACTTGGGGTGGTTCTTCTCATCCTCCTTGGGGTTACGGCTTGAAGAGCCTCTCAAGAACCTCCTCGTCTTTTCCTTTTTCTAGCTCTGAAAAATTCTGAAATTTTTAGAGACTTCGAAAGAAAAGTGAACAAGGATCAACCCAACTTGTGGCAACTACTCCTACTTAGTGCCTAGAGACCGTATCACACGCTAAAACTACTTGGGACCAGCTAAAATCAACTTTTCTAGCTCAAGAACAGGGTCACCAGGGTAGCAAAAATACGCGAAGGATAAAGCACTAGAGCAAAAACTAATTGGACCAATGGAGGAGTCACTTACCAAGGAGTGATTTCCCCAAAACAGTTCGGAGAATGGTGCTTTGAGCAAGGAGATCGAAAATCACAGCCAAATGAGCAAGAACACGGGTTTGAGCTGCGAAACAATTTTTTCTGGAGGTGGAAGAAGAGGCTGAGAACTGGAGTGAGTGGAGGGGGTGCCTGTGGGCCCCACAAGCTTGCACCCCGCCACCAGGGGGGTAGGTGGTGGGGGTGGGGGGGGCTTGTGGCTCACTGGTCAGGGCCCCTGACTAGCTCTCCGGCCCAGAAATTTTCAAAAATTCCAGAAAAAATCATACTAAATTTTCAGGACCATCGGAGAACTTTTATTTTCGAGGTATTATTCTCCGGGACGCTAAAACAGAAAACAGGAAAAGCTAAACTAATTCCATCATTTTTCTTCTAAGCAACAGAAAATGAAGACTCAAAACAGAGGTATGTGACTCTGTGATTCATCCGTTTCATGGTCATCGAAAGAAATCCGTCAATGGGGTTGATCATGTCCTTATGACAAAACCTTATCGAATCGCAAGAGAGAACAGAGAACTTTCGAATAGACACTAAGTCACCTCAATGGGGATATGGATCTCCCCGACAAGCAAATCATACTTCATCTTGACACGAGGAATAGGGCATTCAAAGCTCCCAATGAGAATCGATGAAGTCTTTTCGATAACATTGATGCAATGTACTTGATATCGTTTCTTCGAAAAGTGCACTGTGTGCTCATTACCGATGACACGGAAAGTGACATTGCCTTTGTTTCAATCTATAACAGGCCCTGCAGTGTTTAAAAAGGGTCTTTCGAGGATGATAGCCATGGCATCGTCCTCGGGAATATCCAAGATAACAAAGTCTGTTAACATAGTGGTATTAGCAACCACAACAGGCACATCTTCGCAAATGCCGATAGGGAAAGCAGTTGATTTGTCGGCCATTTGCAGAGAAATTTCAGTGGGTGTCAACTTATCCAACTCAAGTCTACGATAAAGAGAGAGCAGCATAACACTAACACCGGCTCCAAGGTCACATAAGGCAGTTCTTACGTAGTTTCCTTTAATGGAGCAAGGTATAGTGGGCACTCCGATATCACCAAGTTTCTTAGGAGTTCCACCTTTGAAAGTGTAATTGGCAAGCATGGTGGAGATCTCAAGATCTGGTATCTTCCGTTTATTAGTCACGATATCTTTCATGTACTTGGCATACAGGGACATCTTGAGCATATCAGTTAACCGCATCTGCAGAAAGACGGGTCTTATCATCTCAACGGAGCGCTCAAAATCCTCATCATCCTTTTTCTTGGATGGCTTAGGAGGAAAGGGCACATGTCTCTGAACCCATGGCTCTCTTTCTTTACCATGCTTCCTAGCAGTAAAGTCATTCTTGTCGCATCTCTTAGGTTGTGGATTATCAGAATTAACTGTAGGTTCAATCTCCACATCCTCATCATTGCTAGGTTGAGCATTATTATGAACATCACTGTCCACATTGTCACCAGGTTCATGTTCATCACCAGATTGTGTTTCTGCATCAGACGCAGAAATATCATTAGGTTCTTCAGGTGTGATAGTATTTGGTGAACTGGCGTGCAGGTTTCTATCATCCTTCTTCTTCTGCTTAGGATGACTAGGTGTATCAGCATTGATTCCTTGAGAATCTTGATCAGTTCTCTTAGGATGATCTTCAGGATACAAAGGTTCCTGAGTCATTTTGCCTCGTCTAGTAATGACTCTGACAGAATTGTCATTTAATTCATTGAGCAGGTCATTCTGAGCTTTAAGTACTTGTTCTACCTGAGTAGTAATCATAGAGGCATGTTTACTCAGAAGCTTCAAAGCATTGACATTTCTGTCTACACAAGCACTTAAATGGCTAAGCATACGAGTACTTTGTTCCAAATGTGTGCTAACATAATCATTGAATCTCTCTTGTTTGGCAACAAAGTTGTCAAATTCATCAAAGCATAGGCTAGCAGGTTTATCAAAAGGAATATCACTCTCGTCAAACCTACGTAGAGAATTCACTTCCAGTACCTATATCGGGTTATCGAGACCGTGGATCTCTTCGATAGGTGGTAGATTTTTGACATCTTCAGATCTAATGCCTTTCTCTTGCATAGATTTCTTGGCTTCTTGCATATCTTCGGGACTGAGGAATAGAATACCTATTTTCTTAGGAGTTGGCTTAGGAGGTGGTTCGGGAATAGTCCAAGCATTATCGTTGATCAAGAGGTTATTCAATAGGGTCTCAGCTTGTTCTACAGTTCGTTCCCTAAAAACACAACCGACCCAACTATCTAGGTGGTCTCTAGAGGCATCGGTAAGTCCGTTATAGAGGCTATCAAGTATCTCGTTCTTCTTAAGAGGGTGATCAGGCAAAGCATGTTGTAGCTGGACGAGCCTCCCCCAAGCTTGTGGAAGACTCTCTTCTTGGAGTTGAGCAAAGTTGTATATTTCCTGCAAGGCAGCTTGCTTCTTATGGGCAGGGAAATATTTCTCACAGAAGTAATAGACCATCTCCTGGGGACTACGCACACATCCAGGAGCAAGTGAGGTGAACCAGGCTTTAGCATCATCCTTTAGAGAGAAAGGAAACGACTTAAGGATATAGTAGTGGCGGATCTTCTCCTCATTAGTTAAAAGGTTGGCTATTTCGGATAGTTTGGCAAGATAGGCTATGACCGTCTCAGACTCATAACCGTGAAAAGGATCAGATTCGACTAGAGATATTATCTCACGGTCGACAAAGAATTCATAATCCTTATCGGTGACAAAGATAGGCGAAGTGGCAAACTTCGGATCATTTTTCATCCTAACTTCCCGAGATTTTTCCTTCCACTTGCGAATTAATTTCTCAGCGTCATAGGCATCCTTACACGCAAGAAAATCCTCACCTATCTCTCCCTCCATAACGTAACCCTCAGGTATATCAGGCAATTCATATCTAGGAGAGCTAGATCTAGCAGGAGCAAAAACAGGTTCTATCTCAATAGCATCGGCAATTTCAGAAGCATCACGAGCATTGGCAGTAATGTGACAGCCCGATGCCGACGTTCCAGAAAATCCCCCTTCTACTCCGTTTTCGTCGTGTGTCTATTTTCTTTTGTCGCATCATCATCGCATCATTCGCATCATCTGCATTGCATCAACATCTCCGTATACACCAGTTTTCAAAACTTGCGTCCGTTGTTAGTTGCCGGTTCGCGTCGTTGTCCGTTCTGAGCCCGACCGCACACGCACGTGCCCGCGGCATCGTCAAAACCCTGTTTTAAAAGTGTGCATAAAACTTTCTTTGATCGGGGTGAAACCTGTCATGCGGTTGTAATTAGTTATAGGTAGGCCGCCTGTCAAATTTCATCGCGATCGGAGTCCCCCTGGTACCCGAACGGTCGACCGTAGCGGCACCATTATCGGTTATTTCGGACGGTTTTGTCGGTTTAAAACACGATGTCGAGTCGCCGTTTTTCCCTCTCATCCCCGCCTAGCCCCTCTGCAGAGTGCACCGACCTGTCCGCAACCTAGTCCGGAACCTTCCCCGGATCCGAACCGGGTGCTCGTGACCATTGGGTCCGGATCAACCCCGTTTAACCGCAAACCGTCATCGGTTTGTCCATTGAAACCCTAACCTATTTATCTGCGACCGTTCGATTACGATCGGAAGGTCTTGAGCTAGTTTCATTTCCCTATATATGTCCATCCAGTCCAATCAGACCAAAGCCTAGTTTTTAGGGATCCTACCCCTGTTTACTCGCCGCCGCCAGCACCTCGCTTTCCCCACCGGACCAACCAGAGCGCTCGCCTGCAACGCCATGTCTTCTCCAGCAGCAAGCTCGCTGACCCGCCCGCTGTCTCGCCAATGATCGGATCCATGTCGTCTCTCACTCCCGACCTCGGGAACCCCGCCTCGTCCTTCTGCTGGTGAGCAGAGCCACGCCTCCCATTGCCTCTCTTCTTCCTTCCTCTCCTCTGTTCCCCTCTCTCTGGTTCTCCCCTCGTCTCTCACCTTCTCTTTCTACAGGTTCAGCAGCTTCGAAGGAACTCCATGGTGCGCTGTCCCTCGTGCTCGTCGCCTCTTTGCCTTCCCCCACCCGGCACCTGCGCGCCTGCCTCTCTGACCTGCCGCTGGCCGGCGAGCCGCCGGAAGGCAGCACAACAGGAGGAGCTATGTGCCACCGATATCTGGGGCAGCAAGTGCGACGCCAGGCCCCTGTCCTCTCTCTCTCTTTCTTCTCCCCTTCTTCTAATTTCTCTCTCTCTGAATTCTCTCTTCTCCTGTTCTATTTTCAGACATCTGCAACACCATGGACGAGCCCCTGCAGCCCCCGTTCGCCGGAGCTCCCCGTCGCCCTGCTCCCGATCCGGCAATCTGCAGCCGGATCCCGAGTCCCTCAGCCGGATCCGGCCGGTCCTAGCAGGCCCTTCCATTCCCGGCCTCCGAGCCCGCCGTCTTCGTTGGAGCATCGCGTCGTCGGCCCCTAGTTCCCCGTTGTGAGCAGCCCTTCCGATGTGTTACTCGATGTTGATCCGTTCTGCTGTTCGGGTTAATTAGTTTAGCCACTTGTTTACACCACGAGTAGGGCCCCAGCCAAGCTGGTTAGTGTATTCAGCGTCCACCGAAAGGGCCCTGGATTCGATTCCAGAGCGCCCCAGTATTTTGGTTGGTTTTTTTCTGTTTTATCTGGTATATATAGCCTCGCGTGCATACCTCTTTTAGAGCCGAATCCCATTGATCATTAGGTGGTAATTGTAGTCTAGTTGGTTTATGTGTTTGACTGCAACTAGGAGGTATTGGGTTCGATTCCCACGTATGCCAATTTTTTTGTCATCTTTTCCCATTTGTCAGGCACACACACTCAGCTCCTTGGACCAATTTCAAACCTGGGCCACTGCTGCTTGCAGTAATTCGGCCTTGTTATTTTTTTTTGTTTTTTTTTACTGCTTACCTCAGGACAATTTACTAGTTGTGTAGAAAGATGCATGTTTTTAAAATGTCAATAATTTTTTTCAAACCGTGCATCGAATCTAAATAAGTTAGATATGTAACTTGGCTAGAGTTTCGCGTAGCATAATATTTTTCTAACTCTCATGCATATTTAGAACTGTTTAGTGTGTTGTTGCATCGGTTTGCGTGTCGACGTGTTGAAACTGTTTAGGTCGTAACTATTTGTCCGTAGCTCCGTTGGAGAAGTGCAATATATGTAAATGGAGCAGAACGACGAGTAGAACCACGTGAACCACTTTGTTTTGCCGTTTAACAAACATAAACTGTGATTAGGACAAATCTGGACAGAATTAGAACATAACACATGGGGTCACTTTGGAGATGCTATACGTCGTCTCCGGCCTCATTTAAAATGCCTAGATAGGTAGTTTAGTTACGCTTCACCTCTTGCCATGTTTAACCACATTTAATATGGACGTGTATCTAATCGAGATAGAACTAAATAAATAAACGTGGAGTTTCGTCAATATGCAACTCGTTGCATATTGAACTTCACTTAACGTGTAGTGTTTGATTGTGTGAATTGTCTTGCCGTGTCTTGCATGTTTTCAGCTGCTCATGCATCGTATGTGTTGTGCATCGTGTGGTGAATTCCGCGTGTTGATCTGTGTTTCCGGTTTGCTTCGTCTCGATAGAGTTCTGCAGCGTGCCGGATTGTGAGGACCCGTTCGACTACGTCGGTTCGTCTGCTTCACGGAGTCATTCTTCTTCCAAGCGGGATCTCAGGAAAGATGACCATTTCCCTAGATACCGTTACTACCATTGCCATGCTAGTTTACCGTTTCTATCGATTATGTCTCGTTGCCTACCACATGTTAAATATTAGCCTCTCAAGAATGCCATAAAAACCTTCAACCTGTTCGACCTAGCAAACCACTGATTGGCTATGTTACCGCTTGCTTAACCCTGTGTTAGCATTGCTAGTTACAGGTGCAGTTGATTCCATGTGATAACATGGGCTTCTTGTTATATCACCATATTAATGCTATTTATTTTAATGCACCTATATACTTGGTAAAAGGTGGAAGGCTCGGCCTTTCTAGCCTGGTGTTTTGTTCCACCTTTGCCCCCTTAGTTTCGGCTACCGGTGTTATGTTCCATAATTGAGCGCTCCTAACACGATCGGGGTTGTTATGGGGACCCCCTTGATAATTCGTTTTAGATTAAAGCTGGTCTGGCAAGGCCCAACATTGGTACTATTTGCCCAACATAATAATTCTGTTAAACTGAAATGCATAGGGAGTTAGCGCTACCCGAGGAGTAATTCTACATAATACAGGGAGGGCCAGTGCTGATGGTGCTGGTCCAAAACAGAGCACTGTATGGGGCCACCGCGAGGAAATTCGAGGTTTGGCACTCGTACGCGTAGCTTATCCGTCGTGTCCTGAGAACGAGATACGCGGCTCCTATCGGGATCGTCGACACGCCGGGCGGCCTTGCTGGATTAGTTTTACCTTTGACGAGATATCTTGTGCATCGGGATTCCGGTGATACTTTGGGTAATCTCGGAGTTGAGGTTTTCCACTAGGGAATCCAACGAGATCGCGAGCTTCGCGATTGAGGATTTCTATGCGGCTTGTGGTAATTTGTGATGGACTAGTTGGAGCACCCCTGCAGGGTTAAATCTTTCGGAAAGCCGTGCCCATGGTTATGTGGCAACGTGGAAACTTTGTTTAACACTGGTTCTAGATAACTTGAAGTTAACTTAATTAAAACTTGCCAACTGTGTGTGTAACCGTGACTGTCTCTTTCGTGAGTTCCTTCTCCGATCGAGGACACGGTGGGGTTATGTCTGACGTAGGTAGGTGTTCAGGATCATTCATTTGATCATCAGTAGTGCACGTCCGTTATGCGTAGATCTTCCCCCTCTTATTTCTTGTACTCGTAAGCTTAGCCACCAAATATATGCTTAGCCGCTGCTGCAACCTCACCACTTAACCATACCTCACCCATTAAGCTTTGCTAGTCTTGATACCTTTGGAAATGAGATTGCTGAGTCCCCTGTGGCTCACAGTTTACTACAACACCAGTTGCAGGTACAGGTAAAGGTTACATGACGCGAGCGCGTTGATTGTTCATTTGGAGTTGCTTCTTCTTCTTCTTCTTCATCGATCTAGGATGGGTTCCAGGCCGGCAGCCTGGGATAGCAAGGATGGACGTCGTTCTTATTTTGTCGTTTGTTTTCGTCCGTAGTCGGACCCTGCTCTTACTCTTGATGAATATGTTATGTACTGATGTGACTCTGATGTAGCTTGTGGCGAGTGTAAGCCAACTCTCTCTCTCTCTCTCTCTCTCTCTATATATATATATATATATATATATATATATATATCTTCTTTTCAGTACATGTACTTGTAACGATATCCATTCTTGCGACACGACGATATGCGCTTCTATCCCTGACGAGGCCTTCGTGCCAAATTGAGGATATGGTCGCATCTTGGGCGTGACAAGTTGGTATCAGAGCAGTACCGACCTAGGAGCCCCCTTGATTGATCGAACTTGGCCGAGTCGAGTCTAGTGAAAAACTATTTGAGTCTTAGTTATATATCGGAGAGTAGGATTCTTTTTTCTCCTCTTCTATGCTCTGCTGAGGAATCTTGACGTAATAATTTACTCTACTCCTCTTCTTACTCAAAAAAAATTTAGGATCACGCGGGTATTCTTGGAATCTATATGATGCCGATGTGACGGAGTTCTGTCTTGGTGCCTCCTATCTGCTTTGAGTTTCAGGGGAGTTGAGCTCCAGGGGATTCTCGAGCACATCGTTATCATTCAGATTTCTTAGTATCTCAGAACGAAGGATGTTCGTAATTGCTTCAATCCTAGTAGTGGCGAGATAACCCCGATGTCCCTAGTACTGGTGCAGATTGTTCGGGAGTACTACCATACTTTGTATCGTTGTGATCACGAGGGTCGGTTGTAGATGAAGGTCCGAGATTCTGGTTGTGTGTTGACGGATGTGATACAGGTGACGGGTTAGTATAGGAGTTGTGTGATTATTACTCCTTGTATCCGTGTACCAGATTGCATGACCAGATATTTCGGGAATTCATAGGTGGGAATTCAAGTAGTTGCTTATAGGACAATCTTCCAACAAATGCATGATGTTAGGTTGGGGTTCGACATCTAGTGGATTCGTTTGTTCACGGTCGACTTACAGCTGTACACGTTGTGTCTTAAAGAGTCCTTGTAGCTTGCTACGACTCGGGGACGCTTCGTATGTCGGGTGCACTACCTTGCACTTGATGGCTATTGTAAAATCGAGCCCGTGCGATCCTGTCCATGAAAATATCGGACGAAATCTTTCTCATGAGTTTGTTTTGGCTTGTTTCATAAGCCTCACCCTTTGTTTTGTTGGAATATGGTAATTCGAGTTGCTTCGATGTCAAGTGGTGATTTCAGATCTTTCCTAAGAGGTGTTCTCATATTTTCATGTGAGAATGCAAATTATTTTGCTCAAATCATTTGTCTTATTAATTCTTGTCAACCGGAGTCGTCTTGTTAATTCTTTTTCAACTGGTGTGCTTCTCTTCAAGTGTATTCTATCCTCTATAATTTTGCAAGATCATTCTCTTATTCCATCCGGAGTTCATATCATCTGTCCCAAGTTGTCTTCAAGTGCATTAAGCATGGCAAAGTAGTAGCAACATCAAATCTCAGAACATAGTGGATACTAGGGATCAATCCCCATCAAAACTAACTCGATTACATGATAGATCTCATCCTACTCATCACCGCCCAGCGAGCCTACGAATAGATTACTCACGAACGACGAAGAGCTTCATGGAATTGGAGAGGGAAGAAGGTTAATGATGACGATGGCGACGATTTCCCCTCTTCGGAGCCCAAGACGGACTCCAGATCTGCCCTCCAGATGAAGAACGGGAGGTGGCAGCGCCTCCGTATGGAAAACGCGATGAAAACTTTTATTTTTATTTTTTCTAGGACGAAAGACAACTTATAGAGCTGGAGTTGGGGGCGGCAGGTGCCTGTGGGCCCCACAAGCCTGCCCACCGCCACCAGGGGGTGGTGGCGGAGCAGGGGCTTGTGGCCCACTGGCCCACCCCCTGAGGTGGAACTTGGCGCAGGTATTTTTTATATTTTCCAAAACTGCTCCCCGTAAATTTTTAGGACGTTTGGAGAACTTTGATTTCTGCACAAAAATAACACCAAGGCAATTCTGCTGAAAACAGCGTCAGTCCAGGTTAGTTCCATTCAAATCATGCAAATTATAGTCCAAAGGGCAAAAGAGTTTGGAAAAGTAGATACGTTGGAGACGTATCACTATGCTTAAGATTGGGTCTTGTCCATCACATCATTCTTCTAATGATGTGATCCCATTATCAATGACATCCAATGTCCATGATCAGGAAACCATGACCATCTATTGATCAACGAGCTAGCCAACTAGAGGCTCACTAGGGACACATTGTGATCTATATATTCACACATGTATTACGGTTTCTGGTTAATACAATTATAGCATGAATAATAGACAATTATCATGAACTAGGAAATATAATAACAACCACTTTATTATTGCCTCTAGGGCATATTTCCAACATGAAGTTGTGTGATGTTTGCTGTGGTGCATACTGAGGTGTGATGGTAGTAACACTGAGATAATTCTTTCAGCAAGATTGTGTGGTACTAACCCTTGGAGGAAGTCTTAAACCTCCTAAGTCGACCATAGATCAAGTCTTGTTTGTGTGTCGCCTTACTTTTTGTGCTGCCACAGGTCTTCCAGGAAGGGAATACGGTAGTAGGTCGTAAGCCTATTACCATGTACACACCAAGTAGAGAGGTCGGGATGAAGGTATCCATGGCCCTGGACTAAAGCCATTCATCTGGTCAGGGTCCATGGGTGTTTCCGGTCTGGGATCGAGAGGGATTGGCCCTTCCCTTGTAGCGCGCATTATAAATTTGATCACATGCTAGTCGAGGTTGGAGCCTCCATGTCTTATGGTTTTTCCCTCGCAGTGTAGCCCGGGTGAGGCCGGTCTTCGCGGGGGAAAATGGGCGTGTACTGGTTCTCAGTGTTTACTTCTGAGATACCGTATGCGGGATTAGTCTGAGCGACTATTGAAACATGTGGGCTATGGATAAAGAGTACACCCTCTGCAGAGTCAAACTATTTGACTAGCCGTGTCCGCGGTCAAGGGCGATTGGTTGACTAGTCAAGTGTCGGTCTGAGTGTCGGTCTTCGGAGGAAGTTAATGAAATCATGAGACTAATTATGAAATATGGTGGATGACCATACTATTATTTTTGTTGTGGACTTAGAGCAACTCTAGCAGACCCTGTATAATCACGACCTGCAAACACGTTTTGCAGTTTGTCAAAGTGGGGTTTTGCGGGACGAATAGTTGCGCTGCAGAACAGAACCTGCGTAATGAAACTACATAATTTGAAAAATAAACATTCGCATGCATGTTCAGAACCACAGTCATGATCATACAACACTACATTCATGATCATACAACACTACATTCAGTACTAGAGGGGGCATCACCTACTAGAGCTACTCCACCTTGTGGCCGAAGGCGATGGCCGACGCGACACCCTGCTCGTAGAGCACGGTGTCGATCTCCTCCTCCCTCCGTCGGTGCTGCTGGTCCTCTTCGGCCTCTCATGCACACCGCGCCAGCAGCACGGGCACGAGGCTATCCACCTCCGCCGGAGGGAGGAAGTCCTCCGGTCCGACGACGGCCCCGGCACGTCGCTCCGGCCGGGTATTGTACTCAAATCTTGTAATTGGTCGGGACTTCTGTATCAAGGAAGTGTCCACTAGCGAACAATAATCCTAGGGCTGGTGAGGGCACAAGGGTCAATTGCTGGAAATCTTATATCCCAAAAACCGACCCTCACATATTCTTTTCCTATATTCCAGATACTAAATTCCTATATTTTTTACTAACCATTCTCATACAAACCTAGAAGTAATCTATTCATATATTTCAGATACAAAATTCTTTTTTTACTAATTCTATAACAAACAAACCTAGAAGTATTCTATTCCTATATTTCATATAATAAATTTCTATATTTTTTACCAACTTATTTCTTTGATTTATAAAAAATTAACTATAAAAGATCTTATATTGATTTACACATGAAATATATTTTAAGAATCTTGATAATATTCAAACGAATGCGTAAACCCAATGCCATTGATATTTTCACTGCATAGTGGTTTGACTTTGGTTTGAGTGTTGTTATTAGCATTTATAAGATGTTAAACAAATTGAGATAACCCTCATCAGACCCATAAATAATTTTGTGATTGAAGCAAGATGAATATTTTATATCTAAATAGTTAGCTCTCACTAACTTAATTATCATGTAAGCATGCCATCTCAACATGGAACGTGCATGAAAAAAGATCCACCACAACATGCATGCAATCATGCAAAAGAAAAACTAAACCTCAACATGCAAACATGGATGATAATTTCATGTTTCATAACATTTAAACACACACTGAAATATGTCACAAAGTATTCCTGCAACAACGCATGGGGATCATCTAGTATCTTGATTTTGAATCATGTCGTTGCCAAATAATCGCCACAAGAAATAAATCGACACAGTTGCAATGCGCTCACCCAAGATTAGGCACTGGACTTTGTTTTTCGATCTTGTAAACCAAACATTCAAATTCTATTTGCACATTCACTTCTGTTATACTCCTTCCGTCCATAAATAATTATCGAAGGAATGTATGTTTTTTTTTGGGAGGGGGGGGGGGGGGGAGGGGGGGGGATAAATTTTTCATTGCTCAAGGAGGCTTCTCAGCCTCACCCGGTTTACAACAAAGTCCACCCCGACCGCAAACCAGACTGTTTTGCACGGGGTATTGCGTCCATAGACGGCCAAATCATGACTAACCATGTTCTTAGAACGACTTCACTGGATAAGAGTAATCTCCCTAGCAGCAAGGTCGGCCATTCTACGGATCTCCTCAACGAGTGCACGATGTACCGACCTATCCTGTATCAGGCCTGTGAGCATGGATACTGCCTATGTGTTGTCCATCTCAACCAAGATTGGTAAATCATTTCGATACAAGTCCAACTCCAGTCATTCTCTACATGCCGCTAGTTTCGCCTTCAAAGCATTGTCGCTCCCTGCATGCCCTATATATATTTCCCCTCTGTCATCTCGCAATATCATCCCTCTGCCCGCCGCTCCTGTAGCCGTGATATAACCGCCGTCTGTGTTCAGCTTTGCCCAACCTTGTGAGGATGGGGACCAGGTCATGTGTGCCTGAGGTTCCTTCCGCGCCACCCTGCTGAGATTGAGAGCATCTTCAACACCCGCGCTTCGCGTCGCGTCTAAAAAACATGTTTGCCGCGCGCTGGTCGCCTGGTTTGGCGCGTCGCGTAGCGCTGGCTCCAGCAGCAGCTTTAAAATGCAGCGCACGCGCTCCGTTCCAGCAGCGCGCAAAAATGCAGCGCGCGCCGCTCCAGCAGCGCCCAAATATATGGCATTTGGACAAAAAATAGTTTGAAACATTCATCAAAATGCAATGAACATGTGAAATTTAACACAAACAAGTTGATGAATAAAAGTCATGCCCACAAGTTCATCCAACCAAGTTCAAAATGCAAACCAAGTTTAAAATACAAGTTCATCCAACAAAGTTGAAGACATATAACACATCAACCATCTTCCTCGTCTTCTTCCTCTTCTTCCGAAGACGATTCTTCCGCCTTCGAAGATGAATCTTCCTCCCTAACCTCATCACGTGTAGCTCCGACGGTCTTGGCAAGATCTTCAACGGCATTTTCATGGGTATGTGTGTGAGGCACATCGAAAGACATTCCACCCATGGCCGGAGGTGCACCCATGCCTCCCATGGTGGCCGGAGGTGCACCCATGCCTCCCATGAGAGAAGCAAAACTCATGCCACCCATGCTTCCCATAGCGTTGGAGGGTGCTCCAAAGCCACCCATGTCTCCCATAGCGTTGGAGGGTGCTCCAAAGCCACCCATGCCTCTCATGGCTCCGAAGCCACCCAAGCCTCCCATGGCGCCGAGGCCCATGCCTCCCATGGCGCCGAGGCCACCGCCACCCATGCCGCCAAGGCCACCGCCACCCATTGTGCGGATCATGGCTCTTTTTTGAATCAACACTTCACGGGCAAGGTTGACATATTCCTTTTGCGCATCATTGAACAAAGATGTGTCCAAGAAGAACAAGTGATTTTCCCATTCCAACAACTTAGCTCGCTCCTCCATGCCCACCTTCCTCTCCTCCAATGCCACTTTCCTCTCCTCGCTGGCCACCCTCCTCTCCTCGGCCGCCAACCTCCTCTCCTCGGCCGCGGCATCTTGGTTCCTTGCCATTTTCCTCACCTCGGTCGCTTCTTTTCTTGCCTTCACAATAGATTCCATAGCATTTGTGAGCTCATCATCTCCTTTCCTCTTCTTCTTTTCGGCTTTGTCCTTCTTGCACCCATCCGGTCGTTTTGGTTTCGAGTATGAAACCGAGTTGGGTGTGGGGCTTCTCTTGCCGTCATCACTTGATGCATCATCCTCCTCAACATCATCATTCAACTCAATTGTGCGCTTGCGTTTGTTGCTCAAATGCAAATCATCCAAATCTTCACGCTTCTTCCATTTCTCATCATCCTTCAACACTTCATAGCAATGAGGCAAGGTAAAGATCTTTCCTTTCTTGATCTTCCCCTTCTTGGTTGTCCTCGTCTCTTCTTTGAACAAGTTTTGTGCAATGTTGTACTACAAGAAAAACAAAACAAGTTAGCACTTCGGACACCAAAAACAAGTATGATGAACATGTATGAGATGCCACTTACTCTATCATCCTCATTTGTGCCACTTGGGTTAAGCTTGTCAACTGCCTTTTGTGCGGCCGCCCACTTTTGACAATCCGAGTTGATTGTCGACCATCGGGACCGAAGTGATCTCTCGGAGCGGTCAATTCCACTCATGTTCTGAGCATCAAAGTGTTCTTTCATTTGCCCCCAATAAGCATCTCTACTTTGATCACCTCCAACGGATGGATCCCTCGACACTTGCAACCAAGTATTGCATAGTAATTTGTCATCGTTGGTGGTGTAATTGCCCGCTCTTCCTTTCGGCGCCTCGACAATGCCCTCACCCTCCTCGTCCACCTCAAACTCATGGTCGTCCAAATGGATGTCATTGGTTTGAGACCAATGCGAATTGTTGGACCCAACACCCATAGTTGACATGTATGCATCATCGTTGAGACTACAAAAAATTTTGAACAACGCAAATATAAGCTATCTATATGATGATGCATTGAAAAAATAACAAGAAAATAAAAGTTGGAATTTTTTTCACCTTGGGGGCATTTCGTCGAACACGTGGTGCGTGTCGGCCGCCGGCTCAATGAGTGAGCTCGCCGGTGCTTTGGTAGACGTCGCGCCCGTCCGCCGCCCTGCAAGCTTCTTCTTCGCCTTCGAGCTGTCGGAGCCGTCCGTCGCCTTCTTCTTCGCGGATGTTTTTCCTTTCTTCGGCTCCGACGCATTGCGGAGCTTTGACGGTGCGGCGGCGGCACGGGACGGCGCCGGCGCGACGCCACCCGTCGGCGTGGTCATCCGCGGCGGCAAGAAGAGGCTGCGCGCGAGGCCGACGGTCGGCGGCGGCGCCAGCGCCAACGCTCGCCGCGCTAGGGTTTTCGGCGGCGGCGGCGGCGGCGGCGGCGGCGGGGGGGTCGCAGTTGTACAGCGGGGTCAGCGGGGTGCCGGTGTGCGCGTCCGTGGTGGCAGGGGCGCTGGCGCCGGCGCGCGCGGGTGCAAAGGAGGAAGAAAAGGGCGAGTTCGCGCGCGCGCTCGAGTCTGCCGCGCGCGGAAGTGGACGCCCGAAATACATAGCGCGGGATGAGGCTATGGCCAGCGCGCCCAACTCGTTTTAGCGCGCGCGCGGTTTTTGTGCGCCCGCTGGAGCTGTCCGCCGCGTTGCGCGCGCGCTATAATTGCCTTTTTTGCGGCGCGGCGCTAGTATAGCGCGGCTGTTGGAGATGCTCTGAGACCACCATCTTCCCCTTCTCTAGGTCTCCCTTGGGATGCTGATGTATGCACAAAAGTGAAGTGATATACCCATGTAAAAAACGACGGGAGGCTTCGATTGGAGGGGGCGACTTGTCATGGGTGATCTCATTGCGGACATGCCAAACTCTGTTGGAATTAATGCCCTAGAGGCAATAATAAATATAGTTATTATTATAATTCCTGTATCAAGATAATCGTTTATTATCCATGCTATAATTGTATTGAATGAAGACTCATTTACATGTGTGGATACATAGACAAACCACTGTCCCTAACAAGCCTCTAGTTGGCTAGCCAGTTGATCAAAGATAGTCAGTGTCTTCTGATTATGAACAAGGTGTTGTTGCTTGATAACTGGATCACGTCATTAGGAGAATCACGTGATGGACTAGACCCAAACTAATAGACGTAGCATGTTGATCGTGTCATTTTGTTGCTACTGTTTTCTGCGTGTCAAGTATTTGTTCCTATGACCATGAGATCATATAACTTACTAACACCGGAGGAATACTTTGTGTGTATCAAACGTCGCAACGTAACTGGGTGACTATAAAGATGCTCTACAGGTATCTCCGAAGGTGTTCGTTGAGTTAGTTTGGATCAAGACTGGGATTTGTCACTCTGTGTGACGTAGAGCTATCTCGGGGCCCACTCGGTAATACAACATCACACACAAGCCTTGCAAGCAATGTAACTTAGTGTAAGTTGCGGGATCTTGTATTACGGAATGAGTAAAGAGACTTGCCAGTAAACGAGATTCAAATAGGTATGCGGATACTGACGATCGAATCTCGGGCAAGTAACATACCGAAGGACAAAGGGAATGACATACGGGATTATATGAATCCTTGGCACTGAGGTTCAAACGATAAGATCTTCATAGAATATGTAGGATCCAATATGGGCATCAGGTCCCGCTATTGGATATTGACCGAGGAGTCTCTCGGGTCATGTCTACATAGTTCTCAAACCCGCAGGGTCTGCACACTTAAGGTTCGACGTTGTTTTATGCGTATTTGAGTTATATGGTTGGTTACCGAATGTTGTTCCGAGTCCCGGATGAGATCACGGACGTCACGAGGGTTTCCGGAATGGTCCGGAAACGAAGATTGATATATAGGATGACCTCATTTGATTACCGGAAGGTTTTCGGAGTTACCGGGAATGTACCGGGAATGCCGAATGGGTTCCGGGAGTTCACCGGGGGGCAACCCACCCCGGGGAAGCCCATAGGCCTTGAGGGTGGCGCACCAGCCCTTAGTGGGCTGGTGGGACAGCCCAAAAGGGCCCTATGCGCATTGGAAGAAAAATCAAAGAGAAAAAAAAGGAGGAGGTGGGAAAGGAAAGAAGGACTCCACCCACCAAACCAAGTAGGACTCGGTTTGGGGGGGAGTCCTTCCCCCCTTTGGCTCGGCCGACCCCCTTGGGGCTCCTTGAGCCCCAAGGCAAGCCCCCCCCCTCTCCCACCTATATATACGGAGGTTTTAGGGCTGATTTGAGACGACTTTTCCACGGCAGCCCGACCACATACCTCCACGGTTTTTCCTCTAGATCGCGTTTCTGCGGAGCTCGGACGGAGCCCTGCTGAGACGAGATCATCACCAACCTCCGGAGCGCCGTCACGCTGCCGGAGAACTCTTCTACCTCTCCGTCTCTCTTGCTGGATCAAGAAGGCCGAGATCATCGTCGAGTTGTACGTGTGCTGAACGCGGAGGTGCCGTCCGTTCGGCACTAGATCGTGGGACTGATCGCGGGATAGTTCGCGGGGCGGATCGAGGGACATGAGGATGTACCACTACATCAACCGCGTTCACTAACGCTTCTGCTGTACGGTCTACAAGGGTACGTAGATCACTCATCCCCTCTCGTAGATGGACATCACCATGATAGGTCTTCGTGCGCGTAGGAAAATTTTTGTTTCCCATGCGACGTTCCCCAACAAACTCTCCACATGGTCATGAGCACCACCAATCTCGCCATGTCATCCAAGGGATCCAACAGTGAAAAGACCCACTCTCGCCCGTGTTCAGGATATAATCCACATTGGGAATGCTCCAGTACAAGGCCATGACACGCCAAAGTTATTTTTCCAAGCGACACCTACAAAGAGAGCATCCACAACATCTCCTTCCTATAAAGCAGCTCGGTCAAGTTGAATGATGTAATATTCACTGATAGTTACAATTACACAAAGCATGCCTTTATATACACGAGGAGGAGAGACTGCCCATGGGAATCGGCACGCAGGCCTTGTGGGCGTCTAGGATCCTATATTCTAGGCATGCACAACCGAAACCGTTACAACAGTTTAACACCCCCCCCCCTCAGCCGGAACTCCATGACCGTGGTTGTTGAGGCTGGTTCTGAACTCGTTGAACACCAGCGATGGCAAGCCTTTGGTGAAGACATCGGCGAGCTGCGAGGTGGATGGAACGTGGAGGACGCGAACGTCTCCCATGGCAACCCGATCACGTACAAAGTGAAGATCAATCTCGATATGTTTGGTACGTTGATGTTGTACAGGGTTGCTGGCGAGGTAGGATGCGCTGATGTTGTCACAATAAACCACGGTTGCACAGGTGGGAGGATGTTGTAGTTCGGCTAGGAGTTGCCGTAACCAGCAAGACTCGGCAACGCAGTTGGCGACGCCCCTGTATTCGGCCTCGGCGCTCGATCGTGAGATGGTTGCTTGGCGTTTAGATGACCAAGAGATGAGGTTCGACCCAAGAAAAACGCAGAACCCCGATGTGGACTTTCGAGTGTCGGGGCACCCGGCCCAATCGGCGTCGGTGTAGGCTACCAAGTCCAGGGAGGTTGATCGGTAGAACTGCAAACCATAGTGGGACGTACCTTGCAGGTAGCGTAGGATGCGTCTGATGAGTTGCATGTGTGTGTCCTCGGTTCATGCATGAACAAGCATACCTGTTGCACAACATAGGAGATGTCGGGTCGTGTTAGGGTTAGGTATTGGAGAGCCCCTGCCAGACTCCAGTAATGGGTTGGGTTGGAGAGAAGGCGACCGCGTGTAAGGGACATCTTGGAGCTGGTGTCAATAGGTGTTGGTACGGGCTTGCAGTTGAGCATGTCGGCACGCTCGAGGATCTCGAGCGTGTATTGTTGCTGGCTCAGGAAGAGACCAGACTTGGTGGACGTCACGTTAATGTCAAGAAAGTGGTGGAGAGGACCCATGTCCGTCATGGCGAACTCTGACTTGAGTGAGGAGATGATGGTGTGAAGGATGGTAGTCGAGTTGGCGGTGAGGATGATATCGTCGACATAAACTAGCAAGTAAGCAAGTGTGGTACCACGATGGAGAATGAAGAGGGACGTGTCGCTCTTGGATGCATGGAAGCCGATGGAGAGTAAGAAGGCCTGAAAGCGAAGAAACCATGTGCGAGGAGCTTGCTTTAGGCCATAAAGTGATTTGTGTAGGCGGCATACATGATCCGGGGATTTTTTATCGACGAAACCGGCTGGTTGGGAGCAGAAGACGGTTTCGTTGAGGGCGCCGTGGAGAAATGCATTTTTCACATCCAACTGATGGATGGGCCAGGAGTGTGATGTGGCAAGGCTGAGAACCACACGGATAGTTGCTGGTTTGACGACGGGGCTGAACGTTTCGTCGTAGTCGACACCCTCTCGTTGCGTGAAGCCTCGAAGCACCCAACGAGCCTTGTAGCAAGCCAAGGAGCCGTCCATCTTGAACTTGTGACGAAAGATCCACTTGCCAGTGACCACGTTTACACCTGTAGGCTTAGGCACCAAAGACCAAGTAGAGTTATTCATTAGAGCAGTGTATTCATCGAGCATAGCTTGGCGCCAATGGGGATCTTTGAGTGCCAATTTGTAGCTGGCTGGTATGGGGAAATAGCAGGAGACGTTGTGTCGGCGAGAAAGAGGCGACGGGGCATGCATAAACCAGTTTTGGAGTGTGTAGCCATGTTGTGTGCATTTTTGGTGGGTGCTACTGGGCGTGCACGTAGCGGGAGCGGGCGAGGCAGCGTGCATGGGGGCGATGAGTCCGAGGAAGATGGTGTGGGACCGGCAAGGTCTGTGTTTGGTCGGGTAGGCGCGCGTCGCGAGGAAGATTCGGTCGCAGGGAACGGAGTGGATGCGGAGGCAGCGGAGGGTGAGCGGTGATTGGCGAAGTCAGAGATGGTAGGTGGGGAGGTGGGACTGGTGCC
Organism: Hordeum vulgare subsp. vulgare; assembly: GCF_904849725.1. NCBI lineage: Eukaryota > Viridiplantae > Streptophyta > Magnoliopsida > Poales > Poaceae > Hordeum > Hordeum vulgare. Next base: position 649,126,636 of record NC_058519.1, on the reverse strand, counting down.
GGTAGTGGAGGCACGATCAATGCTGGGTGGACGCGTGGGAGCGTCGGTCGACGCAGGGGGTGCGCGAGCGGGCTGGCGCGACGTGCATGGAGCGGTAATCGAGGGCGGGAGATTTGGTCGGGGTGGTTGAGACCCGTACGAGGTGGCCGGATGGGATGGTTGATCTGGTGGGTGGTTAGGTAGGATTTTGCATGCATGATTTTCTGTGGACGTGGGATCCGGTGGCTGTGTGTACGGGAAGCAAGTCTCGTCGAAAACGACGTGGCGAGAGACGATGACGCGTCGAGATGTTAAGTCAAAACAACGGTAGCCTTTGTGTTCTAGGGGGTAACCGAGGAAGACGCAACGTACATCACGCGGTGAGAGTTTATGTGGCATGGTAGCGGCCGTGTGGGGGAAAGCACAGACAACCAAAAACGCGCAAGTGCTCGTATGATGGGTGGACGCCGTGTAGGAGGAAGTAGGGCGTGTAATCTGCAATGGCGCGAGATAGGCGCCGGTTGAGAAGATAGGTTGCCGTGTGCAGGGCCTCAACCCAAAAGGGTGGTGCGAGATTAGTTTGAAAAAGGAGAGTTCTGACAATGTCATTTGTGGTGCGGATGAGACGTTCCGCCTTGCCGTTTTGGGGAGAGGTGTGTGGGCATGAGAACCTATAAGCGATCCCATTTGAGGAGAAGAAAGAGCGTAGTGTGTGGTTGATAAACTCACCGCCGTTGTCACATTGCATAGCTTTGATGACGACATTGTATTGGGTGTGGACAAAGGAGAAGAAGCGTTGGAGAGTGGTGGAGGTGTCGGATTTGTTACGCAGCGGGAACGACCAGGAATAATGGGTAAAATCATCCAACACAACAAGATAATATTGATATCCAGAGAAGCTTACAATAGGTGATGTCCACAAATTACAATGTATAAGATCAAATGGTGCACATGTCGTACTAAAGGAGGAAGAAAAGGGTAGGCGAGGCTGTCGGCCTAGTTGACAGGCGGTACAAGTGGGTAGAGGGGCCTTATTGCAATCGGGGAGGAAGTCTCGAGCTAATGTGGAGAGTGATTGTGCGCCAGGATGGCCGAGGCGACGATGCCAGAGAGCGGACGAGGCGTTGGCGAGGAGCGCGGATGCCGGTGAAGGTTTATTGCCAGTGAAGGGGTAGAGGCCGTCGTGGCTAATGGAGATCATGAGGACCCTCCGCGTTCGTAGATCCTTCACAAGAAAACCACAAGGGTGAAATTCAACAGAGCAAGAATTATCCTTGGTGAATTTACGAACGGAAATAAGGCTGATGATGACAGTGGGGGAGACGAGAACGTCGGTGAGGCGGAAGTCGTGGGGTGGTAGGGTGGTGGTGCCGGTGGCTGTGACGGGAAGTGATTGACCATTGCCGACCAAGATGCGAGATGGTACATGTTGTAATGAAGAACTAGACGAGGTAAGGTTACCTGAGGTGCCCGTAACGTGTGAAGATGCGCCACTGTCGAAGTACCAGTCGGTGAAGGGAGTAGCCGGGACGCAGCCGTAAAAAATGGTATCAGAGCCAAGAGGTCTTGAGTTCAAGACCCTGCCAACGCAGTACTAGAAACAAAAATATTTTGCGGCCTACATCAATCCCATATCTAAGGTCTAAAAATAGCCTAGACGTGAGGGGGGTGTTGAAATATATTGCCCGCCTCCCTCCATCAGTTTGTACTTTTGGATGAGTTGGTTGGAGCATGAATTCAATATGGTATCCGAGCGAAGAGGTTGCTGTTGGGGAGGATGTGGGTGATTCGTAGGCGGGCAATCGGATGCGCGATCGGGCACGCGGTTGCCTTGGGGGCGGCCGCCCGAGCCGGAGGTGGTGGTGGAGGATCCCGCACCGGGAAGGGCGAAGGTAGACGCGCTCTCCTCGGCGGCGCAGTGTGTCATGGACTCTTCGGAGAGGACGACGCGGGAGAGCACCGTGTCGAAGGGCAGGCCTTGATCGCCAAGGACGACGCGGATGGTGTCCAGGCGCTTGTCCAGGCCGTGGAGGAATTGAGTCGTCAAGTCCACTTCGGTGACGGCGTACTCGATGTCGGCGAGGCTGTCGGTGAGGAGCTTGAGACGGCGCGCGTACTCGGTGACGGAGAGGTCGCCCTGCTTGAGATTGCGATACTGGCGGTTGAGGAGCATGAAACGAGCGGCACGATTGGCAAGGAAGTAATCCTTGATCTTGGTCCAGACGGCATAGGTGGTGGTGGCGCCGACAACATGATCAATGAGGGGATGGGCGAGAGTGGCGTAGATCCATAGGGTGACATGAGCGTCAAGCTCTCGGTATTGGGTGTCGGCGTTGGGTGGTGGGGGTGTTCGATCAAGAAGGAGACGCCATCACGAACAAGCACCATGAGGAAAAACGATTTCCACTTGTGGTAGTTGTGGTCGGCGGGGTTAAGAAGGAATTTGATGTGGTTGGTGATATGATCATTGAAGATCGGGTGGCGAGGAGGAGGCAAAGAGGGCGCCGGGTTGGAGGTGGTGAAGAGGGGGGCAAATTGGGAGATTGGGTTGCCGGCGGTGGCCTGGAAGGTGAAGGGAGGTGTACCAGAGGAGGCGATGGGCGACGTCGCGGCGGAGGCGACCGGGGTGGTGCTCGGAGGTGGCGCCGTGTTGGAGGAGAGGGAGCTGGGCGATGCGGCCGAGCTGGGGGCGCCGGAGCCGGAGGTGGGGGAGGTCATGGCGTCGCCTGGTAACTGATACCAAGTTGAATGATGTAATATTCACTGATAGTTACAATTACACAGCAATGCCTTTATATACACGAGGAGGAGAGACTGCCAATGGGAGTCGGCACACATGCCTTATGGACGTCTAGGATCCTATATTCTAGGCATGCACAACCGAAACCGTTACAACAGTTTAACAGGTCATGCGATCGACCGCCTTCATATTTTGATGTATTTTAGTTTTAGATGCATTTATTTCCATTTTTTACTATGAATAATCCCAGACGGAGGGAGTATTTCATTTCGTTTTACTTTTGAATTCATTTCATCTTTTGGGAACCAAACGCACGCTTGAATTCGTGACGTTTTTCTCTGTCGTCCGGCCGTCGGAATTTTCGCCGCACATCCCAAATCCCCGGCTCCGCCACCATCAGACACGCTCTCACTGTCGCGCCATGCTCCTCGCCAATCCCCTCCCGCCGCCGCGCTGCCTGCCGGCCTCCCGCATCCGCTGCCAGGCCCCGGCCCCGGCCCCGGCCCAGGCCCACCACCAGCCCGCCGCCTCCCGCGGCCTCCTCCTCCGCGGCGCCGGCTCCCCCGTCGTCAAGCGCCTGCCCGCCGGCGACTGGCTCCTCTGGTACCACTCCGGGGCGCGCGTCGCCCTCGCCACCTCCCCCGACGGCCTGCGCTGGAGCGCGCCCGTATCACCCGACCCGCTGCTGCCCTCCACCGACTGGTGGGTCTTCGACACCGCCGCCGTCCGCCCCGGCGACGTCCTCGTCATCTCTGGCCCCGACGCGCCGTCGTCGTCTTCGTCCCGCCGCCTCCCGTCCTCCTCCGCCGTGTACTGGCTCTACTACACCGGCTCCAACGACGCGCGCCTCGCGTCCCCGTTCCCCGCCGCGGACGTCGCCGCGCTGCCCGGCCTCGCCATCAGCCAGGACGGCCGCCACTGGGCGCGCATCGAGGGAGGCCACCACACCGGCGCGCTGCTCGGGGTCGGGGAGGACCACCCTCATGGCTGGGAGAAGCGCTGCGCGGCGGCTCCCAAGGTGGTGATGCACGCCGACGGGGACCTCCGGATGTACTACCACTCGTTCGACGAAATGTCGCAGAGGCACGCGGTCGGGGTGGCGAGGTCCAGGGACGGCATACGGTGGGAGAGGGTGGGGAAGGCGCTCGAGGGAGGCGGGCCTGGGTCGTTCGACGAAGGCGGGGTGCGGCAGGGGCATGTCGTCCGCGACCGCGCCGCCGGTCGGTACATGATGGCGTACGAGGGTTTGGATGGCAATGGCGGGGTGAGCATTGGGCTGGCCGTGTCGGAGGACGGGCTCAACGGGTGGAGGCGGTGCAGTGAATCACCAGCGCTGCGCCCGTCGGAGGATGATGATGAGTGGGACGTCGCTGGGGTCGGCGCCCCGTGCTTGGTGCAAATGGATGGGCCATATGATTGGAGACTCTATTACATGGGCGTAGGGAAGGACGGTGAGGCTGCAATCGGGATGGCATATTCAGAGGGTCAGGGTCTTCCGAGGTTCAACAAGTGTGACGCTCTTCTCATGTAAGGTGAGGTGTTGCTGTGTATGTTTCAGGGAATGTTAGTCGATGGTGAGCTTCTGCATGGCTCATTCGACAATGCTGATCAAGTCACCATGATAAAAATTTGATGTTAGTTTTACTTAGTGTCTTGATTCATCCTGCTTCGGTGCTTTGTAATTGTAACACCAATGTATTTGCACTGCTCTCAATTTGCTAGCATCGCTACCCCCTACATCCGTGGTCCAACAGTGCACGTCAGAGAAGCAATGGCGTTTGTCAAAATAGTAATGGCATGCTTGGGTCTGAACTGTTACCGAGACCAGATGGAACCTGTCTGGACACTGATCGCCTAATAATTTTTTACTGTCAGTTGTTTGCAAAGGTTTACTGTCATATTAGTTAGCTAGAGCACATTTTCATGATCACAGGTGGATCTAGACTTATAGTATGTAGGGTGCATATATGTAGCAGCGTGAAAGTGTGAATCTTTGCGCATCATTTCGTAGCGTATGTTCCTGTCATGTACCATTTGTTGTGCTCTTGTTTATCTTCTTCTACTTGGTTTTTGCTAATTCTTTTGCACTTAATTCATAGCTGGTGGCTTTTATGTTGTCCGGAACCTTCCAGCTTACAATAAAATCAACTTGTGCATATCATGCTAACGCTGTATCATGCGCAAGTGGCAGGGGTTAAAGTACGCACAAATTTCCACGAGTTCTTGTCTGTTGTTGCTAGTACCATCTAATACTGGTTGTTGGTTCAGTATGACGCACACAAGTTGGTATTGGTCCATCGGCTTCTCTAGTCTAGATTACAATAGTCATAACAGCTGCCCTATTTACTAACATGGCAGGACACCAGCGTCAGTTCTCACTAATCAATTCTTCCTCCAGGTATGCATATCCCTTTTTCACAACTTACATATTAGAGTAGAAGAGGTTATGGACAATGATATTCTGCAAATTAGATGTCTGTGCTGAGAAAGTGACTGTTTTATAAGGGCCTTTATGCACAGTCATATCTAAGTTATGCATAATACCATGGCAGTCTGTCTGATAGTAGATTTTTAAGTGCCTTATTTGCCATCGGTACTTCTATCCTGCAGTGCATGTCTTTATAATATATGTATTTGAGAAGAGGTATTTGCATTGGAATCACATGTACTTCTCCAAGCCCGTAGGATTACTATACTTTGAAAAATCACTTTGTCTGTATGGTTGCGAATTTACTAGTTGTAGTTATTGTTGGTATGTAATCCTGTGCTGGAAATTTTAACAGTCTAGGACCCTCTAAATTTAATGAAAATAATTGCCACCTATGCATGCAATCTTTAACCTGACTGCAAATTCCACCTATCAAATCGCCGTAGCTTCAAAGAAGTAGACTTGCAGTGTCTGATTTCATGATTTGTGTTATTTAGCTATTTCATGATTTCATCGTGATAACAGTTGTTAATTGGCCTTCATTTGAAATTGCAGTTAAATCCCTAGCTATATGCCACTGAAACATTGTGAACTTCTTCATTGTTCCATTGACAAGTTTGGTTCAGGCCAACATGTTAGTCAGACAGTGAGTGACACAGGGAGGGATGCAGTAAACAACAGCTGGGCATGAAAAGCCAACAGATCGTCCAGGCTTCCCTTTGCAGGAGGCAACCAAGTGTTAAACAATACGGTACAATCTTCCACTGGCACAAGAGGTTGATCTGGTCTGAAAAGCCATGTGCAGATGGAAGAACCTGTACCACAATCTTGAATAATGCAATGTTACATAGTTATTTCGATGGGGTCATGGATGTCCTTACTTCCTTCGCAATGAGGTAAGTGTTTCATCCCTGATCTGTCTCCAGTTAGTTTGTTCACATGTTCTCTATTCTAACACAGTGCAACTGTGCTGTTATAAACACAAATTATGTCTTTAAGATGTCATAATGCTTATTTTTCTTAGGCTGAATAATTCTTGTCATGAAATAGTTTTGGTATCCTGTCTACTTCTCTAGAGTGGATAGTGCAGCTCTTATATCCATGTGTTATATGTGTGCAGTGTTACGTTTATTCGTCATTTTGCTATCTTCCAATTTTCCCCACTATTCAGTATGTGTTTCCTCACACAGAACTGCAAGTAAAGCTACTCATGTAGTTTGATCTTGACCATTCACTGCACTAGTGGTCCCATATCATGCTAATACACGTTTATCCAGGTGTCATCTTTGTACTTTTCCAACTGTAATGCTTCCAGTATCTTCCTACATCTCACAAAAGCATTGAATTTTTTTAGTTCATAAGTTGTTCTTGGCTTCAGGTTCAGTTATAATTTTATTTCTTTTATCTTTTGCATGGAATAAATTCAGTTATTTAGTGCTTCCAGTTTAGACTTATAAACCAAAATGGAATCCATGGTCAATAAGGCATTGGCGACATCGCACTGAAAACAAGAAATAGCTTCACCAGTACAAATGGCATTTGCTAAAGAAACTTCCACTCCATCTACAGCATTACACCAAACAGTTAAATCTGAGAGACATTATAATAAAGTTCTTAATTCCAAGCATTGGTAGACATTGCATAATAAGTGTACGTTTTATACTGGGCTGCCAGAGCGTCGGTACCAAAAGGATTCCCCACCCTCCCGAGGACTCGTCCCAAAATGAAGCAACTCACTGAACATTGACCTGCTATAACTTCACGCAGGAAGAAAATTACCGTACGGTCTCACCAACCTGGACTTGGTGTCACCGCTGGTGGGGGGGTCCGGTCACCTTGGGAGTTATAGCAGCTTTTATTTCGAGGGCCATAGCCAAGTGGACCTGAATGCTAAACTCATACTCAACCGAAGTCAATTGTTTGTTACCCTTACATTCAGTTGATCAGTGAGGAGCTGTCCATCTTCGTGCACCCAGTAACCTGCACCAAAACAGAAGCATCAAAAGGGCATTTATGTCATGATGATAAGGCATGGAAAGTTCAGTTTTCATACCTTCATATCGCGCTAATGATGTATAGCTCTAGCTTGCCTTCTCCTGCTGCTGCTCTATTTAGCTCCTCTGCACTCAGCTGTCAGCTCTTGGCTTCCGAAAGGCAGCAGCATATTACGCGCCTACTCCAATGGGGCGATCGCCATGCTGTGACAAGGTTGGCCTGAAGAAAGGCCCATGGACTACGGAGGAGGACGAGAAGCTTCTTGCCCACATCGAGGAGCATGGACACGGGAGCTGGCGTGCATTGCCCTCCAAGGCCGGTGAGTCTAGAAAAGCTTGAATTTCATCCGGTTGCTGAGAAACAAAGGCGTCTTTCTACGGAGTTGGTGAGGGTTCGGCCAACATCTTGCAGGTTTGCAGAGGTGCGGCAAGAGTTGCAGACTGAGATGGACCAACTACCTGCGGCCGGACATCAAGAGGGGCAAGTTCAGCCTGCAGGAAGAACAGACCATCATCCAGCTTCATGCTCTTCTTGGCAACAGGTGTGTAGTGGCTTTTATCTAGTTTTTTTTTTCACTCAGATTATTACGGCACAGTTACCAACTTAAGCTCCCTTCGGGTTTAGTACAGATCCTTTTGTTGCCTCTTCATTAATATCTTACCTGCATCCTTTTCCGGGGCCAAGATCAAGTGCAGAGTCTCTGACCTTGTCAGACAGACTGCTGTCTGCCCATAACTAATAATAATAATGCATATGCATTCCACTCCTATTACATCTGAAAGCAAAAAATAGAAGACGAATAGTTTGTAGTGTTGAATGCACCAAACATCCCGCTCAACTTTCAGATTTGTCCTGATTTCTGCACCCCCAACAAAGAATTATGGCATTTCTGTTGTCCAGCAATAATAATGCATGAATATGCGTTCTATATATGTATATATGATCAATCTCTTAAGAAGTGTTACTTCCTGGGACTGTGCAGGTGGTCTGCCATCGCGACACACCTGTCGAGGCGCACCGACAACGAGATCAAGAACTACTGGAACACCCACCTCAAGAAGAGGCTAGCCAAGATGGGGATCGACCCCGTCACCCACAAGGCCACCAACGGAGCTCCGGCAGGCACAGCGGCCGACGTCAGATCGGCCAAGGCCGCGGCGAGCCTCAGCCACATGGCCCAATGGGAGAGCGCCCGGCTGGAGGCCGAGGGGCGGCTGGCCCGAGAGTCCACGATGCGCACAGCAGCAGCTTGTACACCGACTTCAATCCCAAACATGCCTCCAGACCCTGCCGCTTCCCCGTGCCTCGGCCTGTTGCAGGCATGGCAGGGAGCCAAGCTTGACTCGGAGTCGCCGACCTCCACACTGACGTTCATGGGCGGTAATAATAACAGTGTGGCATCCGAAAGCAACTCGGCGACCGCGATGTGGAAGTTGAGAAGCTATGATCCGGAGCGCGAGGAGGACGACATGCGCAGGTTCCTCCTCCGCGAGCAGCAGATGCAAGTGCTGGAGGGCGAGGAGGAGGAGCCATGGTTCCAAGGGGCCGCAGGCGTCGGAGCCGGCCTCACGGACATGCTGCTGCTCGCTGGGTCCGGCGCCGGTGGCGTGCATGATGCGCCGCCGGAGTGCTGGGGCGAGTCCAGCAATGGCAGCCAGGCCTCCGGGGGGGACGGAGAGAGCGGTGGTGGCGGCAGCAGCTACTGGAGCGGCATCCTCGGCATGGTGGTCAGCTCGGAGCTGCCATCGTCCCATCCCCATCTACCAGCATTCCTCTAGGACGGGGACGGGTTCAGGCGGAGTCCTCTCGAGTCTGTACATTTTTATTCTTCATTCATTTTTGGTCAAGGCTTGCACCAAAAACCCACCGAATCGGCTGCTGTGAGGATGCAGTAAATAAACTGGGATTGTACTCTTTATCATGGAGCAAGTAAAAAGGATCAAGATGAGTGCGTGCGTGTCGAATGATAGGTCATGCAGGAGCAGGACCGGCGACACCATAGTTAATGACGCACGGGCTTCACAGTTGGTTGGTTGAATGCCCAAGCTGCCGCCGTGTCCGTCTCCCTTGCCTTCAGATCAAGATCAAACCCCAGAATGATTGACCGGCACTGCTCAGATCAAAGCTTCGGTCCCCAGAGATTTATTATCTTTTGGAATAAATGAGGGAATTTTCACAATAATGAGGGACTGCTCAGTAAAGGTAAACATCCAGTTTGTGTTTTTACTCCATTTGGATGGATGCAAATGCGCTGAAAATGAGGCAATTGACACTGAAACCGCAAATACTACTCCCTCCGTCCATCCACAAATGTAAGATGTTCTAACTTTTTCTTGTGAATCAAATATATACAAACACGTTTTAGTGTGTTTGTTCGCTCATTTCAGTCCGTATGTAGTCCATACTGGAATATCTAAAACATCTTATATTTATGAACGAAGAAAGTATATATACAAGATAATACGAGTAGTACCAGTTTATAGTTCCAGTAACACATCAGTAGTTTAAAACCCAATAGAAACTTGTACCGGTTGTCAATGTCGAATTGCTTGGAGTAACGTCTGCGAGCCCAAAAAGTTTGGTATTGGGAAGCCAGACTGTATTGGCGGGCTTTGGGAGATCATCGACCCAATTTACCCCCTTATAGCCTATTTGGCCTTTCATCCTGCTCCTCATCCTTCGGAAGATTTGGGACCCCAGAAATGCCAAGACTTTCCGCTTCATCGACCGACACTTTGCCACGTCTATTAGACTCATGATCGCATATTTAGACCTTTGGTCACACAAGCTATGTAAAAATGCTGACAAGAAAACCGCCTTCTCGTAGCTGGTATTCCTCTCCTCACACGCATGTGTCCTCATGTAATTCTGCAAACTTGTAATCAGCTCCTTCGCAAAAAAAAATTGTGATCAGCTACGGCTGCTTTACCGTTGAGTAATATAATCAGGTGGGTGAACTCTCCCACCCCATGGTGATTCCTCAAAAAAAAAAAAACAATAGACGACCATGTATCAGTCTATCAGATCATTGTTGTCTAGCTTATAAGAAGAAAAAGAAGAGAGAGATGAATATGGTTGCAGCCTTTCCGGATGAACAGTGACATCGATGCTGTTTGCAGATAGTGCACTGCACACAAGAGTAGCATAAATGTCTGTTTAAGGTAATAATAGATGTTGTAATCAAATACTCCCCAGTTGGCCAGCTGTATAAATCAAATTAAATAGGCAGGCCAGAAATATAATTATAAAAACCCATCGCCATCACACCCTCTTCATTTTCTTATTCTATTTTGAAACTGCACCTTCTTCAGTTTTTGCACATACTCCACATGCTACTTATACAGACCATCCAAAATTTACAGGTGTGCTTGTTCTATTAGTTATATGGGGTACAAATGAAATGGTATCCAGTTAATTTTTTTCGGATCTTTCTAGTACCCAGCCCTAATGGCAGACCCAGAGCGCCGATAACATGAGGCTGGGAATGATCCTGCCTGCTGTTAGGAAAGCAACTTATCATTATTGAAGGCCCAAGGGGCATATATATATTACACAAGATTTGAGGTGCAAGGAAAATAAACATAGACTAATAAGGACTCCTAGACTAATACTAATACTTCCTAACACCCCCCTCAAATGCAAAGCGTATGCAATAGCATTGCATTTGAAGAAGTGCAATACTAAAAAAATAATAATCCAAATCTGCGTCTTGAGAGTGTCGTCGTAGCATGAAGAGTCTTCAAAACTTGTCGAGTCGCCGAAGGAGATAACGAAGAGATGGCACATCAGAGGTAGACACCGCATCACTTGAAGATACACGATAAGTATCAAGAGAAGATGGGTTGTCAAAAAAAGATGGCACATCAAAGAAAGACACCGAAGAGATGGCACATCAGAGGAAGACACCACATCACTTGAAGATACAACATAAGTATCAAGAGAAGATGGGTTGTCAAAAGAAGATGACACATCAAAAGAATAAAGCATTGCGCAGAAAATCATAGTACACGACAACCGTCGGCGAAAGAAGCTCGGCAGATAAGGCACGATAGAAAACAATGCAAAAGAAGATCAACAATGCAAAAGAAGTCCAGGAAATCCTATAGAAAACAACAAGGGCAAATAGGCCACAAAAATTGCATAGAAAAGATCAGGACCGGAGAAAGGCTGGCGGACTAAGGTATGGTGGACTCGCATGACGTAAGAAAACATAAAATATCAACGGATTTGGTGGATGCACTGGAAAACAAAGAAAACTAGAAAAGCATATACAAAACTAGATAGCAAGCATCAGCATGTGAGCAGCTGTGGTAGCTTATAGAAAAGAGCCAGCAAGCATGTAAGCAACTAGCAATAGGTAGCGTACACCATGTTGTAGCAACTAGCAAGTAGTAGCTAGTACCAGCGGGCAGCATGACGTGCATCTGAGCACGTATGAGGAGCAAGCGCGTGAGCAGGAAGGGAGCAGCCGTCGACTTCAATCGGACCAGGAGAGGCGTCCTCCAGATTTGGGAGCTGCAACCTGGGCAGCGGGCATCCAAACGGAAGCAGCGACAACATAACAAGCAGTTCACCAGATCGTGATCTGGGAACCTCTAGCGAATTGGTTGCAGCCTGACAAGCGAACAAAGAAACATCAGGTTGCGTGATCTGGAGATCTTGACCTTCGGTGGCTCTGCTCGATCTGGACGGAAGATTGCCAGGCGGCCCAAACCAGATGGAGGCAAGGTGTACACTGATGGGATCCAGCAGACATTAGCATCGATCCGGATGGGAGACCTGCTGCGGGGCACGACGATGGGATCGAAAGCGGGGCAACATCTGCAGCAGGGAACTTGACTTGCAGCGGTGATCCAGGGCCGACGGGGCCTGTGGGACGGGCCTCCCCGCTCTTCCTTCTCGATCCGATCCAGGACGGGGTGAGCAGCGGCTCGGCAAGAGGCACGCGGTGACTGAAGGCCGCGGCGGCTGGAGGCGGCGACGGCCAGGGACCAAAACGGATCGGGAGCGGGAGCAGCCTTGCGGCGGCGGCGGCCAGGGACCAAATCGGATCGGGAGCGGGGAGTTTGACGGGAGGAGCCTCGTTCCGCGGGAGCAGCCTCGTTCCAGCGGGATCTGGAGAAGCAGCGGCTGCAACAGTAGGAGATCGGGAGCAGCAGCTCGAGACGGCCAGAGGACGATGGCGGCATCGCGAGGGGAGGGAGCGTCCGGCCAAGAGGAGGTTGGTGGCGGCGCGAAATTGAATCTCCACGAGTGGCGCATGTGAAAAAATAACCTAAGGCTCTAATACCATGTTAGGAAAGCAACTTATTATTATTGAAGACCTAAGGAGCATATATATATTACACAAGACTTGAGGTGCAAGGAAAATAAACATAGACTAATAAGGACTCCTAGACTAAGGCCCTGTTTCTTTAAAAAGTCTTAGGACTTTTTTTAGTCTCAACTAAAAAATCCCTAGTCCCTACCTGTTTCTTTTCAGGGACTAAACAGGGACTAGAGGTCATTAAATGACATGCAAAAAGACCATGTTACCCCTATTATTATACTAGAAGTTATTAAATGACATGCTAAAAGTAGAGGTACTCTTGTAGAAAGTGTCAAAAAAGTCCCAAAAAGACCCTCCCATAGGGACTTCTTCCTTTAGTCCCAAATACTCATTTTTAGTCCCTAAAAGTCCCTCTTGTTTCTTTCACATGGGATTAAAAGGGTTTTTTTTTAGTCCCTACAGCAAAAAGTCTCTGTAAAGAAACACCCCCTAATACTAATACTTCCTAACACCTGCAACTCATTATCTGTTCTGAATTCCCTGTGGCATGAGTTGTACTAGATGTTACAAGTAGAAATAGATCCAGCTTTAGAGTTTATATTTACTCCGTCGTATGTTGGATGAACTTCATGTTACAGTCCTGCACGTTGGAGATTGCACAGTTTATGAAGAAAACAACTACTCCCTCGGTCCCGCAATGTAGGCCGTTTTTGCACTAAAGCCTGGTAACTCAGACAACTGAATACCATCTTATACCATCCATCCCTCCAATTACTCTTAAGGACGGGCGTGCATGAGAAAAAAAATAAAAGGAGAAAGCAAATACCGGGGGGGGGGGGGGGGGGGAGAGATTACAGGAGAAGAAAAAAAAAATAACATTTGCACATAGAAAGCACCAATGGCAATCTAGTAGAAGGTTCCTATCTAGGTTTCATTGCAACAGCATGCTAAACAAAGGCAATATCTTGGTTGTAAAATTATCAGAGTTCTATACCAAAGAGGATCAATTCGATAGGCTAATGGCAGCATGGGAAGATGTAAAACCAAGTTGGGGTTTTGACAGAAAGTACATACTGATGTAAATCACTGTGGGTGAATTTGTTTTTCGTGTGGAATCTTAGTAACTTACTATAGATGAAATATAAAGTGCCCCAACATACGGAGGCACCCAACTACAACTCAAGATAGATGTCATGAAGAGGAGATAAACATAGGTGTGAACTGAAAACAATTGGGATTTCTAAGGAAAGGAGGTACTGTATTATTTGAAAATTTACCATCTTGTACCATCCATCCCTCCACTGCTGTAGTTTGAAATTTACCAAGTTTGTAGAAAAAAATTCAGTATCAATGTTCAGAATACCAAATCAATATCATTAGATCCATCATGGAATGGTATTCTTTTCTACAGTGTTATATTTAACCGGTATAGTAGATGTTAACAAGTTTCAATATAAATTTGGTCAAACTGTACAGAAAAAAACTAGCATGCAAAGTAGTAAAAAAGAACAGAGGGAGTAACAATGCTGCATTGTCGACCAGTCATACAACAACAATTACACAGGAGAAGGGCAAACCAGGAACAATGGTGAAAGCTCCGCAATCCAAGTCCCAAATCTTGATTTTGTAACCAGTTAGTGACCAACACGCAGCACAAACCAATAGATCAGCACAACATGCGAGACGAATCAACTTACAAATGGATCCGAGTCACTCCATGTGTCCAACTAGCTAACACATCCAAGGCAAGCAGCCCTTCCAGCTGAAGGACTTGTTGCCCTTGGCTGCAGTCGTCCTCCTCGACACCCTGGTGCCGGCAGGCCCCTCGTCACCTTGCACGTCCTCTTCAGCTACGCTACCCGCCCCTGCACCCTCCACATGTCCAGCCCCAGTCCCAGCCCCAGCGCCTCCTTCTCGTCGGACATCAGCATGGGTTGTCGCTGCATTGCACAAGCTCACACCATTACATTCACACAAGCCCATGCTAATTTTAACTTATCTGATAGTTACACTTAAAAGTTGCACACTGCCAAGGCTGAAATTACTCTATTTTATGGCGCACAACTATTAGCCGTTAAGCGAAAATATCTTGTATATGAAGCGACCTTGAGATTTGAATGGTTCTATGTTGATTGAAAAGCAATAGTAATGTGATCCAAGGTTTAATGAAATGGCAGGTAACTTATGAATAGAGAACCCGGTTTGAAATCCAGCAATTCTGTACTCACAAAATTCAACAAAGTTCCGTAAAAAAAAAATCCTAATGGTGCTAGATCAGTTAAGCTCAATCATGGAGAGCAACCGGCAATTGTGTAATACTTCAATTTGTGTGAACTGAAAACAATTGGGAGTACTATTTTGCATGACAGATATTTTATGTACATTAGAGGAGATAAATATTGCGGTCATTTGAACTGTAAGCTGTGTGATAGTGATATGAAGGGAAGGAAGTTTGTGGCATTCAACAGAAAGCTTACCACTTGGCACTGTCGGTGACGCTAATAACGACGGCGGGAAGTTGCAATATATGTGAGATGGTTTGGGCAAAGAAGCGCACACCCTCTCACACTGCAATGTGTTGACGTCCAGCGTGAAACCACCTGACTTGACCAGCGAGCTTCCACACTGATACACTGCACCCGTGAGCAAGGACCCAGAATCCAGCGAGAATGTCTTCATCTCCAACATAAACATTGTTCGTGTGATCATGCTTACCTCTCCATCGGCCAGATCTCCTTTTGCCTGATCAACAAACCCTTCCTCGGGGTGGCCACATACAACCTGAAGTTTTGAGTTCCTTGAAAACTAGCGCTTTTAGAGGATGGATCCGGTTGACATGCTCTTTTGTAAATATAACCTAACATACCGCAAACTACACATCACTCCGAGAGTCGTTTATACTTTAAAAGATGGTGTTTGATGCCTTTCACAATGGATAATGCGTTTTTAAGCGGTTTCCCCACATCCAATTTAACCCGGGCCCGAAAAAAATTCCCAAAGAAATTTTGTGGTGCTGGTTCAACGTTTAGGAATTCTCCCACTTCACTTGCAAGCGCTTTTTAGCAGCCCCATCAAACCATCTAGGAGATCATGGATGTGAATCCAGATGTCTATATTGAATAATTGAATTTGAGCTCAGCTTTGTGAACTCATCATAGGGTGCAACAGTGAAAAAAATACGTCCACGGGTCGCTGCCCATAGCTTTCTTCTGGTCATCGAGACATGAGAATGGCATCGTGTACAGATTTTTCATCCAAAGATCTGATTTTAACCTCTTGAGCAAGAACTCACGTAAATCACTTATTCTTATAGAACCAAAAATTACTATACTCCATATCCGTGTTAAACTGAAGCCCTAACTCTCATATCTCCAAGGAAATCCAGCAGGGTTAGGAAGGACTACAAAAGAGCGCCCCTGGGTCAGCCCGAGCGGAATCCAAGCATCTCTAGGGAGGTGACGATTGGATATCTCAACGCCGGTACAATTGCGGTAAGAGAAGAGGAAGCCCTAACGAGAGAGAACCGACACTCCGTCGCTTGATCCATGTCGTGTTGCAGATTTATTTTTTACTAAATGCATTACTGGTCTATTCTCTGCACGCCACATGTCATATGGTCACCATCGTAAGTTTTTAAAACTAGCATGTTGTTGCAATTTCTCATCACAACAACGGTATTGTTGCAGGAGCTGTATTCTTGAAATACGATAGTAGGACGATGCGACACTTCTGCAACATAATCTCAGTTAAAAAATACTATATTCTACAACATAATCTGAGTTGCAAAAGAAAATCTGCAACGAGATCGTAGTTGCGGAAAAACTGTAACAAGACCTAAGTTACAAAAGTGAAGGATGTGTTTGAAAAGATTCGCCGGCTGACGCCCACATAATTTAGGTTAGTTCGATACAATTATCATCGTCGCCGGCTCCACTCGCCTCCTCCAAGAGTCGAACCCCCAAAACCCTAAACCCATGGCGCCGCTCGCCCCCTCCGCCGGCGCCCGCCTCCTCCGCCGCCTCCTCTCCACGGCTGCCGAGGTAGCACGGGAGGCGGCGCACCCCGCCGCGAAGAACCCGAAGAGAGCGGCACGCCCCGTCGGGAAGCGGGCGGCGCGCGCCGTCGCCCCCCAGGACGCGAAGGTGGCGGCGCATCCCGCGGCAGAGCCGGCGCCGGACGCGGAGGGCGCGAAGAAGGCGGCGGCGGCGGGGACCAAGGACTCGCGCCCGCTGTACCGTCGGCTGTCGGCGCTGGGGAACGCCGGGGAGGGGAGCGTGTCCGCGGTGCTCAACAAGTGGCTACGGGAGGGGCGGGAGACGCGCTCCGTCGATCTCGAGCGCTACGTCAAGGAGCTCCGCAGGTACAAGCGCCATTCCCAGGCCCTCGAGGTATGAGCGATTATATCCCCTTCACCTTTGGCATCCCAGCAAGCTCTCTCTTGTTCTCTGCTTGTTGATTAATGGTGCTCTGCTTAGGACGGGATTGGTACCAGAAAGATGGTTTTTTTGCAGCATTTTTCTGCAATGTGCTCAATTAATTTGGAACGCAGCGAGTAGATCAAGTGATTCAGCGAATTTATGTATTGGTCGTCCATTATTGGATTGCACGAATGGAATAGGAGTAATCCTTGTGAAATCTTAGCTTCGCTCATTTCGTTCAGCGCCTTTTTTTTTGCGGGTTCGTCCAGCACCCTTGGATGCAAGGATTTTCCAGATTTGTGATGGAACTAAACTGTTTCCTCTGAAATTGAACAGCAGAGCTCTGTATCACGGGTATGTTTGATTGATGCCCCATACAGATTTTTGCCCAAGGAATCCTGTGCCCTCACTAGGCCAAATTTTTTTAGGAAATTGTGAGGGGAATGGGCGGGCACTCATAGACATCCACTACTTTTGCGACAATTCAAGCAAGAATTGAAATATGAATGGGCTGCCAGACGTTTGGCAGCGCTAATGTGGGCACCATCCGAACACAGCCTACATATGTACACCCCAGAAAGAATTCCGTAGGCTATATCAGCAAATGCTTCGTCAACATTGATAACCCCTTTTCTTAGCGGTAACAGAAATACTTTGATAGAACCTTTAAAGATCCTTTGAACTAGATTCTATGAGCATTTCTGCAGCACATCACACCACAGAAGCATCAGACCAGTCTGCTGAGTGCTCACCCTTAGAATGCTTGTTCTCTTTCAGAGTTTTCTGATGTGCGTATAAAATAATATGTGATCAAGCAGAGTAGGGAGGAGGTTTGATATGCTTCATGTTCCATACTTTCAATATCTTTTTTGTTTTTTTGTTTTTGAGGCAACCATGTTTCCAATATTTGTAATACTATTTTTATCACAACTATGTGCACAGTTGTCCTTAGGGGGCCAGAAAAATATTACTTCTGATATGGCTGGAGTTCTCCAACTCATCTTGTTTTGCCTTCTGCTTGTACTTCTGCTATTGGTGTTTAATTATGTCTGTTGTACTCATGCAAGGATTTGTCTTTTCTTATGGCAGTTGATGGATTGGATGGTTCATACAAAGGGTATGAACATGTCTTACACTAACCATGCAATTCGTTTGGATCTCATCTACAAAGTGCGTGGCCTCGAGGCAGCTGAAAAATATTTTGAAGGCCTTCCTGATCCAGCCAAAAACCATCGAACCTTTGGGGCACTTCTGAACTGTTATTGCTCATCGAAAGAGGAAGAGAAAGCAACAGACCTTTATCGCAAGATGGATGAGCTAGGCATCTCATCCAGTACTCTGCCCATCAACAATCTGATGTCCCTGTACATGAAGTTAGGCCAGCATAAGAAGGTTTGCAGCCTGTTTGAGGAGATGAAGGAGAAGAATGTTAAACCAGATAACCTGACGTGCTGCATTCTGATGACCAGCTTGGCGGCATTGAACAAAATAGATGACGTTGAACAAGTTTTAAAAGAAATGGAAGAAAAGGATGGGGTTCTAGGGTGGTCTGCATACAGCACACTGGCTTCCATCTACCAGAGTGCTGGTTTGGTTGAAAAAGCAGAGTCTGCTCTGAAGAAACTTGAGGGCCTTGTTCAAGATCGTGATGGCAGGCAGCCTTTTGATTTCCTCATGAGTCTATATGCTTCCGTAGGCAATTTGAGCGAGGTCAAGAGGGTGTGGGGCGTGGTTAAGGCCACTTTCCCAAAGGTGACAAACACGAGCTACTTCAGCATGCTGCAGGCTCTTCTTAAGCTCAATGATGCCGATTACATGAAGCAGGTCTTTGAGGAATGGGAGTCCAATCATGAGTTCTATGATGCCAAACTGACTAATGTGATGACTCGAGCCCATCTGAAGAACGGCATGGCCAAGGAAGCGGAGCTGTTGTGGGAGAAGGCCAAGGAAAAGGGTGCCTGTTTCGACTCCAAAACATGCGAGTTGTTTCTCGATCACTACATGGTGGCAGGGGACATGAAATCAGCGCTGAACTGGGTCGAGAATGTGACGAAGCTCCCCAAGAAAACAGCAAAGCTAGACCAGGACAAGATCCCCAAGTTCTCCAAGTACTTCGAAGAGCAGAAGGACGTGCAGGGTGCGGAGAGGTTCTGCCGCTGCCTGAGGGCGCTCGGGTGCATCGACGGCAAAGCGTACGAGTCCCTCCTGCGGACTTATCTGGCGGCTGGCGAGACGAGCCGCTCCCTCCGGCAGCAGATCAAAGACGACAAGATCGAGATATGCTACGACATTGGGAAGCTGCTGAAGAGGTTGGGCGACAAGGGGCGGTGAAATGGTACTTACCTATTTGTGCCCCTAGTTTACATCGGTGGTTTCTTCCATGAACGAATAACATAAAGCAGAAATTGTAGGTGAGAAGTGTTGCCGGCCCTTGTTCTGGCTCATCGAAGTTTGGTGCTTTTGCAAGAAGAAGCAGAACTAGGCCGGAGCAAAGGATTTTTTGTGCTAGCACAAGTTTTAGTCTATCTCCGAGAGGGCTTTCTCCTACACTTATTCTTTTTTCTTCTTCTTTTGTATGTATTGGTTGTTTCAGACTTTGAGTACTGGAGCAAGGATGCTACTACAGGATCGTTTCTTATTCTGTCTCTGCGCGCAATCAGTGGAACCATGCTCGTGTCAGGCTTTGTGAACAGCAGGTGAAAACTAGAAACAACAACCAGATAGCAAGATTGTAGTAGCAATGCTGCTGCTTAGTAAAAACATGTCTGAAAACCAAGGGAACATTTGCTTTCCTCCCTGCCGACGACACGCTTCATCATCGGCGGCGGCCATATCTAACCCCATGACGCAAAACGGGGTGCTACATTTTGTCTGCCACTGTGAATATGAGTTATTCCTAATAGTTTGTGGATTTCAAGCTTGTCGGTTGAGTATATTTTTTCTTTCTCATAGTGGACAACAGCACCGTAATGGTCGGGGCTCATTGTAGCCATGTAGGGCTTACCAAGCATCTCATGGCAAGACCTACAAATTTCTTCTTTTCTCGTAATTTTTAACTGCCTGGCGTGCTACAACTGGGTTGCAATTCTTGAAAATACACACAACATGCACTTTCAAAATCACAAGAAAAATAATAATACATAACATGCAGGTGGCAACCCAATCAAACGGGTCTAAGCAAGTTATAGGGTCGTGACATCATAACATTGACACCGAAGCATAATTCAAATACAACACAACATTATCCAAAAAGCCAAAAGATAATTAAAATAACAGATTCAAACGAACAAAGGACGCGTCGGCAAGAGCTGGTTCTCCAAGAAAGAATATAAACACTCCCATGTTCGTTCAAAAGCAACAAAGGAAACCTCAATACACACGTCATGACCAAACATCAACCAAATTCCCACACGCAGAGACACACAAAGGGAGAGACCGCTCAGATCAGATCAGATCGGCGACGTTCATGGGCATTTCGTCGATCTGCGTGCTATAGTACTGCTCCATGTCCCTCAGGATACGGATGTCGTCCTTGCGCACAAAGTTGATTGCCACACCCTGCGCATATTATCATTTTTCATATATGTCAAGCAACAAGAGTATTAATTGTGCTGCAAAGATTTGGGATGCAGAGAGCAAACATTTGCTTCAGATGAGTGAGTGACACATTACATGTTTACTTTTCATACAGTTTAAACAAAAAACAATCTCAGGCAGTCCCATAAGAGGGGTGACTTCAGTCTCGCAGGAGGGGTGGGTGTGTAACTTTACCTTGCGTCCAAAACGCCCAGAGCGACCGATGCGATGGATGTAAAGCTCACGGTTATTCGGGAGATCATAATTAATGACAAGAGAGACCTGAACAAAGGCAAATACATTCAGTCAGTAACCAAGGTACGAAGTCATACAACAGCGTCGGGTACCAACAAATGAAAAAGCTGAAACTGGGCAACAAGACTTGCCTGCTGAACATCCAGCCCTCGAGCCCAAACATCTGTTGTGATCAGAACACGGGTTGTGCCACCCCTGAACTCACTCATGATCGCATCCCTTTCCTTTTGAGGCATGTCACCATGCATCGCTGATACAGTAAAGTTGTTTGTGCGCATCCTTTCAGTAAGCCAATCCACCTGGTGGGCACAAGGAAACTATCGTTTAGCAAGCTGTGAACCATCAATTATGTCAACTGGACATGGTTAACAAATCTTGACAAGATTTTATACACTTCACTCAAAGAAGCACATCGCTACAATTTTATAGTGTAACCAATAGCAAACCCAAAACATAGTAAATTGTCACAGTGATATGCATGCAGCAACAAAGTGAGATGTATATGAAATGTCCACAAGGATAAAGAAGAAATTGGTGGACAAAATGCTAATTGGAGTGCAGTAGTTGGTTAGAATAAAGCAATCAACTGAGCTAAACATTACCTTTCTCTTAGTATTGCAGAAAATGACAGCCTGGGTGATGGTAAGTGTATCATAAAGATCGCACAGCGTATCAAACTTCCATTCCTCCTTCTCAACAGCAACAAAGAATTGTTTGATGCCCTACAAACATTAAATGAAAAATGTAAGTGCTAAATAAGACAAGAACACTAAAGCAAAAGAATTGGTGATATTTACCTCTAGGGTCAACTCATCACGCTTTACAAGGATCCTGACTGGATCAGTCATGAACTTGCTAGTTATCTCCAAGATGTCATGGGGCAGAGTTGCAGAGATCAGGACAACCTGCATATGGTCCAATAATACACAATTAGAAAAGTATGAGATCTCTGCCAGGGAGATGGCTTTTTTTGTAGTCATGAGGCTTAGTGCTCATGTTAAGTTTAACTCTAAAATGCCCGCTTTTCCCATTTAGAGTTCACTACTAAGAGAATGCTACATGCTCAACCAATAATGTGCTGAAAGAAAAAAGAATAACAACAGAAAGGAACAACAAATCAAGGAGCACACAAATCTGTCCCTATAGTTAAAAACAAACCATTCGTGGTTAGCTACTGGCAGATGACTACAGTAAAGGTGCAAGACATGGGTATTGCACAAGGACACAAAAATACAAGCAGGTGACAACTTGAATTCTGTAGTAAAACACATCAGCGCGATGACAGGACAGACTGATAAACTAGACAAAAGAGCAGTTTGAGAAAGGTTTAATTTCAATGACCAACCTGAAGTTCTGGGGGGAGGTATCTGTAGACATCATAAATCTGATCCTTAAAACCTCTGGTCAACATCTCATCGGCTTCATCCTAATAATATGAGAGAATGTTAACACTTGCAGAACTTGAGCAAACAAAAAACAAACAAATGCAGTATGACAAGGGCAAACTAACCAGGACTAGGAGCTTGATGGCTCTTGTGCGCAAGGTCCTTCTCTTGATCATATCACATACTCTGCCCGGGGTTCCTGAGACAACATGCACTCCAGCCTCAAGCTTCCTAATATCCTCGCCGATACTTTTGCCACCGACACAGGCATGCACAGAGACACTCATGTAGTTACCAACAGCTTGCATCACTCTCTCTGTTTGTGTGGCCAGTTCCCTAGTTGGTGACAGTACCAATGCTTGCACCCTGCAGAATCAAAATTGTGCCCAATATTAAGTTGAGCTTTAACTTTCGGAGCAAGTGCTATATATACATTATCAAAGCTAGTCTTGTACAGAGGTAAACAATGGTGAATTGCACAGCTGGTAAATGCATAAGAAAATAAATACTCCTATATGGTGGCGCTAGCACAGATGGGGAACCACAATGTTCGCCCACATAACAAGGAAAACCCAGAGCTATGCCAAGAAATATGCACATCCTTAAGAAAAGCGACAACAGGAAAGCAAATCAAAGGAATTGACCGCAGAGGAGACAAACAAATTTAAGCTATTGCATCAGACAAAACAAGCACAAGTTTGGAGAGTTACCTGAAAGAAAACATCCGCCTGGAGAGTTAGCCTCCCTTCAACTTCCTGAAAAACAACCATTCCTCTGCATCTTCTTTCACGTTGAAAAAGTCGCTGATGGTAGGAAACGTAAAAGTTACAGAGTAATAAACAAGCAATTCCTACAGACATAGTTGGAAAGCATATACACAGGACACTATGTTATTTAACAGTAACAAGCTCTGGTGCACTTCTACATCAAATTACTACAAACAAATGATGAAAATATAGGAACTTTCAGCAGTTCTACAGTGACAAACAAAAAGTTGAAGATGGAGGGAGATGATGTAGTTAGAGCACAATTGGTTGATGCAACCTGAAATTGAGACAAATACAGGAGCATTTGCATTTTTAACCTAGGAAGAGCAAATGCACAATCTAACTACAGCAGGTCTTACAGTGAGGAAGAAGGCCAAAAACACAACAAAGATAAATTACAAATGGAGCACTCAGTTTTATTGAAACTACAGTAATATCAACTAAAATAGCAGTTACCCAAACTGCAGGTACAACATCAATTTGGCATTTAAAGCTTACATGGATAAAGAGGGACAAACAGAACACAAAGAAAACAGTAAAAATATGAGAAACCAAGTGTAGATGGAGCACTAAGTTGTATGAAATTTACAGTTAGGAATGACTAAAAATACATGCAAGCTATGTTGCAACAACAGTAATATCAAAGTGTAAACCACAGTCTAAGAACAATAACGGGGTGTTTGAAAATTACAGTTTGAAAGAACTAAAATAAAATAAAGCTAGGTTGTAATAACATTACTATCCAAGTGAAACCACAGTGTAAGAACTGCAGCTTTGGAAATCATATTTTAACAGAACTGAAAATACAGAAGGCTTTTTGCGTTAGAAAGGCTTTTTGCGTTTTCTCGAAAATACAGTAAGGCCGCGCTTGGGAGCCCTGGATTGTTTCACACCCGTATTGAAGATACAAGTGTGATTTACTCGTCACTGGAAAGTGGAAACAACGCATAAAATACAGGCGTAATGAAACCGACAGGCCGAGGTCTGTAACGAAAACCGACGAGTTACACATGTAATCTAGAAAACCGGTGTACATTTTACCAGTCGAAAACGACCAACCAATCGCTTCGCCCAAGACCATCCGTTTTTGTTTACAAGCGTCAGTTTTACAAGCGGTTTTGGCTGGAAAAGGACGATCCAATCACGGCCTAAATGACCGACCCCACTGAATTAACGGCACAGAAACAAGGAACTGATAAGGCATAAGACAAACACATTGTAAAAGGCAGACACAAATGTACTTGTAGTAACAGGTTCCACAAATCTATTTTGGATAAGTGCATGAGACGAGTTGTGGCAGCGGGCGATGGCAATCCAAGACGAAAGTTTGAGAATCTAGCGAGAGCGACGGTGGCGGAGGGAGGGGGAGGGACGGGCATGGGCTTACTCGTGGATGTTGGTGTCGACGACCTGGCAGACGGAGAGGGAGACCATGGAGGTCTTGCCGGTGCCGGACTGGGCCTGGGCGATGACGTCGCGGCCGGCGATGATGGGGACGACGGCGCGCTGCTGGATGGCGGAGGGCTTCTCGAAGCCGTAGCCGTAGATGCCGCGGAGCAGATCCTCCCGGATGCCCATGGCGTCGAAGCTTCCCACGACCTCGACCCCCGCCGAGGTCTCGAAGGTGAGCTTGTCGTCGTCCATAGGCCCACGCCTGGAGGAGCCCGCCGCCGCCGCCGCCGCCGCCATTGGAGAAACCCTAGCCTGTGGGGGGTGAGACCGACGTGGGGAGCAGCAGAGGTCGGGAGGAGGGTGGCTCTTTTGCAAGTGGGTACCTGGCAGTTTGCAGTCCTGTCATGGGCCCTTAGAGCATCTCCAACAGTTCGCATGTTCAATCGATGGTAAAATTGTTCACATCAGCAACCAACATCACATCATACAAGCTTTTTAATGAAGTGTATGTTAATCGTATGTAAAATACTAAGCGGATCCATTAAATATTGAAAAAATAACCATACTTGCCTTGGAGCTTGTGCGTGAACCGTTGCTTCAAGTTCATACAATTTCATTCTCTCTCTTCTTTTATTATGTGACATGTCATCAAAATCATTTATGTGACAATTTTACCAACGATGATCATACGACCATTGAAGATGCCCTTATCGAGCTTCATTTCCACTCTGGTAGTTTAGGAGTTCGAATGTTGAAGATCACAATTTAACGAAACATGTACGTTTTTGTCATATGTCTCACAATATGCGAGATTTTTTTAATCTAAACATACTTTTATTTAAATCTCATAGATGTTCATAGGGATACAAATAATGTTTGGAGGGTTTAACAGCCACACATGACGTCCAAAGTCCAAACAAAAAGCATGCTTAGCAAGGCTATGTGCCTTGATATTGGTAATTCTACCTTCGAAGATGAAGGTGCAAGAGTCAAAACTATCTGAGGTATCCTTGATCTCCTTCGAGACGCTCGCGTAGACACCCCCCGTGCAGGTTTTTGATACCGTTGACTACCCACTGGCAGTCACTCGCGATGAGTATACGATGGAGGTCCAAGTCAGCTGCGAGGGCCAGAGCTTCACGACATGTCAGAGCTTCCAGAGTGGTGGGGTCCGAGACCCAATTAATCTTGATAGTCGACGCTCCCAAAAAAACTCCACATGAGCTTCTGCATACGACACTGAAGGAGACGAAATTGCCCTTTCTAGAGACTGCCCCATCAACATGGATTTTAGCTGTCCCTTCCGGTGATGGTAGCCACCTGGCCCTTGGCTCTGCAACAGAGCGGGATCCTCCTGAAGCTCCTTTCTGACCTGCATCCTCAATCTCCCGGATATACTTCAAGATGAAGTTATA
Organism: Hordeum vulgare subsp. vulgare; assembly: GCF_904849725.1. Taxonomy (NCBI): domain Eukaryota; kingdom Viridiplantae; phylum Streptophyta; class Magnoliopsida; order Poales; family Poaceae; genus Hordeum; species Hordeum vulgare. The sequence goes on along the minus strand of NC_058519.1, from coordinate 649,101,017 downwards.
GGTTGAAAGAGGGCTTTGAAAAATGTGCTCGTGGAGAGCTTGTCGCCTAGCAAACCAAAGGGCCCATAGTATGACAATCACCAAAGTGAATTCCTTCGAAGAGAGCATGTCTTGGACCGTGAATAGCCATCACTTCACATCTGGTTCGGTAGTGTTGTTCAAAGCCTTCACAAGGTCCTGATCAAGGAGAGCCCAAACGCACCTCGCAACTGTGCAATGCAGCAAGGAGTGTTGCCAAGAGTCCTCGGCTCCACAAAGACCGCAACAAGTCATGGTGGACATGTTCATGTGATGTAGCACATCTGATGTGGGAATAGATTGTTGGGCCAATCTCCATAAGAATATTTTCAGTTTTGAAGGAACATTCACCTTCCATAGCAGCTCCCAAGAACGCTTCTCGACATCCATGTTGGAAGAGTTAGCTCTTCCCTCCAGCCAAGCCTCTCTCCTCATCTTGGTCTCCACAAGCATACGATAAGCGGACCGAACTGAGAATACACCTCAGTTTTCATGAACCTATGACCAGAAGTCCTCAATGTTACGAGTGTAGAGGGGGGTGGAGAAGATCGCAGCGGCATCAGTAAGCGGAAACACTTCTTCAATCAAGTCTCGGTTCCATTCTGCACTAGGCAGAATGAGCTCACTCACCATCGAAGGGGGGTTCAGAACTCTGCTCGTAATTGGTCTCATATTCGAGGATCGCGACAACCAGTTGTGGTGCCAGATACTTGTTGAAAGTTTGTTCCCAATTCTCCTGATAAGCCCTTGTGTGAGAGCATCACGGCCATCAATTATAGTGCGCCAAATTTGGGAGGGTGTTGTGCCAAGTTCAGCTTGTAGAAGTTCTCCCGTATGGAAATATTTGGCCTTGAGGATTCAAGCACTAAGAGATTCTGGATCCGTTAAGATCCTACACGCTTATCTAGCCAGTAGAGCAAGGTTATAAAGTTTGATATATCTGAATCCCAAGCCGCCGCAGTACTTCGGTTGTGTCATAGTGCTCCAAGGAACCCAATTAGGCTTCCGTTTGCCCTCCTGTCTGCCCCACCAAAACTTTCTAATCATGGTGTTTATATGTTCACATAGACCGTGAGGGAGTCTGAAGCGGGACATGGAGTAAACTGGAATAGCGTGTGCCACCGATTTGATAAGAATTTCTTTCCCACCTGCGAACAGGAGCTTTTTCATCCAGCCCTTGACCTTGTTCCAAACACGATTTTTTAAGAATTTGAAAGCGCCATTTTTGCAGTTACCTACATCAGATGGCATTCCCAAGTATCTATCCGAAAGAGATTCATTTGGACTATTCAAAATCTGCTTCACCTCATTCTTCAAATCTGATGGGCACCGCTTACTGAAGAAAACGATGGATTTGGAGAGGCTTACCCTTTGGCCCAAAGCGTTACGATAGGTTTCCATTAAGGTAGACAACTCATTTGCTCCATTAGAACTAGCTTTGACAAACTGCAGACTATCATCGGCAAAAAGCAAGTGGCTTACCGGCGGAGCCGTCGGTGCAACTTGAATTCCAGTGAGATGTGATGATTCATCTTGGGTTTTTAAGAGGCACGAAAGGCCCTCCGCTGCTAGCAAAAACAGGTATGGAGAAATAGGGTCTCCTTAACGGATTCCTCTTGTAGGGGAAAATTGCCCGAGCTTACCACCATTGAACATGACTGAAAACTTCACCGAAGTGACCATCCTCATGACCGAGGCAACCCATGTTGGAGCAAGGCCCATCTTGGTCATGATAGCTTCTAAATAGCTCCACTCAACACGATCATATGCCTTCATCATGTCTAGTTTAACAACACAATACCTATTCTTCTGGGCTTTGTTTCTCTTCATAAAATGCAAACACTCGTAAGCAGTAATGATATTGTCGGTAATCAAAAGACCGGGGACAAAGACAGACTGCTCCTCGGAGATAATGTCAGGCAAAATAATTTCCAGCCTATTGGATAGAACCTTAGAGGCAATTTTGTAAAGAACATTACATAAGCTAATGGGTCTGAATTGAGCAAGATTGGAATGATCTTTCACCTTTGGAATTAGCACAAACATGGTCTCATTTATAACCTGAGGGCTCTCTTCACCTTAGAGAATACGCATCACAACATTGGTGACTTCTCAACCACAAAGCTCCCAATGCCGCTGGAAAAAGTGCGCCATGTATCCATCAGGTCCCGGGGCCTTGGTGGGGAACATCTGGAAGAGGGTTGTTTTAATCTCCTCCCCTGTATAAGGAGCTGTGAGGCCGGCGTTGATAGCTGATGTCTACTACGCAACCTTCTCCTTGTAGACGTTGTTGGGCCTCCAAGTGCAGAGGTTTGTAGGACAGTAGCAATTTTCCCTCAAGTGGGTGACCTAAGGTTTATCAATCCGCGGGAGGCGTAGGATGAAGATGGTCTCTCTCAAGCAACCCTGCAAACAAATAACAAAGAGTCTCTTGTGTCCCCAACACACCCAATACAATGGTAAATTGTATAGGTGCACTAGTTCGGCGAAGAGATGGTGATACAAGTGCAATATGGATGGTAGATAAAGGTTTTTGTAATCTGAAATTACAAAAACAACAAGGTAACTAGTAACAAAAGTGAGCATGAACGATATTGCAATGCGTGGAAACCAGGCCTAGGGTTCATACTTTCACTAGTGAAGTTCTCTCAACAATAATAACATAATTGGATCATATAACTAGCCCTCAACATGCAACAAAGATTCACTTCGAAGTCACTAATAGCGGAGAACAAACGAAGAGATTATTGCCGGGTACGAAACCACCACAAAGTTATTCTTTCTGATCGATCTATTCAAGAGTCCGTAGTAAAATAACACGAAGCTATTCTTTCCGTTCGATCCATCATAGAGTTCGTACTAGAATAACACCTTAAGATACATATCAACCAAGACCCTAATGTCACCTAGATACTCCATTGTCACCTCAAGTATCCGTGGGCATTATTATACGATATGCAGCACACAATCTCAGAATCATATATTCAACCAACACATCGAACTTCAAAGAGTGCCCCGAAGTTTCTACCGGAGAGTCAAAACGTGTGCCAACCCATATGCATAGGTTCCCAATGTCACGAAACCCGCAAGTTGATCACCAAAACATACATTGAGTACTCACATGAATATCCAAACGTGTGCCAACCCATATGCATAGGTTCCCAATGTCACAAACCCGCAAGTTGATCACCATAGATAGACACGTGCAAGACATACATCAAGTGTTCTCAAAGACTCAATCTGATAAGATAACTTCAAAGGGGAAACTCAATTCATTACAAGAAGGGAGAGGGGGAAGAACATCATAAGATCCAACTATAGTAGCAAAGCCCGCGGTACATCGAGATCAAGACATCTCAAGAACACGAGAGAGAGAGAGAGATCAAACACATAGCTACTGGTACATACCCTCAGCCCCGAGGGTGAACTACTCCCTCCTCGTCATGGAGATCGCCGGGATGATGAAGATGGCCACCGGAGATGGATCCCCCCCTCCAGCAGGGTGCCGGAACGGTCTCCAGATTGGTTTTTGGTGGCTACAGAGGCTTGCGGCGGCGGAACTCCCGATCTAGGTTTCTTTCTGGAGGTTTCTGGATTTATAGGACCAGATGGCGGTGGAGTTGCGTCAAGTGGGCCCTTGAGGAGCCCACAAGCTTGGTAGGTGCGGCCTGGGGGGTGGCCGCGCCTACGGGGCTTGTGGCTTCCTCGGGACCCCTCTCCGATATCTTTTTCTTCCGGTATTTTTGATATTTTCCATAAAAAATCATCGCGAAATAATTATTCCGTTTGGACTCCGCCTGAAAAAGGGTCAAAAACACGGAAAGAACAGGAAATGGCACTTGGCACTGAATTAATAGGTTAGTCCCGAAAAAGATATAAAAGGCATATAAAACATCCAAAGTTTGACAAAATAACAGCATGAAACCATCAAAAGTTATAGATACGTTGGAGACGTATCAATAGCATGCGAGACTTTAACGGGAACTGAGTTAAGCACTGCCTCCATGTCGGTTGTACCCCTTGAAGTAAATAGGTTTTTATAATATTCAGTCGTGATCGCCGCCATCTCGGAATTATCGTGAGTTACGGACCCATCGGGCGCTCAAGGGATTTGATGGTATTCTTGCGCCGACGCATGCTAGCTCGTCTCTGGAAGAACTTTGTGTTCTTATCCCCCTCCTTGAGCCAATCGACCCTGGATCCTTGCCGCTGCATAATCTCCTCCATATGATATAGCTCAACAAGGCGATCAGAGATTTTTTAACTCTACATGTGATGGTGAAAGCCTTTGGGGATCATTCTGTAAGACAACTAGTTGTTTTTTAGGTTTTTTTATCTCCTTTGACACAGAGCCAATCGTTTCCCCACTCCAGAGTTTGAGAGATGCTGATAGGTCACTCACCTTTTTGCTCATATGTTCGATAGACTGACCACCCGGTGCACCATTCCACAAAGCTTCAAGTGAAGATCGGAAGTCTTCATGTTTCTCTCAGTACACCTCATACCGAAACAACTTCGAGGAAACTTGATGCGGGGTGCTGGGCTCTAGTTACAGCCTGATCGGCCAATTATCCGACGATGCCCCGGTTTTGTGGTATAAGAAAGCGTGCAGAAACATTGCGGTCCAATCCGTGTTAGTCAATGAATGATCAGGGCGTACTCGGCAGTAGCCACCACCAGTCGTCTTCTTATCAAAGGTCCAATGCTTCCCACGATAGCCAAGATTAGAAAGTGCACACACATCGACGGCTTCTCTAAACCCCTGGATTTGTGATCGGCGTCGTTGTCCCGCACCCGGGTGCTCATGAGGTTGGAGGACTTCGTTGAAGTCTCCCATACATAGCCATGGGAGGGGACTCAAGGACACAAGTGACTTGAGGAGGTCCCAGGTTTTATATCTATCCGCCACTTGCGCTTAGCCGTAGACACAGGTGAGTCACCAATCATCCTTATTCGGAGCAGAGACAATAGCATCAACATGATACCCCAAAGAACCAAACACATTAAGGTTAACTCCGTCATTCCAGAACACACCTATATCGCCACTACGCCCAGCACTACTAACAACATAGGTGATACGTCTCCAACGTATCTATAATTTCTGATGGTTTCATGCTATTATCTTGTCAAACTTTGGATGTTTTGTATGCCTTTTATATATTTTTTGGGACTAACTTATTAACTTAGTGCCAAGTGCCAGTTCCTGTTTTTTCCATGTTTTTGACCCCTTTCAGAGGAGATTTTGAAACGGAGTCCAAACGAAAGAAAATCCCTGAAAAGATTTTTTTTGGAACGGAAGAAGATCAGAGAACTTGGGAGTTGATACGTCTCAAACATATCTATAATTTTTGATGGTTTCACGTTGTTATCTTATCAACTTTGGATGTTTTGTTTACCTTTTATATCTTTTTTGGGACTAACTTATTAACTCAGTGCCAAGTGCCAGTTCCTGTTTTTTCTGTGTTTTTGACTCTTTTCAGATTTGATTTTGGAACAGAGTCCAAACAGAATAAAATCCCCAAAATGATTTTTTCCAGAACGGAAGAAGATCGGGAGGCTTGAGGGCCAAGAAAGTGGGCCCACAGGGGGCGCACAAGCCCTGTTGCCGCGACCAGGGGGAGGCCGCGACAACCAAGCTTGTGGAACCCCTGTCGCTCCCCTGCCCTAGGTCTTTGGCCTATAAATTTCCTAAAAATCCAGAAAAAATTAGGGCGTCCACGAAAACACTTTTCCGCCGCCGCAAGCTTCCATTTCCGCGAGATCTCATCTGGAGACCCTTCCCGGTGCCCTGCCGGAGGGGACTTTGGAGTTGGAGGGCTTCTTCATCAACATCATCGCCCCTCCAATGACTCTTGCGTAGTTCACTTCAGACCTACGGGTCCGTAGTTAGTAGCTAGATGGCTTCTTCTCTCTCTTGGATCTTCAATACAAAGTTCTCCATGATCTTCATGGAGATCTATCCGATGTAATCCTCTTTGGCAGTGTGTTTGTCGAGATCCGATGAATTGTGGATTTGTGATCAGATTATCTATGATATATATTTGAGTCTTTGTTGATTTCTTTTATGCATGATTTGATATCCTTGTAAGTCTCTCCAAGTCTTGGGTTTTGTTTGGCCAACTAGATCTATGATTCTTGCAATGGGAGAAGTGCTTGGTTTTGGGTTCATACCGTGATGTGACCTTTCCCAGTGACAGAAGGGGCGGAAAGGCACGCATCGTGTTGTTGCCATCAAGGGTAACAAGATGGGCTTTTATCGTAGATATGAGATTGTCCATCTACATCATGTCATCTTGCTTAAGGCGTTACTCTGTTCTCATGAACTTAATACACTAGATGCATGCTGGATAGCGGTCGACGTGTGGAGTAATAGTAGTAGATGTAGAAAGTATCGGTCTACTTGTTTTGGACGTGATGCCTATAGATATAATCATTGCCATAGATAACGTCACGACTTTGCGCGGTTCTATCAATTGCTCGACAGTAATTCGTTCACCCACCGTCTACTTGCTTTCATGAGAGAAGCCACTAGTGAACACTACGGCCCCCGGGTCTATTCGCACCTATCGTTTCCACTTTCACTTTTACTTTGCTTTGTTTCTTTGTTGCTTTCAGTTCTCACTTAGCAAACAATCTATAAGGGATTGACAACCCCTTCATAGCGTTGGGAGCAAGCTCTTTGTGTTTGTGCAGGTACTTGTGATAACTGAGGGAAATACTTACCGCCGCTATGCTACATCACCCTTTCCGCTTCGGGTGAACACCAACGCAAGGCTCCAAGGCCACGGGGGAATCCTTTGCATATTTTCCTAGGAAGACCCTAAAGGCGTAGCCGTAGCAGAAGGATTCCTGGTGCCGTTGCTGAGGAGTATCAAGACAAGAATAGTCTCCCGTTAGCACACTTGTTTCTGGTGCTGTTGGAAGGTCTTCTGTTGCAGTAGCAGGAGCCAAGCCAGAAGAGCCCCAGGGGCCCCACAAGCCCCCACCCCGTGGCGAGGGGGCGCGCCATCCAGGCTTGTGGGTCCCCTGGAGGTCCCCTGACCTAGATCTTTCTCCTATATAATCCAAAAAAATTGAGAAAAAAATCAGGAGATCATCGAAAGTACTTTTCCGCCGCCGCAAGCTTCTGTCTCCGCAAGATCCCATCTGGGGCACGTCCTGGTGCCCTGCCGGAGGGGGGGACTCGGACACAGAGGGCTTCTTCATCAACACCACGACCTCTCCGATGATGCGTGAGTAGTTCACCATAGACCTACGGGTCCATAGTTAGTAACTAGATGTCTTCTTCTCTCTCTTGGATCTTCAATACAAGGTTCTCCATGATCTTCATGGAGATCTATCCGATGTAATCTTCTTTTGCGGTGTGTTTGTCGAGATCCGATGAATTGTGGATTTATGATCAGATTATCTAAGAATCTTATTTGAGTTTCTTCTGATCTCTCTTATGCATGATTTCATATCCTTGTAATTCTCTTCGAGTTGTGGGTTTTGTTTGGCCAACTAGATCTATGATTCTTGCAATGGGAGAAGTGCTTGGTTTTGGGTTCATACCGTGCGGTAACCTCACCCAGTGATAGAAGGGGTAGCGAGGCACGCATCATGTTGTTGCCATCAAGGGTAAAAAGATGGGGTTTTCATCATTGGTTTGAGATTATCCCTCTACATCATGTCATCTTTCTTAAAGCGTTACTCTGTTCGTCATGAACTCAATACACTAGATGCATGCTGGATAGCGGTCGATGTGTGGAGTAATAGTAGTAGATGCAGAAAGTATCGGTCTACTTGTCTCGGACATGATGCCTATATGTATGATCATTGCCTTAGATATCGTCATGACTTTGCGCGGTTCTATCAATTGCTCGACAGTAATTTGTTCACCCACCGCAATACTTGCTATTTTGAGAGAAGCCTCTAGTGAACACTATGGCCCCCAGGGTCTACTCCACACCATATTTTCAGCCTTACACATTTTACTTCGTTGCACTTTCCGCCTTCAGATCTCACTTTGCAAACAATCTTGAAGGGATTGACAACCCCTTTGAAGTGTTCGGTGCAAGCTTGTTTGTGTTTGCGCAGGTACTCTGGACTTGACGAGACCCTCCTTCTGGATCGATACCTTGGTTCTCAAACTGAGGGAAATACTTACTGCTCCTATGCTGCATCACCCTTTCCTCTTCAAGGGAAGAACCAACGCAAGCCCAGCCTCTATCAACGTGTCAACTTCTGGCGCTGTTGTCGGTGGGATAGCAATAGGCATGATTGAAGCCTAGGGTACCAGCAAGACCTTCGACACGTGCTCTTGGGATTTGCGTTTCCACTATGCACAACACTGTCAGGGCAAACTGCTTCGCTAGATCGTGAAGCTCTCGAATTGTCGCAGCTTTGCCCGCACCGCGACAATTCCAACAGAGCAGATTCATTATGCCCCGCGATCCTCCACTCGGGAGGTCGCCGATTTTGCATCAGTTGGTTTTTCGACGGCACTTCTGTTTTCTTTGATCTTCTCTACATTAGTACGCATCATCTTCTGGTCTTGCTTAGAAGACGGGCTGTCAAGGATTGTCGTGCTGGAAGGAAGAGCCAACAGAGTCTTCTCCATAGAGGGTGGAGCGGGAGCAACTTCCAAAGCACGTTGATCATGTGCTCTTTTCCTGTTCTCATCGGCATCTTCCATCACAGCATCAGGATCGAAGTCTTCCTCGACAGATTTTCCTACTGGCCCTTGTGCCCGGCCCGTCGTGCCATCGCCTCGGCGGCCACCCCTTCTTCCTCGACCGTGCCATTCGCCTGGGCCTACCCCCAGCCTCATCTGCCAGCTCGCACGGAGATCCTTGAAGACATGCCCAAGGTGGCCACAGACATCGCACCAATCCGGTAGGCGTTCATAGCATACCGTGTAGATCTGCCTCTTGGAATCGTAGATCATTGAAACTGCGTTCTTCAGAGGTTTATGAACATTGATTCTCACCCAGACTCGGTAAACAGGACGTCCCCCACCTTTGCAGCCAATGCAGGTATAAGATGGGCATAAAGATCAGGGACATCATGAATTTGGATCCAGATATTGATGTAATCCACGTTTACAATTGTGGGCTTTGTGATTCCATCATAGGGTTCCAAGATCACCACATTGCCCTTGAAGTTTCAGGGACCCTCATTCATCACTCACTCCCAATCGCCAAGGCAAAAGAATTGCAAAGTATAGTGGTTATCTTCCAAGGGACGAAATTTAACCTCATGCGCAAGATCCCAAGTTGCTCGCATATTCTTGAAGAGCCAGTACTCGCTATAGGGTTTATTGATATGAACCCTACAGACTGCCATCCATCTGGTTGCCTCAGGTGGTGCTTCCTTCTCATCAAAAATCACATCATCTAGGTATTCTTCACGAAGCCCTAATTCTGCCATCAATTGCTCAACATTCGTTACTGACGAAGAAGCGGACGAAACCGCCTGATTGCTACCTGGAGCTGCCATCGTAAACCCTTACCCGAATCTCTGCAAAAACGATCAGGCTTTGTTGAAAGCTGATCCAGAACTCCCCAATGCTTGAAATTTTGTTGATCAAGGCCGGGTAGGGATACAAGATCCCCCCATTATCAGTCTGAATCGAACCCACAGTAATGTTGGGGAACGTTGCATGGGAAACAAAAAATTTCCTACGCACACGAAGACTTATCATGGTGATGATCATCTACGAGAGGGAGATCGGATCCACATACCCTTGTAGATCGCTAAGCAGGAAGCGTTAATAAACGCGGATGATGTAGTGGTACGTCTTCGCGATTCAAACCGCCGTCCCTCGAACAACCCCGATCAAGTACCGAACGGACGGCACCTCCACGTTCAGCACACGTACAGATCGATGATGATTGCCTTCTTGATCCATCAAGAGAGACGAGGAAGTAGATGAGTTCTCTGGCAGCGTGACGGCGCGCTGGTGGTGGTGGTGATCTATTCCTGCACGGCTTCGCCTAAGCACCGCAGAAATCCGATCTAGAGGAAGAACTACGAAGTAGAGGTTTAGGGTTGCACGTGCCAAAGTTGTGTCTCAAAAACCCTAAACCCTATAGTATATATAGGAGGAGGGAGGGGATAGCCTTGAGGCTCAAGGAGAGCCTCCTTGGCTCGGCCGAAGTGGAGGAGGGAGGAGCCCTCCTCCAATCCTACTTGGATTAGGACTCCTTCCTAAATTGCCCACCTCTTTTGGATTTTCCACCTTTTTCCTCATGGGATTTTCTTGGATGACTTGTCAGCCCATTAAGACTATTGCGCATCCAATAAACTCATGTGGACCCCTTGGGGCGTGGTGGGCCCACTAGGTGGGCCACCGGAACCCATTCGTCACTCCCGGTACACTGCAGGTAATGCCCAAAAACCTTCCGGAATCCAAATACCAACTTCCTATATATCAATCTTCGTTTCCAGACCATTTCGGAACTCCTCGTGACGTCCGGGATCTCATCCGGGACTCCGAACAAAACTTTGGTTAACAGCACCTATAACTCAACTATACCGAAACATCACCGAACCTTAAGTGTGCAGACCTTGCGGGTTTGAGAACTATGCAGACATGACCCGAGACACCTCTCGGTCAATATCCAATAACAGGACCTGGATGCCCATATTGGATCCTACATATTCTACGATAATCTTATCGGTTGAACTCTATGTCAAGGATTCATATAATCATGTATACCATTCCCTTTGTCCTTCTGTATGTTACTTGCCCGAGATTCGATCGTCGGTATCCAATACCTATTTCAATCTCGTTACCGGCAAGTCTATTTACTCGTTCCGTAATACAAGATCTCGTGGCTAACTCCTTAGTCACATTGCTTGCAAGGCTTGTTTGTCATGTTGTATTACCGAGTGGGCCTCGAGATACCTCTCCGTCACACAGAGTGACAAATCCCAGTCTTTATCCATGCTAACTCAATAGACACCTTTGGAGATACCTGTAGTGCACCTTTATAGTCACCCAGTAAGGTTGAGATGTTTGATACACACAAAGCATTCCTCCGGTGTCAGTGAGTCACATGATCTCATGGTCATAGGAATATATACGTGACATGCAGAAAACAATAGCAACAAAATGATACGATCACATGCTACGTTCATAGTGTAGGTCTTGTCCGTTACACCATTCTCCTAATGATGTGATCCCGTTATCAAGTGATAGCACTTGTCTATGGCTAGGAACCTTAGCCATCTTTGATCAACGAGTTAGTCAACTAGAGGCTCACTAGGGACATTGTTTTGTTTATACATCGACACATGCATTTATGTTTCCATTCAATACAATTATAGCATGGATAATAAACGATTATCTTGTAACAAGAAATATAATAATGTTGGAAATATGCCCTAGAGGCAATAATAAATTAGTTATTATTATATTTCCTTGTTCATAATAATCGTTTATTATCCATGCTAGAATTGTATCGATTGGAAAACTCAAATACATGTGTGGAAACCCCAGAATACCTTATTGATACCTTGCATGAGTAGATAGTTATCCTAAAGTCTTGCTGAATACCTCCGTACTCATGTTTGCTTATTAAATGTTGCAGAGGTTGCTAATGACCCTAATGGAGGGTTCTTCGTAGACATCGACGATGACGAGTAGCTGGTGTCCCAGCTACGATCTGGCCCTACGTTGGGTCTGTAGTATAGTCAGGCCATGTGCCTATTAGTTGCATCTGTCTGTACTCAGACAGTTTTTAAACTCTTCCACTGGCTTGTAACTGAATGACTGCTATTATGGGTCGTGAGATCCTTAATGTGTAATATTATGTGTGTGGCTCTTCCGAGTCTCTTAAATAAAGTTTGTATGTTTATGGTTATGTTGTGATGCCATCAATGTATCTATACATATCGGTATGCCATGCATACGTGTGTCGTACTTGATATGTATGGGGTTCGATTACCTAGTCGTGAACTTTAGTAGCACTCCTTACAAGGAAATGCCCCTTTGTGATCCAACGAGCCTTGGTAGTTCGCTACTGCTCCGAACACATTGGTTGACCGGCATGTGTCCTTCTTAGCTGTTGTGTCTTTCCCCCTGGGGAAATGTCACGCGATGTAATGGAGTCCTTGTAGCTTGCTACGACTCGTCTACACTCGCTGGTGACCGACACCTGCTTTGTGGGGTCATGTATGCCTGTCCTTGTGCGGTACTGCAACTTTGGTTTGTGACTAGACTTGTCGATCCGGGTTCTTTGACATTGGAATGCTAGCGACACTATTGCATATGTGAGTCAAAAGATGCAAACGGTCCCGGCTAAGGTAAGGCTGCAGCCGTGGAGTTAACCGTGCGTGAGACCGCAAAGGGATGCGATGTGTTACAGACTGGATTCCTATGACTTAGGATCGGGGTCCCGACAATGTTGGTATCAGAGCCCGACTGACTGTAGGATTACTAGGCCAAACTGGTCGAAGTTGAGTCTAGAATTGCTTTAGTTATATATAAGGGAATTGTTTGTGGAAGGGAACGTAAGACTCTTGTTCTCTTCTCAAGTTATTATATTCTGCGGGAATTAAGGACTAGGTTACTCATCTTCTTCTAGGCTCGTGTTTCTGATCGGTAGATTATAGGACTACGGTCAAGAGATATTTGGGTTTCTTTCATTCCTAGGAAAAAGGAAGTAAGTTTGATGATCAGAGAGTTGAACTTGATAATTGAGTGGTTACGCTATTCCATTTTGGGTTGTCTCAAAATTTGTTTTTGAGCATTTACAGCCGTTATGCTGCCCAATTTTGCATTCAGAGCTCTAATGCTTTTGCACTACTCTCTATTTACAGATGCCTGGCCGTCCTTCTCGTCAGGTGGTACGTCTGACCAGGTGCATTGACGTGCCGGGTCATACGGCCATGCTGGTCAGGGTGTTGTCGGTGTGCGGTTACCGCTGGTACCCCGAGTACACAGTGGAGGAACAGTACCGAGACTTCAACCAGAGCCTGTATATCTGCACTGTTAGGGTATTTCCAGACTACCATGGAGCTGAGGAGCCAATCCATTGGTCCTATGGGTTGGGAGTCACTGTTGACATGGCAGTACAAGATGCTGCCTATTCAATGCTGACCATTATGAGAGCGAGACATGCACTGCTGCAGAATTCAGAGTTCTGCTATGTTCCGGCCTCTCAGCCTGGTGAAGAGGGATACCTCAGCGGAGTCTATTTTGATTCTTCTATGGAGGATCCATTACTGCAGTCCACTGTTGAGATGCTAGAGAACAGAGACAGGGATGCTCGTGCTCTCCGCATGGAGCTTTATGCTACTCGTGCCCGTGTGTGGACGGCTTTGACGCAGCTGGCACCGGTAGTCCAGACAGGGTACGGAGATATGGAGATGCTGAACCCTGTTAGGACCCATCTTCCGGCCCACGTTGACTGGCCAGCTATAGGAGGAGTCACCCCTCTTGTTGGAATTATGCCCTAGAGGCAATAATAAAAGTATAGTTATTATTATAATTCCTGTATCAAGATAATAGTTTATTGTCCATGCTATAATTGTATTGAATGAAGACTCATTTACATGTGTGGATACATAGACAAAACACCGTCCCTAGCATGCCTCTAGTTGGCTAGCCAGTTGATCGATGATAGTCAGTGTCTTCTGATTATGAACAAGGTGTTGTTGCTTGATAACTGGATCACATCATTGGGAGAATCACGTGATGTACTAGACCCAAACTAATAGACGTAGCATGTTGATCGTGTCATTTTGTTGCTACTGTTTTCTGCGTGTCAAGTATTTATTCCTATGACCATGAGATCATATAACTCACTGACACCGGAGGAATGCCTTGTGTGTATCAAACGTCGCAACGTAACTGGGTGACTATAAAGATGCTCTACAGGTATCTCCGAAGGTGTTAGTTGAGTTAGTATGGATCAAGACTGGGATTTGTCACTCCGTATGACGGAGAGGTATCTCGGGGCCCACTCGGTAATACAACATCACACACAAGCCTTGCAAGCAATGTAACTTAGTGTAAGTTGCGGGATCTTGTATTACGGAACGAGTAAAGAGACTTGCCGGTAAACGAGATTGAAATAGGTATGCGGATACTGACGATCGAATCTCGGGCAAGTAACATACCGAAGGACAAAGGGAATGACATACGGGATTATACGAATCCTTGGCACTGAGGTTCAAACGATAAGATCTTCGTAGAATATGTAGGATCCAATATGGGCATCCAGGTCCCGCTATTGGATATTGACCGAGGAGTCTCTCGGGTCATGTCTACATAGTTCTCGAACCCGCAGGGTCTGCACACTTAAGGTTCGACGTTGTTTTATGCGTATTTGAGTTATATGGTTGGTTACCGAATGTTGTTCGGAGTCCCGGATGAGATCACGGACGTCACGAGGGTTTCCGGAATGGTCCGGAAACGAAGATTGATATATAGGATGACCTCATTTGATTACCGGAAGGTTTTCGGAGTTACCGGGAATGTACCGGGAATGACGAATGGGTTCCGGGAGTTCACCGGGGGGGGGGGGGGCAACCCACCCCGGGGAAGCCCATAGGCTTTGGGGAGACACACCAGCCCTTAGTGGGCTGGTGGGACAGCCCCAAAGGGGCCTATGCGCCAAGAGAAAGAAAATCAAAGGAAAAGAAAAGAAAAAGAGGGAAGAAGTGGGAAGGGAGGGGGACTCCTCCCACCAAACCAAGTCCAACTCGGTTTGGGGGGGAGTCCTCCCCCCCTTGGCTCGGCCGACCCCTTGGGAGTCCCTTGGACCCCAAGGCAAGGTCCCCCTCCCTCCTCCTATATATATGGGGCTTTTAGGGCAGATTTAAGACGACTTTCTCACGGCTGCCCGACCACATACCTCCATAGTTTTTCCTCTAGATCGCGTTTCTGCGGAGCTCGGGCGGAGCCCTGCTGAGACGAGATCATCACCAACCTCTGGAGCGCCGTCACGCTGCCGGAGAACTCTTCTACCTCTCCATCTCTCTTGCTGGATCAAGAAGGCCGAGATCATCGTCGAGTTGTACGTGTGCTGAACGCGGAGGTGCCGTCCGTTCGGTACTAGATCGTGGGACTGATCGCGGGATTGTTTGCGGGGCGGATAGAGGGACGTGAGGACGTTCCACTACATCAACCGCGTTCTCTAACGCTTCTGCTGTACGATCTACAAGGGTACGTAGATCACTCATCCCCTCTCGTAGATGGACATCACCATGATAGGTCTTCGTGCGCGTAGGAAATTTTTTGTTTCCCATGCGACGTTCCCCAACAGTGGCATCATGAGCTAGGTTCATGCGTAGATGTCTTCTCGAGTAGAACACAAAAGGTTTTTTGGGCGGTGATGTGCGTTTTGCTGCCCTCCTTAGTCTTTTCTTGATTCCGCGGTATTGTTGGATTGAAGCGGCTTGGACCGACATTACTCGTACGCTTACGAGAGACTGGTTTCATCGTTACGAGTAACCCCCTTTGCTCAAAGATGACTGGCAAGTGTCGGTTTCTCCAACTTTAGTTGAATCGGATTTGACCGAGGAGGTCCTTGGATGAGGTTAAATAGCAACTCATATATCTCCGTTGTGGTGTTTGCGTAAGTAAGATGCGATCCTACTAGATACCCTTGGTCACCACGTAAAACATGCAACAACAAAATTAGAGGACGTCTAACTTGTTTTTGCAGGGTATGATTGTGATGTGATATGGCCAACGATGTGATGTGATATATTGGATGTATGAGATGATCATGTTGTAATAGAAATATCGACTTGCACGTCGATGGTACGGCAACCGGCAGGAGCCATAGGGTTGTCTTTATACTAACATATGTGCTTGCAGATGCGTTTACTATTTTGCTATGATGTAGCTTTAGTAGTGATAGCATAAGTAGCACGACAACCACGATGGCAACACGTTGATGGATGATCATGGTGTGGCGCCGGTGACAAGAAGGTCGTGCCGGTGCTTTGGTGATGGAGATCAAGAAGCACATGATGATGGCCATATCATGTCACTTATGAATTGCATGTGATGTTAATCATTTTTGCACCTTATTTTGCTTAGAACGACGGTAGCATTATGAGGTGATCTCTCACTAAAATTTCAAGACGAAATTGTGTTCTCCCCGACTGTGCACCGTTGCTACAATTCGTCGTTTCGAGACACCACGTGATGATCGGGTGTGATAGACTCAACGTTCACATACAACGGGTGCAAAACAGTTGCGCGCGCGGAACACTCGGGTTAAGCTTTACGAGCCTAGCATGTGCAGACATGGCCTCGGAACACATGAGACCGAAAGGTCGATCATGAATCATATAGTTGATATGATTAGCATAGGGATGCTTACCACTGAAACTATTCTCAACTCACGTGATGATCGGACTTGGGATAGTGTAAGTGGATCATGAACCACTCAAATGACTAGAGAGATGTACTTTTTGAGTGGGAGTTTAGCATATAATTTGATTAAGTTGAACTCTAATTATCTTGAACATAGTCTAAGTCCACTTTGAATATATTTGTGTTGTAGATCATGGCTCACGCAAGTGTCATCCTGAATTTTAATACGTTCCTAGAGAAAGCTAAGTTGAAAGATGATGGAAGCAACTTTGTAGACTGGGCTCGTAATCTTAAGCTAATCTTACAAGCTGGCAAGAAGGATTATGTCCTTAATGCTGCGCTAGGAGATGAACCACCCACTACGGCTGATCAGGATGTTAAGAACGCTTGGTTAGCGCGTAAGGAGGACTACTCAATAGTTCAATGTGCAGTCTTGTATGGCTTAGAACCGGGACTTCAACGTCGCTTTGAGCGTCATGGAGCATTTGAGATGTTCCAGGAGTTGAAGTTTATCTTTCAGAAGAACGCCCGGATCGAGAGGTATGAGACCTCCGATAAATTCTATGCTTGCAAGATGGAGGAAAACTCGTCTGTCAGTGAACATGTGCTCAAAATGTCTGGGTACTCAAACCGTCTAGCTGAACTGGGGATTGAACTCCCGCAAGAAGCTATCACTGACAGAATCCTGCAATCACTGCCGCCAAGCTACAAGGGCTTTGTGTTGAACTACAACATGCAGGGGATGAACAAGTCTCCCGGCGAGTTGTTTGCGATGCTGAAAGTCGCAGAGTCTGAACTCCGTAAAGAGCATCAAGTGTTGATGGTCAGCAAGACCACTAGTTTCAAGAGAAACGGCAAAGGCAAGAAGGGCAATTCGAAGAAGAGCGGCAAGCCTGTTGCAAATCCGCCGAAGAAACCCAAGGCTGGACCTAAGCCTGAAACAGAGTGCTTCTATTGCAAGGGTATGGGTCACCGGAAGCGCAATTGCCTCAAGTATCTGGCAGATAAGAAGGCGGGCAAAGAAAAATCAGGTATATTTGATATACATGTTATTGATGTGTACTTAACCGGCTCTCGTAGTAGTGCCTGGGTATTTGATACCGGTTCTGTTGCTCACATTTGCAACTCGAAGCAGGAACTGCGGAATAGACGAAGGCTGGCGAAAGACGAAGTGACGATGCGCGTAGGAAACGGTTCCAAGGTTGATGCAATCGCCGTCGGCACAGTGTCACTTCAACTACCATCGGGATTAGTGATGAACTTAAATCATTGTTATTTAGTGCCTGCGTTGAGCATGAACATTATATCTGGATCTTGTTTATTGCGAGACGGTTACTCTTTTAAGTCTGAGAATAATGGTTGTTCTATTTCTATGAGTAACATCTTTTATGGTCATGCACCGAATGTGAGAGGATTGTTCATATTGAATCTCGATAGCGATACGCATATACATAACATTGAGACCAAAAGAGTTAGAGTAAACAATGATAGCGCCATATTTTTGTGGCACTGCCGCTTGGGTCATATTGGAGTAAAGCGCATGAAGAAACTCCATGCTGATGGACTTTTGGAGTCACTTGACTTTGATTCACTTGACATGTGCGAACCATGCCTCATGGGCAAGATGACCAAGACTCCGTTCTCCGGAACAATGGAGCGTGCAAGTGACTTGTTGGAAATCATACATACCGATGTGTGTGGTCCAATGAGCGTGGAGGCACGCGGCGGATATCGTTATTTTCTCACCTTCACTGACGATTTAAGTAGATATGGTTATGTCTACTTAATGAAGCACAAGTCTGAAACATTTGAAAAGTTCAAGCAATTTCAGAGTGAAGTGGAAAATCATCGTAACAAAAAGATCAAGTTCCTACGGTCTGATCGTGGGGGTGAATATCTGAGTTTCGAGTTTGGTACTCGCTTAAGACAATGTGGAATTGTTTCACAGTTAACACCGCCTGGAACACCACAGCGTAATGGTGTGTCCGAACGTCGTAATCGTACTTTGTTAGAGATGGTGCGATCTATGATGTCTCTTACTGATTTTCCGTTATCTTTTTGGGGTTATGCATTGGAAACAGCTGCATTCACTTTAAATAGGGCACCATCGAAATCCGTTGAGACGACACCATACGAACTGTGGTATGGCAAAAGGCCAAAGTTGTCGTTTCTTAAAGTTTGGGGATGTGATGCTTATGTCAAAAAGCTTCAGCCTGAAAAGCTGGAACCCAAAGCGGAAAAGTGCGTCTTCATAGGTTACCCAAAAGAGACGGTTGGGTACACCTTCTATCTCAAATCTGAGGGCAAAGTGTTTGTTGCTAAGAATGGAACTTTTCTCGAGGAGTTTCTCTCTAGAGAATTGAGTGGGAGGCAGATAGAACTTGACGAGGTTGTCGAACCTCTCATCCCTCTGGATGGTGGCGCAGGGCAAGGGGAGACCTCTGTCGTTGCGACGCCGGTTGAGGAGGAAGTTAATGATGATGATCATGAAACTCCAGCTCAAGTTTCTGTTGAACCACGCAGGTCGACGAGATCACGTGCTGCTCCAGAGTGGTACGGTAATCCCGTCTTATCGATCATGTTGTTAGACAACAATGAACCTGCGAATTATGAAGAGGCAATGGTGGGCCCAGATTCCAACAAATGGCTAGAAGCCATGAAATCCGAGATAGGATCCATGTATGAGAACAAAGTGTGGACTTTGGAGATACTACCTGAGGGCCGCAAGGCTATTCAGAACAAATGGATCTTTAAGAAGAAGACGGACGCTGACGGTAATGTGACCGTTTATAAAGCTCGACTTGTGGCAAAGGGTTTTTCACAAGTTCCAGGAGTTGACTATGATGAGACCTTCTCACCCGTAGCGATGCTTAAGTCCGTCAGAATCATGTTAGCAATAGCTGCATTTTTCGATTATGAAATCTAGCAGATGGATGTCAAAACGGCATTCCTTAACGGTTTCCTTAAGGAAGAGTTGTATATGATGCAACCCGAAGGTTTTGTCGATCCTAAGAATGCTGACAAGGTGTGCAAGCTCCAGCGATCCATTTATGGACTGGTGCAAGCATCTCGGAGTTGGAACAAACGCTTTGATGAGGTGATCAAAGCATTTGGGTTTATACAAGTGGTTGGAGAATCTTGTATTTACAAGAAAGTGAGTGGGAGCTCTGTGGCGTTTCTAATATTATATGTGGATGACATATTACTGATTGGAAACAACGTAGAGCTTTTGGAGAGCATAAAAGGTTACTTGAATAAAAGTTTCTCTATGAAGGACCTAGGAGAAGCTACTTACATACTAGGCATTAAGATCTATAGGGATAGATCAAAACGCCTGATAGGACTTTCACAAAGCACATACCTTGATAAAGTTTTGAAGAGGTTCAAAATGGAACAGTCCAAGAAAGGGTTCTTGCCAGTGTTACAAGGTACGAGATTGAGTAAGACTCAGTGCCCAGCAACTGATGAAGATAG
The DNA here is from genome assembly GCF_904849725.1 of Hordeum vulgare subsp. vulgare. Classification (NCBI taxonomy): domain Eukaryota; kingdom Viridiplantae; phylum Streptophyta; class Magnoliopsida; order Poales; family Poaceae; genus Hordeum; species Hordeum vulgare. The sequence goes on along the minus strand of NC_058519.1, from coordinate 649,081,210 downwards.
AGAGCATATGCGCTCCGTCCCCTATGCTTCAGCCATAGGCTCTATCATGTATGCAATGCTGTGCACTAGACCGGATGTTAGCCTGGCCATATGTATGGCAGGTAGGTTCCAGAGTAATCCAGGAGTGGATCACTGGACGGCGGTCAAGAATATCCTGAAGTACCTGAAAAGGACTAAGGAAATGTTTCTCGTGTATGGAGGTGACGAAGAGCTCGCCGTAAAAGGTTACGTCGATGCAAGCTTTGACACAGATACGGACGACTCTAAGTCGCAAACCGGATACGTATTTATTCTTAATGGGGGTGCAGTAAGCTGGTGCAGTTCCAAGCAAAGCGTCGTAGCAGATTCTACATGTGAAGCGGAGTACACGGCTGCCTCAGAGGCGGCTAAGGAGGGTGTCTGGATGAAGCAGTTCATGACGGATCTTGGAGTGGTGCCAAGTGCACTGGATCCAATAACCTTGTTCTGTGACAACACTGGTGCCATTGCCTTAGCAAGGGAACCAAGGTTTCACAAGAAGACCAGACACATCAAACGACGCTTCAACCTCATCCGCGACTACGTCGAGGAGGAGGACGTAAATATATGCAAAGTGCACACGGATCTGAATGTAGCAGACCCGCTGACTAAACCTCTTCCACGGCCAAAACATGATCGACACCAGAACTGTATGGGTGTTAGATTTATTACAATGTAATTCACATAGCGATGTGAGGGCTAGATTATTGACTCTAGTGCAAGTGGGAGACAGTTGGAATTATGCCCTAGAGGCAATAATAAAATTATAGTTATTATTATAATTCCTGTATCAAGATAATAGTTTATTATCCATGCTATAATTGTATTGAATGAAGACTCATTTACATGTGTGGATACATAGACAAAACACCGTCCCTAGCATGCCTCTAGTTGGCTAGCCAGTTGATCGATGATAGTCAGTGTCTTCTAATTATGAACAAGGTGTTGTTGCTTGATAACTGGATCACGTCATTGGGAGAATCACGTGATGGACTAGACCCAAACTAATAGACGTAGCATGTTGATCGTGTCATTTTGTTGCTACTATTTTCTGCGTGTCAAGTATTTATTCCTATGACCATGAGATCATATAACTCACTGACACCGGAGGAATGCCTTGTGTGTATCAAACGTCGCAACGTAACTGGGTGACTATAAAGATGCTCTACAGGTATCTCCAAAGGTGTTAGTTGAGTTAGTATGGATCAAGACTGGGATTTGTCACTCCGTATGACGGAGAGGTATCTCGGGGCCCACTCGGTAATACAACATCACACACAAGCCTTGCAAGCAATGTAACTTAGTGTAAGTTGTGGGATCTTGTATTACGGAACGAGTAAAGAGACTTGCCGGTAAACGAGATTGAAATAGGTATGCGGATACTGACGATCGAATCTCGGGCAAGTAACATACCGAAGGACAAAGGGAATGACATATGGGATTATACGAATCCTTGGCACTGAGGTTCAAACGATAAGATCTTCGTAGAATATGTAGGATCCAATATGGGCATCCAGGTCCCGCTATTGGATATTGACCGAGGAGTCTCTCGGGTCATGTCTACATAGTTCTCGAACCCGCAGGGTCTGCACACTTAAGGTTCGACGTTGTTTTATGCGTATTTGAGTTATATGGTTGGTTACCAAATGTTGTTCGGAGTCCCGGATGAGATCACGGACGTCACGAGGGTTTCCGGAATGGTCCGGAAACGAAGATTGATATATAGGATGACCTCATTTGATTACCGGAAGGTTTTCGGAGTTACCGGGAATGTACCGGGAATGACGAATGGGTTCCGGGAGTTCACCGGGGGGGGGGGGCAACCCACCCCGGGGAAGCCCATAGGCTTTGGGGAGACACACCAGCCCTTAGTGGGCTGGTGGGACAGCCCCAAAGGGGCCTATGCGCCAAGAGAAAGAAAATCAAAGGAAAAGAAAAGAAAAAGAGGGAAGAAGTGGGAAGGGAGGGGGACTCCTCCCACCAAACCAAGTCCAACTCGGTTTGGGGGGGGGAGTCCTCCCCCCCTTGGCTCGGCCGACCCCTTGGGAGTCCCTTGGACCCCAAGGCAAGGTCCCCCTCCCTCCTCCTATATATATGGGGCTTTTAGGGCAGATTTAAGACGACTTTCTCACGGCTGCCCGACCACATACCTCCATAGTTTTTCCTCTAGATCGCGTTTCTGCGGAGCTCGGGCGGAGCCCTGCTGAGACGAGATCATCACCAACCTCCGGAGCGCCGTCACGCTGCCGGAGAACTCTTCTACCTCTCCATCTCTCTTGCTGGATCAAGAAGGCCGAGATCATCGTCGAGTTGTACGTGTGCTGAACGCGGAGGTGCCGTCCGTTCGGTACTAGATCGTGGGACTGATCACGGGATTGTTTGCGGGGTGGATAGAGGGACGTGAGGACGTTCCACTACATCAACCGCGTTCTCTAACGCTTCTGCTGTACGATCTACAAGGGTACGTAGATCACTCATCCCCTCTCGTAGATGGACATCACCATGATAGGTCTTCGTGCGCGTAGGAAATTTTTTGTTTCCCATGCGACGTTCGCCAACACCTCTTCGGGGGCACCTCTTACCACTAGTCAGGGGACCAAGGCCACATCCGTGTCCTTATGGATCCAAGGGATCTCAGGCTAGAGTGTTTCCTGATCCGCAGGTTGAGCTTCCAGGTCATGGAGGTAATCTCTATGAGATGTTCTATGCGGATGCCTGAGCTGTGAACGGAAGGATAGTATGGTAGTAGCCGTACGTTCACAGTCCTGCGTGACTTGTGAAGTATGCCTGTGATGTGAAATGGATTCCGGAGGCCTAGATAAATAATGTATAGGAAGCTTGTAAGCCTCTGATGAGTAGTTTCATAATTTCAGTAGTTGCTCCTCAAGTAAGTTTGTACTGAACTATGTAAGGGTGTGTATGAACCATGGTGTATATATAGCAGTTGCTTGTTACCATGATGTTCGGATATTCATTTCCGCATTCCGTGTGTTCAGTACATTCTTAATCCATAGCTAGTATTGATATGATATTGGTCTAAGCTGTGAGTTTGTTTGTCAGGATGGTGTTCACCAGGTTGAACCGTGCCCCTGGTCATGAGCAAGGCGAGGGTAGTCAAGCGTCGCAGGAAGACCTGCCTCACCCGCCCTCTCTGGCGGAAGTGACGCTTGAGGCAGAGAGAAACAAAAGGGAGACCAACCGACTGTTAGAGCGTATTGAGCAGAATACGGCTCGTCAGCCTAGGAATGCTGTAGTGTCCCTCAACGACTTTGTGAAGCTGAATCCTCCAAAGTTTCATCATTCCGTCGATCCCCTCGACGCTGATGACTGGCTGTGCAGCATCTCACGCAAGATTCGCTCTGCGAATGTGTCTGAGGCCGACAAGGTGACCTTTGCGGCGTATTTCCTGGAAGGACCCGCCAATCTGTGGTGGGAGAATTTTGAAGCAATGCGTCCCGCTGAACCAGCAGCCACATGGGCAGACTTCAGTGCAGCTTTTCGTCTGCACCATATTCCAGAGGGCCTGATGAATAGAAAGAGAGAGGAGTTCTATGCCTTCACTCAGGGCAAGTTGACTGTGGACGCCTATAGCTGCGAGTTCGGTAACCTCGCCCGCTATGCAATAGAGGAGGTGTCTACTGACGCCAAGAAGCAAGCAAGATTCCGTAAGGGTCTGAGCCCTGAGCTTCGTCGTGATCTGCGCCTCCACGAGTGTGCAAGCTTTCAAGCCCTGGTCAACAAGGCGATCAGTGCCGAGACTGGTCATACTAACTTCGAAGCCACAAGGAAGCACTCCCATGACTTTGGCTCGTCTTCTGGTTCCGCATTTCCAAAACGCAGGCTGTGGGTTCCGGACAGTTCTCTGCCGCCAAGATACACTCCGAGGGCATCCTACGTGGCGCCTCAGACGAATCAGGCCAACCCTCCAGCAAAAGCTTATGGTGGTCCAGCTAGCAATGTTGCACCACGTGCCAACCAAGTGATATGCTACAAGTGTGGAGAACCAGGGCACTATTCCCGTGAGTGTCCTCAGAATGTGGGTGCCAAGCAACCCGGAAAGACCGTCGGGCAAGGCAAGTCGGGCAAAGCTTACTACGTGAAGCCAACTCCTGCACGTGGCCGTGTGAACTATGTCTCAGCAGAAGAGGCTGCAGAGGATCCCGACGTCATGCTGGGTACGCTTCTTGTTAATCATCACCCAGCATCTGTTCTCTTTGACACTGGGTCTTCTCATTCCTTCATTTCAGAAGGTTATGCACAGTTGCATACCATGTCTTTTTGTGATATGCCAATTCCATTGGTTGTCCAAACTCCTGGTAGTAAATGGAAAACCTCTAGGATAACCTATGACAATGAAATTCTAGTAGACAGGCTAGTTTTTCTAGCCTCATTGATAGCATTGAAATCTTAGGATATTAATATCATCTTGGGTATGGACTCGATGTCAGCTCACTATGCCAAGATTGATACTCATTCTAGAAATGTCCAGCTTACCCATCCCTCGGGTGAGATAGTAAATGTCTCTACTCGAGTTGCCAAATGCCAACTCTATTCCTTAAATGCCAACCCTCTTCCGGAACTTGAAGACATTCCGGTAGTCCGTGACTTCCCGGATGCTTTTCCAGAGGAACTGCCAGGAATTCCACCTGACAGAGATGTAGAGTTTGTGATAGATCTTGTTCCGGGAACTGTCCCAATAGCCAGAAGACCATATAAGATGGCACCCCTGGAGCTAGCCGAACTTAAGAAGCAACTAGATGAGGCCTTGAATAAAGGTTTCATTCGTCCTAGCTCTTCTCCTTGGGCTTGCCCCGTCCTCTTCGTCAAGAAGAAAGACGGAACGGATCGGATGGTTGTAGATTACCGACCAGTTAATCTGGTCACCATAAAGAACAAGTATCCGCTCCCCAGGATCAACGACCTGTACGATCAGCTCACTGGATCCTCATTCTTCTCCAAAATGGATTTGAGGTTGGGATACCATCAAATCAAGATCAAGAACGGGGACATTCCAAAAACGGCTTTTGTTACTCGTTATGGCCAATACGAGTACACCGTCATGTCCTTCGGGTTAACCAATGCCCCAGCCACCTTCTCTCGTCTGATGAATTCAATCTTCATGGAGTATTTGGATAAATTCGTCGTGGTATACCTTGATGATATTCTCATCTACTCGAAGAACGAAGAAGAACATGCCGAGCATCTAAGGCTGGTATTGATGAAACTTCGAGAGCATCGCCTTTATGCCAAGTTTTCAAAATGTGAATTTTGGTTACCAGAAGTGACCTATCTAGGTCACGTAATCTCTGGTAAGGGTATTGCTGTCAATCCCGAGAGAGTTCAAGCTGTCCTTGATTGGACTCAACCTGAATCGGTTAAGCAAGTTAGGAGTTTTCTTGGTCTAGCGAGCTATTGTCGCCGCTTTGTCGAGAATTTCTCCAAGGTTGCAAAGCCTCTAACTGAACTCCTCAAGAAGGATAAAAAGTTCGAGTGGACACCACAGTGTGAGCATAGTTTTCAGGAACTGAAAAGACGCCTGACTTCCGCACCTGTGTTGCTACCACCAGATTTTTCTAAGGACTTTGTTATCTATTGCGACGCCTCGCGACAAGGATTAGGTTGCATTTTCATGCAAGATCGTCATGTGATCGCATACGCATCTCGACAGTTGCGTCCACATGAGGATAATTATCCCACACATGACCTTGAGCTTGCAGCTGTGGTCCATGCACTAAAAACCTGGCAACATTACCTTCTGGGTAATCGTTGCGAAATATTCACTGATCACCAAAGTCTGAAATATATCTTCACCCAGCCGGATTTGAATCTCAGGCAAAAACGGTGGGTTGAGTTGATCTCGGATTACGACTTAGGGATAACTTACACCCCGGGGAAGGCCAATGTTATGGCCGATGCACTAAGTCGTAAATCTTATTGTAACAATTTGATGCTACAACAAGGTCAACCACATCTCTATGAGGACTTTCGGAAGTTGAATCTTCATATTGTTCCTCAAGGATTCCTTTCTACTCTGGTGGCGAAGCCTACTCTTAAGGATCAAATTATAGCTGGCCAAAAGCGTGACAAGGGTATATCAAGGATCAAGGAGAATATTTTTACCGGAAACGCTAAAGAATTTTCCATGAACGATCAAGGTGTTGTGTTCTTCCAGAATCGTCTAGTGGTTCCTAAGAACCCACATCTAAGGCAGTTAATCCTTAAGGAGGCCCATGATTCTCCTCTCACCATTCATCCCGGTAGTACTAAGATGTATCAGGACCTACGCCAGAGGTTCTGGTGGACTAGGATGAAGAGAGAAATTGCTGAGTTCGTTGCTAACTGCGACGTTTGTCGTCGAGTTAAGGCAGAACATCAAAGGCATGCTGGCACCCTTCAACCTCTAGCTATTCCTGAATGGAAATGGGATAAAGTTAGCATGGATTTCATTACCGGATTTCCCAAGACCAAGAAAGGAAATAATGCTATCTTTGTGGTCATTGACCGTCTTTCCAAAGTGGCTCATTTTCTTCCTGTTCGTGAGAGTATAACAGCTAGCCAGCTAGCAGAGTTATATATCTCCCGAATAGTGTCTCTTCATGGTGTTCCCCTGGAGATTAACTCAGACCGTGGAAGTATCTTTACTTCTCGCTTCTGGGAAAGTTTTCAGAATGCCATGGGGACTCACTTATCTTTTAGCACTGCTTTCCATCCCCAATCAAGTGGTCAAGTAGAAAGAGTGAATCAAATCCTAGAAGATATGCTCCGAGCTTGTGTTATATCGTTCGGAATGAATTGGGAGAAGTGCCTTCCATTCGCCGAATTCGCTTATAACAATAGTTATCAATCAAGCTTGGGCAAAGCCCCTTTTGAAGTTCTCTATGGACGAAGATGTCGAACACCTCTTAATTGGTCAGAAACCGGAGAGAGGCAACTCTTTGGCCCGGACATGATCCAGGATGCAGAAGAGCAGGTTCGCATTATTCGTGAAAAGTTGAAAACAGCCCAGTCTCGTCAAAAGAGCCAATATGATCGTCATCATAAGGCTGTGACCTTTGAAGTTGACGAGAAGGCTTACCTTCGGGTTACACCTTTGAAGGGTACCCATCGATTCGGTATCAAGGGCAAGTTGGCTCCTCGTTACATTGGTCCTTTTCGCATTCTTGCCAAACGAGGAGAAGTTGCCTACCAGTTGGAACTTCCTCCGCATCTTTCCAAGGTTCATGATGTCTTCCACGTCTCGCAACTCACGCGTTGCTTTTCGGATCCTATCCGTGAAGTGGACCACGAAACGCTTGATCTCCAAGATAACCTTTCATACCAAGAATACCCCGTGCGTATTCTTGATCAAGCTGAGCGTACCACTCGACGTCGAAACCTCAAGTTTCTTAAAGTTCAATGGTCAAATCACTCTGAAAAGGAGGCAACTTGGGAAAGAGAGGATCGTCTCCGACTTGAGTATCCTGCGTTATTCCCGACGACTTCTAAATCTCGGGACGAGATTCTTTTGAGTGGGGGTGAGTTGTCACATCCCTGACACCTTAAGCAAGTTAGCTTGTGCTCATGTTTTCTTTGCATTGCATCTAGGAAACTATCAACAAGAACAAAGTAAGTGGTGAAGGAAAATTCAACTAACCCTAGCCACTTCTCAAATTAAAGGAAATTCCAAACCAGTTAAAATCAATGAACCCAAAATGGCCTCAAGAAAAGTTCAAACTTTCTGATAAATCGTGAAAGTAAATGAGCAATGAAGAAAACCTTTTTCTTGACACTATAAGCATTTTAAATAAATGCGAAAAGCTACTGGTTTCAAGTTTTAAATTTGAAATCAGAAACTTTAAACTTTCAAAAATATTGAAAACTTTGGGAATGGTTGGAAATATTCCAACAAATATTCTGGTGTGTTTAAAATAGTTTTTACAAACTATTTGGGAGCTGAAATAAATAGCAAGTTACTGAAATAGCAAAACAGAAACAAAACATAAAGAAAATGAGAAAACCTTACGTGACGCTTACCTGGCCTAGCCCAGCTCCCGTGTCGTCTTCCTCCTCGCCAGTAGGAGCAGGAGGTGGCCGCCGCGTCGCCGCGCGCCTCCACGCACCTGTGCGCCTGCCTGGCCGCCGCTTCACACTGGCAAGCACGGGGATAAGCTCCCCGAGCCCGTAGCTATCCATTCATGTGCTCACTCTTCCCCCTCTCCTCTCGGTTCTCCCGATCCTCTTTGCCGCCATTGACAGGAGCTCGAGCTCGAGCTGCCCGTGCCCCTAGCCATAGGATCCTCATTCTGAGTTTGGCCGTTGGAGGCGAGTTTCCGGTGCCCTCCACCGTACTGGTGGTCGCCGGAGGCTCCCCGCCGGCGAGGACAACCTCGCCGCCGGTGGATCTCAGCTGGCCTAAGCCACTGACGTGTGGGGCCAGCCTCTGGATAGTTTAGAAATAATAAAAATAAATCAGTTAAATTGATAAGTCAGTGACATGTGGGTCCAGTGAGTTTAATTAACTAAATAAGATTAATCCTAATCTAAAATTGACCAGATACACTGACCAGTGGGTCCCACTGGTGAGGTTTGACTTTCAACGGCCAGTTGGACCTGCTGATGTCATGCTGATGCAGTAAAAGGATTTTCCAGTATAGAAATAATTCTAGAAATGTTTAAAACTTCAAAAATTCATAGAAATTAATCTGTAACTCCAATGAAAATAATTTATATATGAAAAAGTATCAAAAAAATTCAAGGAATCTGAATATGCCATTTTCAAACATGTTTGAAAATGTTAGAGAACCCAAACATGTAGATTAATGAATAAGTCAATTCTTATAAATACTTTATAAATAGAATTTGGAAAATATTTAAATTTCATTATGAATGACATGATCAAACACTGTTCTAATTACAAACCAGCAACTTAATATGTCATCCCATGCATGTTAACGTCAAGTTGATCTGAGCATCAGGTCGAATCAATTAAAACGGTATCCGAGAATACCTCGTTTGAAGTGATATTTGAATTTGATTCAAATCAACTTCAAACCTAATACATGCTAGCTATATTAGTTTATCACCTTGCATTCTCATGCCATGCTCATGCATCATCTTGTTTGCATATGATTGTTATTGATTCTTGTCATTCCTTTCGGTAGGCTCCGCTCCCCCGGACTCCACCGAATATCCGTCTGACGGATATTGTCCCTCCTCTGAGCAACAAGGCAAACAACCATTTTGATCATCCCGATAAATCCCATGTTCTTGCTACTGCACTTAATTATTGCATTAGGATCAAATGCTTCAACTGCTTTTGCCATGTTAGTTCAACCCACTTCCTTTGCATGACCTATCCTTGTCACAGTAAATAGCCGAACCTTGCAACCTAGCATACTTGGTAGTTGCTTGAGCCATGATGTGCCTTATCCTACTATGCATGCTATGCTTAGAGTTGTGTATGGTCTGTCATCTGGGAGATGAACAGAATTGTGAGAATGTGTTCGGTAAGCAAAGGTTGTGTGTTGAACCTGATTTGGTAAAGGTACCGGTGAAAGGCTGTGTAGGAGTACATGGCAGGTTGTTTCATTGGAACCATCCTTAGGAACCGAGTTCCGTGTATGTAATCCAAGAGTAGATACTACCACATGCTGGGCCCTGAAATATGACCCCGCTCGGCCTATTAATCGCTTAGTACTCGGTCCAGGAGTTGCAAGTAGTTTCTGGTGTTTATAGTCATGCTGGAGGCCGTGCATGGTGCTGACCTGAGAGGTGGGCCGTGATGCAGTAGGCAGTGGCACGGTGTACCAAGTGGCACCCGGATGGTGGGCTTGGAAACCCTGCGCACATCGTTTGAGGCCGTGGCGGAAACCCCGGCCGGACTTCCGTACGGGTTACTCTCTGATAGGCGATAAACCTGGACTAGGTACTAGTGTGGTTAACGGTCGTGGCCGACTCCCTCGCTAGGCTTCCGCTTGAAGGTTGCCGAGGTGCATGACGTGCACATGGCGATAAGTGGCAAGAGCGTGTGTGACGAAGTACACCCCTGCAGGGTTATGATCTATACATATCGGTATGCCATGCATACGTGTGTCGTACTTGATATGTATGGGGTTCGATTACCTAGTCGTGAACTTTAGTAGCACTCCTTACAAGGAAATGCCCCTTTGTGATCCAACGAGCCTTGGTAGTTCGCTACTGCTCCGGACACATTGGTTGACCGGCATGTGTCCTTCTTAGCTGCTGTGTCTGTCCCCTTGGGGAAATGTCACGCGATGTAATGGAGTCCTTGTAGCTTGCTACGACTCGTCTACACTCGCTGGTGACCGACACCTGCTTTGTGGGGTCATGTATGCGTGTCCTTGTGCGGTACTGCCACTTTGGTTTGTGACTAGACTTGTCGATCCGGGTTCTTTGACATTGGAATGCTAGCGACACTATTGCATACGTGAGTCAAAAGACGCAAACGGTCCCGGCTAAGGTAAGGCTGCAGCCGTGGAGTTAACCGTGCGTGAGACCGCAAAGGGATGCGATGTGTTACAGGCTGGATTCCTATGACTTAGGATCCGGGTCCCGACATAATCTCTCTAGTCGAATCTGATCCTTTTCACAGTTATGAGTATGAGACGGTCATAGCCCATCTTGCCAAACTATCCAAAATAGCCAACCTTTTCACTAATGAGGAGAAGATCCGCCACTACTATATCCTTAAGCTGTTTCCTTTCTCTCTAAAGGATGACGCTAAAGTCTGGTTCACCTCTCTTGCTCCTGGATGTGTGCGTAGTCCCCAGGAGATGGTCTATTACTTCTGTGAGAAATATTTCCCTGCCCATAAGAAGCAAGCTGCCTTGCAGGAAATATACAACTTTGCTCAACTCCAAGAAGAGAGTCTTCCACAAGCTTGGGGGAGACTCGTCCAGCTACAGAATGCTTTGCCTGATCACCCTCTTAAGAAGAACGAGATACTTGATATCCTCTATAACGGACTTACCGATGCCTCCAGAGACCACCTAGATAGTTGTGCCGGTTGTGTTTTTAGGGAACGAACTGTAGAACAAACTGAGACTCTACTGAATCACCTCTTGATCAACGACAATGCTTGGACTATTCCCGAACCACCTCCTAAGCCAACTCCTAAGAAAAGAGGTATTCTATTTCTAAGTCCCGAAGATATGCAAGAAGCCAAGAAATCTATGCAAGAGAAAGGCATTAGATCTGAAGATGTCAAGAATCTACCACCTATTGAAGAGATCCATGGTCTCGATAACCCGATACAGGTAGTAGAAGTGAATTCCCTGCGTAGGTTTGATGAGAGTGATATTCCTTTTGATAAACCTGCTAGCCTATGCTTTGATGAATTTGACAACTTTGTTGCCAAACAACAGAGTTTCAATGATTATGTTAGCAGACATTTGGAACAAAGTACTCGTATGCTTAGCCATTTAAGTGCTTGCGTAGACAGAAATGTCAATGCTCTGAAGCTTCTGAGTAAACATGCCTCTATGATTACTACTCAGGTAGAACAAGTACTTAAAGCTCAGAATGACCTGCTCAATGAATTAAATGACAACTCTGTCAGAGTCATTACTAGAGGAGGCAAAATGACTCAGGAACCTTTGTATCCTGGAGGCCATCCTAAGAGAATTGATCAAGATTCTCAAGGAATCAATGCTGATACACCTAGTCATCCTAAGGAGGAGAAGAAGGACGATAGAAACCTGCACGCTAGTTCACCAAATACTGTCACACCTGAAGAACCTAATGACATTTCTGCGTCTGATGTAGAAACACAATCAGGTGATGAACATGAACCTGGTGACAATATGGACAGTGATGTTCATAATAATGCTCAACCTAGCAATGATGAGGATGTGGAGATTGAACCTACGATTAATCCTAATAATCCACAACCTAAGAAATACGACAAGAATGACTTCACTGCTAGGAAGCATGGTAAAGAAAGAGAGCCATGGGTTCAGAGACCTATGCCCTTTCCTCCTAAGCCATCCAAGAAAAAGGATGATGAGGATTTTGAGTGCTTCGTTGAGATGATAAGACCCGTCTTTCTGCAGATGCGGTTAATTGATATGCTCAAGATGTCTCCGTATGCTAAGTACATGAAAGATATCGTGACTAAGAAATGGAAGATACCAGATCTTGTGATCTCCACCATGCTTGCCAATTACACTTTTAAAGGTGGAACTCCTAAGAAACTTGGTGATCCCGGAGTGCCCACTATACCTTGCTCCATTAAAGGAAACTACGTAATAATTGCCTTATGTGACCTTGGAGCCGGTGTTAGTGTTATGCCGCTTTCTCTTTATCGTAGACTTGAATTGGATAAGTTGACACCCACTGAAATTTCTCTACAAATGGCCGACAAATCAACTGCTTTCCCTATCAGCGTTTGCGAGGATGTGCCTGTTGTGGTTGCTAATACCACTATCTTAACAGACTTTGTTATCTTGGATATTCCCGAGGACGATGCCATGGCTATCATCCTCGGAAGACCCTTTTAAACACAGCAGGGGTTGTTATAGATTGCAACAAAGGCAATGTCACTTTCCACGTCAACGGTAATGAGCACACAGTGCACTTTCCGAAGAAATGATATACAGTACATTGCATCAATGTTATCGAAAAGACTTCATCGATTCTTATTGGGAGCTTTGAATGCCCTATTCCTCGTGTCAAGATGAAGTATGATTTGCTTGTTGGGAGATACATATCCCCATTGAGGTGACTTAGTGGCTATTCAAAAATTCTTCGTTCTCTCTTGCGATTTGAGAAAGTTTCGTCATAAGGACTTGATCAACCCCATTGACGGATTTTCTTTCAATGACCATGAAACAGATGAATCAGAGAGTCACATACCTCTGTTTTGAGTTTTCCTTTTCTGTTGCTTAGAAGAAAAAGGATGGAATTAGTTTAGCTTTTCCTGTTTTCTGTTTTAGCGTCCCGGAGAAAAATACCTCGAAAATAAAAGTTCTCCGATGGTCCTGAAAATTTAGTATGATTTTTTCTGGAATTTTCGAAAATTTCTGGGTCTGAGAGCTGGTCAGGGGGCCTGACCAGTGGGCCACCAGCCGCCCACCGCCACCTACCCCCTGATGGCAGGGTGCAAGCTTGTGGGGCCCACAGGCACCCCCTCCACTCATTCCAGCTCGTAGCCTCTTCTTCCACCTCCAGAAAAAATTGTTTCGCAGCTCAAACCCGTGTTCTTGCTCATCTGGCTGTGATTTTCGATCTCCTTGCTCAAAGCACCATTCTCCGAACCGTTTTGGGGAAATTACTCCTTGGTAAGTGACTCCTCCATTGGTCCAATTAGTTTTTGCTCTAGTGCTTTATCCTTCGCGTATTCTTGCTACCTTGGTGACCCTGTTCTTGAGCTAGAAAAGTTGATTTTAGCTGGTCCCAAGTAGTTTTAGCGCGTGATACGGTCTCTAGGCACTAGTAGGAGTAGTTGCTACAAGTTGGGTTAATCCTTATTCACTTTTCTTTCGAAGTCTCTAAAAATTTCAGAATTTTTCAGAGCTAGAAAAGGGAAAAGATGAGGAGGTTCTTGAGAGTCTCTTCAAGCCGTAACCACAAGGAGGATGAGAAGAACCACCCCAAGTACGTAGTCCCTCGAGTCACAGAAGTTCGAGCGTGCGAGTGGCCAAGTGATGAATTTTTGCGCGCCGCCGGACTTTATGAAGACTTTTATTACTTGGTGGAGAACGCACGTCTTACTGCGTTCGTTGAAGATAAGTGCCCACAATACCTCCTCCTCACCAATATTTTCGTTCAAAGCTTCAACTTTTATCCGAGGAAGAATCCTCCCATGGTTGAGTTCATGATATACGATGTCCCCCAGTGCATGATGCTGCAGGATTTTTGCAATGTATGCAAATTACCTTATGTTGGGGATATCCGTGACCCTCGTCCACGGGACTTGGAGGATTTCATTGGTTCTATTGCTGTTGGAGAGGAGAGAGGAGTGTCTCGTGCTAGAATTGCTAGCATACATTTTCCTGTGCTTCGGTACTTCTCACTATTTGTGGGAAAATGTTTGATTGGCTGTGGGGAGGCTGGATCACTAAGTTCTCCAGACCTTGCGGTTTTGCACGAAGGCCTTTATAACGATAAGACTTATAGCTTGGGCACTATAGTAGCTCAAGGGTTGAACCTGAACCGTTCTAAAGGTGTTGTCTATGGAGGTATCTATGCTACCCGTCTTGCCAGACACTTTGAGATACCCATTAGACTGAGAGAGGAAGGAGAGATGCTTCTTCTTGAGAGATATCTGGATTATGACAGCATGGTTCGCCATGATTTTCTGGATAGAGATGCTAGTAGACGGATGGTTTATAACTTGGTGTTTAGTCAGGGTACTCGAGAGACTATTACTTTGCCTGCTCCTTCTTTGTTTGATCTTCATGCAGGCAGGTACACTATTATGCCCGCGGACATCTACGCATATTGGGGCTTGGCCCAACCACAGGCGCCCGTGCATGAGCCGCTAGTCGAGTACCAGATGCCAGTTTATCAGTGGGAGCCAGAAGAGCTCACACAGTAGTGGCATCCACAGTCTGCTCCGGAGTATCCTGGAGCTAGTTATTTCCCACCTTGGGAGTAGACCAAGCTAGGCCAAAACCCTAAGCTTGGGGGAGTACGTGTTCTCACCGACTTTACATTCATGCTTATGCTTTCACTTTGTTAGCCGGTGTTTACACTTTGCCACTGTATTATCCATGCTAGTTTCTTTTCATTTTCTTGTTTTCTTGTTTTGTGTCCTTTTGGGAAAACCCAAAAAGATTTTTCTTTCTTCTTTTGCTTGTTGGGAGCTTTTCCGTGTAAATAGTTTTCTTTTTCTTTGTGTCAAGGTAGAAGATATTGGTTACAATGTTTATTAGTTCTTGCATGCTTACCTGTTCAGCTTTCAAAGAGCCATATTATTTTGTCTTATCCTTTGTGTTTGCCTGCAGATTCAGCTTAGTCCAATGCGCTTATTATTGTTCACATCGTTCGATCGTGCAAATGAAAGGCAACAATGATGATATATGATGAAGTGACTGAGACTGAAAAGTTGGTATGAACTCTATCTATTTTGTTTTTGTAAATAAGACTAGCTTGTCGACCCAAATTTAGCTTTGTTGTGAGAGAACCATGTTTGCAATGACAACTTAGAGATCATAGTTTCTGATGCCACGATTATTTAGCTGAGAGCTTATAATGGTTTGTCTTGGTTGCCAACATAGATTTTGAGATGACTATGATGTAGTATGATAGGATGGTATTCTCCTTTGAATGTTTCAAGTGGCTTGACTTGGTGCATGTTCATGCATGTAGTTGAAACAAAATCAACATAGCCTCTATGATGTTCGTGTTCATGGTGATTTATATCATGTTCATGCTTGCATTCAATGCTAGTCAAACTCATTGCATCTTGATGACTCTTGTCGCTCTCTAGTTGGTCGCTTCCTAGTCTTTTGCTAGCCTTCACTTGTACTAAGCGGGAATACTGCTTATGCATCCACTTCCATAAACCCAAAAGTTTTTCCATGAGAGTCCACCATACCTACCTATTTGCGGTATCTACCTGCCGTTCCAAGTAAATTTGCATGTGCCACTCTCTAAACCTTCAAGAAATAATCTGTTTTGCATGCCCGAACCGCTCATGTGGTGACAGAGGGCTATTGGTATCTTCCATGCTAGGAGTGTTATCCTCGACATGTGTTTATTCACAGTCATTCACGAGAAAGGGGCCGATATTTGGGATGCCCAGTTCCACGCTTAAATCAAAAACATAACTGTAAAACAAGACTCCCCCCGGATTGATGTTAGTATGGACGGTACCCGAGGATTCGGTTAGCCGTGGAGTGTGATTGATTGGTGGTGGGGGAGTTAAAACTTTACTTTTCTGTTTGGGAACCGCCTATAGCATGAGTAGCATGGAATATATTGAGAACTCTTGGTCATTGTGTTGACAATGAAAGCATGCCACCCAAAATTATTATCTCTGTTGTCAAAGATTGAGCTCTCGCACCTCTGCAAATCAATGCTTCCCTCTGCGAAGGGCCTGTCTATTTATTTTCCTATCAAGTCATCCTCCTCTTATATAAGCACCAATTAGAGAGCACCTCTGTCATTTTTATGCTTTGCTTTTTATTGATATTGAGTATGACTATGACTGGATCTTTGTTGCTATGAATTACAATGTTTAGTCAGTCCTTGATCTTTGAAAGTGCTCTGCATTTATGTTTTGCGGTCTTAGAAAGAGCTAGCGAGATACCACCTATTCATATTGCTTCATGCTTGTTTTGATTGAAGTGTTGCATTTGAAACTCATTATTATTTGCTCGTTAGCTGATTACGCCATCGATGTTAGTTTACCGTGAGACCTTTGTGTCATTTGCTTATGTGGTTAACTCGTGATCTTGCTGAAATTTTGGTTATGAGTTAGACATAGTTGCAACAACAAGATCGAACAGAGTTTGTCAAAGTTTTTCTTTCTCTCTCAGTTTGTCAACTGAGTTGCTTGAGGACAAGCAAGGTTTTAAGCTTGGGGGAGTTGATACGTCTCCATCGTATCTACTTTTCCAAACTCTTTTGCCCTTGTTTTGGACTATAATTTGCATGATTTGAATGGAACTAACCTGGACTGACGCTGTTTTCAGCAGAATTGCCTTGGTGTTATTTTTGTGCA
Organism: Hordeum vulgare subsp. vulgare; assembly: GCF_904849725.1. Lineage (NCBI taxonomy): Eukaryota > Viridiplantae > Streptophyta > Magnoliopsida > Poales > Poaceae > Hordeum > Hordeum vulgare. Next base: position 649,064,526 of record NC_058519.1, on the reverse strand, counting down.
GAAATCAAAGTTCTCCAAACGTCCTGAAAATTTACGGGGAGCAGTTTTGGAAAATATCAAAAATATCTGCGCCAAGTTCCACCTCAGGGGGTGGGCCAGTGGGCCACATGCCCCTGCTCCGCCAGCACCCCCTGGTGGCGGTGGGTAGGCTTGTGGGGCCCACATGCACCTGCCGCCCCCAACTCCAGCTCTATAAGTTGTCTTTCGTCCCAGAAAAATAAAAAGAGAAGTTTTCGTCGCGTTTTCGACACGTAGGCGCCGCCACCTCCCGTTCTTCATCTGGAGGGCAGATCTGGAGTCCGTCTTGGGCTCCGGAGAGGGGAAATCGTCGCCATCGTCATCATCAACCTTCTTCCCTCTCCAATTCCATGAAGCTCTTCGTCGTTCGTGAGTAATCTATTCGTAGGCTCGCTGGGCGGTGATGAGTAGGATGAGATCTATCATGTAATCGAGTTAGTTTTGATGGGGATTGATCCCTAGTATCCACTATGTTCTGAGATTGATGTTGCTACTACTTTGCCATGCTTAATGCTTGTCACTAGGGCCCGAGTGACATGATCTCAGATCTGAAATTATTATGTTGTCACCAATATATGTGTGTTTTAGATCCGATCTTGCAAGTTGTAGTTACCTACTATGTGTTATGACCCGGCAACCCCGGAGTGACAATAACCGGAACCACTCCCGGTGATGACCATAGTTTGAGGAGTTCATGTGTTCACCAAGTGCTAATGCGTTGGTCCGGTTCTTTATTAAAAGGAGAACCTTAATATCCCGTAGTTTCCTTTTGGACCCCGCTGTCACGGGAGGGATGGACAATAGATGTCATGCAAGTTCTTTTCCCTAAGCACGTATGACGACACACGGAATGCATGCCTACATCACATTGACGAACGGGTGCTAGCCACTTATCTCTCCGTGTTATAGCTGTTGCATGATGAATATCATCCAAACAAATCACCGACCCATTGCCTACGAGTTTGTCCTACTGCTGTTACTTGTCTTGCTCTGCTGCTGCTACTACTGTTGCTACTGTTGTTACTTGTCTTGCTCTATTGCTGCTGCTACTGTTGCCACTACTGTCGCTTGCTACTATTGTTACTTTCGACTGTTGTCACTACTGTTGTTCCTTGCCGCTGCTATTGCTCGTTACACTGTCGTTACTCGCTACTTTACTGTTAGTACTGTGCTTGCAGATACTAATCTTTCAGGTGTGGTTGAATCTGACAAATTCAGCTGCTAATACTTGAGAGTATTCTCTCACCTCCCGTCGTGCAAACCAACAAATTGGGTCGAATACTCTACCCTCGAAAACTGCTGCGAACCCACGCGCTAGTGGGCCATCAACAACATTCTTCCAGTTTCATTGCCGGGGAGTGCTAGCAGCATTCTTCTGGTGCTGTTGTAGGAGAAGGTTCGTTGTCATAAGCATTCGTCTAGCTAACACTAGAGATTGCAGGATCATCACTTTTCTGGCGCCGTTGCCGGGGAAGCACAACTGACATCACGCCTCTATGCTCATCGGTCCGCACACATCAGTATGTATGATCTCCAACAAGTCACTTGCACGCTCCATTGTTCTGGAGAACGGAGTCTTAGTCATCTTGCCCATGAGGCATGGTTCACACGTATCAAGTGATTCAAAATCAAGTGACTCCAAAAGTCCATCAACATGGACTTTCTTCATGCGCTTTACACCAATATGACCTAAGCGGCAGTGCCACATGAAAGTGATGCTATCATTATTAACTCGACATCATTTGGCCTCAATGTTATGGACGTGAGTTTCATCACTGTCGGGATTCAATATCAACAAACCCCTCACATTGGGTGCATGACCATAAAAGATATTACTCATAAAAAATAGAACAACCATTATTCTCTGTCTTAAATGAGTAACCGTCTCATAATAAACAAGATCCAGATATAATGCTCATACTCAATGCAGGCACTAAATAACAATTATTTAAGTTCATCACTAATCCCGATTGTAACTAAAGTGAGACCATGCCGACGGCGATCGCATCAACCTTGGAACCATTCCCGACGCGCATCGTCACTTCATCCTTCGACAGTTTTTGTTTATTCCGTAGTTCTTGTTTTGAGTTGCAACTGTGAGCAACATAACCGGTATCAAATACCCACACACTACTATGAGAACCGGTAAGGTACACATCAATAACATGTATATAAAATATACCTTGTGTGTTGTTGGTCGCCTTCTTATCGGCCAGATACTTGGGGCAGTTGCGCTTCCAGTGACCAGCCCCCTTGCAATAATAGCACTCAGTTTCTGGCTTAGGTCCAGCCTTGGGTTTCTTCGTCGTAGGGGCAACAACTTTGCCGCTCTTCTTGGAGTTACCCTTCTTGCCTTTACCATTTTTCTTGAAACTAGTGGTCTTATTGACCATCAACACTTGATGTTCTTTGTGGATTTCTGACTCTGCGACTTTTAGCATCGCAAACAACTCACCGGGTGACTTATTCATCCCTTGCATGTTATAGTTCAACACGAAGCCTTTATAGCTAGGCGACAGTGATTGAAGAATTATGTCGGTGATAGCTTCTTGCGGGAGTTCAATCCCTAGCTCAGCTAGACAGTTTGAGTACCCAGACATTTTGAGTACATGTTTACTGACAGACGAATTCTCCTCCATCTTGCAAGCATAGAACTTATCGGAGGTCTCATACCTCTCGATCCGGGCGTTCTTCCCAAAGATAAACTTCAACTCTTGGAACATCTCATATGCTCCATGACGTTCAAAACGTCTTTGAAGTCTCGGTTCTAAGCCATACAAGACTGCACATTGAACTAGTGAGTAGTCATCCTTACGCGCTTGCCAAGCGTTCAAAACGTCTTGGTCAGCCATGGTGGGTGGTGCATCTCCTAGCGCAGCATCAAGGACATAATTCTTTTGGCCAGCAGCAAGGATAAGCCTCAGATTATGAGCCCAGTCAACGAAGTTGCTTCCATCATCTTTCAACTTAGCTTTCTCTTGGAACGTATTAAAATTCAGGGTTGCTACTGCGCGAGCCATTGATCTACAACATAAAATATTGCAAAGTGGACTTAGACTATGTTCAAGATAATTGAGTTTAGATAATGATATTACTAATAAACTCCCACTCAAATAGGCATCCCTCTAGTTATTCGAGTGTCGCATGATCCAAATTCACTAACTCAAGTCCGATCATCACGTGAGTTGAGTTTAGTTTTAACGGTGAACTTCTCCATGTTGATCATATCAACTATATGATTCATGCTCGACCTTTCGGTCTCTTGTGTTACGAGGCCATGTCTGCACATGCTAGGCTCGTCAAGTTTAACCCGAGTGTTCCGCGTATGCAACTATTTTGCACCCGATGTATGTGAATGTTGAGTCTATCACACCCGATCATCATGTGGTGTCTCGAAACGACGAACTGTCGCAACGGTGCACAGTCGGAGAGAACACAATTTTATCTTGAAATAATGTTACCGCTGTTCTAAGAAAAATAAGGTGCATAAAAGGATTAACATCACATGCAAATCATAAGTGACATGATATGGCCATGAACTTGTGCTTCTTGATCTCAATCAGCATAGCACTGACATGATCTCCATCGTCACCGGCGCCGCACCATGATTTCCATCATTGTGTCGCCATCGTGGTTGTCGTGCTATCTATGCTACTACTACTAAAGCTACCACCTAGCAATATAGTAAACGCATCTGCAAGCACAAATGTTAGTTTAAAGACAACCCTATGGCTCCTGCCGGTTGCCGTAGCATCGACGTGCAAGTCGACATTAACTATTACACCATGATTCATCTCATACATCCAATATATCACATCATGTCGTTGGCCATATCACATCATATGCATACCCTACAAAAACAAGTTAGACGACCTCTAATTTGTTGTTGCATGTTTTACGTGGCTGCTATGGGTATCTAGTATGATCGCGTCTTACTTACGCAAAAGCCACAACGGTGATGTGCAAATTGCTATTTAACCTTCTCCAAGGACCACCTCGGTCGAATCCGATTCAACTAAAGTTGAAGAAATAGGCACCCACCAGTCATCTTTATGCAACTCGTTGCATGTTAGTCGATGAAACCAGTCTCTCGTAAGCGTACGAGTAATGTCGGTCTCGGCCGCTTTGATTCGACAATATCGCCGAATCAAAAAAGACTAAGGAGGGCAGCAAATCGAACATCAACACCCACAAATTCCTTTGTGTTCTACTCGAGATATCATATACGCATGAACCTAGCTCTGATACCACTATTGGGGAACGTTGCATGGAAAACAAAAATTTTCCTACACACACAAAGACCTGTCATGGTGATGATTGATACGTCTCCAACGTATCTATAATTTTTTATGGTTTCATGCTATTATCTTGTCAAACTTTGGATGTTTTGCATGCCTTTTATATATTTTTTGGGACTAACTTATTAACTCAGTGCCAAGTGCCAATTCCTGCTTTTCCATGTTTTTGACCCCTTTCAGGGGAGAATTTGAAACGGAGTCCAAACAGAGTAAAATCCCCGAAAAGATTTTTTTCCGTAACGGAAGAAGATCAGGAGACTTGAGAGCCAAGGCAGGGGGTCCCCAGGGGCCCCACAAGCCCCCACCCCGCGGCCAAGGGGGAGGCCGCGGCCCTCAGGCTTGTGGGCCCCTTGGACCTCCTTTGCCCTAGGTTTTGCGCTTATATATCCCCAAAAATTCCACAAAAGATTAGGAGATCATCGAAAGTACTTTTCTGCCGCCGCAAGCTTCTGTCTCCGCAAGATCCCATCTGGGGCACGTTCTGGTGCCCTGCCGGAGGGGGGATTTAGACACGAAGGGCTTCTTCATCAACACCATGACCTCTCCGATGATGCGTGAGTAGTTCACCGTAGACCTACGGGTCCATAGTTAGTAACTAGATGGCTTCTTCTCTCTCTTGGATCTGCAATACAATGTTCTCCATGATCTTCATGGAGATCTATCCGATGTAATCTTCTTTTGCGGTGTGTTTGTCAAGATCCGATGAATTGTGGATTTATGATCAGATTATCTATGAATCCTATTTGAGTTTCTTCTGATCTCTCTTATGCATGATTTCATATCCTTGTAATTCTCTTCGAGTTGTGGGTTTTGTTTGGCCAACTAGATCTATGATTCTTGCAATGGGATAAGTGCTTGGTTTTGGGATCATACCGTGCGGTGACCTCACCCAGTTGTTGGAAATATGCCCTAGAGGCAATAATAAAATGGTTATTATCATATTTCCTTGTTCATGATAATCGTCTATTGTTCATGCTATAATTGTATTAATAGGAAATAGTAATAGATGTGTGAATAAATAGATCACAATGTGTCCCTAGCAAGCCTCTAGTTGGCTAGCTCGTTAGTCAATAGATGATCATGGTTTCCTGGTCATGGGCATTAGATGTCATTGATAACGGGATCACGTCATTGGGAGAATGATGTGATGGACAAGACCCAATCCTAAGCATAGCACTAGATCGTATTGTTCGTATGCTAAAGCTTTTCTAATGTCAAGTGTCTTTTCCTTCGACCGTGAGATTGTGCAACTCCCGGATACCATAGGAGTTCTTTGGGTGTATCAAACGTCACAACGTAACTAGGTGACTATAAAGGTGCACTACGGGTACCTCTAAAAGTGTCTGTTGGGTTGGCACGAATCGAGATCGGGATTTTCACTCCGCGTGACAGAGAGGTATCTCTGGGCCCACTCGGTAGAACATCATCATGAGATCAAAGTGACTAAGGAGTTAGTCACACGATGACGTGCTACAGAACGAGTAAAGAGACTTACCGGTAACGAGATTGAACAAGGTATAGTTATACCGACGATCGAATCTCGGGCAAGTTCTATACCGACTGACAAAGGGAATTGTATACGGGATTGATTGAATCCTTGACATCGTGGTTCATCCGATGAGATCATCGTGGAGCAAGTGGGATACACCATGGGTATCCAGACCCCGCTGATGGTTATTGGCCGGAGAGGTGTCTCGGTCATGTCTGCCTGTCTCCCGAACCCGTAGGGTCTACACACTTAAGGTTCGATGACGCTAGGGTTATAGGGAATTGTTATACGAGGTTATCGAAAGTTGTTCGGAGTCCCGGATGAGATCCCGGATGTCACGAGGAGCTCCGAAATGGCCCAGAGGTAAAGATTGATATATAGGACGGATGGTTTTGGACACCGGAAGTGTTTCGGGCGTCGCAGGTAACGTACCGATACCACCGGGACCACCGGGAGTGGCCCGGGGGGTCCACCGGAAGGGGGCCACGACCCCGGGAGGCTAGATGGGCCAAGTGCGGGAGGGAACCAGCCCCTAGGTGGGCTCGTGCGCCCCCCACACTCAGCCCAAGGCGCAGGAGGTGGAGAAGGGGGGAAACCCTAGGCGTTGGTGGGCCTAAGGCCCACCTAGGGGTGCGCCACCCCCTCCCCTTGCTCTGGCCGCCGCACCTCCCATCCGGGGGGCTGCCGCACCACCTAGGGTGGGAACCCTAGGGGTGGCACCCCCTCCCCTCCTCCTATATATAGTGGGGGTTTCGGGGCTGTTTTGCACACAGTTTTCCATCTCCCTCGGCGCAGCCGTGCTCTTCTTTCTCCTCCTCTCTGCCGGTGCTTGGCGAAGCCCTGCCGGGAGACCTCGTCTCTCCATCGACACCATGCCATCGTGCTTCCGGAGATCTTCCCCAACCTCTCCCTCCTCCTTGCTGGATCAAGGTGCGGGAGACGTCACCGGGCTGCACGTGTGTTGAACGCGGAGGTGCCTTGGTTCGGCACTAGATCGGAATCGCACCGCGATCTGAATCGCCGCGAGTACGACTCCATCAACCGCGTTCTAGCAACGCTTCCGCTTAGCAATCTTCAAAGGTATGAAGATGCACTCACCCGTCTCTCGTTGCTGGTCTCTCCATAGGAAGATCTGAATATGCGTAGGAAATTTTTTGAATTTATGCTACGTTACCCAATAGTGGCATCCGAGCCAGGTTTTTTATGCGTAGATTCTATGCACGAGTAGAACACAAAAGGTTGCGGGCGATGATTTGTCAATTGCTTCCTATACTAGTCTTATTCTTTTCCGGCGGCATTGTGGGATGAATCGGCCCGGACCGACCTTACACGTACGCTTACGTGAGACTGGTTCCACCGACAGACATGCACACCGTGCATAAAGGTGGCTAGCGGGTGTCTATCTCTCCCACTCTAGTCGGATTGGATTTGATGAAAAGGGTCCTTACGATGGGTAAATTGCTTTGACATATCATCGTTGTGGCTGTCACGTAGGAAAGAAGGCGTTCTTGCTAGAAACCCAAATCAGCCACGTAAAACTTGCAACAACAATTAGAGGACGTCTAACTTGTTTTTGCAGGGTTTGACATGTGATGTGATATGGCCAAAGTTGTGATGTTGCATGTATGATGTATGAGATGATCATGTTATTGTAATAGGTTTCACGACTTGCATGTCGATGAGTATGACAACCGACAGGAGCCATAGGAGTTGTCTTAATTTATTGTATGAGATGCAACGCCATGTGCTTACTACTCTTACTTCATTGCTAACGGTTAGCTATAGTAGAAGTGATAGTAGTAGTTGGCGTCACGACTTCACGGAGACACGATGATGGAGATCATGGTGTCACGCCAGTGACAATGATGATCATGCGATGCCTGAAGATGAAGATCGAAAGAGCAAAGATGATAATGGCCATATCATGTCACTATACGATTGCATTGTGATGTTTATCATGTTTTTCATCTTATTGCTTAGAACGACGGTAGCATAATAAGATTATCCCTCTTAAAATTTTTGAGAACGTATTCCCCTAAGTGTGCACCGTTACGAAGGACCGTTGTCTCGAAGCACCACGTGATGATCGCGTGTGATAGATTCTAACGTTCGCATACAACGGGTGTAAGCCAGATTTACACACGCGAAACACCTAGGTTGACTCGACGAGCTTGGCATGTACAGACATGACCTCGAATACAAGAGACCGAAAGGTCGAACATGAGTCGTATGGTTGAATACGATCAGCATGAAGTTGCTCACCATGGCGACTATTTCGTCTCACGTGATGATCGGACACGGGTTATTCAACATGGATCATGTATCACTTAGATGACTAGAGGGATGTCGATTTAAGTAGGAGTTCATACTTAATTTGATTAAATGAACTTAATTGTCATGAACTTAGTCTAAAAGTTGTCTTTATAAATATTGTAGATGGCCAACGTCAACCTCAATTTCAACGCATTCCTAGAGAAAAACAAGCTGAAAGATGATGGTAGCAACTATGCGGATTGGGTTCGCAACTTGAAGCTCATCCTTGAAGCAGCTAAAAAAGGCTTATGTCCTTGATGCGCCGCTAGGTGACCCTCCCGCTCCCGCAGCAGCCCAGGACATTCTGAACATCTGGCAAACACGGAGTGATGACTACTCTCTGGTTAGGTGTGGCATGTTATAGAGTTTAGAAATGGGGCTCCAAAGGCGTTTTGAGCAACACGGTGCAGATGAGATGTTCCAAGAGCTGAAGCTAGTTTTTCAAGCTCATGCCCGTGTCGAGAGATATGAAGTCTCCGACAAGTTCTTTAGCTGTAAGATGGAGGAGAACAGTTCTGTCAGTGAGCACATACTCAAAATGTCTGGGTTACACGGTCGTCTGACTTCACTTGGAGTCGAACTTCGGGATGATGCTATAATTGAAAGAATCCTCCAATCTCTCCCACCAAGCTACACAGGTTTTGTGCTGAACTACAACATGCAAGGGATGGAGAAGACCATTCCCGAGTTGTACTCGATGCTCAAGTCTGCAGAAGTAGAAATCAAGAAAGAGCATCAAATGTTGATGGTCAACAAGACCACTAGTTTCAAGAAGGGCAAGGGTAAGAAGAACTTCAAGAAAGATGGCAAAGCCGTTGCCGCGCCCGGTAAGCCAGATGCCGAGAAGAAGAAAAAGAATGGACCCAAGCCTGAGATTGAGTGCTTCTATTGCAAGGGAAAAGGTCACTGGAAGCGGAACTGCCCCAAATACTTAGCGGACAAGAAGGCCGAAAACGTTAAAGGTATATGTGATATACATGTTATTGATGTGTACCTTACCAGCGCTCGTAGTAGCTCCTGGGTATTCGATACTGGTGTTGTTGCTCACATTTGCAACTCAAAGCAGGAACTGCGGAATAAGCGGAGACTGGCCAAGGACGAGGTGACGATGCGCGTCAGGAATGGCTCCAAGGTCGATGTGATCGCCGTCGGCACGCTACCTCTACATCTACCGTCATGATTAGTTTTAAACCTTAATATTTGTTATTTAGTACCATCTTTGAGCATGAATATTGTATCAGGGTCTTGCTTAATGCGAGACGGCTACTCATTTGAGTCAGAGAATAATGGTTGTTCTATTTATATGAGTGATATGTTTTATGGTCATGCTCCGCTGGTGAATGGTTTATTCCTGATGAATCTCGATCGTGATGTTACACATATTCATAGTGTGAGTACCAAAAGATGTAAAGTTGATAATGATAGTCCCACATACTTGTGGCACTGCCGCCTTGGTCATATCGGCGTTAAGCGCATGAAGAAGCTCCATACTGATGGACTATTAGAGTCTCTTGACTTTGAATCATTTGACACATGCGAACCGTGCCTCATGGGCAAGATGACTAAGACTCCATTCTCACGAATAATGGAGAGAGCAATCGACTTATTGGAAATAATACATACTGATGTGTGTGGTCCAATGAACGTTGAAGCTCGCGGTGGCTATCGTTATGTTCTCACTCTCACCGATGATTTGAGTAGGTATGGGTATATCTACTTGATGAAGCACAAATCTGAGACGTTTGAAAAGTTCAAGGAATTTCAGAGTGAGGTCGAGAATCAACGTGACAGAAAAAATAAGTGTCTACGATCTGATCGTGGAGGAGAATATTTGAGTCACGAGTTTGGCACACACCTAAGGACGTGTGGAATCGTTTCAAAACTAACGCCGCCTGGCACACCGCAACGCAACGGAGTGTCTGAACGTCGTAATCGCACTTTATTAGATATGGTACAATCTATGATGTCTCTTATCAACTTACCGCTATCATTTTGGGGATACGCATTAGAAAGTGCATCATTCACTTTAAATAGGGCACCGTCTAAATCCGTTGAGACGACACCGTATGAACTATGGTATGGCAAGAAACCTAAGTTGTCGTTTCTTAAAGTTTGGGGCTGCGATGCTTATGTGAAGAAACTTCAACCAGAAAAGCTCGAACCCAAAGCGGAGAAATGTGTATTCATAGGATACCCTAAGGAAACTATTGGCTATACCTTCTATCTTAGATCCGAAGGTAAAACCTTTGTTGCCAAGAACATATACTTTCTAGAGAAAGAGTTTCTCTCGAAAGAAGTAAGTGGGAGGAAGGTAGAACTTGATGAGGTAATTACACCCCCTCTCGAACAGGATAGTAGCGCAGCGCGGGAAGTTGTTCCTGTTGGAATTATGCCCTAGAGGCAATAATAAATATAGTTGTTATTATAATTCCTGTATCAAGATAATCGTTTATTATCCATGCTATAATTGTATTGAATGAAGACTCATTTACATGTGTGGATACATAGACAAAACACCGTCCCTAGCATGCCTCTAGTTGGCTAGTCAGTTGATCAAAGATAGTCAGTGTCTTCTGATTATGAACAAGGTGTTGTTGCTTGATAACTGGATCACGTCATTAGGAGAATCACGTGATGGACTAGACCCAAACTAATAGACGTAGCATGTTGATCGTGTCATTTTGTTGCTACTGTTTCTGCGTGTCAAGTATTTATTCCTATGACCATGAGATCATATAACTCACTGACACCGGAGGAATGCTTTGTGTGTATCAAACGTCGCAACGTAACTGGGTGACTATAAAGATGCTCTAAAGGTATCTCCGAAGGTGTTAGTTGAGTTAGTATGGATCAAGACTGGGATTTGTCACTCCGTGTGACGGAGAGGTATCTCGGGGCCCACTCGGTAATACAACATCATACACAAGCCTTGCAAGCAATGTAACTTAGTGTAAGTTGCGGGATCTTGTATTACGGAACGAGTAAAGAGACTTGCCGGTAAACGAGATTGAAATAGGTATGCGGATACTGACGATCAAATCTCGGGCAAGTAACATACCGAATGACAAAGGGAATAACATACGGGATTATATGAATCCTTGGCACTGAGGTTCAAACGATAAGATCTTCGTAGAATATGTAGGATCCAATATGGGCATCCAGGTCCCGCTATTGGATATTGACCGAGAAGTCTCTCGGGTCATGTCTACATAGTTCTCGAACCCGCAGGGTCTGCACACTTAAGGTTCGACGTTGTTTTATGCGTATTTGAGTTATATGGTTGGTTACCGAATGTTGTTCGGAGTCCCGGATGAGATCACGGACGTCACGAGGGTTTCCGGAATGGTCCGGAAACGAAGATTGATATATAGGATGACCTCATTTGATTACCGGAAGGTTTTCGGAGTTACCGGGAATGTACCGGGAATGACGAATGGGTTCCGGGAGTTCACCGGGGGGGGGGGCAACCCACCCCGGGGAAGCCCATAGGCCTTGAGGGAGGCACACCAGCCCTTAGTGGGCTGGTGGGACAGCCCACAAGTGCCATATGCGCCATAGAGATAAAAATCAAAGAGAAAGAAAAAAAAGGAGGAGGTGGGAAGGAAGGGGGACTCCCTCCCACCAAACCAAGTCCAACTCGGTTTGGGGGGGGAGTCCTCCCCCCTTGGACTCGGCCGACCCCCTTGGGGCTCCTTGAGCCCCAAGGCAAGGTCCCCTCCCTCCCACCTATATATACGGAGGTTTTAGGGCTGATTTGAGACGACTTTTCCACGGCAGCCCGACCACATACCTCCACAGTTTTTCCTCTAGATCGCGTTTCTGCGGAGTTCGGGCGGAGCCCTGCTGAGACAAGGTCATCACCAACCTCCGGAGCGCCGTCACGCTGCCGGAGAACTCTTCTACCTCTCCGTCTCTCTTGCTGGATCAAGAAGGCCGAGATCATCGTCGAGCTGTACGTGTGCTGAACGCGGAGGTGCCGTCCGTTCGGTACTAGATCATGGGACTGATCGCGGGATTGTTCGCGGGGTGGATCGAGGGACGTGAGGACGTTCCACTACATCAACCACGTTCTCTAACGCTTCTGCTGTACGGTCTACAAGGGTACGTAGATCACTCATCCCCTCTCGTAGATGGACATCACCATGATAGGTCTTCGTGCGTGTAGGAAAATTTTGTTTCCCGTGCGACGTTTTCCAACAGTTCCTGTGGCGCCTACACCAACTGAAGAGGAAGTTAATGATAATGATCATGAAGCTTCGGATCAAGTTACTACTGAGCCACGAAGGTCCACAAGGGTACGCTCCACACCACAGTGGTACGGCAACCCTGTAATGGAAATCATGTTGTTAGACAACGGTGAACCTTCGAACTATGAAGAAGCGATGGCGGGCCCGGATTCCAACAAATGGCTTGAAGCTATGAAATCCGAGATAGGATCCATGTATGAGAACAAAGCATGGACTTTGGTGGACTTGCCCGATGACCGGCCAACCATAGAAAATAAATGGATCTTCAAGAAGAAGACTGATGCAAACGGTAATGTAACCGTTTATAAAGCTCGACTTGTCGCAAAGGGTTTTCGACAAATTCAAGGAATTGACTAAGAAGATACTTTCTCTCCCGTAGCGAAGCTGAAATCAGTCCGATCATGTTAGCAATTGCCGCCTTTCATGATTATGAAATTTGGCAAATGGACGTCAAAACAGCTTTCCTTAACGGGAACCTTAAGGAAGAGTTGGATATGATGCAAACAGAAGGTTTTGTCGACCCTAAGGGTGCTAACAAATTTTGCAAGCTCCAGCGCTCCATCTATGGGCTGGTGCAAGCATCTCAGAGTTGGAACATTCGCTTTAATGAGGTGATTAAAGCGTTTGGGTTCATACATATTTACGGAGAAGCCTGTCTGTACAAGAAAGTGAGTGGGAGCTCTGTAGCTTTCCTCATATTGTATGTGGATGACATATTATTGATGGGGAATGATATAGAGATGTTGGAGAGCATAAAGGCCTATTTGAACAAGAGTTTTTCAATGAAGGACCTTGGAGAAGCTGCATACATATTAGGCATCAAGATCTATAGAGATAGATCGAGACACCTCATAGGTCTTTCGCAAAGTACATACCTTGACAAGATATTGAAGAAGTTCAATATGGAAAACTCAAAGAAAGGGTTCTTGCCAGTTTTGCAAGGTATGAGATTGAGTAAGACTCACTCGCCGACCACAGCAGCAGATAGAGAGAAGATGAGTTCTGTCCCCTACGCTTCAGCCATAGGCTCTCTTATGTATGCCATGTTGTGTACCAGACCTGATATAAACCTTGCCATAAGTTTGGTAGGGAGGTACCAAAGTGATCCCGGTATGGAACACTGGACAACGGTCAAGAATATCCTTAAGTACCTGAAAAGGACTAAGGAAATATTTCTCGTTTATGGAGGTGACGAAGAGCTCGTCATAAAGGGTTACGTCGACGCTAGCTTCGACACAGATTCGGATGACTCTAAGTCACAGACCGGATACGTATATGTTTTGAATGGTGGTGCAGTGAGCTGGTGCAGCAGCAAGCAAGAAGTCGTGGCAGCATCTACATGTGAAGCGGAGTACATAGCTGCTTCAGAAGCGGCTCATGCAGGAATTTGGATGAAGGAGCTCATCACCGACCTTGGAGTGGTTCCAAGCGCGTCGGGTCCAATGACACTCTTCTATGATAACACTCGGGCCATTGCCATAGCCAAGGAGCCCAGGTTTCACCGGAAGACGAAGCCCATCAAACGCCGCTACAACTCCATCCAGGACGATGTCCAGAGTGGAGTAATAGAGATTTGTAAAGTACACACTAATCTGAATGTTGCAGACCCATTGACTAAACCTCTTCCACGAGCAAAACATGATTAACACCATAATGATATGGGTGTTCGATACATCACAATGTGACTAGATTATTGACTCTAGTGCAAGTGGGAGACTGTTGGAAATATGCCCTAGAGGCAATAATAAAATGGTTATCATCATATTTCCTTGTTCATGATAATCGTCTATTGTTCATGCTATAATTGTATTAACAAGAAACATTAATACATGTGTGAATAAATAGATCACAATGTGTCGCTAGCAAGCCTCTAGTTGGCTAGCTCGTTAGTCAATAGATGATCATGGTTTCCTGGTCATGGGCATTAGATGTCATTGATAACGGGATCACATCATTGGGAGAATGATGTGATGGACAAGACCCAATCCTAAGCATAGCACTAGATCGTATTGTTCGTATGCTAAAGCTTTTCTAATGTCAAGTGTCTTTTCCTTCGACCGTGATATTGTGCAACTCCCGGATACCGTAGGAGTGCTTTGGGTGTATCAAACGTCAGAACGTAACTGGGTGACTATAAAGGTGCACTACGGGTACCTCTGAAATTGTGTGTTGGGTTGGCACGACTCGAGATCGGGATCTGTCACTCCGCGTGACGGAGAGGTATCTCTGGGCCCACTCGGTAGAACATCATCATGAGCTCAAAGTGACTAAGGAGTTAGTCACACGATGACGTGCTACGGAATGAGTAAAGAGACTTACCGGTAACGAGATTGAACAAGGTATAGGTATACCGACGATCGAATCTCGGGCAAGTTCTATACCGACAGACAAAGGGAATTGTATACGGGATTGATTGAATCCTTGACATCGTGGTTCATCCGATGAGATTATCGTGGAGCAAGTGAGAGACACCATGGGTATCCAGACCCCGCTGATGGTTATTGGTCGGAGAGGTGTCTCGGTCATGCCTACCTGTCTCCCGAACCCGTAGGGTCTACACACTTAAGGTTCGATGACACTAGGGTTATAGGGAATTGTTATACGAGGTTATCGAAAGTTGTTCGGAGTCTCGGATGAGATCCCGGATATCACGAGGAGCTCCGGAATGGTCTGAAGGTAAAGATTGATATATAGGACGGATGGTTTTGGATACCGGAAGTGTTTCGGGCGTCATAGGTAACGTACCGGGACCACCGGGACCACCGGGAGTGGCCCCGGGGGTCCACCGGAAGGGGGCCACGACCCTGGGAGGCTAGATGGGCCAAGTGCGGGAGGGAACCAGCCCCTAGGTGGGCTGGTGCACCCCCACACTCAGCCCAAGGCGCAAGAGGTGGAGAAGGGGGGGAACCCTAGGCGTTGGTGGGCCTAAGGCCCACCTAGGGATGCGCCACCCCCTCCCATTGCCCTGGCCGCCACACCTCCCATCTGGGGGGGCTGCCGCACCACCTAGGGTGGGAACCCTAGGGGTGGCACCCCCCTCCCCTCCTCCTATATATAGTGGGGGTTTCAGGGTTGTTTTGCACACAGTTTTCCATCTCCCTCGGCGCAGCCCTGCTCTTCTTTCTCCTCCTCTGTGTCGGTGCTTGGCGAAGCCCTTCCGGGAGACCTCCTCTCTCCATCGACACCACGCCGTCGTGCTGCCGGAGATCTTCCCCAACCTCCCCCTCCTCCTTGCTGGATCAAGGTGCGGCAGACGTCACCGGGCTGCACGTGTGTTGAACGCGGAGGTGCCGTGGTTTGGCACTAGATCGGAATCACACCGCAATCTGAATCGCCGCGAGTACGACTCCATGAACCGCGTTCTAGCAACGCTTCCGCTTAGCGATCTTCAAAGGTATGAAGATGCACTCACCCCCTCTCCCGTTGCTGGTCTCTCCATAGGAAGATCTGAATATGCGTAGGATTTGTTTTGAATTTATGCTACGTTACCCAACACCAGTGACAGAAGGGGTCGCGAGGCACGCATCGTGTTCTGGACTTCAAGGGTAAAAAGATGGGGTTTTCATCATTGGTTTGTGATTATCCCTCTACATCATGTCATCTTGCTTAAGGAGTTACTCTGTTCGTCATGAACTCAATACACTAGATGCATGCTGGATAGCGGTCGATGTGTGGAGTAATAGTAGTAGATGCAGAAAGTATCGGTCTACTTGTCTCGGACGTGATGCCTATATGTATGATCATTGCCTTAGATATCGTCATGACTTTGTGCAGTTCTATCCATTGCTCGACAGTAATTTGTTCACCCACCGTAATACTCTAGTGAACACTATGGCCCTGCTACTGCAACAAAAGACCTTCCAACGGCGCCAGAAATAGGCACGTCGACGGGAGAATACTTGGCTTGATCTTTCTGCTGCGGCTACGCCTTAAGGGACTTCCTAGGCAAATGTGCAAAGGATTTCCCCCGTGGCCTTGGAGCCTTGCATTGGTGTTCCCTCGAAGCGAAAAGGGTGATGTAGCGTAGCTGTGGTAAGTATTTCCCTCAGTTTGAGAACCAAGGTATCAATCCAGTGGAGGAGTATCTCAAGATCCTGCACAAACACAAAAACTTGCTCCCAACGCTATGAAGGGGTTGTCAATACTTATAGATTGTTTGCCAAGTGAGAACTGAAAGCAACAAAGTAACAAAGTAAAGTAAAAGCGGAGATGTAAATGATGGATGTGAATAGACCTGGGGGCCGTAGTGTTTACTAGTGGCTTCTCTCATGAAAGCAAGTAGACGGTGGGTGAACAAATTACTGTCGAGCAATTGATAGAACCGCGCAAAGTCGTGACGATATCTATGCAATGATTATTTCTATAGGCATCACGTCCAAAACAAGTAGACCGATACTGTCTGCATCTACTACTATTACTCCACACGTCGACCGCTATCCAGCATGCATCTAGTGTATTAAGTTCATAAGAACAGAGTAATGCCTTAAGCAAGATGACATGATTTAGAGGGATAATCTCAAACCAATGATAAAAAACCCCATATTTTTACGCTTGATGGCAACTACTTGATGTGTGCCTTGCTGCCCCTACTATCACTGGGAAAGGTCACCACATGGGAGAACCCAAAACCAAGCACTTCTCCCACTGCAAGAATCATAGATCTAGTTGGCCAAACAAAACCCAAGACTCGGAGAGACTTACAAGGATATCAAATCATGCATATAAGAAATCAGCAAAGACTCAAATATATATCATAGATAATCTGATCACAAATCCACAATTCGTCGGATCTCGACAAACACACCGCCAAAGAAGATTACATCGGATAGATCTCCATGAAGATCATGGAGAACTTTGTATTGAAAATCCAAGAGAGAGAAGAAGCCATCTAGCTACTAACTACGGACCCGTAGGTCTGAAGTGAACTACTCACGAGTCATTGGAGGGGCGATGATGATGATGAAGAAGCCCTCCAACTCCAAAGTCCCCTCCGGCAGGGCGGCGGGAAGGGTCTCCAGATGAGATCTTGCGGAAACGGAAGATTGCGGCGGCGAAAAAGTATTTTCGAGGCTCGCCTGTTTTTTTGCGGAATATTTGGGAATTTATAGGCCAAAGATCTAGGTCAGGGGCCGGCCAGGGCGGCCACAAGCCTGCCCACCGCCGCCTCCCCCTGGTGGCGGAGTGGGGGCTTGTGGGGTCCCTGGAGCCCACCTGGCTTGGCCCAAAGGCCCCCTGGTCTTCTTCCATTCGGGAAAAAATCATTTCGGGGTTTTTTCTTCTGTTTGGACTCCATTCCAAAATCAGATATGAAAAGAGTCAAAAACACGGAAAAAATACGAACTGGCACTTGGCACTGAATCAATAAGTTAGTCCCAAAAAAAGATATAAAAGGTACATAAAACAACCAAAGAAAGACAAGATAACAACGTGAAACCATCAAAAATTATAGATACGTTTGAGACGTATCAAGCATCCCCAAGCTTAACTCCTGCTCGTCCTCGAGTAGGGAAGTGATAAGAATGAATTTTTGATGCTTTCATGCTACCTAGCATAGGTGTCCTTTGTAATTCCTCTTATGTGACGTGAATGTTCAGATCCATTAGATTCAAAACAATAGATTGCTATTGACGTGGAAACAATAATAATTCAAGCAAACTAGCAAAGTAATCATGAACTTTGAAAATAACAAGGCCAAAAGAAAGTTATCCCTACAAAAGCATATAGTATGGCTATGCTCTATCATCATTGCACAACGAATTTAAATTATGCACAACCCTGGTATTGGCCAAGTAATTGTTTCACACCTTTACTTTCTCAAACCTTTTCAACTCTAGCGCAATACATGAGCGTGAGACATGGTTATAGCACAATAGATGGTGTGGAATGTAGTGGAGGTTGCAAGACAAAAAGGAGAAGATAGTCACATTAACTAGGCATATCAATGAGCTGTGGAGATGCTCATCAATAGATATCAATGTGAATGAGTAGGGGTTGCCATACAATTGATGCACTAGAGCTACGAGTATGTGAAAGCTCTTAAAGAAAACTACTGGGTGTGCATCCAACTTGCTTGCTCACGAAGACCTATGGCAATTTTGAGGAAGCCTATCATAGGAATATACAAGCCAAGTTATATAATGAAAATTTCCCACTAGCTATATGGTGGTGACAAAACGAGAGACTCTCAATCATGAAGATCATGGTGCTTAATATGCGCAAATGTGGAAAAAGTGGTAGCATTGTCCCTTCTCTCTTTTTCTCTCATTTTTTTGGTGGGCTCTTTGGCCTCTTTTTTTTATTTTGGTGGGCTTCTTTGGCCTCTTTTATTTCCTCACATGGGACAATGCTCCATTAATGATGATCATCACACTTTCAACTCAAAACTTAGAGCAACAATGACTCTATATGGAATGCCTACGGTAGTGTACCGTGGCAATGATCTAGCATGGCATAGACATCAATGGAAACATCATGCTAGCTATCTTACAATAATGCAATGGCAATGTAGACGTGGTGGCACATGTCATGGTGGTAGTTGCATGGCAATATATCTCAGAATGACTTTGAAAAAGCCATAGTAGGTAGGTATGGTGGCTGTTTTGAGGGAGGCTAATGGTTGGTTTTGTGCACCGGCGAAAGTTGCACGTTACTAAGAAGATAGTGATGGTGGAAGGTGAAAGTGCATCTAAACCATGGACTCAACATTAGTCATGAAGAACTCATATACTTGTTGCAAAAGTTTTATTAGTAATCGAAACAAAGCATTCAATGCATACTCCTAGGGGAAGGGTTGGTAGGTATAAACCATCGCGCGATCCCGACCGCCACGCAAAGGATGACAATCAATAGACTAATCATGCTCAGATTTCATCACATAGCGGTTCACCATACGTGCATGCTACGGGAATCACTAACTTCAACAAAAGTATTTCTAGATCCACAACACCTTACTAGCATGACTTTAATATTACCATAACCACAACTCAAAACTAATTGAGATGAATCAAACTTCTCTAACTATTCAATGCACATGAAGGTGGAAGTTTTCGTATCCGTTTGGATAACTACCCCTTTTGAGACTACTTTCAAAGCATAGATCAACTACCAAGCCAGGCACCGCTGTGCTCTAAAATATGTAAGTGAAGCACACAGAGCAAAAGTATCTAGCTCAAAAGATATAAGTGAAGCACATGTGAGCTGAATTGTCTACCAAAAGATATAAGTGAAGCTCCACAAAATCATGGTGTGTGCATGTCTCTCTCTCTAGGTGTGCAGCAAGGATGATTGTGACACAACAAAAATAAAAGACTCCTACGATACAAGACGCTCCAAGCAAAAACACATAACATGTGGTGAATAAAAATATAGCCCCAAGTAACGTTACCGATGGATTGAAGACGAGAGAGGGGATGCCTTCCCGGGGCATCCCCAAGCTTAGGATTTTACGGCATCCTTGAATCTCTTGGGGTGCCTTGGGCATCCCCAATCTTGAGCTCTTGCCACTCTTTTTTCTCCTTGTCCATAAGAACTTCACCCAAAAATTGAAAACTTCACAGCACGAAACTTAAACAGAAACTCGTGATAACATTAGTACAAGAAAGCAAACCACCACTTCCTTAGGTATTGTAGCAAACTTAAATTCTACTTGTGCTGATGTTGGGTTACTGTAATTTCAATCTTCCATGGCTAATACCCCCCGATACTATCATAGTTTCTTCAAAATAAGCAACCAACACAACAAAAACAGAATCTGTTAACAGTAGACTAGTCTGTAGCAATCTGTATATTTCGTATACCTCTGGTACTTCAAAAATTCTGACAAATTACGACAGTCTGAAGAATTTGCATAGCAATCAGCAGCAAAAAAATCAACTCTTTTCGTGAGCAGAAAGTTTCTGTCTTTCCAGTATGACCAAACGATCATCCCAAGACTAATCATAACGGTTTTGCTTGGCACAAACGCAAAAAGAAACACAAAAACACAATCATAACGGAATTATGAAAGTGTGGAAAACATAAAACAGAAAGAAAAATGATAGATTCGTTGGGTTGCCTCCCGACAAGCGCTTTCGTTTAACGCCCTTAGCTAGGCGAAAGTGATGGAATCACGTATAGTCATCTTTGGTGCTCAAACCATAGGTAGCCCTCATCATAGATTCATAAGGCAATCTTATTTTCTTTCTAGGAAAGTTCTCCATGCCCTTCTTTAAAGGAAATTGAAATCTAATATTCCCTTCCTTCATATCGATGATAGCACCAATAGTCCTTAGGAAAGGTCTACCAAGAATAATGGGACATGAAGGATTGCAATCTATGTCAAGTACAATGAAATCCACGGGTACATAGTTCTTATTTGCAACAATAAGAACATCATCGATCCTCCCCATGGGTTTCTTGAGAGTAGAATCCGCAAGATGCAAATTAAGAGAACACTCTTCAATCTCATGAAAACCAAGAATACCACATAAAGACTTTGGAATCGCGGAAACACTAGCACCCAAATCACACAAAGCATTGCACTCATAGTTTTTTATCTTGATTTTGATAGTAGGTTCCCACTCATCATGAAGTTTTCTAGGTATAGAGACTTCTAGTTCGAGCTTCTCTTCAAGAGATTTCATCATAGCATCTACGATATGCGCGGTAAAGGCTTTGCTTTGCCTATAAGCATGTGGAGAGTTTGCAAGGGATTGCATCAAAGAAATGCATTCAAACAAGGAGCAATTATCATAATTGAATTCCTTGAAATCCAAAGTGGGAGTTTCATTACTACCCAAATTTTTGACTTCTTCTGCTCCACTCTCCACACCTTTATCATCAAGATAGGTGGACTCCGAATCATTGGGGCGTTTTTCAACCAAAGTGGATTCATATCCAGCCCCTCCATAAGTAGGTTTGATACGCGAAAACAAAGATTCAAGAGGAGACACACCAAGCACTTTAAGATCTTCGTGATTTGCATCACTAGAACACACCCTTTTAAACCATTCATGTCTAGCGCGAATTTGGGCGGTTCTTTCTTTGCTCTCATTCATGGAGATAGGCATAGCTTTCAAATTTTCATCCAAGTTGACCTTGGGAGGAGCGCATCTAACTTTCAAAGCATCAATATCACAAGACATCCTATCAACGCTCTTGGCCAAATCGTCTATTTTGAGTAGTTTTTCCTCTATGGACGCATTGAAAATCTTTTGAGAGTTGATGAACTCTTTGATATTACTCTCTAAATCAGAGGGTAATTTGTTGTGATTTCCATAAGTGTTTCCGTAGGAATTGCCATAATTGTTAGAGGAGTTACTAGGAAAAGGCCTAGGAACATAGTTTCCTCTAAAAGCATTATTGTTGCCAAAATTGTTCCTACCAACAAAATTCACGTCCAAACTAGCGTTGCAACTCTCAATCAAAGAAGATAGTGGCATGTCATTAGGATCTACGGTAGCATTTCTACTAGCAACCAAATTCATCAACTCGTCCATCTTAGCACTAAGCGAGTTAATCTCTTCTACAGCGTGCACCTTTCTGCTAGCAGGCGACCTTTCAGTGTGCCACTAAGAGTAGATGGTCATGATATTGTCTAGGAGTTTTGTAGCGTCTCCTAACGTGATTTCCATGAACGTTCCACCTGAGACGGAGTCCAAGATATTGCGAGAAGCGAAATTCAAGCCAGCATAAAAGATTTGTATAATCATCCACAAACTCAAGCCATGAGCGGGACAATTTCTAATCATAAGCTTCATCCTCTCCCAAGATTGTGCAACGTGTTCATGATCAAGTTGCTTGAAATTCATGATATCGTTACATAAGGAGATGATCTTAGCCGGCGGAAAATACTTGGAGATGTAAGCATCTTTGCACTTATCCCAAGAATCGATACTATTTTTAGGCAAAGAAGAAAACCAAGTTTTAGCGCGATCTCGCAACGAGAAAGGAAAAAGTTTCAACTTAATCACGTCATTATCCAGATCTCTTTTCTTTTGCATATCACAAAGCTCAATGAAGGTATTCAGATGGGATGCGGCATCTTCACTAGGAAGGCCAGAGAATTGCTCTTTCATAACAAGATTCAGCAAAGCTGCGTTGATTTCATACGATTCCGCACTAGTGGCGGGAGCAATCGGAGTACTAATAAAATCATTATCATTAGTGCTCGAGAAGTCGCAAAGTTTGGTGTTTTCAGCCATGATGACTTCAAGAAACAAACAACCACACAAGCAAGCAAGAAAACCGGCAAAGGCAAATGAAAACGGCGAAGGCAAAGGCAAATGAAAATGGCAAATGTGAAGTGGGGGAGAGGAAAACGAGAGGCAACTGGAAACAAAAGTAAATGCAAGAGAAGAGTTTGTGAGACCTACTTGGATAGATCTTGATTTCTCCTCCCCGGCAACGGTGCCAGAAATACTTCTGCTACTGCAACAAAAGACCTTCCAACGACGCCAGAAATAGGCACGTCGACGGGATAATACTTGGCTTGATCTTTCTGCTGCGGCTATGCCTTAAGGGACTTCATAGGAAAATGTGCAAAGGATTTCCCCCGTGGCCGTGGAGCCTTGCGTTGGTGTTCCCTTGAAGCGGAAAGGGTGATGTAGCATAGCGGTGGTAAGTATTTCCCTCAGTTTGAGAACAAAGGTATCAATCCAGTGGAGGAGTATCTCAAGATCCTGCACAAACACAACAACTTGCTCCCAACGCTATGAAGGGGTTGTCAATCCCTTATAGATTGTTTGCCAAGTGAGAACTGAAAGCAACAAAGTAACAAAGCAAAGTAAAAGCGGAGATGTAAACGATGGATGTGAATAGACCCGGGGGCCGTAGTGTTTACTAGTGGCTTCTCTCATGAAAGCAAGTAGACGGTGGGTGAACAAATTACTGTCGAGCAATTGATAGAACCGCGCAAAGTCGTGACGATATCTATGCAATGATTATTTCTATAGGCATCACGTCCAAAACAAGTAGACCGATACTGTCTGCATCTACTACTATTACTCCACACGTCGAACCGCGCAAAGTCGTGACGATATCTATGCAATGTATTAAGTCCATAAGAACAGAGTAACGCCTTAAGCAAGATGACATGATGTAGAGGGATAATCTCAAACCAATGATAAAACCCCCATCTTTTTACCCTTGATGGCAACTACTTTATGTGTGCCTTGATGCCCCTACTATCACTGGGAAAGGTCACCACATGGCAGAACCCAAAACCAAGCACTTCTCCCATTGCAAGAATCATAGATATAGTTGGCCAAACAAAATCCAAGACTCGGAGAGACTTACAAGGATATCAAATCATGCATATAAGAAATCAGCAAAGACTCAAATATATATCATATATAATCTGATCACAAATCCACAATTCATCAGATCTCGACAAACACACCGCCAAAGAAGATTACACCGGATAGATCTCCATGAAGATCATGGAGAACTTTGTATTGAAGATCCAAAAGAGAGAAGAAGCCATCTAGCTACTAACTACGGACCCGTAGGTCTGAAGTGAACTACTCACGAGTCATTGGAGGGGCGATGATGATGATGATGAAGCCCTCCAACTCCAAAGTCCCCTCCGGCAGGGCGCCGGGAAGGGTCTCCAGATGAGATCTCGCGGAAACGGAAGCTTGCGGCGGCGGAAAAGTATTTTCGAGGCTCCCCTGATTTTTTGCGGAATATTTGGGAATTTATAGGCCAAAGATCTAGGTCAGGGGGCGGCCAGGGAGGCCACAAGCCTGCCCACCGCCCCCTCCCCCTGGTGGCAGAGTGGGGGCTTGTGGGCTCCCTGGAGCCCACCTGGCTTAGCCCAAAGGCCCCCTGGTCTTCTTCCGTTCAGGAAAAAATCATTTCGGGGTTTTTCTTCTGTTTGGACTCCGTTCCAAAATCAGATATGAAAAGAGTCAAAAACACGGAATAAACACGAACTCGCACATGGCACTGAATCAATAAGTTAGTCCCAAAAAAAGATATAAAAGGTACATAAAACAACCAAAGAAGACAAGATAACAGCGTGAAACCATCAAACATTATAGATATGTTTGAGACGTATCAGGCCCCCAGGGTCTACTCCACACCATATTTTCAGCCTTACACATTTTACTTCGTTGCACTTTCCGCCTTGAGATCTCACTTTGCAAACAATCTTGAAGGGATTGACAACCCCTTTACAGCGTTGGGTGCAAGCTCTTTTGTGTTTGCGCAGGTACTCTGGACTTGACGAGATTCTCCTACTGGATTGATACCTTGGTTCTCAAACTGAGGGAAATACTTACTGCTCCTCTGCTGCATCACCCTTTCCTCTTCAAGGGAAAAACCAACGCAAGCTCAAGAGACGACAGAAGGATCTCTCGCGACATTGCCAGGGAAGTACTTTTGTTGACGTAGCAATGATCATCTACGAGAGGGCGATCGGATCCACATACCCTTGTAGATCACTAAGCGGGAAGCGTTAATAAACACAGATGATGTAGTGGTACGTCTTCACGATTCAAATCGCCGTCCCATGAACAGCCCCGATCAAGTACTGAACGAACGACACCTCCGCGTTCAGCACACGTACAACTCGATGACGATCTCCGCCTTCTTGATCCAGCAAGATAGACGGGGAAGTAGATGAGTTCTCCGGCAGCATGACGGCGTGCCGGTGGTGGTGGTGATCTATTCCTGCAGGGCTTCGCCTAAGCACCGCAGAAATCCGATCTAGAGGAAGAACTACGAAGTAGAGCTTTAGGGTTGCACGTGATAAAGTTGTGTCTCAAAAACCATGAACCCTCTAGTATATATAGGAGGAGGGAGGGGCTAGCCTTGAGGCTCAAGGAGAGCCTCCTTGGCTCGGCCGAAGTGGAGGAGGGAGGAGTCCTCCTCCAATCCTACTTGGATTAGGACTCCTTCCTAAATTGTCCACCTCTTTTGGATTTTCCACCTTTTTCCTCATGGGCTTTCCTTGGATGACTTGTAAGCCCATTAAGCCTTATTGCGCATCCAGTAAACTTATGTGGACCCCTTGGGGCATGGTGGGCCCACTAGGTGGGTCCCCGAACCCATTCGTCACTCCCGGTACACTGCCGGCAATGCCCAAAAACCTTCCGGAATCCAAATACCAACTTCCTATATATCAATCTTCGTTTCCGGACCATTTCGGAACTCCTCCTAATGTTCGGGATCTCATCTGGGACTCTGAACAAAACTTCGGTTACCATCACCTATAACTCAACTATACCGTAACATCACCGAACCTTAAGTGTGCAGATCTTGCGGGTTCGAGAACTATGCAGACATGACCCGAGACACTTCTCGGTCAATATCCAATAGCGGGACCTGGATGCCCATATTGGATCCTACATATTCTATGATAATCTTATCGGTTGAACCTCTATGTCAAGGATTCATATAATCCCGCATACCATTCCCTTTGTCCTTCGGTATGTTACTTGCCCGAGATTCAATCGTCGATATCCAATACCTATTTCAATCTTGTTATGAGCAAGTCTCTTTACTCGTTCCGTAATACAAGATCCCGTGGCTAACTCCTTAGTCACATTGCTTGCAAGGCTTGTTTGTGATGTTGTATTACCGAGTGGGCCCCGAGATACCTCTCCGTCACACGGAGTGACAAATCCCAGTCTTGATCTATGCTAACTCAACAGACACCTTCGGAGATACCTGTAGTGCACCTTTATAGTCACCCAATAACGTTGCGACATTTGATACACATAAAGCATTCCTCCGGTGTCAGTGAGTCACATGATCTCATGGTCATAGGAATATATACTTGAGACGCAGAAAACAATAGCAACAAAATGACACGATCACATGCTACGTTCATAGTTTAGGTCTTGTCCGTTACATCATTCTCCTAATGATGTGATCTCGTTATCAAGTGACGACACTTGTCTATGGCTAGGAAACCTTAGCCATCTTTGATCAACGAGCTAGTCAACCAGAGGCTCACTAGGTGTCATGGTTTTGTCACGACATGTCCTCGTGAAAGGACTTAGTGAAGGAGCCATCGCACCTTGGTGGCGACTCAAAGGGGGTGAGCGAAAGCGAGACTCATATTTACACAGGTTCGGCCCCTCCTGTGGAGGTAAAAGCCTACGTCCTGCTTTGTGTATATTGATGATGGATTCTATTACAAGGAGGGTGTAACTCGCCTGACCTAGCTCTTGATGATTTCTAACTTGATCTATCTGCCCCACAGACTCGCCTTTATATACAGGTCGAGGCCCTAGGGTTTACAAAAGTCCTGGCCACGTTACAGATCGTGGTCTTCCATATCTCTAAGTCGTCGTGTTTACCAAGCTAGGAAACCTCCTTGGCGGCTT
Organism: Hordeum vulgare subsp. vulgare; assembly: GCF_904849725.1. Lineage (NCBI taxonomy): Eukaryota > Viridiplantae > Streptophyta > Magnoliopsida > Poales > Poaceae > Hordeum > Hordeum vulgare. The sequence continues at coordinate 649,037,849 of NC_058519.1, read as the reverse complement.
ATCTTCTTCATCAATCCTGAACCGATGTCCGGCTCATGGGCCCTGGCGGCCTTCTGAAGAATATCTCTCAACACGCCTTAGGCCTGGGCCAAGGCTTACAATAACCATGTATGAGTCGCCGATTTTCTGACCCGACCCAATTAGGGCGGGTCACACCGCAGGTAATATCCCCAACACTAGGGACATTGTTTTATCTATATATTCACGCATGCATTTATGTTTCCATTCAAAACAATTATAGCATGGATAATAAATGATTATATTGTAACTGGAAATATAATAATAACTATTTTATTATTTCCTCTAGGACATATTTCCAACAAGTAAAGCTAAGCGGGGGCGGGAGGGGAAGGACCTCGACGAGGCCACACAATCGCCTCGAGAGAACAAAAACCCTAACATCAGGGAAAAATTTAGACGTGTTTCGCGATATGCGAGATGAGAGCTTTCTCTCGCTGAAAACTACGCGTAGCTGGGCCGGTCCATTTGGCGCCCACACCCGTGCCGTTGCCCTTTTTGAAAATCTATCCGCCAAGCTGTTTCTTCATCCTTTACTTCTTCTTTGGTTGGCACATTCAATAGTAGTCCAAAATTATATGAAGAAATTTTCTTCTGTCTAGTACAAATTACTTGGACAAAGTATTTGAAATATACATATATATTACTAAAAACAAATTGTATAAAAATATTTGACAAAAACATGTTGGATAAGTAATTGAAAAATATTGAATAAGTATTTTAATATTAGTTAAGCATTAAAAAAAGTTGAACAAGCACTTGATTTTTTTGAATAAGCATTTGAAAAGCGGTGAATAAGTACTTGGAAAATGTCAATCGACCATTCAAAAAATGTTGAACAGTATTTGAAAAATGTTAATCAAGCATTCACAAAATGTTGAACGTCTACAAAAAACATAGTTAATCTTGCATTAAGAAAGTGTTGACCATGGGTATAGAAAAAATGTTAACCTTTTTATTTGAAAACTATTAATCAAGCATTTTCAGAAAAATGTTAAAAAATATGTATAATTTTTTTTTGATCGTGTAATAAAAAAAATGTTGATCATGAGTCCAGAATTTTTGAACCTTTTTTATTTGAAAACTATTAATCAAGCATTTAAAAAAATGTTGAACATAAAGAAACGTCATCTCGCTTAAGGTGAGAAATAATCGCCGCACTTTCTTTAAGGATGGCCACCATGTGTGGTTAGGTCATCCCGAGATTTTCCTACATCGTGACGACCTTAAGGCTTCCTGAGACTGCCTATGAAAAGAATAATAAAGTCTGTCATGAGTTCTTCGGCAGCGTGACGGCGCGCCGGTAGTGGTGGTGATCTATTCCTGCACGGCTTCGCCTAAGTATCGCAGAAATCCGATCTAGAGGAAGAACTACGAAGTAGAGGTTTAGGGTTGCACGTGGCAAAGTTGTGTCTCAAAAACCCTAAACCCTCTAGTATATATAGGAGGAGGGAGGGGCTAGCCTTGAGGCTCAAGTATAGCCTCCTTGGCTCGGACGAAGTGGAGGATGGAGGAGTCCTCCTCCAATCCTACTTGGATTATGACTCCTTCCTAAATTGCCCACCTCTTTTGGATTTTCCACCTTTTTCCTCATGGGCTTTCCTTGGATGACTTGTAAGCCCATTAAGCCTTATTGCGCATCCAATAAACTCATGTGGACCCCTTGGGGCGTGGTGGGTCCACTAGGTGGGCCCCCAGAACCCATTCGTCACTCCTGGTACACTGCCGGTAATGCCCAAAAACCTTCCGGAATCCAAATACCAACTTCCTATATATCAATCTTCATTTCCGTACCATCCTGGAACTCCTCGTGACGTCCGGGATCTCATCCGGGACTCCAAACAAAACTTCGGTTACCATCACCTATAACTCAACTATACCAAAACGTCACCGAACCTTAAGTGTGCAGACCTTGCGGGTTCGAGAACTATGCATACATGACCCGAGACACTTCTCGGTAAATATCCAATAGCGGGACCTGGATGCCCATATTGGATCCTACATATTCTACGATAATCTTTTCGGTTGAACCTCTATGTCAAGGATTCATATAATCCCGTATACCATTCTCTTTGTCCTTCGGTATGTTACTTGCCTGAGATTCGATCGTCGGTATCCAATACCTATTTCAATCTTGTTACGGGCAATTCTCTTTACTCGTTCCGTAATACAAGATCCCGTGGCTAACTCCTTAGTCACATTGCTTGCAAGGCTTGTTTGTGATGTTGTTGTTGGAAATATGCCCTAGAGGCAATGATAAATAGTTATTATTATATTTCCTATTTAAAGATAATCGTTTATTATCCATGCTATAATTGTATTGAATGAAAACATAAATACATGTGTGGATAATAGACATAACAATGTCCCTAGCAAGCCTCTAGTTGGCTAGCCAGTTGATCAAGGATAGTCAAGGTTTTCTGACTATGTGCAAAGTGTTTTTGCTTTAGTGGATCACATTATTAGGGGAATCATGTCATGGACTAGACCCAAACTATGAACATAGCATATTGATCGTGCCATTTTATTGCTATTGTTTTCTACGTGTCAGGTATTTGTTCCTATGACCATGAGATCATATAATCCACTGACACCGGAGGGATGCCTTGTGTGCATCAAACGTCACAACGTAACTGGGTGATTATAAATGTGCTCTACATGTATCTCCGAAGGTGTCCATTGGGTTAGTATGGATCAAGACTGGGATTTGTCACTCCGTGTGACATAGAGGTATCTCGGGGCCCACTCGGTAATACAACATCACACACAAGCCTTGCAAGGAATGTGACTAAGTGTAAGTCACAGGATCTTGTATTACGGAACGAGAAAAGAGACTTGCCGGTAACGAGATTGAAATAGGTATGCGGATACCGATGATCGAATCTCGGGCAAGTAATATACCGAAGGACAAAGGGAATGACATACATGATTGCCTGAATCCTTGACACCGAGGTTCAATCGATAAGTTAGTCGGAGAATATGTAGGATCCAATATGGGCATCCAGGTCCCGCTATTGGATATTGACCGAGGAGTACCTCGGGGCATGTCTGCATAGTTCTCGAACCCGCAGGGTCTGCACACTTAAGGTTCGGCGATGTTTTAGTATAGTTGAGTTATATATGTGGTTACAAAATGTTGTTCGCAGTCCCGGATGAGATCACGGACGTCATGAGGGTTTCCGGAATGGTCCGGAGACGAAGATTGATATTTAGGATGACCTCATTTGGTTACCGAAAAGTTTTCGGGCATTACCGGGAATGTACCGGGAGTGACGAATGGGTTCGGGATGTTCACCGGGAGGGGGCCAACCACCCGGGGAAGCCCATAGGCTTTAGTGGTGCCGCACCAGCCCTTAGTGGGCTGGTGGGACAGCCCAAGAGGCCCTATGCGCAGGAGATAAGAAATCAAAGGAAAAAGAAAAAAAAGAAAGGTGGGAAGGAAGGGAAGGACTCCACCTTCCAATCCTAGTTGGACTAGGATTGGAGGTGGACTCCTCCACCTCCTTGGCCGCTGGACCCTTGGGGTCTTGGACCCCAAGGCAAGCCTCCCCACCCCTCCTCCTATATATAGTGAAGGTCTAGGGCTGATTTGAGACAACTTTGCCACAACAGCTCGACCACAAAACATCACGGTTTTTCCTCTAGATCGTATTTCTGTGGAGCTCGGGCGAAGCCCTGCAGGAGTAGATCCTTCACCACCACCAGAGCGCCGTCACTCTGCCGGAGAACTCATCTACTTCTCCGTCTTGCTTGATGGATCAAGAAGGCCGAGATCATCGTCGAGCTATACGTGTGCTGAACGCGGAGGTGCCGTCCGTTCGGCACTAGATCGGAGCGGATCGTGGGACGGATCGTGGGACGGTTCGTGGGACGGTTCGCGGGGCGGATCGAGGGACGTGAGGACGTTCCACTACATCAACCATGTTTCTTAACGCTTCCCGCTGTGCGATCTACAAGAGTACGTAGATCCAAATCTCCTCTCGTAGATGGACATCACCATGATAGGTCTTCGTGCGCGTAGGAAATTTTTTATTTCCCATGCGACGTTCTCCAACAGTTGTATTACCGAGTGGGCCCCGAGATACCTCTCCGTCACACGGAGTGACAAATCCCAGTCTTGATCTATGCTAACTCAACAGACACCTTCGGAGATACCTGTAGTGCACCTTTATAGTCACCCAGTAACGTTGCGACGTTTGATACACATAAAGCATTCCTCCGGTGTCAGTGAGTCACATGATGTCATGGTCATAGGAATATATACTTGACATGCAGAAAAAAATAGCAACAAAATGACACGATCACATGCTACGTTCATAGTTTAGGTCTTGTCTGTTACATCATTCTCTTAATGATGTGATCCCGTTATCAAGTGGCAGTACTTGTCTATGGCTAGGAAACCTTAGTCATCTTTGATCAACGAGCTAGTCAACTAGAGGCTCAGTAGGTGTCGTGGTTTTGTCACGGCATGTCCTTGTGAAAGGACTTAGTGAAGGAGCCATCGCACCTTGGTGGCGACTCAAAGGGGGTGAGCGAAAGCGAGACTCATATTTACCCAGGTTCGGCCCCTCGTATGGAGGCAAAAGCCTACGTCCTGCTTTGTGTATATTGATGATGGATTCAATTACAAGGAGGGCGTAACTCGCCTGACCTAGCTCTCAATGATTTCTAACTTGATCTATCTGCCCCAGAGACTCGCCTTTATATACACGTCGAGGCCCTAGGGTTTACAAAAGTCCTGTCCACGTTACACATCGTGGTCTTCCATATCTCTAAGTCACTGTGTTTACCAAGCTAGGAAACCTCCTTGGCGGCTTATCTTCTTCATCAATCCTGAACCGCTGTCCGGCTCATGGGCCCCGACGGCCTTCTGAAGAATATCTCTCAACACGCCTCAACCCTGGACCAAGGCTTACACTAACCATGTATGAGTCGCTGCTTTTCTGACCCGGCCCAATTTGGGCGGGTCATACCGCAGGTAATATCCCTAACACTATGGACATTGTTTTGTCTATACATTCACACATGCATTTATGTTTCCATTTAATACAATTATAGCATGGATAATAAATGATTATCTTGTAACAGGAAATATATTAATAACTATTTTATTATTTCCTCTAGGGCATATTTCAACAAGTAAAGCTAAGCGGTGGCAGGAATGGAAGGAATTCGACGAGGCCACACAATCGCCTCGGGAGAAGAAAACCCTAACGTGAGGGAAAAATTTTAGACGTGTTTCGCGATATGCGAGATGAGAGCTTTCTCTCGCTGAAGACTGCGCGTAGCTGAGCCGGTCCAGTTGGCGCCCACGCCCGTGCCGTTGCCCTTTTTGAAAATCTAGCTGCCAAGCTGTTTCTTCATCCTTTACTTCTTCTTTGGTTGGCACATTCAACCTGTAGTCCAAAATTATATGAAGAAATTTTGTTCTGTCTAGTACAAATTACTTGGACAAAGTATTTTAAATATACATATATATTACTAAAAACAAATTGTATAAAAATATTTGACAAAAACATGTTGGATAAGTAACTGAAAAATATTGAATAAGTATTTTAATATTAATTAAGCACTAAAAAAATTTGAACAAGCATTTAATTTTTTTTGAATAAGCATTTGAAAAGCGGTGAATAAGTACTTGGAAAATGTTAATCGACCATTCAAAAAATGTTGAACAATATTTGAAAAATGTTAATCAAGCATTCAGAAAATGTTGAACGTCTACAAAAAACATAGTTAATCCTGCATTAATAAAGTGTTGACCATGGTCCATGGGTATAGAAAAAATGTTAACCTTTTTATTTGAAAACTATTCATCAAGCATTTTCAGAAAAATGTTAAAAAATGTGTATAATTTTTTTGATCCTGTAATAAAAAAATGTTGATCATGAGTCAGAAAAATGTTAACCTTTTTTATTTGAAAGCTATTAATCAAGCATTTTTAAAAAATGTTGAACATAAAAAACGTCATCTCGCGGCGAGAAAAATCGCCGCACTTTATTTAAGGATGGCCACCATGTGTGGTTAGGTCATCCCGAGATTTTCCTACATCGTGACGACCTTAAGGCTTCGTGAGACTGCCTATGAAAAGGATAATAAAGTCTGCCTGATATTTCTTAACGTTTAGGAGAGCCGTTGAGATTTCAAAAGCCTTTGGCCAAGTACAAAAAGGACCCAAAAGACACAAAATAAGACACTAACATGAGAAAACATGCTTAAAAAACAACCAATATTGAATTTTCGACAGCGAGCTAGTGTCAAGTGTGCCGCATCATCTGTGATATGAACCACATCGTCGCCTTGATCAACATTTGATGGTGGTTAAAAAATATTTTATTACGCTTCATCCAAACTTCCGAGTAGACCTGCATCCAAAATTCTACGGATGTGCTCCATCTAAAATAGGGGAAACATGCTTAGCTTTATTGATCTGTAGGATGAAATACAGGAATAACTGAAGTGTCAAAGGGTTAACATTCACACATGACAACCCTCACTTAAATGCAAAGCATGTTTAGCTAACTTATGAGTCTCCATATTGGAGAGGCGACCTTCATGAACAAAGGAAACAGACTGGAAGTCTCCACGGCCCTCATTGATTTCCCTCACTATTGGGCCAATAATCCCAAATGTGCCCGCGTTGATATCCGAGACGGCCGATAGGCAATCCGAGGCCACTATGATGTTACATATAAGAAGATCTCGACATGGATAGGGCTTCTCGGTATGCCAAAGTTTCCAGAATGCTCGGGTCCGTGAAACCGTGGAATACCAATGCAGACGATCCCACAGAGACACCATTCTCATCATAATAGACTACGCTTACTGCACCAATCGGTGGGTACGATCCTACAAAGACACCATTCTCATCACAATAGACTACGCTTACTCCACCAATCGGTGGGTTCCTGCAGACCGCACCATCGACATTCACTTTGTTGCATCCTCTCGGGGGCGGGATCCAAGCCCTCGAGGGGAGCTTGTAGTAGTTGTGTATTTGTTATGGCATGCGCCGGCATCGCTACCTGCACGTCAGAGAGATATATGTTTATGAATGTTGGGTCGACAAGGGGCTTTGGTGTTCTCCTTCATGGATTAGCTTCCTCCACGCCGACCAAATTGCCCAAAGTGTAACAATAATCCTAGTCAGCTATGAATGTGATATTGAGGATATGATACTGAAGATCCATGCCCTAACATTGGCTTCTACCATGGCAAGCATGTGTTCCAGTAACTCCGGTTCATCCAAGTCCCATACGCAGCGCGCCATAGTACAAGTTATCAGTGAATGGAACCAGGAGTCATTTGCTCTGCAGATCGCACAGCACGGCGAAGATGCCATGTCCCTGTGTGCAATGACATCAGCAGTGGGGAGCAAGCTTTGGGCTAATCTCCACAGGAATACTTTGATTTTAGAAGGTACTCAGATCTTCCACAACTTGGCCCAACTCGTTTGTTCGCGTTGGTAGTTGGAAGAACCTCCGCGTCCCTCGAGCCATGCCTCCGCCGAAGCTTTGTAGTTATAAGCATCCGATAAGCCTAACGTATTGTGAACTCTCCTTTGTTCTCATGGGCCCAAGCCCAACAGTTAGGGTAACCGAGTGCTTAAAGAATGTTCAGAATCACATCAACATCAATAGGTAGAAAAGTTGCACGCACTAGTTCATGTTTAAGCTTGTCGTAGTGTTGTCAATTAGCCCAAACACAAAGCGTCGGTTGATTTGGTGTTAAACACACAATCAGCCTCATGGATGCTTCTTTAGGAAGCCAATTCTGTTGTCATATGTGGGTACTATTCCCATCTCCAATACGCCTAATCAAACCCAATTTTAGGGCGTCTTCCCCCTTCATTATGGACCTCCATATTTGTGAGGGTGGTTGCCAAGTTCGACATCCAAAAAGCAAGTCGTAGAAAAATAGCGTGCTTTTAATATTTTTGCACTCAGTGTATCAAGTGATTACAGAATGCGCCATGCTTGTCTTGCCAAGAGGGCAAGGTTAAAAAACTCAATGTCCCTCAAGCCCAAACCTCCTTCGTATTTTGGTTGTGTCATTACTTCCCAGGAGACCCTACTCATTTTGCGTTCACCCCGTTTGCTACCCCACCAGAACATACGAATGATGGAGTTGATATGAAGACATAAGCTTCTTGGGAGCTTGAAACACGCCATAGAAAAAACTGGCATTGCCTGTGCGACGGACTTGATGAGAACTTCTTTTCCACCAAAGGACAAAATCTTCTCCATCCAACCTTTGACCTTGTTTCAGACTCTCTCCTCGAGGTATTTAAAGGCCTCGTTTTTGCTGTTTCGAACATCAGTAGGCATCCCTAAGTATCTGTCGGACAAACTTTCATTGTAAACATTTAGGATATCCTTAATGATCTTCTCTAACTCCTGCGGGCATCCCTTATTAAAAAAGACCGAGGATTTTGATAGATTGATTTTCTGTCCTGAAGCCTGACAATAGGTCTCCATCAACCAAGATACCAAAGTAGCACCATCACTATTAAACTTGGCGAACAACGGGCTATCATCTGCAAAAAGTAAATTAGATGTGCTTCGGTAGACCCCTCTCCACAAAACGTAGAAAGGGAAACGTATACCCGACCGTTGTACAGATACGATATGAAAAGAGTATACATTGTATACATATATGACGGCATGTAGTGTATACTATATTCCACTAAAAAATGTAGTGTACAATATGAGATGGGTATACGTTTTTCCTTGTACGTTTTAAGGATGTTTTAGCGAGGCAAAAGTGGAAGTAAATGGCTTACCGACCGAGCCGTGGCTGCCACTTTGATTGGTCACTAGTGGCAGGGGCACGCCATTGCGCGCCTCTTGGGCGTACATGGACGTACTTATCTAGCTTTTATATTTGTGAACGTATTTGTGTGAGTAAAAAGGTCAGCAAGTGTATATAAGTCAGAGCTGCTGAATAGGGAAGTGCTCCGAAAAGGTCATGAATCATACACAAATATTGAATAGAATAGTGCACCGAAGAGAAGTAGATATAAATAAGCAAGAAACTAAGACAGTAGATTCATATTAACAACTAGATCGTGATCTTACATATTGGATGCAGAGCACGGGCATTGATTTCAATCGAAGCTTAATATAATATGCTTCAAAAGACAGTCAATGTCCAAAAGAGAGACATGGTTCGTCGTACAACCATAATATGGAGATACCAAGTTTTAGAGATAGGTTAAAAATGATAGTGAGACATGCATAGACGATTTAAGACGCTCACTACATTGCATCTACAGACGATGAACAGTGAGATTAAGTTTGCGCCCTTCCATGCGTTTGAAGTGGAAGGCACATATGTCATCTTCAGAGATGTTTGCGTGATGACGGAACCATGACCAGTTGGTCGTGATGGTCGCCCTCTTGTTGGTTCCAAGGATGAATCGGGCGTCGCAGCTTAGCAAATCCTGGAAACATACTCCTTGGCTTCTTCTAACCCTTAGCATAGGCATGCTTGCCTGTATTTGAGATTTTTTTTAGAAAAGGAGGATTACCTCCGGCCTCTGCATCAACACGATGCATACGACCCCTTTTGTTAAGAAAGCAAATAAGGTTCGGTCCAACATAGTCTCCGAAAATGAAAGTAAAAGCAAAAGCAAAATGAAAAGTGCCACAACTGGCGAAATAGGCCTAGATGTCTACTCATCTATCCTATTACTGGACTGCCATCCAAATCGGTTGAAGATATCCCGCGCTACCGTCTCCCATCGGGTAGACCCAGTAACCAAAGGCTCCCTGGTTTCCGCAGGAGTGAGTAATGACCATGTACGGATCAATGCCGCAACTCTGTGTAGTACCTGCAAAAAAAAAGTATATTTGTATGTCTGTCAAAAACCACATCAGTCCTATAGTTTAATATAGCCCACAAAAGTGCACAAACTCCAATGCGAATGTGTCTAGCAATAATCTTATCAACTCCATCTAGCCACGTTCCAAATAACGTGTCAATACTGTCCGGAGGTATAATATTAAAGGCTATACGAACCGTCTGCCAAAGAACTCTCGCAAGTGGGCATTGGAGAAAGAGGTGTGAAATGTTCTCCTCGTTATCATAGAAACTACACCGAGTAATACCCCCCAATTTGGTTTAGCCAAGTTATCCTTAGTTAGAATCACCTTCTTGTGCACAAACCACATGAAGACCTTGATCCTTAAGGGAACCTTGACTTTCCAAATATTTCTGGATTTGGGGATATTAATAGTATCAATAAGATTGAGATGCATCGATTTGACTATAAAAATTCCGCTATTCGTAAGCTTCCAATGTACCCTATCAGGTTCCTCCGATAAATGTATATCCATGAGTCTCCTAACCAGGTGTAACCAATCAGCCCATCGATGTCCTATCAATGACCGTCTGAATTGTATATTTAGAGGATTTGACTGTAAGATTGTGGCTACGTATGCCTCCTTACGTTGCACAATATTATAAAGAGCTGGGTATTGCGTGGCTAAAGGCGTCTCCCCCAACCACGAATCCTCCCAGAATCTAGTACCCTCACCATTTCCAATAATAAATTTGGTTCTATGAAAGAATGCTGATCTTACTCTCATCAATCCCTTCGAGAATGGTGAATCATTGGGTCTGATGTTTACTTGTGCTAAGGTCTTTGAATGCAGGTACTTATTACGCAAAATTTATACCCACATTCCTTCTGTCTCTACTGACATTCTGAACAACCACTTACTTAGCAGACATCTATTCTTCACCTCTAAATTCTCAATTCCCAAACCATCTTGGTCTTTTGGCCTACAGATAATGTCCCATCTAGTTCGTCTGTATTTCTTCTTATCCTCATCACTCTGCTAAAATAATCTAGATCGATAAAAGTCCAATCTTCTACGTACCCCTACCGGTACCTCAAAGGAGAGGAGGAACATAGGCATACTCGTCAGAACCGAGTTAATAAGAATTAGTCTACCTCCATATGAGAGCAGCTTGCCCTTTCAGCAACTTAGCTTTTTCTCAAATCAATCTTCTATGCATTTCCACTCGTTATTGGAAAGCTTCCGATGATGAATAGGTATGCCTCGATAGCTGAATGGTAGGCTCCCCATTTCACACCCGAACAATTGTTTATATGTGTTTTGTTCATCTTTGGCTTTCCCAAAGAAAAACAACTCACTCTTATGGAAATTTATTTTCAGACCAGACAACTGTTCAAATAGACAGAGTATAAGTTTCATATTCCTAGCTTTTGCTATATCATGCTCCATAAACAGGATCGTACCATCCGCATATTGTAGGATAGACACGCCACCGTCCACCAGATGTGGCACCAATCCGCCTACCTGGCCTTCCTGTTTTGCCCTACCTATTAGGATAGACATGCCACCGTCCACCAGATGTGGCACCAATCCGCATATTTGAGATACAACGAAGAAAGAAGGCCATTCAGAAAAATGTACCCTACTTCGACTTCATGAAGTTTTAGAACTATTGCTCCAGCCCATTCAACTTTATTGGCATGTGTGGTCTGAATTATAAGAAGTTTTATATGTCCAGTCTTAGATCGTGCAAAACAATAACTGCATTGTGAAGGACTAAAGTTTAGCCTCGAAACATGGGGCGAAGACATCAGCAAAACGAGCAGTTACAAGGATCATGTAAGAATTCTTCTCCTTGAGACAATGTAGCCAATTGTGGAACCCCTGCTTGCGGCCACCGCCCGCCGCCTTGATCTTTATGCTAATGGTGGAATCCCTACAAAACCAACACAAGGCATGCATCAGTCACAAGGACACAAAATCATCCCAGATCAAGCAAGTGTGGTAAGAATGGTATAGGGCGACCAATTCTAATAGGGAGCAAAATATGTCTCGATGGAAACAAAAAAATAGCAGTAGCAGCAGAACTCATATTGGGCTAGCATAGCTAGCAAAATATGTCTCGTGGTGGTCATTGAGATGAGCTCGAAGACCACCATGAGGCGAGCTCGATGATAAGGTCTTCGACGTGGAGGGAAGGAGCGGCGACGACGACCACCAACAGCAAAAATTCAAAAAAAAATCCTATATCAGGATTAACTCTGAATTTTTTGATTCTTTCAGCATATATCAGGGAAAAAACTTTGGGATGTAGCAGGATGTGTGTCCTGGTATGCAAATCCAACCAAGAAAAAAAACAGAGCAAGATCAATAGCTTGTGTACAGCAGTAATAAGAACAGAGAGAGTTTGAACCTACTGAAACAATCATTCAGATTGTCTATAGAAGAGATTACCAAAATTGTACGTAGAGATTTGGATGTCATTCTGTTTTTATTTATAAGGGTTTCAGTTTTTTTGTTCCTTTATTGCTTTATGAAAATATTTTTTTATTTTGTTTCTAAGAACTTAAGCATAACATGTATGGCAAAGAAAGATAATCTCTAAATCATATACAAAAATATGATCCTATAACATTTTTTACTAAGTAACAGAAGTGTATAGATGCAGTAAATAGGACTTACTCATCACATTTGGACTTATTGTCCCCATCAAGCCACTCTACCACAATGAACTGAATTTCAACAGTCAAGCCAATCCATCATATTCTCATAGCAATTTGAGACCATTCCACATGCACGCAGTACACTAAACCTGCACATGCCATTCAAAAGTTAGGCATTTGATGCATTGTAACATATGCATACTGAAAGACAGACCCCTTATGAATTTAGAGCTGATTAAAAACAGAGCAATCAGAATGACAAATTCATTGATTATATTAAATCAAATGTGAAAACAAAGGGGACTTGAGATTGCAGACGACCACCATATGTGTGACCAATAACAGTTGTCTCCTGGGTGCTATGATCGACAACCTTGTAACCTCCAAATCACACGGAGCACCATAGCAGGCAAGCAAACCGTCACCTCATCGAAATGACAGCCAACGAAGAAGAATCTCTGCTTGACCACCAAGATGAGCTCCCAGGAGATAACCATGCCCTTGACTGGCGCCACAGTCATTATCGTGCCACAATGTGAATACGAACGCCGCCGTGAATCTCAGGAATCCTGAGAAAAATGCAAAATCTCGGAGCAGTGAGCCATCAACACTCCATGCCAGAATCAAACCTACACCACTGCTCTACATCACAAATAGAGCCACACGACCGTGCGACATAAGAAGGAATAGATGACGAGCACGAACCCACCACAAGATAACTAATAAAACGACACCGGAGCAGCACATGCATACATGAAGAGGATGAACCACACCTCAATGGCAGACCAAGCTCAACTGGGAACAAACAACCAGCTCACCTCACAGGAACCTGGGCAACACAAAACACACATCAGCAAATACACAGAAGGTAGCACCACGAATCAAAACAGAAAGAGAAGCAACAACTCCAGTCGTACGAACTACCTCCACAGGAAAGATCAACTGGAGCGAAAACAAGAAGAGCAGGAGCACCATCCCGAGCGCACCAGTGCAAAGCGACAACCCCATCACCTGAACAACCATCGTGGTCCATGACTCTTGCAGAACACAATCAATCAGTCGAGCACCCCGCGCGCGCTCCACGGCGTCAAACGAGAACACAATCAAAGACTTGTTTATTTAGCCCGGGGCGGCACAGAGGAGCCGGTCGGAGATCCTGGGGCAGGGGACGGTGAGCACTGAGCTGACGGTGGGAGGATTGCTGCCGTCGAGGGGCCTTGGGCCTCGGCAACGACTCGGGGAGGTCATTGTGGGAAGAAGCTGTCAGCCATGGCTGCTGCGACGCCGTGCACGCATCAACGCTTGTTGACGCGACGGGAGAAGGAGGGAAGGCGGTGCACCATTTGGCACTGTTGATGCTCGATCTCGGCTATCATGCCAACACAGCGCCTCCGACCACGCCATCATCCTGACATCACCAGGCCTGGCCACCGCCGCCACTCCCCGCTCCTCCGCTCGCGGGCGCAGCATCGGGGGTGCGAGGTCGTCCCCAGCTGACGGTGGGCTCAAAGGTAAGGGTCGCGATGAGGAGGCGTGTGGGAGAGGGAATGAGAGGAGAGGTCGCGTGTGCGTGGGGGAGAAACAGAGCAGAGCGATGTCAATCCTGGATCACACTGCCCAATCGTTGGTAGCCACCTGAACCAATAACATGTAGGGTAGCCCAGTCGATCTTTTCTCTCTCTCTAAACAATGTTCTAATCTGACGTGGAGGCCCTCAGCGTGCGCCCAGACTTCCGTAATTGGAGAGTATAATGCCACCACGCCTACACAGGCCATTTATCTTTCTTTTTTTTCGAGTGAGGTCCATCTATCTCAACGAAATAAGAAGATAAATTTGTCAGCCCATAGCCCTTCTTTTACAGTCTCGTGCTAACTCCCACACAGCCGCCGCCGCCAGCACCGACGCCGAAGAACGGCCGGGAGATGGCCTTGCCGGCGATCCCCAACGAGATCCTGGCGGACATCTTCCTCCACCTTCCCACCCCAGAGGACCTCATCCGCGCCTCGGCCGCCTGCGTCTCCTTCCACCGCCTCGTCGCCGACCGCGCCTTCCTCCGGCGCTTCCGCAAGCTCCACCCCGCGCCCCTCCTCGGCTTCCTCGACTAGAGCGGCTTCCACCCCGCCGAACCGCCTCACCCCTCCGCGCCGGCGATCCATTACACCCCTGGCTTGGAGTTGGAGGTTACCTGGCTTACAGTTATCCACATGGAAGTTTTGGTTTGTGTGGCGCCATTACGCACATGGCTGCTTCTACTGGATTTCAGGTTCCATTAAAAAATTGCTCGTGCTTGACATCCGTAAGATGGAGTTCTCCATGGTTGACCACCCACCCTGTGCCCGATTTTCGGGCGATGATGTGGTCGTCGTGGAGGCAAGCCAAGGCAGGACTCTGATGTTTGTGCCTAAACCGGACACAGTTTGGCGGCGAAACTATGGTGGGAATTCCACCCAGTGGCAGATGGAGAAGACAATCTCGCTGGATTCTGACTGCTCAATCGCGGATGCAGTCGGGAGGCACTTGCTCCTATATTATGTCGGAATCTCGTCGGTCAAGCGAGGTTTTTACACGCAGGACGTCGACACATTGCAGCTTGAGAGGGTGTGTCTTTCATGTCCTAAACCGTCAGAAGTATATTGCAGCTTCCCACCGTCGTTATTATCATCACCGACAGTGTCTTGTGGTAAACCTTCTGTTGCATGCTAGTTACCTCCTTTCTTTTTTAGTTATAACTATCACATAGCTTTTCTGATACTTGCTAGCTCATTAATGTGATCAGTAAGTATTTATTGCATAGTTTACTGTTTGCTGCTTTTTTTGTGTGCTTGTGGCAAAGCTGATCAAGCTAATTTGTTTGTCTTTTCTATGTGCCATCTTAAGGTTATTTGAGAAGTGAAAGGGAGGATCTAACACATTGTAAGTAGCATTTTAGGGGTATTGCGTAATCATAAAAAAAACATTGGGTCACGAGTCACAACAATTGATTCAGTTTTCATGGCGAAGATAATGGAGATTGGATACAAGTTTAAATCAGGACATTGATGCCAGTTCATCTTTGTGGTGTTCTGCTTAGACACATTTATTCCAGTCAAGCAGGACTTATGCTATTTGGAAGTCTTATGTGGTCTCCGTTACATTTGTAAATTCTTTATCGATTTCATATACAAAATTATCTTAAGATGGAGTAAGAGGAGTAAGAGGCAAAAATAAGTGTTGCTGATTTAAGATGGAGTAAGAGGCAAAAATGTCTTTTTGGTATCCAATGTGTAAATTTTATACGTTCTTAATAAATGAAATGTGTAATCACAAGATTGTTTGAATGACGAACCAAATGACATTATTTGCATTTGTCTGATCACAATAATCCTTGTTGCACCTCACAATTCATCTTTTTTAGCAACAATTTTGCTGACACTTAACAGAGATTGTACTTTCTTCTGTCATGTCTGTCAAAACTCGAACTTTGTTTGCCTGCATGCAGACGCAACCTTTTACATTTCTCCCTGTTTGCAGTGCACTTCTGTGATTCATGTTGTCATTAGTCTAGCGAATCGATTCTTCTTTGGCACTGAATTCCAACAATTTTACAACTAAGCCTTTGTTGGGGCTTTCTTTCTGCGAATGCTATTCTTTTTTCTTGAACCACCTTCGTCTCCTTTATGTCCGTGCTTCCTTCTCATCCATGCCCTTCCTTTGAAGCAGGGCAACACACATACACTATAGAGCACGGGGCAGTTGCCCTGGTTGCTGCATGACCGAACTTGACTTTACAAATATCACTAACAAAAAAAAATTGTTTGCAGAACTTTGCTGAATTTCGTGAGTACTTTATTAATTGCTGGATTTGATCTTGGGTTATCTATTCATAAGTTGCTTGCATTTTTTTGGGTAAATCTCAATCGCATTACAAAGCTTTTCAATAAATATCCAACCATTCTCATCCCAAAGTCACTTGGCCTTCAATATAACAGTGTAATCTTGTGCATGCAGTCCCACGCCACGCTGACTACCCAGGAGTGGATGACGCTGTGTCGGCACCAGAACCACGAGAAGCTAACCCTGGAGGCGTGGAAGGACCTACTGATGAAGAACTGACGGGCCTCGCCGGGGGACTGCCGTGCAAGCGCCGTTGTCGCAGCAGCCGCTCGGGCTCCAGAACCCGCGGAGGTGTGTCGCGGTGGACGGGGAGAAGGAGGCTGATGCTTGACCCATGGTGGATGAGGGCCTGGGGGCGGATGAGGGGACAGATCAAGGTGTTATCCAGGACGGCTGCAGCCAAGTCTTTGGGCGGCAGCTAGCTACGAGTAATGTTTATACTGTTGGTCTGCTGCGTGTTGATCTTTTTGGTTTGCCCAGCCTGGTTTTAGAACACAAAATGGTACTGTTGTTTCTTGTTTGTCAACATGCAAACGGCCGTTTTAGTTATGATGAACTGCGGTTTCACGGCACCCTATGCTAGCTGAGCTGGGCTCAAGACTTCAGCTTCGGCTGATATGAACTCGAGAAATCATTTCAATGTACTAGTATCTCCAACTTAATTGTTCCAGTAACTTATGCTCCTGGATGAGTGTTGCAACTTGATGCTGTCTAGGATTAGCAACAAACCTGGATGAAGTTCCAATTGTCATTTGTCAGTCGACACCCGTTATGATGGTGTCTATGGATCTTGAATTCTTGCAATTTTCGCACATCTTTATATGCTAGACGGTTTACTCTGGTTGCCTTGTGTTTTTCACCAATTCCTGTTTAATATGCAGTAGGTTAGTCAATCTGAAGACTCGCTGTCGCTTTATACTATTCGATCGAACTCTTGTTGTATTTGTCTTTTTATGGCCTGATGATGGCTTGTTGGAGGCCGTCAATTAACTTGGTGTTGATCCGTTGGTTCATGTATAAGCTGCTGATGTACAAGTGCTGCACGCCAATGAAGAAGCCTATTCAGGTTTGCAGTTTTGGCCTTTTTCTTTTGGCTGCATTCTCATGCCATTCTCAGTTTCAGACAGCTTTATTCAAACGAAGGCATTCCTCGGACAATCAGCCAACAGGGTGGTCACAAGGAAACTTGGAGTTGCATCGAGCCAGTGTACACAGATGAGCCGGCACATTAGCTGACCGAGGTACATGCTGTATTACAAAAAGCGAAAAATCACTAGCTAGCTCTCCAATTTGAACTAAGGTAGGAGCCACAGTTGATCTAGAATTGTGTTGAGTGTTTCAAAGATTAACCATCTCCAGGCAGTCCGTTTCCATTAACACATGCGTGAATTCTCGTAGTTTTCCAAAGAGAACTCCATCACTCAGCACCATAGCTTCAGCAACTAATGGGTCAGTGATCCCCGAATATGGCTTACACCAAGAGCCCAAAAGTTTGTTTGCCGATCACGCCACACCACCACACCGGCAGGGCTTGAATCAAAGTCAACTGCACCAGTAATGGATATGTGGCCCGGTTCCGGTGGCTGGCACCCATGTCCCGGCATAGTAACCGTGTCCTTTCGGGCTAGGTTTAGAATGGCAAGGGCTTCCCTTGTAATGTGCATAGCGTTTGCTGGGTCCGAGCCCTCCCCATTGTGTTTGATCCTATTGCAGGAATGCCAAATGGCCCACGTAGTGCCGCCTCTTCAGTGTGTGTTCATCCGGAAGAATCCCACGTAGAACTCTCCACCAGAACACCCGAACCTTAGGGACAACATGCAGTATCCAAAGTGCAGACCACATATGTTGATCATTCCATGAAGTGCCGGTAGCCGTCCCTTCCTCTAGAGCCAAACACTAAGCACGATACGCGTTTTGACAGAATAGTTGCTTGACCTTTCGAAAACCCAAGCAAGAAAATCTTCACAGGTTATGCAAATATCTTTATGGAGGCAGCATGCAGATTTTGTTTTGATTAGTACTTTGTAAATTCCCACTAGAGAGCTAGTTACTGAAATCCCCCCTGTCAGTTCCTTACTGAAATTTTAAGCTTTGTTAATGAATTACTGAAATTGTAATGGAGTTTAGTTAATGTCATGGAATAAATTGTAAGCTTGTCATGGTTGCATAGAGAGAGCCATTGAGGCACTTGATAGCCAAGCACTGTTTGGCTGCCTGCATCTGCATATTAGCCCTTTGAACTCTCTGAGTGTTGCATAGATATATCCAATGTGGCAGGGGGAGGAGGAAAAGATTGTGCATTTACAAGATGTTTGGATTACGGAGGTCAGGGGTCCTTTTCTAAAAAAAAAACGGAGGTCAGGGGTCTTTGATCATCACTGAGTTGAACAATTCTCAGGGGTACTCAGCTAACTTAAATTGTCAAAGTATGCCCAAATTCAGATAATCAGAATTTGGTGGACATGAAGGGTGTAGTGACCATGAACATACAGGTACCCACTACTCCTGTAATCTAAATGGGGAGTAATTCAGATAATCTGGATTTTGTTTTTAATATGTAATCTAAATGTAGTGCTTGGAGTAATTCAGATAGTCTGGATTTTGTTTTTAATATGTAATCTAAATGTAGTGCTTGGAGTAATCCAGATTTAGATTATCACTACTGTGCCTTCCTTCCTTCCTTCCACCCTCCTTTAGATTATCACTACTGTATAAGCTTACCGTGATTTGACTGTAGTGATTCAAGTGTTTACAGCAATCTGACTCTGAATATGGCATACAGGTATTCATGACTGTGAACATACAGTAATGATTCAAATCTGACTGTAATCCATGACCATGCCAGATTCAGACTGAACAAAATATGACTCTAATATTACAGCAGCAGCTCCAGCTCCACCCTGGATCAGCAGCAATCGACGGGGGAAAAGTTGGCATGGCGCCGCGAGTTTATCACCAGGTCCCATTGTTAATTGTAAAACTATTTCTTTTTCTCTTCATTTCATCAACCATACACAAATGCAAGCTTGAACAACGACCATCCCACAACTCTGATGCTTTGGTTGCTTGCCATTGGATAATGGTTGTAGCTGATCCCCAACGCTGTTCAGTATGAGAACTGGACGACTGTGACCGACATCCGGTTCTTGCTGGACGCGGCAACGAATATGAAATCTGAATTTGCGTAGCGTCAGTGCAGATTTCAGCTGTAGGCTCTAGATTGGTCTAGGATAGAATGGTGTAGATGTTATTGATCTTTTGTCCAAAAATGTGCGGATGCATGTAAATGTTCCTTTGACCAAAACTCTATTGTGAAATGTTGGGAGTTATTCTTAGGCAAAGTAAACAGTATTCTTAGGCAGAGTAAAAAAGTTTGTTCAGTTAACACTTCCTTGCATTCTTGGCAGTAGTCTGCTAGTGATTTGCCTCATCATCATACCATACCATAAGAAAAAGGGGAAGCAAATTCTTATGTTTTTGATAACAGATCATCACAGATCTTCACTAACCTATTGTTTCTGTTTTACATGGGCTATGGCAGATGGCAGATGGCAGATTATTGAATCATGGATGCTTTTCTGGCTTCTCCAGCATTAACCAGGTTTGAAACTGGACTGAATAGTCCTGCTACACAAGTGGTTAACTGAACTAACTGAACTGCTAAGTATGCACTGTGAAGTTCAGCAGATCATGCACTGTGACTGAATTTGCTTCCTTGCATTCTTGTTTGGTTGTTCACAATGACAGTAGGTTCTCCAGTAGGCTGTCACTGTCTTTGACGGAGCAGAGGAGCAGTTTGTCCAATTTGACTTCAGGCCGAGCAGATGAGAAGAAAGGACCAGCAGACGATCAAAGAATGACACAGGCATCAGCAGGGATGCAATTGAATTGGAGGCGGCGGATCAGCATGTTCAATCGATGAGCGGGAAGCGCACTGGGAAGGCGGCGACGGTGGAGCTCGTCAAGGCGTCGCTGCTCCACGTCATGGCGTGGTTCACCTCCAAGATACCCTGCTGATTCCTCGAACCTCGTGCTCATCGATTGGAGCGGACGGCGGGGGAGGATGCCGGAATGATTGTATTATTGTGATTCATACTCAATATTTTTGAATAAAACTTCATACACAGTTCATGATCAGTGTCATACAATATTTATACATATAGAATCTAAGTCCTGTCCATAGCCAGCGAGAGAAATAACCATCATATCGTCTTTATCACGCCCTGTCCATAGCTCATATCATGTTTTTTCCATAGGACTTGTAACTAACAATTCAAAAACAAAAATACTGGCAACTTGACTGTCAATATCATCTTTCTCCATATGGACTTGTAACTAACAATTCAGAAACAAAAATAGTGTCAGCTTGGTACATAATTCTTCATGCATTGCATTGTAACTAGAGTAATATTTTACAACAAAGTTTACAATGGCAGCTTGACTCCTGGGTCTCAGGGCGCGCGCATTGTAGAATTTCTACGAGCAGCATCTCTTTGGAGCCCAACTAAACTAAAAGCCAGATCTTCATTGAAAGTGTGAGTTCCCAAGCATCTGCCGCTGGGTGATGATGGCCCTCCGCCCTGGGTCTTCCTCCGGGGACCTGTGTTCGATCAGCCCGCTGTTGGGAAAGAAGAGATTCCAAAGGGCGAAGAATTCTTGCTCCTCGAGGGGGAGGCATCTCGTGAGAACACTAACGAGGTAGAGGTAGCAAGCTCTATTCGACGATAGCCAACTCACATTCGGGTTCTGCAGAGATTTCATCCTCGTAAGCAGCTCCGCTAGCTTTGCTGGGTTAATCCTGTTCCCCTTCTCCTCATCTCCCGCACCTTGCGCTTGCACATGGAAGATCCAAATTCTTCCAAAGGCCAAACGGCCGAACTGGTCCGAGAAGCCTAGTGCCAAGTCCGCCTTGCATTGGGACGCCTCTGCGCGCGCTTGGGAGTAGGAGACGACTGGTTGATTGATGGTTGCACTGACGAGTTGAACCTCAGCGGTGAGCAGACATCCCAGAGGATGCAATGAGCAACTGATGATTGCAAGCTGGCTGTCAAAATCGGAGGCCCAAACTTGGACATGATCTGCATCTGAATTGTCATCAGTAATACAGGTCAAGGGATTCTCCACCCCGTAGATAGTGTTTTTGTAACGTCGCAGCTCCGACGCGGCTGCTGGATCGCTCAACATGATGCGAATGAAACACCCAAGTGTGAGGTGTGCGTCAGAGCCTGAACCGTGTTCCTCTCCACTTCTCTCGACCCCCAAACTTGATGCCAGACCCTTTAGGCTCGCACTCCCGGCCACTCCTCGGCTGGGCTTCTGACAGAAAATCCCAAGAGTGAGGAGTAGTTTCAGATCGTAGCTGCTTGGGAAATACCCTTTTGCCAAGCGTATGAACTCTCTTCTTGATGGTGTCAGAACACAAGAATTCTGGACCACCCTGATCAGGTAACCAAGATCTGAATAGCCTTGAAACGTGAGCCATATAATGTTCTTGTTTCCCAGTATGCCTTTGATTTCACAGATGAAATTTTTGACGTTGATACCTCTAGTGGCATGATCAGCAAGGTTCAGCTTTGCTACATCTTCTAGGAACCTGATATTTGTGCTGGTCGAGCTCCTTGCCGTGTGATCAAAGCAGATATTGAACTGAAATACCTGGAAAGACTCTGTTTCAAGACCGGACCTGGAGTCGACGAGCGCAAAACCTACTTGAACCAAATCACCCTCATCCACAATCCTTCGGGCCTGCTCATAGTGAGCATCTGCAGATTGGGGCACTCCCTGAGGACTGAGTACCCCGTCCTTCATGCAAAACTCTGTATCAATGGCCACATACCACTTGCGGTTTTCGTCTCCTAGCAATTCCTTGAGACGTCGATACCCTTCAGTCTCGTTATCTGCCCAAATATCAATGAACCCTTTTGGCTGCTGCTGCACTTCCAGAGCTGGAGGAGGAGGGGTAAACCAAGCAATGTCAGATCAAACACCAAACACGAGTCTCTCTATTCAGCAAGCAGTTTAATTCAGTTTGGGACACGACCAGCATACCTTCATCATGACCTGCATACACTTGTTGCGACGCTGTTTCTTTGTCTAGGCTCGGTGCCATGGCGGTGCTCGCTCCCTGGCTTCCGTTGCCTGAAAAACGACACCAAATTACACAGGAAGAGTCAAACTCGGCACATAATAAACGAATTAAAGGGGGAAACAAAATTCACAAACAAGCTCATATTCTATCTACAAACTCAACATCAGCCAAGAAGAACAAATTCAGAATTCAGAAACAGAAACTGCAAGCTACGAATTCAGAATTAATTGGGGGGGAAATTCAGAATTCAGAACTCAGCTAGATATTCAACACACGCACGCGAGCTACGCCTCGTCGTACCCCCAAGCGTGCACAGAGAGCTCCATGGAAATGGGATCCTCCCGCTGCTGCGGCGTGCCGCCGGCTCCGGCCGCTCCATCGACCTACGTCTACGTGACACCTACGCCTTCGATAAAGCTGCCGCGTTGCCTTTGACCACCACCCCTGGAAGCTCCTGGATGGGGATGCAAACGAGAGCACCGCGAACGCGAGCAGCAGCAGGTTCCGCGACACCGATTGCAGCACCGGCGGCGGCCATGCTTTGTTCCGAAAACAAAGTGGTCAAGAAATGCTCCTCCGGCATTCGGCAACCATCCACGGAAGCTCCCGCACGGGTATGCGGAGGAGAACCCCGAGACCGCGAGCATCATCCTAGACTGCGCGTTTTGTTCCGGAAACATGGCCGGCGGCGGCGGCGGCCATGCTTTGTTCCGGAAACAAAGTGGTCAAGAAATGCTCCTCCGGCATTCGGCAACCATCCACGGAAGCTCCCGCACGGGTATGCGGAGGAGAACCCCGAGACCGCGAGAATCATCCTAGACTGCGCGTTTTGTTCCGGAAACATGGCCGCCGCCGGCGGCGGCGGCGGCGGCGATGCTTTGTTCCGGAAACAGGGTTCTCAACAATTGCCCCATGGAAAACGATCCCCGGAATCTTCCGCATGGGTATGCGGCTGAGAAACCCACGAACGAGAGCATCATCCTAGCCTACGCGTCCCACTACGCCGCCGACATCAGCGCCGGCGGGCGGGTTTTTGTTGGGAACCAAGAAAGCAAGAAAGTCCCAACTCCCAAGAAATCGCGAGGACGCAGAGGTTAAAAGAATTGGCAACTCACTGTGAGCTACAGGAGATTCGTAGTCGGAGAGCACGTCCGTTGCGCTTCCGCCGCCCTCTTTCTTGTCCTTGGTCGTGCTTTCCACCGGCGGCGGCGGGGACGACGGCTCGGTGGCGGTGGCCGTCTCCTCGTCGCACATCTTCAGCAGAGACGGAGGGGGGCTCCGGTCGCAGTTCCCCAACTAACGGCAAACGATTCTAGTTAAATTGCGACGGGAGGGGAGCCGGAGGCAATTTAATTCGGTGGAAGAACTGCGGCAGGCGGCGAGTTCCCGTCGAGGAAGAAGACGCCCTTATACAGAGAGGGGGAGCGGCCGAGCGGGCAATTTCGTATGTGAAAACTGGATGTGCAGGGAGAGCAGATGGGCCGGCCCATGCAAGCGGGAGGCCACAACCTTTTTTCTGTTTTATCTCTCTTTTCGTTTTTTTGCTTTATTTTTGTACTTTTGTTTATATATACAAAAACACTCTACAAAAACATTTGAAAAATGTTGATAAAGTATTTTAGAAAAACTGTTAATCAAGCATTCAGAAAATGTTGTACATGTATTAAAAGGATGTTGATCGTGTTTAAAAAACATATCAATCAACTATCTGAAAAATGTTAATTAAGCATTCAGAAAATGTTGAATGTGTAAAGAACAACTGTTGATAAGGTATCACAAAATGGATGTTTTTTATGATCATGTATATAAAAATGTTATCAATCATTTGAAAAATATAATTGAAGAAGTATTTGAAAAATGTTAATTAAGAATTTGGAAAATGTTAAATGTGTATAAAATAATGTTTACCATGTCTCTTAAAAATGATATTTTTTTGATCATGTATATATTTCAAATGTTGAACAAGTGTTTCAATAATGTTAATCAAGCGTTCTAAAATGTTAAATGTGTAAAGAATGTTGACCATGTATTAAAAAAATGTAATATTTTAATTTTAGTTTTTTCATAAATCATTTTAAAAATGTATAGAAAAAATGTTGATCATGTATTCAGCACTATTAATTTTATATATGAAAAATATTAATCAAACACTTAAAAATGTGTATAGAAAAATATTAATTTTTGATTGGAAAAATGATAAACATGTATTAGGAAAATGTTGTTGACATATACTCCCTCCGTTCCTAAATATAAGACCTTTTAGAGATTGCACTATAAACTACATACGGATGTATATAGACATATTTTAGAGTGTACATTCACTCATTTTGCTCTGTATGTAGTCTCCTAATGAAATCTCTAAAGGTCTTATATTTTGGAACGGAGGGGGTACAAAATAAGGTAGAACAAAACCAAAAGAAACAAAGAAAAAAAAACCAAAAAAGAAAAAAAATAAACCAAATAAAAGAGAAAATGAAGAATAGAACCGAAGAAACAAGTGTAAAAGAGAATAAAAAGAATAAAAAAATATAAGAAAAATAAAATAAAATAAATAGAAAAGAAGAAAAACCGTGAGAAAACCGGCTCAAGTTGCCTCAAGAAGGACGAACCCCCTTACTACTATCCACGAACGCGAAGCGAGCGGAATGGCTAGTAACACCATAGATCTCCCTGGATGTATTGGAATCGATCACCGCGTGTGATCCTTTTTCTCCTCCTTTTGTTTTAAATGTGCAATGATGGGATGACCGAGTTGCTTGCGCGAGGAGCAATTCCCTTCATCGAGAGCCGCTTCTGTCTCTCTTAATATGATACATAGCTCTCGTGATACCCATGGGCCTCTTTTAGTTTCCAAATTAAAGCCGGCTCCGGTTTGTACTGTAGTAGTCTCTTGAGGTTCAACAAAATTTCACTCTCTTTTTATACAGAAAAAACAAAAATCACGTTGTTGCAATTTGATATATCAAAGTTTCACAAGGTCATGAAGTGCTAATACCTAAAACAAATAATGAACATCATATAGTGTCACCATTGTGAGTGCGTGAGGCGGCTCGAGCCGTAGTTGTAGTGTTCGAAGGTGATCTCAAAGTGGTGGTGTGGAATCCCTCCAGTCTCCATCTGTGCCACCCTTCCACAACACATAGAGGTTCCATTCTTCCCATTACCATGTGTTGGTTAAGATTTAGTTGATTTAGAGATTTTGTGGAACGACATAGGTAGAGATACCACTAGATCGAATTCATACTTATGGCTCAAGTGATTTAGTTTTTAGGCTTAATTATCAGGAAGCCTATGCGAGAGTTAGTTGGGAGTTCATTCTGAAAATGCCACACACTAGAGGCAAAATGGATCAAATGGATTGAAATGTTGTTGTTCCAAAGCTCTTTTTTGGTGTGAGCTAATGATACTAATGGTCCTTGTTTTCTAGTGGCAAAGGTTTGAAACGGGGTGGTCCTCCCCCCCATCTTATTTAATTTGGTTGTTGATGTTTTTATAGGTTGCTACAAAAAGGTTCCTCCCATGGTTTGATTTGGGATTTCTCCACCATGTTATTCCCGGTGGCGTCATTAGTCTTCAGTATGTTGATAAAAATATCATATTTTTAGATAAATCTCTCAGTTTTGCAAGAAATCTTAAATGAGTTTATCTTGTTTTGGGGCCCTTTAGGGGTTAAAGATATCCCATGAAATCGAGCTTTTGTCCATGGATGTGGATGAAGATGACACCAAAGAATTGTGCCTCTTAAGTATTTGAGTGTTCCTTTACACTATACTAAATTGAGGAAAGGGGGATATTTAACATGTTATTGCTAGGGTCATTGTAGGATCACTAGAGGGGTGAATAGGAGATTTCAAGAATTCTTCAATAGAAATCAATTCTTTTGAAGAAGCACAACAAAATAATTACTCATATGTAGAAACTAGGCAGATATAAACTACAACCATAAATGACTTAGAGGGATAAATAGGAAGAAGAATAAAGATAAATCTACCGAGACGGAAGATAGATGAATTTCTACAGAGGTGATAAAATAAATGGATGAACATGCAAGAGTATTAGCGATAAATCTAAGATAATCATGGCAAACAACATAGAGGTAAATACAATGCAATTTTGAAGAACTGATCATAGAGAAATATGTAGAGGGAGAAGTTATTCGACAAGAGGCAAATGGATGAATGTAAATCGAGTAAGAAATGAAAATAGTGGTGCTCAATGGTGAAAAGGGATTTGTTCGACCAGTTAGCAGTTGTGGCAAAGTGCTACGTGTGATTGAAGGGACTTATATGATTGAACAGAGGAGAAAATGTCTCTCCGTCCTATTCTCCTTGACCTAAAGTCCCTCAAAATTCGATAAATTTACTCTTGGTAGATTTTTTAAGGCAATCTCCAAGCCTTCACATGATGTACCTGGCGATCCACGATGACTCTTGGATGCTCTGGACTGACACCCAAGCATTAAGTGGATGTGCAATCCACAAGAGTAATAGTCACATGCTTCTTCGGTCCAATCTAGTTTTTCATGACGCTCAATAACTAGATAGATTTTAGGTTGTGGGGTTTTATCTGTAAGATTCTTTCAATTCTCTCACCGAAGCAATTTTCAGGTGTGAAATTACCAATAGGGTCACTAGACACCTAACGGCCAATTGGCACGTAGTATAATGGTTTGATTTCATTTTTAGCCACGACTTACTTGAGGAACAAGTCTAGTTGACACCAAGGCCAATGTGTCCTTGACGGACAATGCGCTTGCCACTGATGGCTCGTTCTACCGCAATATTGTTGGTGCGCTTCAGTATCTCACACTAACGCGCCCCAATTTAATGTATGCAGTGCATCAGGTATGCTTGCACATGCATGCACCGTGCGACATTCATTGGGCCTTGGTGAAGCACATACTCCGGTACATTCATGGCATACAGACCCATAGCCTCACGCTACCTCCATCGTCATCGCTCGACCTCGTCGCCGACCGGGCGGGCTGGCCGGACACACGCCGTTCTACCTCTGGGTACCGCCTTTACGTCGGTGTAACACCCATGTAATTAAGCAACAGTAACCTCTATGATTAAGCTACAGTAATCACAATGGTTAAGTTAATCATTTTGCTAAACAATGCTTAATCTTAATTTGAATCATACATCATTTCAAATTCCATTTAAATTTAAATTCAAATAATAAATGGATTAAATATTTTTGGAAACATGAAAACTAAAATCATGGTTGGATTGAAAATATTTTAAGTATTTGTCAAATTGAAACCAACATCATTTGAAGTATTTAAGGGCCCTAAAACAATTATAAAAGAGGCTTAAATAATTAACTAAATGCCTTTTAAATTATAGAAAACTCATACTATTTCAAATGCGCCCAAACTTTTTATGGCAGTGCTATATATAGCAAGTTGACCATTGTCGAGGTCCCATATTTTGCATGAATCAAATGGTGCTGGAATTAAATCAAAATAGAACTATATTAAAGGAAACAAAATAGAAAAAATAGAAAAGGAGAGAAATGAAAACCCCCCACTATGGACTGGCTAAGTCTACAGCGTGGCCCGGCTAACTAGCCCGAGGCCGCCGATGAGCGCCACCGGCCACGCCGTTGCCGTGGAGGCCATCCGCCCCCTTCTCGAGGTCTAAAAGCCATCCCCCAATGCCCCGGAACTCATGCCGTGGAGGCTCTCACCCCCTCACGCCACCACTCTCCCTCGTCGCCATGGCTGCTTCGATCGTCGCCGTCGCAAGCTCGCCCGCGTAGCCACTGACCCTCCTCCCCGCACCTCTACGACGACCCCATCATCTCCGCCGTCGTCCGTTGCTTCTCCTCTGGCCACGAGCTCGAGCCGGAGGGCACGGCAGCGCTGCCCCGCCTCCTTCTTCCAGCTCGGCTCCGACGAGCTCCGCAGTCGAATTCGTCACCCCTGCGTTGGATTCGCTACTCCCCAAGCCTGCCCTGCCCTGCAATGCAGGTGAGCTGTCGCTCCTCCTCCCATCTCTTTCTCGCCTGATCCCACTCCCATAGCCCCCTGTTGCCAGAGCCGAAGCTCAATGCTGCCCGTGCTCGCCGTATGCGCAGTGACAGCCTCCGTAGCTCGCAACCGAGCCCAGGAACGTGTTGAGCACGTTCCGAGCAAGCCGATGCGCCTACGCGCGCTTCCTCCTGAGCTTCCTATGCCCATTCCCGTCGTCGCCTGAACGTCGGCGTCCGACCCGCTCGACGCTGGCGACGTTCAGGCCGGCCATCTCCGGCGCTGCCACGCCCCTTCGGACGCGGTTTGTAGATGTTAATCATGTTGCTCATGTAGGATTAGGAAAAAAAACCAACAATTGGTATCTAGAGCCTCGACGATCTACGATCTACGATGACGGACAGCGACGCTGAGTCGGTTAAGTCCGGCAAGAACGGCGACAAGGTGAAGAAGGGCGTCAAGTCAGCAACCAGTGGTGGAGGAACGAGCGACGCCAACGTCCAGGCGCATCGCAACATCCCCATCCAGTACCCGATGCTCACCGACGCCAACTACGGCGTGTGGGCGGTGAAGATGAAGATTATTCTCCGAACCCTCCGAGTGTGGCAGGCAATCACGGACGACGACGTCGATGACGAGTCCGACGAAGGTGCCATGGCCGCCATAGCCCAGTCCATGCCGGATTCCGTGCTGATGACATTGGCGGAGTTCGAGACGACAAGAGAGACGTGGAATGCACTCAAGGAGATGAGGATCGGAGAAGATCGTGTCACCAAGGCACGGGCACAAGTGCTGAAGCGCCAATTTCACAAGTTGCAGATGGAGGAAACTGAATCGGTGAACGACTATGCCATGCGTCTTACTACTTTGGTGGGAGAGATCCGCACGCTTGGTGCAAAGCTCGATGAGACCGAGATTGTAGAGAAATTTTTCAGTTCGGTGACTGATAAATTCACGTACATCATCAGCACGCTTGAGCAGCTTTACGACATCGACGACATGACCATAACGGAGGCAATCGGACGCTTGCGGAACGTGGGAAGAGAATGCTCGTGGCTGTCGAAAAGGCAAAGGAGAAGGTAGTGACCAACTCATGTACTCGCGCGCAGATTGGGAGGCCCCAAGTAGCAAAGGAAGGCGTGACGGTGGCAAAGGCTCAAGCAACACGATGGGCGATGGACAAACCGGAAAAGGCAAAGGAAAAGGCAAACCACAAGGTCGTGGTAAGGCGGGCCAATCAAAAAAGCAGAAACCACGAAACTTGGACTTGTCCGAGGTCAAGTGCTATAACTGCAATAAGATGGGTCACTTTGCGAAGGATTGTCCAAAGCCTAACAAGCGAGAGATCAAGGCAAATTTGGCAAAGCAGGAAGACGAAGGTCCAGGTCTTCTGATGGCCAAAGTTTGTGATCTCGCTGAAACGGTGGTTGTGAAACCAAGCCGGAAGATGCTACTTCATGAGAAGAATAAGTTATCCGGGGATCACAACGTATCGTGGTATCTCGACACGGGTGCCAGTAACCACATGATGGGATGCAAGGAGAAATTTCTCGAGCTCGAATATGATGTTGAAGGCTCGGTCAAGTTTGGTGATGGTTCAAATGTGGAGATTTGTGGGCAAGGATCTGTCCTCTTCGAGGGTCTCACAGGCGAACATCGCATACTCACCGGAGTGTACTACATCCCACGGCTTCGCAACAACATCATCTCTATCGGGAAGCTTGACGAGAATGGATGCAAGGTGGATATCGAGAACGGAGTGATGACGATCTTCGACAACCTCCGGACCGTGCTAACTCGTGTTAGGCGCACACGGAATAGGCTCTATATCCTCAACCTTGATCAATCTCAATCGGAGTGTTGGCTTGCCAAGAGTGATGATGATTCGTGGTTATGGCATGCTAGATTTGGACACGTTAACTTCTACGCCTTGAAGAAGATGTCAAAGATGGAGATGGTATCCGGGATGCCAGTTATCGACCATGTTGATCGAGTATGTGACGGGTCCTTGGTTGGAAAACAGCACCGCAGGCCATTCCCTGCTCAGTCTACCTATCGTGCAAGTGATGCACTCGAGCTGCTCCATGGTGATCTATGTGGCCCTATCACCCCGGCAACTCACGCTGGAAAGAAGTATTTCTTCCTTGTGGTAGACGACTACTCGAGATATATGTGGGTCATTCTCCTACGATCTAAAGATGAGGCGTTTGAAGCATTCAAGAAGCTGAAGGCTGCAACAGAGATGGAACACAAGCTGAAGGTTCGCGCTCTACGGACAGATCGCGGCGGAGAGTTTACGTCGAATGAGTTCAACGACTACTGCAAGAAGATTGGCATAAAGAGGTTCCTCACGGCACCTTACACGCCGCAACAGAATGGGGTCGTTGAAAGGCGCAATCGAACCATCGTTGACATGGCAAGGAGTTTACTCAAGAGCAAGAACCTGCCGGTGACTTTTTGGGGAGAAGCTGTCTCGACAGCGGTCTATCTTCTCAACCGGGCTCCAACGAAGGCGGTGATCGGCAAGACTCCGTATGAAGCAATTTACGGACGTAAGCCGAATGTGTCTCATCTACGGACATTCGGGTGCGTGGCACATGTGAATACGGCGGAGCCGCACCTCTCAAAGCTTGCCGACCGTAGCACCAAGATGGTGTTCATCGGATACGAGAGCAGTTCTGGCACCAAGGCATACCGTTTCTACGATCCACAAACCAAGCGTCTACGGATTTCACGCGACGCCGTGTTTGAAGAAAACCAAGCGTGGAATTGGAGCGCCGCAGCCGACGATGCTCCAAACAGTAACATATTTGCAGTTGAATTTCCAACTGATGATGATGCAGGGGAGGATATCCAGGTGGTTGGCAAGACGCCCAACCAAGGTGACCACAATGGTAGTGATCATCATGGTGCCGACACCGACGACGACGCGCATATGTCGCAAGGAGATAGCGACAACGCCGCGCACGACACAGGCAGAGATCTCGACGACAACATCGACAACGAGGCGCATAGTGACGACGACAATCAAGATGATGGTCACGGTCACGACGACTACGCCGACGACACGGATGTCGATGACACACCAGGGTCTCAGCCGTCTTCCTCAAGTGCATCAACACCGACACAATTTGTGTCGCCTCCTTCGCAAGCCACAACGGATTCCTCAGGGCCTCGTCGCTACAAGACCCTCAAGAAAGTCTACAAGTACACAAAGTCAGTTACGCTCGAGTACTACGGACTATGTCTGTTCGGAGTTGAGGAGCCGGCGAACTTCGTAGAGGCGAGCAAAAGTCCTAGCTGGACGCACGCCATGGATGAGGAGATGAAGGCAATTGAGAGCAATGGCACGTGGACTTTGGTAACCCGACCTCCAAACCAAAAGACGATAGGTTTGAAGTGGGTTTACAAGTTAAAGAAGGACACGGAGGGTGCCATTGTGAAGTACAAGGCAAGACTCGTTGCAAAGGGCTACGTTCAACGTCAAGGAGTTGACTATGATGAGGTGTTTGCACCGGTTGCTCGAATCGAGACGGTGAGAGTGCTCCTAGCTTTGGCAGCACAAGAGGATTGGAAGGTTCATCATATGGATGTTAAATCCGCTTTCCTCAACGGCGATCTCACAGAAGAAGAAGTGTACGTGGAACAACCCCTCGGCTACGACAAGAAAAACGAAAAGCAATACAAAGCAAAGGCTCGACACGGGCCTTTAGCCATCAAATCAATCGATCAGTTTTATTCGATCATTGGTATTCGAAGAATAGCCTCTGCATCAAAAGGAGTGAATGCAGTTCGGACTACATCCTCCTTCCAACTCGCGCTTGAGACATCGATAAGTTGTGCAACTGTCTCTGGGGGTTCGAAACAAGGGTTGCAATGGGACTTTTGAAGTTATCCCTAGGTATCCAATTGTGATGCCATATATGCGTAGTACATCCATCACCAATACGCCATATGATTCCTTGTGCCAAGATGTTCCGGCCATCGAGAATCGCTCGCCATATTTGGGACGGGTGAGCTCCTAGCTCGGCCTCAAGCAAATAGCAATTGGGGAAGTAGACAACCTTCAAAATTCGGGCACTCAAGGAAGAACAGTCCGTTAGTGTGAGCCATGCCTACCTCTCTAGAAGTGCAAGGTTGAAAATCTCCAAGTCTCGAAACCCCATGCCTCCCAGATGTTTCGGCAAGGTCATGGTATCCCATGCAGCCCAACTGGTCTTCGTCCTACCTTGCTTAGATCCCCACCACAATTGTCGTATGATCGACGTGATGTTCTCGCATAAACCCCGAGGTAGTCTCAAACATTCCATTGAGAAAACAAGCATTGCTTGAGCGACCGACTTTATCAAAACTTCCTTACCAGCTGATGAGAGCAGCTTGGCCATCCACCCCTTGATCTTTTCCCAAACACGATCACACATGTATTTGAAAGTTCCGTTCTTCGAGTGGCCAACTGTCACGCCCAAGATGCGTGTAACGACCAAGATGCGGTCCTTTCCGATCTGGGGGTCGAGGCCCCCGAATAGGAAAGAAGCGCATCTAAGTGTTTTGCAAGCAAGTAAACATAGCACATGATAATAAATAAAGTAGACAATCTGGGATTCAACTGTCTTCTTATTAAAATACAGAGTACAACGCAGATACAAACAAGGTAGTTCCGGTACGGACTACAAAACAAGGAAAATGCTATGCTACCCGCTGCAGGCCCACGATCACGACCACGGCTCAGTCCTCTGGATAGTTCACGTAAAGGCGATCTGTCTCCTCGTCGTACTGCCACGCCAACTGGGTGCTGTCGGGATCATCTGCCTCAGGGGTACCTGTACCTGCTAGGAGTTTCGGAGGAATCCGTGAGTCACGGGGACTCAGCAATCTAAGACCTTGGTGCCAGAACTAGTCATGTTATTGGGTAAGGAAGGGGTGAGGTGTTTCAGGCTGCTGCATCCTAAGGTTGAATAAGTGGCTAGCATACGCAAAGGAGAAGTGACAGTGTTCTATACTAACGATCGTGAATACTTGATCAGAAAGTGATCCTGAACACCTACCTACGGCATTCATAACCCCACCGTGTTCCCGATCGAAGAGAGATCTTCGAAGGGACAGTCACGGTTACGCACACAGTTGGCATGTTTTATTAGTTTATGTTTAAGTTTTCTAATACCGGATGTTAACAAAATATTCCAAGTTGCCACATAACCGCGGGCACGGCTTTCCGAAAGATTAAACCCTGCAGGGGTGCTCCAACTAGTCCATCACAAACGAACACAGGCCGCAAAGTCATCCTCTATCACGAATCTCGTGATCTCGTCGGATTCCTTAGAGGAAAGCCTCAACTCTGGGGAAAACCAAAGCTTTACCGGAATTCCTATACGCAAGATATACCACTAAGGTAAGACAAGGCTAGCAGGACCTCCCGACGTGTCGACGACCCTGATAAGAGCCGCGTATCTCAGTCTCAGGACACGCCGGATGAGCGATGGTTACCACGCCAAAACTCCGAGTTGCCCCGGGGAGCGTAATAAGCTGCTCTGGTTTGGTCCAACACTCATGAGGAGCACTGGCCCGAGTTGTTGATTAAGAAACCTCGGGGTAGCTATTCCCTATGCAGTTTATTATTAAGTGATTAGCAAATAGTACCAATGTTGGGTCCTGCCGGACAAGCCTTAACACTACGCGATTTATCAAGGGGGTCCCCATAACAACCCCGATCGTGTTAGGAGCGATCATTATGGAATCAAACACCGGTAACCGGTAACTAAGGCGGCAATAACGGAACAAGACACCCGGCAAAAGGCTAGGCCTCCCGTCATTTACCAAATATATAGATACATTAATTAAATAACAGAAATTAATATAATGATATCAAGCTCATGGCAACTCATGAGTTATAAACACCTGCAACTAACAATGCTAACATTAGTAGCTGAGCAAGCCTACCTAGCCATGCAAATTTGCTAGGAAAGAGTAAGGTGTTTGGGCTCATGGCATATGAAGAGGCAATATATTTTCAGTGGTAGGCAGCGAGCAATAACGTGGAATCGAAACTAACATAACAAGTCTAGATATGGGATCAAGGTCATGTCATCTTGCCTGTGATATCCTCAGCTTGGAATGGTTCTGGATCGTCCTGCACGTACTCTCCTGACTCCACGTAATCGGTCTCCGCTCCCGGTGCTACCCAACACAAAAATAACAGCCAATGAACAGCAGCACCACAAAATGCAACAATCACATGATGCATGAGATGAAAGTTGAGCATGCACCACTATTTTTAACACTAGCACAAGCAAGATAAACTACAACAAGTTCCTGGACAGAACTTTGCACTAAACTATTTGGACATGCATGGGAATGATATGAACAGATGCAGCTCGTAAAAAGGTGCAAAACCATGTAAAGAACTTTGCAAACGGAGCTACGGATCAACGGGAATCAACGAAACACGATATGAAGCCCTGCGTGAAAGATTCATCACCACACACACAATTGGCACAAATCTGGTGTTCCCAGGTTGCCAAGACACATATTAATCCAACATGAATGAAATGGAGCAAGGTAGAACACCCCAACTACAATTGAACACAAACTTTGAACAAAAAGTCAAAACTACGCAATCTGCCAGTTTCTGCATCTTAGCTGTTTGTGAGCAACATGCAACATAGCTACAGGTCTTCAAATATGACAAATAATATATGTGGCTGTTGCCAACCAAGAACACTACAAGCTCCAGCAAGAATCACAGCAAAAGGAATTAAACTCTAGAAGATACAAGGCCACAAACTTTCCCAAAACCATCAGTTCTCAGGGACTTAGTGAAAATTCCTGCACCTGAGTTTCTGTTTCTCTTCTGAAGCTTTTTGACAGCAATCAAAACGCAAGCTACTGGACTCCAAATGACTTGAAAATTGACAGGAAGCTTCACAAACATACTAGGTTCAAAACACTAGCACTGAACTAAGTCCAGTTCTCCACATAATGACCAGAACAACCTTGTCTACAGGGGAAGAAAATGTTTTCAGCATCCCAGACTTAGTGAAATTTTCAGAGTTCAAAATCTGGAATTTTTTTACAGCCACATGCCCACTTTGTCTAGACATAGTTTGCACACACATGTTCCCAAGAGGTGTTTGACACCACTATGGTGTTGAGTACAAACCCCTACAACTAACACACCAAAACCCATGCCTTTGGGCTCCATCTATATCATGGAAACAAAGCCCAAACTTCCAACAAAATGAAAATGCAAATCCATAAGGTATGCTTTTAAGATGACAACTACATAGGAGGGTTTCATGTGCACAATGACAAAGTGACATGGGGGTTTGAACCCCATGTTTGTGTCATGCACATCAACAACTCCAACACACACAATTCCACTCAAGCACTAGCATCAAGCTCACACATAAGAAATCTTTGTCTAACAAGAGAGTATGCACACCTCCCACATATGGGCATGTGATGGTGCACACTCTCACAAGCATCACTAGGATCTTCCTAGTATTCATGTCACCATCAATATGCAAACTACCACAACAATCCACACCCTCACATGCTAACATACATAGCTATCTAGTCCGAGGTCGTGGTAAGGCGGGCCAATCAAAAAAGCAGAAACCACGAAACTTGGACTTGTCCGAGGTCAAGTGCTATAACTGCAATAAGATGGGTCACTTTGCGAAGGATTGTCCAAAGCCTAACAAGCGAGAGATCAAGGCAAATTTGGAAAAGCAGGAAGACGAAGGTCCAGGTCTTCTGATGGCCAAAGTTTGTGATCTCGCTGAAACGGTGGTTGTGAAACCAAGCCGGAAGATGCTACTTCATGAGAAGAATAAGTTATCCGGGGATCACAACGTATCGTGGTATCTCGACACGGGTGCCAGTAACCACATGATGGGATGCAAGGAGAAATTTCTCGAGCTCGAATATGATGTTGAAGGCTCGGTCAAGTTTGGTGATGGTTCAAATGTGGAGATTTGTGGGCAAGGATCTGTCCTCTTCGAGGGTCTCACAGGCGAACATCGCATACTCACCGGAGTGTACTACATCCCACGGCTTCGCAACAACATCATCTCTATCGGGAAGCTTGACGAGAATGGATGCAAGGTGGATATCGAGAACGGAGTGATGACGATCTTCGACAACCTCCGGACCGTGCTAACTCGTGTTAGGCGCACACGGAATAGGCTCTATATCCTCAACCTTGATCAATCTCAATCGGAGTGTTGGCTTGCCAAGAGTGATGATGATTCGTGGTTATGGCATGCTAGATTTGGACACGTTAACTTCTACGCCTTGAAGAAGATGTCAAAGATGGAGATGGTATCCGGGATGCCAGTTATCGACCATGTTGATCGAGTATGTGACGGGTCCTTGGTTGGAAAACAGCACCGCAGGCCATTCCCTGCTCAGTCTACCTATCGTGCAAGTGATGCACTCGAGCTGCTCCATGGTGATCTATGTGGCCCTATCACCCCGGCAACTCACGCTGGAAAGAAGTATTTCTTCCTTGTGGTAGACGACTACTCGAGATATATGTGGGTCATTCTCCTACGATCTAAAGATGAGGCGTTTGAAGCATTCAAGAAGCTGAAGGCTGCAACAGAGATGGAACACAAGCTGAAGGTTCGCGCTCTACGGACAGATCGCGGCGGAGAGTTTACGTCGAATGAGTTCAACGACTACTGCAAGAAGATTGGCATAAAGAGGTTCCTCACGGCACCTTACACGCCGCAACAGAATGGGGTCGTTGAAAGGCGCAATCGAAC
Source organism: Hordeum vulgare subsp. vulgare (assembly GCF_904849725.1). Lineage (NCBI taxonomy): Eukaryota > Viridiplantae > Streptophyta > Magnoliopsida > Poales > Poaceae > Hordeum > Hordeum vulgare. The sequence continues at coordinate 649,000,664 of NC_058519.1, read as the reverse complement.
CATCGTTGACATGGCAAGGAGTTTACTCAAGAGCAAGAACCTGCCGGTGACTTTTTGGGGAGAAGCTGTCTCGACAGCGGTCTATCTTCTCAACCGGGCTCCAACGAAGGCGGTGATCGGCAAGACTCCGTATGAAGCAATTTACGGACGTAAGCCGAATGTGTCTCATCTACGGACATTCGGGTGCGTGGCACATGTGAATACGGCGGAGCCGCACCTCTCAAAGCTTGCCGACCGTAGCACCAAGATGGTGTTCATCGGATACGAGAGCAGTTCTGGCACCAAGGCATACCGTTTCTACGATCCACAAACCAAGCGTCTACGGATTTCACGCGACGCCGTGTTTGAAGAAAACCAAGCGTGGAATTGGAGCGCCGCAGCCGACGATGCTCCAAACAGTAACATATTTGCAGTTGAATTTCCAACTGATGATGATGCAGGGGAGGATATCCAGGTGGTTGGCAAGACGCCCAACCAAGGTGACCACAATGGTAGTGATCATCATGGTGCCGACACCGACGACGACGCGCATATGTCGCAAGGAGATAGCGACAACGCCGCGCACGACACAGGCAGAGATCTCGACGACAACATCGACAACGAGGCGCATAGTGACGACGACAATCAAGATGATGGTCACGGTCACGACGACTACGCCGACGACACGGATGTCGATGACACACCAGGGTCTCAGCCGTCTTCCTCAAGTGCATCAACACCGACACAATTTGTGTCGCCTCCTTCGCAAGCCACAACGGATTCCTCAGGGCCTCGTCGCTACAAGACCCTCAAGAAAGTCTACAAGTACACAAAGTCAGTTACGCTCGAGTACTACGGACTATGTCTGTTCGGAGTTGAGGAGCCGGCGAACTTCGTAGAGGCGAGCAAAAGTCCTAGCTGGACGCACGCCATGGATGAGGAGATGAAGGCAATTGAGAGCAATGGCACGTGGACTTTGGTAACCCGACCTCCAAACCAAAAGACGATAGGTTTGAAGTGGGTTTACAAGTTAAAGAAGGACACGGAGGGTGCCATTGTGAAGTACAAGGCAAGACTCGTTGCAAAGGGCTACGTTCAACGTCAAGGAGTTGACTATGATGAGGTGTTTGCACCGGTTGCTCGAATCGAGACGGTGAGAGTGCTCCTAGCTTTGGCAGCACAAGAGGATTGGAAGGTTCATCATATGGATGTTAAATCCGCTTTCCTCAACGGCGATCTCACAGAAGAAGAAGTGTACGTGGAACAACCCCTCGGCTACGACAAGAAAAACGAAAAGCAATACAAAGCAAAGGCTCGACACGGGCCTTTAGCCATCAAATCAATCGATCAGTTTTATTCGTGTCGGTAGTTACGCAAGTTCCGTCAAGTAGCCGGCCGAAGCAAGAATCACGTAGGCACGCCTGTATAGCTGCATACGCACGTTCAAAAGCCCAAGGCGAGAAGAAAGGCGAAGAAGGGAAAGTTTACAAGCTCAAGAAGGCACTTTACGGGTTGAAGCAAGCGCCAAGAGCTTGGAACTCAAAGTTAGACCGAAGTCTGGTCTCGCTCGGGTTCAAGAGATGTCCCCTCGAGCACGCAGTCTATACAAAGAACTCCAAAGGCTCAGACCTGCTAGTTGGAGTTTATGTCGATGATCTGATTATCACCGGAGATAGCGTACAAGAAATTGAACGTTTCAAGACGCAAATGAAGAACAAGTTTAGCATGAGTGATCTGGGATTACTCAGCTATTACTTGGGCATCGAAGTGAAGCAAAGCTCCGGAGAGATTTCCCTATGTCAATCGGCCTATGCGGTCAAGTTATTGGACAAGTGTGGCATGTCAGATTGCTACGCGACACAAGTTCCAATGGACCAACGTCACAAGTTGAGCAAGCGTAGCTCAAATCCGTCGGTGGACACCACAATGTATCGAAGCATTGTGGGCAGCCTAAGATATTTGGTGCATACCCGACCTGACTTGGCTTATTCAGTCGGGATCGTGAGTCGTTTCATGGAGAATCCGACAACCGAGCACATGAGCGCGGTCAATCAAATCTTGCGCTATGTGAAAGGCACCATTAATATTGGTTGCACGTACAGAAAGGGAAAGGAAGGATTGATCCTTCGTGGATATTCAGATAGCGACATGACAGGTGATGTTGATGACCGAAAGAGCACAACGGGCATGGTTTTCTACCTTGGCCCGAATCCGATTAGCTGGAATTCTCAGAAGCAAAAGGTGATGGCACTGTCTTCATGCGAGGCAGAATACATAGCGGCAAGCACGGCGGCTTGTCAAGCAGTGTGGCTGAGAAGACTCCTAGCTATTCTTGCAAAGCGGGAGGTGCAGAAGGTGTCATTGAAGATTGACAACCAAGCTGCAATCTCATTGTGCAAAAATCCGGTTCATCACGAAAGGAGCAAGCACATAGAGACCCGGTTCCACCATATCGGGGAGTGCATTGAAGAAGGGTTGATCGAGGTTCAACATGTGAACACGAAAGACCAACTTGCCGATATTTTCACCAAGTCCCTCGGTCGACAGAAGTTCATCGAGATGAGGAGGAAAGTCGGAGTGCAAGAAGTGAAGTCAAGCAACAAGATTAAGGAGGTGAATGTTGATGTTAATCATGTTGCTCATGTAGGATTAGGAAAGAAAGCCAACACGGTTCACTCTGCATGTTCGAATGCTCCCTCGCGCGCGCCAAACGCCCCCCTGTAGTGCCTTTCTGACGAGGAACCGAGCCTCCCGCCGTGTTTTTGGTCGCCGACATGAGCCGCCCGCCGCCGCCGACCTGGCTGACCTAGAGCCACTGCTAGTGGGCCACACCCCACTTGACCACTTACATGTGGGCCCAGGGTCATTAGCCCCTAAGTAACATGCTAATTAATTAAAAAATTAAATTAAACTAATGTGTCACTCGCAGGTGTGTCCAACTAGCTAATTAACCTAATTAGTTAATTTAACCCCTTTGTTAAGCCCCTGTCCATGACAGGTGGGGCCCAACTGTCAGGTTTGACGTGGAACAACTCTGTTGACTGTTGATGTCATGATGACATCATGTTGACACATTAATTGTTTTTTTGAATTAAATTAAATCTAATAATTTCAGAATATTATTAAAACTTTGGAAAATCATATAAATTAATTTATAACTCGGATGAAAATAATTTATATATGAATATTGATCAGAAAAATCCAACAAATCGAAATATGCAACCTGTTCATGTGTCAAAAGCCCCTAGCATCATGAACATGAAACTTTATCCTATGTTTCATCTCTCCGGTAAAAGTTTGAGACCCAGGAAATATTCCTAGATATTTCCCCGCACCGTGTGTAACGTGTATCACTTTGTTAGTTAACCCCTAGCACTACATATTGCCATGACATGCATCATGATGCATCTATTTTCTTTAGATTTATTGTTTCTTCCCCCACTTCTCTCCGGCAGACCCCGAGACTGACGCTGCTGCTGTGTACGACTAAGCCCCTGATGATCAGCCTTTTGCAGCAGAGCAACAAGGCAAGCAATCCCTCCTTGATCATTCCGATATCACCTAACTCTTTCTCTCTCATGATTGTGATAACCACAAGTATAGGGGATCAATTGTATCCTTTATCGATAAGTAAGAGTGTCGAACCCAACGAGGAGCTAAAGGTAGAACAAATATTCTCTCAAGTTCTATCGACCATCGATACAACTGTATGCACGCTTAACGTTCGCTTTACCTAAAACAAGTATGAAACTAGAAGTACTTTGTAGGTGTGATAGGATAGGTTTACAAGATAATAAAGAACACGTAAATAAAAACTAGGGATTGCTAAGATAAAGAAACAACTAAGTTAGTCTTAGTAGAAATCTTTTTGTCACAACAAGGTTATTTGTCCCTAGGCAATCGATAACTAGACCGGTAATCATTATTGCAATTTTATACGAGGGAGAGGCATAAGCTAACATACTTTCTCTACTTGGATCATATGCACTTATTATTGAAACTCTAGCAAGCATCCGCAACTACTAAAGATCATTAAGGTAAAACCCAACCATAGTATTAAGCATCAAGTCCTCTTTATTCCCATACGTAAACAACCTACTTACTCGGGTGTGTACTTCTATCACTCACGCCACCCACCATAGCGAGTCATAAACATATTGAAAACCCTAGAACGGTGATCCCTCACGCTTGCGCGACACGGAGAGCACCATAGCACAACACCAATAGTAAAACAGGCAGCTCAAACCAATCATGATCATTAATTAACCCATAGGACAAAACAGATCTACTCAAACATCATAGGATAGCCATACATCATTGGAAAATAATATATAGTGTTGAGAACCATGTTTAATTAAATATTACAGCATGGAGAAGGGGTGTTACACCGCTGCATAGAGGGGGAGAGAGTTGGTGATGGCGGTGGCGAAGTTGTTGGTGTAGATCACCGTCATGATGATGGCCCCGACGATGTTCCGGTGCCACGGGAGAGAGAGCCCCCTCCTAGTTCTTCTTCCTTGACCTGCCCCCTAGATGGGAGGAGGGTTTCCCCTCTGGTCCATGGTCTCCATGGCGGCGGAGGGGCAAGAGACCCTCCGAGATTGGATATCTCTCTCTGTTTCTTTCTGTTTCTGCCTTCTTCTACGATCCACATTCTGGCCTTTTGTCGTTTCTTATATTCCCGGAGATCCGTAACTCCGATTGGGCTGAAATTTTAACACAATTTTCCCCGGAAATTAGCTTTCTCGCGGCTAAAGAAGGGCACTAACCGCCTTACAGGGTGACCACAAGCCAGCCTAGCGCACCCTACCCCCAGGCCGCGTCCCTCTGACTTGTGCGCCCCTGAGGCACTGCCTTGTGTTGATTCCACTTCCCAAAATTTAGATATATTCCAAAAAAATCTTCGTAAGTTTTTATCCCGTTTGGATTTCATTTGATATGGATTTTAGAATATTGACATGAAACAATCAAAAAATATAGATAGAACAGAGACGTATCAGCATCCCCAAGCTTAATTCCTGCTCGTCCTCAAGTAGGTAAATAATAAAATCAAATAATTTTTGATGTCGGATGCTACCTAGAATAATCTTTATCATATAATCTAATCATGGCATGAATATTAAGACACAAGTGATTTAAAGCAATAGTCTATCATTTGACATTAAGACAATAATACTTCAAGCATACTAATAAAGCAATCATGTCTTCTCAAATTATCATGGCTAAAAGAAAGTTATCCCTACAAAATCATATAGTCTGGCTATGCACCATCTTCATCACACAAAGTATTTAATCATGCACAACCCCGGTATTAGCCAAGCAATTGTTTCATACTCTAGTATTCTAAAAAAAATTCAACTTTCACGTAATACATCAGTGTGAGCCATGGATATAGCACTATAGGTGGAATAGAATATGGTGGTTGTGGAGAAAAAAATGAGACAATCTCACATCAGCTAGGCGTATCAACGGGCTATGGAGATGCCCATCAATAGATATTAGGGATAATTATATTTATGCCCCTAGTTGTGTCCCACTCGGTTGTTTTAAAATAAACTAGAGGCATAAATATAATTATCCCTAGATATTAATGTGAGTGAGTAGGGATTGCCATGCAACGGATGCGCTAGAGCTATAAGTGTATGAAAGATCAAAATAAACTAAGTGGGTGTGCATCCAACTTGCTTGCTCAAGAAGACCTAGGGAAATTCGAGGGAGCCCATCATTGGAATATGCAAGCCAAGTTCTATAATGGAAAATTCCCACTAGTATATGAAAGTGACAACATAGGAGACTCTCTATATGAAAAACATGGTGCTACTCTGAAGCACAAGTGTGGTAAAGGATAGTAGAATTGCCCTTCTCTCTTTTCTCTCATTTTTTTTGTTTTTTTGTGGGCTTCTTTGGCCTCTTTTTTTATTTGGGCTTCTTTGGCCTCTTTTATTTTTCATAAAGTCTAGAGACTCATCCCAATTTGTGAGGGAATCAGAGCTTCCATCATCGTTTCCTCACATGGGACAATGCTCTAATAATGATGATCATCACATTTTTATTTACTTATAACTCAAGAATTACAACTCAATACTAGAACAAAATATGACTCTATATGAATGCTTTTGGTGGTGTACCAGGATGTGCAATGATCTAGCATAACAGTGACATCAAAAAACGGACAAGCCATGAAAACATCATGCTAGCTATCTTACGATCATGCAAAGCAATATGACAATGATGGTGCGTGTCATAATAAACGAAACGGTGGAAGTTGCATGGAAATATATCTCAGAATGGCTACGAAAATGCTGTAATAGGTAGGTATGGTGGCTATTTTGAGGAAGAATATATGGTGGGTGTAATGCATCGATGAAAGTTGTGCGGTACTAGAGAGGCTAGCAATGGTGGAAGGATGAGAGTGCGTATAATCCATGGACTCAATATTAGTCATAAAGAACTCACATACTTATTACAAGAATTTACTAGTCATCGAAACAAGGTACTACACGCATGCTCCTAGGGGAAGGGTTGGTAGGAATTGACCATCGCGTGATCCCGACCTCCACACAAAGGATGACAATCAATAAATAAATCATGCTCCGACTTCTTCACATAATGGTTCACCATACGTGCATGCTACGGGAATCACAAACTTTAACACAAATATTTCTACCAATCCACAATTACTCACTAGCATGACTCTAATATCACCATCTTTATATTGCAAAACTATTGCAAGGAATGAACATATCATATTCAGTGATCTAGAAGTTTTATGTAGAATTTTGTGACTAACCATGTGAATGACCAACTCCTGTTAACTCTCTAAATAGATATAAGTGAAGGATGAGAGTTTAATTATTTCTACAAAAGATATGCCCACGCTCTAACAAATATAAGTTAAGCAAAAGAGCATTCTACAAATGACGGTTTTCTATGTGTAGAGAAACATGCAATCCAAACTTCAAATGATATAAGTGAAGCACATGAAGCATTCTATAAAGCCATACTCAAAATATATAAGTGAGGTGGATGAAGCATTCTATAAATAGACCAAGGACAATCTCATACCAGCATGGTGCATTATTAAAATAAAAATAAAAAAGCACACGACGCTCCAAGATTTACGCATATCATGTGACGAATAAAAATATAGCTCCAAGTAAAATTACCGATGGTTGTTAGAAGAAAGAGGGGATGCCTTGTGGGACATCCCCAAGATTAGTTGCTTGGGAGTCCTTGAATATTACCTTGGGGGTGCCTCGGGCATCCCCAAGCTTAGGCTCTTGCGACTCGTTATTCCTTCGTCCACCGCAATCTCACCCAAAACTTGAAAACTTCAATCACACAAAACTAAACAAAACCCTTGTGAGATCCGTTAGTAATAATAAAGCAAGGTACAACTTTAAGTACTGTTGCCAACCAATTCATATTTTGTTTTTGCATTGTATCTACCGTAATATAAATTTCCCATGCCTTATACCACCGATACAAATGATAGTTTCATCAAAACGAGCAAAGCAATGCATCAAAAACATAATCTATCAAAAGCAGGACAATCTGTAGTAATTTGTACATTCACCATACTTCTGTAACTCTAAATTTTTTGAAACATTAGGAAGAAATAATTTTTTATAGCAGTACTTTTTAATAATTTCAAATTTTTTTGACATTCCAGTAAAAAATGTAAATTCATGCACTACAGCCAAATTTTTTGTTTTTGCACTCCACACACATAACAAGCAATCTAATCATCCTAAAGGAAAATCTTGGCACATTATTTTTATAATACAATGGATTTATACAAGGGGATATTTATTTTTTTGAAAAGTTTCTGTAATTAAGATTCACAAAGTTTCCATGGGCACGAAGAAAGTTAAAGGCATGCTCCCATTTTAACAATGCTCGTCTCTCTCACTTTCACTTTTCTTTTTAAAAAAGTTTTAGGTTCCCCTATTATTTTATACTATATAAAAGCACACAAGAGAATAAAATGACTCTATAAAACTTCCGGGTTGTCTCCCTGGCAACACTTTCTTTAAAGCCATTAAGCTAGGCATAAAGTGCTCAAGTAAGTGCTCCACCCAAATCCCAAGGTATATCAAAGCAAATTTTAATTAACAATGATTTGTAATTTAGTAGTGAGCACAAAGTAACATATATCACACAACAACGAAGTCTAACTCTCTTCCTATGCACCGGCATGTCATAAAATAACAATTCATGCACACATTGTTATTTTGATGTTGACCAAAGTAAAGGCCAATGCATAGTCTAAACAATTTCTTGCAATTTTATCATATTGAAAACATAGAGAGGTGGAGATGTAGTTCCTCTCTCACAATAATTGCAAGTAGGAGTAGCAAGAACATGCTTATTATATCTATCAAAATCATCATATGCAATGGTAAAACACAACCCATCAATATAATCCTTAATAAGCACAAATTTCTCCAATATAGTGTAGTTGGGAGAATTAGAAAAGACAATAGGACTATCATGCGTGGGTGCAATAGCAACAATTTCATTGTTAACATAAGGAACTATAGCAAGTTCATCTCCATAATCATCATTCATATTGGCATCATGGCCACAAGCATAGAAAGCATCAAGTTCATCAGAAAGGGATATTTAAAACAAATCCAAGGGATCATAGCAATTACCATAGCATTCATCCTTTGGTAAGCACGAAGGGAAATTAAGAAATGTATGATTTGAAGAGTTACTCTCATTAGAAGGTGGGCACGGGTAGCTAATCTTCCCTTCCTCCTTTTGTTCTTCGCTCTCCTCCTCATCCTTTTCATCTAATGAGCTCACAATTTCAGCAACTTCCTCTTCCATAGGTTTCTGCAAAATATTAACCTCTTCCCCGGCAACAACGCGAGAAAAAGGTCTTGATAACCCACAAGTATAGTGGAACAATTGTAGCATTTCTCAATAAGTAAGAGTGTCGAACCCAACGAGGAGCTAAAGGTAGAACAAATATTCTCTCAAGTTCTATCGACCACCGATACAACTGTACGCACGCTTAACGTTCGCTTTACCTAGAACAAGTATGAAACTATAAGTACTTTGTAGGTGTGATAGGATAGGTTTACAAGATAATAAAGAACACGTAAATAAAAACTAGGGGTTGCTAAGATAAAGAAACAACTAAGTTAGTCTTAGTAGAAATCTTTTTGTCACAAGAAGGTTATTTGTCCCTAGGCAATCGATAACTAGACCGTTAATCATTATTGCAATTTTATACGAGGGAGAGGCATAAGCTAACATACTTTCTCTACTTGGATCATATGCACTTATGATTGGAACTCTAGCAAGCATCCGCAACTACTAAAGATCATTAAGGTAAAACCCGACCATAGCATTAAGTATCAAGTCCTCTTTATTCCCATAGGTAAACAACCTACTTACTTGGGTATGTGCTTCTATCACTCACGCCACCCACCATAGGCGAGTCATAAACATATTGCAAACCCTACAACGGGGATCCCTCACGCTTGCGCGGCATGGAGAGCACCATAGGACAACACCAATAATAAAACATGCAACTCAAACCAATCATGATCATCAATCAACCCATAGGACAAAACGGATCTACTGAAACATCATAGGACAGCCATACATCATTGGGAAATAATATATAGCATTGAGCATCATGTTTAAGTAGAGATTACAGCGGGGAGAAGGGGTGTTACACCGCTGCATAGAGGGGGAGAGAGTGATGACGGCGGCGAAGTTGTTGGTGTAGATCGCTGTCGGTGCACTAAAGACTGGGGTCCCTAGTGCCCCAGACTTCTGCACGGGCGAGATGAGCTCACCAAGTACAAGACCTCAGCAAGCCTCCCTTACCGGGATGACAACCGAAGCCCCTGAAAAGCTTCCTTGCCAGGACGAAGACCCACGGACTCGGCAAGCTCCCTTGCCGGGACGACGAGGCTAGGCACTGTAGGGCGACCGCCCTTGCCACAGTGCCACCGCCCCCCAAGTTCCAGCGCATTCTGCATGCGCCAGCGCGGCGTCCAGGTGTCGAAACGCGTGGACACATGTCTTCACCAACACGTTGCTGACAAGGACAAGACGTGCATTTAATGCACCTGACAGCGGTAGTTGGATAAGCACCGCTCTAGGTTCACTCTAACTTCTCGTGAATCTACCACCAAGCACTATAGCTGACTGATACGTCTCAGTCGTATCTACTTTTCCGAACTCTTTTGCCCATGTTTTGGACTCTAATTTGCATGATTTGAATGGAACTAACCCGGACTGACACTGTTTTCAGTAGAATTGCCATGGTGTTGTTTTTGTGCAGAAATAAAAGTTCTCGGAACGTCCTGAAAATTTACGGAGATTTTTTCTGGAATAAAAGAAAAATACCTGCACAAAGATCCACCGGAGGGGGCGTGCCAGCGGGCCACAAGCCCACAGGCCGCGACCACCCCCCTAGGCCGCGCCGTGCAGGCTTGTGGGGCCCATGTGGCACCACCGCCCCCAAACTCAGCTCTATATCTTCCGTCTCGCCCGGAAAAAAATCAGAGAGAAGGTTTCATCGCGTTTTGCGATACATAGGCGCCGCCACGTCCTGTTCTTCATCTGGAGGGCAGATCTGGAGTCCGTTTGGGGCTCCGGAGAGGGGAAATCGTCGCCATCGTCATCATCAACCTTTCTCCATGATGCTATTCATTGTTCGTGAGTAATCTCATCGTAGGCTTGCTGGACGGTGATGAGTTGGATGAGATATATCATGTAATCGAGTTAGTTTTTGACAGGTATTGATCCCTAGTATCTACTATGTTCTAGATTGATGTTGCTCCTACTTGGCTATGCTTAATGCTTGTCACTAGGGCCCGAGTGCCATGATTTCAAATCTGAACCTATTATGTTGTCCCCAATATATGTGTGTTTTAGATCCTATCTTGCAAGTTGTAATCACCTACTATGTGTTATGACCCGGCAACCTCGGAGTGACAATAGCAGGAACCTCAGGTAGAAGTGCTGCGAGCAATGCCAATGGGATAGTAATAGGAACTTGTCTTGTTACTACTATTAATCTACTACTTCTCTGTTTAGTGGTAGCGTGCTGCGTGCGACCGTGCTGCCCGTTTGCAAGCGGTGGCCGTTTCGGTTTCCGAGGCTGTTGAAAATGATGACATGACCACACACTGCCCTCCGTAACTTCGCAGTACTTACCACCCACCGCCCATCTCCTCCTACACAGAAACCGCTGCCCTCCGTCTCTTCGCACTCCCAATCTCCTCCCACATGACGCAACCGCCGACGCCATGGACGCTAGCATTGGCTGTCAGAAGGCCGTGCAAGATCTTGCCGGCGACAACGAAGAGATCCGCGAGGAGCTTTGGGAAATCATGGGCTGGTTCCCAAGCATCGAGATGATGCGCAACCACGTGCGTGGCCTGATCAAGGTCATGCGAGAGGACGAGAAGTTCCGTGCCTTCCCCCCGGCTACTGTGTCCCACCTTCCGCCGTCATCCTTTGGGCAATGAGGGAGGTGCAACGTTCCACCGACCCGAAGCAACGCGCAAGGTGGTGGATGTACTGCTCCTCGAAGATGACGACACCGCAGCCGGATCCTACACGTCTTTCCTCGAGGACGGAGAGGGTCACCGACGCTGTCCTCGCGCTGCCGGCGGCCGTCCACGAGCCTGATGTGCAGATCATTCCGCAGTCTTCACTGCCAAAAAGAAGAAGGTGGTGAAGCAGGAGGTGCTGGATGAAGCGGGGGACAAGGACAAGAAGAAGAAGAGGGAGCCAAAGAAGAAGGTGATGGGTGTGGTGCGCCGCTCAGAGCGCCTCAAGAAGCTGCAGAACAACTGAAGTACTGCAGATCCCGTTAGGTATGCTGATATATTACAACATATAAGTTATAAGTAATGGAATTTGTAATCTGGTTAGGTATGCTGCTACATTTCAACATATAAGTTAGAAGTACTTTTACTTTCGGTATGAACTGATGTGAACTGGATGGGAAGTACTCTATTATGTTAGAAGTACTGGTAACTGATGGGAACTGGATATTATGTTGCTATATTTCTCTCTGTTGCACTGTGCATGTTGTATGATGGTAAGTGAATTTTAGGTAAACTATCCAAAATTCAGTTAAGTTACTGAATTTTAGATAAACTGTCCAAAATTCAGTTAAGTTACTGAATCTTAACATAAAAGTCATTACATGTCCCAGATAGCATAGGTTCTGAAACCACATGACACTACCCCAAAATATACACCTACCATGCAGGACAATTCAAGGCCAGCTATATATATAGGCCTAATACTTAACACACACATATTGAACTTCACTCGTCCACTATTGCTTTGATCCTCTCTAGCTTATCTTTGGTGCAATGCCCAGCTTTTAGCAGATCAGCAATCAGATACTCCAGCTTCTTCTTCTCTTCCTTAATTAGGTCCCTGTCGGATACCACGAGTTGGTTTGAAAGCTTCTAATTTCTCTCCATTGAAGCAAACTGAGAACGACACTGATGAGACCATGCCCATGACAATATCAATCCACCGTTGGTCAAAACCCAACCTAATCATCATTCCCTTCAGATAAGCCCACTCCAGTCTATCATAAGCCCTCATCATGTCAACCTTCAGTGCACAAAAGCTATTGGATTTTGCTCTCGACCGCTTCATAAAATGCAGACATTCATAAGCACAAATAATATTGTCTATGATGAGCTTCCCAGGGACAAAGGCAGACTGTTCCTCAGAGATAATTCCTGGAAGCACAACTTTCAACCTGTCCGCGATGACCTTAGAGGCAATCTTATACATGACATTATGTAAGCTTATGGGCCAAAACTGAGCAAGAATCGTGGGGTTTGTTACCTTGGGAATCAGAACCAGTACTGTATCATTGATAAACTCTCGACTCCCCACAACTGTCACAATTCTGAGAACAATACTTGTGACTTCATCCCCACATACTTCCCAATGGCGTTGATAAAAGTGGGCAAGAGAACCATCAGGCCCTGGGGCTTTTGAAGGGAACATCTGGAATGGGGTTGCTTTAACATCCTCTTTAGTGTATGGCGCACATAGACTTGCATTCGTCTCGGCTGTCACAATGCACTGCACATGGTCCAACACCGCATCTATGTTATGCACACCTTCAGAAAGGTATAAAGACTCATAGAAATGAGTTGCAAGGCTCTTCAGCTCCTCCGTATCAGAAATCTCCACCCCTAAGGAGTTTTGCAGCGCCTTGATCATATTCTTTAGTTCTATTAATCGTTCGTTTATCTTTAGTTCTCCATGGGTCGGGCCAACTCTGGAGGGGTCATTCTTGAGCTCCTCGAGGCTCAGCTTGTGCTTCTTTATTTCTCTATGGACACTTCCAAAGGTGTCGTGATTCCAACGGCCTAGGTCTTTTGCTACATCTTGCTTCCAAATTGGCCGCCAAGGCCACCGACTCCTCAGAGCAACAACCCTTCTTCGCCTCCACCTCACCGGTCTCCAACGCAACCGTCGTCTTCGCCACCTCACCAGTCTCCAACGCAATTGTCGTCTTTGCCGCCTCACCAGTCTCCAGCCCAGCCATCTCCACCGCCGCATCAGCCGTCTCCGTTCACTGAGGATCAGAGCAAAAAGCGGAAACGTACTACCACTAATAGTGGCGGCAGAAAGGGGTTCAAATCACCGAAAAGTAAGGTGTCGCCCCTCTCAAAAGTACCTCATAAGGATATGGAGATGAGACCTTGGGACTATACCGGAGAGGAAAATGAGAAGAGGGCACACGCCCAACATCAACAGTGGAAGGCTGACATGGCTAACAAGAAGAAGCCGAAAGAGTTAGAGTTCCCGGTCACCCTAGAAGATCACGCCGCGAGGTGAAAATGCTGAATACCCTTGCAGACCGCCTGCCACCGTTTCTAGCAGACTATGAACGCTCTATTCTCAAGTCGGGTGAGGCAAAATGCAGCGGTTGAAGAGTAGTACGTCGAGCGGGAAATCAGTTGTCCAGCTCGGTCAACAGAAAAACCAATCGTTTCCCCCGCTCAAAGTGTATTCCGATAAAGAGGTGTGCTCAAGAGGAGCTGCGGTCTAGCAGAGGAATGATGAAACAGCTGGTATCGATCCCGAGTTTGTTGCACTGTACGGAGAAGCGGCCAAGGCTCATGGCATGTCTATTGCCGAGTACTTAGAGAACAATATACATGATTTCGCTGATCTAGTATATCGGTACCGGCACGGGGCTCCTCTCGTAGAACCTGAGTTAGTCAAGGAGCTACCAACAAAAATGCGAAGATTGCATAACTGGTACATGCGAGCATCTGCTGCACAACAAAGCTGGATTTACGTTGCATATAAAAACGAGCATTTCGGGCATGGAGAAGGCGTGCTAATGATTGAACTCGACGAATTATTTCAGTTATACAAACAAGACGCCCTCGACAAAGCTATTATCTGTGCCTGTTGTTTGTAAGTATTATTAATTTATGTCATTAAGTCTTACTCAGCTCGTTCATTGCATGTATAATCTTACTCATCACTATATTAATTTTGCAGAATGGAGATCCTAGAATGCAAAAGAGGATAAATCTATGACAGTGGGTTCAATGACACATATTTCATTCATGAGAAAAGTCTCGAACTGGATCCCCGCGAGACAGAGAATAACTTGGTACAAGGGTTAAGGTTTTCCGGTACCAAAAGGGAAATACTATTTCCTTACAACTTCTAGTGAGTGTTACTATCTTGTACACACATTATATTTTTGCTCACTTGATGTTATTAAGTGTACAATTGACTCGTTATGCGTGTGCAGATTCCACTTTATTCTTTTAATCATTGTACCTGACGATGCAGTAGTAAAAGTCATGGACTCGAAACGCAAACCCCTCGCTGATTGGGCGAACATGCAGGAATGCCTCCAGAGGTAATTTCAATCATTATAGCACTATATCGACAACTTTTCGTTCATTTTCTGATAGCAAGTAATTAATATAGAACTCCTTTACTCATTTCCTTTTCTTGGCAGGGCTTGGAAACGGTTCATCGCCAAGTGTCGGGGTGCTTGGAAGCCAGAGCTTACATTTACCCAATTAGATGTAAGTACTACTAGCTAGATCCGGGGTTTTGAAAGGTTTGACCAAACATTCAGATGTGCATAACTAATTCAAAAAAATCTAAAAAATGAAAAACCAGCGCATATAGTCTTGTTATGTTACATAGTTATGATATAAAATAACAAACTTGATGTAATAATCTTTGAATGAAAAAACCTTCACAAATTGGACTATCTCGACTCAGGTTGCATAGAGTTCAAAAGAGTGAGAAGAGGGTTTCAGGTTTTGAAAATTCAAAAAATCAGAAAACCTCACCTTAGCTTCATTTTGGAGTGACTAAGGAGGATCTGAAGTTATTTTTGCATTTAAAATTTTTAAACTTCTTTTGTTGCTCACTTTATATTAAAGGGTGTTTTTTCAAAAATAAATTAATAATACGAGTACTTATTCAAAAAAAGTGAGACTTGTATTGATCCTATATAGGTATAATATAAGCTAAGAAAATATTTTTGGGTGATTTTGAGATGGTTGAAAAAAAAACTTGCTTAGAAATGGGGTCGTTTTCCGTTACTTTGGAGCTTGTTTGGACAACATTTTCAGTGACTATGAGTTGGACTTCGCAAAAAGGGTTGGATTTATGAACTAAAGTGCATAGTAATATAAAAAATAGTGCAACATCACAAAACAAATAAATGAACTCCAAAAATATTGGAGAAAGGTTCAAATATGAATGTCGGTTCAAATTTGAATTTTATTTTTGAGTCAAATCAACATCATAGCGCATAAGTTTTACATCAAAGAACATAGGTTTTCACATCAAGCGCCAAAACTGTGTGGTTTAGATGAATTTTATGTAGGCTGGATTATATTTCAATGCCAATTGATTTAACAAAATTACCAAAAAAATGGGAGGCCAGGGGCTCGAACCTAGGACCTCAGGTAGAAGTGCTGCGAGCAATGCCAATGGGATAGTAATAGGAACTTGTCATGTTACTACTATTAATCTACTACTTCTCTGTTTAGTGGTAGCATGCTGCGTGCGACCGTGCTGCCCATTTGCAAGCGGTGGCCGTTTCGGTTTCCGAGGCTGTTGTAAATGATGACATGACCACACACTGCCCTCCGTAACTTCGCAGTACTCATCACCCACCGCCCATCTCCTCCTACACAGAAACTGCCGCCCTCCGTCTCTTCGCACTCCCAATCTCCTCCCACACGACGCAACCGCCGGCGCCATGGACGCTAGCATTGGCTGTCAGAAGGCCGTGCAAGATCTCGCCGGCGATAACGAAGAGATACACGAGCAGCTTTGGGAAATCATGGGCTGGTTCCCAAGCATCGAGATGATGCGCAACCACGTGCGTGGCCTGATCAAGGTCATGCGAGAGGACGAGAAGGTCTGTGCCTTCCCCCGGCTACTGTGTTCCACCTTCCGCCGTCATCCTTTGGGCAATGAGGGAGGTGCAGCGTTCCACCAACCCGAAGCAGCGCGCAAGGTGGTGGATGTACCGCTCCTCGAAGATGACGACACCGCAGCCGGATCCTACACGTCTTGCCTCGAGGACGGAGAGGGTCACCAACGCTGTCCTCGCGCTGCCGGCGGCCGTCCACGAGCCTGATGTGCAGATCATTCCGCAGTCTTCACTGCCAAAAAGAAGAAGGTGGTTAAGCAGGAGGTGCTGGATGAAGCGGGGGACAAGGAGAAGAAGAAGAAGAGGGAGCGAAAGAAGAAGGTGATGGGTGTGGTGCGCCGCTCAGAGCGCCTCAAGAAGCTGCAGAACAACTGAAGTACTGCAGACCCCGTTAGGTATGCTCATATATTACAACATATAAGTTATAAGTAATGGAATTTGTAATCTGGTTAGGTATGCTGCTACATTTCAACATATAAGTTAGAAGTATTTTTACTTTCGGTATGAACTGATGTGAACTGGATGGGAAGTACTCTATTATGTTAGAAGTACTGGTAACTGATGGGAACTGGATATTATGTTGCTATATTTCTCTCTGTTGCAGTGTGCATGTTGTTTGATGGTAAGTGAATTTTAGGTAAACTGTCCAAAATTCAGTTAAGTTACTGAATTTTAGATAAACTGTCCAAAATTCAGTTAAGTTACTGAATCTTAACATAAAAGTCATTACATGTCCCAGATAGCATAGGTTCTCAAACCACATGACACTACCCCAAAATATACACCTACCGTGCACGACATTTCAAGGCCAGCTATATATATAGGCCTAATACTTAACACACACATATTGAACTTCACTCATCCACTATTGCTTTGATCCTCTCCGGCTTATCTTTGGTGCAATGCCCAGCTTTTAGCAGATCAGCAATCGGATACTCCAGCTTCTTCTTCTCTTCCTTAATTAGGTCCCTGTCCACCTGCACTTCCCCTGTTTTGTCAGAACAGGAACCTCCCCTGTTTTGTCAATGGCGGGTAGCGACAGTGTAAGCTACAGTCACTACCAAATCGAGTTCGATAACAGCTAAAAGAGAAAAGAAGGCGGCATTACCGATTTGAAGCACTGTCTCCTCGCTCCATCTAATTCAACCCCCGCGCTCCTAACCAATTGAGATTCTAAATCGCCAAGAAACGGGAGAAACAGAGCATGAGGCCACATATCTATCAAAAATTCTGGGAAATGGGACTAGGGTTTCGAAAATACTCACTCGCAATAGCTCTGCCGCTGCCGAGAAAGGCGCTCCACCATCGCGGAGAAGAAACTGCTGCCTTTGCCGGAGAAGATGCTCACGGCGGCGCCGCTCGCCCAGTCCAACACGGCCACACAATCATCGGTCGAGTAATGGACGGTTGACTCTTGAAGACGTGGCCCTGGGTGGACCCACCAGTCAAAGCACATAACCACAATGTCCTAACCAAATCTCAGCCAAACTAACAGCTAGCTAGCCCCGTAAACGGGTTGGCTTGACCTATTTCTGCGTTGGGAGATGTCGCATGAGTGCCGTTACAACCAACGACGTCGCATGAGAGACAATTCAACTGAACGACGTCACATGGGAGCGATTCGCCCATATATAAATAGCATTGATGTCATGAACAATAGCAAATCATCTCTCTTCGTCTAGCTTACAAAACACGGACACCGTGTAAAGTAGGAAGGGACACACTCGATGGCATGCAAGCCAACTAGTAGGACCTAATAACTAGCACTTGGACGTGTGAAATGTACGTAATGTAGTAGTACAAATTTAAACTCAAAATTACGGTATTATCCTAACACGTAGCTGGCTAGCTACCTCCTCTGGGAGAAGAGAAGCTTATGGATTCAAACTGAGGGTGTGGAGGCGAATCGAAGAAGGCATGTGACACGATGCTCTCGCTGAATAGCAAGAAGGTGGGTTCTGAGGACTCGAACATTACATCCTCGTGCATCTTCTTGTCTTTGAGATTGTACAATCTAGCCACATCGCAATTGCTACTTCCAATGAGGATGGTGCCGCTTCCAACGGAGAGTACCATATTCATCGTCACAGCGTTGCTGACACCCAACATTGTGACCCGATGGCGTAGCATCCAGGTCTCCGCCTTGTAGTCTTGCAACACCCAGATGTCCAGCGATGTGACGCTTTGCATAGCGGCGACGCAGAGCTCGCCGTCTAGCTCAAACAAGCTCCGGCTTGTGGTAGTAGTATCGCCGCCGGCTCGCTCCGGCGGCCGCGACATGAGGCGGAACGTCTCGGAAACCGTGTGGAACGCCAGCATCTTGCCGGTGCGGGTAGCTTCCGAGTGAAGAGAGAACCAATGGAGGATGCCGCGGTGAGCCACAGGAACCTCATACCGGGGCCAGGTGGTGGGTAGGTCTACTGGAGTTGGAGCGCGCCCCAGTCGTCGAGGCAGGGTGCTGCCAGTGGACAGGATGTAGTAGGACTGCTCCGTGTGGCGCCTGGCTTGATCCGTTTCTCCTTGTACGCAATGGCACAAGAGACGATACTCGTTGGACGGGCTGTGCAAGTAAAAGCCGCAGGCAAAGGCGTTGAAGCACGGCTGTGGAACCAACGGCGGCAAGCTGGCCGACTGTCTGGTCATCGGGTTGCAGATGATGAAGCGGCTGCGGCCGTGTCGTGGCTCCAACACCAGCAGGCCATCGAGAGAATACAATACTCGGCACCAGCCTTTGCTGGTTCGGTTGCAAAGAAAGCGGATCGGCCTCGACCTCGGCCTCGGATCAAGAGGTATACGCATGGTTTTCACTGCCAAGGAGCCAGGTCCATAATGGCTCCAGGGGAGGATGATCATCTCGCGCGTGCAGCTAGCCGCGTGGGCAGCGTGAGCGGAGAGGAAGGAGCCGTCGGTGGTGATGCGGCGCCATCTCTTGCACACGGCGCGGCAGCGGAGCACCGACTTGGACGGGAGGCGGACAAGGATCTCCACGAGGACGTCGTCGCACAGGCCCAAACCACCCGCCGCCGTCTCCATCTATCTCTTCTTCTCTTCTTAACTTTTGTGCAGTTGTGCACCTTCGTTCCCCTGTCGCCCAGTAAAGAAGTTGCCGCGTCGATCCGATCTTACCGTCTCTCCATGTCGAACAGAGCCGCTGCAGCCTATATATATAATCTATACAAAGAGAGGAGGCCGGGCGCCGTACGTGGATTTGCCTACGTACGTATTTGAGTATGGGTGCTTTAGCAGAATCATTGTCGGAGACGGACACGATCTGCGGATAAACCGGTTTGGCGTCGATCAAGCGCTCAATCAGCGCAAACAAAATTCGAGTTTGCACTACAGGAGAAACATATTTCACCTTTTTTTTTTTTTTTGAAAAATAGGATGACCCCGTCCTCTACATCAGGGCCATGTATATACATCCATTTTATTAATTATTTGTCAAGACGTTATACAAAATAATACATTAATAAGTTTGAATCTATCACATTGACAACATTTGTCATTATTCGTATGAACTTAATTTTTTTTTTGAGACAACATCACGAAACTTTATTGAGACGTCACATTGTTAACAGGGACGGATGGTAGATTCCCGGGGTGTCCTAACCAGATATGGCGGCCACCCCCGAGAGATAAAGCATGCTTTGCTACGCTGTGAGCCTCAAAATTTGAGCTCCTAATGGCGAGGGCCAGAGCTTCTCTAATGGCGAGGGCTTCAAGTGTCGGAGGGTCCACAGTATCTCGGAAGGAAAGAGTGGAGGCTCCCATGAACATTCCGTTCTGTCCCGACAGATGACCCCTACAACACCAAATCCATGTCTTGACACTGCAACATCCACATTCAGTTTTGCATTGCCACTGACAGGGGCAAGCCAAGCCGACGGTCTAACCTTGGCAGGTACAGCAGCCACATGGTAGTTTGGCGTTGGATAGCTGAAGCTCAGACAAATAGCTTGATACGAAAGTATTCACCGAATGCGAAGGTTGAAACAAATTCTCATGGACTGCCTTCCGCCTGATACCCCAAAGAGCCCACATCGTCACAACCAGCCGATCGAAGAGTTCTTGGGAAAGTAGATCATGGATTGCGAACAGCCATTCTTTCGGGTTCTCCTCCTGTCTCTCGACCATGTGTTGCACCAGCTCCTCAGGAGCCAGAGCCCATACACTCGCCGCCATAGGTCATGTTATCAACATGTGCTTCCAGGTATCCACCGCCCCACATAGGGGGCAAGAATCCTTCGTCGCCATCTGCCGGTGTTTTAGAACTGAACCCGTTGGCATGGAAAGTCTCGCAAGACGCCATAAGAACACCTTTAGTTTGGAGGGTACCTGTAGGTGCCAAATCATAGACCATCTGATGGTTTCATCCCGGTCATATGACGTGCCACCTGCCTCATGCAGCCAAGCCCCCCGACTATGTTTAGTCCTGAGAATCATTCGATACACCGAACGAATGCTGAAGCGTCCGCGGGCCTCCTCGTGCCACGCCCAGAAATTTACCACTCGCCGCGTGCAAATTGGTATTCGAAGAATAGCCTCTGCATCAAAAGGAGTGAATGCAGTTCGGACTACATCCTCCTTCCAACTCGCGCTTGAGACATCGATAAGTTGTGCAACTGTCTCTGGGGGTTCGAAACAAGGGTTGCAATGGGACTTTTGAAGTTATCCCTAGGTATCCAATTGTGATGCCATATATGCGTAGTACATCCATCACCAATACGCCATATGATTCCTTGTGCCAAGATGTTCCGGCCATCGAGAATCGCTCGCCATATTTGGGACGGGTGAGCTCCTAGCTCGGCCTCAAGCAAATAGCAATTGGGGAAGTAGACAACCTTCAAAATTCGGGCACTCAAGGAAGAACAGTCCGTTAGTGTGAGCCATGCCTACCTCTCTAGAAGTGCAAGGTTGAAAATCTCCAAGTCTCGAAACCCCATGCCTCCCAGATGTTTCGGCAAGGTCATGGTATCCCATGCAGCCCAACTGGTCTTCGTCCTACCTTGCTTAGATCCCCACCACAATTGTCGTATGATCGACGTGATGTTCTCGCATAAACCCCGAGGTAGTCTCAAACATTCCATTGAGAAAACAAGCATTGCTTGAGCGACCGACTTTATCAAAACTTCCTTACCAGCTGATGAGAGCAGCTTGGCCATCCACCCCTTGATCTTTTCCCAAACACGATCACACATGTATTTGAAAGTTCCGTTCTTCGAGTGGCCAACTGTCACGCCCAAGATGCGTGTAACGACCAAGATGCGGTCCTTTCCGATCTGGGGGTCGAGGCCCCCGAATAGGAAAGAAGCGCATCTAAGTGTTTTGCAAGCAAGTAAACATAGCACATGATAATAAATAAAGTAGACAATCTGGGATTCAACTGTCTTCTTATTAAAATACAGAGTACAACGCAGATACAAACAAGGTAGTTCCGGTACGGACTACAAAACAAGGAAAATGCTATGCTACCCGCTGCAGGCCCACGATCACGACCACGGCTCAGTCCTCTGGATAGTTCACGTAAAGGCGATCTGTCTCCTCGTCGTACTGCCACGCCAACTGGGTGCTGTCGGGATCATCTGCCTCAGGGGTACCTGTACCTGCTAGGAGTTTCGGAGGAATCCGTGAGTCACGGGGACTCAGCAATCTAAGACCTTGGTGCCAGAACTAGTCATGTTATTGGGTAAGGAAGGGGTGAGGTGTTTCAGGCTGCTGCATCCTAAGGTTGAATAAGTGGCTAGCATACGCAAAGGAGAAGTGACAGTGTTCTATACTAACGATCGTGAATACTTGATCAGAAAGTGATCCTGAACACCTACCTACGGCATTCATAACCCCACCGTGTTCCCGATCGAAGAGAGATCTTCGAAGGGACAGTCACGGTTACGCACACAGTTGGCATGTTTTATTAGTTTATGTTTAAGTTTTCTAATACCGGATGTTAACAAAATATTCCAAGTTGCCACATAACCGCGGGCACGGCTTTCCGAAAGATTAAACCCTGCAGGGGTGCTCCAACTAGTCCATCACAAACGAACACAGGCCGCAAAGTCATCCTCTATCACGAATCTCGTGATCTCGTCGGATTCCTTAGAGGAAAGCCTCAACTCTGGGGAAAACCAAAGCTTTACCGGAATTCCTATACGCAAGATATACCACTAAGGTAAGACAAGGCTAGCAGGACCTCCCGACGTGTCGACGACCCTGATAAGAGCCGCGTATCTCAGTCTCAGGACACGCCGGATGAGCGATGGTTACCACGCCAAAACTCCGAGTTGCCCCGGGGAGCGTAATAAGCTGCTCTGGTTTGGTCCAACACTCATGAGGAGCACTGGCCCGAGTTGTTGATTAAGAAACCTCGGGGTAGCTATTCCCTATGCAGTTTATTATTAAGTGATTAGCAAATAGTACCAATGTTGGGTCCTGCCGGACAAGCCTTAACACTACGCGATTTATCAAGGGGGTCCCCATAACAACCCCGATCGTGTTAGGAGCGATCATTATGGAATCAAACACCGGTAACCGGTAACTAAGGCGGCAATAACGGAACAAGACACCCGGCAAAAGGCTAGGCCTCCCGTCATTTACCAAATATATAGATACATTAATTAAATAACAGAAATTAATATAATGATATCAAGCTCATGGCAACTCATGAGTTATAAACACCTGCAACTAACAATGCTAACATTAGTAGCTGAGCAAGCCTACCTAGCCATGCAAATTTGCTAGGAAAGAGTAAGGTGTTTGGGCTCATGGCATATGAAGAGGCAATATATTTTCAGTGGTAGGCAGCGAGCAATAACGTGGAATCGAAACTAACATAACAAGTCTAGATATGGGATCAAGGTCATGTCATCTTGCCTGTGATATCCTCAGCTTGGAATGGTTCTGGATCGTCCTGCACGTACTCTCCTGACTCCACGTAATCGGTCTCCGCTCCCGGTGCTACCCAACACAAAAATAACAGCCAATGAACAGCAGCACCACAAAATGCAACAATCACATGATGCATGAGATGAAAGTTGAGCATGCACCACTATTTTTAACACTAGCACAAGCAAGATAAACTACAACAAGTTCCTGGACAGAACTTTGCACTAAACTATTTGGACATGCATGGGAATGATATGAACAGATGCAGCTCGTAAAAAGGTGCAAAACCATGTAAAGAACTTTGCAAACGGAGCTACGGATCAACGGGAATCAACGAAACACGATATGAAGCCCTGCGTGAAAGATTCATCACCACACACACAATTGGCACAAATCTGGTGTTCCCAGGTTGCCAAGACACATATTAATCCAACATGAATGAAATGGAGCAAGGTAGAACACCCCAACTACAATTGAACACAAACTTTGAACAAAAAGTCAAAACTACGCAATCTGCCAGTTTCTGCATCTTAGCTGTTTGTGAGCAACATGCAACATAGCTACAGGTCTTCAAATATGACAAATAATATATGTGGCTGTTGCCAACCAAGAACACTACAAGCTCCAGCAAGAATCACAGCAAAAGGAATTAAACTCTAGAAGATACAAGGCCACAAACTTTCCCAAAACCATCAGTTCTCAGGGACTTAGTGAAAATTCCTGCACCTGAGTTTCTGTTTCTCTTCTGAAGCTTTTTGACAGCAATCAAAACGCAAGCTACTGGACTCCAAATGATTTGAAAATTGACAGGAAGCTTCACAAACATACTAGGTTCAAAACACTAGCACTGAACTAAGTCCAGTTCTCCACATAATGACCAGAACAACCTTGTCTACAGGGGAAGAAAATGTTTTCAGCATCCCAGACTTAGTGAAATTTTCAGAGTTCAAAATCTGGAATTTTTTTACAGCCACATGCCCACTTTGTCTAGACATAGTTTGCACACACATGTTCCCAAGAGGTGTTTGACACCACTATGGTGTTGAGTACAAACCCCTACAACTAACACACCAAAACCCATGCCTTTGGGCTCCATCTATATCATGGAAACAAAGCCCAAACTTCCAACAAAATGAAAATGCAAATCCATAAGGTATGCTTTTAAGATGACAACTACATAGGAGGGTTTCATGTGCACAATGACAAAGTGACATGGGGGTTTGAACCCCATGTTTGTGTCATGCACATCAACAACTCCAACACACACAATTCCACTCAAGCACTAGCATCAAGCTCACACATAAGAAATCTTTGTCTAACAAGAGAGTATGCACACCTCCCACATATGGGCATGTGATGGTGCACACTCTCACAAGCATCACTAGGATCTTCCTAGTATTCATGTCACCATCAATATGCAAACTACCACAACAATCCACACCCTCACATGCTAACATACATAGCTATCTAGTCCGAGGTCGTGGTAAGGCGGGCCAATCAAAAAAGCAGAAACCACGAAACTTGGACTTGTCCGAGGTCAAGTGCTATAACTGCAATAAGATGGGTCACTTTGCGAAGGATTGTCCAAAGCCTAACAAGCGAGAGATCAAGGCAAATTTGGCAAAGCAGGAAGACGAAGGTCCAGGTCTTCTGATGGCCAAAGTTTGTGATCTCGCTGAAACGGTGGTTGTGAAACCAAGCCGGAAGATGCTACTTCATGAGAAGAATAAGTTATCCGGGGATCACAACGTATCGTGGTATCTCGACACGGGTGCCAGTAACCACATGATGGGATGCAAGGAGAAATTTCTCGAGCTCGAATATGATGTTGAAGGCTCGGTCAAGTTTGGTGATGGTTCAAATGTGGAGATTTGTGGGCAAGGATCTGTCCTCTTCGAGGGTCTCACAGGCGAACATCGCATACTCACCGGAGTGTACTACATCCCACGGCTTCGCAACAACATCATCTCTATCGGGAAGCTTGACGAGAATGGATGCAAGGTGGATATCGAGAACGGAGTGATGACGATCTTCGACAACCTCCGGACCGTGCTAACTCGTGTTAGGCGCACACGGAATAGGCTCTATATCCTCAACCTTGATCAATCTCAATCGGAGTGTTGGCTTGCCAAGAGTGATGATGATTCGTGGTTATGGCATGCTAGATTTGGACACGTTAACTTCTACGCCTTGAAGAAGATGTCAAAGATGGAGATGGTATCCGGGATGCCAGTTATCGACCATGTTGATCGAGTATGTGACGGGTCCTTGGTTGGAAAACAGCACCGCAGGCCATTCCCTGCTCAGTCTACCTATCGTGCAAGTGATGCACTCGAGCTGCTCCATGGTGATCTATGTGGCCCTATCACCCCGGCAACTCACGCTGGAAAGAAGTATTTCTTCCTTGTGGTAGACGACTACTCGAGATATATGTGGGTCATTCTCCTACGATCTAAAGATGAGGCGTTTGAAGCATTCAAGAAGCTGAAGGCTGCAACAGAGATGGAACACAAGCTGAAGGTTCGCGCTCTACGGACAGATCGCGGCGGAGAGTTTACGTCGAATGAGTTCAACGACTACTGCAAGAAGATTGGCATAAAGAGGTTCCTCACGGCACCTTACATGCCGCAACAGAATGGGGTCGTTGAAAGGCGCAATCGAACCATCGTTGACATGGCAAGGAGTTTACTCAAGAGCAAGAACCTGCCGGTGACTTTTTGGGGAGAAGCTGTCTCGACAGCGGTCTATCTTCTCAACCGGGCTCCAACGAAGGCGGTGATCGGCAAGACTCCGTATGAAGCAATTTACGGACGTAAGCCGAATGTGTCTCATCTACGGACATTCGGGTGCGTGGCACATGTGAATACGGCGGAGCCGCACCTCTCAAAGCTTGCCGACCGTAGCACCAAGATGGTGTTCATCGGATACGAGAGCAGTTCTGGCACCAAGGCATACCGTTTCTACGATCCACAAACCAAGCGTCTACGGATTTCACGCGACGCCGTGTTTGAAGAAAACCAAGCGTGGAATTGGAGCGCCGCAGCCGACGATGCTCCAAACAGTAACATATTTGCAGTTGAATTTCCAACTGATGATGATGCAGGGGAGGATATCCAGGTGGTTGGCAAGACGCCCAACCAAGGTGACCACAATGGTAGTGATCATCATGGTGCCGACACCGACGACGACGCGCATATGTCGCAAGGAGATAGCGACAACGCCGCGCACGACACAGGCAGAGATCTCGACGACAACATCGACAACGAGGCGCATAGTGACGACGACAATCAAGATGATGGTCACGGTCACGACGACTACGCCGACGACACGGATGTCGATGACACACCAGGGTCTCAGCCGTCTTCCTCAAGTGCATCAACACCGACACAATTTGTGTCGCCTCCTTCGCAAGCCACAACGGATTCCTCAGGGCCTCGTCGCTACAAGACCCTCAAGAAAGTCTACAAGTACACAAAGTCAGTTACGCTCGAGTACTACGGACTATGTCTGTTCGGAGTTGAGGAGCCGGCGAACTTCGTAGAGGCGAGCAAAAGTCCTAGCTGGACGCACGCCATGGATGAGGAGATGAAGGCAATTGAGAGCAATGGCACGTGGACTTTGGTAACCCGACCTCCAAACCAAAAGACGATAGGTTTGAAGTGGGTTTACAAGTTAAAGAAGGACACGGAGGGTGCCATTGTGAAGTACAAGGCAAGACTCGTTGCAAAGGGCTACGTTCAACGTCAAGGAGTTGACTATGATGAGGTGTTTGCACCGGTTGCTCGAATCGAGACGGTGAGAGTGCTCCTAGCTTTGGCAGCACAAGAGGATTGGAAGGTTCATCATATGGATGTTAAATCCGCTTTCCTCAACGGCGATCTCACAGAAGAAGAAGTGTACGTGGAACAACCCCTCGGCTACGACAAGAAAAACGAAAAGCAATACAAAGCAAAGGCTCGACACGGGCCTTTAGCCATCAAATCAATCGATCAGTTTTATTCGTGTCGGTAGTTACGCAAGTTCCGTCAAGTAGCCGGCCGAAGCAAGAATCACGTAGGCACGCCTGTACAGCTGCATACGCACGTTCAAAAGCCCAAGGCGAGAAGAAAGGCGAAGAAGGGAAAGTTTACAAGCTCAAGAAGGCACTTTACGGGTTGAAGCAAGCGCCAAGAGCTTGGAACTCAAAGTTAGACCGAAGTCTGGTCTCGCTCGGGTTCAAGAGATGTCCCCTCGAGCACGCAGTCTATACAAAGAACTCCAAAGGCTCAGACCTGCTAGTTGGAGTTTATGTCGATGATCTGATTATCACCGGAGATAGCGTACAAGAAATTGAACGTTTCAAGACGCAAATGAAGAACAAGTTTAGCATGAGTGATCTGGGATTACTCAGCTATTACTTGGGCATCGAAGTGAAGCAAAGCTCCGGAGAGATTTCCCTATGTCAATCGGCCTATGCGGTCAAGTTATTGGACAAGTGTGGCATGTCAGATTGCTACGCGACACAAGTTCCAATGGACCAACGTCACAAGTTGAGCAAGCGTAGCTCAAATCCGTCGGTGGACACCACAATGTATCGAAGCATTGTGGGCAGCCTAAGATATTTGGTGCATACCCGACCTGACTTGGCTTATTCAGTCGGGATCGTGAGTCGTTTCATGGAGAATCCGACAACCGAGCACATGAGCGCGGTCAATCAAATCTTGCGCTATGTGAAAGGCACCATTAATATTGGTTGCACGTACAGAAAGGGAAAGGAAGGATTGATCCTTCGTGGATATTCAGATAGCGACATGACAGGTGATGTTGATGACCGAAAGAGCACAACGGGCATGGTTTTCTACCTTGGCCCGAATCCGATTAGCTGGAATTCTCAGAAGCAAAAGGTGATGGCACTGTCTTCATGCGAGGCAGAATACATAGCGGCAAGCACGGCGGCTTGTCAAGCAGTGTGGCTGAGAAGACTCCTAGCTATTCTTGCAAAGCGGGAGGTGCAGAAGGTGTCATTGAAGATTGACAACCAAGCTGCAATCTCATTGTGCAAAAATCCGGTTCATCACGAAAGGAGCAAGCACATAGAGACCCGGTTCCACCATATCGGGGAGTGCATTGAAGAAGGGTTGATCGAGGTTCAACATGTGAACACGAAAGACCAACTTGCCGATATTTTCACCAAGTCCCTCGGTCGACAGAAGTTCATCGAGATGAGGAGGAAAGTCGGAGTGCAAGAAGTGAAGTCAAGCAACAAGATTAAGGAGGTGAATGTTGATGTTAATCATGTTGCTCATGTAGGATTAGGAAAGAAAGCCAACACGGTTCACTCTGCATGTTCGAATGCTCCCTCGCGCGCGCCAAACGCCCCCCTGTAGTGCCTTTCTGACGAGGAACCGAGCCTCCCGCCGTGTTTTTGGTCGCCGACATGAGCCGCCCGCCGCCGCCGACCTGGCTGACCTAGAGCCACTGCTAGTGGGCCACACCCCACTTGACCACTTACATGTGGGCCCAGGGTCATTAGCCCCTAAGTAACATGCTAATTAATTAAAAAATTAAATTAAACTAATGTGTCACTCGCAGGTGTGTCCAACTAGCTAATTAACCTAATTAGTTAATTTAACCCCTTTGTTAAGCCCCTGTCCATGACAGGTGGGGCCCAACTGTCAGGTTTGACGTGGAACAACTCTGTTGACTGTTGATGTCATGATGACATCATGTTGACACATTAATTGTTTTTTTGAATTAAATTAAATCTAATAATTTCAGAATATTATTAAAACTTTGGAAAATCATATAAATTAATTTATAACTCGGATGAAAATAATTTATATATGAATATTGATCAGAAAAATCCAACAAATCGAAATATGCAACCTGTTCATGTGTCAAAAGCCCCTAGCATCATGAACATGAAACTTTATCCTATGTTTCATCTCTCCGGTAAAAGTTTGAGACCCAGGAAATATTCCTAGATATTTCCCCGCACCGTGTGTAACGTGTATCACTTTGTTAGTTAACCCCTAGCACTACATATTGCCATGACATGCATCATGATGCATCTATTTTCTTTAGATTTATTGTTTCTTCCCCCACTTCTCTCCGGCAGACCCCGAGACTGACGCTGCTGCTGTGTACGACTAAGCCCCTGATGATCAGCCTTTTGCAGCAGAGCAACAAGGCAAGCAATCCCTCCTTGATCATTCCGATATCACCTAACTCTTTCTCTCTCATGATTGTGATAACCACAAGTATAGGGGATCAATTGTAGCCTTTATCGATAAGTAAGAGTGTCGAACCCAACGAGGAGCTAAAGGTAGAACAAATATTCTCTCAAGTTCTATCGACCATCGATACAACTGTATGCACGCTTAACGTTCGCTTTACCTAAAACAAGTATGAAACTAGAAGTACTTTGTAGGTGTGATAGGATAGGTTTACAAGATAATAAAGAACACGTAAATAAAAACTAGGGATTGCTAAGATAAAGAAACAACTAAGTTAGTCTTAGTAGAAATCTTTTTGTCACAACAAGGTTATTTGTCCCTAGGCAATCGATAACTAGACCGGTAATCATTATTGCAATTTTATACGAGGGAGAGGCATAAGCTAACATACTTTCTCTACTTGGATCATATGCACTTATTATTGAAACTCTAGCAAGCATCCGCAACTACTAAAGATCATTAAGGTAAAACCCAACCATAGTATTAAGCATCAAGTCCTCTTTATTCCCATACGTAAACAACCTACTTACTCGGGTGTGTACTTCTATCACTCACGCCACCCACCATAGCGAGTCATAAACATATTGAAAACCCTAGAACGGTGATCCCTCACGCTTGCGCGACACGGAGAGCACCATAGCACAACACCAATAGTAAAACAGGCAGCTCAAACCAATCATGATCATTAATTAACCCATAGGACAAAACAGATCTACTCAAACATCATAGGATAGCCATACATCATTGGAAAATAATATATAGTGTTGAGAACCATGTTTAATTAAATATTACAGCATGGAGAAGGGGTGTTACACCGCTGCATAGAGGGGGAGAGAGTTGGTGATGGCGGTGGCGAAGTTGTTGGTGTAGATCACCGTCATGATGATGGCCCCGACGATGTTCCGGTGCCACGGGAGAGAGAGCCCCCTCCTAGTTCTTCTTCCTTGACCTGCCCCCTAGATGGGAGGAGGGTTTCCCCTCTGGTCCATGGTCTCCATGGCGGCGGAGGGGCAAGAGACCCTCCGAGATTGGATATCTCTCTCTGTTTCTTTCTGTTTCTGCCTTCTTCTACGATCCACATTCTGGCCTTTTGTCGTTTCTTATATTCCCGGAGATCCGTAACTCCGATTGGGCTGAAATTTTAACACAATTTTCCCCGGAAATTAGCTTTCTCGCGGCTAAAGAAGGGCACTAACCGCCTTACAGGGTGACCACAAGCCAGCCTAGCGCACCCTACCCCCAGGCCGCGTCCCTCTGACTTGTGCGCCCCTGAGGCACTGCCTTGTGTTGATTCCACTTCCCAAAATTTAGATATATTCCAAAAAAATCTTCGTAAGTTTTTATCCCGTTTGGATTTCATTTGATATGGATTTTAGAATATTGACATGAAACAATCAAAAAATATAGATAGAACAGAGACGTATCAGCATCCCCAAGCTTAATTCCTGCTCGTCCTCAAGTAGGTAAATAATAAAATCAAATAATTTTTGATGTCGGATGCTACCTAGAATAATCTTTATCATATAATCTAATCATGGCATGAATATTAAGACACAAGTGATTTAAAGCAATAGTCTATCATTTGACATTAAGACAATAATACTTCAAGCATACTAATAAAGCAATCATGTCTTCTCAAATTATCATGGCTAAAAGAAAGTTATCCCTACAAAATCATATAGTCTGGCTATGCACCATCTTCATCACACAAAGTATTTAATCATGCACAACCCCGGTATTAGCCAAGCAATTGTTTCATACTCTAGTATTCTAAAAAAAATTCAACTTTCACGTAATACATCAGTGTGAGCCATGGATATAGCACTATAGGTGGAATAGAATATGGTGGTTGTGGAGAAAAAAATGAGACAATCTCACATCAGCTAGGCGTATCAACGGGCTATGGAGATGCCCATCAATAGATATTAGGGATAATTATATTTATGCCCCTAGTTGTGTCCCACTCGGTTGTTTTAAAATAAACTAGAGGCATAAATATAATTATCCCTAGATATTAATGTGAGTGAGTAGGGATTGCCATGCAACGGATGCGCTAGAGCTATAAGTGTATGAAAGATCAAAATAAACTAAGTGGGTGTGCATCCAACTTGCTTGCTCAAGAAGACCTAGGGAAATTCGAGGGAGCCCATCATTGGAATATGCAAGCCAAGTTCTATAATGGAAAATTCCCACTAGTATATGAAAGTGACAACATAGGAGACTCTCTATATGAAAAACATGGTGCTACTCTGAAGCACAAGTGTGGTAAAGGATAGTAGAATTGCCCTTCTCTCTTTTCTCTCATTTTTTTTGTTTTTTTGTGGGCTTCTTTGGCCTCTTTTTTTATTTGGGCTTCTTTGGCCTCTTTTATTTTTCATAAAGTCTAGAGACTCATCCCAATTTGTGAGGGAATCAGAGCTTCCATCATCGTTTCCTCACATGGGACAATGCTCTAATAATGATGATCATCACATTTTTATTTACTTATAACTCAAGAATTACAACTCAATACTAGAACAAAATATGACTCTATATGAATGCTTTTGGTGGTGTACCAGGATGTGCAATGATCTAGCATAACAGTGACATCAAAAAACGGACAAGCCATGAAAACATCATGCTAGCTATCTTACGATCATGCAAAGCAATATGACAATGATGGTGCGTGTCATAATAAACGAAACGGTGGAAGTTGCATGGAAATATATCTCAGAATGGCTACGAAAATGCTGTAATAGGTAGGTATGGTGGCTATTTTGAGGAAGAATATATGGTGGGTGTAATGCATCGATGAAAGTTGTGCGGTACTAGAGAGGCTAGCAATGGTGGAAGGATGAGAGTGCGTATAATCCATGGACTCAATATTAGTCATAAAGAACTCACATACTTATTACAAGAATTTACTAGTCATCGAAACAAGGTACTACACGCATGCTCCTAGGGGAAGGGTTGGTAGGAATTGACCATCGCGTGATCCCGACCTCCACACAAAGGATGACAATCAATAAATAAATCATGCTCCGACTTCTTCACATAATGGTTCACCATACGTGCATGCTACGGGAATCACAAACTTTAACACAAATATTTCTACCAATCCACAATTACTCACTAGCATGACTCTAATATCACCATCTTTATATTGCAAAACTATTGCAAGGAATGAACATATCATATTCAGTGATCTAGAAGTTTTATGTAGAATTTTGTGACTAACCATGTGAATGACCAACTCCTGTTAACTCTCTAAATAGATATAAGTGAAGGATGAGAGTTTAATTATTTCTACAAAAGATATGCCCACGCTCTAACAAATATAAGTTAAGCAAAAGAGCATTCTACAAATGACGGTTTTCTATGTGTAGAGAAACATGCAATCCAAACTTCAAATGATATAAGTGAAGCACATGAAGCATTCTATAAAGCCATACTCAAAATATATAAGTGAGGTGGATGAAGCATTCTATAAATAGACCAAGGACAATCTCATACCAGCATGGTGCATTATTAAAATAAAAATAAAAAAGCACACGACGCTCCAAGATTTACGCATATCATGTGACGAATAAAAATATAGCTCCAAGTAAAATTACCGATGGTTGTTAGAAGAAAGAGGGGATGCCTTGTGGGACATCCCCAAGATTAGTTGCTTGGGAGTCCTTGAATATTACCTTGGGGGTGCCTCGGGCATCCCCAAGCTTAGGCTCTTGCGACTCGTTATTCCTTCGTCCACCGCAATCTCACCCAAAACTTGAAAACTTCAATCACACAAAACTAAACAAAACCCTTGTGAGATCCGTTAGTAATAATAAAGCAAGGTACAACTTTAAGTACTGTTGCCAACCAATTCATATTTTGTTTTTGCATTGTATCTACCGTAATATAAATTTCCCATGCCTTATACCACCGATACAAATGATAGTTTCATCAAAACGAGCAAAGCAATGCATCAAAAACATAATCTATCAAAAGCAGGACAATCTGTAGTAATTTGTACATTCAC
Source organism: Hordeum vulgare subsp. vulgare (assembly GCF_904849725.1). Lineage (NCBI taxonomy): Eukaryota > Viridiplantae > Streptophyta > Magnoliopsida > Poales > Poaceae > Hordeum > Hordeum vulgare. The sequence continues at coordinate 648,967,150 of NC_058519.1, read as the reverse complement.
CATACTTCTGTAACTCTAAAATTTTTGAAACATTAGGAAGAAATAATTTTTTATAGCAGTACTTTTTAATAATTTCAAATTTTTTTGACATTCCAGTAAAAAATGTAAATTCATGCACTACAGCCAAATTTTTTGTTTTTGCACTCCACACACATAACAAGCAATCTAATCATCCTAAAGGAAAATCTTGGCACATTATTTTTATAATACAATGGATTTATACAAGGGGATATTTATTTTTTTGAAAAGTTTCTGTAATTAAGATTCACAAAGTTTCCATGGGCACGAAGAAAGTTAAAGGCATGCTCCCATTTTAACAATGCTCGTCTCTCTCACTTTCACTTTTCTTTTTAAAAAAGTTTTAGGTTCCCCTATTATTTTATACTATATAAAAGCACACAAGAGAATAAAATGACTCTATAAAACTTCCGGGTTGTCTCCCTGGCAGCACTTTCTTTAAAGCCATTAAGCTAGGCATAAAGTGCTCAAGTAAGTGCTCCACCCAAATCCCAAGGTATATCAAAGCAAATTTTAATTAACAATGATTTGTAATTTAGTAGTGAGCACAAAGTAACATATATCACACAACAACGAAGTCTAACTCTCTTCCTATGCACCGGCATGTCATAAAATAACAATTCATGCACACATTGTTATTTTGATGTTGACCAAAGTAAAGGCCAATGCATAGTCTAAACAATTTCTTGCAATTTTATCATATTGAAAACATAGAGAGGTGGAGATGTAGTTCCTCTCTCACAATAATTGCAAGTAGGAGTAGCAAGAACATGCTTATTATATCTATCAAAATCATCATATGCAATGGTAAAACACAACCCATCAATATAATCCTTAATAAGCACAAATTTCTCCAATATAGTGTAGTTGGGAGAATTAGAAAAGACAATAGGACTATCATGCGTGGGTGCAATAGCAACAATTTCATTGTTAACATAAGGAACTATAGCAAGTTCATCTCCATAATCATCATTCATATTGGCATCATGGCCACAAGCATAGAAAGCATCAAGTTCATCAGAAAGGGATATTTAAAACAAATCCAAGGGATCATAGCAATTACCATAGCATTCATCCTTTGGTAAGCACGAAGGGAAATTAAGAAATGTATGATTTGAAGAGTTACTCTCATTAGAAGGTGGGCACGGGTAGCTAATCTTCCCTTCCTCCTTTTGTTCTTCGCTCTCCTCCTCATCCTTTTCATCTAATGAGCTCACAATTTCAGCAACTTCCTCTTCCATAGGTTTCTGCAAAATATTAACCTCTTCCCCGGCAACAACGCGAGAAAAAGGTCTTGATAACCCACAAGTATAGTGGAACAATTGTAGCATTTCTCAATAAGTAAGAGTGTCGAACCCAACGAGGAGCTAAAGGTAAAACAAATATTCTCTCAAGTTCTATCGACCACCGATACAACTGTACGCACGCTTAACGTTCGCTTTACCTAGAACAAGTATGAAACTATAAGTACTTTGTAGGTGTGATAGGATAGGTTTACAAGATAATAAAGAACACGTAAATAAAAACTAGGGGTTGCTAAGATAAAGAAACAACTAAGTTAGTCTTAGTAGAAATCTTTTTGTCACAAGAAGGTTATTTGTCCCTAGGCAATCGATAACTAGACCGTTAATCATTATTGCAATTTTATACGAGGGAGAGGCATAAGCTAACATACTTTCTCTACTTGGATCATATGCACTTATGATTGGAACTCTAGCAAGCATCCGCAACTACTAAAGATCATTAAGGTAAAACCCGACCATAGCATTAAGTATCAAGTCCTCTTTATTCCCATAGGTAAACAACCTACTTACTTGGGTATGTGCTTCTATCACTCACGCCACCCACCATAGGCGAGTCATAAACATATTGCAAACCCTACAACGGGGATCCCTCACGCTTGCGCGGCATGGAGAGCACCATAGGACAACACCAATAATAAAACATGCAACTCAAACCAATCATGATCATCAATCAACCCATAGGACAAAACGGATCTACTGAAACATCATAGGACAGCCATACATCATTGGGAAATAATATATAGCATTGAGCATCATGTTTAAGTAGAGATTACAGCGGGGAGAAGGGGTGTTACACCGCTGCATAGAGGGGGAGAGAGTGATGACGGCGGCGAAGTTGTTGGTGTAGATCGCTGTCGGTGCACTAAAGACTGGGGTCCCTAGTGCCCCAGACTTCTGCACGGGCGAGATGAGCTCACCAAGTACAAGACCTCAGCAAGCCTCCCTTACCGGGATGACAACCGAAGCCCCTGAAAAGCTTCCTTGCCAGGACGAAGACCCACGGACTCGGCAAGCTCCCTTGCCGGGACGACGAGGCTAGGCACTGTAGGGCGACCGCCCTTGCCACAGTGCCACCGCCCCCCAAGTTCCAGCGCATTCTGCATGCGCCAGCGCGGCGTCCAGGTGTCGAAACGCGTGGACACATGTCTTCACCAACACGTTGCTGACAAGGACAAGACGTGCATTTAATGCACCTGACAGCGGTAGTTGGATAAGCACCGCTCTAGGTTCACTCTAACTTCTCGTGAATCTACCACCAAGCACTATAGCTGACTGATACGTCTCAGTCGTATCTACTTTTCCGAACTCTTTTGCCCATGTTTTGGACTCTAATTTGCATGATTTGAATGGAACTAACCCGGACTGACACTGTTTTCAGTAGAATTGCCATGGTGTTGTTTTTGTGCAGAAATAAAAGTTCTCGGAACGTCCTGAAAATTTACGGAGATTTTTTCTGGAATAAAAGAAAAATACCTGCACAAAGATCCACCGGAGGGGGCGTGCCAGCGGGCCACAAGCCCACAGGCCGCGACCACCCCCCTAGGCCGCGCCGTGCAGGCTTGTGGGGCCCATGTGGCACCACCGCCCCCAAACTCAGCTCTATATCTTCCGTCTCGCCCGGAAAAAAATCAGAGAGAAGGTTTCATCGCGTTTTGCGATACATAGGCGCCGCCACGTCCTGTTCTTCATCTGGAGGGCAGATCTGGAGTCCGTTTGGGGCTCCGGAGAGGGGAAATCGTCGCCATCGTCATCATCAACCTTTCTCCATGATGCTATTCATTGTTCGTGAGTAATCTCATCGTAGGCTTGCTGGACGGTGATGAGTTGGATGAGATATATCATGTAATCGAGTTAGTTTTTGACAGGTATTGATCCCTAGTATCTACTATGTTCTAGATTGATGTTGCTCCTACTTGGCTATGCTTAATGCTTGTCACTAGGGCCCGAGTGCCATGATTTCAAATCTGAACCTATTATGTTGTCCCCAATATATGTGTGTTTTAGATCCTATCTTGCAAGTTGTAATCACCTACTATGTGTTATGACCCGGCAACCTCGGAGTGACAATAGCAGGAACCTCAGGTAGAAGTGCTGCGAGCAATGCCAATGGGATAGTAATAGGAACTTGTCTTGTTACTACTATTAATCTACTACTTCTCTGTTTAGTGGTAGCGTGCTGCGTGCGACCGTGCTGCCCGTTTGCAAGCGGTGGCCGTTTCGGTTTCCGAGGCTGTTGAAAATGATGACATGACCACACACTGCCCTCCGTAACTTCGCAGTACTTACCACCCACCGCCCATCTCCTCCTACACAGAAACCGCTGCCCTCCGTCTCTTCGCACTCCCAATCTCCTCCCACATGACGCAACCGCCGACGCCATGGACGCTAGCATTGGCTGTCAGAAGGCCGTGCAAGATCTTGCCGGCGACAACGAAGAGATCCGCGAGGAGCTTTGGGAAATCATGGGCTGGTTCCCAAGCATCGAGATGATGCGCAACCACGTGCGTGGCCTGATCAAGGTCATGCGAGAGGACGAGAAGTTCCGTGCCTTCCCCCCGGCTACTGTGTCCCACCTTCCGCCGTCATCCTTTGGGCAATGAGGGAGGTGCAACGTTCCACCGACCCGAAGCAACGCGCAAGGTGGTGGATGTACTGCTCCTCGAAGATGACGACACCGCAGCCGGATCCTACACGTCTTTCCTCGAGGACGGAGAGGGTCACCGACGCCGTCCTCGCGCTGCCGGCGGCCGTCCACGAGCCTGATGTGCAGATCATTCCGCAGTCTTCACTGCCAAAAAGAAGAAGGTGGTGAAGCAGGAGGTGCTGGATGAAGCGGGGGACAAGGACAAGAAGAAGAAGAGGGAGCCAAAGAAGAAGGTGATGGGTGTGGTGCGCCGCTCAGAGCGCCTCAAGAAGCTGCAGAACAACTGAAGTACTGCAGATCCCGTTAGGTATGCTGATATATTACAACATATAAGTTATAAGTAATGGAATTTGTAATCTGGTTAGGTATGCTGCTACATTTCAACATATAAGTTAGAAGTACTTTTACTTTCGGTATGAACTGATGTGAACTGGATGGGAAGTACTCTATTATGTTAGAAGTACTGGTAACTGATGGGAACTGGATATTATGTTGCTATATTTCTCTCTGTTGCACTGTGCATGTTGTATGATGGTAAGTGAATTTTAGGTAAACTATCCAAAATTCAGTTAAGTTACTGAATTTTAGATAAACTGTCCAAAATTCAGTTAAGTTACTGAATCTTAACATAAAAGTCATTACATGTCCCAGATAGCATAGGTTCTGAAACCACATGACACTACCCCAAAATATACACCTACCATGCAGGACAATTCAAGGCCAGCTATATATATAGGCCTAATACTTAACACACACATATTGAACTTCACTCGTCCACTATTGCTTTGATCCTCTCTAGCTTATCTTTGGTGCAATGCCCAGCTTTTAGCAGATCAGCAATCAGATACTCCAGCTTCTTCTTCTCTTCCTTAATTAGGTCCCTGTCGGATACCACGAGTTGGTTTGAAAGCTTCTAATTTCTCTCCATTGAAGCAAACTGAGAACGACACTGATGAGACCATGCCCATGACAATATCAATCCACCGTTGGTCAAAACCCAACCTAATCATCATTCCCTTCAGATAAGCCCACTCCAGTCTATCATAAGCCCTCATCATGTCAACCTTCAGTGCACAAAAGCTATTGGATTTTGCTCTCGACCGCTTCATAAAATGCAGACATTCATAAGCACAAATAATATTGTCTATGATGAGCTTCCCAGGGACAAAGGCAGACTGTTCCTCAGAGATAATTCCTGGAAGCACAACTTTCAACCTGTCCGCGATGACCTTAGAGGCAATCTTATACATGACATTATGTAAGCTTATGGGCCAAAACTGAGCAAGAATCGTGGGGTTTGTTACCTTGGGAATCAGAACCAGTACTGTATCATTGATAAACTCTCGACTCCCCACAACTGTCACAATTCTGAGAACAATACTTGTGACTTCATCCCCACATACTTCCCAATGGCGTTGATAAAAGTGGGCAAGAGAACCATCAGGCCCTGGGGCTTTTGAAGGGAACATCTGGAATGGGGTTGCTTTAACATCCTCTTTAGTGTATGGCGCACATAGACTTGCATTCGTCTCGGCTGTCACAATGCACTGCACATGGTCCAACACCGCATCTATGTTATGCACACCTTCAGAAAGGTATAAAGACTCATAGAAATGAGTTGCAAGGCTCTTCAGCTCCTCCGTATCAGAAATCTCCACCCCTAAGGAGTTTTGCAGCGCCTTGATCATATTCTTTAGTTCTATTAATCGTTCGTTTATCTTTAGTTCTCCATGGGTCGGGCCAACTCTGGAGGGGTCATTCTTGAGCTCCTCGAGGCTCAGCTTGTGCTTCTTTATTTCTCTATGGACACTTCCAAAGGTGTCGTGATTCCAACGGCCTAGGTCTTTTGCTACATCTTGCTTCCAAATTGGCCGCCAAGGCCACCGACTCCTCAGAGCAACAACCCTTCTTCGCCTCCACCTCACCGGTCTCCAACGCAACCGTCGTCTTCGCCACCTCACCAGTCTCCAACGCAATTGTCGTCTTTGCCGCCTCACCAGTCTCCAGCCCAGCCATCTCCACCGCCGCATCAGCCGTCTCCGTTCACTGAGGATCAGAGCAAAAAGCGGAAACGTACTACCACTAATAGTGGCGGCAGAAAGGGGTTCAAATCACCGAAAAGTAAGGTGTCGCCCCTCTCAAAAGTACCTCATAAGGATATGGAGATGAGACCTTGGGACTATACCGGAGAGGAAAATGAGAAGAGGGCACACGCCCAACATCAACAGTGGAAGGCTGACATGGCTAACAAGAAGAAGCCGAAAGAGTTAGAGTTCCCGGTCACCCTAGAAGATCACGCCGCGAGGTGAAAATGCTGAATACCCTTGCAGACCGCCTGCCACCGTTTCTAGCAGACTATGAACGCTCTATTCTCAAGTCGGGTGAGGCAAAATGCAGCGGTTGAAGAGTAGTACGTCGAGCGGGAAATCAGTTGTCCAGCTCGGTCAACAGAAAAACCAATCGTTTCCCCCGCTCAAAGTGTATTCCGATAAAGAGGTGTGCTCAAGAGGAGCTGCGGTCTAGCAGAGGAATGATGAAACAGCTGGTATCGATCCCGAGTTTGTTGCATTGTACGGAGAAGCGGCCAAGGCTCATGGCATGTCTATTGCCGAGTACTTAGAGAACAATATACATGATTTCGCTGATCTAGTATATCGGTACCGGCACGGGGCTCCTCTCGTAGAACCTGAGTTAGTCAAGGAGCTACCAACAAAAATGCGAAGATTGCATAACTGGTACATGCGAGCATCTGCTGCACAACAAAGCTGGATTTACGTTGCATATAAAAACGAGCATTTCGGGCATGGAGAAGGCGTGCTAATGATTGAACTCGACGAATTATTTCAGTTATACAAACAAGACGCCCTCGACAAAGCTATTATCTGTGCCTGTTGTTTGTAAGTATTATTAATTTATGTCATTAAGTCTTACTCAGCTCGTTCATTGCATGTATAATCTTACTCATCACTATATTAATTTTGCAGAATGGAGATCCTAGAATGCAAAAGAGGATAAATCTATGACAGTGGGTTCAATGACACATATTTCATTCATGAGAAAAGTCTCGAACTGGATCCCCGCGAGACAGAGAATAACTTGGTACAAGGGTTAAGGTTTTCCGGTACCAAAAGGGAAATACTATTTCCTTACAACTTCTAGTGAGTGTTACTATCTTGTACACACATTATATTTTTGCTCACTTGATGTTATTAAGTGTACAATTGACTCGTTATGCGTGTGCAGATTCCACTTTATTCTTTTAATCATTGTACCTGACGATGCAGTAGTAAAAGTCATGGACTCGAAACGCAAACCCCTCGCTGATTGGGCGAACATGCAGGAATGCCTCCAGAGGTAATTTCAATCATTATAGCACTATATCGACAACTTTTCGTTCATTTTCTGATAGCAAGTAATTAATATAGAACTCCTTTACTCATTTCCTTTTCTTGGCAGGGCTTGGAAACGGTTCATCGCCAAGTGTCGGGGTGCTTGGAAGCCAGAGCTTACATTTACCCAATTAGATGTAAGTACTACTAGCTAGATCCGGGGTTTTGAAAGGTTTGACCAAACATTCAGATGTGCATAACTAATTCAAAAAAATCTAAAAAATGAAAAACCAGCGCATATAGTCTTGTTATGTTACATAGTTATGATATAAAATAACAAACTTGATGTAATAATCTTTGAATGAAAAAACCTTCACAAATTGGACTATCTCGACTCAGGTTGCATAGAGTTCAAAAGAGTGAGAAGAGGGTTTCAGGTTTTGAAAATTCAAAAAATCAGAAAACCTCACCTTAGCTTCATTTTGGAGTGACTAAGGAGGATCTGAAGTTATTTTTGCATTTAAAATTTTTAAACTTCTTTTGTTGCTCACTTTATATTAAAGGGTGTTTTTTCAAAAATAAATTAATAATACGAGTACTTATTCAAAAAAAGTGAGACTTCGTATTGATCCTATATAGGTATAATATAAGCTAAGAAAATATTTTTGGGTGATTTTGAGATGGTTGAAAAAAAAACTTGCTTAGAAATGGGGTCGTTTTCCGTTACTTTGGAGCTTGTTTGGACAACATTTTCAGTGACTATGAGTTGGACTTCGCAAAAAGGGTTGGATTTATGAACTAAAGTGCATAGTAATATAAAAAATAGTGCAACATCACAAAACAAATAAATGAACTCCAAAAATATTGGAGAAAGGTTCAAATATGAATGTCGGTTCAAATTTGAATTTTATTTTTGAGTCAAATCAACATCATAGCGCATAAGTTTTACATCAAAGAACATAGGTTTTCACATCAAGCGCCAAAACTGTGTGGTTTAGATGAATTTTATGTAGGCTGGATTATATTTCAATGCCAATTGATTTAACAAAATTACCAAAAAAATGGGAGGCCAGGGGCTCGAACCTAGGACCTCAGGTAGAAGTGCTGCGAGCAATGCCAATGGGATAGTAATAGGAACTTGTCATGTTACTACTATTAATCTACTACTTCTCTGTTTAGTGGTAGCATGCTGCGTGCGACCGTGCTGCCCATTTGCAAGCGGTGGCCGTTTCGGTTTCCGAGGCTGTTGTAAATGATGACATGACCACACACTGCCCTCCGTAACTTCGCAGTACTCATCACCCACCGCCCATCTCCTCCTACACAGAAACTGCCGCCCTCCGTCTCTTCGCACTCCCAATCTCCTCCCACACGACGCAACCGCCGGCGCCATGGACGCTAGCATTGGATGTCAGAAGGCCGTGCAAGATCTCGCCGGCGATAACGAAGAGATACGCGAGCAGCTTTGGGAAATCATGGGCTGGTTCCCAAGCATCGAGATGATGCGCAACCACGTGCGTGGCCTGATCAAGGTCATGCGAGAGGACGAGAAGGTCTGTGCCTTCCCCCGGCTACTGTGTTCCACCTTCCGCCGTCATCCTTTGGGCAATGAGGGAGGTGCAGCGTTCCACCAACCCGAAGCAGCGCGCAAGGTGGTGGATGTACCGCTCCTCGAAGATGACGACACCGCAGCCGGATCCTACACGTCTTGCCTCGAGGACGGAGAGGGTCACCAACGCTGTCCTCGCGCTGCCGGCGGCCGTCCACGAGCCTGATGTGCAGATCATTCCGAAGTCTTCACTGCCAAAAAGAAGAAGGTGGTTAAGCAGGAGGTGCTGGATGAAGCGGGGGACAAGGAGAAGAAGAAGAAGAGGGAGCGAAAGAAGAAGGTGATGGGTGTGGTGCGCCGCTCAGAGCGCCTCAAGAAGCTGCAGAACAACTGAAGTACTGCAGACCCCGTTAGGTATGCTCATATATTACAACATATAAGTTATAAGTAATGGAATTTGTAATCTGGTTAGGTATGCTGCTACATTTCAACATATAAGTTAGAAGTATTTTTACTTTCGGTATGAACTGATGTGAACTGGATGGGAAGTACTCTATTATGTTAGAAGTACTGGTAACTGATGGGAACTGGATATTATGTTGCTATATTTCTCTCTGTTGCAGTGTGCATGTTGTTTGATGGTAAGTGAATTTTAGGTAAACTGTCCAAAATTCAGTTAAGTTACTGAATTTTAGATAAACTGTCCAAAATTCAGTTAAGTTACTGAATCTTAACATAAAAGTCATTACATGTCCCAGATAGCATAGGTTCTCAAACCACATGACACTACCCCAAAATATACACCTACCGTGCACGACATTTCAAGGCCAGCTATATATATAGGCCTAATACTTAACACACACATATTGAACTTCACTCATCCACTATTGCTTTGATCCTCTCCGGCTTATCTTTGGTGCAATGCCCAACTTTTAGCAGATCAGCAATCGGATACTCCAGCTTCTTCTTCTCTTCCTTAATTAGGTCCCTGTCCACCTGCACTTCCCCTGTTTTGTCAGAACAGGAACCTCCCCTGTTTTGTCAATGGCGGGTAGCGACAGTGTAAGCTACAGTCACTACCAAATCGAGTTCGATAACAGCTAAAAGAGAAAAGAAGGCGGCATTACCGATTTGAAGCACTGTCTCCTCGCTCCATCTAATTCAACCCCCGCGCTCCTAACCAATTGAGATTCTAAATCGCCAAGAAACGGGAGAAACAGAGCATGAGGCCACATATCTATCAAAAATTCTGGGAAATGGGACTAGGGTTTCGAAAATACTCACTCGCAATAGCTCTGCCGCTGCCGAGAAAGGCGCTCCACCATCGCGGAGAAGAAACTGCTGCCTTTGCCGGAGAAGATGCTCACGGCGGCGCCGCTCGCCCAGTCCAACACGGCCACACAATCATCGGTCGAGTAATGGACGGTTGACTCTTGAAGACGTGGCCCTGGGTGGACCCACCAGTCAAAGCACATAACCACAATGTCCTAACCAAATCTCAGCCAAACTAACAGCTAGCTAGCCCCGTAAACGGGTTGGCTTGACCTATTTCTGCGTTGGGAGATGTCGCATGAGTGCCGTTACAACCAACGACGTCGCATGAGAGACAATTCAACTGAACGACGTCACATGGGAGCGATTCGCCCATATATAAATAGCATTGATGTCATGAACAATAGCAAATCATCTCTCTTCGTCTAGCTTACAAAACACGGACACCGTGTAAAGTAGGAAGGGACACACTCGATGGCATGCAAGCCAACTAGTAGGACCTAATAACTAGCACTTGGACGTGTGAAATGTACGTAATGTAGTAGTACAAATTTAAACTCAAAATTACGGTATTATCCTAACACGTAGCTGGCTAGCTACCTCCTCTGGGAGAAGAGAAGCTTATGGATTCAAACTGAGGGTGTGGAGGCGAATCGAAGAAGGCATGTGACACGATGCTCTCGCTGAATAGCAAGAAGGTGGGTTCTGAGGACTCGAACATTACATCCTCGTGCATCTTCTTGTCTTTGAGATTGTACAATCTAGCCACATCGCAATTGCTACTTCCAATGAGGATGGTGCCGCTTCCAACGGAGAGTACCATATTCATCGTCACAGCGTTGCTGACACCCAACATTGTGACCCGATGGCGTAGCATCCAGGTCTCCGCCTTGTAGTCTTGCAACACCCAGATGTCCAGCGATGTGACGCTTTGCATAGCGGCGACGCAGAGCTCGCCGTCTAGCTCAAACAAGCTCCGGCTTGTGGTAGTAGTATCGCCGCCGGCTCGCTCCGGCGGCCGCGACATGAGGCGGAACGTCTCGGAAACCGTGTGGAACGCCAGCATCTTGCCGGTGCGGGTAGCTTCCGAGTGAAGAGAGAACCAATGGAGGATGCCGCGGTGAGCCACAGGAACCTCATACCGGGGCCAGGTGGTGGGTAGGTCTACTGGAGTTGGAGCGCGCCCCAGTCGTCGAGGCAGGGTGCTGCCAGTGGACAGGATGTAGTAGGACTGCTCCGTGTGGCGCCTGGCTTGATCCGTTTCTCCTTGTACGCAATGGCACAAGAGACGATACTCGTTGGACGGGCTGTGCAAGTAAAAGCCGCAGGCAAAGGCGTTGAAGCACGGCTGTGGAACCAACGGCGGCAAGCTGGCCGACTGTCTGGTCATCGGGTTGCAGATGATGAAGCGGCTGCGGCCGTGTCGTGGCTCCAACACCAGCAGGCCATCGAGAGAATACAATACTCGGCACCAGCCTTTGCTGGTTCGGTTGCAAAGAAAGCGGATCGGCCTCGACCTCGGCCTCGGATCAAGAGGTATACGCATGGTTTTCACTGCCAAGGAGCCAGGTCCATAATGGCTCCAGGGGAGGATGATCATCTCGCGCGTGCAGCTAGCCGCGTGGGCAGCGTGAGCGGAGAGGAAGGAGCCGTCGGTGGTGATGCGGCGCCATCTCTTGCACACGGCGCGGCAGCGGAGCACCGACTTGGACGGGAGGCGGACAAGGATCTCCACGAGGACGTCGTCGCACAGGCCCAAACCACCCGCCGCCGTCTCCATCTATCTCTTCTTCTCTTCTTAACTTTTGTGCAGTTGTGCACCTTCGTTCCCCTGTCGCCCAGTAAAGAAGTTGCCGCGTCGATCCGATCTTACCGTCTCTCCATGTCGAACAGAGCCGCTGCAGCCTATATATATAATCTATACAAAGAGAGGAGGCCGGGCGCCGTACGTGGATTTGCCTACGTACGTATTTGAGTATGGGTGCTTTAGCAGAATCATTGTCGGAGACGGACACGATCTGCGGATAAACCGGTTTGGCGTCGATCAAGCGCTCAATCAGCGCAAACAAAATTCGAGTTTGCACTACAGGAGAAACATATTTCACCTTTTTTTTTTTTTTTGAAAAATAGGATGACCCCGTCCTCTACATCAGGGCCATGTATATACATCCATTTTATTAATTATTTGTCAAGACGTTATACAAAATAATACATTAATAAGTTTGAATCTATCACATTGACAACATTTGTCATTATTCGTATGAACTTAATTTTTTTTTTGAGACAACATCACGAAACTTTATTGAGACGTCACATTGTTAACAGGGACGGATGGTAGATTCCCGGGGTGTCCTAACCAGATATGGCGGCCACCCCCGAGAGATAAAGCATGCTTTGCTACGCTGTGAGCCTCAAAATTTGAGCTCCTAATGGCGAGGGCCAGAGCTTCTCTAATGGCGAGGGCTTCAAGTGTCGGAGGGTCCACAGTATCTCGGAAGGAAAGAGTGGAGGCTCCCATGAACATTCCGTTCTGTCCCGACAGATGACCCCTACAACACCAAATCCATGTCTTGACACTGCAACATCCACATTCAGTTTTGCATTGCCACTGACAGGGGCAAGCCAAGCCGACGGTCTAACCTTGGCAGGTACAGCAGCCACATGGTAGTTTGGCGTTGGATAGCTGAAGCTCAGACAAATAGCTTGATACGAAAGTATTCACCGAATGCGAAGGTTGAAACAAATTCTCATGGACTGCCTTCCGCCTGATACCCCAAAGAGCCCACATCGTCACAACCAGCCGATCGAAGAGTTCTTGGGAAAGTAGATCATGGATTGCGAACAGCCATTCTTTCGGGTTCTCCTCCTGTCTCTCGACCATGTGTTGCACCAGCTCCTCAGGAGCCAGAGCCCATACACTCGCCGCCATAGGTCATGTTATCAACATGTGCTTCCAGGTATCCACCGCCCCACATAGGGGGCAAGAATCCTTCGTCGCCATCTGCCGGTGTTTTAGAACTGAACCCGTTGGCATGGAAAGTCTCGCAAGACGCCATAAGAACACCTTTAGTTTGGAGGGTACCTGTAGGTGCCAAATCATAGACCATCTGATGGTTTCATCCCGGTCATATGACGTGCCACCTGCCTCATGCAGCCAAGCCCCCCGACTATGTTTAGTCCTGAGAATCATTCGATACACCGAACGAATGCTGAAGCGTCCGCGGGCCTCCTCGTGCCACGCCCAGAAATTTACCACTCGCCGCGTGCAAATTGGTATTCGAAGAATAGCCTCTGCATCAAAAGGAGTGAATGCAGTTCGGACTACATCCTCCTTCCAACTCGCGCTTGAGACATCGATAAGTTGTGCAACTGTCTCTGGGGGTTCGAAACAAGGGTTGCAATGGGACTTTTGAAGTTATCCCTAGGTATCCAATTGTGATGCCATATATGCGTAGTACATCCATCACCAATACGCCATATGATTCCTTGTGCCAAGATGTTCCGGCCATCGAGAATCGCTCGCCATATTTGGGACGGGTGAGCTCCTAGCTCGGCCTCAAGCAAATAGCAATTGGGGAAGTAGACAACCTTCAAAATTCGGGCACTCAAGGAAGAACAGTCCGTTAGTGTGAGCCATGCCTACCTCTCTAGAAGTGCAAGGTTGAAAATCTCCAAGTCTCGAAACCCCATGCCTCCCAGATGTTTCGGCAAGGTCATGGTATCCCATGCAGCCCAACTGGTCTTCGTCCTACCTTGCTTAGATCCCCACCACAATTGTCGTATGATCGACGTGATGTTCTCGCATAAACCCCGAGGTAGTCTCAAACATTCCATTGAGAAAACAAGCATTGCTTGAGCGACCGACTTTATCAAAACTTCCTTACCAGCTGATGAGAGCAGCTTGGCCATCCACCCCTTGATCTTTTCCCAAACACGATCACACATGTATTTGAAAGTTCCGTTCTTCGAGTGGCCAACTGTCACGCCCAAGATGCGTGTAACGACCAAGATGCGGTCCTTTCCGATCTGGGGGTCGAGGCCCCCGAATAGGAAAGAAGCGCATCTAAGTGTTTTGCAAGCAAGTAAACATAGCACATGATAATAAATAAAGTAGACAATCTGGGATTCAACTGTCTTCTTATTAAAATACAGAGTACAACGCAGATACAAACAAGGTAGTTCCGGTACGGACTACAAAACAAGGAAAATGCTATGCTACCCGCTGCAGGCCCACGATCACGACCACGGCTCAGTCCTCTGGATAGTTCACGTAAAGGCGATCTGTCTCCTCGTCGTACTGCCACGCCAACTGGGTGCTGTCGGGATCATCTGCCTCAGGGGTACCTGTACCTGCTAGGAGTTTCGGAGGAATCCGTGAGTCACGGGGACTCAGCAATCTAAGACCTTGGTGCCAGAACTAGTCATGTTATTGGGTAAGGAAGGGGTGAGGTGTTTCAGGCTGCTGCATCCTAAGGTTGAATAAGTGGCTAGCATACGCAAAGGAGAAGTGACAGTGTTCTATACTAACGATCGTGAATACTTGATCAGAAAGTGATCCTGAACACCTACCTACGGCATTCATAACCCCACCGTGTTCCCGATCGAAGAGAGATCTTCGAAGGGACAGTCACGGTTACGCACACAGTTGGCATGTTTTATTAGTTTATGTTTAAGTTTTCTAATACCGGATGTTAACAAAATATTCCAAGTTGCCACATAACCGCGGGCACGGCTTTCCGAAAGATTAAACCCTGCAGGGGTGCTCCAACTAGTCCATCACAAACGAACACAGGCCGCAAAGTCATCCTCTATCACGAATCTCGTGATCTCGTCGGATTCCTTAGAGGAAAGCCTCAACTCTGGGGAAAACCAAAGCTTTACCGGAATTCCTATACGCAAGATATACCACTAAGGTAAGACAAGGCTAGCAGGACCTCCCGACGTGTCGACGACCCTGATAAGAGCCGCGTATCTCAGTCTCAGGACACGCCGGATGAGCGATGGTTACCACGCCAAAACTCCGAGTTGCCCCGGGGAGCGTAATAAGCTGCTCTGGTTTGGTCCAACACTCATGAGGAGCACTGGCCCGAGTTGTTGATTAAGAAACCTCGGGGTAGCTATTCCCTATGCAGTTTATTATTAAGTGATTAGCAAATAGTACCAATGTTGGGTCCTGCCGGACAAGCCTTAACACTACGCGATTTATCAAGGGGGTCCCCATAACAACCCCGATCGTGTTAGGAGCGATCATTATGGAATCAAACACCGGTAACCGGTAACTAAGGCGGCAATAACGGAACAAGACACCCGGCAAAAGGCTAGGCCTCCCGTCATTTACCAAATATATAGATACATTAATTAAATAACAGAAATTAATATAATGATATCAAGCTCATGGCAACTCATGAGTTATAAACACCTGCAACTAACAATGCTAACATTAGTAGCTGAGCAAGCCTACCTAGCCATGCAAATTTGCTAGGAAAGAGTAAGGTGTTTGGGCTCATGGCATATGAAGAGGCAATATATTTTCAGTGGTAGGCAGCGAGCAATAACGTGGAATCGAAACTAACATAACAAGTCTAGATATGGGATCAAGGTCATGTCATCTTGCCTGTGATATCCTCAGCTTGGAATGGTTCTGGATCGTCCTGCACGTACTCTCCTGACTCCACGTAATCGGTCTCCGCTCCCGGTGCTACCCAACACAAAAATAACAGCCAATGAACAGCAGCACCACAAAATGCAACAATCACATGATGCATGAGATGAAAGTTGAGCATGCACCACTATTTTTAACACTAGCACAAGCAAGATAAACTACAACAAGTTCCTGGACAGAACTTTGCACTAAACTATTTGCACATGCATGGGAATGATATGAACAGATGCAGCTCGTAAAAAGGTGCAAAACCATGTAAAGAACTTTGCAAACGGAGCTACGGATCAACGGGAATCAACGAAACACGATATGAAGCCCTGCGTGAAAGATTCATCACCACACACACAATTGGCACAAATCTGGTGTTCCCAGGTTGCCAAGACACATATTAATCCAACATGAATGAAATGGAGCAAGGTAGAACACCCCAACTACAATTGAACACAAACTTTGAACAAAAAGTCAAAACTACGCAATCTGCCAGTTTCTGCATCTTAGCTGTTTGTGAGCAACATGCAACATAGCTACAGGTCTTCAAATATGACAAATAATATATGTGGCTGTTGCCAACCAAGAACACTACAAGCTCCAGCAAGAATCACAGCAAAAGGAATTAAACTCTAGAAGATACAAGGCCACAAACTTTCCCAAAACCATCAGTTCTCAGGGACTTAGTGAAAATTCCTGCACCTGAGTTTCTGTTTCTCTTCTGAAGCTTTTTGACAGCAATCAAAACGCAAGCTACTGGACTCCAAATGATTTGAAAATTGACAGGAAGCTTCACAAACATACTAGGTTCAAAACACTAGCACTGAACTAAGTCCAGTTCTCCACATAATGACCAGAACAACCTTGTCTACAGGGGAAGAAAATGTTTTCAGCATCCCAGACTTAGTGAAATTTTCAGAGTTCAAAATCTGGAATTTTTTTACAGCCACATGCCCACTTTGTCTAGACATAGTTTGCACACACATGTTCCCAAGAGGTGTTTGACACCACTATGGTGTTGAGTACAAACCCCTACAACTAACACACCAAAACCCATGCCTTTGGGCTCCATCTATATCATGGAAACAAAGCCCAAACTTCCAACAAAATGAAAATGCAAATCCATAAGGTATGCTTTTAAGATGACAACTACATAGGAGGGTTTCATGTGCACAATGACAAAGTGACATGGGGGTTTGAACCCCATGTTTGTGTCATGCACATCAACAACTCCAACACACACAATTCCACTCAAGCACTAGCATCAAGCTCACACATAAGAAATCTTTGTCTAACAAGAGAGTATGCACACCTCCCACATATGGGCATGTGATGGTGCACACTCTCACAAGCATCACTAGGATCTTCCTAGTATTCATGTCACCATCAATATGCAAACTACCACAACAATCCACACCCTCACATGCTAACATACATAGCTATCTAGTCCGAGGTCGTGGTAAGGCGGGCCAATCAAAAAAGCAGAAACCACGAAACTTGGACTTGTCCGAGGTCAAGTGCTATAACTGCAATAAGATGGGTCACTTTGCGAAGGATTGTCCAAAGCCTAACAAGCGAGAGATCAAGGCAAATTTGGCAAAGCAGGAAGACGAAGGTCCAGGTCTTCTGATGGCCAAAGTTTGTGATCTCGCTGAAACGGTGGTTGTGAAACCAAGCCGGAAGATGCTACTTCATGAGAAGAATAAGTTATCCGGGGATCACAACGTATCGTGGTATCTCGACACGGGTGCCAGTAACCACATGATGGGATGCAAGGAGAAATTTCTCGAGCTCGAATATGATGTTGAAGGCTCGGTCAAGTTTGGTGATGGTTCAAATGTGGAGATTTGTGGGCAAGGATCTGTCCTCTTCGAGGGTCTCACAGGCGAACATCGCATACTCACCGGAGTGTACTACATCCCACGGCTTCGCAACAACATCATCTCTATCGGGAAGCTTGACGAGAATGGATGCAAGGTGGATATCGAGAACGGAGTGATGACGATCTTCGACAACCTCCGGACCGTGCTAACTCGTGTTAGGCGCACACGGAATAGGCTCTATATCCTCAACCTTGATCAATCTCAATCGGAGTGTTGGCTTGCCAAGAGTGATGATGATTCGTGGTTATGGCATGCTAGATTTGGACACGTTAACTTCTACGCCTTGAAGAAGATGTCAAAGATGGAGATGGTATCCGGGATGCCAGTTATCGACCATGTTGATCGAGTATGTGACGGGTCCTTGGTTGGAAAACAGCACCGCAGGCCATTCCCTGCTCAGTCTACCTATCGTGCAAGTGATGCACTCGAGCTGCTCCATGGTGATCTATGTGGCCCTATCACCCCGGCAACTCACGCTGGAAAGAAGTATTTCTTCCTTGTGGTAGACGACTACTCGAGATATATGTGGGTCATTCTCCTACGATCTAAAGATGAGGCGTTTGAAGCATTCAAGAAGCTGAAGGCTGCAACAGAGATGGAACACAAGCTGAAGGTTCGCGCTCTACGGACAGATCGCGGCGGAGAGTTTACGTCGAATGAGTTCAACGACTACTGCAAGAAGATTGGCATAAAGAGGTTCCTCACGGCACCTTACATGCCGCAACAGAATGGGGTCGTTGAAAGGCGCAATCGAACCATCGTTGACATGGCAAGGAGTTTACTCAAGAGCAAGAACCTGCCGGTGACTTTTTGGGGAGAAGCTGTCTCGACAGCGGTCTATCTTCTCAACCGGGCTCCAACGAAGGCGGTGATCGGCAAGACTCCGTATGAAGCAATTTACGGACGTAAGCCGAATGTGTCTCATCTACGGACATTCGGGTGCGTGGCACATGTGAATACGGCGGAGCCGCACCTCTCAAAGCTTGCCGACCGTAGCACCAAGATGGTGTTCATCGGATACGAGAGCAGTTCTGGCACCAAGGCATACCGTTTCTACGATCCACAAACCAAGCGTCTACGGATTTCACGCGACGCCGTGTTTGAAGAAAACCAAGCGTGGAATTGGAGCGCCGCAGCCGACGATGCTCCAAACAGTAACATATTTGCAGTTGAATTTCCAACTGATGATGATGCAGGGGAGGATATCCAGGTGGTTGGCAAGACGCCCAACCAAGGTGACCACAATGGTAGTGATCATCATGGTGCCGACACCGACGACGACGCGCATATGTCGCAAGGAGATAGCGACAACGCCGCGCACGACACAGGCAGAGATCTCGACGACAACATCGACAACGAGGCGCATAGTGACGACGACAATCAAGATGATGGTCACGGTCACGACGACTACGCCAACGACACGGATGTCGATGACACACCAGGGTCTCAGCCGTCTTCCTCAAGTGCATCAACACCGACACAATTTGTGTCGCCTCCTTCGCAAGCCACAACGGATTCCTCAGGGCCTCGTCGCTACAAGACCCTCAAGAAAGTCTACAAGTACACAAAGTCAGTTACGCTCGAGTACTACGGACTATGTCTGTTCGGAGTTGAGGAGCCGGCGAACTTCGTAGAGGCGAGCAAAAGTCCTAGCTGGACGCACGCCATGGATGAGGAGATGAAGGCAATTGAGAGCAATGGCACGTGGACTTTGGTAACCCGACCTCCAAACCAAAAGACGATAGGTTTGAAGTGGGTTTACAAGTTAAAGAAGGACACGGAGGGTGCCATTGTGAAGTACAAGGCAAGACTCGTTGCAAAGGGCTACGTTCAACGTCAAGGAGTTGACTATGATGAGGTGTTTGCACCGGTTGCTCGAATCGAGACGGTGAGAGTGCTCCTAGCTTTGGCAGCACAAGAGGATTGGAAGGTTCATCATATGGATGTTAAATCCGCTTTCCTCAACGGCGATCTCACAGAAGAAGAAGTGTACGTGGAACAACCCCTCGGCTACGACAAGAAAAACGAAAAGCAATACAAAGCAAAGGCTCGACACGGGCCTTTAGCCATCAAATCAATCGATCAGTTTTATTCGTGTCGGTAGTTACGCAAGTTCCGTCAAGTAGCCGGCCGAAGCAAGAATCACGTAGGCACGCCTGTACAG
Organism: Hordeum vulgare subsp. vulgare; assembly: GCF_904849725.1. Lineage (NCBI taxonomy): Eukaryota > Viridiplantae > Streptophyta > Magnoliopsida > Poales > Poaceae > Hordeum > Hordeum vulgare. The sequence goes on along the minus strand of NC_058519.1, from coordinate 648,947,337 downwards.
CTGCATACGCACGTTCAAAAGCCCAAGGCGAGAAGAAAGGCGAAGAAGGGAAAGTTTACAAGCTCAAGAAGGCACTTTACGGGTTGAAGCAAGCGCCAAGAGCTTGGAACTCAAAGTTAGACCGAAGTCTGGTCTCGCTCGGGTTCAAGAGATGTCCCCTCGAGCACGCAGTCTATACAAAGAACTCCAAAGGCTCAGACCTGCTAGTTGGAGTTTATGTCGATGATCTGATTATCACCGGAGATAGCGTACAAGAAATTGAACGTTTCAAGACGCAAATGAAGAACAAGTTTAGCATGAGTGATCTGGGATTACTCAGCTATTACTTGGGCATCGAAGTGAAGCAAAGCTCCGGAGAGATTTCCCTATGTCAATCGGCCTATGCGGTCAAGTTATTGGACAAGTGTGGCATGTCAGATTGCTACGCGACACAAGTTCCAATGGACCAACGTCACAAGTTGAGCAAGCGTAGCTCAAATCCGTCGGTGGACACCACAATGTATCGAAGCATTGTGGGCAGCCTAAGATATTTGGTGCATACCCGACCTGACTTGGCTTATTCAGTCGGGATCGTGAGTCGTTTCATGGAGAATCCGACAACCGAGCACATGAGCGCGGTCAATCAAATCTTGCGCTATGTGAAAGGCACCATTAATATTGGTTGCACGTACAGAAAGGGAAAGGAAGGATTGATCCTTCGTGGATATTCAGATAGCGACATGACAGGTGATGTTGATGACCGAAAGAGCACAACGGGCATGGTTTTCTACCTTGGCCCGAATCCGATTAGCTGGAATTCTCAGAAGCAAAAGGTGATGGCACTGTCTTCATGCGAGGCAGAATACATAGCGGCAAGCACGGCGGCTTGTCAAGCAGTGTGGCTGAGAAGACTCCTAGCTATTCTTGCAAAGCGGGAGGTGCAGAAGGTGTCATTGAAGATTGACAACCAAGCTGCAATCTCATTGTGCAAAAATCCGGTTCATCACGAAAGGAGCAAGCACATAGAGACCCGGTTCCACCATATCGGGGAGTGCATTGAAGAAGGGTTGATCGAGGTTCAACATGTGAACACGAAAGACCAACTTGCCGATATTTTCACCAAGTCCCTCGGTCGACAGAAGTTCATCGAGATGAGGAGGAAAGTCGGAGTGCAAGAAGTGAAGTAAAGCAACAAGATTAAGGAGGTGAATGTTGATGTTAATCATGTTGCTCATGTAGGATTAGGAAAGAAAGCCAACACGGTTCACTCTGCATGTTCGAATGCTCCCTCGCGCGCGCCAAACGCCCCCCTGTAGTGCCTTTCTGACGAGGAACCGAGCCTCCCGCCGTGTTTTTGGTCGCCGACATGAGCCGCCCGCCGCCGCCGACCTGGCTGACCTAGAGCCACTGCTAGTGGGCCACACCCCACTTGACCACTTACATGTGGGCCCAGGGTCATTAGCCCCTAAGTAACATGCTAATTAATTAAAAAATTAAATTAAACTAATGTGTCACTCGCAGGTGTGTCCAACTAGCTAATTAACCTAATTAGTTAATTTAACCCCTTTGTTAAGCCCCTGTCCATGACAGGTGGGGCCCAACTGTCAGGTTTGACGTGGAACAACTCTGTTGACTGTTGATGTCATGATGACATCATGTTGACACATTAATTGTTTTTTTGAATTAAATTAAATCTAATAATTTCAGAATATTATTAAAACTTTGGAAAATCATATAAATTAATTTATAACTCGGATGAAAATAATTTATATATGAATATTGATCAGAAAAATCCAACAAATCGAAATATGCAACCTGTTCATGTGTCAAAAGCCCCTAGCATCATGAACATGAAACTTTATCCTATGTTTCATCTCTCCGGTAAAAGTTTGAGACCCAGGAAATATTCCTAGATATTTCCCCGCACCGTGTGTAACGTGTATCACTTTGTTAGTTAACCCCTAGCACTACATATTGCCATGACATGCATCATGATGCATCTATTTTCTTTAGATTTATTGTTTCTTCCCCCACTTCTCTCCGGCAGACCCCGAGACTGACGCTGCTGCTGTGTACGACTAAGCCCCTGATGATCAGCCTTTTGCAGCAGAGCAACAAGGCAAGCAATCCCTCCTTGATCATTCCGATATCACCTAACTCTTTCTCTCTCATGATTGTGATAACCACAAGTATAGGGGATCAATTGTAGCCTTTATCGATAAGTAAGAGTGTCGAACCCAACGAGGAGCTAAAGGTAGAACAAATATTCTCTCAAGTTCTATCGACCATCGATACAACTGTATGCACGCTTAACGTTCGCTTTACCTAAAACAAGTATGAAACTAGAAGTACTTTGTAGGTGTGATAGGATAGGTTTACAAGATAATAAAGAACACGTAAATAAAAACTAGGGATTGCTAAGATAAAGAAACAACTAAGTTAGTCTTAGTAGAAATCTTTTTGTCACAACAAGGTTATTTGTCCCTAGGCAATCGATAACTAGACCGGTAATCATTATTGCAATTTTATACGAGGGAGAGGCATAAGCTAACATACTTTCTCTACTTGGATCATATGCACTTATTATTGAAACTCTAGCAAGCATCCGCAACTACTAAAGATCATTAAGGTAAAACCCAACCATAGTATTAAGCATCAAGTCCTCTTTATTCCCATACGTAAACAACCTACTTACTCGGGTGTGTACTTCTATCACTCACGCCACCCACCATAGCGAGTCATAAACATATTGAAAACCCTAGAACGGTGATCCCTCATGCTTGCGCGACACGGAGAGCACCATAGCACAACACCAATAGTAAAACAGGCAGCTCAAACCAATCATGATCATTAATTAACCCATAGGACAAAACAGATCTACTCAAACATCATAGGATAGCCATACATCATTGGAAAATAATATATAGTGTTGAGAACCATGTTTAATTAAATATTACAGCATGGAGAAGGGGTGTTACACCGCTGCATAGAGGGGGAGAGAGTTGGTGATGGCGGTGGCGAAGTTGTTGGTGTAGATCACCGTCATGATGATGGCCCCGACGATGTTCCGGTGCCACGGGAGAGAGAGCCCCCTCCTAGTTCTTCTTCCTTGACCTGCCCCCTAGATGGGAGGAGGGTTTCCCCTCTGGTCCATGGTCTCCATGGCGGCGGAGGGGCAAGAGACCCTCCGAGATTGGATATCTCTCTCTGTTTCTTTCTGTTTCTGCCTTCTTCTACGATCCACATTCTGGCCTTTTGTCGTTTCTTATATTCCCGGAGATCCGTAACTCCGATTGGGCTGAAATTTTAACAAAATTTTCCCCGGAAATTAGCTTTCTCGCGGCTAAAGAAGGGCACTAACCGCCTTACAGGGTGACCACAAGCCAGCCTAGCGCACCCTACCCCCAGGCCGCGTCCCTCTGACTTGTGCGCCCCTGAGGCACTGCCTTGTGTTGATTCCACTTCCCAAAATTTAGATATATTCCAAAAAAATCTTCGTAAGTTTTTATCCCGTTTGGATTTCATTTGATATGGATTTTAGAATATTGACATGAAACAATCAAAAAATATAGATAGAACAGAGACGTATCAGCATCCCCAAGCTTAATTCCTGCTCGTCCTCAAGTAGGTAAATAATAAAATCAAATAATTTTTGATGTCGGATGCTACCTAGAATAATCTTTATCATATAATCTAATCATGGCATGAATATTAAGACACAAGTGATTTAAAGCAATAGTCTATCATTTGACATTAAGACAATAATACTTCAAGCATACTAATAAAGCAATCATGTCTTCTCAAATTATCATGGCTAAAAGAAAGTTATCCCTACAAAATCATATAGTCTGGCTATGCACCATCTTCATCACACAAAGTATTTAATCATGCACAACCCCGGTATTAGCCAAGCAATTGTTTCATACTCTAGTATTCTAAAAAAAATTCAACTTTCACGTAATACATCAGTGTGAGCCATGGATATAGCACTATAGGTGGAATAGAATATGGTGGTTGTGGAGAAAAAAATGAGACAATCTCACATCAGCTAGGCGTATCAACGGGCTATGGAGATGCCCATCAATAGATATTAGGGATAATTATATTTATGCCCCTAGTTGTGTCCCACTCGGTTGTTTTAAAATAAACTAGAGGCATAAATATAATTATCCCTAGATATTAATGTGAGTGAGTAGGGATTGCCATGCAACGGATGCGCTAGAGCTATAAGTGTATGAAAGATCAAAATAAACTAAGTGGGTGTGCATCCAACTTGCTTGCTCAAGAAGACCTAGGGAAATTCGAGGGAGCCCATCATTGGAATATGCAAGCCAAGTTCTATAATGGAAAATTCCCACTAGTATATGAAAGTGACAACATAGGAGACTCTCTATATGAAAAACATGGTGCTACTCTGAAGCACAAGTGTGGTAAAGGATAGTAGAATTGCCCTTCTCTCTTTTCTCTCATTTTTTTTGTTTTTTTGTGGGCTTCTTTGGCCTCTTTTTTTATTTGGGCTTCTTTGGCCTCTTTTATTTTTCATAAAGTCTAGAGACTCATCCCAATTTGTGAGGGAATCAGAGCTTCCATCATCGTTTCCTCACATGGGACAATGCTCTAATAATGATGATCATCACATTTTTATTTACTTATAACTCAAGAATTACAACTCAATACTAGAACAAAATATGACTCTATATGAATGCTTTTGGTGGTGTACCAGGATGTGCAATGATCTAGCATAACAGTGACATCAAAAAACGGACAAGCCATGAAAACATCATGCTAGCTATCTTACGATCATGCAAAGCAATATGACAATGATGGTGCGTGTCATAATAAACGAAACGGTGGAAGTTGCATGGAAATATATCTCAGAATGGCTACGAAAATGCTGTAATAGGTAGGTATGGTGGCTATTTTGAGGAAGAATATATGGTGGGTGTAATGCATCGATGAAAGTTGTGCGGTACTAGAGAGGCTAGCAATGGTGGAAGGATGAGAGTGCGTATAATCCATGGACTCAATATTAGTCATAAAGAACTCACATACTTATTACAAGAATTTACTAGTCATCGAAACAAGGTACTACACGCATGCTCCTAGGGGAAGGGTTGGTAGGAATTGACCATCGCGTGATCCCGACCTCCACACAAAGGATGACAATCAATAAATAAATCATGCTCCGACTTCTTCACATAATGGTTCACCATACGTGCATGCTACGGGAATCACAAACTTTAACACAAATATTTCTACCAATCCACAATTACTCACTAGCATGACTCTAATATCACCATCTTTATATTGCAAAACTATTGCAAGGAATGAACATATCATATTCAGTGATCTAGAAGTTTTATGTAGAATTTTGTGACTAACCATGTGAATGACCAACTCCTGTTAACTCTCTAAATAGATATAAGTGAAGGATGAGAGTTTAATTATTTCTACAAAAGATATGCCCACGCTCTAACAAATATAAGTTAAGCAAAAGAGCATTCTACAAATGACGGTTTTCTATGTGTAGAGAAACATGCAATCCAAACTTCAAATGATATAAGTGAAGCACATGAAGCATTCTATAAAGCCATACTCAAAATATATAAGTGAGGTGGATGAAGCATTCTATAAATAGACCAAGGACAATCTCATACCAGCATGGTGCATTATTAAAATAAAAATAAAAAAGCACACGACGCTCCAAGATTTACGCATATCATGTGACGAATAAAAATATAGCTCCAAGTAAAATTACCGATGGTTGTTAGAAGAAAGAGGGGATGCCTTGTGGGACATCCCCAAGATTAGTTGCTTGGGAGTCCTTGAATATTACCTTGGGGGTGCCTCGGGCATCCCCAAGCTTAGGCTCTTGCGACTCGTTATTCCTTCGTCCACCGCAATCTCACCCAAAACTTGAAAACTTCAATCACACAAAACTAAACAAAACCCTTGTGAGATCCGTTAGTAATAATAAAGCAAGGTACAACTTTAAGTACTGTTGCCAACCAATTCATATTTTGTTTTTGCATTGTATCTACCGTAATATAAATTTCCCATGCCTTATACCACCGATACAAATGATAGTTTCATCAAAACGAGCAAAGCAATGCATCAAAAACATAATCTATCAAAAGCAGGACAATCTGTAGTAATTTGTACATTCACCATACTTCTGTAACTCTAAAATTTTTGAAACATTAGGAAGAAATAATTTTTTATAGCAGTACTTTTTAATAATTTCAAATTTTTTTGACATTCCAGTAAAAAATGTAAATTCATGCACTACAGCCAAATTTTTTGTTTTTGCACTCCACACACATAACAAGCAATCTAATCATCCTAAAGGAAAATCTTGGCACATTATTTTTATAATACAATGGATTTATACAAGGGGATATTTATTTTTTTGAAAAGTTTCTGTAATTAAGATTCACAAAGTTTCCATGGGCACGAAGAAAGTTAAAGGCATGCTCCCATTTTAACAATGCTCGTCTCTCTCACTTTCACTTTTCTTTTTAAAAAAGTTTTAGGTTCCCCTATTATTTTATACTATATAAAAGCACACAAGAGAATAAAATGACTCTATAAAACTTCCGGGTTGTCTCCCTGGCAGCACTTTCTTTAAAGCCATTAAGCTAGGCATAAAGTGCTCAAGTAAGTGCTCCACCCAAATCCCAAGGTATATCAAAGCAAATTTTAATTAACAATGATTTGTAATTTAGTAGTGAGCACAAAGTAACATATATCACACAACAACGAAGTCTAACTCTCTTCCTATGCACCGGCATGTCATAAAATAACAATTCATGCACACATTGTTATTTTGATGTTGACCAAAGTAAAGGCCAATGCATAGTCTAAACAATTTCTTGCAATTTTATCATATTGAAAACATAGAGAGGTGGAGATGTAGTTCCTCTCTCACAATAATTGCAAGTAGGAGTAGCAAGAACATGCTTATTATATCTATCAAAATCATCATATGCAATGGTAAAACACAACCCATCAATATAATCCTTAATAAGCACAAATTTCTCCAATATAGTGTAGTTGGGAGAATTAGAAAAGACAATAGGACTATCATGCGTGGGTGCAATAGCAACAATTTCATTGTTAACATAAGGAACTATAGCAAGTTCATCTCCATAATCATCATTCATATTGGCATCATGGCCACAAGCATAGAAAGCATCAAGTTCATCAGAAAGGGATATTTAAAACAAATCCAAGGGATCATAGCAATTACCATAGCATTCATCCTTTGGTAAGCACGAAGGGAAATTAAGAAATGTATGATTTGAAGAGTTACTCTCATTAGAAGGTGGGCACGGGTAGCTAATCTTCCCTTCCTCCTTTTGTTCTTCGCTCTCCTCCTCATCCTTTTCATCTAATGAGCTCACAATTTCAGCAACTTCCTCTTCCATAGGTTTCTGCAAAATATTAACCTCTTCCCCGGCAACAACGCGAGAAAAAGGTCTTGATAACCCACAAGTATAGTGGAACAATTGTAGCATTTCTCAATAAGTAAGAGTGTCGAACCCAACGAGGAGCTAAAGGTAAAACAAATATTCTCTCAAGTTCTATCGACCACCGATACAACTGTACGCACGCTTAACGTTCGCTTTACCTAGAACAAGTATGAAACTATAAGTACTTTGTAGGTGTGATAGGATAGGTTTACAAGATAATAAAGAACACGTAAATAAAAACTAGGGGTTGCTAAGATAAAGAAACAACTAAGTTAGTCTTAGTAGAAATCTTTTTGTCACAAGAAGGTTATTTGTCCCTAGGCAATCGATAACTAGACCGTTAATCATTATTGCAATTTTATACGAGGGAGAGGCATAAGCTAACATACTTTCTCTACTTGGATCATATGCACTTATGATTGGAACTCTAGCAAGCATCCGCAACTACTAAAGATCATTAAGGTAAAACCCGACCATAGCATTAAGTATCAAGTCCTCTTTATTCCCATAGGTAAACAACCTACTTACTTGGGTATGTGCTTCTATCACTCACGCCACCCACCATAGGCGAGTCATAAACATATTGCAAACCCTACAACGGGGATCCCTCACGCTTGCGCGGCATGGAGAGCACCATAGGACAACACCAATAATAAAACATGCAACTCAAACCAATCATGATCATCAATCAACCCATAGGACAAAACGGATCTACTGAAACATCATAGGACAGCCATACATCATTGGGAAATAATATATAGCATTGAGCATCATGTTTAAGTAGAGATTACAGCGGGGAGAAGGGGTGTTACACCGCTGCATAGAGGGGGAGAGAGTGATGACGGCGGCGAAGTTGTTGGTGTAGATCGCTGTCGGTGCACTAAAGACTGGGGTCCCTAGTGCCCCAGACTTCTGCACGGGCGAGATGAGCTCACCAAGTACAAGACCTCAGCAAGCCTCCCTTACCGGGATGACAACCGAAGCCCCTGAAAAGCTTCCTTGCCAGGACGAAGACCCACGGACTCGGCAAGCTCCCTTGCCGGGACGACGAGGCTAGGCACTGTAGGGCGACCGCCCTTGCCACAGTGCCACCGCCCCCCAAGTTCCAGCGCATTCTGCATGCGCCAGCGCGGCGTCCAGGTGTCGAAACGCGTGGACACATGTCTTCACCAACACGTTGCTGACAAGGACAAGACGTGCATTTAATGCACCTGACAGCGGTAGTTGGATAAGCACCGCTCTAGGTTCACTCTAACTTCTCGTGAATCTACCACCAAGCACTATAGCTGACTGATACGTCTCAGTCGTATCTACTTTTCCGAACTCTTTTGCCCATGTTTTGGACTCTAATTTGCATGATTTGAATGGAACTAACCCGGACTGACACTGTTTTCAGTAGAATTGCCATGGTGTTGTTTTTGTGCAGAAATAAAAGTTCTCGGAACGTCCTGAAAATTTACGGAGATTTTTTCTGGAATAAAAGAAAAATACCTGCACAAAGATCCACCGGAGGGGGCGTGCCAGCGGGCCACAAGCCCACAGGCCGCGACCACCCCCCTAGGCCGCGCCGTGCAGGCTTGTGGGGCCCATGTGGCACCACCGCCCCCAAACTCAGCTCTATATCTTCCGTCTCGCCCGGAAAAAAATCAGAGAGAAGGTTTCATCGCGTTTTGCGATACATAGGCGCCGCCACGTCCTGTTCTTCATCTGGAGGGCAGATCTGGAGTCCGTTTGGGGCTCCGGAGAGGGGAAATCGTCGCCATCGTCATCATCAACCTTTCTCCATGATGCTATTCATTGTTCGTGAGTAATCTCATCGTAGGCTTGCTGGACGGTGATGAGTTGGATGAGATATATCATGTAATCGAGTTAGTTTTTGACAGGTATTGATCCCTAGTATCTACTATGTTCTAGATTGATGTTGCTCCTACTTGGCTATGCTTAATGCTTGTCACTAGGGCCCGAGTGCCATGATTTCAAATCTGAACCTATTATGTTGTCCCCAATATATGTGTGTTTTAGATCCTATCTTGCAAGTTGTAATCACCTACTATGTGTTATGACCCGGCAACCTCGGAGTGACAATAGCAGGAACCTCAGGTAGAAGTGCTGCGAGCAATGCCAATGGGATAGTAATAGGAACTTGTCTTGTTACTACTATTAATCTACTACTTCTCTGTTTAGTGGTAGCGTGCTGCGTGCGACCGTGCTGCCCGTTTGCAAGCGGTGGCCGTTTCGGTTTCCGAGGCTGTTGAAAATGATGACATGACCACACACTGCCCTCCGTAACTTCGCAGTACTTACCACCCACCGCCCATCTCCTCCTACACAGAAACCGCTGCCCTCCGTCTCTTCGCACTCCCAATCTCCTCCCACATGACGCAACCGCCGACGCCATGGACGCTAGCATTGGCTGTCAGAAGGCCGTGCAAGATCTTGCCGGCGACAACGAAGAGATCCGCGAGGAGCTTTGGGAAATCATGGGCTGGTTCCCAAGCATCGAGATGATGCGCAACCACGTGCGTGGCCTGATCAAGGTCATGCGAGAGGACGAGAAGTTCCGTGCCTTCCCCCCGGCTACTGTGTCCCACCTTCCGCCGTCATCCTTTGGGCAATGAGGGAGGTGCAACGTTCCACCGACCCGAAGCAACGCGCAAGGTGGTGGATGTACTGCTCCTCGAAGATGACGACACCGCAGCCGGATCCTACACGTCTTTCCTCGAGGACGGAGAGGGTCACCGACGCCGTCCTCGCGCTGCCGGCGGCCGTCCACGAGCCTGATGTGCAGATCATTCCGCAGTCTTCACTGCCAAAAAGAAGAAGGTGGTGAAGCAGGAGGTGCTGGATGAAGCGGGGGACAAGGACAAGAAGAAGAAGAGGGAGCCAAAGAAGAAGGTGATGGGTGTGGTGCGCCGCTCAGAGCGCCTCAAGAAGCTGCAGAACAACTGAAGTACTGCAGATCCCGTTAGGTATGCTGATATATTACAACATATAAGTTATAAGTAATGGAATTTGTAATCTGGTTAGGTATGCTGCTACATTTCAACATATAAGTTAGAAGTACTTTTACTTTCGGTATGAACTGATGTGAACTGGATGGGAAGTACTCTATTATGTTAGAAGTACTGGTAACTGATGGGAACTGGATATTATGTTGCTATATTTCTCTCTGTTGCACTGTGCATGTTGTATGATGGTAAGTGAATTTTAGGTAAACTATCCAAAATTCAGTTAAGTTACTGAATTTTAGATAAACTGTCCAAAATTCAGTTAAGTTACTGAATCTTAACATAAAAGTCATTACATGTCCCAGATAGCATAGGTTCTGAAACCACATGACACTACCCCAAAATATACACCTACCATGCAGGACAATTCAAGGCCAGCTATATATATAGGCCTAATACTTAACACACACATATTGAACTTCACTCGTCCACTATTGCTTTGATCCTCTCTAGCTTATCTTTGGTGCAATGCCCAGCTTTTAGCAGATCAGCAATCAGATACTCCAGCTTCTTCTTCTCTTCCTTAATTAGGTCCCTGTCGGATACCACGAGTTGGTTTGAAAGCTTCTAATTTCTCTCCATTGAAGCAAACTGAGAACGACACTGATGAGACCATGCCCATGACAATATCAATCCACCGTTGGTCAAAACCCAACCTAATCATCATTCCCTTCAGATAAGCCCACTCCAGTCTATCATAAGCCCTCATCATGTCAACCTTCAGTGCACAAAAGCTATTGGATTTTGCTCTCGACCGCTTCATAAAATGCAGACATTCATAAGCACAAATAATATTGTCTATGATGAGCTTCCCAGGGACAAAGGCAGACTGTTCCTCAGAGATAATTCCTGGAAGCACAACTTTCAACCTGTCCGCGATGACCTTAGAGGCAATCTTATACATGACATTATGTAAGCTTATGGGCCAAAACTGAGCAAGAATCGTGGGGTTTGTTACCTTGGGAATCAGAACCAGTACTGTATCATTGATAAACTCTCGACTCCCCACAACTGTCACAATTCTGAGAACAATACTTGTGACTTCATCCCCACATACTTCCCAATGGCGTTGATAAAAGTGGGCAAGAGAACCATCAGGCCCTGGGGCTTTTGAAGGGAACATCTGGAATGGGGTTGCTTTAACATCCTCTTTAGTGTATGGCGCACATAGACTTGCATTCGTCTCGGCTGTCACAATGCACTGCACATGGTCCAACACCGCATCTATGTTATGCACACCTTCAGAAAGGTATAAAGACTCATAGAAATGAGTTGCAAGGCTCTTCAGCTCCTCCGTATCAGAAATCTCCACCCCTAAGGAGTTTTGCAGCGCCTTGATCATATTCTTTAGTTCTATTAATCGTTCGTTTATCTTTAGTTCTCCATGGGTCGGGCCAACTCTGGAGGGGTCATTCTTGAGCTCCTCGAGGCTCAGCTTGTGCTTCTTTATTTCTCTATGGACACTTCCAAAGGTGTCGTGATTCCAACGGCCTAGGTCTTTTGCTACATCTTGCTTCCAAATTGGCCGCCAAGGCCACCGACTCCTCAGAGCAACAACCCTTCTTCGCCTCCACCTCACCGGTCTCCAACGCAACCGTCGTCTTCGCCACCTCACCAGTCTCCAACGCAATTGTCGTCTTTGCCGCCTCACCAGTCTCCAGCCCAGCCATCTCCACCGCCGCATCAGCCGTCTCCGTTCACTGAGGATCAGAGCAAAAAGCGGAAACGTACTACCACTAATAGTGGCGGCAGAAAGGGGTTCAAATCACCGAAAAGTAAGGTGTCGCCCCTCTCAAAAGTACCTCATAAGGATATGGAGATGAGACCTTGGGACTATACCGGAGAGGAAAATGAGAAGAGGGCACACGCCCAACATCAACAGTGGAAGGCTGACATGGCTAACAAGAAGAAGCCGAAAGAGTTAGAGTTCCCGGTCACCCTAGAAGATCACGCCGCGAGGTGAAAATGCTGAATACCCTTGCAGACCGCCTGCCACCGTTTCTAGCAGACTATGAACGCTCTATTCTCAAGTCGGGTGAGGCAAAATGCAGCGGTTGAAGAGTAGTACGTCGAGCGGGAAATCAGTTGTCCAGCTCGGTCAACAGAAAAACCAATCGTTTCCCCCGCTCAAAGTGTATTCCGATAAAGAGGTGTGCTCAAGAGGAGCTGCGGTCTAGCAGAGGAATGATGAAACAGCTGGTATCGATCCCGAGTTTGTTGCATTGTACGGAGAAGCGGCCAAGGCTCATGGCATGTCTATTGCCGAGTACTTAGAGAACAATATACATGATTTCGCTGATCTAGTATATCGGTACCGGCACGGGGCTCCTCTCGTAGAACCTGAGTTAGTCAAGGAGCTACCAACAAAAATGCGAAGATTGCATAACTGGTACATGCGAGCATCTGCTGCACAACAAAGCTGGATTTACGTTGCATATAAAAACGAGCATTTCGGGCATGGAGAAGGCGTGCTAATGATTGAACTCGACGAATTATTTCAGTTATACAAACAAGACGCCCTCGACAAAGCTATTATCTGTGCCTGTTGTTTGTAAGTATTATTAATTTATGTCATTAAGTCTTACTCAGCTCGTTCATTGCATGTATAATCTTACTCATCACTATATTAATTTTGCAGAATGGAGATCCTAGAATGCAAAAGAGGATAAATCTATGACAGTGGGTTCAATGACACATATTTCATTCATGAGAAAAGTCTCGAACTGGATCCCCGCGAGACAGAGAATAACTTGGTACAAGGGTTAAGGTTTTCCGGTACCAAAAGGGAAATACTATTTCCTTACAACTTCTAGTGAGTGTTACTATCTTGTACACACATTATATTTTTGCTCACTTGATGTTATTAAGTGTACAATTGACTCGTTATGCGTGTGCAGATTCCACTTTATTCTTTTAATCATTGTACCTGACGATGCAGTAGTAAAAGTCATGGACTCGAAACGCAAACCCCTCGCTGATTGGGCGAACATGCAGGAATGCCTCCAGAGGTAATTTCAATCATTATAGCACTATATCGACAACTTTTCGTTCATTTTCTGATAGCAAGTAATTAATATAGAACTCCTTTACTCATTTCCTTTTCTTGGCAGGGCTTGGAAACGGTTCATCGCCAAGTGTCGGGGTGCTTGGAAGCCAGAGCTTACATTTACCCAATTAGATGTAAGTACTACTAGCTAGATCCGGGGTTTTGAAAGGTTTGACCAAACATTCAGATGTGCATAACTAATTCAAAAAAATCTAAAAAATGAAAAACCAGCGCATATAGTCTTGTTATGTTACATAGTTATGATATAAAATAACAAACTTGATGTAATAATCTTTGAATGAAAAAACCTTCACAAATTGGACTATCTCGACTCAGGTTGCATAGAGTTCAAAAGAGTGAGAAGAGGGTTTCAGGTTTTGAAAATTCAAAAAATCAGAAAACCTCACCTTAGCTTCATTTTGGAGTGACTAAGGAGGATCTGAAGTTATTTTTGCATTTAAAATTTTTAAACTTCTTTTGTTGCTCACTTTATATTAAAGGGTGTTTTTTCAAAAATAAATTAATAATACGAGTACTTATTCAAAAAAAGTGAGACTTCGTATTGATCCTATATAGGTATAATATAAGCTAAGAAAATATTTTTGGGTGATTTTGAGATGGTTGAAAAAAAAACTTGCTTAGAAATGGGGTCGTTTTCCGTTACTTTGGAGCTTGTTTGGACAACATTTTCAGTGACTATGAGTTGGACTTCGCAAAAAGGGTTGGATTTATGAACTAAAGTGCATAGTAATATAAAAAATAGTGCAACATCACAAAACAAATAAATGAACTCCAAAAATATTGGAGAAAGGTTCAAATATGAATGTCGGTTCAAATTTGAATTTTATTTTTGAGTCAAATCAACATCATAGCGCATAAGTTTTACATCAAAGAACATAGGTTTTCACATCAAGCGCCAAAACTGTGTGGTTTAGATGAATTTTATGTAGGCTGGATTATATTTCAATGCCAATTGATTTAACAAAATTACCAAAAAAATGGGAGGCCAGGGGCTCGAACCTAGGACCTCAGGTAGAAGTGCTGCGAGCAATGCCAATGGGATAGTAATAGGAACTTGTCATGTTACTACTATTAATCTACTACTTCTCTGTTTAGTGGTAGCATGCTGCGTGCGACCGTGCTGCCCATTTGCAAGCGGTGGCCGTTTCGGTTTCCGAGGCTGTTGTAAATGATGACATGACCACACACTGCCCTCCGTAACTTCGCAGTACTCATCACCCACCGCCCATCTCCTCCTACACAGAAACTGCCGCCCTCCGTCTCTTCGCACTCCCAATCTCCTCCCACACGACGCAACCGCCGGCGCCATGGACGCTAGCATTGGCTGTCAGAAGGCCGTGCAAGATCTCGCCGGCGATAACGAAGAGATACGCGAGCAGCTTTGGGAAATCATGGGCTGGTTCCCAAGCATCGAGATGATGCGCAACCACGTGCGTGGCCTGATCAAGGTCATGCGAGAGGACGAGAAGGTCTGTGCCTTCCCCCGGCTACTGTGTTCCACCTTCCGCCGTCATCCTTTGGGCAATGAGGGAGGTGCAGCGTTCCACCAACCCGAAGCAGCGCGCAAGGTGGTGGATGTACCGCTCCTCGAAGATGACGACACCGCAGCCGGATCCTACACGTCTTGCCTCGAGGACGGAGAGGGTCACCAACGCTGTCCTCGCGCTGCCGGCGGCCGTCCACGAGCCTGATGTGCAGATCATTCCGAAGTCTTCACTGCCAAAAAGAAGAAGGTGGTTAAGCAGGAGGTGCTGGATGAAGCGGGGGACAAGGAGAAGAAGAAGAAGAGGGAGCGAAAGAAGAAGGTGATGGGTGTGGTGCGCCGCTCAGAGCGCCTCAAGAAGCTGCAGAACAACTGAAGTACTGCAGACCCCGTTAGGTATGCTCATATATTACAACATATAAGTTATAAGTAATGGAATTTGTAATCTGGTTAGGTATGCTGCTACATTTCAACATATAAGTTAGAAGTATTTTTACTTTCGGTATGAACTGATGTGAACTGGATGGGAAGTACTCTATTATGTTAGAAGTACTGGTAACTGATGGGAACTGGATATTATGTTGCTATATTTCTCTCTGTTGCAGTGTGCATGTTGTTTGATGGTAAGTGAATTTTAGGTAAACTGTCCAAAATTCAGTTAAGTTACTGAATTTTAGATAAACTGTCCAAAATTCAGTTAAGTTACTGAATCTTAACATAAAAGTCATTACATGTCCCAGATAGCATAGGTTCTCAAACCACATGACACTACCCCAAAATATACACCTACCGTGCACGACATTTCAAGGCCAGCTATATATATATAGGCCTAATACTTAACACACACATATTGAACTTCACTCATCCACTATTGCTTTGATCCTCTCCGGCTTATCTTTGGTGCAATGCCCAACTTTTAGCAGATCAGCAATCGGATACTCCAGCTTCTTCTTCTCTTCCTTAATTAGGTCCCTGTCCACCTGCACTTCCCCTGTTTTGTCAGAACAGGAACCTCCCCTGTTTTGTCAATGGCGGGTAGCGACAGTGTAAGCTACAGTCACTACCAAATCGAGTTCGATAACAGCTAAAAGAGAAAAGAAGGCGGCATTACCGATTTGAAGCACTGTCTCCTCGCTCCATCTAATTCAACCCCCGCGCTCCTAACCAATTGAGATTCTAAATCGCCAAGAAACGGGAGAAACAGAGCATGAGGCCACATATCTATCAAAAATTCTGGGAAATGGGACTAGGGTTTCGAAAATACTCACTCGCAATAGCTCTGCCGCTGCCGAGAAAGGCGCTCCACCATCGCGGAGAAGAAACTGCTGCCTTTGCCGGAGAAGATGCTCACGGCGGCGCCGCTCGCCCAGTCCAACACGGCCACACAATCATCGGTCGAGTAATGGACGGTTGACTCTTGAAGACGTGGCCCTGGGTGGACCCACCAGTCAAAGCACATAACCACAATGTCCTAACCAAATCTCAGCCAAACTAACAGCTAGCTAGCCCCGTAAACGGGTTGGCTTGACCTATTTCTGCGTTGGGAGATGTCGCATGAGTGCCGTTACAACCAACGACGTCGCATGAGAGACAATTCAACTGAACGACGTCACATGGGAGCGATTCGCCCATATATAAATAGCATTGATGTCATGAACAATAGCAAATCATCTCTCTTCGTCTAGCTTACAAAACACGGACACCGTGTAAAGTAGGAAGGGACACACTCGATGGCATGCAAGCCAACTAGTAGGACCTAATAACTAGCACTTGGACGTGTGAAATGTACGTAATGTAGTAGTACAAATTTAAACTCAAAATTACGGTATTATCCTAACACGTAGCTGGCTAGCTACCTCCTCTGGGAGAAGAGAAGCTTATGGATTCAAACTGAGGGTGTGGAGGCGAATCGAAGAAGGCATGTGACACGATGCTCTCGCTGAATAGCAAGAAGGTGGGTTCTGAGGACTCGAACATTACATCCTCGTGCATCTTCTTGTCTTTGAGATTGTACAATCTAGCCACATCGCAATTGCTACTTCCAATGAGGATGGTGCCGCTTCCAACGGAGAGTACCATATTCATCGTCACAGCGTTGCTGACACCCAACATTGTGACCCGATGGCGTAGCATCCAGGTCTCCGCCTTGTAGTCTTGCAACACCCAGATGTCCAGCGATGTGACGCTTTGCATAGCGGCGACGCAGAGCTCGCCGTCTAGCTCAAACAAGCTCCGGCTTGTGGTAGTAGTATCGCCGCCGGCTCGCTCCGGCGGCCGCGACATGAGGCGGAACGTCTCGGAAACCGTGTGGAACGCCAGCATCTTGCCGGTGCGGGTAGCTTCCGAGTGAAGAGAGAACCAATGGAGGATGCCGCGGTGAGCCACAGGAACCTCATACCGGGGCCAGGTGGTGGGTAGGTCTACTGGAGTTGGAGCGCGCCCCAGTCGTCGAGGCAGGGTGCTGCCAGTGGACAGGATGTAGTAGGACTGCTCCGTGTGGCGCCTGGCTTGATCCGTTTCTCCTTGTACGCAATGGCACAAGAGACGATACTCGTTGGACGGGCTGTGCAAGTAAAAGCCGCAGGCAAAGGCGTTGAAGCACGGCTGTGGAACCAACGGCGGCAAGCTGGCCGACTGTCTGGTCATCGGGTTGCAGATGATGAAGCGGCTGCGGCCGTGTCGTGGCTCCAACACCAGCAGGCCATCGAGAGAATACAATACTCGGCACCAGCCTTTGCTGGTTCGGTTGCAAAGAAAGCGGATCGGCCTCGACCTCGGCCTCGGATCAAGAGGTATACGCATGGTTTTCACTGCCAAGGAGCCAGGTCCATAATGGCTCCAGGGGAGGATGATCATCTCGCGCGTGCAGCTAGCCGCGTGGGCAGCGTGAGCGGAGAGGAAGGAGCCGTCGGTGGTGATGCGGCGCCATCTCTTGCACACGGCGCGGCAGCGGAGCACCGACTTGGACGGGAGGCGGACAAGGATCTCCACGAGGACGTCGTCGCACAGGCCCAAACCACCCGCCGCCGTCTCCATCTATCTCTTCTTCTCTTCTTAACTTTTGTGCAGTTGTGCACCTTCGTTCCCCTGTCGCCCAGTAAAGAAGTTGCCGCGTCGATCCGATCTTACCGTCTCTCCATGTCGAACAGAGCCGCTGCAGCCTATATATATAATCTATACAAAGAGAGGAGGCCGGGCGCCGTACGTGGATTTGCCTACGTACGTATTTGAGTATGGGTGCTTTAGCAGAATCATTGTCGGAGACGGACACGATCTGCGGATAAACCGGTTTGGCGTCGATCAAGCGCTCAATCAGCGCAAACAAAATTCGAGTTTGCACTACAGGAGAAACATATTTCACCTTATTTTTTTTTTTTGAAAAATAGGATGACCCCGTCCTCTACATCAGGGCCATGTATATACATCCATTTTATTAATTATTTGTCAAGACGTTATACAAAATAATACATTAATAAGTTTGAATCTATCACATTGACAACATTTGTCATTATTCGTATGAACTTAATTTTTTTTTTGAGACAACATCACGAAACTTTATTGAGACGTCACATTGTTAACAGGGACGGATGGTAGATTCCCGGGGTGTCCTAACCAGATATGGCGGCCACCCCCGAGAGATAAAGCATGCTTTGCTACGCTGTGAGCCTCAAAATTTGAGCTCCTAATGGCGAGGGCCAGAGCTTCTCTAATGGCGAGGGCTTCAAGTGTCGGAGGGTCCACAGTATCTCGGAAGGAAAGAGTGGAGGCTCCCATGAACATTCCGTTCTGTCCCGACAGATGACCCCTACAACACCAAATCCATGTCTTGACACTGCAACATCCACATTCAGTTTTGCATTGCCACTGACAGGGGCAAGCCAAGCCGACGGTCTAACCTTGGCAGGTACAGCAGCCACATGGTAGTTTGGCGTTGGATAGCTGAAGCTCAGACAAATAGCTTGATACGAAAGTATTCACCGAATGCGAAGGTTGAAACAAATTCTCATGGACTGCCTTCCGCCTGATACCCCAAAGAGCCCACATCGTCACAACCAGCCGATCGAAGAGTTCTTGGGAAAGTAGATCATGGATTGCGAACAGCCATTCTTTCGGGTTCTCCTCCTGTCTCTCGACCATGTGTTGCACCAGCTCCTCAGGAGCCAGAGCCCATACACTCGCCGCCATAGGTCATGTTATCAACATGTGCTTCCAGGTATCCACCGCCCCACATAGGGGGCAAGAATCCTTCGTCGCCATCTGCCGGTGTTTTAGAACTGAACCCGTTGGCATGGAAAGTCTCGCAAGACGCCATAAGAACACCTTTAGTTTGGAGGGTACCTGTAGGTGCCAAATCATAGACCATCTGATGGTTTCATCCCGGTCATATGACGTGCCACCTGCCTCATGCAGCCAAGCCCCCCGACTATGTTTAGTCCTGAGAATCATTCGATACACCGAACGAATGCTGAAGCGTCCGCGGGCCTCCTCGTGCCACGCCCAGAAATTTACCACTCGCCGCGTGCAAATTGGTATTCGAAGAATAGCCTCTGCATCAAAAGGAGTGAATGCAGTTCGGACTACATCCTCCTTCCAACTCGCGCTTGAGACATCGATAAGTTGTGCAACTGTCTCTGGGGGTTCGAAACAAGGGTTGCAATGGGACTTTTGAAGTTATCCCTAGGTATCCAATTGTGATGCCATATATGCGTAGTACATCCATCACCAATACGCCATATGATTCCTTGTGCCAAGATGTTCCGGCCATCGAGAATCGCTCGCCATATTTGGGACGGGTGAGCTCCTAGCTCGGCCTCAAGCAAATAGCAATTGGGGAAGTAGACAACCTTCAAAATTCGGGCACTCAAGGAAGAACAGTCCGTTAGTGTGAGCCATGCCTACCTCTCTAGAAGTGCAAGGTTGAAAATCTCCAAGTCTCGAAACCCCATGCCTCCCAGATGTTTCGGCAAGGTCATGGTATCCCATGCAGCCCAACTGGTCTTCGTCCTACCTTGCTTAGATCCCCACCACAATTGTCGTATGATCGACGTGATGTTCTCGCATAAACCCCGAGGTAGTCTCAAACATTCCATTGAGAAAACAAGCATTGCTTGAGCGACCGACTTTATCAAAACTTCCTTACCAGCTGATGAGAGCAGCTTGGCCATCCACCCCTTGATCTTTTCCCAAACACGATCACACATGTATTTGAAAGTTCCGTTCTTCGAGTGGCCAACTGTCACGCCCAAGATGCGTGTAACGACCAAGATGCGGTCCTTTCCGATCTGGGGGTCGAGGCCCCCGAATAGGAAAGAAGCGCATCTAAGTGTTTTGCAAGCAAGTAAACATAGCACATGATAATAAATAAAGTAGACAATCTGGGATTCAACTGTCTTCTTATTAAAATACAGAGTACAACGCAGATACAAACAAGGTAGTTCCGGTACGGACTACAAAACAAGGAAAATGCTATGCTACCCGCTGCAGGCCCACGATCACGACCACGGCTCAGTCCTCTGGATAGTTCACGTAAAGGCGATCTGTCTCCTCGTCGTACTGCCACGCCAACTGGGTGCTGTCGGGATCATCTGCCTCAGGGGTACCTGTACCTGCTAGGAGTTTCGGAGGAATCCGTGAGTCACGGGGACTCAGCAATCTAAGACCTTGGTGCCAGAACTAGTCATGTTATTGGGTAAGGAAGGGGTGAGGTGTTTCAGGCTGCTGCATCCTAAGGTTGAATAAGTGGCTAGCATACGCAAAGGAGAAGTGACAGTGTTCTATACTAACGATCGTGAATACTTGATCAGAAAGTGATCCTGAACACCTACCTACGGCATTCATAACCCCACCGTGTTCCCGATCGAAGAGAGATCTTCGAAGGGACAGTCACGGTTACGCACACAGTTGGCATGTTTTATTAGTTTATGTTTAAGTTTTCTAATACCGGATGTTAACAAAATATTCCAAGTTGCCACATAACCGCGGGCACGGCTTTCCGAAAGATTAAACCCTGCAGGGGTGCTCCAACTAGTCCATCACAAACGAACACAGGCCGCAAAGTCATCCTCTATCACGAATCTCGTGATCTCGTCGGATTCCTTAGAGGAAAGCCTCAACTCTGGGGAAAACCAAAGCTTTACCGGAATTCCTATACGCAAGATATACCACTAAGGTAAGACAAGGCTAGCAGGACCTCCCGACGTGTCGACGACCCTGATAAGAGCCGCATATCTCAGTCTCAGGACACGCCGGATGAGCGATGGTTACCACGCCAAAACTCCGAGTTGCCCCGGGGAGCGTAATAAGCTGCTCTGGTTTGGTCCAACACTCATGAGGAGCACTGGCCCGAGTTGTTGATTAAGAAACCTCGGGGTAGCTATTCCCTATGCAGTTTATTATTAAGTGATTAGCAAATAGTACCAATGTTGGGTCCTGCCGGACAAGCCTTAACACTACGCGATTTATCAAGGGGGTCCCCATAACAACCCCGATCGTGTTAGGAGCGATCATTATGGAATCAAACACCGGTAACCGGTAACTAAGGCGGCAATAACGGAACAAGACACCCGGCAAAAGGCTAGGCCTCCCGTCATTTACCAAATATATAGATACATTAATTAAATAACAGAAATTAATATAATGATATCAAGCTCATGGCAACTCATGAGTTATAAACACCTGCAACTAACAATGCTAACATTAGTAGCTGAGCAAGCCTACCTAGCCATGCAAATTTGCTAGGAAAGAGTAAGGTGTTTGGGCTCATGGCATATGAAGAGGCAATATATTTTCAGTGGTAGGCAGCGAGCAATAACGTGGAATCGAAACTAACATAACAAGTCTAGATATGGGATCAAGGTCATGTCATCTTGCCTGTGATATCCTCAGCTTGGAATGGTTCTGGATCGTCCTGCACGTACTCTCCTGACTCCACGTAATCGGTCTCCGCTCCCGGTGCTACCCAACACAAAAATAACAGCCAATGAACAGCAGCACCACAAAATGCAACAATCACATGATGCATGAGATGAAAGTTGAGCATGCACCACTATTTTTAACACTAGCACAAGCAAGATAAACTACAACAAGTTCCTGGACAGAACTTTGCACTAAACTATTTGGACATGCATGGGAATGATATGAACAGATGCAGCTCGTAAAAAGGTGCAAAACCATGTAAAGAACTTTGCAAACGGAGCTACGGATCAACGGGAATCAACGAAACACGATATGAAGCCCTGCGTGAAAGATTCATCACCACACACACAATTGGCACAAATCTGGTGTTCCCAGGTTGCCAAGACACATATTAATCCAACATGAATGAAATGGAGCAAGGTAGAACACCCCAACTACAATTGAACACAAACTTTGAACAAAAAGTCAAAACTACGCAATCTGCCAGTTTCTGCATCTTAGCTGTTTGTGAGCAACATGCAACATAGCTACAGGTCTTTAAATATGACAAATAATATATGTGGCTGTTGCCAACCAAGAACACTACAAGCTCCAGCAAGAATCACAGCAAAAGGAATTAAACTCTAGAAGATACAAGGCCACAAACTTTCCCAAAACCATCAGTTCTCAGGGACTTAGTGAAAATTCCTGCACCTGAGTTTCTGTTTCTCTTCTGAAGCTTTTTGACAGCAATCAAAACGCAAGATACTGGACTCCAAATGACTTGAAAATTGACAGGAAGCTTCACAAACATACCAGGTTCAAAACACTAGCACTGAACTAAGTCCAGTTCTCCACATAATGACCAGAACAACCTTGTCTACAGGGGAAGAAAATGTTTTCAGCATCCCAGACTTAGTGAAATTTTCAGAGTTCAAAATCTGGAATTTTTTTACAGCCACATGCCCACTTTGTCTAGACATAGTTTGCACACACATGTTCCCAAGAGGTGTTTGACACCACTATGGTGTTGAGTACAAACCCCTACAACTAACACACCAAAACCCATGCCTTTGGGCTCCATCTATATCATGGAAACAAAGCCCAAACTTCCAACAAAATGAAAATGCAAATCCATAAGGTATGCTTTTAAGATGACAACTACATAGGAGGGTTTCATGTGCACAATGACAAAGTGACATGGGGGTTTGAACCCCATGTT
This sequence comes from Hordeum vulgare subsp. vulgare, assembly GCF_904849725.1. Lineage (NCBI taxonomy): Eukaryota > Viridiplantae > Streptophyta > Magnoliopsida > Poales > Poaceae > Hordeum > Hordeum vulgare. The sequence continues at coordinate 648,924,212 of NC_058519.1, read as the reverse complement.
TGTGTCATGCACATCAACAACTCCAACACACACAATTCCACTCAAGCACTAGCATCAAGCTCACACATAAGAAATCTTTGTCTAACAAGAGAGTATGCACACCTCCCACATATGGGCATGTGATGGTGCACACTCTCACAAGCATCACTAGGATCTTCCTAGTATTCATGTCACCATCAATATGCAAACTACCACAACAATCCACACCCTCACATGCTAACATACATAGCTATCTAGTGCTACCCTTCACCTCAAGACATGTGATGAGGGGGAGGCACCCACACCCCACTATATCAAAGCAAGCTAATAAAACTACCAGATCCCTTAGCCCACACTAAAGATCACAAGCTAGGGCTTTGCAAGAGTAGCTAGGGCAACTAATCAGCTCCACACACTACACCCATATTTAACAAGGCATCTAGCATCATGCCCTAATCAAGGTTGGCTCCTCATCACCAAGGTACAACCACTATAAGCATCACCGGCTAGCAAAACTATTTATCACCCCTAGTATGTAAAACATACTCACAACTAAATCTATACCACTATTCTAGCAGGAACAGGAGCAATCACCACTGCGTAGGAGTGTTTAAAATAAAAACAACAGGGAACAAAAACTGAAAGACACAAGTGTAGGAGTTCGGACACAGAAATAAAAAGGCAGGGAGAAAAAAAACAAAAGCAAAAAAAACAATAGATCAGGGGCTGCTGGGATTCGATCCCAGACCCTGGTGTCCAGCACCACCTACTCACGCCACTTCGCTGCGGCACTACTTGTTGACATGAGAAGGAGAGATGCAAGGTAAGGTGACGGCAGGCCCTCTGATGCAAATAAACCATCCAGATCCACAAAAGAAAGGCGCCGAGGGGGGGACTCGATCCCTAGACCTCTCATCAGGCGCATGCATATGACCGAGAGAAACTACCACCAGGCTACGAACCCGAGTCTGGCTAAGGCTAGAAGGTAAAGCAGAAACACACGCATCTCACGAGAAGCATCCCGCCGGCGGCCGGACCCGAGGACGCTGGCGGCGCCACTCCCGGCCACCACCGGCAGGGGAAACCAACAGCGGGGCCCGCGGGACTCTCGGGGGATCCATTTTCTCCCTGAGCGCGGGAAAAGTACTCCGCTTGGCTGCCGGAACTGCAACTGCCGGAACTTCATGCCCGCCTGGGAGCACGCGACAGAGAACCTGACGGGCCTCCCTGCTGGCGCTGCCGAGCTGCACTTTCGACGACGAGGGGGGTCCTTTGGGCACGGCGCTGCTGCCGAGAGGGGGGGAGGAAGCCCCAGCTACAACCCCTACATCTAACAGCAACAAACTAAACTCTCGAACTCTGCACGTACACACAATAACAGACTCCTGACGAACGGCGACAGAGAAGACGACGACCCCGCCGCGGATCTGGACCGGACCGAGGAGGAGGAAGCACTGGGCGGCGGGCCTCACCTTGGGGAGAAGAGGGGGCGCCGGACGGGACGGAGGAACGCCGGAGGCGAAGAAGAGGAGCTGACGCAGTTCGCCCGGTTCGCCCCGTTGACGGGGACGAGCTCGACGGGGGGGGGGGGCTCCTCGGGGTCCTAGCGTCGGGAATGGGACGGAGGAAGCCGCCCGGAGCCCCCGGACATGGCGGCCGGTGCCGGAGACGACGGATCGGCGGTTGACGAAGGAGGCGCTGCACTCTTTCTCTCTCTGCTTCCTCTCTGTTACTTACCAGGGAAGAACGAGGGCAGGAGGACTCTGGCGGCGCTGGGGAAAAACGGAGTGGGAACCCTAGGGCGTAGGGAGGGGGTCCCGGACTCCTCTTTAACGTCTCGGGAGGCGAGCTCGAGCCGCTGGATCAAAGAGAGAGTGATCGAGAGGTGGAGCGCGCGTCGTACAGGGGTGACGTCGGGAGGAAGAAGGAGCGCTCGCCAGTGGGCTCTGTCGCCAGGGGTGGAGTCCAACTGGGCCAGCACGGGAGAAAGCTTAATGGGCCAGGGAAAGAATTAGCTACCCAGGGAAGGAAAGGAAAAAATCTATTATCCAAAATAACTACTGGGTTAAAAAAATAAAAGGAGGATCCTGTTAGACCTAAGAAATAATGGCCCAGTAGGGAAAAATAGACAAGCAATATTTGGTGATGTTTGAAGTAAATGCAAAACAGTAATTAAGCTACTGTTTTGAATTTATTTGCACCACTAAAGTCAAGGAATCAAACCAGAAAAATTGCACCCCCTCACAAGCACATTTTATCACACCACTAGACATTTTAGAATCATCTTTGGGAAGAAGGAATTTTGACAAGAATAAAAATAGGAGGGAAAAGGAGTTAAAAGGCAAGAGCTTACAAAGGCTAGCACACCCTCTTGCATCACACACACCATTATCACATGCATCACAAGGTAGTGCAACACCACCATTTAATGCTAGCAAGATCACATGCACTCACACACCCCAACACTACTCCCATTAGACTCAAATGCAACATGATCATGGCATGCAATCATAAGTATGGCAAGGAATGATATGTAATTCATGCATGCAAGGGAAGTAAGCACTAGGGAACACACATGAATTCATGGCACAAAATGATATCATCAAGATCTCTGACAAGGTGGCCCCCACATGGAAGGTTACAAGAAGGGAAAGTCCTACACTTGGGGCATTACAAACTCTCCCACACTACAAAGAAGATCTCGACCCCGAGATCTAAGACTGAAAGAAATCGGGAAATTCGGAACGGAGGTGATCCTCGCGTTCCCACGTAGCCTCTTTATCGGAATGGTGTGACCACTGCACTTTGAGAAACTTGACAGACTTGTTACGGGTCTTGCGCTCAGTCGCCTCGAGAACCGCAACTGGATGCTCGCGATAAGAGAGGTCAGGCTGGAGATCGATATCCTGAAGATGCACGGTGCGCTCGGGGTTCTTGAAACACCTCCGAAGCTGAGAAACATGGAACACATCATGGACATTAGAAAAGGTTGACGGAAGCTCGAGCTGGTACGCGAGGTCACCCCTCTTGCCAACCACTCTGAACGGACCAACGAAACGAGGCGCAAGCTTGCCTTTGATGCCAAAACGCTGCATACCCTTCATAGGCGACACCTTGAGGTAGACAAAATCATCCAGCTCATACGACATGTCACGGTGCTTGCTATCGTAATAGCTCTTCTGACGGGACTGCGCTGCTCTGAGGTTGTCACGAATGATCCGACACATCTCCTCAGCTTCTTCTATCATATCATTGCCAAGGATCTGACGCTCGCCTGTCTGGGACCAGTTGAGCGGAGTACGACACTTCCTGCCATAGAGAATCTCAAACGGAGCCTTGCCAGAGCTAGCTTGATAACTGTTGTTATACGAGAACTCCGCGAAAGGCAGACAATCCTCCCACTTCATGCCAAACGAGATAACGCAGGCTCTCAGCATGTCTGCAAGAACTTGATTCACTCTCTCCACTTGACCACTAGTCTGAGGATGGAACTGTTGGGGAACATCGCATGGGAAACAAAAATTTTCCTACGCGCACGAAGACCTATCATGGTGATGTCCATCTACGAGAGGGGATGAGTGATCTACGTACCCTTGTAGATCGTATAGCAGAAGCGTTAGAGAACGCGGTTGATGTAGTGGAACGTCCTCACGTCCCTCGATCCGCCCGCGAACAATCCCGCGATCAGTCCCACGATCTAGTACCGAACGGACGACACCTCCGCGTTCAGCACACGTACAGCTCGACGATGATCTCGGCCTTCTTGATCCAGCAAGAGAGACGGAGAGGTAGAAGAGTTCTCCGGCAGCGTGACGGCGCTCCGGAGGTTGGTGATGATCTTGTCTCAGCAGGGCTCCGCCCGAGCTCCGCAGAAACGCGATCTAGAGGAAAAACTATGGAGGTATGTGGTCGGGCAGCCGTGAGAAAGTCGTCTCAAATCAGCCCTAATTGCTCCATATATATAGGAGGAGGGAGGGGGACCTTGCCTTGGGGTCCAAGGGACCCTCAAGGGGTCGGCCGAGCCAAGGGGGGGAGGACTCCCCCCCCAAACCGAGTTGGACTTGGTTTGGTGGGAGGAGTCCCCCTCCCTTCCCACTTCCTCCCTCTTTTTTTTTATTTTCCTTTGATTTCTTTTTCTTGGCGCATAGGCCCCCTTGGGGCTGTCCCACCAGCCCACTAAGGGCTGGTGTGTCTCCCCAAAGCCTATGGGCTTCCCCGGGGTGGGTTGCCCCCCCGGTGAACTCCCGGAACCCATTCGTCATTCCCGGTAACTCCGAAAACCTTCCGGTAATCAAATGAGTTCATCCTATATATCAATCTTCGTTTCCGGACCATTCCGGAAACCCTCGTGACATCCGTGATCTCATCCGGGACTCCGAACAACATTCGGTAACCAACCATATAACTCAAATACGCATAAAACAACGTCGAACCTTAAGTGTGCAGACCCTGCGGGTTCGAGAACTATGTAGACATGACCCGAGAGACTCCTCGGTCAATATCCAATAGCGGGACCTGGATGCCCATATTGGATCCTACATATTCTACGAAGATCTTATCGTTTGAATCTCAGTGCCAAGGATTCATATAATCCCGTGTGTCATTCCCTTTCTCCTTCGGTATGTTACTTGCCCGAGATTCGATCGTCAGTATCCGCATACCTATTTCAATCTCGTTTACCGGCAAGTCTCTTTACTCGTTCCGTAATACAAGATCCCGCAACTTACACTAAGTTACATTGCTTGCAAGGCTTGTGTGTGATGTTGTATTACCGAGTGGGCCCCGAGATACCTCTCCGTCACACGGAGTGACAAATCCCAGTCTTGATCCATACTAACTCAACTAACACCTTCGGAGATACCTGTAGAGCATCTTTATAGTCACCCAGTTACGTTGCGACGTTTGATACACACAAAGCATTTCTCCGGTGTCAGTGAGTTATATGATCTCATGGTCATAGGAATAAATACTTGACACGCAGAAAACAGTAGCAACAAAATGACACGATCAACATGCTACGTCTATTAGTTTGGGTCTAGTCCATCACGTGATTCTCCCAATGACGTGATCAAGTTATCAAGCAACACCACCTTGTTCATAATCAGAAGACACTGAATATCATCGATCAACTGGCTAGCTAACTAGAGGCATGCTAGGGACGGTGTTTTGTCTATGTATCCACACATGTAAATGAGTCTTCATTCAATACAATTATAGCATGGATAATAAACTATTATCTTGATACAGGAATTATAATAATAACTATACATTTATTATTGCCTCTAGGGCATAATTCCAACAGTCTCCCACTTGCACTAGAGTCAATAATCTAGCCTTCACATCACCATGTGAATTACATTGTAATAAATCTAACACCCATACATTTCTGGTGTCGATCATGTTTTGGCCGTGGAAGAGGTTTAGTCAGCGGGTCTGCTACATTCAGATCCGTGTGCACCTTGCATATATTTACGTCCTCCTCCTCGACGTAGTCGCGGATGAGGTTGAAGCGTCGTTTGATGTGTCTGGTCTTCTTGTGAAACCTTGGTTCCTTTGCCAGGGCAATGGCACCAGTGTTGTCACAGAACAAGGTTATTGGATCCAGTGCACTTGGCACCACTCCAAGATCCGTCATGAACTGCTTCATCCAGACACCCTCCTTAGCCGCCTCCGAGGCAGCCATGTACTCTGCTTCACATGTAGAATCTGCTACGACGCTTTGCTTGGAACTGCACCAGCTTACTGCACCCCCATTAAGAATAAATACGTATCCGGTTTGCGACTTAGAGTCGTCCGGATCTGTGTCAAAGCTTGCATCGACGTAACCTTTTACGGCGAGCTCTTCGTCACCTCCATACACGAGAAACATCTCCTTAGTCCTTTTCAGGTACTTCAGGATATTCTTGACCGCTGTCCAGTGATCCACTCCTGGATTACTCTGGAACCTACCTGCCATACTTATGGCCAGGCTAACATCCGGTCTAGTGCGCAGCATCGCATACATAATAGAACCTATGGCTGAAGCATAGGGGACGGAGCGCATATGCTCTCTATCTTCATCAGTTGCTGGGCACTGAGTCTTACTCAATCTCGTACCTTGTAAAACTGGCAAGAACCCTTTCTTGGACTGTTCCATTTCGAACCTCTTCAAAACTTTATCAAGGTATATGCTTTGTGAAAGTCCTATCAGGCGTTTTGATCTATCCCTATAGATCTTAATGCCTAGAATGTAAGCAGCTTCTCCTAGGTCCTTCGTAGAGAAACTTTTATTCAAGTAACCTTTTATGCTCTCCAAAAGCTCTACGTTGTTTCCAATCAGTAATATGTCATCCACATATAATATTAGAAACTCCACAGAGCTCCCACTCACTTTCTTGTAAATACAAGATTCTCCAACCACTTGTATAAACCCAAATGCTTTGATCACCTCATCAAAGCGTTTGTTCCAACTCCGAGATGCTTGCACCAGTCCATAAATGGATCGCTGGAGCTTGCACACCTTGTTAGCATTTTTAGGATCGACAAAACCTTCGGGTTGCATCATATACAACTCTTCCTTAAGGAAATCGTTAAGGAACGCCGTTTTGACATCCATCTGCCAGATTTCATAATCGAAAAATGCAGCTATTGCTAACATGATTCTGACGGACTTAAGCATCGCTACGGGTGAGAAGGTCTCATCGTAGTCAACTCCTGGAACTTGTGAAAAACCCTTTGCCACAAGTCGAGCTTTATAAACGGTCACATTACCGTCAGCGTCCGTCTTCTTCTTAAAGATCCATTTGTTCTGAATAGCCTTGCGGCCCTCAGGTAGTATCTCCAAAGTCCACACTTTGTTCTCATACATGGATCCTATCTCGGATTTCATGGCTTCTAGCCATTTGTTGGAATCTGGGCCCACCATTGCTTCTTCATAATTTGCAGGTTCATTGTTGTCCAACAACATGATTGATAAGACGGGATTACCGTACCACTCTGGAGCAGCGCGTGATCTCGTCGACCTGCGTGGTTCAACAGAAACTTGAACTGGAGTTTCATGATCATCATCATTAACTTCCTCCTCAACCGGCGTCGCAACGACAGAGGTTTCCCCTTGCCCTGCGCCACAATCCAGAGGGATGAGAGGTTCGACAACCTCGTCAAGTTCTATCTTCCTCCCACTCAATTCTCTCGAGAGAAACTCCTTCTCGAGAAAAGTTCCGTTCTTAGCAACAAACACTTTGCCCTCGGATTTGAGATAGAAGGTGTACCCAACTGTCTCTTTTGGGTAACCTATGAAGACGCATTTTTCCACTTTGGGTTCCAGCTTTTCAGGCTGAAGCTTTTTGACATAAGCATCACATCCCCAAACTTTAAGAAACGACAACTTTGGCCTTTTGCCATACCACAGTTCGTATGGTGTCGTCTCAACGGATTTTGATGGTGCCCTATTTAAAGTGAATGCAGTTGTTTCTAATGCATAACCCCAAAATGATAACGGCAAATCAGTAAGAGACATCATAGATCGCACCATCTCTAACAAAGTACGATTACGACGTTCGGACACACCATTACGCTGTGGTGTTCCAGACGGTGTTAACTGCGAAACAATTCCATATTGTCTTAAGTGAGCACCAAACTCGAAACTCAGATCATCACCCCCACGATCAGACCGTAGGAACTTGATCTTCTTGTTACGATGATTTTCCACTTCACTCTGAAATTGGTTGAACTTTTCAAATGTTTCAGACTTGTGCTTCATCAAGTAGACATAACCATATCTACTTAAATCGTCAGTGAAGGTGAGGAAATAACGATATCCGCCGCGTGCCTCCACGCTAATTGGACCACATACATCGGTATGTATGATTTCCAACAAGTCACTTGCACGCTCCATTGTTCCGGAGAACGGAGTCTTAGTCATCTTGCCCATGAGGCATGGTTCGCACGTGTCAAGTGAATAAAAGTCAAGTGACTCCAAAAGTCCATCAGCATGGAGTTTCTTCATGCGCTTTACACCAATATGACCCAAGCGGCAGTGCCACAAAAATATGGCGCTATCATTGTTTACTCAAATCTTTTGGTCTCAATGTTATGTATATGCGTATCGCTATCAAGATTCAATATGAACAATCCTCTCACATTCGGTGCATGACCATAAAAGATGTTACTCATAGAAATAGAACAACCATTATTCTCAGACTTAAAAGAGTAACCGTCTCGCAATAAACAAGATCCAGATATAATGTTCATGCTCAACGCAGGCACTAAATAACAATGATTTAAGTTCATCACTAATCCCGATGGTAGCTGAAGTGACACTGTGCCGACGGCGATTGCATCAACCTTGGAACCATTTCCTACGCGCATCGTCACTTCGTCTTTCGCCAGCCTTCGTCTATTCCGCGGTTCCTGTTTCGAGTTGCAAATGTGAGCAACATAACCGGTATCGAATACCCAGGCACTACTACAAGAGCCGGTTAAGTACACATCAATAACATGTATATCAAATATACCTGATTTTTCTTTGCCCGCCTTCTTATCTGCCAGATACTTGGGGCAATTGCGCTTCCAGTGACCCATACCCTTGCAATAGAAGCACTCTGTTTCAGGCTTAGGTCCAGCCTTGGGTTTCTTTGGCGGATTGGCAACAGGCTTGCCGCTCTTCTTCGAATTGCCCTTCTTGCCTTTGCCGTTTCTCTTGAAACTAGTGGTCTTGCTCACCATCAACACTTGATGCTCTTTACGGAGTTCAGACTCTGCGACTTTCAGCATCGCAAACAACTCGCCGGGAGACTTGTTCATCCCTTGCATGTTGTAGTTCAACACAAAGCCTTTATAGCTTGGCGGCAGTGATTGAAGGATTCTGTCAGTGATAGCTTCTTGCGGGAGTTCAATCCCCAGCTCAGCTAGACGGTTTGAGTACCCAGACATCTTGAGTACATGTTCACTGACAGACGAGTTTTCCTCCATCTTGCAAGCATAGAATTTATCGGAGGTCTCATACCTCTCGATCCGGGCGTTCTTCTGAAAGATAAACTTCAACTCCTGGAACATCTCAAATGCTCCATGACGCTCAAAGCGACGTTGAAGTCCCGGTTCTAAGCCATACAAGACTGCACATTGAACTATTGAGTAGTCCTCCTTACGTGCTAACCAAGCGTTCTTAACATCCTGATCAGCCGTAGCGGGTGGTTCATCTCCTAGCGCAGCATTAAGGACATAATCCTTCTTCCCAGCATGTAAGATTAGCTTAAGATTACGAGCCCAGTCTACAAAGTTGCTTCCATCATCTTTCAACTTAGCTTTCTCTAAGAACGTATTAAAATTCAGGATGACACTCGCGTGAGCCATGATCTACAACACAAATATATTCAAAGTGGACTTAGACTATGTTCAAGATAATTAGAGTTCAACTTAGTCAAATTATATGCTAAACTCCCACTCAAAAAGTACATCTCTCTAGTCATTTGAGTGGTTCATGATCCACTTACACTATCCCAAGTCCGATCATCACGTGAGTTGAGTATAGTTTCAGTGGTAAGCATCCCTATGCTAATCATATCAACTATATGATTCATGATCGACCTTTCGGTCTCATGTGTTCCGAGGCCATGTCTGCACATGCTAGGCTCGTCAAGCTTAACCCGAGTGTTCCGCGTGCGCAACTGTTTTGCACCCGTTGTATGTGAACGTTGAGTCTATCACACCCGATCATCACGTGGTGTCTCGAAACGACGAACTGTAGCAACGGTGCACAGTCGGGGAGAACACAATTTCGTCTTGAAATTTTAGTGAGAGATCACCTCATAATGCTACCGTCGTACTAAGCAAAATAAGGTGCATAAAAGGATTAAAATCACATGCAATTCATAAGTGACATGATATGGCCATCATCACGTGCTTCTTGATCTCCATCACCAAAGCACCGGCACGATCTTCTTGTCACCGGCGCCACACCATGATCATCCATCAACGTGTTGCCATCGGGGTTGTCGTGCTACTCATGCTATCACTACTAAAGCTACATCCTAGCAAAATAGTAAACGCATCTGCAAGCACATATGTTAGTATAAAGACAACCCTATGGCTCCTGCCGGTTGCCGTACCATCGACGTGCAAGTCGATATTTCTATTACAACATGATCATCTCATACATCCAATATATCACATCACATCGTTGGCCATATCACATCACAATCATACCCTGCAAAAACAAGTTAGACGTCCTCTAATTTTGTTGTTGCATGTTTTACGTGGTGACCAAGGGTATCTAGTAGGATCGCATCTTACTTACGCAAACACCACAACGGAGATCTATGAGTTGCTATTTAACCTCATCCAAGGACCTCCTCGGTCAAATCCGATTCAACTAAAGTTGGAGAAACCATCACTTGCTAGTCATCTTTGAGCAAAGGGGGTTACTCGTAACGATGAAACCAGTCTCTCGTAAGCGTACGAGTAATGTCGGTCCAAGCCGCTTCAATCCAACAATACCGCGGAATCAAGAAAAGACTAAGGAGGGCAGCAAAACGCACATCACCGCCCACAAAAACTTTTGTGTTCTACTCGAGAAGACATCTACGCATGAACCTAGCTCATGATGCCACTGTTGGGGAACGTCGCATGGGAAACAAAAAATTTCCTACGCGCACGAAGACCTATGGAGGTATGTGGTCGGGCACCCGTGAGAAAGTCGTCTCAAATCAGCCCTAATTGCTCCATATATATAGGAGGAGGGAGGGGGACCTTGCCTTGGGGTCCAAGGGACCCTCAAGGGGTCGGCCGAGCCAAGGGGGGGAGGACTCCCCCCCCCAAACCGAGTTGGACTTGGTTTGGTGGGAGGAGTCCCCCTCCCTTCCCACTTCCTCCCTCTTTTTTTTCTTTTCCTTTGATTTCTTTTTCTTGGCGCATAGGCCCCCTTGGGGCTGTCCCACCAGCCCACTAAGGGCTGGTGTGTCTCCCCAAAGCCTATGGGCTTCCCCGGGGTGGGTTGCCCCCCCCCCCCCCCGTTGAACTCCCGGAACCCATTCGTCATTCCCGGTACATTCCCGGTAACTCCGAAAACCTTCCGGTAATCAAATGAGGTCATCCTATATATCAATCTTCGTTTCCGGACCATTCCGGAAACCCTCGTGACGTCCGTGATCTCATCCGGGACTCCGAACAACATTCGGTAACCAACCATATAACTCAAATACGCATAAAACAACGTCGAACCTTAAGTGTGCAGACCCTGCGGGTTCGAGAACTATGTAGACATGACCCGAGAGACTCCTCGGTCAATATCCAATAGCGGGACCTAGATGCCCATATTGGATCCTACATATTCTACGAAGATCTTATCGTTTGAACCTCAGTGCCAAGGATTCATATAATCCCGTATGTCATTCCCTTTGTCCTTCGGTATGTTACTTGCCCGAGATTCGATCGTCAGTATCCGCATACCTATTTCAATCTCGTTTACCGGCAAGTCTCTTTACTCGTTCCGTAATACAAGATCCCGCAACTTACACTAAGTTACATTGCTTGCAAGGCTTGTGTGTGATGTTGTATTACCGAGTGGGCCCCGAGATACCTCTCCGTCACACGGAGTGACAAATCCGAGTCTTGATCCATACTAACTCAACTAACACCTTCGGAGATACCTGTAGAGCATCTTTATAGTCACCCAGTTACGTTGCGACGTTTGATACACACAAAGCATTCCTCCGGTGTCAGTGAGTTATATGATCTCATGGTCATAGGAATAAATACGTGACACGCAGAAAACAGTAGCAACAAAATGACACGATCAACATGCTACGTCTATTAGTTTGGGTCTAGTCCATCACGTGATTCTCCCAATGACGTGATCCAGTTATCAAGCAACAACACCTTGTTCATAATCAGAAGACACTGACTATCATCGATCAACTGGCTAGCTAACTAGAGGCATGCTAGGGACGGTGTTTTGTCTATGTATCCACACATGTAAATGAGTCTTCATTCAATACAATTATAGCATGGATAATAAACTATTATCTTGATACAGGAATTATAATAATAACTATACATTTATTATTGCCTCTAGGGCATAATTCCAACAGGAACGCTGTGCTGAAGCGGATCTTCGTGCCCATAGAAGACTGAAAAGAGTCCCAGAACTTGGAAGTGAAGATACTCCCGCGATCTGATGAGATCATCATAGGTACACCGTGCAACGAGACAACCCTCGAGGTGTACAACTCTGCCAGCTGAGCTGCTGAAATGGACTCCTTGACTGGAAGGAAATGCGCCACTTTACTCAATTTGTCGATGACGACGAAGATAGCGTCATTGCCCTTCTTGGACTTCGGAAACCCTGTGACGAAGTCCATCTCAATGTGATCGAACTTCCACTCGGGAATCGGCAAAGGCTGCAAGAGGCCCGCTGGTCTTTGATGTTCTGCTTTCACCCTTCGACATACATCACACTCATTGACGAATTGAGCAATTTCACGCTTCATACGGGTCCACCAGAACGACTGCTTCAAGTCATGGTACATCTTAGAACATCCCGGATGAATAGAAAGCAGAGAATTGTGAGCTTCTTCCATGATCACCTTCCTGAGATCACCTTTCGGGACGACAAGGCGGTCCTCGAAAAACAAAGTGTCCCTGGCATCCACAGTGAAACACTTATACTTGGGAAGACTCTTTCCCACACCAATCTTGACCTTCTTCACCATAGTATCAAGTAGCTGAGCTGCTCTGACCTGATCTTCCAAGGTAGGAGAGATCTGATGGTTCGCAAGAAAACCCTGAGGAACCAGCTGAAGATTGAGCTTCCTGAAAGACTCAGAAAGACCCGCCTGGAGAGGTTGCAGAATCAGACTGTTGCAATATGCTTTCCTGCTCAATGCATCTGCCACCACATTTGCCTTGCCTGGCGTGTACTCAACACTCGGATTAAAATCCTGGAGCATTTCCACCCAACGTCTTTGCCGAAGATTCAAGTTAGGCTGAGTGAAGATATACTTGAGGCTCTTGTGATCGGTGAACACTTCAACCTTACGTTCCAACAAGAGATGTCTCCAAGTCATCAAGGCATGCACAACAGCTGCTAGCTCGAGATCGTGCACATGATAGTTCTTCTCCGCAGGCTTCAGCTGCCTGGAGGTATAAGCAACCACCTTCCTATCTTGCATCAAGACTGCACCAAAACCCTGAAGAGAAGCATCGCAAAAGACCTGGTACGGCTTGGAATCATCCGGAGGAGCCAATACCGGAGTGGAGGTAAGCTTCTCTTTGAGTGTATCAAAAGCCAGTTGACACTCTGGAGACCACACATACTTGACACCCTTCTGAAGAAGACTAGAGAGCGGCTTGGCGATTTTGGAGAAGTTCTCAACGAATCTTCTGCAATATCCGGCAAGACCGAGAAAGCTTCGAAGCTGCTTCACATTCTGCGGAGGTTCCCATTCAACAATGGCCTGAACCTTGGACGGATCAACCTTAATGCCCTCAGCAGAGATAATATGCCCAAGATACACCACTTCTTTCAGCCAGAACTCGCACTTGGAAAACTTGGCATACAGCTTGTATTCTCTCAGTTTATCAAGCACCAACCTGAGATGTTTCTCATGTTCTTCCTCATCCTCAGAAAAAACCAGAATGTCATCGAGATAAAGCAAGACAAACTCATTCTTGAATGGCGAGAAAATATAGTTCATCAATCGGCAAAAAGTTGGAGGAGCATTAGCCAGACCAAAAGACATGACCGTATACTCATATGAGCCAAAACTGGTCCTGAAAGCCGTCTTTGGAATGTCTTCCTCACGAATGCGAATCTGATGATAGCCCATTCTGAGATCAAGCTTGGAGAATACTTTAGCACCTTTCAGCTGCTCGAACAACTCATTTATGTTCGGAAGCGGATATTTGTTCTTGATTGTCTTCTTATTCAATGGGCGGTAATCGACACACAGTCGTTCCGTGCCATCCTTCTTCTTGACAAACAGAACACCACATCCCCACGGAGACGAGCTTGGTCTGATCAAACCCAAACGCTCCTGCTCATCGAGTTGTCTCTTGAGTTCTTTCAACTCCTCTGGACCCAGCTTGTACGGCCTCTTGCACACTGGCTCTGTGCCTGGCTCAAGCTCAATGACGAACTCCACTTCACGGTGCGGAGGCATCCCTGGCAACTCTTCAGGAAACACGTCCTGATATTCGCAGACTACTGGAACTTGCTCAATGGGATTGATCTCACCCTTTTCATTCAAGGAGAACAAGCGGACTGTGTGATCGCGCGCCGCGAATATAATCACATCCTCCGAAGAGTGGGTCAGCTTCACTTCTTTAGCTTCACAATCAATTGATGCCTTATTCATGGCCAACCAGTCCATACCAAGGATCAAATCAATGTCGGACTTGCCCAAGACAATAGGAGACGCCAGAAAAGCATAATTGTCCAACTTGATAGAAACATCCGGAACCATCATGAACGAACTCATACGCATGCCCGGAGAAACCACACGGAAGGGACTATCCAAATGAATTGCAAGAATATCATGCTTAGCTAAGAAAGGCTTGGAGATGAAGCAATGCGAAGCACCAGAATCAAACAAGACTTTAGCAGGAAAATGATTGACTAGGAGATTACCCATGATCACATCCGAAGAATTTTCTGCCTCAGCTGCATTCACCATGTTGACTCGAGCTGATCTGGGGTTGAACTTCACAAGAGCGTTGCTAGGAGGTTTTCCTGGAGGAGGCGGCGGCAGACGGAGCTGAGAAGTGCATTTGTTGGCATAGTGACCCTTCTGCCCACATTTGTGACAAGTGACATCTGCTGGCTGCCGGAACTGAATCTGAGGAGGCCCTTGCTTCTGATGCTGATATCTCTGCTGGAATCCGGGGTTGGGTGGGCAGGAAGAACCACGTCCACCTGAGTGCTTCGGCTGCTGAGAGTGCCGAGGAGGAGGAGGAGGAGAAACCCAAAACCTCTGTTGCTTCTGAACCACCTGAGTCGAGGAAGAGCTGGAATCTCTGAAACGTTTCTTGGAGTTCTCCACCCTGAGCAAGGCTGCCTCTGCTCTGAGAGCTAAGTTATAGAATTTGCCAAACTCCTCAGGATCGTGCAAAGCGAGTGCTAACTGCAAATCCTCCTTCAAGCCACCCCTGAACTGGTATATCTTGCTCTTCTGATCCGGAACATCCTGCAATGCGTACCGGGCGAGCTCGTGGAACTCAACATTGTACTTGTACACAGAATTGCTGCCCTGCTTCAAGCGCGTGAACTTCTCACACATCTCCTCAACAAAACTGGATGGAATGTAGTGGGACCTGAAGTCACGACAGAACTCGTCCCAAGACATCACCCTGCCACCTCTGGAGTCCTTAAGCTGCTGCCACCAAATAGAAGCCTGCCCCTTCAACTGGAATGTTGCAAACTTGACATAATCCTCTGGACGCACATTGCTACACTCGAAATGCTTGTTCATTTCACGGATCCAATCTTCCGCGTCAAACGGCTGGTCGCAAGAAGTGAACGTCCTACGCTGGTTTGACAGGAACTGACTCAGACTGGCGTAGTGATTGCCACCCTGCTGGAAATTGCCTTGCTGATGATTGGCTCTCTCCTGGATCAACTGCAACAGCATCTGAGTATTTGCATTGGTAGCTGCCATCATCGCCTGCCAGGCCTCTGCAGGAGGAGGCGGCGGCGGTGGCGGAGGAGGAGGTGGAGGCGGCATATCCTCACGCGCTGGGGTCTGACGAGTTGGTGGAGCCATCCTGAAAACGGACAACATATTAGTCCACAGAATATTTGACGATAAGCTGAATCAAAAGATAGAATATCTGAATAGAACTTAGCATTGCACTCCACAACATAGCAAGAGTGCATTCTCAAAGTAACAGACGACAAAATTCCGATAAGGGGCCACAGCAAACAAGCGTGAGCTAGAACTGCTCGGAACAAACATAAGATCGAGATTTCCCAAACCTCAATCAAGCGTTTGTAGGAAGATAGTCCTATAAGATACTACCAGATATCCCACCTATGAATTCCCGAAATAGTTGTCATGTAATCAGGCACACGGATACAAGGAGTATTTCACACAACTCCTAATCTAAACCGTCACCTGTATCACACCCTTCAACACCCAACCAGCATCTCGGACCTTCGTCTACAACAGATCCTCGTGATCACAACGATACAAAGTGTGGTAGTACCCCCGAACAATCTACACCAGTACTGGGGACGTCGGGGTTATCTCACCACTACCCGTATTGAAGCAATAACGAACACCCTCCGTTCTTAGGTACTCAGAAATCTGAATGATGGCGATGTGCGCGATAATCCCTGGAGCTCAACTCCCCTGATACTTAGAGCAGATAGGAGGCACCAGGACACGATTCCGTCACATCAAAATCATATAGATTTCACAAACACCCGCGTGATCCTAAAAAAAAAAATTTGAGCGGGAAAAGGAGTAGAGTTAAAGATTTCCTAAGACGGAAGCCTCACCAGAGCAAACAAGAGGAGAAAAATGAAACCTACTCTCCGATATAACTAAGACCCAAAACATTTACTAGACTCGACTCGGCCAAATACGATCACACAAAGGTTCCTATGGTCGTAAGGCTCTGATTACCAACTTGTAACGACCAAGATGCGGTCCTTTCCGATCTGGGGGTCGAGGCCCCCAAATAGGAAAGAAGCGCATCTAAGTGTTTTGCAAGCAAGTAAACATAGCACATGATAATAAATAAAGTAGACAATCTGGGATTCAACTGTCTTCTTATTAAAATACAGAGTACAACGCAGATACAAACAAGGTAGTTCCGGTACGGACTACAAAACAAGGAAAATGCTATGCTACCCGCTGCAGGCCCACGATCACGACCACGGCTCAGTCCTCTGGATAGTTCACATAAAGGCGATCTGTCTCCTCGTCGTACTGCCACGCCAACTGGGTGCCGTCGGGATCATCTGCCTCAGGGGTACCTGTACCTGCTGGGAGTTTCGGAGGAATCCGTGAGTCACGGGGACTCAGCAATCTAAGACCTTGGTGTCAGAACTAGTCATATTATTGGGTAAGGAAGGGGTGAAGTGTTTCAGGCTGCTGCATCCTAAGGTTGAATAAGTGGCTAGCATACGCAAAGGAGAAGTGACAGTGTTCTATACTAACGATCGTGAATACTTGATCAGAAAGTGATCCTGAACACCTACCTACGGCATTCATAACCCCACCGTGTTCCCGATCGAAGAGAGATCTTCGAAGGGACAGTCACGGTTACGCACACAGTTGGCATGTTTTATTAGTTTATGTTTAAGTTTTCTAATACCGGATGTTAACAAAATATTCCAAGTTGCCACATAACCGCGGGCACGGCTTTCCGAAAGATTAAACCCTGCAGGGGTGCTCCAACTAGTCCATCACAAACGAACACAGGCCGCAAAGTCATCCTCTATCACGAATCTCGTGATCTCGTCGGATTCCTTAGAGGAAAGCCTCAACTCTGGGGAAAACCAAAGCTTTACCGGAATTCCTATACGCAAGATATACCGCTAAGGTAAGACAAGGCTAGCAGGACCTCCCGACGTGTCGACGACCCTGATAAGAGCCGCGTATCTCAGTCTCAGGACACGCCGGATGAGCGATGGTTACCACGCCAAAACTCCGAGTTGCCCCGGGGAGCGTAATAAGCTGCTCTGGTTTGGTCCAACACTCATGAGGAGCACTGGCCCGGGTTGTTGATTAAGAAACCTCGGGGTAGCTATTCCCTATGCAGTTTATTATTAAGTGATTAGCAAATAGTACCAATGTTGGGTCCTGCCGGACAAGCCTTAACACTACGCGATTTATCAAGGGGGTCCCCATAACAACCCCGATCGTGTTAGGAGCGATCATTATGGAATCAAACACCGGTAACCGGTAACTAAGGCGGCAATAACGGAACAAGACACCCGGCAAAAGGCTAGGCCTCCCGTCATTTACCAAATATATAGATACATTAATTAAATAACATAAATTAATATAATGATATCAAGCTCATGGCAACTCATGAGTTATAAACACCTGCAACTAACAATGCTAACATTAGTAGCTGAGCAAGCCTACCTAGCCATGCAAATTTGCTAGGAAAGAGTAAGGTGTTTGGGCTCATGGCATATGAAGAGGCAATATATTTTCAGTGGTAGGCAGCGAGCAATAACATGGAATCGAAACTAACATAACAAGTCTAGATATGGGATCAAGGTCATGTCATCTTGCCTGTGATATCCTCAGCTTGGAATGGTTCTGGATCGTCCTGCACGTACTCTCCTGACTCCACGTAATCGGTCTCCGCTCCCGGTGCTACCCAACACAAAAATAACAGCCAATGAACAGCAGCACCACAAAATGCAACAATCACATGATGCATGAGATGAAAGTTGAGCATGCACCACTATTTTTAACACTAGCACAAGCAAGATAAACTACAACAAGTTCCTGGACAGAACTTTGCACTAAACTATTTGGACATGCATGGGAATGATATGAACAGATGCATCTCGTAAAAAGGTGCAAAACCATGTAAAGAACTTTGCAAACGGAGCTACGGATCAACGGGAATCAACGAAACACGATATGAAGCCCTGCGTGAAAGATTCATCACCACACACACAATTGGCACAAATCTGGTGTTCCCAGGTTGCCAAGACACATATTAATCCAACATGAATGAAATGGAGCAAGGTAGAACACCCCAACTACAATTGAACACAAACTTTGAACAAAAAGTCAAAACTACGCAATCTGCCAGTTTCTGCATCTTAGCTGTTTGTGAGCAACATGCAACATAGCTACAGGTCTTCAAATATGACAAATAATATATGTGGCTGTTGCCAACCAAGAACACTACAAGCTCCAGCAAGAATCACAGCAAAAGGAATTAAACTCTAGAAGATACAAGGCCACAAACTTTCCCAAAACCATCAGTTCTCAGGGACTTAGTGAAAATTCCTGCACCTGAGTTTCTGTTTCTCTTCTGAAGCTTTTTGACATCAATCAAAACGCAAGCTACTGGACTCCAAATGACTTGAAAATTGACAGGAAGCTTCACAAACATACCAGGTTCAAAACACTAGCACTGAACTAAGTCCAGTTCTCCACATAATGACCAGAACAACCTTGCCTACAGGGGAAGAAAATGTTTTCAGCATCCCGGACTTAGTGAAATTTTCAGAGTTCAAAATCTGGAATTTTTTTACAGCCACATGCCCACTTTGTCTAGACATAGTTTGCACACACATGTTCCCAAGAGGTGTTTGACACCACTATGGTGTTGAGTACAAACCCCTACAACTAACACACCAAAACCCATGCCTTTGGGCTCCATCTATATCATGGAAACAAAGCCCAAACTTCCAACAAAATGAAAATGCAAATCCATAAGGTATGCTTTTAAGATGACAACTACATAGGAGGGTTTCATGTGCACAATGACAAAGTGACATGGGGGTTTGAACCCCATGTTTGTGTCATGCACATCAACAACTCCAACACACACAATTCCACTCAAGCACTAGCATCAAGCTCACACATAAGAAATCTTTGTCTAACAAGAGAGTATGCACACCTCCCACATATGGGCATGTGATGGTGCACACTCTCACAAGCATCACTAGGATCTTCCTAGTATTCATGTCACCATCAATATGCAAACTACCACAACAATCCACACCCTCACATGCTAACATACATAGCTATCTAGTGCTACCCTTCACCTCAAGACATGTGATGAGGGGGAGGCACCCACACCCCACTATATCAAAGCAAGCTAATAAAACTACCAGATCCCTTAGCCCACACTAAAGATCACAAGCTAGGGCTTTGCAAGAGTAGCTAGGGCAACTAATCAGCTCCACACACTACACCCATATTTAACAAGGCATCTAGCATCATGCCCTAATCAAGGTTGGCTCCTCATCACCAAGGTACAACCACTATAAGCATCACCGGCTAGCAAAACTATTTATCACCCCTAGTATGTAAAACATACTCACAACTAAATCTATACCACTATTCTAGCAGGAACAGGAGCAATCACCACTGCGTAGGAGTGTTTAAAATAAAAACAACAGGGAACAAAAACTGAAAGACACAAGTGTAGGAGTTCGGACACAGAAATAAAAAGGCAGGGAGAAAAAAAACAAAAGCAAAAAAAACAATAGATCAGGGGCTGCTGGGATTCGATCCCAGACCCTGGTGTCCAGCACCACCTACTCACGCCACTGCGCTGCGGCACTACTTGTTGACATGAGAAGGAGAGATGCAAGGTAAGGTGATGGCAGGCCCTCTGATGCAAATAAACCATCCAGATCCACAAAAGAAAGGCGCCGAGGGGGGGACTCGATCCCTAGACCTCTCATCAGGCGCATGCATATGACCGAGAGAAACTACCACCAGGCTACGAACCGGAGTCTGGCTAAGGCTAGAAGGTAAAGCAGAAACACACGCATCTCACGAGAAGCATCCCGCCGGCGGCCGGACCCGAGGACGCTGGCGGCGCCACTCCCGGCCACCACCGGCAGGGGAAACCAACAGCGGGGCCCGCGGGACTCTCGGGGGATCCATTTTCTCCCTGAGCGCGGGAAAAGGACTCCGCTTGGCTGCCGGAACTGCAACTGCCGGAACTTCATGCCCGCCTGGGAGCACGCGACAGAGAACCTGGCAGGGAGAAAAAAAACAGAAGCAAAAAAAATAATAGATCAGGGGCTGCTGGGATTCGATCCCAGACCCTGGCGCTACTACCGAGAGGGGGGGGAGGAAGCCCCTGCTACAACCCATACATCTAACAGCAACAAACTAAACTCTCGAACTCTGCACATACACACAATAACAGACTCCTAGCGAACGGCGGCAGAGAAGACGACGACCCCGCCGCGGATCTGGACCGGACCGAGGAGGAGGAAGCACTGGGCAGCGGGCCTCACCTTGGGGAGAAGAGGGGGCGCCGGACGGGACGGAGGAACGCCGGAGGCGAAGAAGAGGAGCTGACGCTGTTCGCCCGGTTCGCCCCGTTGACGGGGACGAGCTCGACCGGGGGGGGGGGGGGGCGCTCCTCGGGGTCCTAGCGCCGGGAATGGGACGGAGGAAGCCGCCCCGAGCCCCCGGACATGGCGGCCGGTGCCGGAGACGACGGATCGGCGGTTGACGAAGGAGGCGCTGCACTCTCTCTCTCTCTGCTTCCTCTCTGTTACTTACCAGGGAAGAACGAGGGCAGGAGGACTCTGGCGGCGCTGGGGAAAAACGGAGTGGGAACCCTAGGGCGTAGGGAGGGGGTCCCGGACTTCTCTTTAACGTCTCGGGAGGCGAGCTCGAGCCGCTGGATCAAAGAGAGAGTAATCGAGAGGTGGAGCGCGCGTCGTACAGGGGTGACGTCGGGAGGAAGAAGGAGCGCTCGCCAGTGGGCTCTGTCGCCAGGGGTGGAGTCCAACTGGGCCAGCACGGGAGAAAGCTTAATGGGCCAGGGAAAGAATTAGCTACCCAGGGAAGGAAAGGAAAAAATCTATTATCCAAAATAACTACTGGGTTAAAAAAATAAAAGGAGGATCCTGTTAGACCTAAGAAATAATGGCCCAGTAGGGAAAAATAGACAAGCAATATTTGGTGATGTTTGAAGTAAATGCAATACAGTAATTAAGCTACTATTTTGAATTTATCACACCACTAGACATTTTAGAATCATCTTTGGGAAGAAGGAATTTTGACAAGAATAAAAATAGGAGGGAAAAGGAGTTAAAAGGCAAGAGCTTACAAAGGCTAGCACACCCTCTTGCATCACACACACCATTATCACATGCATCACAAGGTAGTGCAACACCACCATTTAATGCTAGCAAGATCACATGCACTCACACACCCCAACACTACTCCCATTAGACTCAAATGCAACATGATCATGGCATGCAATCATAAGTATGGCAAGGAATGATATGTAATTCATGCATGCAAGGGAAGTAAGCACTAGGGAACACACATGAATTCATGGCACAAAATGATATCATCAAGATCTCTGACAAGGTAGCCCCCACATGGAAGGTTACAAGAAGGGAAAGTCCTACACTTGGGGCATTACAATGCGACCCTATCCTCAATTTGGCACGAAGCTCTCGTCAGGGATAGAAGCGCATCTTGTCGTGTCGCAAAAATGGATATCGTTACAAGTACATGTACTGAAAAGAAGAGATACATATACAGAGTTGGCTTACACTCGCCACAAGCTACATCAGAGTCACATCAGTAGATTACATAACCGTC
Organism: Hordeum vulgare subsp. vulgare; assembly: GCF_904849725.1. NCBI lineage: Eukaryota > Viridiplantae > Streptophyta > Magnoliopsida > Poales > Poaceae > Hordeum > Hordeum vulgare. The sequence goes on along the minus strand of NC_058519.1, from coordinate 648,901,977 downwards.
ACGAGTAAGAGCAGGGTCCGACTACGGATGAAAACAAACGACAAAAGAAGAACGACGTTCATCCTTGCTATCCCAGGCTGCCGGCCTGGAACCCATCCTAGATCGATGACGACGAAGAAGAAGAAGCAACTCCAAATGAACAATCAACACGCTCACGTCAAGAAACCTTTACCTGTACCTGCAACTGGTGTTGTAGTAATCTGTGAGTCACAAGGGACTCAACAATCTCATTTCCAAAGGTATCAAGACTAGCAAAGCTTAATGGGTGAGGCATGGTTAAGTGGTGAGGTTGCGGCAGCGGCTAAGCATATATTTGGTGGCTAACTTACGAGTACAGGAAATAAAAGGGGGAAGATCTACGCATAGCGGACGTGAACTACTGATGATCAAATGAATGATCCTGAACACCTACCTACATCAGACATAACCCCACCGTGTCCTCGATCGGAGATAGAACTCACGAAAGAGACAGTCACGGTTACGCACACAGTTGGCATATTTTAATTAAGTTAACTTCAAGTTATCTAGAACCAGTGTTAAACAAAGTTTCCACGTTGCCACATAACCGCGGGCACGACTTTCCGAAAAGATTTAACCCTGCAGGGGTGCTCCAACTAGTCCATCACAAATTACCACAAGCCGCATAGAAATCCTCAATCACGAAGATCGCGATCTCGTCGGATTCCCTAGTGGAAAACCTCAACTCTGAGATTACCCAAAGCATCACCGGAATCCCGATGCACAAGATATCTCGTCGAAGGTAAAACTAATCCAGCAAGGCCACCCGGTGTGTCGACGAACCTGATAGGAGCATGCATCTCGTTCTCAGGACACACCGTCTATGCAAAGTGGACGGGAACCAAACCTCGAGTTGCCCCGTGGTGGCACCGCCGACTGCTAGGTGGGTGGACCAACACTCATGAGGAGCACTGGCCCGGGGGTTGATTAAATTAGTCCGCGGGTGCCGGCGGGTCCCTATGCATTATTATTAGGTTATTAGGCAAATGTAGTACCAAAGTTGGGCCTTGCCAGACCAGCTTTAATCTAAAACGAATTATCAAGGGGGTCCCCATAACAACCCTGATCGTGTTAGGAGCGCTCATTTATGGAACATAACACCGATAGCCGGAAACTAAGGGGGCAAAGTTGGAACAAAACACCAGGCTAGAAAGGCCGAGCCTTCCACCTTTTACCAAGTATATAGGTCCATTAAATTAAATAGCATTAATATGGTGATATAACAAGGAACCCATGCTTTCGCATGGAAGCATCTGCACCTGCAACTAGCAACGCTAACAACAAGGTTAAGCAAGCAGTAACATAGCCAATCAGTGGTTTGCTAGGTTGAACAGGTTGAAGGTTTTCATGGCATTGTTGAGAGGCTGATATTTAACAGGTGGTAGGCAACGAGACATAATCAATAGAAGCGATAAAAACTAGCATGGCAATAATAGTAATGGTATATGGGGAAATGGTCATCTTGCCTGAGATCCCGCTTGGAAGAAGAATGCCTCCGTGAAGTAGACGAACCGATGTAGTCGAACGGGTCCTCACAATCCGACACGCTGCGGAACTCTATCGAGACGAAGCAAACCGGAAACACAAATCAACACACAGAATTCACCACACGATGCAACAACACAAATGATGCATGAGCAGCTGAAAACATGCAAGACACGGCATGACAATTCACGACAATCAAACACTACACATTAAGTGGAGTTCAATATGCAACGAGTTGCATATTGACGAAACTCCACGTTAATTATTTAGTTCTATCCCGATTATTAACACGTCAATATTAAAATTTTGTTAACATGGCAAGGGGTGAAGCACAAATTAAACTACCTATCTAGGCATTTTAAATGAGGCCGGAAACGACATCTAGCATCTCCGAAACGACCCCACGTGCTAAATTCTAATTCTGTCCAGATTTGTCCTAATCACATTTTAAGTTTGTTAAACAGCAAAACAAAGTGGTTCACGTGTTTCTCATCGTTCTGGCCCATTTATATATATGGCACATCTCCAACGGAGGTACGGTTAAATAACTACGTCCTAAACCGCTTCTAACATATCGACACGCAAACTGAAGCAAACAACACGTTTATGTAATTTTATCATGCATGAAAGTTGGTTTTTGAGAAACTACGGAAAATTCTAAGAAACTTACATGTTGAAATCATTTTAATCCGATGCACGGTTGATAATCTACGAGCACTTGAAAAACAAATCATTTTTTCTAAAAAAAGAAGATAAAATTATAGGTTGTAGAAAAGAAAGAAGAACTAAAACGGGCCCATACAGAACACATGCCCGCAGGTCCAAAGGGCGCAGGGTTACTATGATGGGCACTGGGCGAGCTATTCTACTCATAAAAGATCAAAGCAACAAAATAATAAAAGGGCTGCCAGGGATTCGATCCCTGGTCGCTTGGGGAACTAATTGTGGCACTGGCCACTAGGCCAGATACACTATCGTCTCCATGGAACGACTGCAGACTTGATGAACCTCACGGTGGGTCACCAGGGCGCTGACCAGCTGGGCTACGGTGGACTTTAGTACACAAACGATGACTGCGCGAGAAGTATCATACACGCACGCTTAACTGACGAAACTGCAAAACGAGACAGAACAACTCTGTTTCAGATGCAGGTTGCTGGGCTGCGCGACGCGACGAACAGAGCGATGGTCGGCGGATCCAGGGCGAGGCGATCCATACCGAGAGCAGGGATGGGCTGTTCCAGGACTGGGGCATCCATTCCTCGCGACAGGAGCTCGATCCGACGCACGAGCACATGGGAGAGGTCCAACTCCTGCTTGCTAACAACGATGTTCCTGAACCAGCGAGAGAAAGAATTCAGAGGAAGAGAGAGACCCGAGGGGAGAGGGAAGGACGTGCAACCGGCCTACCTGCTGGTGGAGCTCCGGCGAGGAGATCCTTGGGGCGGCCGGGGCAGCCTGCAGCAGCGGAAGCTGGCCACGCTGGCCATGGCGGCTCCTGTAGCTGCGAGCTGAGTTCGCTCCCTGACAGAGAAGGGGAAAAAAACCAAGAGAGAGAGAGAGATAGATCAGAGGAGGAAGGAGATGGGAAGGAGCACGAGGAAGAACAGAGAGCATGGGACGGCGGTTCGGCTCACCGGCGGGAGGACGAGGCGGGGCGGAGGAGGATTCGAGCGGCAATGATGTCCATGGCCGTTTGCCTGTTCCTGGTTCATGGGGAGAGATGAGATAGAGGAAAAATTCAGAGAGGAAAAACACGGGCAGAGAAGCAGAGAGAGAGATGGCTAACTGTGAAGATCCTACCAGCGGCAATGGAGGATCTCGTGGGTTGGGTGCGGCAGGTTGGATGGATGGATTGGGTTGGATTGGCTAGCGCTGAAATACAGCAGAGATGGTCGGAGGCTGCTCGTTGTCGTCATGGATGCCGAGACAGAGGGAGGCGGCGGCGACTGCGGGTGGATGGGACAGATGCAAGATTTTAGGGTTGAGTTTGGTATATATAGCAGCGGGTTGGGTTTTAGGGGCATCTGGACCATCCGATTAAGATCGGGTGGTCGAGATAAATAGGTTAGGAAGTCCAATGGACAAACCGATGACGGTTTGCGGTAAAGCGGGGTTGATCCGGACCCCATGGTCACGAGCGTACTTTCGGGTCGGGGGGGTTCGGACCGGGCTGCGCGGCAACGAGATTTTTAAAACACCGATGACGTCCGACGGTAGATCGACTACGGTGCCGCTACGGTCGACCGTTCGGGGACCAGACGGACTCCGATCGTGACGAAATTCGACAGGCGGCCTGGCTATATTAAAATAAGACCGCACGTCAAATCTCAACCCGATCAGAGAAAGTTTTACGCAAGCTTTAAAAACAGGGTTTTGACGGTGCCGCGGGCGCGTGCGTGTGCGGTCGGACTCCGAACGGTCAACGACGAGAACCGGCAACTAACAACGGATGCGAGTTTTGAAAACTGGCGGCAACGGGATGCCGATGCAAAGCTGATGATGCGCATGATGCAAAGATGATGCGACAAAAGAAAAATAGACACACGACGAAAATGGAAAGAGAGAGGAATCTTCTGGAACGTCGGCATCGGGCTGTCACAACTCTCCTACACTACAAGAAGATCTCACCCCAAGATCCAAGAATGAAAGGGGGGATAGGATGAGAAAAGCAAAAGGTAAAACTTAGTCGCTTCTTTGACAAACGAGTGAAACGAACGATCCTTGAAGGTTGCAAAGAGATGAGGAATGATAAGAGAAGAAGCAAGAATTCACGGAAAATTTCGGCAGCACTTCAGTAGGAAAATGGGACAAAAAATTCGATAAGAAGAGAGAATTAGACAATATACATAACAAACAACTAAATAGAACAAGGGAACACCATGATCTTGATAGAACAACATAATAGACCCAAAAGAGCAACAACACAATGCCTCCGGAACAAGAGAATATGAACTAGCTCAAGCAGAAGAAGAGAATGAAGAGAAGAATGACAACTATCATCACAAATGAACTTGGCAATCATCCTTACAAGAAGAATTGAACGGAGTTGTTGGGAAAACAACAAAGAAAAGAACAAGATAGTAGTGGGCTTATGGAAACCTTTTCAAACTAATGAAGTGACAACCAACCACTAACAGAAACAAGGATTGATTGGGAGAAACAAGATATGAACAATTTCTTACACCAAGAGGATACATTGAGAACTTGGATGAAAGACAAGCACCATAATAGCAACAATCCATAGGAAAAGCTTTAGGTGAAATCCAAACCAAGATTGCTCAATGAAGAAATCATGGGTTGAAAATATCTCATGATCATAGAATCGATGGATTTAATTATCTCATTCTTGAAAGGAAAACTCTTCGAGGATCCTACACTAACAAGAATGCTATAATACCACCTCAAAGGATAAAGGAAGAACAATTGCACCGAAAATGGAAGAGAAAGAATACTTGAGGTTCTCCAATAAGAATCTTGAAGAATACTTTGAGAATGAATTGATACCTTGATGAACCACCATGAAAGACCTCCGTATATAAATGAGCGATGCAAAGATATGAAGGTAGAAAAGAATATGATAATGACCAGCCAAGATTTAGATGAAGCTTCACAAAGAGGTACTTGAGAAAACTTGGAACCCGGGAAAAGAAAAGATAAGCATACTTTGAGAAAAAAAGGAATTGATATCATGAGCCGCTCCGGAAGAAGAATTGAAATCCCTTGGAAGAAGGAAGAACAAGAATAAGAATTATGTTATGCTTATCCTTCATCAAGTTAAATTGATGACAAGCAATGGATTTAGCATATCACTTATTCTACTAGAAATGAATCTTGAAGAGACAGAGAGATAAGCACCACTTGAAGCAAAATTGAAGGAAGCACCGATAAGAATTCACAATTGAATGGGAACACCACGAATTAATGGATAAACATGAGAATGAAGAGATCATAAGCCACCTGAGAGAATACTAGAACAAGGCACCGGATAATCGAGAGACGAACGAAGAGACAACAATTGAGAAGATGAAAGCTGAAAGCTGAGAACGAAGAATCTTCTGAAATGATGGCCTTCGGAGGATCGAGAAAGAAAACAAGTCAGAAATGCACCGGATAGCAAGAAGGGATCACTCATGATTGGAGACAAATTCAAGATGATAAGACGAAGCTGAAATGATGAATCTTCTTCCGGAGATGTCTTGTCTGGTTAGGTATGCTGCGACATTTCAGCATATAAGTTAGAAGTACTTTTACTTTCGGTATGAACTGATGTGAACTGGATGGGAAGTACTCTATCATGTTAGAAGTACTGGTAACTGATGGGAACTGGATATTATGTTGTTATATTTTTCTCTGTTCCAGTGTGCATGTTGTATGATGGTAAGTGAATTTTAGGTAAACTGTCCAAAATTCAGTTAAGTTACTGAATTCTAGATAAACTGTCCAAAATTCAGTTAAGTTCCTGAATCTCAACATAAAAGTCATTACATGTCCCAGATAGCATAGGTTCTGAAACCACATGACACTACCCCAAAATATACACCTAACATGCAGGACATTTCAAGGCCAGCTATATATATAGGACTAATACTTAACACACACATATTGAACTTCACTCATCCACTATTGCTTTGATCCTCTCCAGCTTATCTTTGGTGCAATGCCCAGCTTTTAGCAGATCAGCAATCAGATACTCCAGCTTCTTCTTCTCTTCCTTAATTAGGTCCCTGTCCACCTGCACTTCCCCTGTTTTGTCAGAACAGGAACCTCCCCTGTTTTGGGGCCCCTGTTTTGTCAATGGCGGGTAGCGGCAGTGTAAGCTACAGTCACTACCAAATCGAGTTCGATAACAGCCAAAAGAGAAAAGAAGGCGGCATTACCGATTTAAAGCACTGTCTCCTCGCTCCATCTAATTCAACCCCCGCGCTCCTAACCAATCAAGATTCTAAATCGCCAAGAAACGGGAGAAACAGAGCATGAGGCCACATATCTATCTAAAATTCTGGAAAATGAGACTAGGGTTTCGAAAATACTCACTCGCAATAGCTCTGTCGCTGCCGAGAAAGGCGCTCCACCACCGCGGAGAAGAAACCGCTGCCTCTGCCGGAGAAGATGCTCACGGCGGCGCCGCTCGCCCAGTCCAACACGGCCACACAGTCATCGGTCGAGTAATGGACGGTTGACTCTTGAAGACGTGGCCCTGGGTGGACCCACCAGTCAAAGCACATAACCCCAGTATCCTAACCAAATCTCAGCCAAACTAACAGCTAGCTAGCCCCGTAAACGGGTTGTCTTGAGCTATTTCTGCGTTGGGAGATGTCGCATGAGTGCCGTTACAACCAACGACGTCGCATGAGAGACAATTCAACTGAACGACGTCACATGGGAGCGATTCGCCCATATATAAATACCATTGATATCATGAACAATAGCAAATCATCTCTCTTCGTCTAGCTTACAAAACACGGACACCGTGTAAAGTAGGAAGGGACACACTCGATGGCATGCAAGCCAACTAGTAGCACCTAATAACTAGCACTTGGACGTGTGAAATGTACGTAGTGTAGTAGTACAAATTTAAACTCAAAATTACGATATTATCCTAACACGTAGCTGGCTAGCTACCTCCTCTGGGAGAAGAGAAGCTTATGGATTCAAACTGAGGGTGTGGAGGCGAATCGAAGAAGGCATGTGGCACGAGGCTCTCGCTGAATAGCAAGAAGGTGGGTACTGAGGACTCGAACATTACATCCTCGTGCATCTTCTTGTCTTTGAGATTGTACAATCTAGCCACATCGCAATTGCTACTTCCAATGAGGATGGTGCCGCTTCCAACGGAGAGTACCATATTCATCGTCACAGCGTTGCTGACACCCAACATTGTGACCCGATGGCGTAGCATCCAGGTCTCCGCCTTGTAGTCTTGCAACACCCAGATGTCCAGCGATGTGACGCTTTGCATAGCGGCGACGCAGAGCTCGCCGTCTAGCTCAAACAAGCTCCGGCTTGTGGTAGTAGTATCGCCGCCGGCTCGCTCCGGCGGCCGCGACATGAGGCGGAACGTCTCGGAAACCGTGTGGAACGCCAGCATCTTGCCGGTGCGGGTAGCTTCCGAGTGAAGAGAGAACCAATGGAGGATGCCGCGGTGAGCCACAGGAACCTCATACCGGGGCCAGGTGGTGGGTAGGTCTACTGGAGTTGGAGCGCGCCCCAGTCGTCGAGGCAGGGTGCTGCCAGTGGACAGGATGTAGTAGGACTGCTCCGTGTGGCGCCTGGCTTGATCCGTTTCTCCTTGTACGCAATGGCACAAGAGACGATACTCGTTGGACGGGCTGTGCAAGTAAAAGCCGCAGGCAAAGGCGTTGAAGCACGGCTGTGGAACCAACGGCGGCAAGCTGGCCGACTGTCTGGTCATCGGGTTGCAGATGATGAAGCGGCTGCGGCCGTGTCGTGGCTCCAACACCAGCAGGCCATCGAGAGAATACAATACTCGGCACCAGCCTTTGCTGGTTCGGTTGCAAAGAAAGCGGATCGGCCTCGACCTCGGCCTCGGATCAAGAGGTATACGCATGGTTTTCACTGCCAAGGAGCCAGGTCCATAATGGCTCCAGGGGAGGATGATCATCTCGCGCGTGCAGCTAGCCGCGTGGGCAGCGTGAGCGGAGAGGAAGGAGCCGTCGGTGGTGATGCGGCGCCATCTCTTGCACACGGCGCGGCAGCGGAGCACCGACTTGGACGGGAGGCGGACAAGGATCTCCACGAGGACGTCGTCGCACAGGCCCAAACCACCCGCCGCCGTCTCCATCTATCTCTTCTTCTCTTCTTAACTTTTGTGCAGTTGTGCACCTTCGTTCCCCTGTCGCCCAGTAAAGAAGTTGCCGCGTCGATCCGATCTTACCGTCTCTCCATGTCGAACAGAGCCGCTGCAGCCTATATATATAATCTATACAAAGAGAGGAGGCCGGGCGCCGTACGTGGATTTGCCTACGTACGTATTTGAGTATGGGTGCTTTAGCAGAATCATTGTCGGAGACGGACACGATCTGCGGATAAACCGGTTTGGCGTCGATCAAGCGCTCAATCAGCGCAAACAAAATTCGAGTTTGCACTACAGGAGAAACATATTTCACCTTTTTTTTTTTTTTTGAAAAATAGGATGACCCCGTCCTCTACATCAGGGCCATGTATATACATCCATTTTATTAATTATTTGTCAAGACGTTATACAAAATAATACATTAATAAGTTTGAATCTATCACATTGACAACATTTGTCATTATTCGTATGAACTTAATTTTTTTTTTTGAGACAACATCACGAAACTTTATTGAGACGTCACATTGTTAACAGGGACGGATGGTAGATTCCCGGGGTGTCCTAACCAGATATGGCGGCCACCCCCGAGAGATAAAGCATGCTTCGCTACGTTGTGAGCCTCAAAATTTGAGCTCTTAAATTCATCTATACTACTAATAAAAGATCCAACGTAAACTTCCTTACGTCTACACATGAATTATCCACACATCAGCAAACAAAGATCTGGACCACACGATTAGGAAAGAATTATAAATCTAACGCGTATCCAATTGTGATGCCATATATGCGTAGTACGTCCATCACCAATACGCCATATGATTCCTTGTGCCAAGATGTTCCGGCCATCGAGAATCGCTCGCCATATTTGGGACGGGTGAGCTCCTAGATCGGCCTCAAGCAAAGAGCAATTGGGGAAGTAGACAACCTTCAAAATTCGGGCACTCAAGGAAGAACAGTCCGTTAGTGTGCGCCATGCCTACCTCGCTAGAAGTGCAAGGTTGAAAATCTTCAAGTCTCGAAACCCCATGCCTCCGAGAGGTTTCGGCAAGGTCATGGTATCCTATGCAGCCCAACTGGTCTTCGTCCTACCCTGCTTAGATCCCCACCACAATTGTCGTATGATCGACGTGATGTTCTCGCATAAACCCCGAGGTAGTCTCAAACATGCCATTGAGAAAACAAGCATTGCTTGAGCGACGGACTTTATCAAAACTTCCTTACCAGCTGATGAGAGCAGCTTGGCCATCCACCCCTTGATATTTTCCCAAACACGATCACACATGTATTTGAAAGTTCCGTTCTTCGAGTGGACAACGGGCATGCCAAGATAGCGTTCGCTAAGAGACTCATTGTGTACCTGTAGGTTGTTCTTTACAGTTTCTCTCATCTGCGGCGGACATCCCCTGCTGAAGAAAATCGAAGATTTCTTGTTGTTTATCCTCTGTCCAGAAGCATTGCAATAGGTATCGAATAGGTTTGACACCAAAGTTGATCCCTTCACACTAGCCATGAAGAGTAGGAGGCTATCATCTGCAAACAAGAGATGGTTAACGGTTGGAGCCGTAGGAGCCACTTGAATACCTGTTAGAGATGACTGAGAACTTGATTTGAGGAGGCAAGAAAGGCCTTCTGCTGGGATCAAGAATAAGTAGGGGGAGATGGGATCTCCCTGCCGGATACCACGAGTTGGTTTGAAAGCTTCTAATTTATCTCCATTGAAGCAAACTGAGAACGACACTGATGAGACCGTTGGTCAAAACCCAACCTAATCATCATTCCCTTCAGATAAGCCCACTCCAGTCTATCATAAGCCCTCATCATGTCAATCTTCAGTGCACAAAAGCTATTGGATTTTGCTCTCGACCGCTTCATAAAATGCAGACATTCATAAGCACAAATAATATTGTCTATGATGAGCCTCCTAGGGACAAAGGCAGACTGTTCCTCAGAGATAATTCCTGGAAGCACAACTTTCAACCTGTCCGCGATGACCTTAGAGGCAATCTTATACAGGACATTACATAAGCTTATGGGCCGAAACTGAGCAAGAATCGTGGGGTTTGTTACCTTGGGAATCAGAACCAGTACTGTATCATTGATAGACTCTCGACTCTCCACACCTGTCACAATTCTGAGAACAATACTTGTGAATCCATCCCCACATACTTCCCAATGGCGTTGATAAAAGTGGGCAATAGAACCATCAGGCCCTGGGGCTTTTGAAGGGAACATCTGGAATGGGGCTGCTTTAACATCCTCTTTAGTGTATGGCGCACATAGACTTGCATTCGTCTCGGCTGTCACAATGCACTGCACATGGTCCAACACCGCATCTATGTTATGCACACCTTCAGAAAGGTATAAAGACTCATAGAAATCAGTTGCAAGGCTCTTCAGCTCCTCCGGATCAGAAATCTCCACCCCTAAGGAGTTTTGCAGCGCCTTGATCATATTCTTTTTGCGCCGGAGGCTAGCTCTCATATGGAAAAACTTTGTGTTTCGCTCCCCACTCAGCCCTTGCGCGTTGTCGTCACATAATGTCCTCCCCGTCGTACATTTCTATTAATCGTTCGTTTATCTTTAGTTCTCCATGGGTCGGGCCAACTCGCAGGTAAAGGTCTTCTGCGAGGGCCAGAGCTTCTCTAATGGCGAGGGCTTCAAGTGTCGGAGGGTCCACAGTATCTTGGAAGGAAAGAGTGGAGGCTCCCATGAACATTCCGTTCTGTCCCGACAGATGACCCCTACAACACCAAATCCATGTCTTGACACTGCAACATCCACATTCAGTTTTGCATTGCCACTGACAGGGGCAAGCCAAGCCGACGGTCTAACCTTGGCAGGTACAGCAGCCACATGGTAGTTTGGCGTTGGATAGCTGAAGCTCAGACAAATAGCTTGATACGAAAGTATTCACCGAATGCGAAGGTTGAAACAAATTCTCATGGACTGCCTTCCGCCTGACACCCCAAAGAGCCCACATCGTCACAACCAGCCGATCGAAGAGTTCTTGGGAAAGTAGATCATGGATTGCGAACAGCCATTCTTTCGGGTTCTCCTCCTGTCTCTCGACCATGTGTTGCACCAGCTCCTCAGGAGCCAGAGCCCATACACTCGCCGCCATAGGTCATGTTATCAACATGTGCTTCCAGGTATCCACCGCCCCACATAGGGGGCAAGAATCCTTCGTCGCCATCTGCCGGTGTTTTAGAACTGAACCCGTTGGCATGGAAAGTCTCGCAAGACGCCATAAGAACACCTTTAGTTTGGAGGGTACCTGTAGGTGCCAAATCATAGACCATCTGATGGTTTCATCCCGGTCATATGACGTGCCACCTGCCTCATGCAGCCAAGCCCCCCGACTATGTTTAGTCCTGAGAATCATTCGATACACCGAACGAATGCTGAAGCGTCCGCGGGCCTCCTCGTGCCACGCCCAGAAATTTGCCACTCGCCGCGTGCAAATTGGTATTCGAAGAATAGCCTCTGCATCAAAAGGAGTGAATGCAGTTCGGACTACATCCTCCTTCCAACTCGCGCTTGAGACATCGATAAGTTGTGCAACTGTCTCTGGGGGTTCGAAACAAGGGTTGCAATGGGACTTTTGAAGTTATCCCTAGGTATCCAATTGTGATGCCATATATGCGTAGTACATCCATCACCAATACGCCATATGATTCCTTGTGCCAAGATGTTCCGGCCATCGAGAATCGCTCGCCATATTTGGGACGGGTGAGCTCCTAGCTCGGCCTCAAGCAAATAGCAATTGGGGAAGTAGACAACCTTCAAAATTCGGGCACTCAAGGAAGAACAGTCCGTTAGTGTGAGCCATGCCTACCTCTCTAGAAGTGCAAGGTTGAAAATCTCCAAGTCTCGAAACCCCATGCCTCCCAGATGTTTCGGCAAGGTCATGGTATCCCATGCAGCCCAACTGGTCTTCGTCCTACCTTGCTTAGATCCCCACCACAATTGTCGTATGATCGACGTGATGTTCTCGCATAAACCCCGAGGTAGTCTCAAACATTCCATTGAGAAAACAAGCATTGCTTGAGCGACCGACTTTATCAAAACTTCCTTACCAGCTGATGAGAGCAGCTTGGCCATCCACCCCTTGATCTTTTCCCAAACACGATCACACATGTATTTGAAAGTTCCGTTCTTCGAGTGGCCAACTGTCACGCCCAAGATGCGTGTAACGACCAAGATGCGGTCCTTTCCGATCTGGGGGTCGAGGCCCCCGAATAGGAAAGAAGCGCATCTAAGTGTTTTGCAAGCAAGTAAACATAGCACATGATAATAAATAAAGTAGACAATCTGGGATTCAACTGTCTTCTTATTAAAATACAGAGTACAACGCAGATACAAACAAGGTAGTTCCGGTACGGACTACAAAACAAGGAAAATGCTATGCTACCCGCTGCAGGCCCACGATCACGACCACGGCTCAGTCCTCTGGATAGTTCACGTAAAGGCGATCTGTCTCCTCGTCGTACTGCCACGCCAACTGGGTGCTGTCGGGATCATCTGCCTCAGGGGTACCTGTACCTGCTGGGAGTTTCGGAGGAATCCGTGAGTCACGGGGACTCAGCAATCTAAGACCTTGGTGCCAGAACTAGTCATGTTATTGGGTAAGGAAGGGGTGAGGTGTTTCAGGCTGCTGCATCCTAAGGTTGAATAAGTGGCTAGCATACGCAAAGGAGAAGTGACAGTGTTCTATACTAACGATCGTGAATACTTGATCAGAAAGTGATCCTGAACACCTACCTACGGCATTCATAACCCCACCGTGTTCCCGATCGAAGAGAGATCTTCGAAGGGACAGTCACGGTTACGCACACAGTTGGCATGTTTTATTAGTTTATGTTTAAGTTTTCTAATACCGGATGTTAACAAAATATTCCAAGTTGCCACATAACCGCGGGCACGGCTTTCCGAAAGATTAAACCCTGCAGGGGTGCTCCAACTAGTCCATCACAAACGAACACAGGCCGCAAAGTCATCCTCTATCACGAATCTCGTGATCTCGTCGGATTCCTTAGAGGAAAGCCTCAACTCTGGGGAAAACCAAAGCTTTACCGGAATTCCTATACGCAAGATATACCGCTAAGGTAAGACAAGGCTAGCAGGACCTCCCGACGTGTCGACGACCCTGATAAGAGCCGCGTATCTCAGTCTCAGGACACGCCGGATGAGCGATGGTTACCACGCCAAAACTCCGAGTTGCCCCGGGGAGCGTAATAAGCTGCTCTGGTTTGGTCCAACACTCATGAGGAGCACTGGCCCGAGTTGTTGATTAAGAAACCTCGGGGTAGCTATTCCCTATGCAGTTTATTATTAAGTGATTAGCAAATAGTACCAATGTTGGGTCCTGCCGGACAAGCCTTAACACTACGCGATTTATCAAGGGGGTCCCCATAACAACCCCGATCGTGTTAGGAGCGATCATTATGGAATCAAACACCGGTAACCGGTAACTAAGGCGGCAATAACGGAACAAGACACCCGGCAAAAGGCTAGGCCTCCCGTCATTTACCAAATATATAGATACATTAATTAAATAACAGAAATTAATATAATGATATCAAGCTCATGGCAACTCATGAGTTATAAACACCTGCAACTAACAATGCTAACATTAGTAGCTGAGCAAGCCTACCTAGCCATGCAAATTTGCTAGGAAAGAGTAAGGTGTTTGGGCTCATGGCATATGAAGAGGCAATATATTTTCAGTGGTAGGCAGCGAGCAATAACGTGGAATCGAAACTAACATAACAAGTCTAGATATGGGATCAAGGTCATGTCATCTTGCCTGTGATATCCTCAGCTTGGAATGGTTCTGGATCGTCCTGCACGTACTCTCCTGACTCCACGTAATCGGTCTCCGCTCCCGGTGGTACCCAACACAAAAATAACAGCCAATGAACAGCAGCACCACAAAATGCAACAATCACATGATGCATGAGATGAAAGTTGAGCATGCACCACTATTTTTAACACTAGCACAAGCAAGATAAACTACAACAAGTTCCTGGACATAACTTTGCACTAAACTATTTGGACATGCATGGGAATGATATGAACAGATGCATCTCGTAAAAAGGTGCAAAACCATGTAAAGAACTTTGCAAACGGAGCTACGGATCAACGGGAATCAACGAAACACGATATGAAGCCCTGCGTGAAAGATTCATCACCACACACACAATTGGCACAAATCTGGTGTTCCCAGGTTGCCAAGACACATATTAATCCAACATGAATGAAATGGAGCAAGGTAGAACACCCCAACTACAATTGAACACAAACTTTGAACAAAAAGTCAAAACTACGCAATCTGCCAGTTTCTGCATCTTAGCTGTTTGTGAGCAACATGCAACATAGCTACAGGTCTTCAAATATGACAAATAATATATGTGGCTGTTGCCAACCAAGAACACTACAAGCTCCAGCAAGAATCACAGAAAAAAGAATTAAACTCTAGAAGATACAAGGCCACAAACTTTACCAAAACCATCAGTTCTCAGGGACTTAGTGAAAATTCCTGCACCTGAGTTTCTGTTTCTCTTCTGAAGCTTTTTGACAGCAATCAAAACACAAGCTACTAGACTCCAAATGACTTGAAAATTGACAGGAAGCTTCACAAACATACCAGGTTCAAAACACTAGCACTGAACTAAGTCCAGTTCTCCACATAATGACCAGAACAACCTTGTCTACAGGGGAAGAAAATGTTTTCAGCATCCCAGACTTAGTGAAATTTTCAGAGTTCAAAATCTGGAATTTTTTTACAGCCACATGCCCACTTTGTCTAGACATAGTTTGCACACACATGTTCCCAAGAGGTGTTTGACACCACTATGGTGTTGAGTACAAACCCCTACAACTAACACACCAAAACCCATGCCTTTGGGCTCCATCTATATCATGGAAACAAAGCCCAAACTTCCAACAAAATGAAAATGCAAATCCATATGGTATGCTTTTAAGATGACAACTACATAGGAGGGTTTCATGTGCACAATGACAAAGTGACATGGGGGTTTGAACCCCATGTTTGTGTCATGCACATCAACAACTCCAACACACACAATTCCACTCAAGCACTAGCATCAAGCTCACACATAAGAAATCTTTGTCTAACAAGAGAGTATGCACACCTCCCACATATGGGCATGTGATGGTGCACACTCTCACAAGCATCACTAGGATCTTCCTAGTATTCATGTCACCATCAATATGCAAACTACCACAACAATCCACACCCTCACATGCTAACATACATAGCTATCTAGTGCTACCCTTCACCTCAAGACATGTGATGAGGGGGAGGCACCCACACCCCACTATATCAAAGCAAGCTAATAAAACTACCAGATCCCTTAGCCCACACTAAAGATCACAAGCTAGGGCTTTGCAAGAGTAGCTAGGGCAACTAATCAGCTCCACACACTACACCCATATTTAACAAGGCATCTAGCATCATGCCCTAATCAAGGTTGGCTCCTCATCACCAAGGTACAACCACTATAAGCATCACCGGCTAGCAAAACTATTTATCACCCCTAGTATGTAAAACATACTCACAACTAAATCTATACCACTATTCTAGCAGGAACAGGAGCAATCACCACTGCGTAGGAGTGTTTAAAATAAAAACAACAGGGAACAAAAACTGAAAGACACAAGTGTAGGAGTTCGGACACAGAAATAAAAAGGCAGGGAGAAAAAAAACAAAAGCAAAAAAAAACAATAGATCAGGGGCTGCTGGGATTCGATCCCAGACCCTGGTGTCCAGCACCACCTACTCACGCCACTGCGCTGCGGCACTACTTGTTGACATGAGAAGGAGAGATGCAAGGTAAGGTGACGGCAGGCCCTCTGATGCAAATAAACCATCCAGATCCACAAAAGAAAGGCGCCGAGGGGGGGACTCGATCCCTAGACCTCTCATCAGGCGCATGCATATGACCGAGAGAAACTACCACCAGGCTACGAACCCGAGTCTGGCTAAGGCTAGAAGGTAAAGCAGAAACACACGCATCTCACGAGAAGCATCCCGCCGGCGGCCGGACCCGAGGACGCTGGCGGCGCCACTCCCGGCCACCACCGGCAGGGGAAACCAACAGCGGGGCCCGCGGGACTCTCGGGGGATCCATTTTCTCCCTGAGCGCGGGAAAAGGACTCCGCTTGGCTGCCGGAACTGCAACTGCCGGAACTTCATGCCCGCCTGGGAGCACGCGACAGAGAACCTGACGGGCCTCCCTGCTGGCGCTGCCGAGCTACACTTTTGACGACGAGGGGGGTCCTCTGGGCACGGCGCTGCTGCCGAGAGGGGGGGAGGAAGCCCCAGCTACAACCCCTACATCTAACAGCAACAAACTAAACTCTCGAACTCTGCACGTACACACAATAACAGACTCCTGACGAACGGCGACAGAGAAGACGACGACCCCGCCGCGGATCTAGACCGGACCGAGGAGGAGGAAGCACTGGGCGGCGGGCCTCACCTTGGGGAGAAGAGGGGGCGCCGGACGGGACGGAGGAACGCCGGAGGCGAAGAAGAGGAGCTGACGCAGTTCGCCCGGTTCGCCCCGTTGACGGGGACGAGCTCGACGGGGGGGGGGGGGGGGGGGCTCCTCGGGGTCCTAGCGTCGGGAATGGGACGGAGGAAGCCGCCCCGAGCCCCCGGACATGGCGGCCGGTGCCGGAGACGACGGATCGGCGGTTGACGAAGGAGGCGCTGCACTCTTTCTCTCTCTGCTTCCTCTCTGTTACTTACCAGGGAAGAACGAGGGCAGGAGGACTCTGGCGGCGCTGGGGAAAAACGGAGTGGGAACCCTAGGGCGTAGGGAGGGGGTCCCGGACTCCTCTTTAACGTCTCGGGAGGCGAGCTCGAGCCACTGGATCAAAGAGAGAGTGATCGAGAGGTGGAGCGCGCGTCGTACAGGGGTGACGTCGGGAGGAAGAAGGAGCGCTCGCCAGTGGGCTCTGTCGCCAGGGGTGGAGTCCAACTGGGCCAGCACGGGAGAAAGCTTAATGGGCCAGGGAAAGAATTAGCTACCCAGGGAAGGAAAGGAAAAAATCTATTATCCAAAATAACTACTGGGTTAAAAAAATAAAAGGAGGATCCTGTTAGACCTAAGAAATAATGGCCCAGTAGGGAAAAATAGACAAGCAATATTTGGTGATGTTTGAAGTAAATGCAAAACAGTAATTAAGCTACTGTTTTGAATTTATTTGCACCACTAAAGTCAAGGAATCAAACCAGAAAAATTGCACCCCCTCACAAGCACATTTTATCACACCACTAGACATTTTAGAATCATCTTTGGGAAGAAGGAATTTTGACAAGAATAAAAATAGGAGGGAAAAGGAGTTAAAAGGCAAGAGCTTACAAAGGCTAGCACACCCTCTTGCATCACACACACCATTATCACATGCATTACAAGGTAGTGCAACACCACCATTTAATGCTAGCAAGATCACATGCACTCACACACCCCAACACTACTCCCATTAGACTCAAATGCAACATGATCATGGCATGCAATCATAAGTATGGCAAGGAATGATATGTAATTCATGCATGCAAGGGAAGTAAGCACTAGGGAACACACATGAATTCATGGCACAAAATGATATCATCAAGATCTCTGACAAGGTGGCCCCCACATGGAAGGTTACAAGAAGGGAAAGTCCTACACTTGGGCCATTACAAACTCTCCCACACTACAAAGAAGATCTCGACCCCGAGATCTAAGACTGAAAGAAATCGGGAAATTCGGAACGGAGGTGATCCTCGCGTTCCCACGTAGCCTCTTTATCGGAATGGTGTGACCACTGCACTTTGAGAAACTTGACAGACTTGTTACGGGTCTTGCGCTCAGTCGCCTCGAGAACCGCAACTGGATGCTCGCGATAAGAGAGGTCAGGCTGGAGATCGATATCCTGAAGATGCACGGTGCGCTCGGGGTTCTTGAAACACCTCCGAAGCTGAGAAACATGGAACACATCATGGACATTAGAAAAGGTTGACGGAAGCTCGAGCTGGTACGCGAGGTCACCCCTCTTGCCAACCACTCTGAACGGACCAACGAAACGAGGCGCAAGCTTGCCTTTGATGCCAAAACGCTGCATACCCTTCATAGGCGACACCTTGAGGTAGACAAAATCATCCAGCTCATACGACATGTCACGGTGCTTGCTATCGTAATAGCTCTTCTGACGGGACTGCGCTGCTCTGAGGTTGTCACGAATGATCCGACACATCTCCTCAGCTTCTTCTATCATATCATTGCCAAGGATCTGACGCTCGCCTGTCTGGGACCAGTTGAGCGGAGTACGACACTTCCTGCCATAGAGAATCTCAAACGGAGCCTTGCCAGAGCTAGCTTGATAACTGTTGTTATACGAGAACTCCGCGAAAGGCAGACAATCCTCCCACTTCATGCCAAACGAGATAACGCAGGCTCTCAGCATGTCTGCAAGAACTTGATTCACTCTCTCCACTTGACCACTAGTCTGAGGATGGAACTGTTGGGGAACGTCGCATGGGAAACAAAAATTTTCCTACGCGCACGAAGACCTATCATGGTGATGTCCATCTACGAGAGGGGATGAGTGATCTACGTACCCTTCTAGATCGTACAGCAGAAGCGTTAGAGAACGCGGTTGATGTAGTGGAACGTCCTCACGTCCCTCGATCCGCCCGCGAACAATCCCGCGATCAGTCCCACGATCTAGTACCGAACGGACGGCACCTCCGCGTTCAGCACACGTACAGCTCGACGATGATCTCGGCCTTCTTGATCCAGCAAGAGAGACGGAGAGGTAGAAGAGTTCTCCGGCAGCGTGACAGCGCTCCGGAGGTTGGTGATGATCTTGTCTCAGCAGGGCTCCGCCCGAGCTCCGTAGAAACGCGATCTAGAGGAAAAACTATGGAGGTATGTGGTCGGGCAGCCGTGAGAAAGTCGTCTCAAATCAGCCCTAATTGCTCCATATATATAGGAGGAGGGAGGGGGACCTTGCCTTGGGGTCCAAGGGACCCTCAAGGGGTCGGCCGAGCCAAGGGGGGGAGGACTCCCCCCCCAAACCGAGTTGGACTTGGTTTGGTGGGAGGAGTCCCCCTCCCTTCCCACTTCCTCCCTCTTTTTTTTTATTTTCCTTTGATTTCTTTTTCTTGGCGCATAGACCCCCTTGGGGCTGTCCCACCAGCCCACTAAGGGCTGGTGTGTCTCCCCAAAGCCTATGGGCTTCCCCGGGGTGGGTTGCCCCCCCGGTGAACTCCCGGAACCCATTCGTCATTCCCGGTAACTCCGAAAACCTTCCGGTAATCAAATAAGTTCATCCTATATATCAATCTTCGTTTCCGGACCATTCCGGAAACCCTCGTGACGTCCGTGATCTCATCCGGGACTCCGAACAACATTCGGTAACCAACCATATAACTCAAATACGCATAAAACAACGTCGAACCTTAAGTGTGCAGACCCTGCGGGTTCGAGAACTATGTAGACATGACCCGAGAGACTCCTCGGTCAATATCCAATAGCGGGACCTGGATGCGCATATTGGATCCTACATATTCTACGAAGATCTTATCGTTTGAATCTCAGTGCCAAGGATTCATATAATCCCGTGTGTCATTCCCTTTATCCTTCGGTATGTTACTTGCCCGAGATTCGATCGTCAGTATCCGCATACCTATTTCAATCTCGTTTACCGGCAAGTCTCTTTACTCGTTCCGTAATACAAGATCCCGCAACTTACACTAAGTTACATTGCTTGCAAGGCTTGTGTGTGATGTTGTATTACCGAGTGGGCCCCGAGATACCTCTCCGTCACACGGAGTGACAAATCCCAGTCTTGATCCATACTAACTCAACTAACACCTTCGGAGATACCTGTAGAGCATCTTTATAGTCACCCAGTTACGTTGCGACGTTTGATACACACAAAGCATTTCTCCGGTGTCAGTGAGTTATATGATCTCATGGTCATAGGAATAAATACTTGACACGCAGAAAACAGTAGCAACAAAATGACACGATCAACATGCTACGTCTATTAGTTTGGGTCTAGTCCATCACGTGATTCTCCCAATGACGTGATCAAGTTATCAAGCAACACCACCTTGTTCATAATCAGAAGAGACTGAATATCATCGATCAACTGGCTAGCTAACTAGAGGCATGCTAGGGACGGTGTTTTGTCTATGTATCCACACATGTAAATGAGTCTTCATTCAATACAATTATAGCATGGATAATAAACTATTATCTTGATACAGGAATTATAATAATAACTATACATTTATTATTGCCTCTAGGGCATAATTCCAATAGTCTCCCACTTGCACTAGAGTCAATAATCTAGCCTTCACATCACCATGTGAATTACATTGTAATAAATCTAACACCCATACATTTCTGGTGTCGATCATGTTTTGGCCGTGGAAGAGGTTTAGTCAGCGGGTCTGCTACATTCAGATCCGTGTGCACCTTGCATATATTTACGTCCTCCTCCTCGACGTAGTCGCGGATGAGGTTGAAGCGTCGTTTGATGTGTCTGGTCTTCTTGTGAAACCTTGGTTCCTTTGCCAGGGCAATGGCACCAGTGTTGTCACAGAACAAGGTTATTGGATCCAGTGCACTTGGCACCACTCCAAGATCCGTCATGAACTGCTTCATCCAGACACCCTCCTTAGCCGCCTCCGAGGCAGCCATGTACTCTGCTTCACATGTAGAATCTGCTACGACGCTTTGCTTGGAACTGCACCAGCTTACTGCACCCCCATTAAGAATAAATACGTATCCGGTTTGCGACTTAGAGTCGTCCGGATCTGTGTCAAAGCTTGCATCGACGTAACCTTTTACGGCGAGCTCTTCGTCACCTCCATACACGAGAAACATCTCCTTAGTCCTTTTCAGGTACTTCAGGATATTCTTGACCGCTGTCCAGTGATCCACTCCTGGATTACTCTGGAACCTACCTGCCATACTTATGGCCAAGCTAACATCCGGTCTAGTGCGCAGCATGGCATACATAATAGAACCTATGGCTGAAGCATAGGGGACGGAGCGCATATGCTCTCTATCTTCATCAGTTGCTGGGCACTGAGTCTTACTCAATCTCGTACCTTGTAAAACTGGCAAGAACCCTTTCTTGGACTGTTCCATTTCGAACCTCTTCAAAACTTTATCAAGGTATATGCTTTGTGAAAGTCCTATCAGGCGTTTTGATCTATCCCTATAGATCTTAATGCCTAGAATGTAAGCAGCTTCTCCTAGGTCCTTCGTAGAGAAACTTTTATTCAAGTAACCTTTTATGCTCTCCAAAAGCTCTACGTTGTTTCCAATCAGTAATATGTCATCCACATATAATATTAGAAACTCCACAGAGCTCCCACTCACTTTCTTGTAAATACAAGATTCTCCAACCACTTGTATAAACCCAAATGCTTTGATCACCTCATCAAAGCGTTTGTTCCAACTCCGAGATGCTTGCACCAGTCCATAAATGGATCGCTGGAGCTTGCACACCTTGTTAGCATTTTTAGGATCGACAAAACCTTCGGGTTGCATCATATACAACTCTTCCTTAAGGAAACCGTTAAGGAACGCCGTTTTGACATCCATCTGCCAGATTTCATAATCGAAAAATGCAGCTATTGCTAACATGATTCTGACGGACTTAAGCATCGCTACGGGTGAGAAGGTCTCATCATAGTCAACTCCTGGAACTTGTGAAAAACCCTTTGCCACAAGTCGAGCTTTATAAACGGTCACATTACCGTCAGCGTCCGTCTTCTTCTTAAAGATCCATTTGTTCTGAATAGCCTTGCGGCCCTCAGGTAGTATCTCCAAAGTCCACACTTTGTTCTCATACATGGATCCTATCTCGGATTTCATGGCTTCTAGCCATTTGTTGGAATCTGGGCCCACCATTGCTTCTTCATAATTTGCAGGTTCATTGTTGTCCAACAACATGATTGATAAGACGGGATTACCGTACCACTCTGGAGCAGCGCGTGATCTCGTCGACCTGCGTGGTTCAACAGAAACTTGAACTGGAGTTTCATGATCATCATCATTAACTTCCTCCTCAACCGGCGTCGCAACGACAGAGGTTTCCCCTTGCCCTGCGCCACAATCCAGAGGGATGAGAGGTTCGACAACCTCGTCAAGTTCTATCTTCCTCCCACTCAATTCTCTCGAGAGAAACTCCTTCTCGAGAAAAGTTCCGTTCTTAGCAACAAACACTTTGCCCTCGGATTTGAGATAGAAGGTGTACCCAACTGTCTCTTTTGGGTAACCTATGAAGACGCATTTTTCCACTTTGGGTTCCAGCTTTTCAGGCTGAAGCTTTTTGACATAAGCATCACATCCCCAAACTTTAAGAAACGACAACTTTGGCCTTTTGCCATACCACAGTTCGTATGGTGTCGTCTCAACGGATTTTGATGGTGCCCTATTTAAAGTGAATGCAGCTGTTTCTAATGCATAACCCCAAAATGATAACGGCAAATCAGTAAGAGACATCATAGATCGCACCATCTCTAACAAAGTACGATTACGACGTTCGGACACACCATTACGCTGTGGTGTTCCAGACGGTGTTAACTGCGAAACAATTCCATATTGTCTTAAGTGAGCACCAAACTCGAAACTCAGATCATCACCCCCACGATCAGACCGTAGGAACTTGATCTTCTTGTTACGATGATTTTCCACTTCACTCTGAAATTGGTTGAACTTTTCAAATGTTTCAGACTTGTGCTTCATCAAGTAGACATAACCATATCTACTTAAATCGTCAGTGAAGGTGAGGAAATAACGATATCCGCCGCGTGCCTCCACGCTAATTGGACCACATACATCGGTATGTATGATTTCCAACAAGTCACTTGCACGCTCCATTGTTCCGGAGAACGGAGTCTTAGTCATCTTGCCCATGAGGCATGGTTCGCACGTGTCAAGTGAATAAAAGTCAAGTGACTCCAAAAGTCCATCAGCATGGAGTTTCTTCATGCGCTTTACACCAATATGACCCAAGCGGCAGTGCCACAAAAATATGGCGCTATCATTGTTTACTCAAATCTTTTGGTCTCAATGTTATGTATATGCGTATCGCTATCAAGATTCAATATGAACAATCCTCTCACATTCGGTGCATGACCATAAAAGATGTTACTCATAGAAATAGAACAACCATTATTCTCAGACTTAAAAGAGTAACCGTCTCGCAATAAACAAGATCCAGATATAATGTTCATGCTCAACGCAGGCACTAAATAACAATGATTTAAGTTCATCACTAATCCCGATGGTAGCTGAAGTGACACTGTGCCGACGGCGATTGCATCAACCTTGGAACCATTTCCTACGCGCATCGTCACTTCGTCTTTCGCCAGCCTTCGTCTATTCCGCGGTTCCTGTTTCGAGTTGCAAATGTGAGCAACATAACCGGTATCGAATACCCAGGCACTACTACAAGAGCCGGTTAAGTACACATCAATAACATGTATATCAAATATACCTGATTTTTCTTTGCCCGCCTTCTTATCTGCCAGATACTTGGGGCAATTGCGCTTCCAGTGACCCATACCCTTGCAATAGAAGCACTCTGTTTCAGGCTTAGGTCCAGCCTTGGGTTTCTTTGGCGGATTGGCAACAGGCTTGCCGCTCTTCTTCGAATTGCCCTTCTTGCCTTTGCCGTTTCTCTTGAAACTAGTGGTCTTGCTCACCATCAACACTTGATGCTCTTTACGGAGTTCAGACTCTGCGACTTTCAGCATCGCAAACAACTCGCCGGGAGACTTGTTCATCCCTTGCATGTTGTAGTTCAACACAAAGCCTTTATAGCTTGGCGGCAGTGATTGAAGGATTCTGTCAGTGATAGCTTCTTGCGGGAGTTCAATCCCCAGCTCAGCTAGACGGTTTGAGTACCCAGACATCTTGAGTACATGTTCACTGACAGACGAGTTTTCCTCCATCTTGCAAGCATAGAATTTATCGGAGGTCTCATACCTCTCGATCCGGGCGTTCTTCTGAAAGATAAACTTCAACTCCTGGAACATCTCAAATGCTCCATGACGCTCAAAGCGACGTTGAAGTCCCGGTTCTAAGCCATACAAGACTGCACATTGAACTATTGAGTAGTCCTCCTTACGTGCTAACCAAGCGTTCTTAACATCCTGATCAGCCGTAGCGGGTGGTTCATCTCCTAGCGCAGCATTAAGGACATAATCCTTCTTCCCAGCATGTAAGATTAGCTTAAGATTACGAGCCCAGTCTACAAAGTTGCTTCCATCATCTTTCAACTTAGCTTTCTCTAAGAACGTATTAAAATTCAGGATGACACTCGCGTGAGCCATGATCTACAACACAAATATATTCAAAGTGGACTTAGACTATGTTCAAGATAATTAGAGTTCAACTTAGTCAAATTATATGCTAAACTCCCACTCAAAAAGTACATCTCTCTAGTCATTTGAGTGGTTCATGATCCACTTACACTATCCCAAGTCCGATCATCACGTGAGTTGAGTATAGTTTCAGTGGTAAGCATCCCTATGCTAATCATATCAACTATATGATTCATGATCGACCTTTCGGTCTCATGTGTTCCGAGGCCATGTCTGCACATGCTAGGCTCGTCAAGCTTAACCCGAGTGTTCCGCGTGCGCAACTGTTTTGCACCCGTTGTATGTGAACGTTGAGTCTATCACACCCGATCATCACGTGGTGTCTCGAAACGACGAACTGTAGCAACGGTGCACAGTCGGGGAGAACACAATTTCGTCTTGAAATTTTAGTGAGAGATCACCTCATAATGCTACCGTCGTACTAAGCAAAATAAGGTGCATAAATGGATTAAAATCACATGCAATTCATAAGTGACATGATATGGCCATCATCCCGTGCTTCTTGATCTCCATCACCAAAGCACCGGCACGATCTTCTTGTCACCGGCGCCACACCATGATCATCCATCAACGTGTTGCCATCGGGGTTGTCGTGCTACTCATGCTATCACTACTAAAGCTACATCCTAGCAAAATAGTAAACGCATCTGCAAGCACATATGTTAGTATAAAGACAACCCTATGGCTCCTGCCGGTTGCTGTACCATCGACGTGCAAGTCGATATTTCTATTACAACATGATCATCTCATACATCCAATATATCACATCACATCGTTGGCCATATCACATCACAATCATACCCTGCAAAAACAAGTTAGACGTCCTCTAATTTTGTTGTTGCATGTTTTACGTGGTGACCAAGGGTATCTAGTAGGATCGCATCTTACTTACGCAAACACCACAACGGAGATCTATGAGTTGCTATTTAACCTCATCCAAGGACCTCCTCGGTCAAATCCGATTCAACTAAAGTTGGAGAAACCATCACTTGCTAGTCATCTTTGAGCAAAGGGGGTTACTCGTAACGATGAAACCAGTCTCTCGTAAGCGTACGAGTAATGTCGGTCCAAGCCGCTTCAATCCAACAATACCGCGGAATCAAGAAAAGACTAAGAAGGGCAGCAAAACGCACATCACCGCCCACAAAAACTTTTGTGTTCTACTCGAGAAGACATCTACGCATGAACCTAGCTCATGATGCCACTGTTGGGGAACGTCGCATGGGAAACAAAAAATTTCCTACGCGCACGAAGACCTATCATGGTGATGTCCATCTACGAGAGGGGATGAGTGATCTACGTACCCTTGTAGATCGTACAGCAGAAGTGTTAGAGAACGCGGTTGATGTAGTGGAACGTCCTCACGTCCCTCGATCCGCCCCGCGAACAATCCCGCGATCAGTCCCACGATCTAGTACCGAACGGACGGCACCTCCGCGTTCAGCACACGTACAGCTCGACGATGATCTCGGCCTTCTTGATCCAGCAAGAGAGACGGAGAGGTAGAAGAGTTCTCCGGCAGCGTGACGGCGCTCCGGAGGTTGGTGATGATCTTGTCTCAGCAGGGCTCCGCCCGAGCTCCGCAGAAACGCGATCTAGAGGAAAAACTATGGAGGTATGTGGTCGGGCACCCGTGAGAAAGTCGTCTCAAATCAGCCCTAATTGCTCCATATATATAGGAGGAGGGAGGGGGACCTTGCCTTGGGGTCCAAGGGAC
Source organism: Hordeum vulgare subsp. vulgare (assembly GCF_904849725.1). Taxonomy (NCBI): domain Eukaryota; kingdom Viridiplantae; phylum Streptophyta; class Magnoliopsida; order Poales; family Poaceae; genus Hordeum; species Hordeum vulgare. The sequence goes on along the minus strand of NC_058519.1, from coordinate 648,875,517 downwards.
CCTCAAGGGGTCGGCCGAGCCAAGGGGGGGAGGACTCCCCCCCAAACCGAGTTGGACTTGGTTTGGTGGGAGGAGTCCCCCTCCCTTCCCACTTCCTCCCTCTTTTTTTTCTTTTCCTTTGATTTCTTTTTCTTGGCGCATAGGCCCCCTTGGGGCTGTCCCACCAGCCCACTAAGGGCTGGTGTGTCTCCCCAAAGCCTATGGGCTTCCCCGGGGTGGGTTGCCCCCCCCCCCCCCCCCGTTGAACTCCCGGAACCCATTCGTCATTCCCGGTACATTCCCGGTAACTCCGAAAACCTTCCGGTAATCAAATGAGGTCATCCTATATATCAATCTTCGTTTCCGGACCATTCCGGAAACCCTCGTGACGTCCGTGATCTCATCCGGGACTCTGAACAACATTCGGTAACCAACCATATAACTCAAATACGCATAAAACAACGTCGAACCTTAAGTGTGCAGACCCTGCGGGTTCGAGAACTATGTAGACATGACCCGAGAGACTCCTCGGTCAATATCCAATAGCGGGACCTGGATGCCCATATTGGATCCTACATATTCTACGAAGATCTTATCGTTTGAACCTCAGTGCCAAGGATTCATATAATCCCGTATGTCATTCCCTTTGTCCTTCGGTATGTTACTTGCCCGAGATTCGATCGTCAGTATCCGCATACCTATTTCAATCTCGTTTACCGGCAAGTCTCTTTACTCGTTCCGTAATACAAGATCCCGCAACTTACACTAAGTTACATTGCTTGCAAGGCTTGTGTGTGATGTTGTATTACCGAGTGGGCCCCGAGATACCTCTCCGTCACACGGAGTGACAAATCCCAGTCTTGATCCATACTAACTCAACTAACACCTTCGGAGATACCTGTAGAGCATCTTTATAGTCACCCAGTTACGTTGCGACGTTTGATACACACAAAGCATTCCTCCGGTGTCAGTGAGTTATATGATCTCATGGTCATAGGAATAAATACGTGACACGCAGAAAACTGTAGCAACAAAATGACACGATCAACATGCTACGTCTATTAGTTTGGGTCTAGTCCATCACGTGATTCTCCCAATGACGTGATCTAGTTATCAAGCAACAACACCTTGTTCATAATCAGAAGACACTGACTATCATCGATCAACTGGCTAGCTAACTAGAGGCATGCTAGGGACGGTGTTTTGTCTATGTATCCACACATGTAAATGAGTCTTCATTCAATACAATTATAGCATGGATAATAAACTATTATCTTGATACAGGAATTATAATAATAACTATACATTTATTATTGCCTCTAGGACATAATTCCAACAGGAACGCTGTGCTGAAGCGGATCTTCGTGCCCATAGAAGACTGAAAAGAGTCCCAGAACTTGGAAGTGAAGATACTCCCGCGATCTGATGAGATCATCATAGGTACACCGTGCAACGAGACAACCCTCGAGGTGTACAACTCTGCCAGCTGAGCTGCTGAAATGGACTCCTTGACTGGAAGGAAATGCGCCACTTTACTCAATTTGTCGATGACGACGAAGATAGCGTCATTGCCCTTCTTGGACTTCGGAAACCCTGTGACGAAGTCCATCTCAATGTGATCGAACTTCCACTCGGGAATCGGCAAAGGCTGCAAGAGGCCCGCTGGTCTTTGATGTTCTGCTTTCACCCTTCGACATACATCACACTCATTGACGAATTGAGCAATTTCACGCTTCATACGGGTCCACCAGAACGACTGCTTCAAGTCATGGTACATCTTAGAACATCCCGGATGAATAGAAAGCAGAGAATTGTGAGCTTCTTCCATGATCACCTTCCTGAGATCACCTTTCGGGACGACAAGGCGGTCCTCGAAAAACAAAGTGTCCCTGGCATCCACAGTGAAACACTTATACTTGGGAAGACTCTTTCCCACACCAATCTTGACCTTCTTCACCATAGTATCAAGTAGCTGAGCTGCTCTGACCTGATCTTCCAAGGTAGGAGAGATCTGATGGTTCGCAAGAAAACCCTGAGGAACCAGCTGAAGATTGAGCTTCCTGAAAGACTCAGAAAGACCCGCCTGGAGAGGTTGCAGAATCAGACTGTTGCAATATGCTTTCCTGCTCAATGCATCTGCCACCACATTTGCCTTGCCTGGCGTGTACTCAACACTCGGATTAAAATCCTGGAGCATTTCCACCCAACGTCTTTGCCGAAGATTCAAGTTAGGCTGAGTGAAGATATACTTGAGGCTCTTGTGATCGGTGAACACTTCAACCTTACGTTCCAACAAGAGATGTCTCCAAGTCATCAAGGCATGCACAACAGCTGCTAGCTCGAGATCGTGCACATGATAGTTCTTCTCCGCAGGCTTCAGCTGCCTGGAGGTATAAGCAACCACCTTCCTATCTTGCATCAAGACTGCACCAAAACCCTGAAGAGAAGCATCGCAAAAGACCTGGTACGGCTTGGAATCATCCGGAGGAGCCAATACCGGAGTGGAGGTAAGCTTCTCTTTGAGTGTATCAAAAGCCAGTTGACACTCTGGAGACCACACATACTTGACACCCTTCTGAAGAAGACTAGAGAGCGGCTTGGCGATTTTGGAGAAGTTCTCAACGAATCTTCTGCAATATCCGGCAAGACCGAGAAAGCTTCGAAGCTGCTTCACATTCTGCGGAGGTTCCCATTCAACAATGGCCTGAACCTTGGACGGATCAACCTTAATGCCCTCAGCAGAGATAATATGCCCAAGATACACCACTTCTTTCAGCCAGAACTCGCACTTGGAAAACTTGGCATACAGCTTGTATTCTCTCAGTTTATCAAGCACCAACCTGAGATGTTTCTCATGTTCTTCCTCATCCTCAGAAAAAACCAGAATGTCATCGAGATAAAGCAAGACAAACTCATTCTTGAATGGCGAGAAAATATAGTTCATCAATTGGCAAAAAGTTGGAGGAGCATTAGCCAGACCAAAAGACATGACCGTATACTCATATGAGCCAAAACTGGTCCTGAAAGCCGTCTTTGGAATGTCTTCCTCACGAATGCGAATCTGATGATAGCCCATTCTGAGATCAAGCTTGGAGAATACTTTAGCACCTTTCAGCTGCTCGAACAACTCATTTATGTTCGGAAGCGGATATTTGTTCTTGATTGTCTTCTTATTCAATGGGCGGTAATCGACACACAGTCGTTCCGTGCCATCCTTCTTCTTGACAAACAGAACACCACATCCCCACGGAGACGAGCTTGGTCTGATCAAACCCAAACGCTCCTGCTCATCGAGTTGTCTCTTGAGTTCTTTCAACTCCTCTGGACCCAGCTTGTACGGCCGCTTGCACACTGGCTCTGTGCCTGGCTCAAGCTCAATGACGAACTCCACTTCACGGTGCGGAGGCATCCCTGGCAACTCTTCAGGAAACACGTCCTGATATTCGCAGACTACTGGAACTTGCTCAATGGGATTGATCTCACCCTTTTCATTCAAGGAGAACAAGCGGACTGTGTGATCGCGCGCCGCGAATATAATCACATCCTCCGAAGAGTGGGTCAGCTTCACTTCTTTAGCTTCACAATCAATTGATGCCTTATTCATGGCCAACCAGTCCATACCAAGGATCAAATCAATGTCGGACTTGCCCAAGACAATAGGAGACGCCAGAAAAGCATAATTGTCCAACTTGATAGAAACATCCGGAACCATCATGAACGAACTCATACGCATGCCCGGAGAAACCACACGGAAGGGACTATCCAAATGAATTGCAAGAATATCATGCTTAGCTAAGAAAGGCTTGGAGATGAAGCAATGCGAAGCACCAGAATCAAACAAGACTTTAGCAGGAAAATGATTGACTAGGAGATTACCCATGATCACATCCGAAGAATTTTCTGCCTCAGCTGCATTCACCATGTTGACTCGAGCTGATCTGGGGTTGAACTTCACAAGAGCGTTGCTAGGAGGTTTTCCTGGAGGAGGCGGCAGCAGACGGAGCTGAGAAGTGCATTTGTTGGCATAGTGACCCTTCTGCCCACATTTGTGACAAGTGACATCTGCTGGCTGCCGGAACTGAATCTGAGGAGGCCCTTGCTTCTGATGCTGATATCTCTGCTGGAATCCGGGGTTGGGTGGGCAGGAAGAACCACGTCCACCTGAGTGCTTCGGCTGCTGAGAGTGCCGAGGAGGAGGAGGAGGAGAAACCCAAAACCTCTGTTGCTTCTGAACCACCTGAGTCGAGGAAGAGCTGGAATCTCTGAAACGTTTCTTGGAGTTCTCCACCCTGAGCAAGGCTGCCTCTGCTCTGAGAGCTAAGTTATAGAATTTGCCAAACTCCTCAGGATCGTGCAAAGCGAGTGCTAACTGCAAATCCTCCTTCAAGCCACCCCTGAACTGGTATATCTTGCTCTTCTGATCCGGAACATCCTGCAATGCGTACCGGGCGAGCTCGTGGAACTCAACATTGTACTTGTACACAGAATTGCTGCCCTGCTTCAAGCGCGTGAACTTCTCACACATCTCCTCAACAAAACTGGATGGAATGTAGTGGGACCTGAAGTCACGACAGAACTCGTCCCAAGACATCACCCTGCCACCTCTGGAGTCCTTAAGCTGCTGCCACCAAATAGAAGCCTGCCCCTTCAACTGGAATGTTGCAAACTTGACATAATCCTCTGGACGCACATTGCTACACTCGAAATGCTTGTTCATATCACGGATCCAATCTTCCGCGTCAAACGGCTGGTCGCAAGAAGTGAACGTCCTACGCTGGTTTGACAGGAACTGACTCAGACTGGCGAAGTGATTGCCACCCTGCTGGAAATTGCCTTGCTGATGATTGGCTCTCTCCTGGATCAACTGCAACAGCATCTGAGTATTTGCATTGGTAGCTGCCATCATCACCTGCCAGGCCTCTGCAGGAGGAGGCGGCGGCGGTGGCGGAGGAGGAGGTGGAGGCGGCATATCCTCACGCGCTGGGGTCTGACGAGTTGGTGGAGCCATCCTGAAGACGGACAACATATTAGTCCACAGAATATTTGACGATAAGCTGAATCAAAAGACAGAATATCTGAATAGAACTTAGCATTGCACTCCACAACATAGCAAGAGTGCATTCTCAAAGTAACAGACGACAAAATTCCGATAAGGGGCCACAGCAAACAAGCGTGAGCTAGAACTGCTCGGAACAAACATAAGATCGAGATTTCCCAAACCTCAATCAAGCGTTTGTAGGAAGATAGTCCTATAAGATACTACCAGATATCCCACCTATGAATTCCCGAAATAGTTGTCATGTAATCAGGCACATGGATACAAGGAGTATTTCACACAACTCCTAATCTAAACCGTCACCTGTATCACACCCTTCAACACCCAACCAGCATCTCGGACCTTCGTCTACAACAGATCCTCGTGATCACAACGATACAAAGTGTGGTAGTACCCCCGAACAATCTACACCAGTACTGGGGACGTCGGGGTTATCTCACCACTACCCGTATTGAAGCAATAACGAACACCCTCCGTTCTTAGGTACTCAGAAATCTGAATGATGGCGATGTGCGCGATAATCCCTGGAGCTCAACTCCCCTGATACTTAGAGCAGATAGGAGGCACCAGGACACGATTCCGTCACATCGAAATCATATAGATTTCACAAACACCCGCGTGATCCTAAAAAAAAAATTTGAGCGGGAAAAGGAGTAGAGTTAAAGATTTCCTAAGACGGAAGCCTCACCAGAGCAAAGAAGAGGAGAAAAATGAAACCTACTCTCCGATATAACTAAGACCCAAAACATTTACTAGACTCGACTCGGCCAAATACGATCACACAAAGGTTCCTATGGTCGTAAGGCTCTGATTACCAACTTGTAACGACCAAGATGCGGTCCTTTCCGATCTGGGGGTCGAGGCCCCCAAATAGGAAAGAAGCGCATCTAAGTGTTTTGCAAGCAAGTAAACATAGCACATGATAATAAATAAAGTAGACAATCTGGGATTCAACTGTCTTCTTATTAAAATACAGAGTACAACGCAGATACAAACAAGGTAGTTCCGGTACGGACTACAAAACAAGGAAAATGCTATGCTACCCGCTGCAGGCCCACGATCACGACCACGGCTCAGTCCTCTGGATAGTTCACGTAAAGGCGATCTGTCTCCTCGTCGTACTGCCACGCCAACTGGGTGCCGTCGGGATCATCTGCCTCAGGGGTACCTGTACCTGCTGGGAGTTTCGGAGGAATCCGTGAGTCACGGGGACTCAGCAATCTAAGACCTTGGTGCCAGAACTAGTCATGTTATTGGGTAAGGAAGGGGTGAGGTGTTTCAGGCTGCTGCATCCTAAGGTTGAATAAGTGGTTAGCATACGCAAAGGAGAAGTGACAGTGTTCTATACTAACGATCGTGAATACTTGATCAGAAAGTGATCCTGAACACCTACCTACGGCATTCATAACCCCACCGTGTTCCCGATGGAAGAGAGATCTTCGAAGGGACAGTCACGGTTACGCACACAGTTGGCATGTTTTATTAGTTTATGTTTAAGTTTTCTAATACCGGATGTTAACAAAATATTCCAAGTTGCCACATAACCGCGGGCACGGCTTTCCGGAAGATTAAACCCTGCAGGGGTGCTCCAACTAGTCCATCACAAACGAACACAGGCCGCAAAGTCATCCTCTATCACGAATCTCGTGATCTCGTCGGATTCCTTAGAGGAAAGCCTCAACTCTGGGGAAAACCAAAGCTTTACCGGAATTCCTATACGCAAGATATACCGCTAAGGTAAGACAAGGCTAGCAGGACCTCCCGACGTGTCGACGACCCTGATAAGAGCCGCGTATCTCAGTCTCAGGACACGCCGGATGAGCGATGGTTACCACGCCAAAACTCCGAGTTGCCCCGGGGAGCGTAATAAGCTGCTCTGGTTTGGTCCAACACTCATGAGGAGCACTGGCCCGGGTTGTTGATTAAGAAACCTCGGGGTAGCTATTCCCTATGCAGTTTATTATTAAGTGATTAGCAAATAGTACCAATGTTGGGTCCTGCCGGACAAGCCTTAACACTACGCGATTTATCAAGGGGGTCCCCATAACAACCCCGATCGTGTTAGGAGCGATCATTATGGAATCAAACACCGGTAACCGGTAACTAAGGCGGCAATAACGGAACAAGACACCCGGCAAAAGGCTAGGCCTCCCGTCATTTACCAAATATATAGATACATTAATTAAATAACAGAAATTAATATAATGATATCAAGCTCATGGCAACTCATGAGTTATAAACACCTGCAACTAACAATGCTAACATTAGTAGCTGAGCAAGCCTACCTAGCCATGCAAATTTGCTAGGAAAGAGTAAGGTGTTTGGGCTCATGGCATATGAAGAGGCAATATATTTTCAGTGGTAGGCAGCGAGCAATAACGTGGAATCGAAACTAACATAACAAGTCTAGATATGGGATCAAGGTCATGTCATCTTGCCTGTGATATCCTCAGCTTGGAATGGTTCTGGATCGTCCTGCACGTACTCTCCTGACTCCACGTAATCGGTCTCCGCTCCCGGTGGTACCCAACACAAAAATAACAGCCAATGAACAGCAGCACCACAAAATGCAACAATCACATGATGCATGAGATGAAAGTTGAGCATGCACCACTATTTTTAACACTAGCACAAGCAAGATAAACTACAACAAGTTCCTGGACATAACTTTGCACTAAACTATTTGGACATGCATGGGAATGATATGAACAGATGCATCTCGTAAAAAGGTGCAAAACCATGTAAAGAACTTTGCAAACGGAGCTACGGATCAACGGGAATCAACGAAACACGATATGAAGCCCTGCGTGAAAGATTCATCACCACACACACAATTGGCACAAATCTGGTGTTCCCAGGTTGCCAAGACACATATTAATCCAACATGAATGAAATGGAGCAAGGTAGAACACCCCAACTACAATTGAACACAAACTTTGAACAAAAAGTCAAAACTACGCAATCTGCCAGTTTCTGCATCTTAGCTGTTTGTGAGCAACATGCAACATAGCTACAGGTCTTCAAATATGACAAATAATATATGTGGCTGTTGCCAACCAAGAACACTACAAGCTCCAGCAAGAATCACAGAAAAAGGAATTAAACTCTAGAAGATACAAGGCCACAAACTTTACCAAAACCATCAGTTCTCAGGGACTTAGTGAAAATTCCTGCACCTGAGTTTCTGTTTCTCTTCTGAAGCTTTTTGACAGCAATCAAAACACAAGCTACTGGACTCCAAATGACTTGCAAATTGACAGGAAGCTTCACAAACATACCAGGTTCAAAACACTAGCACTGAACTAAGTCCAGTTCTCCACATAATGACCAGAACAACCTTGTCTACAGGGGAAGAAAATGTTTTCAGCATCCCAGACTTAGTGAAATTTTCAGAGTTCAAAATCTGGAATTTTTTTACAGCCACATGCCCACTTTGTCTAGACATAGTTTGCACACACATGTTCCCAAGAGGTGTTTGACACCACTATGGTGTTGAGTACAAACCCCTACAACTAACACACCAAAACCCATGCCTTTGGGCTCCATCTATATCATGGAAACAAAGCCCAAACTTCCAACAAAATGAAAATGCAAATCCATAAGGTATGCTTTTAAGATGACAACTACATAGGAGGGTTTCATGTGCACAATGACAAAGTGACATGGGGGTTTGAACCCCATGTTTGTGTCATGCACATCAACAACTCCAACACACACAATTCCACTCAAGCACTAGCATCAAGCTCACACATAAGAAATCTTTGTCTAACAAGAGAGTATGCACACCTCCCACATATGGGCATGTGATGGTGCACACTCTCACAAGCATCACTAGGATCTTCCTAGTATTCATGTCACCATCAATATGCAAACTACCACAACAATCCACACCCTCACATGCTAACATACATAGCTATCTAGTGCTACCCTTCACCTCAAGACATGTGATGAGGGGGAGGCACCCACACCCCACTATATCAAAGCAAGCTAATAAAACTACCAGATCCCTTAGCCCACACTAAAGATCACAAGCTAGGGCTTTGCAAGAGTAGCTAGGGCAACTAATCAGCTCCACACACTACACCCATATTTAACAAGGCATCTAGCATCATGCCCTAATCAAGGTTGGCTCCTCATCACCAAGGTACAACCACTATAAGCATCACCGGCTAGCAAAACTATTTATCACCCCTAGTATGTAAAACATACTCACAACTAAATCTATACCACTATTCGAGCAGGAACAGGAGCAATCACCACTGCGTAGGAGTGTTTAAAATAAAAACAACAGGGAACAAAAACTGAAAGACACAAGTGTAGGAGTTCGGACACAGAAATAAAAAGGCAGGGAGAAAAAAAACAAAAGCAAAAAAAACAATAGATCAGGGGCTGCTGGGATTCGATCCCAGACCCTGGTGTCCAGCACCACCTACTCACGCCACTGCGCTGCGGCACTACTTGTTGACATGAGAAGGAGAGATGCAAGGTAAGGTGACGGCAGGCCCTCTGATGCAAATAAACCATCCAGATCCACAAAAGAAAGGCGCCGAGGGGGGGACTCGATCCCTAGACCTCTCATCAGGCGCATGCATATGACCGAGAGAAACTACCACCAGGCTACGAACCGGAGTCTGGCTAAGGCTAGAAGGTAAAGCAGAAACACACGCATCTCACGAGAAGCATCCCGCCGGCGGCCGGACCCGAGGACGCTGGCGGCGCCACTCCCGGCCACCACCGGCAGGGGAAACCAACAGCGGGGCCCGCGGGACTCTCGGGGGATCCATTTTTCCCTGAGTGCGGGAAAAGGACTCTGCTTGGCTGCCGGAACTGCAACTGCCGGAACTTCATGCCCGCCTGGGAGCACGCGACAGAGAACCTGACGGGCCTCCCTGCTGGCGCTGCCGAGCTGCACTTCCGACGACGAGGGGGGTCCTCTGGGCACGGCGCTGCTGCCGAGAGGGGGGGAGGAAGCCCCAGCTACAACCCCTACATCTAACAGCAACAAACTAAACTCTCGAACTCTGCACGTACACACAATAACAGACTCCTGACGAACGGCGACAGAGAAGACGACGACCCCGCCGCGGATCTGGACCGGACCGAGGAGGAGGAAGCACTGGGCGGCGGGCCTCACCTTGGGGAGAAGAGGGGGTGCCGGACGGGACGGAGGAACGCCGGAGGCGAAGAAGAGGAGCTGACGCAGTTCGCCCGGTTCGCCCCGTTGACGGGGACGAGCTCGACGGGGGGGGGGGGGGGGGGGCGCTCCTCGGGGTCCTAGCGTCGGGAATGGGACGGAGGAAGCCGCCCCGAGCCCCCGGACATGGCGGCCGGTGCCGGAGACGACGGATCGGCGGTTGACGAAGGAGGCGCTGCACTCTTTCTCTCTCTGCTTCCTCTCTGTTACTTACCAGGGAAGAACGAGGGCAGGAGGACTCTGGCGGCGCTGGGGAAAAACGGAGTGGGAACCCTAGGGCGTAGGGAGGGGGTCCCGGACTCCTCTTTAACGTCTCGGGAGGCGAGCTCGAGCCGCTGGATCAAAGAGAGAGTGATCGAGAGGTGGAGCGCGCGTCGTACAGGGGTGACGTCGGGAGGAAGAAGGAGCGCTCGCCAGTGGGCTCTGTCGCCAGGGGTGGAGTCCAACTGGGCCAGCACGGCAGAAAGCTTAATGGGCCAGGGAAAGAATTAGCTACCCAGGGAAGGAAAGGAAAAAATCTATTATCCAAAATAACTACTGGTTTAAAAAAATAAAAGGAGGATCCTGTTAGACCTAAGAAATAATGGCCCAGTAGGGAAAAATAGACAAGCAATATTTGGTGATGTTTGAAGTAAATGCAAAACAGTAATTAAGCTACTGTTTTGAATTTATTTGCACCACTAAAGTCAAGGAATCAAACCAGAAAAATTGCACCCCCTCACAAGCACATTTTATCACACCACTAGACATTTTAGAATCATCTTTGGGAAGAAGGAATTTTGACAAGAATAAAAATAGGAGGGAAAAGGAGTTAAAAGGCAAGAGCTTACAAAGGCTAGCACACCCTCTTGCATCACACACACCATTATCACATGCATCACAAGGTAGTGCAACACCACCATTTAATGCTAGCAAGATCACATGCACTCACACACCCCAACACTACTCCCATTAGACTCAAATGCAACATGATCATGGCATGCAATCATAAGTATGGCAAGGAATGATATGTAATTCATGCATGCAAGGGAAGTAAGCACTAGGGAACACACATGAATTCATGGCACAAAATGATATCATCAAGATCTCTGACAAGGTGGCCCCCACATGGAAGGTTACAAGAAGGGAAAGTCCTGCACTTGGGGCATTACAAACTCTCCCACACTACAAACAAGATCTCGACCCCGAGATCTAAGACTGAAAGAAATCGGGAAATTCGGAACGGAGGTGATCCTCGCGTTCCCACGTAGCCTCTTTATCGGAATGGTGTGACCACTGCACTTTGAGAAACTTGACAGACTTGTTACGGGTCTTGCGCTCAGTCGCCTCGAGAACCGCAACTGGATGCTCGCGATAAGAGAGGTCAGGCTGGAGATCGATATCCTGAAGATGCACGGTGCGCTCGGGGTTCTTGAAACACCTCCGAAGCTGAGAAACATGGAACACATCATGGACATTAGCAAAGGTTGACGGAAGCTCGAGCTGGTACGCAAGGTCACCCCTCTTGCCAACCACTCTGAACGGACCAACGAAACGAGGCGCAAGCTTGCCTTTGATGCCAAAACGCTGCATACCCTTCATAGGCGACACCTTGAGGTAGACAAAATCATCCAGCTCATACGACATGTCACGATGCTTGCTATCGTAATAGCTCTTCTGACGGGACTGCGCTGCTCTGAGGTTGTCACGAATGATCCGACACATCTCCTCAGCTTCTTCTATCATATCATTGCCAAGGATCTGACGCTCGCCTGTCTGGGACCAGTTGAGCGGAGTACGACACTTCCTGCCATAGAGAATCTCAAACGGAGCCTTGCCAGAGCTAGCTTGATAACTGTTGTTATACGAGAACTCCGCGAAAGGCAGACAATCCTCCCACTTCATGCCAAACGAGATAACGCAGGCTCTCAGCATGTCTGCAAGAACTTGATTCACTCTCTCCACTTGACCACTAGTCTGAGGATGGAACTGTTGGGGAACGTCGCATGGGAAACAAAAATTTTCCTACGCGCACGAAGACCTATCATGGTGATGTCCATCTACGAGAGGGGATGAGTGATCTACGTACCCTTGTAGATCGTATAGCAGAAGCGTTAGAGAACGCGGTTGATGTAGTGGAACGTCCTCACGTCCCTCGATCCGCCCGCGAACAATCCCGCGATCAGTCCCACGATCTAGTACCGAACGGACGACACCTCCGCGTTCAGCACACGTACAGCTCGACGATGATCTCGGCCTTCTTGATCCAGCAAGAGAGACGGAGAGGTAGAAGAGTTCTCCGGCAGCGTGACGGCGCTCCGGAGGTTGGTGATGATCTTGTCTCAGCAGGGCTCCGCCCGAGCTCCGCAGAAACGCGATCTAGAGGAAAAACTATGGAGGTATGTGGTCGGGCAGCCGTGAGAAAGTCGTCTCAAATCAGCCCTAATTGCTCCATATATATAGGAGGAGGGAGGGGGACCTTGCCTTGGGGTCCAAGGGACCCTCAAGGGGTCGGCCGTGCCAAGGGGGGGAGGACTCCCCCCCCAAACCGAGTTGGACTTGGTTTGGTGGGAGGAGTCCCCCTCCCTTCCCACTTCCTCCCTCTTTTTTTTTATTTTCCTTTGATTTCTTTTTCTTGGCGCATAGGCCCCCTTGGGGCTGTCCCACCAGCCCACTAAGGGCTGGTGTGTCTCCCCAAAGCCTATGGGCTTCCCCGGGGTGGGTTGCCCCCCCGGTGAACTCCCGGAACCCATTCGTCATTCCCGGTAACTCCGAAAACCTTCCGGTAATCAAATGAGTTCATCCTATATATCAATCTTCGTTTCCGGACCATTCCGGAAACCCTCGTGACGTCCGTGATCTCATCCGGGACTCCGAACAACATTCGGTAACCAACCATATAACTCAAATACGCATAAAACAACGTCGAACCTTAAGTGTGCAGACCCTGTGGGTTCGAGAACTATGTAGACATGACCCGAGAGACTCCTCGGTCAATATCCAATAGCGGGACCTGGATGCCCATATTGGATCCTACATATTCTACGAAGATCTTATCGTTTGAATCTCAGTGCCAAGGATTCATATAATCCCGTGTGTCATTCCCTTTCTCCTTCGGTATGTTACTTGCCCGAGATTCGATCGTCAGTATCCGCATACCTATTTCAATCTCGTTTATCGGCAAGTCTCTTTACTCGTTCCGTAATACAAGATCCCGCAACTTACACTAAGTTACATTGCTTGCAAGGCTTGTGTGTGATGTTGTATTACCGAGTGGGCCCCGAGATACCTCTCCGTCACACGGAGTGACAAATCCCAGTCTTGATCCATACTAACTCAACTAACACCTTCGGAGATACCTGTAGAGCATCTTTATAGTCACCCAGTTACGTTGCGACGTTTGATACACACAAAGCATTTCTCCGGTGTCAGTGAGTTATATGATCTCATGGTCATAGGAATAAATACTTGACACGCAGAAAACAGTAGCAACAAAATGACACGATCAACATGCTACGTCTATTAGTTTGGGTCTAGTCCATCACGTGATTCTCCCAATGACGTGATCAAGTTATCAAGCAACACCACTTTGTTCATAATCAGAAGACACTGAATATCATCGATCAACTGGCTAGCTAACTAGAGGCATGCTAGGGACGGTGTTTTGTCTATGTATCCACACATGTAAATGAGTCTTCATTCAATACAATTATAGCATGGATAATAAACTATTATCTTGATACAGGAATTATAATAATAACTATACATTTATTATTGCCTCTAGGGCATAATTCCAACAGTCTCCCACTTGCACTAGAGTCAATAATCTAGCCTTCACATCACCATGTGAATTACATTGTAATAAATCTAACACCCATACATTTCTGGTGTCGATCATGTTTTGGCCGTGGAAGAGGTTTAGTCAGCGGGTCTGCTACATTCAGATCCGTGTGCACCTTGCATATATTTACGTCCTCCTCCTCGACGTAGTCGCGGATGAGGTTGAAGCGTCGTTTTATGTGTCTGGTCTTCTTGTGAAACCTTGGTTCCTTTGCCAGGGCAATGGCACCAGTGTTGTCACAGAACAAGGTTATTGGATCCAGTGCACTTGGCACCACTCCAAGATCCGTCATGAACTGCTTCATCCAGACACCCTCCTTAGCCGCCTCCGAGGCAGCCATGTACTCTGCTTCACATGTAGAATCTGCTACGACGCTTTGCTTGGAACTGCACCAGCTTACTGCACCCCCATTAAGAATAAATACGTATCCGGTTTGCGACTTAGAGTCGTCCGGATCTGTGTCAAAGCTTGCATCGACGTAACCTTTTACGGCGAGCTCTTCGTCACCTCCATACACGAGAAACATCTCCTTAGTCCTTTTCAGGTACTTCAGGATATTCTTGACCGCTGTCCAGTGATCCACTCCTGGATTACTCTGGAACCTACCTGCCATACTTATGGCCAAGCTAACATCCGGTCTAGTGCGCAGCATGGCATACATAATAGAACCTATGGCTGAAGCATAGGGGACGGAGCGCATATGCTCTCTATCTTCATCAGTTGCTGGGCACTGAGTCTTACTCAATCTCGTACCTTGTAAAACTGGCAAGAACCCTTTCTTGGACTGTTCCATTTCGAACCTCTTCAAAACTTTATCAAGGTATATGCTTTGTGAAAGTCCTATCAGGCGTTTTGATCTATCCCTATAGATCTTAATGCCTAGAATGTAAGCAGCTTCTCCTAGGTCCTTCGTAGAGAAACTTTTATTCAAGTAACCTTTTATGCTCTCCAAAAGCTCTACGTTGTTTCCAATCAGTAATATGTCATCCACATATAATATTAGAAACTCCACAGAGCTCCCACTCACTTTCTTGTAAATACAAGATTCTCCAACCACTTGTATAAACCCAAATGCTTTGATCACCTCATCAAAGCGTTTGTTCCAACTCCGAGATGCTTGCACCAGTCCATAAATGGATCGCTGGAGCTTGCACACCTTGTTAGCATTTTTAGGATCGACAAAACCTTCGGGTTGCATCATATACAACTCTTCCTTAAGGAAATCGTTAAGGAACGCCGTTTTGACATCCATCTGCCAGATTTCATAATCGAAAAATGCAGCTATTGCTAACATGATTCTGACGGACTTAAGCATCGCTACGGGTGAGAAGGTCTCATCGTAGTCAACTCCTGGAACTTGTGAAAAACCCTTTGCCACAAGTCGAGCTTTATAAACGGTCACATTACCGTCAGCGTCCGTCTTCTTCTTAAAGATCCATTTGTTCTGAATAGCCTTGCGGCCCTCAGGTAGTATCTCCAAAGTCCACACTTTGTTCTCATACATGGATCCTATCTCGGATTTCATGGCTTCTAGCCATTTGTTGGAATCTGGGCCCACCATTGCTTCTTCATAATTTGCAGGTTCATTGTTGTCCAACAACATGATTGATAAGACGGGATTACCGTACCACTCTGGAGCAGCGCGTGATCTCGTCGACCTGCGTGGTTCAACAGAAACTTGAACTGGAGTTTCATGATCATCATCATTAACTTCCTCCTCAACCGGCGTCGCAACGACAGAGGTTTCCCCTTGCCCTGCGCCACAATCCAGAGGGATGAGAGGTTCGACAACCTCGTCAAGTTCTATCTTCCTCCCACTCAATTCTCTCGAGAGAAACTCCTTCTCGAGAAAAGTTCCGTTCTTAGCAACAAACACTTTGCCCTCGGATTTGAGATAGAAGGTGTACCCAACTGTCTCTTTTGGGTAACCTATGAAGACGCATTTTTCCACTTTGGGTTCCAGCTTTTCAGGCTGAAGCTTTTTGACATAAGCATCACATCCCCAAACTTTAAGAAACGACAACTTTGGCCTTTTGCCATACCACAGTTCGTATGGTGTCGTCTCAACAGATTTTGATGGTGCCCTATTTAAAGTGAATGCAGCTGTTTCTAATGCATAACCCCAAAATGATAACGGCAAATCAGTAAGAGACATCATAGATCGCACCATCTCTAACAAAGTACGATTACGACGTTCGGACACACCATTACGCTGTGGTGTTCCAGACGGTGTTAACTGCGAAACAATTCCATATTGTCTTAAGTGAGCACCAAACTCGAAACTCAGATCATCACCCCCACGATCAGACCGTAGGAACTTGATCTTCTTGTTACGATGATTTTCCACTTCACTCTGAAATTGGTTGAACTTTTCAAATGTTTCAGACTTGTGCTTCATCAAGTAGACATAACCATATCTACTTAAATCGTCAGTGAAGGTGAGGAAATAACGATATCCGCCGCGTGCCTCCACGCTAATTGGACCACATACATCGGTATGTATGATTTCCAACAAGTCACTTGCACGCTCCATTGTTCCGGAGAACGGAGTCTTAGTCATCTTGCCCATGAGGCATGGTTCGCACGTGTCAAGTGAATCAAAGTCAAGTGACTCCAAAAGTCCATCAGCATGGAGTTTCTTCATGCGCTTTACACCAATATGACCCAAGCGGC
Source organism: Hordeum vulgare subsp. vulgare (assembly GCF_904849725.1). Lineage (NCBI taxonomy): Eukaryota > Viridiplantae > Streptophyta > Magnoliopsida > Poales > Poaceae > Hordeum > Hordeum vulgare. Next base: position 648,858,795 of record NC_058519.1, on the reverse strand, counting down.
AGTGCCACAAAAATATGGCGCTATCATTGTTTACTCAAATCTTTTGGTCTCAATGTTATGTATATGCGTATCGCTATCAAGATTCAATATGAACAATCCTCTCACATTCGGTGCATGACCATAAAAGATGTTACTCATAGAAATAGAACAACCATTATTCTCAGACTTAAAAGAGTAACCGTCTCGCAATAAACAAGATCCAGATATAATGTTCATGCTCAATGCAGGCACTAAATAACAATGATTTAAGTTCATCACTAATCCCGATGGTAGCTGAAGTGACACTGTGCCGACGGCGATTGCATCAACCTTGGAACCATTTCCTACGCGCATCGTCACTTCGTCTTTCGCCAGCCTTCGTCTATTCCGCGGTTCCTGTTTCGAGTTGCAAATGTGAGCAACATAACCGGTATCGAATACCCAGGCACTACTACAAGAGCCGGTTAAGTACACATCAATAACATGTATATCAAATATACCTGATTTTTCTTTGCCCGCCTTCTTATCTGCCAGATACTTGGGGCAATTGCGCTTCCAGTGACCCATACCCTTGCAATAGAAGCACTCTGTTTCAGGCTTAGGTCCAGCCTTGGGTTTCTTTGGCGGATTGGCAACAGGCTTGCCGCTCTTCTTCGAATTGCCCTTCTTGCCTTTGCCGTTTCTCTTGAAACTAGTGGTCTTGCTCACCATCAACACTTGATGCTCTTTACGGAGTTCAGACTCTGCGACTTTCAGCATCGCAAACAACTCGCCGGGAGACTTGTTCATCCCTTGCATGTTGTAGTTCAACACAAAGCCTTTATAGCTTGGCGGCAGTGATTGAAGGATTCTGTCAGTGATAGCTTCTTGCGGGAGTTCAATCCCTAGCTCAGCTAGACGGTTTGAGTACCCAGACATCTTGAGTACATGTTCACTGACAGACGAGTTTTCCTCCATCTTGCAAGCATAGAATTTATCGGAGGTCTCATACCTCTCGATCCGGGCGTTCTTCTGAAAGATAAACTTCAACTCCTGGAACATCTCAAATGCTCCATGACGCTCAAAGCGACGTTGAAGTCCCGGTTCTAAGCCATACAAGACTGCACATTGAACTATTGAGTAGTCCTCCTTACGTGCTAACCAAGCGTTCTTAACATCCTGATCAGCCGTAGCGGGTGGTTCATCTCCTAGCGCAGCATTAAGGACATAATCCTTCTTCCCAGCATGTAAGATTAGCTTAAGATTACGAGCCCAGTCTACAAAGTTGCTTCCATCATCTTTCAACTTAGCTTTCTCTAAGAACGTATTAAAATTCAGGATGACACTCGCGTGAGCCATGATCTACAACACAAATATATTCAAAGTGGACTTATACTATGTTCAAGATAATTAGAGTTCAACTTAGTCAAATTATATGCTAAACTCCCACTCAAAAAGTACATCTCTCTAGTCATTTGAGTGGTTCATGATCCACTTACACTATCCCAAGTCCGATCATCACGTGAGTTGAGTATAGTTTCAGTGGTAAGCATCCCTATGCTAATCATATCAACTATATGATTCATGATCGACCTTTCGGTCTCATGTGTTCCAAGGCCATGTCTGCACATGCTAGGCTCGTCAAGCTTAACCCGAGTGTTCCGCGTGCGCAACTGTTTTGCACCCGTTGTATGTGAACGTTGAGTCTATCACACCCGATCATCACGTGGTGTCTCGAAACGACGAACTGTAGCAACGGTGCACAGTCGGGGAGAACACAATTTCGTCTTGAAATTTTAGTGAGAGATCACCTCATAATGCTACCGTCGTACTAAGCAAAATAAGGTGCATAAAAGGATTAAAATCACATGCAATTCATAAGTGACATGATATGGCCATCATCACGTGCTTCTTGATCTCCATCACCAAAGCACCGGCATGATCTTCTTGTCACCGGCGCCACACCATGATCATCCATCAACGTGTTGCCATCGGGGTTGTCGTGCTACTCATGCTATCACTACTAAAGCTACATCCTAGCAAAATAGTAAACGCATCTGCAAGCACATATGTTAGTATAAAGACAACCCTATGGCTCCTGCCGGTTGCCGTACCATCGACGTGCAAGTCGATATTTCTATTACAACATGATCATCTCATACATCCAATATATCACATCACATCGTTGGCCATATCACATCACAATCATACCCTGCAAAAACAAGTTAGAAGTCCTCTAATTTTGTTGTTGCATGTTTTACGTGGTGACCAAGGGTATCTAGTAGGATCGCATCTTACTTACGCAAACACCACAACGGAGATCTATGAGTTGCTATTTAACCTCATCCAAGGACCTCCTCGGTCAAATCCGATTCAACTAAAGTTGGAGAAACCATCACTTGCTAGTCATCTTTGAGCAAAGGGGGTTACTCGTAACGATGAAACCAGTCTCTCGTAAGCGTACGAGTAATGTCGGTCCAAGCCGCTTCAATCCAACAATACCGCGGAATCAAGAAAAGACTAAGGAGGGCAGCAAAATGCACATCACCGCCCACAAAAACTTTTGTGTTCTACTCGAGAAGACATCTACGCATGAACCTAGCTCATGATGCCACTGTTGGGGAACGTCGCATGGGAAACAAAAAATTTCCTACGCGCACGAAGACCTATCATGGTGATGTCCATCTACGAGAGGGGATGAGTGATCTACGTACCCTTGTAGATCGTACAGCAGAAGTGTTAGAGAACGCGGTTGATGTAGTGGAACGTCCTCACGTCCCTCGATCCGCCCCGCGAACAATCCCGCGATCAGTCCCACGATCTAGTACCGAACGGACGGCACCTCCGCGTTCAGCACACGTACAGCTCGACGATGATCTCGACCTTCTTGATCCAGCAAGAGAGACGGAGAGGTAGAAGAGTTCTCCAGCAGCGTGACGGCGCTCTGGAGGTTGGTGATGATCTTGTCTCAGCAGGGCTCCGCCCGAGCTCCGCAGAAACGCGATCTAGAGGAAAAACTATGGAGGTATGTGGTCGGGCACCCGTGAGAAAGTCGTCTCAAATCAGCCCTAATTGCTCCATATATATAGGAGGAGGGAGGGGGACCTTGCCTTGGGGTCCAAGGGACCCTCAAGGGGTCGGCCGAGCCAAGGGGGGGAGGACTCCCCCCCCAAACCGAGTTGGACTTGGTTTGGTGGGAGGAGTCCCCCTCCCTTCCCACTTCCTCCCTCTTTTTTTTCTTTTCCTTTGATTTCTTTTTCTTGGCGCATAGGCCCCCTTGGGGCTGTCCCACCAGCCCACTAAGGGCTGGTGTGTCTCCCCAAAGTCTATGGGCTTCCCCGGGGTGGGTTGCCCCCCCCCCCCCCGTTGAACTCCCGGAACCCATTCGTCATTCCCGGTACATTCCCGGTAACTCCGAAAACCTTCCGGTAATCAAATGAGGTCATCCTATATATCAATCTTCGTTTCCGGACCATTCCGGAAACCCTCGTGACGTCCGTGATCTCATCCGGGACTCCGAACAACATTCGGTAACCAACCATATAACTCAAATACGCATAAAACAACGTCGAACCTTAAGTGTGCAGACCCTGCGGGTTCGAGAACTATGTAGACATGACCCGAGAGACTCCTCGGTCAATATCCAATAGCGGGACCTAGATGCCCATATTGGATCCTACATATTCTACGAAGATCTTATCGTTTGAACCTCAGTGCCAAGGATTCATATAATCCCGTATGTCATTCCCTTTGTCCTTCGGTATGTTACTTGCCCGAGATTCGATCGTCAGTATCCGCATACCTATTTCAATCTCGTTTACCGGCAAGTCTCTTTACTCGTTCCGTAATACAAGATCCCGCAACTTACACGAAGTTACATTGCTTGCAAGGCTTGTGTGTGATGTTGTATTACCGAGTGGGCCCCGAGATACCTCTCCGTCACACGGAGTGACAAATCCCAGTCTTGATCCATACTAACTCAACTAACACCTTCGGAGATACCTGTAGAGCATCTTTATAGTCACCCAGTTACGTTGCGACGTTTGATACACACAAAGCATTCCTCCGGTGTCAGTGAGTTATATGATCTCATGGTCATAGGAATAAATACGTGACACGCAGAAAACAGTAGCAACAAAATGACACGATCAACATGCTACGTCTATTAGTTTGGGTCTAGTCCATCACGTGATTCTCCCAATGACGTGATCCAGTTATCAAGCAACAACACCTTGTTCATAATCAGAAGACACTGACTATCATCGATCAACTGGCTAGCTAACTAGAGGCATGCTAGGGACGGTGTTTTGTCTATGTATCCACACATGTAAATGAGTCTTCATTCAATACAATTATAGCATGGATAATAAACTATTATCTTGATACAGGAATTATAATAATAACTATACATTTATTATTGCCTCTAGGGCATAATTCCAACAGGAACGCTGTGCTGAAGCGGATCTTCGTGCCCATAGAAGACTGAAAAGAGTCCCAGAACTTGGAAGTGAAGATACTCCCGCGATCTGATGAGATCATCATAGGTACACCGTGCAACGAGACAACCCTCGAGGTGTACAACTCTGCCAGCTGAGCTGCTGAAATGGACTCCTTGACTAGAAGGAAATGCGCCACTTTACTCAATTTGTCGATGACGACGAAGATAGCGTCATTGCCCTTCTTGGACTTCGGAAACCCTGTGACGAAGTCCATCTCAATGTGATCGAACTTCCACTCGGGAATCGGCAAAGGCTGCAAGAGGCCCGCTGGTCTTTGATGTTCTGCTTTCACCCTTCGACATACATCACACTCATTGACGAATTGAGCAATTTCACGCTTCATACGGGTCCACCAGAACGACTGCTTCAAGTCATGGTACATCTTAGAACATCCCGGATGAATAGAAAGCAGAGAATTGTGAGCTTCTTCCATGATCACCTTCCTGAGATCACCTTTCGGGACGACAAGGCGGTCCTCGAAAAACAAAGTGTCCCTGGCATCCACAGTGAAACACTTATACTTGGGAAGACTCTTTCCCACACCAATCTTGACCTTCTTCACCATAGTATCAAGTAGCTGAGCTGCTCTGACCTGATCTTCCAAGGTAGGAGAGATTTGATGGTTCGCAAGAAAACCCTGAGGAACCAGCTGAAGATTGAGCTTCCTGAAAGACTCAAAAAGACCCGCCTGGAGAGGTTGCAGAATCAGACTGTTGCAATATGCTTTCCTGCTCAATGCATCTGCCACCACATTTGCCTTGCCTGGCGTGTACTCAACACTCGGATTAAAATCCTGGAGCATTTCCACCCAACGTCTTTGCCGAAGATTCAAGTTAGGCTGAGTGAAGATATACTTGAGGCTCTTGTGATCGGTGAACACTTCAACCTTACGTTCCAACAAGAGATGTCTCCAAGTCATCAAGGCATGCACAACAGCTGCTAGCTCGAGATCGTGCACATGATAGTTCTTCTCCACAGGCTTCAGCTGCCTGGAGGTATAAGCAACCACCTTCCTATCTTGCATCAAGACTGCACCAAAACCCTGAAGAGAAGCATCGCAAAAGACCTGGTACGGCTTGGAATCATCCGGAGGAGCCAATACCGGAGTGGAGGTAAGCTTCTCTTTGAGTGTATCAAAAGCCAGTTGACACTCTGGAGACCACACATACTTGACACCCTTCTGAAGAAGACTAGAGAGCGGCTTGGCGATTTTGGAGAAGTTCTCAACGAATCTTCTGCAATATCCGGCAAGACCGAGAAAGCTTCGAAGCTGCTTCACATTCTGCGGAGGTTCCCATTCAACAATGGCCTGAACCTTGGACGGATCAACCTTAATGCCCTCAGCAGAGATAATATGCCCAAGATACACCACTTCTTTCAGCCAGAACTCGCACTTGGAAAACTTGGCATACAGCTTGTATTCTCTCAGTTTATCAAGCACCAACCTGAGATGTTTCTCATGTTCTTCCTCATCCTCAGAAAAAACCAGAATGTCATCGAGATAAAGCAAGACAAACTCATTCTTGAATGGCGAGAAAATATAGTTCATCAATCGGCAAAAAGTTGGAGGAGCATTAGCCAGACCAAAAGACATGACCGTATACTCATATGAGCCAAAACTGGTCCTGAAAGCCGTCTTTGGAATGTCTTCCTCACGAATGCGAATCTGATGATAGCCCATTCTGAGATCAAGCTTGGAGAATACTTTAGCACCTTTCAGCTGCTCGAACAACTCATTTATGTTCGGAAGCGGATATTTGTTCTTGATTGTCTTCTTATTCAATGGGCGGTAATCGACACACAGTCGTTCCGTGCCATCCTTCTTCTTGACAAACAGAACACCACATCCCCACGGAGACGAGCTTGGTCTGATCAAACCCAAACGCTCCTGCTCATCGAGTTGTCTCTTGAGTTCTTTCAACTCCTCTGGACCCAGCTTGTACGGCCGCTTGCACACTGGCTCTGTGCCTGGCTCAAGCTCAATGACGAACTCCACTTCACGGTGCGGAGGCATCCCTGGCAACTCTTCAGGAAACACGTCCTGATATTCGCAGACTACTGGAACTTGCTCAATGGGATTGATCTCACCCTTTTCATTCAAGGAGAACAAGCGGACTGTGTGATCGCGCGCCGCGAATATAATCACATCCTCCGAAGAGTGGGTCAGCTTCACTTCTTTAGCTTCACAATCAATTGATGCCTTATTCATGGCCAACCAGTCCATACCAAGGATCAAATCAATGTCGGACTTGCCCAAGACAATAGGAGACGCCAGAAAAGCATAATTGTCCAACTTGATAGAAACATCCGGAACCATCATGAACGAACTCATACGCATGCCCGGAGAAACCACACGGAAGGGACTATCCAAATGAATTGCAAGAATATCATGCTTAGCTAAGAAAGGCTTGGAGATGAAGCAATGCGAAGCACCAGAATCAAACAAGACTTTAGCAGGAAAATGATTGACTAGGAGATTACCCATGATCACATCCGAAGAATTTTCTGCCTCAGCTGCATTCACCATGTTGACTCGAGCTGATCTGGGGTTGAACTTCACAAGAGCGTTGCTAGGAGGTTTTCCTGGAGGAGGCGGCGGCAGACGGAGCTGAGAAGTGCATTTGTTGGCATAGTGACCCTTCTGCCCACATTTGTGACAAGTGACATCTGCTGGCTGCCGGAACTGAATCTGAGGAGGCCCTTGCTTCTGATGCTGATATCTCTGCTGGAATCCGGGGTTGGGTGGGCAGGAAGAACCACGTCCACCTGAGTGCTTCGGCTGCTGAGAGTGCCGAGGAGGAGGAGGAGGAGAAACCCAAAACCTCTGTTGCTTCTGAACCACCTGAGTCGAGGAAGAGCTGGAATCTCTGAAACGTTTCTTGGAGTTCTCCACCCTGAGCAAGGCTGCCTCTGCTCTGAGAGCTAAGTTATAGAATTTGCCAAACTCCTCAGGATCGTGCAAAGCGAGTGCTAACTGCAAATCCTCCTTCAAGCCACCCCTGAACTGGTATATCTTGCTCTTCTGATCCGGAACATCCTGCAATGCGTACCGGGCGAGCTCGTGGAACTCAACATTGTACTTGTACACAGAATTGCTGCCCTGCTTCAAGCGCGTGAACTTCTCACACATCTCCTCAACAAAACTGGATGGAATGTAGTGGGACCTGAAGTCACGACAGAACTCGTCCCAAGACATCACCCTGCCACCTCTGGAGTCCTTAAGCTGCTGCCACCAAATAGAAGCCTGCCCCTTGAACTGGAATGTTGCAAACTTGACATAATCCTCTGGACGCACATTGCTACACTCGAAATGCTTGTTCATATCACGGATCCAATCTTCCGCGTCAAACGGCTGGTCGCAAGAAGTGAACGTCCTACGCTGGTTTGACAGGAACTGACTCAGACTGGCGAAGTGATTGCCACCCTGCTGGAAATTGCCTTGCTGATGATTGGCTCTCTCCTGGATCAACTGCAACAGCATCTGAGTATTTGCATTGGTAGCTGCCATCATCGCCTGCCAGGCCTCTGCAGGAGGAGGCGGCGGCGGTGGCGGAGGAGGAGGTGGAGGCGGCATATCCTCACGCGCTGGGGTCTGACGAGTTGGTGGAGCCATCCTGAAGACGGACAACATATTAGTCCACAGAATATTTGACGATAAGCTGAATCAAAAGACAGAATATCTGAATAGAACTTAGCATTGCACTCCACAACATAGCAAGAGTGCATTCTCAAAGTAACAGACGACAAAATTCCGATAAGGGGCCACAGCAAACAAGCGTGAGCTAGAACTGCTCGGAACAAACATAAGATCGAGATTTCCCAAACCTCAATCAAGCGTTTGTAGGAAGATAGTCCTATAAGATACTACCAGATATCCCACCTATGAATTCCCGAAATAGTTGTCATGTAATCAGGCACACGGATACAAGGAGTATTTCACACAACTCCTAATCTAAACCGTCACCTGTATCACACCCTTCAACACCCAACCAGCATCTCGGACCTTCGTCTACAACAGATCCTCGTGATCACAACGATACAAAGTGTGGTAGTACCCCCGAACAATCTACACCAGTACTGGGGACGTCGGGGTTATCTCACCACTACCCGTATTGAAGCAATAACGAACACCCTCCGTTCTTAGGTACTCAGAAATCTGAATGATGGCGATGTGCGCGATAATCCCTGGAGCTCAACTCCCCTGATACTTAGAGCAGATAGGAGGCACCAGGACACGATTCCGTCACATCAAAATCATATAGATTTCACAAACACCCGCGTGATCCTAAAAAAAAAAATTGAGCGGGAAAAGGAGTAGAGTTAAAGATTTCCTAAGACGGAAGCCTCACCAGAGCAAAGAAGAGGAGAAAAATGAAACCTACTCTCCGATATAACTAAGACCCAAAACATTTACTAGACTCGACTCGGCCAAATACGATCACACAAAGGTTCCTATGGTCGTAAGGCTCTGATTACCAACTTGTAACGACCAAGATGCGGTCCTTTCCGATCTGGGGGTCGAGGCCCCCAAATAGGAAAGAAGCGCATCTAAGTGTTTTGCAAGCAAGTAAACATAGCACATGATAATAAATAAAGTAGACAATCTGGGATTCAACTGTCTTCTTATTAAAATACAGAGTACAACGCAGATACAAACAAGGTAGTTCCGGTACGGACTACAAAACAAGGAAAATGCTATGCTACCCGCTGCAGGCCCACGATCACGACCACGGCTCAGTCCTCTGGATAGTTCACATAAAGGCGATCTGTCTCCTCGTCGTACTGCCACGCCAACTGGGTGCCGTCGGGATCATCTGCCTCAGGGGTACCTGTACCTGCTGGGAGTTTCGGAGGAATCCGTGAGTCACGGGGACTCAGCAATCTAAGACCTTGGTGTCAGAACTAGTCATATTATTGGGTAAGGAAGGGGTGAAGTGTTTCAGGCTGCTGCATCCTAAGGTTGAATAAGTGGCTAGCATACGCAAAGGAGAAGTGACAGTGTTCTATACTAACGATCGTGAATACTTGATCAGAAAGTGATCCTGAACACCTACCTACGGCATTCATAACCCCACCGTGTTCCCGATCGAAGAGAGATCTTCGAAGGGACAGTCACGGTTACGCACACAGTTGGCATGTTTTATTAGTTTATGTTTAAGTTTTCTAATACCGGATGTTAACAAAATATTCCAAGTTGCCACATAACCGCGGGCACGGCTTTCCAAAAGATTAAACCCTGCAGGGGTGCTCCAACTAGTCCATCACAAACGAACACAGGCCGCAAAGTCATCCTCTATCACGAATCTCGTGATCTCGTCGGATTCCTTAGAGGAAAGCCTCAACTCTGGGGAAAACCAAAGCTTTACCGGAATTCCTATACGCAAGATATACCGCTAAGGTAAGACAAGGCTAGCAGGACCTCCCGACGTGTCGACGACCCTGATAAGAGCCGCGTATCTCAGTCTCAGGACACGCCGGATGAGCGATGGTTACCACGCCAAAACTCCGAGTTGCCCCGGGGAGCGTAATAAGCTGCTCTGGTTTGGTCCAACACTCATGAGGAGCACTGGCCCGGGTTGTTGATTAAGAAACCTCGGGGTAGCTATTCCCTATGCAGTTTATTATTAAGTGATTAGCAAATAGTACCAATGTTGGGTCCTGCCGGACAAGCCTTAACACTACGCGATTTATCAAGGGGGTCCCCATAACAACCCCGATCGTGTTAGGAGCGATCATTATGGAATCAAACACCGGTAACCGGTAACTAAGGCGGCAATAACGGAACAAGACACCCGGCAAAAGGCTAGGCCTCCCGTCATTTACCAAATATATAGATACATTAATTAAATAACAGAAATTAATATAATGATATCAAGCTCATGGCAACTCATGAGTTATAAACACCTACAACTAACAATGCTAACATTAGTAGCTGAGCAAGCCTACCTAGCCATGCAAATTTGCTAGGAAAGAGTAAGGTGTTTGGGCTCATGGCATATGAAGAGGCAATATATTTTCAGTGGTAGGCAGCGAGCAATAACGTGGAATCGAAACTAACATAACAAGTCTAGATATGGGATCAAGGTCATGTCATCTTGCCTGTGATATCCTCAGCTTGGAATGGTTCTGGATCGTCCTGCACGTACTCTCCTGACTCCACGTAATCGGTCTCCGCTCCTGGTGCTACCCAACACAAAAATAACAGCCAATGAACAGCAGCACCACAAAATGCAACAATCACATGATGCATGAGATGAAAGTTGAGCATGCACCACTATTTTTAACACTAGCACAAGCAAGATAAACTACAACAAGTTCCTGGACAGAACTTTGCACTAAACTATTTGGACATGCATGGGAATGATATGAACAGATGCATCTCGTAAAAAGGTGCAAAACCATGTAAAGAACTTTGCAAACGGAGCTACGGATCAACGGGAATCAACGAAACACGATATGAAGCCCTGCGTGAAAGATTCATCACCACACACACAATTGGCACAAATCTGGTGTTCCCAGGTTGCCAAGACACATATTAATCCAACATGAATGAAATGGAGCAAGGTAGAACACCCCAACTACAATTGAACACAAACTTTGAACAAAAAGTCAAAACTACGCAATCTGCCAGTTTCTGCATCTTAGCTGTTTGTGAGCAACATGCAACATAGCTACAGGTCTTCAAATATGACAAATAATATATGTGGCTGTTTCCAACCAAGAACACTACAAGCTCCAGCAAGAATCACAGCAAAAGGAATTAAACTCTAGAAGATACAAGGCCACAAACTTTCCCAAAACCATCAGTTCTCAGGGACTTAGTGAAAATTCCTGCACCTGAGTTTCTGTTTCTCTTCTGAAGCTTTTTGACATGAACCAAAACGCAAGCTACTGGACTCCAAATGACTTGAAAATTGACAGGAAGCTTCACAAACATACCAGGTTCAAAACACTAGCACTGAACTAAGTCCAGTTCTCCACATAATGACCAGAACAACCTTGCCTACAGGGGAAGAAAATGTTTTCAGCATCCCAGACTTAGTGAAATTTTCAGAGTTCAAAATCTGGAAATTTTTTACAGCCACATGCCCACTTTGTCTAGACATAGTTTGCACACACATGTTCCCAAGAGGTGTTTGACACCACTATGGTGTTGAGTACAAACCCCTACAACTAACACACCAAAACCCATGCCTTTGGGCTCCATCTATATCATGGAAACAAAGCCCAAACTTCCAACAAAATGAAAATGCAAATCCATAAGGTATGCTTTTAAGATGACAACTACATAGGAGGGTTTCATGTGCACAATGACAAAGTGACATGGGGGTTTGAACCCCATGTTTGTGTCATGCACATCAACAACTCCAACACACACAATTCCACTCAAGCACTAGCATCAAGCTCACACATAAGAAATCTTTGTCTAACAAGAGAGTATGCACACCTCCCACATATGGGCATGTGATGGTGCACACTCTCACAAGCATCACTAGGATCTTCCTAGTATTCATGTCACCATCAATATGCAAACTACCACAACAATCCACACCCTCACATGCTAACATACATAGCTATCTAGTGCTACCCTTCACCTCAAGACATGTGATGAGGGGGAGGCACCCACACCCCACTATATCAAAGCAAGCTAATAAAACTACCAGATCCCTTAGCCCACACTAAAGATCACAAGCTAGGGCTTTGCAAGAGTAGCTAGGGCAACTAATCAGCTCCACACACTACACCCATATTTAACAAGGCATCTAGCATCATGCCCTAATCAAGGTTGGCTCCTCATCACCAAGGTACAACCACTATAAGCATCACCGGCTAGCAAAACTATTTATCACCCCTAGTATGTAAAACATACTCACAACTAAATCTATACCACTATTCGAGCAGGAACAGGAGCAATCACCACTGCGTAGGAGTGTTTAAAATAAAAACAACAGGGAACAAAAACTGAAAGACACAAGTGTAGGAGTTCGGACACAGAAATAAAAAGGCAGGGAGAAAAAAAACAAAAGCAAAAAAAACAATAGATCAGGGGCTGCTGGGATTCGATCCCAGACCCTGGTGTCCAGCACCACCTACTCACGCCACTGCGCTGCGGCACTACTTGTTGACATGAGAAGGAGAGATGCAAGGTAAGGTGACGGCAGGCCCTCTGATGCAAATAAACCATCCAGATCCACAAAAGAAAGGCGCCGAGGGGGGGACTCGATCCCTAGACCTCTCATCAGGCGCATGCATATGACCGAGAGAAACTACCACCAGGCTACGAACCGGAGTCTGGCTAAGGCTAGAAGGTAAAGCAGAAACACACGCATCTCACGAGAAGCATCCCGCCGGCGGCCGGACCCGAGGACGCTGGCGGCGCCACTCCCGGCCACCACCGGCAGGGGAAACCAACAGCGGGGCCCGCGGGACTCTCGGGGGATCCATTTTCTCCCTGAGCGCGGGAAAAGGACTCCGCTTGGCTGCCGGAACTGCAACTGCCGGAACTTCATGCCCGCCTGGGAGCACGCGACAGAGAACCTGGCAGGGAGAAAAAAAACAGAAGCAAAAAAAATAATAGATCAGGGGCTGCTGGGATTCGATCCCAGACCCTGGCGCTACTACCGAGAGGGGGGGAGGAAGCCCCTGCTACAACCCATACATCTAACAGCAACAAACTAAACTCTCGAACTCTGCACATACACACAATAACAGACTCCTGGCGAACGGCGGCAGAGAAGACGACGACCCCGCCGCGGATCTGGACCGGACCGAGGAGGAGGAAGCACTGGGCAGCGGGCCTCACCTTGGGGAGAAGAGGGGGCGCCGGACGGGACGGAGGAACACCGGAGGCGAAGAAGAGGAGCTGACGCTGTTCGCCCGGTTCGCCCCGTTGACGGGGACGAGCTCGACCGGGGGGGGGGGGGGGGGCGCTCCTCGGGGTCCTAGCGCCGGGAATGGGACGGAGGAAGCCGCCCCGAGCCCCCGGACATGGCGGCCGGTGCCGGAGACGACGGATCGGCGGTTGACGAAGGAGGCGCTGCACTCTCTCTCTCTCTGCTTCCTCTCTGTTACTTACCAGGGAAGAACGAGGGCAGGAGGACTCTGGCGGCGCTGGGGAAAAACGGAGTGGGAACCCTAGGGCGTAGGGAGGGGGTCCCGGACTTCTCTTTAACGTCTCGGGAGGCGAGCTCGAGCCGCTGGATCAAAGAGAGAGTAATCGAGAGGTGGAGCGCGCGTCGTACAGGGGTGACGTCGGGAGGAAGAAGGAGCGCTCGCCAGTGGGCTCTGTCGCCAGGGGTGGAGTCCAACTGGGCCAGCACGGGAGAAAGCTTAATGGGCCAGGGAAAGAATTAGCTACCCAGGGAAGGAAAGGAAAAAATCTATTATCCAAAATAACTACTGGGTTAAAAAAATAAAAGGAGGATCCTGTTAGACCTAAGAAATAATGGCCCAGTAGGGAAAAATAGACAAGCAACATTTGGTGATGTTTGAAGTAAATGCAAAACAGTAATTAAGCTACTATTTTGAATTTATCACACCACTAGACATTTTAGAATCATCTTTGGGAAGAAGGAATTTTGACAAGAATAAAAATAGGAGGGAAAAGGAGTTAAAAGGCAAGAGCTTACAAAGGCTAGCACACCCTCTTGCATCACACACACCATTATCACATGCATCACAAGGTAGTGCAACACCACCATTTAATGCTAGCAAGATCACATGCACTCACACACCCCAACACTACTCCCATTAGACTCAAATGCAACATGATCATGGCATGCAATCATAAGTATGGCAAGGAATGATATGTAATTCATGCATGCAAGGGAAGTAAGCACTAGGGAACACACATGAATTCATGGCACAAAATGATATCATCAAGATCTCTGACAAGGTAGCCCCCACATGGAAGGTTACAAGAAGGGAAAGTCCTACACTTGGGGCATTACAATGCGACCCTATCCTCAATTTGGCACGAAGCTCTCGTCAGGGATAGAAGCGCATCTTGTCGTGTCGCAAAAATGGATATCGTTACAAGTACATGTACTGAAAAGAAGAGATACATATACAGAGTTGGCTTACACTCGCCACAAGCTACATCAGAGTCACATCAGTAGATTACATAACCGTCACGAGTAAGAGCAGGGTCCGACTACGGATGAAAACAAACGACAAAAGAAGAACGACGTTCATCCTTGCTATCCCAGGCTGCCGGCCTGGAACCCATCCTAGATCGATGACGAAGAAGAAGAAGAAGCAACTCCAAATGAACAATCAACACGCTCACGTCAAGAAACCTTTACCTGTACCTGCAACTGGTGTTGTAGTAATCTGTGAGTCACAAGGGACTCAACAATCTCATTTCCAAAGGTATCAAGACTAGCAAAGCTTAATGGGTGAGGCATGGTTAAGTGGTGAGGTTGCGGCAGCGGCTAAGCATATATTTGGTGGCTAACTTACGAGTACAGGAAATAAAAGGGGGAAGATCTACGCATAGCGGACGTGAACTACTGATGATCAAATGAATGATCCTGAACACCTACCTACATCAGACATAACCCCACCGTGTCCTCGATCGGAGATAGAACTCACGAAAGAGACAGTCACGGTTACGCACACAGTTGGCATATTTTAATTAAGTTAACTTCAAGTTATCTAGAACCAGTGTTAAACAAAGTTTCCACGTTGCCACATAACCGCGGGCACGACTTTCCGAAAAGATTTAACCCTGCAGGGGTGCTCCAACTAGTCCATCACAAATTACCACAAGCCGCATAGAAATCCTCAATCACGAAGATCGCGATCTCGTCGGATTCCCTAGTGGAAAACCTCAACTCTGAGATTACCCAAAGCATCACCGGAATCCCGATGCACAAGATATCTCGTCGAAGGTAAAACTAATCCAGCAAGGCCACCCGGTGTGTCGACGAACCTGATAGGAGCATGCATCTCGTTCTCAGGACACACCGTCTATGCAAAGTGGACGGGAACCAAACCTCGAGTTGCCCCGTGGTGGCACCGCCGACTGCTAGGTGGGTGGACCAACACTCATGAGGAGCACTGGCCCGGGGGTTGATTAAATTAGTCCGCGGGTGCCGGCGGGTCCCTATGCATTATTATTAGGTTATTAGGCAAATGTAGTACCAAAGTTGGGCCTTGCCAGACCAGCTTTAATCTAAAACGAATTATCAAGGGGGTCCCCATAACAACCCTGATCGTGTTAGGAGCGCTCATTTATGGAACATAACACCGATAGCCGGAAACTAAGGGGGCAAAGTTGGAACAAAACACCAGGCTAGAAAGGCCGAGCCTTCCACCTTTTACCAAGTATATAGGTCCATTAAATTAAATAGCATTAATATGGTGATATAACAAGGAACCCATGCTTTCGCATGGAAGCATCTGCACCTGCAACTAGCAACGCTAACAACAAGGTTAAGCAAGCAGTAACATAGCCAATCAGTGGTTTGCTAGGTTGAACAGGTTGAAGGTTTTCATGGCATTGTTGAGAGGCTGATATTTAACAGGTGGTAGGCAACGAGACATAATCAATAGAAGCGATAAAAACTAGCATGGCAATAATAGTAATGGTATATGGGGAAATGGTCATCTTGCCTGAGATCCCGCTTGGAAGAAGAATGCCTCCGTGAAGTAGACGAACCGATGTAGTCGAACGGGTCCTCACAATCCGACACGCTGCGGAACTCTATCGAGACGAAGCAAACCGGAAACACAAATCAACACACAGAATTCACCACACGATGCAACAACACAAATGATGCATGAGCAGCTGAAAACATGCAAGACACGGCATGACAATTCACGACAATCAAACACTACACATTAAGTGGAGTTCAATATGCAACGAGTTGCATATTGACGAAACTCCACGTTAATTATTTAGTTCTATCCCGATTATTAACACGTCAATATTAAAATTTTGTTAACATGGCAAGGGGTGAAGCACAAATTAAACTACCTATCTAGGCATTTTAAATGAGGCCGGAAACGACATCTAGCATCTCCGAAACGACCCCACGTGCTAAATTCTAATTCTGTCCAGATTTGTCCTAATCACATTTTAAGTTTGTTAAACAGCAAAACAAAGTGGTTCACGTGTTTCTCATCGTTCTGGCCCATTTATATATATGGCACATCTCCAACGGAGGTACGGTTAAATAACTACGTCCTAAACCGCTTCTAACATATCGACACGCAAACTGAAGCAAACAACACGTTTATGTAATTTTATCATGCATGAAAGTTGGTTTTTGAGAAACTACGGAAAATTCTAAGAAACTTACATGTTGAAATCATTTTAATCCGATGCACGGTTGATAATCTACGAGCACTTGAAAAACAAATCATTTTTTCTAAAAAAAGAAGATAAAATTATAGGTTGTAGAAAAGAAAGAAGAACTAAAAGGGCCCATACAGAACACATGCCCGCAGGTCCAAAGGGCGCAGGGTTACTATGATGGGCACTGGGCGAGCTATTCTACTCATAAAAGATCAAAGCAACAAAATAATAAAAGGGCTGCCAGGGATTCGATCCCTGGTCGCTTGGGGAACTAATTGTGGCACTGGCCACTAGGCCAGATACACTATCGTCTCCATGGAACGACTGCAGACTTGATGAACCTCACGGTGGGTCACCAGGGCGCTGACCAGCTGGGCTACGGTGGACTTTAGTACACAAACGATGACTGCGCGAGAAGTATCATACACGCACGCTTAACTGACGAAACTGCAAAACGAGACAGAACAACTCTGTTTCAGATGCAGGTTGCTGGGCTGCGCGACGCGACGAACAGAGCGATGGTCGGCGGATCCAGGGCGAGGCGATCCATACCGAGAGCAGGGATGGGCTGTTCCAGGACTGGGGCATCCATTCCTCGCGACAGGAGCTCGATCCGACGCACGAGCACATGGGAGAGGTCCAACTCCTGCTTGCTAACAACGATGTTCCTGAACCAGCGAGAGAAAGAATTCAGAGGAAGAGAGAGACCCGAGGGGAGAGGGAAGGACGTGCAACCGGCCTACCTGCTGGTGGAGCTCCGGCGAGGAGATCCTTGGGGCGGCCGGGGCAGCCTGCAGCAGCGGAAGCTGGCCACGCTGGCCATGGCGGCTCCTGTGGCTGTGAGCTGAGTTCGCTCCCTGACAGAGAAGGGGAAAAAAACCAAGAGAGAGAGAGAGATAGATCAGAGGAGGAAGGAGATGGGAAGGAGCACGAGGAAGAACAGAGAGCATGGGACGGCGGTTCGGCTCACCGGCGGGAGGACGAGGCGGGGCGGAGGAGGATTCGAGCGGCAATGATGTCCATGGCCGTTTGCCTGTTCCTGGTTCATGGGGAGAGATGAGATAGAGGAAAAATTCAGAGAGGAAAAACACGGGCAGAGAAGCAGAGAGAGAGATGGCTAACTGTGAAGATCCTACCAGCGGCAATGGAGGATCTCGTGGGTTGGGTGCGGCAGGTTGGATGGATGGATTGGGTTGGATTGGCTAGCGCTGAAATACAGCAGAGATGGTCGGAGGCTGCTCGTTGTCGTCATGGATGCCGAGACAGAGGGAGGCGGCGGCGACTGCGGGTGGATGGGACAGATGCAAGATTTTAGGGTTGAGTTTGGTATATATAGCAGCGGGTTGGGTTTTAGGGGCATCTGGACCATCCGATTAAGATCGGGTGGTCGAGATAAATAGGTTAGGAAGTCCAATGGACAAACCGATGACGGTTTGCGGTAAAGCGGGGTTGATCCGGACCCCATGGTCACGAGCGTACTTTCGGGTCGGGGGGGTTCGGACCGGGCTGCGCGGCAACGAGATTTTTAAAACACCGATGACGTCCGACGGTAGATCGACTACGGTGCCGCTACGGTCGACCGTTCGGGGACCAGACGGACTCCGATCGTGACGAAATTCGACAGGCGGCCTGGCTATATTAAAATAAGACCGCACGTCAAATCTCAACCCGATCAGAGAAAGTTTTACGCAAGCTTTAAAAACAGGGTTTTGACGGTGCCGCGGGCGCGTGCGTGTGCGGTCGGACTCCGAACGGTCAACGACGAGAACCGGCAACTAACAACGGATGCGAGTTTTGAAAACTGGCGGCAACGGGATGCCGATGCAAAGCTGATGATGCGCATGATGCAAAGATGATGCGACAAAAGAAAAATAGACACACGACGAAAATGGAAAGAGAGAGGAATCTTCTGGAACGTCGGCATCGGGCTGTCACAACTCTCCTACACTACAAGAAGATCTCACCCCAAGATCCAAGAATGAAAGGGGGGATAGGATGAGAAAAGCAAAAGGTAAAACTTAGTCGCTTCTTTGACAAACGAGTGAAACGAACGATCCTTGAAGGTTGCAAAGAGATGAGGAATGATAAGAGAAGAAGCAAGAATTCACGGAAAATTTCGGCAGCACTTCAGTAGGAAAATGGGACAAAAAATTCGATAAGAAGAGAGAATTAGACAATATACATAACAAACAACTAAATAGAACAAGGGAACACCATGATCTTGATAGAACAACATAATAGACCCAAAAGAGCAACAACACAATGCCTCCGGAACAAGAGAATATGAACTAGCTCAAGCAGAAGAAGAGAATGAAGAGAAGAATGACAACTATCATCACAAATGAACTTGGCAATCATCCTTACAAGAAGAATTGAACGGAGTTGTTGGGAAAACAACAAAGAAAAGAACAAGATAGTAGTGGGCTTATGGAAACCTTTTCAAACTAATGAAGTGACAACCAACCACTAACAGAAACAAGGATTGATTGGGAGAAACAAGATATGAACAATTTCTTACACCAAGAGGATACATTGAGAACTTGGATGAAAGACAAGCACCATAATAGCAACAATCCATAGGAAAAGCTTTAGGTGAAATCCAAACCAAGATTGCTCAATGAAGAAATCATGGGTTGAAAATATCTCATGATCATAGAATCGATGGATTTAATTATCTCATTCTTGAAAGGAAAACTCTTCGAGGCTCCTACACTAACAAGAATGCTATAATACCACCTCAAAGGATAAAGGAAGAACAATTGCACCGAAAATGGAAGAGAAAGAATACTTGAGGTTCTCCAATAAGAATCTTGAAGAATACTTTGAGAATGAATTGATACCTTGATGAACCACCATGAAAGACCTCCGTATATAAATGAGCGATGCAAAGATATGAAGGTAGAAAAGAATATGATAATGACCAGCCAAGATTTAGATGAAGCTTCACAAAGAGGTACTTGAGAAAACTTGGAACCCGGGAAAAGAAAAGATAAGCATACTTTGAGAAAAAAAGGAATTGATATCATGAGCCGCTCCGGAAGAAGAATTGAAATCCCTTGGAAGAAGGAAGAACAAGAATAAGAATTATGTTATGCTTATCCTTCATCAAGTTAAATTGATGACAAGCAATGGATTTAGCATATCACTTATTCTACTAGAAATGAATCTTGAAGAGACAGAGAGATAAGCACCACTTGAAGCAAAATTGAAGGAAGCACCGATAAGAATTCACAATTGAATGGGAACACCACGAATTAATGGATAAACATGAGAATGAAGAGATCATAAGCCACCTGAGAGAATACTAGAACAAGGCACCGGATAATCGAGAGACGAACGAAGAGACAACAATTGAGAAGATGAAAGCTGAAAGCTGAGAACGAAGAATCTTCTGAAATGATGGCCTTCGGAGGATCGAGAAAGAAAACAAGTCAGAAATGCACCGGATAGCAAGAAGGGATCACTCATGATTGGAGACAAATTCAAGATGATAAGACGAAGCTGAAATGATGAATCTTCTTCCGGAGATGTCTTGTCTGGTTAGGTATGCTGCGACATTTCAGCATATAAGTTAGAAGTACTTTTACTTTCGGTATGAACTGATGTGAACTGGATGGGAAGTACTCTATCATGTTAGAAGTACTGGTAACTGATGGGAACTGGATATTATGTTGTTATATTTTTCTCTGTTCCAGTGTGCATGTTGTATGATGGTAAGTGAATTTTAGGTAAACTGTCCAAAATTCAGTTAAGTTACTGAATTTTAGATAAACTGTCCAAAATTCAGTTAAGTTACTGAATCTTAACATAAAAGTCATTACATGTCCCAGATAGCATAGGTTCTCAAACCACATGACACTACCCCAAAATATACACCTACCGTGCACGACATTTCAAGGCCAGCTATATATATAGGCCTAATACTTAACACACACATATTGAACTTCACTCATCCACTATTGCTTTGATCCTCTCCGGCTTATCTTTGGTGCAATGCCCAACTTTTAGCAGATCAGCAATCGGATACTCCAGCTTCTTCTTCTCTTCCTTAATTAGGTCCCTGTCCACCTGCACTTCCCCTGTTTTGTCAGAACAGGAACCTCCCCTGTTTTGTCAATGGCGGGTAGCGACAGTGTAAGCTACAGTCACTACCAAATCGAGTTCGATAACAGCTAAAAGAGAAAAGAAGGCGGCATTACCGATTTGAAGCACTGTCTCCTCGCTCCATCTAATTCAACCCCCGCGCTCCTAACCAATTGAGATTCTAAATCGCCAAGAAACGGGAGAAACAGAGCATGAGGCCACATATCTATCAAAAATTCTGGGAAATGGGACTAGGGTTTCGAAAATACTCACTCGCAATAGCTCTGCCGCTGCCGAGAAAGGCGCTCCACCATCGCGGAGAAGAAACTGCTGCCTTTGCCGGAGAAGATGCTCACGGCGGCGCCGCTCGCCCAGTCCAACACGGCCACACAATCATCGGTCGAGTAATGGACGGTTGACTCTTGAAGACGTGGCCCTGGGTGGACCCACCAGTCAAAGCACATAACCACAATGTCCTAACCAAATCTCAGCCAAACTAACAGCTAGCTAGCCCCGTAAACGGGTTGGCTTGACCTATTTCTGCGTTGGGAGATGTCGCATGAGTGCCGTTACAACCAACGACGTCGCATGAGAGACAATTCAACTGAACGACGTCACATGGGAGCGATTCGCCCATATATAAATAGCATTGATGTCATGAACAATAGCAAATCATCTCTCTTCGTCTAGCTTACAAAACACGGACACCGTGTAAAGTAGGAAGGGACACACTCGATGGCATGCAAGCCAACTAGTAGGACCTAATAACTAGCACTTGGACGTGTGAAATGTACGTAATGTAGTAGTACAAATTTAAACTCAAAATTACGGTATTATCCTAACACGTAGCTGGCTAGCTACCTCCTCTGGGAGAAGAGAAGCTTATGGATTCAAACTGAGGGTGTGGAGGCGAATCGAAGAAGGCATGTGACACGATGCTCTCGCTGAATAGCAAGAAGGTGGGTTCTGAGGACTCGAACATTACATCCTCGTGCATCTTCTTGTCTTTGAGATTGTACAATCTAGCCACATCGCAATTGCTACTTCCAATGAGGATGGTGCCGCTTCCAACGGAGAGTACCATATTCATCGTCACAGCGTTGCTGACACCCAACATTGTGACCCGATGGCGTAGCATCCAGGTCTCCGCCTTGTAGTCTTGCAACACCCAGATGTCCAGCGATGTGACGCTTTGCATAGCGGCGACGCAGAGCTCGCCGTCTAGCTCAAACAAGCTCCGGCTTGTGGTAGTAGTATCGCCGCCGGCTCGCTCCGGCGGCCGCGACATGAGGCGGAACGTCTCGGAAACCGTGTGGAACGCCAGCATCTTGCCGGTGCGGGTAGCTTCCGAGTGAAGAGAGAACCAATGGAGGATGCCGCGG
The DNA here is from genome assembly GCF_904849725.1 of Hordeum vulgare subsp. vulgare. Classification (NCBI taxonomy): domain Eukaryota; kingdom Viridiplantae; phylum Streptophyta; class Magnoliopsida; order Poales; family Poaceae; genus Hordeum; species Hordeum vulgare. Next base: position 648,836,572 of record NC_058519.1, on the reverse strand, counting down.
TGAGCCACAGGAACCTCATACCGGGGCCAGGTGGTGGGTAGGTCTACTGGAGTTGGAGCGCGCCCCAGTCGTCGAGGCAGGGTGCTGCCAGTGGACAGGATGTAGTAGGACTGCTCCGTGTGGCGCCTGGCTTGATCCGTTTCTCCTTGTACGCAATGGCACAAGAGACGATACTCGTTGGACGGGCTGTGCAAGTAAAAGCCGCAGGCAAAGGCGTTGAAGCACGGCTGTGGAACCAACGGCGGCAAGCTGGCCGACTGTCTGGTCATCGGGTTGCAGATGATGAAGCGGCTGCGGCCGTGTCGTGGCTCCAACACCAGCAGGCCATCGAGAGAATACAATACTCGGCACCAGCCTTTGCTGGTTCGGTTGCAAAGAAAGCGGATCGGCCTCGACCTCGGCCTCGGATCAAGAGGTATACGCATGGTTTTCACTGCCAAGGAGCCAGGTCCATAATGGCTCCAGGGGAGGATGATCATCTCGCGCGTGCAGCTAGCCGCGTGGGCAGCGTGAGCGGAGAGGAAGGAGCCGTCGGTGGTGATGCGGCGCCATCTCTTGCACACGGCGCGGCAGCGGAGCACCGACTTGGACGGGAGGCGGACAAGGATCTCCACGAGGACGTCGTCGCACAGGCCCAAACCACCCGCCGCCGTCTCCATCTATCTCTTCTTCTCTTCTTAACTTTTGTGCAGTTGTGCACCTTCGTTCCCCTGTCGCCCAGTAAAGAAGTTGCCGCGTCGATCCGATCTTACCGTCTCTCCATGTCGAACAGAGCCGCTGCAGCCTATATATATAATCTATACAAAGAGAGGAGGCCGGGCGCCGTACGTGGATTTGCCTACGTACGTATTTGAGTATGGGTGCTTTAGCAGAATCATTGTCGGAGACGGACACGATCTGCGGATAAACCGGTTTGGCGTCGATCAAGCGCTCAATCAGCGCAAACAAAATTCGAGTTTGCACTACAGGAGAAACATATTTCACCTTTTTTTTTTTTTTTGAAAAATAGGATGACCCCGTCCTCTACATCAGGGCCATGTATATACATCCATTTTATTAATTATTTGTCAAGACGTTATACAAAATAATACATTAATAAGTTTGAATCTATCACATTGACAACATTTGTCATTATTCGTATGAACTTAATTTTTTTTTTGAGACAACATCACGAAACTTTATTGAGACGTCACATTGTTAACAGGGACGGATGGTAGATTCCCGGGGTGTCCTAACCAGATATGGCGGCCACCCCCGAGAGATAAAGCATGCTTTGCTACGCTGTGAGCCTCAAAATTTGAGCTCTTAAATTCATCTATACTACTAATAAAAGATCCAACGTAAACTTCCTTACGTCTACACATGAATTATCCACACATCAGCAAACAAAGATCTGGACCACACGATTAGGAAAGAATTATAAATCTAACGCGTATCCAATTGTGATGCCATATATGCGTAGTACGTCCATCACCAATACGCCATATGATTCCTTGTGCCAAGATGTTCCGGCCATCGAGAATCGCTCGCCATATTTGGGACGGGTGAGCTCCTAGATCGGCCTCAAGCAAAGAGCAATTGGGGAAGTAGACAACCTTCAAAATTCGGGCACTCAAGGAAGAACAGTCCGTTAGTGTGCGCCATGCCTACCTCGCTAGAAGTGCAAGGTTGAAAATCTTCAAGTCTCGAAACCCCATGCCTCCGAGAGGTTTCGGCAAGGTCATGGTATCCTATGCAGCCCAACTGGTCTTCGTCCTACCCTGCTTAGATCCCCACCACAATTGTCGTATGATCGACGTGATGTTCTCGCATAAACCCCGAGGTAGTCTCAAACATGCCATTGAGAAAACAAGCATTGCTTGAGCGACGGACTTTATCAAAACTTCCTTACCAGCTGATGAGAGCAGCTTGGCCATCCACCCCTTGATATTTTCCCAAACACGATCACACATGTATTTGAAAGTTCCGTTCTTCGAGTGGCCAACGGGCATGCCAAGATAGCGTTCGCTAAGAGACTCATTGTGTACCTGTAGGTTGTTCTTTACAGTTTCTCTCATCTGCGGCGGACATCCCCTGCTGAAGAAAATCGAAGATTTCTTGTTGTTTATCCTCTGTCCAGAAGCATTGCAATAGGTATCGAATAGGTTTGACACCAAAGTTGATCCCTTCACACTAGCCATGAAGAGTAGGAGGCTATCATCTGCAAACAAGAGATGGTTAACGGTTGGAGCCGTAGGAGCCACTTGAATACCTGTTAGAGATGACTGAGAACTTGATTTGAGGAGGCAAGAAAGGCCTTCTGCTGGGATCAAGAATAAGTAGGGGGAGATGGGATCTCCCTGCCGGATACCACGAGTTGGTTTGAAAGCTTCTAATTTATCTCCATTGAAGCAAACTGAGAACGACACTGATGAGACCGTTGGTCAAAACCCAACCTAATCATCATTCCCTTCAGATAAGCCCACTCCAGTCTATCATAAGCCCTCATCATGTCAATCTTCAGTGCACAAAAGCTATTGGATTTTGCTCTCGACCGCTTCATAAAATGCAGACATTCATAAGCACAAATAATATTGTCTATGATGAGCCTCCTAGGGACAAAGGCAAACTGTTCCTCAGAGATAATTCCTGGAAGCACAACTTTCAACCTGTCCGCGATGACCTTAGAGGCAATCTTATACAGGACATTACATAAGCTTATGGGCCGAAATTGAGCAAGAATCGTGGGGTTTGTTACCTTGGGAATCAGAACCAGTACTGTATCATTGATAGACTCTCGACTCTCCACACCTGTCACAATTCTGAGAACAATACTTGTGAATCCATCCCCACATACTTCCCAATGGCGTTGATAAAAGTGGGCAATAGAACCATCAGGCCCTGGGGCTTTTGAAGGGAACATCTGGAATGGGGCTGCTTTAACATCCTCTTTAGTGTATGGCGCACATAGACTTGCATTCGTCTCGGCTGTCACAATGCACTGCACATGGTCCAACACCGCATCTATGTTATGCACACCTTCAGAAAGGTATAAAGACTCATAGAAATCAGTTGCAAGGCTCTTCAGCTCCTCCGGATCAGAAATCTCCACCCCTAAGAAGTTTTGCAGCGCCTTGATCATATTCTTTTTGCGCCGGAGGCTAGCTCTCATATGGAAAAACTTTGTGTTTCGCTCCCCACTCAGCCCTTGCGCGTTGTCGTCACATAATGTCCTCCCCGTCGTACATTTCTATTAATCGTTCGTTTATCTTTAGTTCTCCATGGGTCGGGCCAACTCGCAGGTAAAGGTCTTCTGCGAGGGCCAGAGCTTCTCTAATGGCGAGGGCTTCAAGTGTCGGAGGGTCCACAGTATCTCGGAAGGAAAGAGTGGAGGCTCCCATGAACATTCCGTTCTGTCCCGACAGATGACCCCTACAACACCAAATCCATGTCTTGACACTGCAACATCCACATTCAGTTTTGCATTGCCACTGACAGGGGCAAGCCAAGCCGACGGTCTAACCTTGGCAGGTACAGCAGCCACATGGTAGTTTGGCGTTGGATAGCTGAAGCTCAGACAAATAGCTTGATACGAAAGTATTCACCGAATGCGAAGGTTGAAACAAATTCTCATGGACTGCCTTCCGCCTGACACCCCAAAGAGCCCACATCGTCACAACCAGCCGATCGAAGAGTTCTTGGGAAAGTAGATCATGGATTGCGAACAGCCATTCTTTCGGGTTCTCCTCCTGTCTCTCGACCATGTGTTGCACCAGCTCCTCAGGAGCCAGAGCCCATACACTCGCCGCCATAGGTCATGTTATCAACATGTGCTTCCAGGTATCCACCGCCCCACATAGGGGGCAAGAATCCTTCGTCGCCATCTGCCGGTGTTTTAGAACTGAACCCGTTGGCATGGAAAGTCTCGCAAGACGCCATAAGAACACCTTTAGTTTGGAGGGTACCTGTAGGTGCCAAATCATAGACCATCTGATGGTTTCATCCCGGTCATATGACGTGCCACCTGCCTCATGCAGCCAAGCCCCCCGACTATGTTTAGTCCTGAGAATCATTCGATACACCGAACGAATGCTGAAGCGTCCGCGGGCCTCCTCGTGCCACGCCCAGAAATTTGCCACTCGCCGCGTGCAAATTGGTATTCGAAGAATAGCCTCTGCATCAAAAGGAGTGAATGCAGTTCAGACTACATCCTCCTTCCAACTCGCGCTTGAGACATCGATAAGTTGTGCAACTGTCTCTGGGGGTTCGAAACAAGGGTTGCAATGGGACTTTTGAAGTTATCCCTAGGTATCCAATTGTGATGCCATATATGCGTAGTACATCCATCACCAATACGCCATATGATTCCTTGTGCCAAGATGTTCCGGCCATCGAGAATCGCTCGCCATATTTGGGACGGGTGAGCTCCTAGCTCGGCCTCAAGCAAATAGCAATTGGGGAAGTAGACAACCTTCAAAATTCGGGCACTCAAGGAAGAACAGTCCGTTAGTGTGAGCCATGCCTACCTCTCTAGAAGTGCAAGGTTGAAAATCTCCAAATCTCGAAACCCCATGCCTCCCAGATGTTTCGGCAAGGTCATGGTATCCCATGCAGCCCAACTGGTCTTCGTCCTACCTTGCTTAGATCCCCACCACAATTGTCGTATGATCGACGTGATGTTCTCGCATAAACCCCGAGGTAGTCTCAAACATTCCATTGAGAAAACAAGCATTGCTTGAGCGACCGACTTTATCAAAACTTCCTTACCAGCTGATGAGAGCAGCTTGGCCATCCACCCCTTGATCTTTTCCCAAACACGATCACACATGTATTTGAAAGTTCCGTTCTTCGAGTGGCCAACTGTCACGCCCAAGATGCGTGTAACGACCAAGATGCGGTCCTTTCCGATCTGGGGGTCGAGGCCCCCGAATAGGAAAGAAGCGCATCTAAGTGTTTTGCAAGCAAGTAAACATAGCACATGATAATAAATAAAGTAGACAATCTGGGATTCAACTGTCTTCTTATTAAAATACAGAGTACAACGCAGATACAAACAAGGTAGTTCCGGTACGGACTACAAAACAAGGAAAATGCTATGCTACCCGCTGCAGGCCCACGATCACGACCACGGCTCAGTCCTCTGGATAGTTCACGTAAAGGCGATCTGTCTCCTCGTCGTACTGCCACGCCAACTGGGTGCTGTCGGGATCATCTGCCTCAGGGGTACCTGTACCTGCTGGGAGTTTCGGAGGAATCCGTGAGTCACGGGGACTCAGCAATCTAAGACCTTGGTGCCAGAACTAGTCATGTTATTGGGTAAGGAAGGGGTGAGGTGTTTCAGGCTGCTGCATCCTAAGGTTGAATAAGTGGCTAGCATACGCAAAGGAGAAGTGACAGTGTTCTATACTAACGATCGTGAATACTTGATCAGAAAGTGATCCTGAACACCTACCTACGGCATTCATAACCCCACCGTGTTCCCGATCGAAGAGAGATCTTCGAAGGGACAGTCACGGTTACGCACACAGTTGGCATGTTTTATTAGTTTATGTTTAAGTTTTCTAATACCGGATGTTAACAAAATATTCCAAGTTGCCACATAACCGCGGGCACGGCTTTCCGAAAGATTAAACCCTGCAGGGGTGCTCCAACTAGTCCATCACAAACGAACACAGGCCGCAAAGTCATCCTCTATCACGAATCTCGTGATCTCGTCGGATTCCTTAGAGGAAAGCCTCAACTCTGGGGAAAACCAAAGCTTTACCGGAATTCCTATACGCAAGATATACCGCTAAGGTAAGACAAGGCTAGCAGGACCTCCCGACGTGTCGAAGACCCTGATAAGAGCCGCGTATCTCAGTCTCAGGACACGCCGGATGAGCGATGGTTACCACGCCAAAACTCCGAGTTGCCCCGGGGAGCGTAATAAGCTGCTCTGGTTTGGTCCAACACTCATGAGGAGCACTGGCCCGGGTTGTTGATTAAGAAACCTCGGGGTAGCTATTCCCTATGCAGTTTATTATTAAGTGATTAGCAAATAGTACCAATGTTGGGTCCTGCCGGACAAGCCTTAACACTACGCGATTTATCAAGGGGGTCCCCATAACAACCCCGATCGTGTTAGGAGCGATCATTATGGAATCAAACACCGGTAACCGGTAACTAAGGCGGCAATAACGGAACAAGACACCCGGCAAAAGGCTAGGCCTCCCGTCATTTACCAAATATATAGATACATTAATTAAATAACAGAAATTAATATAATGATATCAAGCTCATGGCAACTCATGAGTTATAAACACCTGCAACTAACAATGCTAACATTAGTAGCTGAGCAAGCCTACCTAGCCATGCAAATTTGCTAGGAAAGAGTAAGGTGTTTGGGCTCATGGCATATGAAGAGGCAATATATTTTCAGTGGTAGGCAGCGAGCAATAACGTGGAATCGAAACTAACATAACAAGTCTAGATATGGGATCAAGGTCATGTCATCTTGCCTGTGATATCCTCAGCTTGGAATGGTTCTGGATCGTCCTGCACGTACTCTCCTGACTCCACGTAATCGGTCTCCGCTCCCGGTGGTACCCAACACAAAAATAACAGCCAATGAACAGCAGCACCACAAAATGCAACAATCACATGATGCATGAGATGAAAGTTGAGCATGCACCACTATTTTTAACACTAGCACAAGCAAGATAAACTACAACAAGTTCCTGGACAGAACTTTGCACTAAACTATTTGGACATGCATGGGAATGATATGAACAGATGCATCTCGTAAAAAGGTGCAAAACCATGTAAAGAACTTTGCAAACGGAGCTACGGATCAACGGGAATCAACGAAACACGATATGAAGCCCTGCGTGAAAGATTCATCACCACACACACAATTGGCACAAATCTGGTGTTCCCAGGTTGCCAAGACACATATTAATCCAACATGAATGAAATGGAGCAAGGTAGAACACCCCAACTACAATTGAACACAAACTTTGAACAAAAAGTCAAAACTACGCAATCTGCCAGTTTCTGCATCTTAGCTGTTTGTGAGCAACATGCAACATAGCTACAGGTCTTCAAATATGACAAATAATATATGTGGCTGTTGCCAACCAAGAACACTACAAGCTCCAGCAAGAATCACAGAAAAAGGAATTAAACTCTAGAAGATACAAGGCCACAAACTTTACCAAAACCATCAGTTCTCAGGGACTTAGTGAAAATTCCTGCACCTGAGTTTCTGTTTCTCTTCTGAAGCTTTTTGACAGCAATCAAAACACAAGCTAATGGACTCCAAATGACTTGAAAATTGACAGGAAGCTTCACAAACATACCAGGTTCAAAACACTAGCACTGAACTAAGTCCAGTTCTCCACATAATGACCAGAACAACCTTGTCTATAGGGGAAGAAAATGTTTTCAGCATCCCAGACTTAGTGAAATTTTCAGAGTTCAAAATCTGGAATTTTTTTACAGCCACATGCCCACTTTGTCTAGACATAGTTTGCACACACATGTTCCCAAGAGGTGTTTGACACCACTATGGTGTTGAGTACAAACCCCTACAACTAACACACCAAAACCCATGCCTTTGGGCTCCATCTATATCATGGAAACAAAGCCCAAACTTCCAACAAAATGAAAATGCAAATCCATAAGGTATGCTTTTAAGATGACAACTACATAGGAGGGTTTCATGTGCACAATGACAAAGTGACATGGGGGTTTGAACCCCATGTTTGTGTCATGCACATCAACAACTCCAACACACACAATTCCACTCAAGCACTAGCATCAAGCTCACACATAAGAAATCTTTGTCTAACAAGAGAGTATGCACACCTCCCACATATGGGCATGTGATGGTGCACACTCTCACAAGCATCACTAGGATCTTCCTAGTATTCATGTCACCATCAATATGCAAACTACCACAACAATCCACACCCTCACATGCTAACATACATAGCTATCTAGTGCTACCCTTCACCTCAAGACATGTGATGAGGGGGAGGCACCCACACCCCACTATATCAAAGCAAGCTAATAAAACTACCAGATCCCTTAGCCCACACTAAAGATCACAAGCTAGGGCTTTGCAAGAGTAGCTAGGGCAACTAATCAGCTCCACACACTACACCCATATTTAACAAGGCATCTAGCATCATGCCCTAATCAAGGTTGGCTCCTCATCACCAAGGTACAACCACTATAAGCATCACCGGCTAGCAAAACTATTTATCACCCCTAGTATGTAAAACATACTCACAACTAAATCTATACCACTATTCTAGCAGGAACAGGAGCAATCACCACTGCGTAGGAGTGTTTAAAATAAAAACAACAGGGAACAAAAACTGAAAGACACAAGTGTAGGAGTTCGGACACAGAAATAAAAAGGCAGGGAGAAAAAAAACAAAAGCAAAAAAAAACAATAGATCAGGGGCTGCTGGGATTCGATCCCAGACCCTGGTGTCCAGCACCACCTACTCACGCCACTGCGCTGCGGCACTACTTGTTGACATGAGAAGGAGAGATGCAAGGTAAGGTGACGGCAGGCCCTCTGATGCAAATAAACCATCCAGATCCACAAAAGAAAGGCGCCGAGGGGGGGACTCGATCCCTAGACCTCTCATCAGGCGCATGCATATGACCGAGAGAAACTACCACCAGGCTACGAACCCGAGTCTGGCTAAGGCTAGAAGGTAAAGCAGAAACACACGCATCTCACGAGAAGCATCCCGCCGGCGGCCGGACCCGAGGACGCTGGCGGCGCCACTCCCGGCCACCACCGGCAGGGGAAACCAACAGCGGGGCCCGCGGGACTCTCGGGGGATCCATTTTCTCCCTGAGCGCGGGAAAAGGACTCCGCTTGGCTGCCGGAACTGCAACTGCCGGAACTTCATGCCCGCCTGGGAGCACGCGACAGAGAACCTGACGGGCCTCCCTGCTGGCGCTGCCGAGCTACACTTTCGACGACGAGGGGGGTCCTCTGGCCACGGCGCTGCTGCCGAGAGGGGGGGAGGAAGCCCCAGCTACAACCCCTACATCTAACAGCAACAAACTAAACTCTCGAACTCTGCACGTACACACAATAACAGACTCCTGACGAACGGCGACAGAGAAGACGACGACCCCGCCGCGGATCTAGACCGGACCGAGGAGGAGGAAGCACTGGGCGGCGGGCCTCACCTTGGGGAGAAGAGGGGGCGCCGGACGGGACGGAGGAACGCCGGAGGCGAAGAAGAGGAGCTGACGCAGTTCGCCCGGTTCGCCCCGTTGACGGGGACGAGCTCGACGGGGGGGGGGGGCTCCTCGGGGTCCTAGCGTCGGGAATGGGACGGAGGAAGCCGCCCCGAGCCCCCGGACATGGCGGCCGGTGCCGGAGACGACGGATCGGCGGTTGACGAAGGAGGCGCTGCACTCTTTCTCTCTCTGCTTCCTCTCTGTTACTTACCAGGGAAGAACGAGGGCAGGAGGACTCTGGCGGCGCTGGGGAAAAACGGAGTGGGAACCCTAGGGCGTAGGGAGGGGGTCCCGGACTCCTCTTTAACGTCTCGGGAGGCGAGCTCGAGCCACTGGATCAAAGAGAGAGTGATCGAGAGGTGGAGCGCGCGTCGTACAGGGGTGACGTCGGGAGGAAGAAGGAGCGCTCGCCAGTGGGCTCTGTCGCCAGGGGTGGAGTCCAACTGGGCCAGCACGGGAGAAAGCTTAATGGGCCAGGGAAAGAATTAGCTACCCAGGGAAGGAAAGGAAAAAATCTATTATCCAAAATAACTACTGGGTTAAAAAAATAAAAGGAGGATCCTGTTAGACCTAAGAAATAATGGCCCAGTAGGGAAAAATAGACAAGCAATATTTGGTGATGTTTGAAGTAAATGCAAAACAGTAATTAAGCTACTGTTTTGAATTTATTTGCACCACTAAAGTCAAGGAATCAAACCAGAAAAATTGCACCCCCTCACAAGCACATTTTATCACACCACTAGACATTTTAGAATCATCTTTGGGAAGAAGGAATTTTGACAAGAATAAAAATAGGAGGGAAAAGGAGTTAAAAGGCAAGAGCTTACAAAGGCTAGCACACCCTCTTGCATCACACACACCATTATCACATGCATCACAAGGTAGTGCAACACCACCATTTAATGCTAGCAAGATCACATGCACTCACACACCCCAACACTACTCCCATTAGACTCAAATGCAACATGATCATGGCATGCAATCATAAGTATGGCAAGGAATGATATGTAATTCATGCATGCAAGGGAAGTAAGCACTAGGGAACACACATGAATTCATGGCACAAAATGATATCATCAAGATCTCTGACAAGGTGGCCCCCACATGGAAGGTTACAAGAAGGGAAAGTCCTACACTTGGGGCATTACAAACTCTCCCACACTACAAAGAAGATCTCGACCCCGAGATCTAAGACTGAAAGAAATCGGGAAATTCGGAACGGAGGTGATCCTCGCGTTCCCACGTAGCCTCTTTATCGGAATGGTGTGACCACTGCACTTTGAGAAACTTGACAGACTTGTTACGGGTCTTGCGCTCAGTCGCCTCGAGAACCGCAACTGGATGCTCGCGATAAGAGAGGTCAGGCTGGAGATCGATATCCTGAAGATGCACGGTGCGCTCGGGGTTCTTGAAACACCTCCGAAGCTGAGAAACATGGAACACATCATGGACATTAGAAAAGGTTGACGGAAGCTCGAGCTGGTACGCGAGGTCACCCCTCTTGCCAACCACTCTGAACGGACCAACGAAACGAGGCGCAAGCTTGCCTTTGATGCCAAAACGCTGCATACCCTTCATAGGCGACACCTTGAGGTAGACAAAATCATCCAGCTCATACGACATGTCACGGTGCTTGCTATCGTAATAGCTCTTCTGACGGGACTGCGCTGCTCTGAGGTTGTCACGAATGATCCGACACATCTCCTCAGCTTCTTCTATCATATCATTGCCAAGGATCTGACGCTCGCCTGTCTGGGACCAGTTGAGCGGAGTACGACACTTCCTGCCATAGAGAATCTCAAACGGAGCCTTGCCAGAGCTAGCTTGATAACTGTTGTTATACGAGAACTCCGCGAAAGGCAGACAATCCTCCCACTTCATGCCAAACGAGATAACGCAGGCTCTCAGCATGTCTGCAAGAACTTGATTCACTCTCTCCACTTGACCACTAGTCTGAGGATGGAACTGTTGGGGAACGTCGCATGGGAAACAAAAATTTTCCTACGCGCACGAAGACCTATCATGGTGATGTCCATCTACGAGAGGGGATGAGTGATCTACGTACCCTTGTAGATCGTACAGCAGAAGCGTTAGAGAACGCGGTTGATGTAGTGGAACGTCCTCACGTCCCTCGATCCGCCCGCGAACAATCCCGCGATCAGTCCCACGATCTAGTACCGAACGGACGGCACCTCCGCGTTCAGCACACGTACAGCTCGACGATGATCTCGGCCTTCTTGATCCAGCAAGAGAGACGGAGAGGTAGAAGAGTTCTCCGGCAGCGTGACGGCGCTCCGGAGGTTGGTGATGATCTTGTCTCAGCAGGGCTCCGCCCGAGCTCCGCAGAAACGCGATCTAGAGGAAAAACTATGGAGGTATGTGGTCGGGCAGCCGTGAGAAAGTCGTCTCAAATCAGCCCTAATTGCTCCATATATATAGGAGGAGGGAGGGGGACCTTGCCTTGGGGTCCAAGGGACCCTCAAGGGGTCGGCCGAGCCAAGGGGGGGAGGACTCCCCCCCCAAACCGAGTTGGACTTGGTTTGGTGGGAGGAGTCCCCCTCCCTTCCCACTTCCTCCCTCTTTTTTTTTATTTTCCTTTGATTTCTTTTTCTTGGCGCATAGACCCCCTTGGGGCTGTCCCACCAGCCCACTAAGGGCTGGTGTGTCTCCCCAAAGCCTATGGGCTTCCCCGGGGTGGGTTGCCCCCCCGGTGAACTCCCGGAACCCATTCGTCATTCCCGGTAACTCCGAAAACCTTCCGGTAATCAAATAAGTTCATCCTATATATCAATCTTCGTTTCCGGACCATTCCGGAAACCCTCGTGACGTCCGTGATCTCATCCGGGACTCCGAACAACATTCGGTAACCAACCATATAACTCAAATACGCATAAAACAACGTCGAACCTTAAGTGTGCAGACCCTGCGGGTTCGAGAACTATGTAGACATGACCCGAGAGACTCCTCGGTCAATATCCAATAGCGGGACCTGGATGCGCATATTGGATCCTACATATTCTACGAAGATCTTATCGTTTGAATCTCAGTGCCAAGGATTCATATAATCCCGTGTGTCATTCCCTTTATCCTTCGGTATGTTACTTGCCCGAGATTCGATCGTCAGTATCCGCATACCTATTTCAATCTCGTTTACCGGCAAGTCTCTTTACTCGTTCCGTAATACAAGATCCCGCAACTTACACTAAGTTACATTGCTTGCAAGGCTTGTGTGTGATGTTGTATTACCGAGTGGGCCCCGAGATACCTCTCCGTCACACGGAGTGACAAATCCCAGTCTTGATCCATACTAACTCAACTAACACCTTCGGAGATACCTGTAGAGCATCTTTATAGTCACCCAGTTACGTTGCGACGTTTGATACACACAAAGCATTTCTCCGGTGTCAGTGAGTTATATGATCTCATGGTCATAGGAATAAATACTTGACACGCAGAAAACAGTAGCAACAAAATGACACGATCAACATGCTACGTCTATTAGTTTGGGTCTAGTCCATCACGTGATTCTCCCAATGACGTGATCAAGTTATCAAGCAACACCACCTTGTTCATAATCAGAAGACACTGAATATCATCGATCAACTGGCTAGCTAACTAGAGGCATGCTAGGGACGGTGTTTTGTCTATGTATCCACACATGTAAATGAGTCTTCATTCAATACAATTATAGCATGGATAATAAACTATTATCTTGATACAGGAATTATAATAATAACTATACATTTATTATTGCCTCTAGGGCATAATTCCAATAGTCTCCCACTTGCACTAGAGTCAATAATCTAGCCTTCACATCACCATGTGAATTACATTGTAATAAATCTAACACCCATACATTTCTGGTGTCGATCATGTTTTGGCCGTGGAAGAGGTTTAGTCAGCGGGTCTGCTACATTCAGATCCGTGTGCACCTTGCATATATTTACGTCCTCCTCCTCGACGTAGTCGCGGATGAGGTTGAAGCGTCGTTTGATGTGTCTGGTCTTCTTGTGAAACCTTGGTTCCTTTGCCAGGGCAATGGCACCAGTGTTGTCACAGAACAAGGTTATTGGATCCAGTGCACTTGGCACCACTCCAAGATCCGTCATGAACTGCTTCATCCAGACACCCTCCTTAGCCGCCTCCGAGGCAGCCATGTACTCTGCTTCACATGTAGAATCTGCTACGACGCTTTGCTTGGAACTGCACCAGCTTACTGCACCCCCATTAAGAATAAATACGTATCCGGTTTGCGACTTAGAGTCGTCCGGATCTGTGTCAAAGCTTGCATCGACGTAACCTTTTACGGCGAGCTCTTCGTCACCTCCATACACGAGAAACATCTCCTTAGTCCTTTTCAGGTACTTCAGGATATTCTTGACCGCTGTCCAGTGATCCACTCCTGGATTACTCTGGAACCTACCTGCCATACTTATGGCCAAGCTAACATCCGGTCTAGTGCGCAGCATGGCATACATAATAGAACCTATGGCTGAAGCATAGGGGACGGAGCGCATATGCTCTCTATCTTCATCAGTTGCTGGGCACTGAGTCTTACTCAATCTCGTACCTTGTAAAACTGGCAAGAACCCTTTCTTGGACTGTTCCATTTCGAACCTCTTCAAAACTTTATCAAGGTATATGCTTTGTGAAAGTCCTATCAGGCGTTTTGATCTATCCCTATAGATCTTAATGCCTAGAATGTAAGCAGCTTCTCCTAGGTCCTTCGTAGAGAAACTTTTATTCAAGTAACCTTTTATGCTCTCCAAAAGCTCTACGTTGTTTCCAATCAGTAATATGTCATCCACATATAATATTAGAAACGCCACAGAGCTCCCACTCACTTTCTTGTAAATACAAGATTCTCCAACCACTTGTATAAACCCAAATGCTTTGATCACCTCATCAAAGCGTTTGTTCCAACTCCGAGATGCTTGCACCAGTCCATAAATGGATCGCTGGAGCTTGCACACCTTGTTAGCATTTTTAGGATCGACAAAACCTTCGGGTTGCATCATATACAACTCTTCCTTAAGGAAACCGTTAAGGAACGCCGTTTTGACATCCATCTGCCAGATTTCATAATCGAAAAATGCAGCTATTGCTAACATGATTCTGACGGACTTAAGCATCGCTACGGGTGAGAAGGTCTCATCGTAGTCAACTCCTGGAACTTGTGAAAAACCCTTTGCCACAAGTCGAGCTTTATAAACGGTCACATTACCGTCAGCGTTCGTCTTCTTCTTAAAGATCCATTTGTTCTGAATAGCCTTGCGGCCCTCAGGTAGTATCTCCAAAGTCCACACTTTGTTCTCATACATGGATCCTATCTCGGATTTCATGGCTTCTAGCCATTTGTTGGAATCTGGGCCCACCATTGCTTCTTCATAATTTGCAGGTTCATTGTTGTCCAACAACATGATTGATAAGACGGGATTACCGTACCACTCTGGAGCAGCGCGTGATCTCGTCGACCTGCGTGGTTCAACAGAAACTTGAACTGGAGTTTCATGATCATCATCATTAACTTCCTCCTCAACCGGCGTCGCAACGACAGAGGTTTCCCCTTGCCCTGCGCCACAATCCAGAGGGATGAGAGGTTCGACAACCTCGTCAAGTTCTATCTTCCTCCCACTCAATTCTCTCGAGAGAAACTCCTTCTCGAGAAAAGTTCCGTTCTTAGCAACAAACACTTTGCCCTCGGATTTGAGATAGAAGGTGTACCCAACTGTCTCTTTTGGGTAACCTATGAAGACGCATTTTTCCACTTTGGGTTCCAGCTTTTCAGGCTGAAGCTTTTTGACATAAGCATCACATCCCCAAACTTTAAGAAACGACAACTTTGGCCTTTTGCCATACCACAGTTCGTATGGTGTCGTCTCAACGGATTTTGATGGTGCCCTATTTAAAGTGAATGCAGCTGTTTCTAATGCATAACCCCAAAATGATAACGGCAAATCAGTAAGAGACATCATAGATCGCACCATCTCTAACAAAGTACGATTACGACGTTCGGACACACCATTACGCTGTGGTGTTCCAGACGGTGTTAACTGCGAAACAATTCCATATTGTCTTAAGTGAGCACCAAACTCGAAACTCAGATCATCACCCCCACGATCAGACCGTAGGAACTTGATCTTCTTGTTACGATGATTTTCCACTTCACTCTGAAATTGGTTGAACTTTTCAAATGTTTCAGACTTGTGCTTCATCAAGTAGACATAACCATATCTACTTAAATCGTCAGTGAAGGTGAGGAAATAACGATATCCGCCGCGTGCCTCCACGCTAATTGGACCACATACATCGGTATGTATGATTTCCAACAAGTCACTTGCACGCTCCATTGTTCCGGAGAACGGAGTCTTAGTCATCTTGCCCATGAGGCATGGTTCGCACGTGTCAAGTGAATAAAAGTCAAGTGACTCCAAAAGTCCATCAGCATGGAGTTTCTTCATGCGCTTTACACCAATATGACCCAAGCGGCAGTGCCACAAAAATATGGCGCTATCATTGTTTACTCAAATCTTTTGGTCTCAATGTTATGTATATGCGTATCGCTATCAAGATTCAATATGAACAATCCTCTCACATTCGGTGCATGACCATAAAAGATGTTACTCATAGAAATAGAACAACCATTATTCTCAGACTTAAAAGAGTAACCGTCTCGCAATAAACAAGATCCAGATATAATGTTCATGCTCAACGCAGGCACTAAATAACAATGATTTAAGTTCATCACTAATCCCGATGGTAGCTGAAGTGACACTGTGCCGACGGCGATTGCATCAACCTTGGAACCATTTCCTACGCGCATCGTCACTTCGTCTTTCGCCAGCCTTCGTCTATTCCGCGGTTCCTGTTTCGAGTTGCAAATGTGAGCAACATAACCGGTATCGAATACCCAGGCACTACTACAAGAGCCGGTTAAGTACACATCAATAACATGTATATCAAATATACCTGATTTTTCTTTGCCCGCCTTCTTATCTGCCAGATACTTGGGGCAATTGCGCTTCCAGTGACCCATACCCTTGCAATAGAAGCACTCTGTTTCAGGCTTAGGTCCAGCCTTGGGTTTCTTTGGCGGATTGGCAACAGGCTTGCCGCTCTTCTTCGAATTGCCCTTCTTGCCTTTGCCGTTTCTCTTGAAACTAGTGGTCTTGCTCACCATCAACACTTGATGCTCTTTACGGAGTTCAGACTCTGCGACTTTCAGCATCGCAAACAACTCGCCGGGAGACTTGTTCATCCCTTGCATGTTGTAGTTCAACACAAAGCCTTTATAGCTTGGCGGCAGTGATTGAAGGATTCTGTCAGTGATAGCTTCTTGCGGGAGTTCAATCCCCAGCTCAGCTAGACGGTTTGAGTACCCAGACATCTTGAGTACATGTTCACTGACAGACGAGTTTTCCTCCATCTTGCAAGCATAGAATTTATCGGAGGTCTCATACCTCTCGATCCGGGCGTTCTTCTGAAAGATAAACTTCAACTCCTGGAACATCTCAAATGCTCCATGACGCTCAAAGCGACGTTGAAGTCCCGGTTCTAAGCCATACAAGACTGCACATTGAACTATTGAGTAGTCCTCCTTACGTGCTAACCAAGCGTTCTTAACATCCTGATCAGCCGTAGCGGGTGGTTCATCTCCTAGCGCAGCATTAAGGACATAATCCTTCTTCCCAGCATGTAAGATTAGCTTAAGATTACGAGCCCAGTCTACAAAGTTGCTTCCATCATCTTTCAACTTAGCTTTCTCTAAGAACGTATTAAAATTCAGGATGACACTCGCGTGAGCCATGATCTACAACACAAATATATTCAAAGTGGACTTAGACTATGTTCAAGATAATTAGAGTTCAACTTAGTCAAATTATATGCTAAACTCCCACTCAAAAAGTACATCTCTCTAGTCATTTGAGTGGTTCATGATCCACTTACACTATCCCAAGTCCGATCATCACGTGAGTTGAGTATAGTTTCAGTGGTAAGCATCCCTATGCTAATCATATCAACTATATGATTCATGATCGACCTTTCGGTCTCATGTGTTCCGAGGCCATGTCTGCACATGCTAGGCTCGTCAAGCTTAACCCGAGTGTTCCGCGTGCGCAACTGTTTTGCACCCGTTGTATGTGAACGTTGAGTCTATCACACCCGATCATCACGTGGTGTCTCGAAACGACGAACTGTAGCAACGGTGCACAGTCGGGGAGAACACAATTTCGTCTTGAAATTTTAGTGAGAGATCACCTCATAATGCTACCGTCGTACTAAGCAAAATAAGGTGCATAAAAGGATTAAAATCACATGCAATTCATAAGTGACATGATATGGCCATCATCACGTGCTTCTTGATCTCCATCACCAAAGCACCGGCACGATCTTCTTGTCACCGGCGCCACACCATGATCATCCATCAACGTGTTGCCATCGGGGTTGTCGTGCTACTCATGCTATCACTACTAAAGCTACATCCTAGCAAAATAGTAAACGCATCTGCAAGCACATATGTTAGTATAAAGACAACCCTATGGCTCCTGCCGGTTGCCGTACCATCGACGTGCAAGTCGATATTTCTATTACAACATGATCATCTCATACATCCAATATATCACATCACATCGTTGGCCATATCACATCACAATCATACCCTGCAAAAACAAGTTAGAAGTCCTCTAATTTTGTTGTTGCATGTTTTACGTGGTGACCAAGGGTATCTAGTAGGATCGCATCTTACTTACGCAAACACCACAACGGAGATCTATGAGTTGCTATTTAACCTCATCCAAGGACCTCCTCGGTCAAATCCGATTCAACTAAAGTTGGAGAAACCATCACTTGCTAGTCATCTTTGAGCAAAGGGGGTTACTCGTAACGATGAAACCAGTCTCTCGTAAGCGTACGAGTAATGTCGGTCCAAGCCGCTTCAATCCAACAATACCGCGGAATCAAGAAAAGACTAAGAAGGGCAGCAAAACGCACATCACCGCCCACAAAAACTTTTGTGTTCTACTCGAGAAGACATCTACGCATGAACCTAGCTCATGATGCCACTGTTGGGGAACGTCGCATGGGAAACAAAAAATTTCCTACGCGCACGAACACCTATCATGGTGATGTCCATCTACGAGAGGGGATGAGTGATCTACGTACCCTTGTAGATCGTACAGCAGAAGTGTTAGAGAACGCGGTTGATGTAGTGGAACGTCCTCACGTCCCTCGATCCGCCCCGCGAACAATCCCGCGATCAGTCCCACGATCTAGTACCGAACGGACGGCACCTCCGCGTTCAGCACACGTACAGCTCGACGATGATCTCGGCCTTCTTGATCCAGCAAGAGAGACGGAGAGGTAGAAGAGTTCTCCGGCAGCGTGACGGCGCTCCGGAGGTTGGTGATGATCTTGTCTCAGCAGGGCTCCGCCCGAGCTCCGCAGAAACGCGATCTAGAGGAAAAACTATGGAGGTATGTGGTCGGGCACCCGTGAGAAAGTCGTCTCAAATCAGCCCTAATTGCTCCATATATATAGGAGGAGGGAGGGGGACCTTGCCTTGGGGTCCAAGGGACCCTCAAGGGGTCGGCCGAGCCAAGGGGGGGAGGACTCCCCCCCAAACCGAGTTGGACTTGGTTTGGTGGGAGGAGTCCCCCTCCCTTCCCACTTCCTCCCTCTTTTTTTTCTTTTCCTTTGATTTCTTTTTCTTGGCGCATAGGCCCCCTTGGGGCTGTCCCACCAGCCCACTAAGGGCTGGTGTGTCTCCCCAAAGCCTATGGGCTTCCCCGGGGTGGGTTGCCCCCCCCCCCCCCCGTTGAACTCCCGGAACCCATTCGTCATTCCCGGTACATTCCCGGTAACTCCGAAAACCTTCCGGTAATCAAATGAGGTCATCCTATATATCAATCTTCGTTTCCGGACCATTCCGGAAACCCTCGTGACGTCCGTGATCTCATCCGGGACTCCGAACAACATTCGGTAACCAACCATATAACTCAAATACGCATAAAACAACGTCGAACCTTAAGTGTGCAGACCCTGCGGGTTCGAGAACTATGTAGACATGACCCGAGAGACTCCTCGGTCAATATCCAATAGCGGGACCTGGATGCCCATATTGGATCCTACATATTCTACGAAGATCTTATCGTTTGAACCTCAGTGCCAAGGATTCATATAATCCCGTATGTCATTCCCTTTGTCCTTCGGTATGTTACTTGCCCGAGATTCGATCGTCAGTATCCGCATACCTATTTCAATCTCGTTTACCGGCAAGTCTCTTTACTCGTTCCGTAATACAAGATCCCGCAACTTACACTAAGTTACATTGCTTGCAAGGCTTGTGTGTGATGTTGTATTACCGAGTGGGCCCCGAGATACCTCTCCGTCACACGGAGTGACAAATCCCAGTCTTGATCCATACTAACTCAAATAACACCTTCGGAGATACCTATAGAGCATCTTTATAGTCACCCAGTTACGTTGCGACGTTTGATACACACAAAGCATTCCTCCGGTGTCAGTGAGTTATATGATCTCATGGTCATAGGAATAAATACGTGACACGCAGAAAACTGTAGCAACAAAATGACACGATCAACATGCTACGTCTATTAGTTTGGGTCTAGTCCATCACGTGATTCTCCCAATGACGTGATCTAGTTATCAAGCAACAACACCTTGTTCATAATCAGAAGACACTGACTATCATCGATCAACTGGCTAGCTAACTAGAGGCATGCTAGGGACGGTGTTTTGTCTATGTATCCACACATGTAAATGAGTCTTCATTCAATACAATTATAGCATGGATAATAAACTATTATCTTGATACAGGAATTATAATAATAACTATACATTTATTATTGCCTCTAGGACATAATTCCAACAGGAACGCTGTGCTGAAGCGGATCTTCGTGCCCATAGAAGACTGAAAAGAGTCCCAGAACTTGGAAGTGAAGATACTCCCGCGATCTGATGAGATCATCATAGGTACACCGTGCAACGAGACAACCCTCGAGGTGTACAACTCTGCCAGCTGAGCTGCTGAAATGGACTCCTTGACTGGAAGGAAATGCGCCACTTTACTCAATTTGTCGATGACGACGAAGATAGCGTCATTGCCCTTCTTGGACTTCGGAAACCCTGTGACGAAGTCCATCTCAATGTGATCGAACTTCCACTCGGGAATCGGCAAAGGCTGCAAGAGGCCCGCTGGTCTTTGATGTTCTGCTTTCACCCTTCGACATACATCACACTCATTGACGAATTGAGCAATTTCACGCTTCATACGGGTCCACCAGAACGACTGCTTCAAGTCATGGTACATCTTAGAACATCCTGGATGAATAGAAAGCAGAGAATTGTGAGCTTCTTCCATGATCACCTTCCTGAGATCACCTTTCGGGACGACAAGGCGGTCCTCGAAAAACAAAGTGTCCCTGGCATCCACAGTGAAACACTTATACTTGGGAAGACTCTTTCCCACACCAATCTTGACCTTCTTCACCATAGTATCAAGTAGCTGAGCTGCTCTGACCTGATCTTCCAAGGTAGGAGAGATCTGATGGTTCGCAAGAAAACCCTGAGGAACCAGCTGAAGATTGAGCTTCCTGAAAGACTCAGAAAGACCCGCCTGGAGAGGTTGCAGAATCAGACTGTTGCAATATGCTTTCCTGCTCAATGCATCTGCCACCACATTTGCCTTGCCTGGCGTGTACTCAACACTCGGATTAAAATCCTGGAGCATTTCCACCCAACGTCTTTGCCGAAGATTCAAGTTAGGCTGAGTGAAGATATACTTGAGGCTCTTGTGATCGGTGAACACTTCAACCTTACGTTCCAACAAGAGATGTCTCCAAGTCATCAAGGCATGCACAACAGCTGCTAGCTCGAGATCGTGCACATGATAGTTCTTCTCCGCAGGCTTCAGCTGCCTGGAGGTATAAGCAACCACCTTCCTATCTTGCATCAAGACTGCACCAAAACCCTGAAGAGAAGCATCGCAAAAGACCTGGTACGGCTTGGAATCATCCGGAGGAGCCAATACCGGAGTGGAGGTAAGCTTCTCTTTGAGTGTATCAAAAGCCAGTTGACACTCTGGAGACCACACATACTTGACACCCTTCTGAAGAAGACTAGAGAGCGGCTTGGCGATTTTGGAGAAGTTCTCAACGAATCTTCTGCAATATCCGGCAAGACCGAGAAAGCTTCGAAGCTGCTTCACATTCTGCGGAGGTTCCCATTCAACAATGGCCTGAACCTTGGACGGATCAACCTTAATGCCCTCAGCAGAGATAATATGCCCAAGATACACCACTTCTTTCAGCCAGAACTCGCACTTGGAAAACTTGGCATACAGCTTGTATTCTCTCAGTTTATCAAGCACCAACCTGAGATGTTTCTCATGTTCTTCCTCATCCTCAGAAAAAACCAGAATGTCATCGAGATAAAGCAAGACAAACTCATTCTTGAATGGCGAGAAAATATAGTTCATCAATCGGCAAAAAGTTGGAGGAGCATTAGCCAGACCAAAAGACATGACCGTATACTCATATGAGCCAAAACTGGTCCTGAAAGCCGTCTTTGGAATGTCTTCCTCACGAATGCGAATCTGATGATAGCGCATTCTGAGATCAAGCTTGGAGAATACTTTAGCACCTTTCAGCTGCTCGAACAACTCATTTATGTTCGGAAGCGGATATTTGTTCTTGATTGTCTTCTTATTCAATGGGCGGTAATCGACACACAGTCGTTCCGTGCCATCCTTCTTCTTGACAAACAGAACACCACATCCCCACGGAGACGAGCTTGGTCTGATCAAACCCAAACGCTCCTGCTCATCGAGTTGTCTCTTGAGTTCTTTCAACTCCTCTGGACCCAGCTTGTACGGCCGCTTGCACACTGGCTCTGTGCCTGGCTCAAGCTCAATGACGAACTCCACTTCACGGTGCGGAGGCATCCCTGGCAACTCTTCAGGAAACACGTCCTGATATTCGCAGACTACTGGAACTTGCTCAATGGGATTGATCTCACCCTTTTCATTCAAGGAGAACAAGCGGACTGTGTGATCGCGCGCCGCGAATATAATCACATCCTCCGAAGAGTGGGTCAGCTTCACTTCTTTAGCTTCACAATCAATTGATGCCTTATTCATGGCCAACCAGTCCATACCAAGGATCAAATCAATGTCGGACTTGCCCAAGACAATAGGAGACGCCAGAAAAGCATAATTGTCCAACTTGATAGAAACATCCGGAACCATCATGAACGAACTCATACGCATGCCCGGAGAAACCACACGGAAGGGACTATCCAAATGAATTGCAAGAATATCATGCTTAGCTAAGAAAGGCTTGGAGATGAAGCAATGCGAAGCACCAGAATCAAACAAGACTTTAGCAGGAAAATGATTGACTAGGAGATTACCCATGATCACATCCGAAGAATTTTCTGCCTCAGCTGCATTCACCATGTTGACTCGAGCTGATCTGGGGTTGAACTTCACAAGAGCGTTGCTAGGAGGTTTTCCTGGAGGAGGTGGCGGCAGACGGAGCTAAGAAGTGCATTTGTTGGCATAGTGACCCTTCTGCCCACATTTGTGACAAGTGACATCTGCTGGCTGCCGGAACTGAATCTGAGGAGGCCCTTGCTTCTGATGCTGATATCTCTGCTGGAATCCGGGGTTGGGTGGGCAGGAAGAACCACGTCCACCTGAGTGCTTCGGCTGCTGAGAGTGCCGAGGAGGAGGAGGAGGAGAAACCCAAAACCTCTGTTGCTTCTGAACCACCTGAGTCGAGGAAGAGCTGGAATCTCTGAAACGTTTCTTGGAGTTCTCCACCCTGAGCAAGGCTGCCTCTGCTCTGAGAGCTAAGTTATAGAATTTGCCAAACTCCTCAGGATCGTGCAAAGCGAGTGCTAACTGCAAATCCTCCTTCAAGCCACCCCTGAACTGGTATATCTTGCTCTTCTGATCCGGAACATCCTGCAATGCGTACCGGGCGAGCTCGTGGAACTCAACATTGTACTTGTACACAGAATTGCTGCCCTGCTTCAAGCGCGTGAACTTCTCACACATCTCCTCAACAAAACTGGATGGAATGTAGTGGGACCTGAAGTCACGACAGAACTCGTCCCAAGACATCACCCTGCCACCTCTGGAGTCCTTAAGCTGCTGCCACCAAATAGAAGCCTGCCCCTTCAACTGGAATGTTGCAAACTTGACATAATCCTCTGGACGCACATTGCTACACTCGAAATGCTTGTTCATATCACGGATCCAATCTTCCGCGTCAAACGGCTGGTCGCAAGAAGTGAACGTCCTACGCTGGTTTGACAGGAACTGACTCAGACTGGCGAAGTGATTGCCACCCTGCTGGAAATTGCCTTGCTGATGATTGGCTCTCTCCTGGATCAACTGCAATAGCATCTGAGTATTTGCATTGGTAGCTGCCATCATCGCCTGCCAGGCCTCTGCAGGAGGAGGCGGCGGCGGTGGCGGAGGAGGAGGTGGAGGCGGCATATCCTCACGCGCTGGGGTCTGACGAGTTGGTGGAGCCATCCTGAAGACGGACAACATATTAGTCCACAGAATATTTGACGATAAGCTGAATCAAAAGACAGAATATCTGAATAGAACTTAGCATTGCACTCCACAACATAGCAAGAGTGCATTCTCAAAGTAACAGACGACAAAATTCCGATAAGGGGCCACAGCAAACAAGCGTGAGCTAGAACTGCTCGGAACAAACATAAGATCGAGATTTCCCAAACCTCAATCAAGCGTTTGTAGGAAGATAGTCCTATAAGATACTACCAGATATCCCACCTATGAATTCCCGAAATAGTTGTCATGTAATCAGGCACATGGATACAAGGAGTATTTCACACAACTCCTAATCTAAACCGTCACCTGTATCACACCCTTCAACACCCAACCAGCATCTCGGACCTTCGTCTACAACAGATCCTCGTGATCACAACGATACAAAGTGTGGTAGTACCCCCGAACAATCTACACCAGTACTGGGGACGTCGGGGTTATCTCACCACTACCCGTATTGAAGCAATAACGAACACCCTCCGTTCTTAGGTACTCAGAAATCTGAATGATGGCGATGTGCGCGATAATCCCTGGAGCTCAACTCCCCTGATACTTAGAGCAGATAGGAGGCACCAGGACACGATTCCGTCACATCGAAATCATATAGATTTCACAAACACCCGCGTGATCCAAAAAAAAAAATTTGAGCGGGAAAAGGAGTAGAGTTAAAGATTTCCTAAGACGGAAGCCTCACCAGAGCAAAGAAGAGGAGAAAAATGAAACCTACTCTCCGATATAACTAAGACCCAAAACATTTACTAGACTCGACTCGGCCAAATACGATCACACAAAGGTTCCTATGGTCGTAAGGCTCTGATTACCAACTTGTAACGACCAAGATGCGGTCCTTTCCGATCTGGGGGTCGAGGCCCCCAAATAGGAAAGAAGCGCATCTAAGTGTTTTGCAAGCAAGTAAACATAGCACATGATAATAAATAAAGTAGACAATCTGGGATTCAACTGTCTTCTTATTAAAATACAGAGTACAACGCAGATACAAACAAGGTAGTTCCGGTACGGACTACAAAACAAGGAAAATGCTATGCTACCCGCTGCAGGCCCACGATCACGACCACGGCTCAGTCCTCTGGATAGTTCACGTAAAGGCGATCTGTCTCCTCGTCGTACTGCCACGCCAACTGGGTGCCGTCGGGATCATCTGCCTCAGGGGTACCTGTACCTGCTGGGAGTTTCGGAGGAATCCGTGAGTCACGGGGACTCAGCAATCTAAGACCTTGGTGCCAGAACTAGTCATGTTATTGGGTAAGGAAGGGGTGAGGTGTTTCAGGCTGCTGCATCCTAAGGTTGAATAAGTGGCTAGCATACGCAAAGGAGAAGTGACAGTGTTCTATACTAACGATCGTGAATACTTGATCAGAAAGTGATCCTGAACACCTACCTACGGCATTCATAACCCCACCGTGTTCCCGATCGAAGAGAGATCTTCGAAGGGACAGTCACGGTTACGCACACAGTTGGCATGTTTTATTAGTTTATGTTTAAGTTTTCTAATACCGGATGTTAACAAAATATTCCAAGTTGCCACATAACCGCGGGCACGGCTTTCCGAAAGATTAAACCCTGCAGGGGTGCTCCAACTAGTCCATCACAAACGAACACAGGCCGCAAAGTCATCCTCTATCACGAATCTCGTGATCTCGTCGGATTCCTTAGAGGAAAGCCTCAACTCTGGGGAAAACCAAAGCTTTACCGGAATTCCTATACGCAAGATATACCGCTAAGGTAAGACAAGGCTAGCAGGACCTCCCGACGTGTCGACGACCCTGATAAGAGCCGCGTATCTCAGTCTCAGGACACGCCGGATGAGCGATGGTTACCACGCCAAAACTCCGAGTTGCCCCGGGGAGCGTAATAAGCTGCTCTGGTTTGGTCCAACACTCATGAGGAGCACTGGCCCGGGTTGTTGATTAAGAAACCTCGGGGTAGCTATTCCCTATGCAGTTTATTATTAAGTGATTAGCAAATAGTACCAATGTTGGGTCCTGCCGGACAAGCCTTAACACTACGCGATTTATCAAGGGGGTCCCCATAACAACCCCGATCGTGTTAGGAGCGATCATTATGGAATCAAACACCGGTAACCGGTAACTAAGGCGGCAATAACGGAACAAGACACCCGGCAAAAGGCTAGGCCTCCCGTCATTTACCAAATATATAGATACATTAATTAAATAACAGAAATTAATATAATGATATCAAGCTCATGGCAACTCATGAGTTATAAACACCTGCAACTAACAATGCTAACATTAGTAGCTGAGCAAGCCTACCTAGCCATGCAAATTTGCTAGGAAAGAGTAAGGTGTTTGGGCTCATGGCATATGAAGAGGCAATATATTTTCAGTGGTAGGCAGCGAGCAATAACGTGGAATCGAAACTAACATAACAAGTCTAGATATGGGATCAAGGTCATGTCATCTTGCCTGTGATATCCTCAGCTTGGAATGGTTCTGGATCGTCCTGCACGTACTCTCCTGACTCCACGTAATCGGTCTCCGCTCCCGGTGGTACCCAACACAAAAATAACAGCCAATGAACAGCAGCACCACAAAATGCAACAATCACATGATGCATGAGATGAAAGTTGAGCATGCACCACTATTTTTAACACTAGCACAAGCAAGATAAACTACAACAAGTTCCTGGACATAACTTTGCACTAAACTATTTGGACATGCATGGGAATGATATGAACAGATGCATCTCGTAAAAAGGTGCAAAACCATGTAAAGAACTTTGCAAACGGAGCTACGGATCAACGGGAATCAACGAAACACGATATGAAGCCCTGCGTGAAAGATTCATCACCACACACACAATTGGCACAAATCTGGTGTTCCTAGGTTGCCAAGACACATATTAATCCAACATGAATGAAATGGAGCAAGGTAGAACACCCCAACTACAATTGAACACAAACTTTGAACAAAAAGTCAAAACTACGCAATCTGCCAGTTTCTGCATCTTAGCTGTTTGTGAGCAACATGCAACATAGCTACAGGTCTTCAAATATGACAAATAATATATGTGGCTGTTGCCAACCAAGAACACTACAAGCTCCAGCAAGAATCACAGAAAAAGGAATTAAAATCTAGAAGATACAAGGCCACAAACTTTACCAAAACCATCAGTTCTCAGGGACTTAGTGAAAATTCCTGCACCTGAGTTTCTGTTTCTCTTCTGAAGCTTTTTGACAGCAATCAAAACACAAGCTACTGGACTCCAAATGACTTGAAAATTCACAGGAAGCTTCACAAACATACCAGGTTCAAAACACTAGCACTGAACTAAGTCCAGTTCTCCACATAATGACCAGAACAACCTTGTCTACAGGGGAAGAAAATGTTTTCAGCATCCCAGACTTAGTGAAATTTTCAGAGTTCAAAATCTGGAATTTTTTTACAGCCACATGCCCACTTTGTCTAGACATAGTTTGCACACACATGTTCCCAAGAGGTGTTTGACACCACTATGGTGTTGAGTACAAACCCCTACAACTAACACACCAAAACCCATGCCTTTGGGCTCCATCTATATCATGGAAACAAAGCCCAAACTTCCAACAAAATGAAAATGCAAATCCATAAGGTATGCTTTTAAGATGACAACTACATAGGAGGGTTTCATGTGCACAATGACAAAGTGACATGGGGGTTTGAACCCCATGTTTGTGTCATGCACATCAACAACTCCAACACACACAATTCCACTCAAGCACTAGCATCAAGCTCACACATAAGAAATCTTTGTCTAACAAGAGAGTATGCACACCTCCCACATATGGGCATGTGATGGTGCACACTCTCACAAGCATCACTAGGATCTTCCTAGTATTCATGTCACCATCAATATGCAAACTACCACAACAATCCACACCCTCACATGCTAACATACATAGCTATCTAGTGCTACCCTTCACCTCAAGACATGTGATGAGGGGGAGGCACCCACACCCCACTATATCAAAGCAAGCTAATAAAACTACCAGATCCCTTAGCCCACACTAAAGATCACAAGCTAGGGCTTTGCAAGAGTAGCTAGGGCAACTAATCAGCTCCACACACTACACCCATATTTAACAAGGCATCTAGCATCATGCCCTAATCAAGGTTGGCTCCTCATCACCAAGGTACAACCACTATAAGCATCACCGGCTAGCAAAACTATTTATCACCCCTAGTATGTAAAACATACTCACAACTAAATCTATACCACTATTCTAGCAGGAACAGGAGCAATCACCACTGCGTAGGAGTGTTTAAAATAAAAACAACAGGGAACAAAAACTGAAAGACACAAGTGTAGGAGTTCGGACACAGAAATAAAAAGGCAGGGAGAAAAAAAACAAAAGCAAAAAAAACAATAGATCAGGGGCTGCTGGGATTCGATCCCAGACCCTGGTGTCCAGCACCACCTACTCACGCCACAGCGCTGCGACACTACTTGTTGACATGAGAAGGAGAGATGCAAGGTAAGGTGACGGCAGGCCCTCTGATGCAAATAAACCATCCAGATCCACAAAAGAAAGGCGCCGAGGGGGGGACTCGATCCCTAGACCTCTCATCAGGCGCATGCATATGACCGAGAGAAACTACCACCAGGCTACGAACCCGAGTCTGGCTAAGGCTAGAAGGTAAAGCAGAAACACACGCATCTCACGAGAAGCATCCCGCCGGTGGCCGGACCCGAGGACGCTGGCGGCGCCACTCCCGGCCACCACCGGCAGGGGAAACCAACAGCGGGGCCCGCGGGACTCTCGGGGGATCCATTTTCTCCCTGAGTGCGGGAAAAGGACTCCGCTTGGCTGCCGGAACTGCAACTGCCGGAACTTCATGCCCGCCTGGGAGCACGCGACAGAGAACCTGACGGGCCTCCCTGCTGGCGCTGCCGAGCTGCACTTCCGACGACGAGGGGGGTCCTCTGGGCACGGCGCTGCTGCCGAGAGGGGGGGAGGAAGCCCCAGCTACAACCCCTACATCTAACAGCAACAAACTAAACTCTCGAACTCTGCACGTACACACAATAACAGACTCCTGACGAACGGCGACAGAGAAGACGACGACCCCGCCGCGGATCTGGACCGGACCGAGGAGGAGGAAGCACTGGGCGGCGGGCCTCACCTTGGGGAGAAGAGGGGGTGCCGGACGGGACGGAGGAACGCCGGAGGCGAAGAAGAGGAGCTGACGCAGTTCGCCCGGTTCGCCCCGTTGACGGGGACGAGCTCGACGGGGGGGGGGGGGGGGGGCGCTCCTCGGGGTCCTAGCGTCGGGAATGGGACGGAGGAAGCCGCCCCGAGCCCCCGGACATGGCGGCCGGTGCCGGAGACGACGGATCGGCGGTTGACGAAGGAGGCGCTGCACTCTTTCTCTCTCTGCTTCCTCTCTGTTACTTACCAGGGAAGAACGAGGGCAGGAGGACTCTGGCGGCGCTGGGGAAAACGGAGTGGGAACCCTAGGGCGTAGGGAGGGGGTCCCGGACTCCTCTTTAACGTCTCGGGAGGCGAGCTCGAGCCGCTGGATCAAAGAGAGAGTGATCGAGAGGTGGAGCGCGCGTCGTACAGGGGTGACGTCGGGAGGAAGAAGGAGCGCTCGCCAGTGGGCTCTGTCGCCAGGGGTGGAGTCCAACTGGGCCAGCACGGGAGAAAGCTTAATGGGCCAGGGAAAGAATTAGCTACCCAGGGAAGGAAAGGAAAAAATCTATTATCCAAAATAACTACTGGGTTAAAAAAATAAAAGGAGGATCCTGTTAGACCTAAGAAATAATGGCCCAGTAGGGAAAAATAGACAAGCAATATTTGGTGATGTTTGAAGTAAATGCAAAACAGTAATTAAGCTACTGTTTTGAATTTATTTGCACCACTAAAGTCAAGGAATCAAACCAGAAAAATTGCACCCCCTCACAAGCACATTTTATCACACCACTAGACATTTTAGAATCATCTTTGGGAAGAAGGAATTTTGACAAGAATAAAAATAGGAGGGAAAAGGAGTTAAAAGGCAAGAGCTTACAAAGGCTAGCACACCCTCTTGCATCACACACACCATTATCACATGCATCACAAGGTAGTGCAACACCACCATTTAATGCTAGCAAGATCACATGCACTCACACACCCCAACACTACTCCCATTAGACTCAAATGCAACATGATCATGGCATGCAATCATAAGTATGGCAAGGAATGATATGTAATTCATGCATGCAAGGGAAGTAAGCACTAGGGAACACACATGAATTCATGGCACAAAATGATATCATCAAGATCTCTGACAAGGTGGCCCCCACATGGAAGGTTACAAGAAGGGAAAGTCCTGCACTTGGGGCATTACAAACTCTCCCACACTACAAACAAGATCTCGACCCCGAGATCTAAGACTGAAAGAAATCGGGAAATTCGGAACGGAGGTGATCCTCGCGTTCCCACGTAGCCTCTTTATCGGAATGGTGTGACCACTGCACTTTGAGAAACTTGACAGACTTGTTACGGGTCTTGCGCTCAGTCGCCTCGAGAACCGCAACTGGATGCTCGCGATAAGAGAGGTCAGGCTGGAGATCGATATCCTGAAGATGCACGGTGCGCTCGGGGTTCTTGAAACACCTCCGAAGCTGAGAAACATGGAACACATCATGGACATTAGCAAAGGTTGACGGAAGCTCGAGCTGGTACGCAAGGTCACCCCTCTTGCCAACCACTCTGAACGGACCAACGAAACGAGGCGCAAGCTTGCCTTTGATGCCAAAACGCTGCATACCCTTCATAGGCGACACCTTGAGGTAGACAAAATCATCCAGCTCATACGACATGTCACGGTGCTTGCTATCGTAATAGCTCTTCTGACGGGACTGCGCTGCTCTGAGGTTGTCACGAATGATCCGACACATCTCCTCAGCTTCTTCTATCATATCATTGCCAAGGATCTGACGCTCGCCTGTCTGGGACCAGTTGAGCGGAGTACGACACTTCCTGCCATAGAGAATCTCAAACGGAGCCTTGCCAGAGCTAGCTTGATAACTGTTGTTATACGAGAACTCCGCGAAAGGCAGACAATCCTCCCACTTCATGCCAAACGAGATAACGCAGGCTCTCAGCATGTCTGCAAGAACTTGATTCACTCTCTCCACTTGACCACTAGTCTGAGGATGGAACTGTTGGGGAACGTCGCATGGGAAACAAAAATTTTCCTACGCGCACGAAGACCTATCATGGTGATGTCCATCTACGAGAGGGGATGAGTGATCTACGTACCCTTGTAGATCGTATAGCAGAAGCGTTAGAGAACGCGGTTGATGTAGTGGAACGTCCTCACGTCCCTCGATCCGCCCGCGAACAATCCCGCGATCAGTCCCACGATCTAGTACCGAACGGACGACACCTCCGCGTTCAGCACACGTACAGCTCGACGATGATCTCGGCCTTCTTGATCCAGCAAGAGAGACGGAGAGGTAGAAGAGTTCTCCGGCAGCGTGACGGCGCTCCGGAGGTTGGTGATGATCTTGTCTCAGCAGGGCTCCGCCCGAGCTCCGCAGAAACGCGATCTAGAGGAAAAACTATGGAGGTATGTGGTCGGGCAGCCGTGAGAAAGTCGTCTCAAATCAGCCCTAATTGCTCCATATATATAGGAGGAGGGAGGGGGACCTTGCCTTGGGGTCCAAGGGACTCTCAAGGGGTCGGCCGAGCCAAGGGGGGGAGGACTCCCCCCCCCAAACCGAGTTGGACTTGGTTTGGTGGGAGGAGTCCCCCTCCCTTCCCACTTCCTCCCTCTTTTTTTTATTTTCCTTTGATTTCTTTTTCTTGGCGCATAGGCCCCCTTGGGGCTGTCCCACCAGCCCACTAAGGGCTGGTGTGTCTCCCCAAAGCCTATGGGCTTCCCCGGGGTGGGTTGCCCCCCCGGTGAACTCCCGGAACCCATTCGTCATTCCCGGTAACTCCGAAAACCTTCCGGTAATCAAATGAGTTCATCCTATATATCAATCTTCGTTTCCGGACCATTCCGGAAACCCTCGTGACGTCCGTGATCTCATCCGGGACTCCGAACAACATTCGGTAACCAACCATATAACTCAAATACGCATAAAACAACGTCGAACCTTAAGTGTGCAGACCCTGTGGGTTCGAGAACTATGTAGACATGACCCGAGAGACTCCTCGGTCAATATCCAATAGCGGGACCTGGATGCCCATATTGGATCCTACATATTCTACGAAGATCTTATCGTTTGAATCTCAGTGCCAAGGATTCATATAATCCCGTGTGTCATTCCCTTTCTCCTTCGGTATGTTACTTGCCCGAGATTCGATCGTCAGTATCCGCATACCTATTTCAATCTCGTTTATCGGCAAGTCTCTTTACTCGTTCCGTAATACAAGATCCCGCAACTTACACTAAGTTACATTGCTTGCAAGGCTTGTGTGTGATGTTGTATTACCGAGTGGGCCCCGAGATACCTCTCCGTCACACGGAGTGACAAATCCCAGTCTTGATCCATACTAACTCAACTAACACCTTCGGAGATACCTGTAGAGCATCTTTATAGTCACCCAGTTACGTTGCGACGTTTGATACACACAAAGCATTTCTCCGGTGTCAGTGAGTTATATGATCTCATGGTCATAGGAATAAATACTTGACACGCAGAAAACAGTAGCAACAAAATGACACGATCAACATGCTACGTCTATTAGTTTGGGTCTAGTCCATCACGTGATTCTCCCAATGACGTGATCAAGTTATCAAGCAACACCACCTTGTTCATAATCAGAAGACACTGAATATCATCGATCAACTGGCTAGCTAACTAGAGGCATGCTAGGGACGGTGTTTTGTCTATGTATCCACACATGTAAATGAGTCTTCATTCAATACAATTATAGCATGGATAATAAACTATTATCTTGATACATGAATTATAATAATAACTATACATTTATTATTGCCTCTAGGGCATAATTCCAACAGTCTCCCACTTGCACTAGAGTCAATAATCTAGCCTTCACATCACCATGTGAATTACATTGTAATAAATCTAACACCCATACATTTCTGGTGTCGATCATGTTTTGGCCGTGGAAGAGGTTTAGTCAGCGGGTCTGCTACATTCAGATCCGTGTGCACCTTGCATATATTTACGTCCTCCTCCTCGACGTAGTCGCGGATGAGGTTGAAGCGTCGTTTGATGTGTCTGGTCTTCTTGTGAAACCTTGGTTCCTTTGCCAGGGCAATGGCACCAGTGTTGTCACAGAACAAGGTTATTGGATCCAGTGCACTTGGCACCACTCCAAGATCCGTCATGAACTGCTTCATCCAGACACCCTCCTTAGCCGCCTCCGAGGCAGCCATGTACTCTGCTTCACATGTACAATCTGCTACGACGCTTTGCTTGGAACTGCACCAGCTTACTGCACCCCCATTAAGAATAAATACGTATCCGGTTTGCGACTTAGAGTCGTCCGGATCTGTGTCAAAGCTTGCATCGACGTAACCTTTTACGGCGAGCTCTTCGTCACCTCCATACACGAGAAACATCTCCTTAGTCCTTTTCAGGTACTTCAGGATATTCTTGACCGCTGTCCAGTGATCCACTCCTGGATTACTCTGGAACCTACCTGCCATACTTATGGCCAGGCTAACATCCGGTCTAGTGCGCAGCATCGCATACATAATAGAACCTATGGCTGAAGCATAGGGGACGGAGCGCATATGCTCTCTATCTTCATCAGTTGCTGGGCACTGAGTCTTACTCAATCTCGTACCTTGTAAAACTGGCAAGAACCCTTTCTTGGACTGTTCCATTTCGAACCTCTTCAAAACTTTATCAAGGTATATGCTTTGTGAAAGTCCTATCAGGCGTTTTGATCTATCCCTATAGATCTTAATGCCTAGAATGTAAGCAGCTTCTCCTAGGTCCTTCGTAGAGAAACTTTTATTCAAGTAACCTTTTATGCTCTCCAAAAGCTCTACGTTGTTTCCAATCAGTAATATGTCATCCACATATAATATTAGAAACTCCACAGAGCTCCCACTCACTTTCTTGTAAATACAAGATTCTCCAACCACTTGTATAAACCCAAATGCTTTGATCACCTCATCAAAGCGTTTGTTCCAACTCCGAGATGCTTGCACCAGTCCATAAATGGATCGCTGGAGCTTGCACACCTTGTTAGCATTTTTAGGATCGACAAAACCTTCGGGTTGCATCATATACAACTCTTCCTTAAGGAAATCGTTAAGGAACGCCGTTTTGACATCCATCTGCCAGATTTCATAATCGAAAAATGCAGCTATTGCTAACATGATTCTGACGGACTTAAGCATCGCTACGGGTGAGAAGGTCTCATCGTAGTCAACTCCTGGAACTTGTGAAAAACCCTTTGCCACAAGTCGAGCTTTATAAACGGTCACATTACCGTCAGCGTCCGTCTTCTTCTTAAAGATCCATTTGTTCTGAATAGCCTTGCGGCCCTCAGGTAGTATCTCCAAAGTCCACACTTTGTTCTCATACATGGATCCTATCTCGGATTTCATGGCTTCTAGCCATTTGTTGGAATCTGGGCCCACCATTGCTTCTTCATAATTTGCAGGTTCATTGTTGTCCAACAACATGATTGATAAGACGGGATTACCGTACCACTCTGGAGCAGCGCGTGATCTCGTCGACCTGCGTGGTTCAACAGAAACTTGAACTGGAGTTTCATGATCATCATCATTAACTTCCTCCTCAACCGGCGTCGCAACGACAGAGGTTTCCCCTTGCCCTGCGCCACAATCCAGAGGGATGAGAGGTTCGACAACCTCGTCAAGTTCTATCTTCCTCCCACTCAATTCTCTCGAGAGAAACTCCTTCTCGAGAAAAGTTCCGTTCTTAGCAACAAAAACTTTGCCCTCGGATTTGAGATAGAAGGTGTACCCAACTGTCTCTTTTGGGTAACCTATGAAGACGCATTTTTCCACTTTGGGTTCCAGCTTTTCAGGCTGAAGCTTTTTGACATAAGCATCACATCCCCAAACTTTAAGAAACGACAACTTTGGCCTTTTGCCATACCACAGTTCGTATGGTGTCGTCTCAACAGATTTTGATGGTGCCCTATTTAAAGTGAATGCAGCTGTTTCTAATGCATAACCCCAAAATGATAACGGCAAATCAGTAAGAGACATCATAGATCGCACCATCTCTAACAAAGTACGATTACGACGTTCGGACACACCATTACGCTGTGGTGTTCCAGACGGTGTTAACTGCGAAACAATTCCATATTGTCTTAAGTGAGCACCAAACTCGAAACTCAGATCATCACCCCCACGATCAGACCGTAGGAACTTGATCTTCTTGTTACGATGATTTTCCACTTCACTCTGAAATTGGTTGAACTTTTCAAATGTTTCAGACTTGTGCTTCATCAAGTAGACATAACCATATCTACTTAAATCGTCAGTGAAGGTGAGGAAATAACGATATCCGCCGCGTGCCTCCACGCTAATTGGACCACATACATCGGTATGTATGATTTCCAACAAGTCACTTGCACGCTCCATTGTTCCGGAGAACGGAGTCTTAGTCATCTTGCCCATGAGGCATGGTTCGCACGTGTCAAGTGAATCAAAGTCAAGTGACTCCAAAAGTCCATCAGCATGGAGTTTCTTCATGCGCTTTACACCAATATGACCCAAGCGGCAGTGCCACAAAAATATGGCGCTATCATTGTTTACTCAAATCTTTTGGTCTCAATGTTATGTATATGCGTATCGCTATCAAGATTCAATATGAACAATCCTCTCACATTCGGTGCATGACCATAAAAGATGTTACTCATAGAAATAGAACAACCATTATTCTCAGACTTAAAAGAGTAACCGTCTCGCAATAAACAAGATCCAGATATAATGTTCATGCTCAACGCAGGCACTAAATAACAATGATTTAAGTTCATCACTAATCCCGATGGTAGCTGAAGTGACACTGTGCCGACGGCGATTGCATCAACCTTGGAACCATTTCCTACGCGCATCGTCACTTCGTCTTTCGCCAGCCTTCGTCTATTCCGCGGTTCCTGTTTCGAGTTGCAAATGTGAGCAACATAACCGGTATCGAATACCCAGGCACTACTACAAGAGCCGGTTAAGTACACATCAATAACATGTATATCAAATATACCTGATTTTTCTTTGCCCGCCTTCTTATCTGCCAGATACTTGGGGCAATTGCGCTTCCAGTGACCCATACCCTTGCAATAGAAGCACTCTGTTTCAGGCTTAGGTCCAGCCTTGGGTTTCTTTGGCGGATTGGCAACAGGCTTGCCGCTCTTCTTCGAATTGCCCTTCTTGCCTTTGCCGTTTCTCTTGAAACTAGTGGTCTTGCTCACCATCAACACTTGATGCTCTTTACGGAGTTCAGACTCTGCGACTTTCAGCATCGCAAACAACTCGCCGGGAGACTTGTTCATCCCTTGCATGTTGTAGTTCAACACAAAGCCTTTATAGCTTGGCGGCAGTGATTGAAGGATTCTGTCAGTGATAGCTTCTTGCGGGAGTTCAATCCCCAGCTCAGCTAGACGGTTTGAGTACCCAGACATCTTGAGTACATGTTCACTGACAGACGAGTTTTCCTCCATCTTGCAAGCATAGAATTTATCGGAGGTCTCATACCTCTCGATCCGGGCGTTCTTCTGAAAGATAAACTTCAACTCCTGGAACATCTCAAATGCTCCATGACGCTCAAAGCGACGTTGAAGTCCCGGTTCTAAGCCATACAAGACTGCACATTGAACTATTGAGTAGTCCTCCTTACGTGCTAACCAAGCGTTCTTAACATCCTGATCAGCCGTAGCGGGTGGTTCATCTCCTAGCGCAGCATTAAGGACATAATCCTTCTTCCCAGCATGTAAGATTAGCTTAAGATTACGAGCCCAGTCTACAAAGTTGCTTCCATCATCTTTCAACTTAGCTTTCTCTAAGAACGTATTAAAATTCAGGATGACACTCGCGTGAGCCATGATCTACAACACAAATATATTCAAAGTGGACTTAGACTATGTTCAAGATAATTAGAGTTCAACTTAGTCAAATTATATGCTAAACTCCCACTCAAAAAGTACATCTCTCTAGTCATTTGAGTGGTTCATGATCCACTTACACTATCCCAAGTCCGATCATCACGTGAGTTGAGTATAGTTTCAGTGGTAAGCATCCCTATGCTAATCATATCAACTATATGATTCATGATCGACCTTTCGGTCTCATGTGTTCCGAGGCCATGTCTGCACATGCTAGGCTCGTCAAGCTTAACCCGAGTGTTCCGCGTGCGCAACTGTTTTGCACCCGTTGTATGTGAACGTTGAGTCTATCACACCCGATCATCACGTGGTGTCTCGAAACGACGAACTGTAGCAACGGTGCACAGTCGGGGAGAACACAATTTCGTCTTGAAATTTTAGTGAGAGATCACCTCATAATGCTACCGTCGTACTAAGCAAAATAAGGTGCATAAAAGGATTAAAATCACATGCAATTCATAAGTGACATGATATGGCCATCATCACGTGCTTCTTGATCTCCATCACCAAAGCACCGGCACGATCTTCTTGTCACCGGCGCCACACCATGATCATCCATCAACGTGTTGCCATCGGGGTTGTCGTGCTACTCATGCTATCACTACTAAAGCTACATCCTAGCAAAATAGTAAACGCATCTGCAAGCACATATGTTAGTATAAAGACAACCCTATGGCTCCTGCCGGTTGCCGTACCATCGACGTGCAAGTCGATATTTCTATTACAACATGATCATCTCATACATCCAATATATCACATCACATCGTTGGCCATATCACATCACAATCATACCCTGCAAAAACAAGTTAGAAGTCCTCTAATTTTGTTGTTGCATGTTTTACGTGGTGACCAAGGGTATCTAGTAGGATCGCATCTTACTTACGCAAACACCACAACGGAGATCTATGAGTTGCTATTTAACCTCATCCAAGGACCTCCTCGGTCAAATCCGATTCAACTAAAGTTGGAGAAACCATCACTTGCTAGTCATCTTTGAGCAAAGGGGGTTACTCGTAACGATGAAACCAGTCTCTCGTAAGCGTACGAGTAATGTCGGTCCAAGCCGCTTCAATCCAACAATACCGCGGAATCAAGAAAAGACTAAGGAGGGCAGCAAAACGCACATCACCGCCCACAAAAACTTTTGTGTTCTACTCGAGAAGACATCTACGCATGAACCTAGCTCATGATGCCACTGTTGGGGAACGTCGCATGGGAAACAAAAAATTTCCTACGCGCACGAAGACCTATCATGGTGATGTCCATCTACGAGAGGGGATGAGTGATCTACGTACCCTTGTAGATCGTACAGCAGAAGTGTTAGAGAACGCGGTTGATGTAGTGGAACGTCCTCACGTCCCTCGATCCGCCCCGCGAACAATCCCGCGATCAGTCCCACGATCTAGTACCGAACGGACGGCACCTCCGCGTTCAGCACACGTACAGCTCGACGATGATCTCGACCTT
Organism: Hordeum vulgare subsp. vulgare; assembly: GCF_904849725.1. Taxonomy (NCBI): domain Eukaryota; kingdom Viridiplantae; phylum Streptophyta; class Magnoliopsida; order Poales; family Poaceae; genus Hordeum; species Hordeum vulgare. The sequence continues at coordinate 648,798,206 of NC_058519.1, read as the reverse complement.
CTTGATCCAGCAAGAGAGACGGAGAGGTAGAAGAGTTCTCCAGCAGCGTGACGGCGCTCCGGAGGTTGGTGATGATCTTGTCTCAGCAGGGCTCCGCCCGAGCTCCGCAGAAACGCGATCTAGAGGAAAAACTATGGAGGTATGTGGTCGGGCACCCGTGAGAAAGTCGTCTCAAATCAGCCCTAATTGCTCCATATATATAGGAGGAGGGAGGGGGACCTTGCCTTGGGGTCCAAGGGACCCTCAAGGGGTCGGCCGAGCCAAGGGGGGGAGGACTCCCCCCCCAAACCGAGTTGGACTTGGTTTGGTGGGAGGAGTCCCCCTCCCTTCCCACTTCCTCCCTCTTTTTTTTCTTTTCCTTTGATTTCTTTTTCTTGGCGCATAGGCCCCCTTGGGGCTGTCCCACCAGCCCACTAAGGGCTGGTGTGTCTCCCCAAAGCCTATGGGCTTCCCCGGGGTGGGTTGCCCCCCCCCCCCCCCCCCCCGTTGAACTCCCGGAACCCATTCGTCATTCCCGGTACATTCCCGGTAACTCCGAAAACCTTCCGGTAATCAAATGAGGTCATCCTATATATCAATCTTCGTTTCCGGACCATTCCGGAAACCCTCGTGACGTCCGTGATCTCATCCGGGACTCCGAACAACATTCGGTAACCAACCATATAACTCAAATACGCATAAAACAACGTCGAACCTTAAGTGTGCAGACCCTGCGGGTTCGAGAACTATGTAGACATGACCCGAGAGACTCCTCGGTCAATATCCAATAGCGGGACCTAGATGCCCATATTGGATCCTACATATTCTACGAAGATCTTATCGTTTGAACCTCAGTGCCAAGGATTCATATAATCCCGTATGTCATTCCCTTTGTCCTTCGGTATGTTACTTGCCCGAGATTCGATCGTCAGTATCCGCATACCTATTTCAATCTCGTTTACCGGCAAGTCTCTTTACTCGTTCCGTAATACAAGATCCCGCAACTTACACTAAGTTACATTGCTTGCAAGGCTTGTGTGTGATGTTGTATTACCGAGTGGGCCCCGAGATACCTCTCCGTCACACGGAGTGACAAATCCCAGTCTTGATCCATACTAACTCAACTAACACCTTCGGAGATACCTGTAGAGCATCTTTATAGTCACCCAGTTACGTTGCGACGTTTGATACACACAAAGCATTCCTCCGGTGTCAGTGAGTTATATGATCTCATGGTCATAGGAATAAATACGTGACACGCAGAAAACAGTAGCAACAAAATGACACGATCAACATGCTACGTCTATTAGTTTGGGTCTAGTCCATCACGTGATTCTCCCAATGACGTGATCCAGTTATCAAGCAACAACACCTTGTTCATAATCAGAAGACACTGACTATCATCGATCAACTGGCTAGCTAACTAGAGGCATGCTAGGGACGGTGTTTTGTCTATGTATCCACACATGTAAATGAGTCTTCATTCAATACAATTATAGCATGGATAATAAACTATTATCTTGATACAGGAATTATAATAATAACTATACATTTATTATTGCCTCTAGGGCATAATTCCAACAGGAACGCTGTGCTGAAGCGGATCTTCGTGCCCATAGAAGACTGAAAAGAGTCCCAGAACTTGGAAGTGAAGATACTCCCGCGATCTGATGAGATCATCATAGGTACACCGTGCAACGAGACAACCCTCGAGGTGTACAACTCTGCCAGCTGAGCTGCTGAAATGGACTCCTTGACTGGAAGGAAATGCGCCACTTTACTCAATTTGTCGATGACGACGAAGATAGCGTCATTGCCCTTCTTGGACTTCGGAAACCCTGTGACGAAGTCCATCTCAATGTGATCGAACTTCCACTCGGGAATCGGCAAAGGCTGCAAGAGGCCCGCTGGTCTTTGATGTTCTGCTTTCACCCTTCGACATACATCACACTCATTGACAAATTGAGCAATTTCACGCTTCATACGGGTCCACCAGAACGACTGCTTCAAGTCATGGTACATCTTAGAACATCCCGGATGAATAGAAAGCAGAGAATTGTGAGCTTCTTCCATGATCACCTTCCTGAGATCACCTTTCGGGACGACAAGGCGGTCCTCGAAAAACAAAGTGTCCCTGGCATCCACAGTGAAACACTTATACTTGGGAAGACTCTTTCCCACACCAATCTTGACCTTCTTCACCATAGTATCAAGTAGCTGAGCTGCTCTGACCTGATCTTCCAAGGTAGGAGAGATTTGATGGTTCGCAAGAAAACCCTGAGGAACCAGCTGAAGATTGAGCTTCCTGAAAGACTCAAAAAGACCCGCCTGGAGAGGTTGCAGAATCAGACTGTTGCAATATGCTTTCCTGCTCAATGCATCTGCCACCACATTTGCCTTGCCTGGCGTGTACTCAACACTCGGATTAAAATCCTGGAGCATTTCCACCCAACGTCTTTGCCGAAGATTCAAGTTAGGCTGAGTGAAGATATACTTGAGGCTCTTGTGATCGGTGAACACTTCAACCTTACGTTCCAACAAGAGATGTCTCCAAGTCATCAAGGCATGCACAACAGCTGCTAGCTCGAGATCGTGCACATGATAGTTCTTCTCCGCAGGCTTCAGCTGCCTGGAGGTATAAGCAACCACCTTCCTATCTTGCATCAAGACTGCACCAAAACCCTGAAGAGAAGCATCGCAAAAGACCTGGTACGGCTTGGAATCATCCGGAGGAGCCAATACCGGAGTGGAGGTAAGCTTCTCTTTGAGTGTATCAAAAGCCAGTTGACACTCTGGAGACCACACATACTTGACACCCTTCTAAAGAAGACTAGAGAGCGGCTTGGCGATTTTGGAGAAGTTCTCAACGAATCTTCTGCAATATCCGGCAAGACCGAGAAAGCTTCGAAGCTGCTTCACATTCTGCGGAGGTTCCCATTCAACAATGGCCTGAACCTTGGACGGATCAACCTTAATGCCCTCAGCAGAGATAATATGCCCAAGATACACCACTTCTTTCAGCCAGAACTCGCACTTGGAAAACTTGGCATACAGCTTGTATTCTCTCAGTTTATCAAGCACCAACCTGAGATGTTTCTCATGTTCTTCCTCATCCTCAGAAAAAACCAGAATGTCATCGAGATAAAGCAAGACAAACTCATTCTTGAATGGCGAGAAAATATAGTTCATCAATCGGCAAAAAGTTGGAGGAGCATTAGCCAGACCAAAAGACATGACCGTATACTCATATGAGCCAAAACTGGTCCTGAAAGCCGTCTTTGGAATGTCTTCCTCACGAATGCGAATCTGATGATAGCCCATTCTGAGATCAAGCTTGGAGAATACTTTAGCACCTTTCAGCTGCTCGAACAACTCATTTATGTTCGGAAGCGGATATTTGTTCTTGATTGTCTTCTTATTCAATGGGCGGTAATCGACACACAGTCGTTCCGTGCCATCCTTCTTCTTGACAAACAGAACACCACATCCCCACGGAGACGAGCTTGGTCTGATCAAACCCAAACGCTCCTGCTCATCGAGTTGTCTCTTGAGTTCTTTCAACTCCTCTGGACCCAGCTTGTACGGCCGCTTGCACACTGGCTCTGTGCCTGGCTCAAGCTCAATGACGAACTCCACTTCACGGTGCGGAGGCATCCCTGGCAACTCTTCAGGAAACACGTCCTGATATTCGCAGACTACTGGAACTTGCTCAATGGGATTGATCTCACCCTTTTCATTCAAGGAGAACAAGCGGACTGTGTGATCGCGCGCCGCGAATATAATCACATCCTCCGAAGAGTGGGTCAGCTTCACTTCTTTAGCTTCACAATCAATTGATGCCTTATTCATGGCCAACCAGTCCATACCAAGGATCAAATCAATGTCGGACTTGCCCAAGACAATAGGAGACGCCAGAAAAGCATAATTGTCCAACTTGATAGAAACATCCGGAACCATCATGAACGAACTCATACGCATGCCCGGAGAAACCACACGGAAGGGACTATCCAAATGAATTGCAAGAATATCATGCTTAGCTAAGAAAGGCTTGGAGATGAAGCAATGCGAAGCACCAGAATCAAACAAGACTTTAGCAGGAAAATGATTGACTAGGAGATTACCCATGATCACATCCGAAGAATTTTCTGCCTCAGCTGCATTCACCATGTTGACTCGAGCTGATCTGGGGTTGAACTTCACAAGAGCGTTGCTAGGAGGTTTTCCTGGAGGAGGCGGCGGCAGACGGAGCTGAGAAGTGCATTTGTTGGCATAGTGACCCTTCTGCCCACATTTGTGACAAGTGACATCTGCTGGCTGCCGGAACTGAATCTGAGGAGGCCCTTGCTTCTGATGCTGATATCTCTGCTGGAATCCGGGGTTGGGTGGGCAGGAAGAACCACGTCCACCTGAGTGCTTCGGCTGCTGAGAGTGCCGAGGAGGAGGAGGAGGAGAAACCCAAAACCTCTGTTGCTTCTGAACCACCTGAGTCGAGGAAGAGCTGGAATCTCTGAAACGTTTCTTGGAGTTCTCCACCCTGAGCAAGGCTGCCTCTGCTCTGAGAGCTAAGTTATAGAATTTGCCAAACTCCTCAGGATCGTGCAAAGCGAGTGCTAACTGCAAATCCTCCTTCAAGCCACCCCTGAACTGGTATATCTTGCTCTTCTGATCCGGAACATCCTGCAATGCGTACCGGGCGAGCTCGTGGAACTCAACATTGTACTTGTACACAGAATTGCTGCCCTGCTTCAAGCGCGTGAACTTCTCACACATCTCCTCAACAAAACTGGATGGAATGTAGTGGGACCTGAAGTCACGACAGAACTCGTCCCAAGACATCACCCTGCCACCTCTGGAGTCCTTAAGCTGCTGCCACCAAATAGAAGCCTGCCCCTTCAACTGGAATGTTGCAAACTTGACATAATCCTCTGGACGCACATTGCTACACTCGAAATGCTTGTTCATATCACGGATCCAATCTTCCGCGTCAAACGGCTGGTCGCAAGAAGTGAACGTCCTATGCTGGTTTGACAGGAACTGACTCAGACTGGCGAAGTGATTGCCACCCTGCTGGAAATTGCCTTGCTGATGATTGGCTCTCTCCTGGATCAACTGCAATAGCATCTGAGTATTTGCATTGGTAGCTGCCATCATCGCCTGCCAGGCCTCTGCAGGAGGAGGCGGCGGCGGTGGCGGAGGAGGAGGTGGAGGCGGCATATCCTCACGCGCTGGGGTCTGACGAGTTGGTGGAGCCATCCTGAAGACGGACAACATATTAGTCCACAGAATATTTGACGATAAGCTGAATCAAAAGATAGAATATCTGAATAGAACTTAGCATTGCACTCCACAACATAGCAAGAGTGCATTCTCAAAGTAACAGACGACAAAATTCCGATAAGGGGCCACAGCAAACAAGCGTGAGCTAGAACTGCTCGGAACAAACATAAGATCGAGATTTCCCAAACCTCAATCAAGCGTTTGTAGGAAGATAGTCCTATAAGATACTACCAGATATCCCACCTATGAATTCCCGAAATAGTTGTCATGTAATCAGGCACACGGATACAAGGAGTATTTCACACAACTCCTAATCTAAACCGTCACCTGTATCACACCCTTCAACACCCAACCAGCATCTCGGACCTTCGTCTACAACAGATCCTCGTGATCACAACGATACAAAGTGTGGTAGTACCCCCGAACAATCTACACCAGTACTGGGGACGTCGGGGTTATCTCACCACTACCCGTATTGAAGCAATAACGAACACCCTCCGTTCTTAGGTACTCAGAAATCTGAATGATGGCGATGTGCGCGATAATCCCTGGAGCTCAACTCCCCTGATACTTAGAGCAGATAGGAGGCACCAGGACACGATTCCGTCACATCAAAATCATATAGATTTCACAAACACCCGCGTGATCCTAAAAAAAAAAATTTGAGTGGGAAAAGGAGTAGAGTTAAAGATTTCCTAAGACGGAAGCCTCACCAGAGTAAAGAAGAGGAGAAAAATGAAACCTACTCTCCGATATAACTAAGACCCAAAACATTTACTAGACTCGACTCGGCCAAATACGATCACACAAAGGTTCCTATGGTCGTAAGGCTCTGATTACCAACTTGTAACGACCAAGATGCGGTCCTTTCCGATCTGGGGGTCGAGGCCCCCAAATAGGAAAGAAGCGCATCTAAGTGTTTTGCAAGCAAGTAAACATAGCACATGATAATAAATAAAGTAGACAATCTGGGATTCAACTGTCTTCTTATTAAAATACAGAGTACAACGCAGATACAAACAAGGTAGTTCCGGTACGGACTACAAAACAAGGAAAATGCTATGCTACCCGCTGCAGGCCCACGATCACGACCACGGCTCAGTCCTCTGGATAGTTCACATAAAGGCGATCTGTCTCCTCGTCGTACTACCACGCCAACTGGGTGCCGTCGGGATCATCTGCCTCAGGGGTACCTGTACCTGCTGGGAGTTTCGGAGGAATCCGTGAGTCACGGGGACTCAGCAATCTAAGACCTTGGTGTCAGAACTAGTCATATTATTGGGTAAGGAAGGGGTGAAGTGTTTCAGGCTGCTGCATCCTAAGGTTGAATAAGTGGCTAGCATACGCAAAGGAGAAGTGACAGTGTTCTATACTAACGATCGTGAATACTTGATCAGAAAGTGATCCTGAACACCTACCTACGGCATTCATAACCCCACCGTGTTCCCGATCGAAGAGAGATCTTCGAAGGGACAGTCACGGTTACGCACACAGTTGGCATGTTTTATTAGTTTATGTTTAAGTTTTCTAATACCGGATGTTAACAAAATATTCCAAGTTGCCACATAACCGCGGGCACGGCTTTCCGAAAGATTAAACCCTGCAGGGGTGCTCCAACTAGTCCATCACAAACGAACACAGGCCGCAAAGTCATCCTCTATCACGAATCTCGTGATCTCGTCGGATTCCTTAGAGGAAAGCCTCAACTCTGGGGAAAACCAAAGCTTTACCGAAATTCCTATACGCAAGATATACCGCTAAGGTAAGACAAGGCTAGCAGGACCTCCCGACGTGTCGACGACCCTGATAAGAGCCGCGTATCTCAGTCTCAGGACACGCCGGATGAGCGATGGTTACCACGCCAAAACTCCGAGTTGCCCCGGGGAGCGTAATAAGCTGCTCTGGTTTGGTCCAACACTCATGAGGAGCACTGGCCCGGGTTGTTGATTAAGAAACCTCGGGGTAGCTATTCCCTATGCAGTTTATTATTAAGTGATTAGCAAATAGTACCAATGTTGGGTCCTGCCGGACAAGCCTTAACACTACGCGATTTATCAAGGGGGTCCCCATAACAACCCCGATCGTGTTAGGAGCGATCATTATGGAATCAAACACCGGTAACCGGTAACTAAGGCGGCAATAACGGAACAAGACACCCGGCAAAAGGCTAGGCCTCCCGTCATTTACCAAATATATAGATACATTAATTAAATAACAGAAATTAATATAATGATATCAAGCTCATGGCAACTCATGAGTTATAAACACCTACAACTAACAATGCTAACATTAGTAGCTGAGCAAGCCTACCTAGCCATGCAAATTTGCTAGGAAAGAGTAAGGTGTTTGGGCTCATGGCATATGAAGAGGCAATATATTTTCAGTGGTAGGCAGCGAGCAATAACGTGGAATCGAAACTAACATAACAAGTCTAGATATGGGATCAAGGTCATGTCATCTTGCCTGTGATATCCTCAGCTTGGAATGGTTCTGGATCGTCCTGCACGTACTCTCCTGACTCCACGTAATCGGTCTCCGCTCCCGGTGCTACCCAACACAAAAATAACAGCCAATGAACAGCAGCACCACAAAATGCAACAATCACATGATGCATGAGATGAAAGTTGAGCATGCACCACTATTTTTAACACTAGCACAAGCAAGATAAACTACAACAAGTTCCTGGACAGAACTTTGCACTAAACTATTTGGACATGCATGGGAATGATATGAACAGATGCAGCTCGTAAAAAGGTGCAAAACCATGTAAAGAACTTTGCAAACGGAGCTACGGATCAACGGGAATCAACGAAACACGATATGAAGCCCTGCGTGAAAGATTCATCACCACACACACAATTGGCACAAATCTGGTGTTCCCAGGTTGCCAAGACACATATTAATCCAACATGAATGAAATGGAGCAAGGTAGAACACCCCAACTACAATTGAACACAAACTTTGAACAAAAAGTCAAAACTACGCAATCTGCCAGTTTCTGCATCTTAGCTGTTTGTGAGCAACATGCAACATAGCTACAGGTCTTCAAATATGACAAATAATATATGTGGCTGTTGCCAACCAAGAACACTACAAGCTCCAGCAAGAATCACAGCAAAAGGAATTAAACTCTAGAAGATACAAGGCCACAAACTTTCCCAAAACCATCAGTTCTCAGGGACTTAGTGAAAATTCCTGCACCTGAGTTTCTGTTTCTCTTCTGAAGCTTTTTGACATGAATCAAAACGCAAGCTACTGGACTCCAAATGACTTGAAAATTGACAGGAAGCTTCACAAACATACCAGGTTCAAAACACTAGCACTGAACTAAGTCCAGTTCTCCACATAATGACCAGAACAACCTTGCCTACAGGGGAAGAAAATGTTTTCAGCATCCCAGACTTAGTGAAATTTTCAGAGTTCAAAATCTGGAAATTTTTTACAGCCACATGCCCACTTTGTCTAGACATAGTTTGCACACACATGTTCCCAAGAGGTGTTTGACACCACTATGGTGTTGAGTACAAACCCCTACAACTAACACACCAAAACCCATGCCTTTGGGCTCCATCTATATCATGGAAACAAAGCCCAAACTTCCAACAAAATGAAAATGCAAATCCATAAGGTATGCTTTTAAGATGACAACTACATAGGAGGGTTTCATGTGCACAATGACAAAGTGACATGGGGGTTTGAACCCCATGTTTGTGTCATGCACATCAACAACTCCAACACACACAATTCCACTCAAGCACTAGCATCAAGCTCACACATAAGAAATCTTTGTCTAACAAGAGAGTATGCACACCTCCCACATATGGGCATGTGATGGTGCACACTCTCACAAGCATCACTAGGATCTTCCTAGTATTCATGTCACCATCAATATGCAAACTACCACAACAATCCACACCCTCACATGCTAACATACATAGCTATCTAGTGCTACCCTTCACCTCAAGACATGTGATGAGGGGGAGGCACCCACACCCCACTATATCAAAGCAAGCTAATAAAACTACCAGATCCCTTAGCCCACACTAAAGATCACAAGCTAGGGCTTTGCAAGAGTAGCTAGGGCAACTAATCAGCTCCACACACTACACCCATATTTAACAAGGCATCTAGCATCATGCCCTAATCAAGGTTGGCTCCTCATCACCAAGGTACAACCACTATAAGCATCACCGGCTAGCAAAACTATTTATCACCCCTAGTATGTAAAACATACTCACAACTAAATCTATACCACTATTCTAGCAGGAACAGGAGCAATCACCACTGCGTAGGAGTGCTTAAAATAAAAACAACAGGGAACAAAAACTGAAAGACACAAGTGTAGGAGTTCGGACACAGAAATAAAAAGGCAGGGAGAAAAAAAACAAAAGCAAAAAAAACAATAGATCAGGGGCTGCTGGGATTCGATCCCAGACCCTGGTGTCCAGCACCACCTACTCACGCCACTGCGCTGCGGCACTACTTGTTGACATGAGAAGGAGAGATGCAAGGTAAGGTGACGGCAGGCCCTCTGATGCAAATAAACCATCCAGATCCACAAAAGAAAGGCGCCGAGGGGGGGACTCGATCCCTAGACCTCTCATCAGGCGCATGCATATGACCGAGAGAAACTACCACCAGGCTACGAACTGGAGTCTGGCTAAGGCTAGAAGGTAAAGAAGAAACACACGCATCTCACGAGAAGCATCCCGCCGGCGGCCGGACCCGAGGACGCTGGCGGCGCCACTCCCGGCCACCACCGGCAGGGGAAACCAACAGCGGGGCCCGCGGGACTCTCGGGGGATCCATTTTCTCCCTGAGCGCGGGAAAAGGACTCCGCTTGGCTGCCGGAACTGCAACTGCCGGAACTTCATGCCCGCCTGGGAGCACGCGACAGAGAATCTGGCAGGGAGAAAAAAAACAGAAGCAAAAAAAATAATAGATCAGGGGCTGCTGGGATTCGATCCCAGACCCTGGCGCTACTACCGAGAGGGGGGGAGGAAGCCCCTGCTACAACCCATACATCTAACAGCAACAAACTAAACTCTCGAACTCTGCACATACACACAATAACAGACTCCTGGCGAACGGCGGCAGAGAAGACGACGACCCCGCCGCGGATCTGGACCGGACCGAGGAGGAGGAAGCACTGGGCAGCGGGCCTCACCTTGGGGAGAAGAGGGGGCGCCGGACGGGACGGAGGAACACCGGAGGCGAAGAAGAGGAGCTGACGCTGTTCGCCCGGTTCGCCCCGTTGACGGGGACGAGCTCGACCGGGGGGGGGGCGCTCCTCGGGGTCCTAGCGCCGGGAATGGGACGGAGGAAGCCGCCCCGAGCCCCCGGACATGGCGGCCGGTGCCAGAGACGACGGATCGGCGGTTGACGAAGGAGGCGCTGCACTCTCTCTCTCTCTGCTTCCTCTCTGTTACTTACCAGGGAAGAACGAGGGCAGGAGGACTCTGGCGGCGCTGGGGAAAAACGGAGTGGGAACCCTAGGGCGTAGGGAGGGGGTCCCGGACTTCTCTTTAACGTCTCGGGAGGCGAGCTCGAGCCGCTGGATCAAAGAGAGAGTAATCGAGAGGTGGAGCGCGCGTCGTACAGGGGTGACGTCGGGAGGAAGAAGGAGCGCTCGCCAGTGGGCTCTGTCGCCAGGGGTGGAGTCCAACTGGGCCAGCACGGGAGAAAGCTTAATGGGCCAGGGAAAGAATTAGCTACCCAGGGAAGGAAAGGAAAAAATCTATTATCCAAAATAACTACTGGGTTAAAAAAATAAAAGGAGGATCCTGTTAGACCTAAGAAATAATGGCCCAGTAGGGAAAAATAGACAAGCAATATTTGGTGATGTTTGAAGTAAATGCAAAACAGTAATTAAGCTACTATTTTGAATTTATCACACCACTAGACATTTTAGAATCATCTTTGGGAAGAAGGAATTTTGACAAGAATAAAAATAGGAGGGAAAAGGAGTTAAAAGGCAAGAGCTTACAAAGGCTAGCACACCCTCTTGCATCACACACACCATTATCACATGCATCACAAGGTAGTGCAACACCACCATTTAATGCTAGCAAGATCACATGCACTCACACACCCCAACACTACTCCCATTAGACTCAAATGCAACATGATCATGGCATGCAATCATAAGTATGGCAAGGAATGATATGTAATTCATGCATGCAAGGGAAGTAAGCACTAGGGAACACACATGAATTCATGGCACAAAATGATATCATCAAGATCTCTGACAAGGTAGCCCCCACATGGAAGGTTACAAGAAGGGAAAGTCCTACACTTGGGGCATTACAATGCGACCCTATCCTCAATTTGGCACGAAGCTCTCGTCAGGGATAGAAGCGCATCTTGTCGTGTCGCAAAAATGGATATCGTTACAAGTACATGTACTGAAAAGAAGAGATACATATACAGAGTTGGCTTACACTCGCCACAAGCTACATCAGAGTCACATCAGTAGATTACATAACCGTCACGAGTAAGAGCAGGGTCCGACTACGGATGAAAACAAACGACAAAAGAAGAACGACGTTCATCCTTGCTATCCCAGGCTGCCGGCCTGGAACCCATCCTAGATCGATGACGAAGAAGAAGAAGAAGCAACTCCAAATGAACAATCAACACGCTCACGTCAAGAAACCTTTACCTGTACCTGCAACTGGTGTTGTAGTAATCTGTGAGTCACAAGGGACTCAACAATCTCATTTCCAAAGGTATCAAGACTAGCAAAGCTTAATGGGTGAGGCATGGTTAAGTGGTGAGGTTGCGGCAGCGGCTAAGCATATATTTGGTGGCTAACTTACGAGTACAGGAAATAAAAGGGGGAAGATCTACGCATAGCGGACGTGAACTACTGATGATCAAATGAATGATCCTGAACACCTACCTACATCAGACATAACCCCACCGTGTCCTCGATTGGAGATAGAACTCACGAAAGAGACAGTCACGGTTACGCACACAGTTGGCATATTTTAATTAAGTTAACTTCAAGTTATCTAGAACCAGTGTTAAACAAAGTTTCCACGTTGCCACATAACCGCGGGCACGACTTTCCTAAAAGATTTAACCCTGCAGGGGTGCTCCAACTAGTCCATCACAAATTACCACAAGCCGCATAGAAATCCTCAATCACGAAGATCGCGATCTCGTCGGATTCCCTAGTGGAAAACCTCAACTCTGAGATTACCCAAAGCATCACCGGAATCCCGATGCACAAGATATCTCGTCGAAGGTAAAACTAATCCAGCAAGGCCACCCGGTGTGTCGACGAACCTGATAGGAGCATGCATCTCGTTCTCAGGACACACCGTCTATGCAAAGTGGACGGGAACCAAACCTCGAGTTGCCCCGTGGTGGCACCGCCGACTGCTAGGTGGGTGGACCAACACTCATGAGGAGCACTGTCCCGGGGGTTGATTAAATTAGTCCGCGGGTGCCGGCGGGTCCCTATGCATTATTATTAGGTTATTAGGCAAATGTAGTACCAAAGTTGGGCCTTGCCAGACCAGCTTTAATCTAAAACGAATTATCAAGGGGGTCCCCATAACAACCCTGATCGTGTTAGGAGCGCTCATTTATGGAACATAACACCGATAGCCGGAAACTAAGGGGGCAAAGTTGGAACAAAACACCAGGCTAGAAAGGCCGAGCCTTCCACCTTTTACCAAGTATATAGGTCCATTAAATTAAATAGCATTAATATGGTGATATAACAAGGAACCCATGCTTTCGCATGGAAGCATCTGCACCTGCAACTAGCAACGCTAACAACAAGGTTAAGCAAGCAGTAACATAGCCAATCAGTGGTTTGCTAGGTTGAACAGGTTGAAGGTTTTCATGGCATTGTTGAGAGGCTGATATTTAACAGGTGGTAGGCAACGAGACATAATCAATAGAAGCGATAAAAACTAGCATGGCAATAATAGTAATGGTATATGGGGAAATGGTCATCTTGCCTGAGATCCCGCTTGGAAGAAGAATGCCTCCGTGAAGTAGACGAACCGATGTAGTCGAACGGGTCCTCACAATCCGACACGCTGCGGAACTCTATCGAGACGAAGCAAACCGGAAACACAAATCAACACACAGAATTCACCACACGATGCAACAACACAAATGATGCATGAGCAGCTGAAAACATGCAAGACACGGCATGACAATTCACGACAATCAAACACTACACATTAAGTGGAGTTCAATATGCAACGAGTTGCATATTGACGAAACTCCACGTTAATTATTTAGTTCTATCCCGATTATTAACACGTCAATATTAAAATTTTGTTAACATGGCAAGGGGTGAAGCACAAATTAAACTACCTATCTAGGCATTTTAAATGAGGCCGGAAACGACATCTAGCATCTCCGAAACGACCCCACGTGCTAAATTCTAATTCTGTCCAGATTTGTCCTAATCACATTTTAAGTTTGTTAAACAGCAAAACAAAGTGGTTCACGTGTTTCTCATCGTTCTGGCCCATTTATATATATGGCACATCTCCAACGGAGGTACGGTTAAATAACTACGTCCTAAACCGCTTCTAACATATCGACACGCAAACTGAAGCAAACAACACGTTTATGTAATTTTATCATGCATGAAAGTTGGTTTTTGAGAAACTACGGAAAATTCTAAGAAACTTACATGTTGAAATCATTTTAATCCGATGCACGGTTGATAATCTACGAGCACTTGAAAAACAAATCATTTTTTCTAAAAAAAGAAGATAAAATTATAGGTTGTAGAAAAGAAAGAAGAACTAAAAGGGCCCATACAGAACACATGCCCGCAGGTCCAAAGGGCGCAGGGTTACTATGATGGGCACTGGGCGAGCTATTCTACTCATAAAAGATCAAAGCAACAAAATAATAAAAGGGCTGCCAGGGATTCGATCCCTGGTCGCTTGGGGAACTAATTGTGGCACTGGCCACTAGGCCAGATACACTATCGTCTCCATGGAACGACTGCAGACTTGATGAACCTCACGGTGGGTCACCAGGGCGCTGACCAGCTGGGCTACGGTGGACTTTAGTACACAAACGATGACTGCGCGAGAAGTATCATACACGCACGCTTAACTGACGAAACTGCAAAACGAGACAGAACAACTCTGTTTCAGATGCAGGTTGCTGGGCTGCGCGACGCGACGAACAGAGCGATGGTCGGCGGATCCAGGGCGAGGCGATCCATACCGAGAGCAGGGATGGGCTGTTCCAGGACTGGGGCATCCATTCCTCGCGACAGGAGCTCGATCCGACGCACGAGCACATGGGAGAGGTCCAACTCCTGCTTGCTAACAACGATGTTCCTGAACCAGCGAGAGAAAGAATTCAGAGGAAGAGAGAGACCCGAGGGGAGAGGGAAGGACGTGCAACCGGCCTACCTGCTGGTGGAGCTCCGGCGAGGAGATCCTTGGGGCGGCCGGGGCAGCCTGCAGCAGCGGAAGCTGGCCACGCTGGCCATGGCGGCTCCTGTGGCTGCGAGCTGAGTTCGCTCCCTGACAGAGAAGGGGAAAAAAACCAAGAGAGAGAGAGAGATAGATCAGAGGAGGAAGGAGATGGGAAGGAGCACGAGGAAGAACAGAGAGCATGGGACGGCGGTTCGGCTCACCGGCGGGAGGACGAGGCGGGGCGGAGGAGGATTCGAGCGGCAATGATGTCCATGGCCGTTTGCCTGTTCCTGGTTCATGGGGAGAGATGAGATAGAGGAAAAATTCAGAGAGGAAAAACACGGGCAGAGAAGCAGAGAGAGAGATGGCTAACTGTGAAGATCCTACCAGCGGCAATGGAGGATCTCGTGGGTTGGGTGCGGCAGGTTGGATGGATGGATTGGGTTGGATTGGCTAGCGCTGAAATACAGCAGAGATGGTCGGAGGCTGCTCGTTGTCGTCATGGATGCCGAGACAGAGGGAGGCGGCGGCGACTGCGGGTGGATGGGACAGATGCAAGATTTTAGGGTTGAGTTTGGTATATATAGCAGCGGGTTGGGTTTTAGGGGCATCTGGACCATCCGATTAAGATCGGGTGGTCGAGATAAATAGGTTAGGAAGTCCAATGGACAAACCGATGACGGTTTGCGGTAAAGCGGGGTTGATCCGGACCCCATGGTCACGAGCGTACTTTCGGGTCGGGGGGGTTCGGACCGGGCTGCGCGGCAACGAGATTTTTAAAACACCGATGACGTCCGACGGTAGATCGACTACGGTGCCGCTACGGTCGACCGTTCGGGGACCAGACGGACTCCGATCGTGACGAAATTCGACAGGCGGCCTGGCTATATTAAAATAAGACCGCACGTCAAATCTCAACCCGATCAGAGAAAGTTTTACGCAAGCTTTAAAAACAGGGTTTTGACGGTGCCGCGGGCGCGTGCGTGTGCGGTCGGACTCCGAACGGTCAACGACGAGAACCGGCAACTAACAACGGATGCGAGTTTTGAAAACTGGCGGCAACGGGATGCCGATGCAAAGCTGATGATGCGCATGATGCAAAGATGATGCGACAAAAGAAAAATAGACACACGACGAAAATGGAAAGAGAGAGGAATCTTCTGGAACGTCGGCATCGGGCTGTCACAACTCTCCTACACTACAAGAAGATCTCACCCCAAGATCCAAGAATGAAAGGGGGGATAGGATGAGAAAAGCAAAAGGTAAAACTTAGTCGCTTCTTTGACAAACGAGTGAAACGAACGATCCTTGAAGGTTGCAAAGAGATGAGGAATGATAAGAGAAGAAGCAAGAATTCACGGAAAATTTCGGCAGCACTTCAGTAGGAAAATGGGACAAAAAATTCGATAAGAAGAGAGAATTAGACAATATACATAACAAACAACTAAATAGAACAAGGGAACACCATGATCTTGATAGAACAACATAATAGACCCAAAAGAGCAACAACACAATGCCTCCGGAACAAGAGAATATGAACTAGCTCAAGCAGAAGAAGAGAATGAAGAGAAGAATGACAACTATCATCACAAATGAACTTGGCAATCATCCTTACAAGAAGAATTGAACGGAGTTGTTGGGAAAACAACAAAGAAAAGAACAAGATAGTAGTGGGCTTATGGAAACCTTTTCAAACTAATGAAGTGACAACCAACCACTAACAGAAACAAGGATTGATTGGGAGAAACAAGATATGAACAATTTCTTACACCAAGAGGATACATTGAGAACTTGGATGAAAGACAAGCACCATAATAGCAACAATCCATAGGAAAAGCTTTAGGTGAAATCCAAACCAAGATTGCTCAATGAAGAAATCATGGGTTGAAAATATCTCATGATCATAGAATCGATGGATTTAATTATCTCATTCTTGAAAGGAAAACTCTTCGAGGCTCCTACACTAACAAGAATGCTATAATACCACCTCAAAGGATAAAGGAAGAACAATTGCACCGAAAATGGAAGAGAAAGAATACTTGAGGTTCTCCAATAAGAATCTTGAAGAATACTTTGAGAATGAATTGATACCTTGATGAACCACCATGAAAGACCTCCGTATATAAATGAGCGATGCAAAGATATGAAGGTAGAAAAGAATATGATAATGACCAGCCAAGATTTAGATGAAGCTTCACAAAGAGGTACTTGAGAAAACTTGGAACCCGGGAAAAGAAAAGATAAGCATACTTTGAGAAAAAAAGGAATTGATATCATGAGCCGCTCCGGAAGAAGAATTGAAATCCCTTGGAAGAAGGAAGAACAAGAATAAGAATTATGTTATGCTTATCCTTCATCAAGTTAAATTGATGACAAGCAATGGATTTAGCATATCACTTATTCTACTAGAAATGAATCTTGAAGAGACAGAGAGATAAGCACCACTTGAAGCAAAATTGAAGGAAGCACCGATAAGAATTCACAATTGAATGGGAACACCACGAATTAATGGATAAACATGAGAATGAAGAGATCATAAGCCACCTGAGAGAATACTAGAACAAGGCACCGGATAATCGAGAGACGAACGAAGAGACAACAATTGAGAAGATGAAAGCTGAAAGCTGAGAACGAAGAATCTTCTGAAATGATGGCCTTCGGAGGATCGAGAAAGAAAACAAGTCAGAAATGCACCGGATAGCAAGAAGGGATCACTCATGATTGGAGACAAATTCAAGATGATAAGACGAAGCTGAAATGATGAATCTTCTTCCGGAGATGTCTTGTCTGGTTAGGTATGCTGCGACATTTCAGCATATAAGTTAGAAGTACTTTTACTTTCGGTATGAACTGATGTGAACTGGATGGGAAGTACTCTATCATGTTAGAAGTACTGGTAACTGATGGGAACTGGATATTATGTTGTTATATTTTTCTCTGTTCCAGTGTGCATGTTGTATGATGGTAAGTGAATTTTAGGTAAACTGTCCAAAATTCAGTTAAGTTACTGAATTCTAGATAAACTGTCCAAAATTCAGTTAAGTTCCTGAATCTCAACATAAAAGTCATTACATGTCCCAGATAGCATAGGTTCTGAAACCACATGACACTACCCCAAAATATACACCTACCATGCAGGACATTTCAAGGCCAGCTATATATATAGGACTAATACTTAACACACACATATTGAACTTCACTCATCCACTATTGCTTTGATCCTCTCCAGCTTATCTTTGGTGCAATGCCCAGCTTTTAGCAGATCAGCAATCAGATACTCCAGCTTCTTCTTCTCTTCCTTAATTAGGTCCCTGTCCACCTGCACTTCCCCTGTTTTGTCAGAACAGGAACCTCCCCTGTTTTGGGGCCCCTGTTTTGTCAATGGCGGGTAGCGGCAGTGTAAGCTACAGTCACTACCAAATCGAGTTCGATAACAGCTAAAAGAGAAAAGAAGGCGGCATTACCGATTTAAAGCACTGTCTCCTCGCTCCATCTAATTCAACCCCCGCGCTCCTAACCAATCAAGATTCTAAATCGCCAAGAAACGGGAGAAACAGAGCATGAGGCCACATATCTATCTAAAATTCTGGAAAATGAGACTAGGGTTTCGAAAATACTCACTCGCAATAGCTCTGTCGCTGCCGAGAAAGGCGCTCCACCACCGCGGAGAAGAAACCGCTGCCTCTGCCGGAGAAGATGCTCACGGCGGCGCCGCTCGCCCAGTCCAACACGGCCACACAGTCATCGGTCGAGTAATGGACGGTTGACTCTTGAAGACGTGGCCCTGGGTGGACCCACCAGTCAAAGCACATAACCCCAGTATCCTAACCAAATCTCAGCCAAACTAACAGCTAGCTAGCCCCGTAAACGGGTTGTCTTGAGCTATTTTTGCGTTGGGAGATGTCGCATGAGTGCCGTTACAACCAACGACGTCGCATGAGAGACAATTCAACTGAACGACGTCACATGGGAGCGATTCGCCCATATATAAATACCATTGATATCATGAACAATAGCAAATCATCTCTCTTCGTCTAGCTTACAAAACACGGACACCGTGTAAAGTAGGAAGGGACACACTCGATGGCATGCAAGCCAACTAGTAGCACCTAATAACTAGCACTTGGACGTGTGAAATGTACGTAGTGTAGTAGTACAAATTTAAACTCAAAATTACGATATTATCCTAACACGTAGCTGGCTAGCTACCTCCTCTGGGAGAAGAGAAGCTTATGGATTCAAACTGAGGGTGTGGAGGCGAATCGAAGAAGGCATGTGGCACGAGGCTCTCGCTGAATAGCAAGAAGGTGGGTACTGAGGACTCGAACATTACATCCTCGTGCATCTTCTTGTCTTTGAGATTGTACAATCTAGCCACATCGCAATTGCTACTTCCAATGAGGATGGTGCCGCTTCCAACGGAGAGTACCATATTCATCGTCACAGCGTTGCTGACACCCAACATTGTGACCCGATGGCGTAGCATCCAGGTCTCCGCCTTGTAGTCTTGCAACACCCAGATGTCCAGCGATGTGACGCTTTGCATAGCGGCGACGCAGAGCTCGCCGTCTAGCTCAAGCAAGCTCCGGCTTGTGGTAGTAGTATCGCCGCCGGCTCGCTCCGGCGGCCGCGACATGAGGCGGAACGTCTCGGAAACCGTGTGGAACGCCAGCATCTTGCCGGTGCGGGTAGCTTCCGAGTGAAGAGAGAACCAATGGAGGATGCCGCGGTGAGCCACAGGAACCTCATACCGGGGCCAGGTGGTGGGTAGGTCTACTGGAGTTGGAGCGCGCCCCAGTCGTCGAGGCAGGGTGCTGCCAGTGGACAGGATGTAGTAGGACTGCTCCGTGTGGCGCCTGGCTTGATCCGTTTCTCCTTGTACGCAATGGCACAAGAGACGATACTCGTTGGACGGGCTGTGCAAGTAAAAGCCGCAGGCAAAGGCGTTGAAGCACGGCTGTGGAACCAACGGCGGCAAGCTGGCCGACTGTCTGGTCATCGGGTTGCAGATGATGAAGCGGCTGCGGCCGTGTCGTGGCTCCAACACCAGCAGGCCATCGAGAGAATACAATACTCGGCACCAGCCTTTGCTGGTTCGGTTGCAAAGAAAGCGGATCGGCCTCGACCTCGGCCTCGGATCAAGAGGTATACGCATGGTTTTCACTGCCAAGGAGCCAGGTCCATAATGGCTCCAGGGGAGGATGATCATCTCGCGCGTGCAGCTAGCCGCGTGGGCAGCGTGAGCGGAGAGGAAGGAGCCGTCGGTGGTGATGCGGCGCCATCTCTTGCACACGGCGCGGCAGCGGAGCACCGACTTGGACGGGAGGCGGACAAGGATCTCCACGAGGACGTCGTCGCACAGGCCCAAACCACCCGCCGCCGTCTCCATCTATCTCTTCTTCTCTTCTTAACTTTTGTGCAGTTGTGCACCTTCGTTCCCCTGTCGCCCAGTAAAGAAGTTGCCGCGTCGATCCGATCTTACCGTCTCTCCATGTCGAACAGAGCCGCTGCAGCCTATATATATAATCTATACGAGAGGAGGCCGGGCGCCGTACGTGGATTTGCCTACGTACGTATTTGAGTATGGGTGCTTTAGCAGAATCATTGTCGGAGACGGACACGATCTGCGGATAAACCGGTTTGGCGTCGATCAAGCGCTCAATCAGCGCAAACAAAATTCGAGTTTGCACTACAGGAGAAACATATTTCACCTTATTTTTTTTTTTTGAAAAATAGGATGACCCCGTCCTCTACATCAGGGCCATGTATATACATCCATTTTATTAATTATTTGTCAAGACGTTATACAAAATAATACATTAATAAGTTTGAATCTATCACATTGACAACATTTGTCATTATTCGTATGAACTTAATTTTTTTTTTTGAGACAACATCACGAAACTTTATTGAGACGTCACATTGTTAACAGGGACGGATGGTAGATTCCCGGGGTGTCCTAACCAGATATGGCGGCCACCCCCGAGAGATAAAGCATGCTTTGCTACGCTGTGAGCCTCAAAATTTGAGCTCCTAAATTCATGACTAAAGCTACAGAAATCAAAAGAAGAAGAATGATCCATAATCTCATGTATCACCGCTCCGTAAGCACTAGAGTTGTCTTTCGATAACTCATGTTCTACCACCTTGCAATCGGACGTCACTTGAATCCGTCGCAGGTAAAGGTCTTCTGCGAGGGCCAGAGCTTCTTTAATGGCGAGGGCTTCAAGTGTCGGAGGGTCCACAGTATCTCAGAAGGAAAGAGTGGAGGCTCCCATGAACATTCCGTTCTGTCCCGACAGATGACCCCTACAGCACCAAATCCATGTCTTGACACTGCAACATCCACATTCAGTTTTGCATTGCCACTGACAGGGGCAAGCCAAGCCGACGGTCTAACCTTGGCAGGTACAACAGCCACATGGTAGTTTGGCGTTGGATAGCTGAAGCTCAGACAAATAGCTTGATACGAAAGTATTCACCGATTGCGAAGGTTGAAACAAATTCTCATGGACCGCCTTCCGCCTGACACCCCAAAGAGGCCACATCGTCACAACTAGCCGATCGAAGAGTTCTTGGGAAAGTAGATCATGGATTGCGAACAGCCATTCTTTCGCGTTCTCCTCCTGTCTCTCGACCATGTGTTGCACCAGCTCCTCAGGAGCCAGAGCCCATACACTCGCCGCCATAGGTCATGTTATCAGCATGTGCTTCCAGGTATCCACCGCCCCACATAGGGGGCAAGAATCCTTCGTCGCCATCTGCCGGTGTTTTAGAACTGAACCCGTTGGCATGGAAAGTCTCGCAAAACGCCATAAGAACACCTTTAGTTTGGAGGGTACCTGTAGGTGCCAAATCATAGACCATCTGCTGGTTTCATCCCGGTCATATGACGTGCCACCTGCCTCATGCAGCCAAGCCTCCCGACTATGTTTAGTCCTGAGAATCATTCGATACACCGAACGAATGCTGAAGCATCCGCGGGCCTCCTCGTGCCACGCCCAGAAATCTGCCACTCGCCGCGTGCAAATTGGTATTCGAAGAATAGCCTCTGCATCAAAAGGAGTGAATACAGTTCGGACTACATCCTCCTTCCAACTCGCGCTTGAGACATCGATAAGTTGTGCAACTGTCTCTGGTGGTTCGAAACAAGGGTTGCAATGGGACTTTTGAAGTTATCCCTAGGTATCCAATTGTGATGCCATATATGCGTAGTACGTCCATCACCAATACGCCATATGATTCCTTGTGCCAAGATGTTCTGGCCATCGAGAATCGCTCGCCATATTTGGGACGGGTGAGCTCCTAGATCGGCCTCAAGCAAAGAGCAATTGGGGAAGTAGACAACCTTCAAAATTCGGGCACTCAAGGAAGAACAGTCCGTTAGTGTGCGCCATGCCTACCTCGCTAGAAGTGCAAGGTTGAAAATCTTCAAGTCTCGAAACCCCATGCCTCCGAGAGGTTTCGGCAAGGTCATGGTATCCCATGCAGCCCAACTAGTCTTCGTCCTACCCTGCTTAGATCCCCACCACAATTGTCGTATGATCGACGTGATGTTCTCGCATAAACCCCGAGGTAGTCTCAAACATGCCATTGAGAAAACAAGCATTGCTTGAGCGACCGACTTTATCAAAACTTCCTTACCAGCTGATGAGAGCAGCTTGGCCATCCACCCCTTGATCTTTTCCCAAACACGATCACACATGTATTTGAAAGTTCCGTTCTTCGAGTGGCCAACGTCAGTGGGCATGCCAAGATAGCGTTCGCTAAGAGACTCGTTGTGTACCTGTAGGTTGTTCTTTACAGTTTCTCTCATCTGCGGCGGACATCCCCTGCTGATGAAAATCGAAGATTTCTTGTTGTTTATCCTCTGTCCAGAAGCATTGCAATAGGTATCGAATAGGTTTGACACCAAAGTTGATCCCTCCACACTAGCCATGAAGAGTAGGAGTCTATCATCTGCAAACAAGAGATGGTTAACGGTTGGAGCCGTAGGAGCCACTTGAATACCTGTTAGAGATGACTGAGAACTTGATTTGAGGAGGCAAGAAAGGCCCTCTGTTGCGATCAAGAATAAGTAGGGGGAGATGGGGTCTCCCTGCCGGATACCACGAGTTGGTTTGAAAGCTTCTAATTTCTCTCCATTGAAGCAAACTGAGAACGACACTGATGAGACCATGCCCATGACAATATCAATCCACCGTTGGTCAAAACCCAACCTAATCATCATTCCCTTCAGATAAGCCCACTCCAGTATATCATAAGCCCTCATCATGTCAACCTTCAGTGCACAAAAGGTATTGGATTTTGCTCTCGACCGCTTCATAAAATGCAGACATTCATAAGCACAAATAATATTGTCTATGATGAGCCTCCCAGGGACAAAGGCAGACTGTTCCTCAGAGATAATTCCTGGAAGCACAACTTCCAACCTGTCCGCGATGACCTTAGAGGCAATCTTATACATGACATTACATAAGCTTATGGGCCGAAACTGAGCAAGAATCGTGGGGTTTGTTACCTTGCGAATCAGAACCAGTACTGTATCATTGATAGACTCTCGACTCCCCACACCTGTCACAATTCTGAGAACAATACTTGTGACTTCATCCCCACATACTTCCCAATGGCGTTGATAAAAGTGGGCAAGAGAACCATCAGGCCCTGGGGCTTTTGAAAGGAACATCTGGAATGGGGCTGCTTTAACATCCTCTTTAGTGTATGGCGCACATAGACTTGCATTCGTCTCGGCTGTCAGAATGCACTGCACATGGTCCAACACCACATCTATGTTATGCACACCTTCAGAAAGGTATAAAGACTCATAGAAATCAGTTGCAAGGCTCTTCAGCTCCTCCGGATCAGAAATATCCACCCCTAAGGAGTTTTGGAGTGCCTTGATCATATTCTTTTTGCGCCGGAGGCTAGCTCTCATATGGAAAAACTTTGTGTTTCGCTCTCCACTCGGCCCTTGCACGTTGTCGTCACATAATGTCCTCCCCGTCGTACATTTCTATTAATCATTCGTTTATCTTTAGCTCTCCATGGGTCGGGCCAACTCTAGATGGGTCATTCTTGAGCTCCTCGAGGCTCAGCTTGTGCTTCTTTATTTCTCCGTGGACACTTCCAAAGGTGTCGCAATTCCAACGGCCTAGGTCTTTTGCTACATCATGAAGCTTGTTGCAAAGCTCGTCGACCGTAGTACACGGAGGGCCATCCCCCGACCCCGTCGAGATCAGATCACGAAAACTGTCATGAGTCTCCCACATTATCTCATACTTGAATGGTCCCTGGACATGCTCGGCATTCCCTCCACCCAGCTCAAGCAGCAATGGTGAGTGATCTGAGGTAACCCCTGTTAGGTGCGTCAGTGATGTCAGAGGATACTTAGCCAGCCAATCCGCATTTTCCAGAGCCATGTCCAATCTGCATTTGGTGTAGGTTCCGCCCACCACCTTCTTCTCAAAAGTCCAGAAATTGGCTTTGTATCCCAAGTCAAGCAGTTCACACACATCAAGCACCTCTTGAAAAGCTTGGATTTGCGCGTTGCTGCATTGCCCAACTCCTTGGAGCTCCTCAGGCGGAAGCACCTCATTAAAATTGCCAATACAAAGCCATGGAAGATCACTCATAGTGCTACAATTCTTCAAGGTGGACCAAGTTTGATGCCTCAAGTGGGTTTGTGCCTCCCCATACACACCAGTCATCCTCCACTTCTCTGTACCCTGTTCTGTGATGGCTACATCCAAATGATAAGCTGAATAACCCAAAATGTCAATCTTTACTGAATTATTCCAGAACACCGATACCACCGCTTCTGCCTTGACTACGAACGACATAGGAATTATCAAAACCTATCATTCCTGTTATGGACTCTACCCTTTTTCTCTCAAGCTGTGTTTCAACGATGCATAAGAGGGTAGGGGCAAACTGCTTTGCAAAATCGCGAAGTTCTCACACTGTCGCAGCTTTGCCCGCGCCACGACAGTTCCAGCAGAAGATATTCATTGGCTCCGGCGGAGCTCCTTGAAAGAGCCCGCCAAAGATGAGACAGTCTTGCCAAGACTGCCACTTTTCTCCACCATTGCCGCATGTGTAGCTGCATATGTTCGGGCCCTTTTTTGCTCATGCTTGCTGCTTGGACTATGGGGGACAGAAGGGATGGGGGAAAGCGCCAGCGTCTCCCCCGGGCCCCTGCCCAATGCTGCAGGTTGCGTGGGTTGTCTAGAAGACACCACCTCAAATGGTGATCTCTTCCTATTGCTACCAGCCTCCACCATGTCCTCATTATCTACTGGGCACGGATCCTTCTTCCCCTCGTTGTTCTTCTCCGGGTCAGAGCTAGGGTCTACTCCATGTCCAGAACTGCCGCCAGGACGTCCCCCTCTCCGGCCTCGACTACCTCCAGGGCCTTGACCTACTCGCATGTTCCAGGATACCTTGAGGTCCTTGAATACCAGAGAAGAGGGAGGGTGTATGCCATTACCATGTTCTTTGTAGATATGGCCAAGCATCCTGCAGACTGCGCACCAGTCCGGAAGTTTCTCAAATTTCACTCTGTAAATTTGGTGTTGCCCTCCTTTGATCAATGAAACAACGTTCTTCAGTGGCTTATTGACATTAATCCGGACCCAGACCCTATGAAAGTTCCCCGCAAAATTTTGCGATTGAGGATCCACATAGATAACCTCCCGAACCTTGGCTGCTAATGAAGGCACGATATTACCATACAGAGGAGGGACATCATGAATCTGTAACCAGATCTCGATTGTATCTAGCGAAATAGTAGATGGCTTCGATAACCCATCATAGGGTATAAGGATGACTTCATCCCCTCGGAAGTGCCAAGGTCCGTCGCGAGTTACCCTCTCCCAATCATTGAGGCAAGAGAACTGAACTATGTATAGGTTTTCCTCCAGCGGTTTGAACTGGACCTCCTAGGCTAGATCCCATGCTGATCTCATGTTCCTGAAGAACCAATATTGGGTGTAGGTCTTGATCGAGTGAACTCGTACAAGCGCGATTTAGAGAGCCTCTTCCGACAGGGTCCCTTGTTCATCAAAAACAAACGTCGTCCATGTCCTCCTCCCGGAGACCAAGCTCCTGCATAAGTGTTGTCACATCATCCGTGTTCGTGGTGCCAGTGCCCGACCCCGACACGCCGGCAGTCTCCATGAATCTTACGAACGTTACCCGATCAGAGAACTGAACGGGTGTTGCAAACGGAACCCTAAGTCCTCCTCTTCCCACAACACCACCAGGATCAGCGAGCACCGCGACGCCCTGATCGCGGAGAGGAAGACGGGGATCGGGTCGGAGGTAGGGAAAGCGAAGTCTCAACGATGGCAATCGAAATCGCCTCGAGAGGACAAAACCCTAACTAGAGGCAAAAAAAGAATGAGAACATTCATATCAACTTGATGAAGGGGTATATATTGTCCAGACCGCTTACCTAGACCACACATCAAAGCCCAACATCTAAAATCGAAGGCCTTAGCAAGCCTGTAATCACCGGGTTTGGGGCACACACCAGTCCGATGCACCCTCAGCTAGCACTATATGCGCATGCTTGATACGTCTCCAACGTATCTATAATTTTTTATGGTTCCATGCTATTATCTTGTCAACTTTGGATGTTTCATATGCATGAATATGCTATTTTATATCTTTTTTGGGACTAACCTATTAACTCAGTGCCAAGTGCCAGTTTCTGTTTTTTCCGTGTTTTTGACCCTTTTTCACACGGAGTCCAAATGGAATGAAACTTTACGATGATGTTTTTGGACCAAAAGAGACCCCTGAAGCTTTGGAAGAAGGCTAGAAGAGCCACGAGGGAGTCACAAGACCATGGGGCGCGGCCTACCCCCTAGGTCGCACCGTACAGGCTTGTGACCCCCTCGTGGGCCCAACTAACGCAATTCCACCGCCATAAATTCCTATAAATTCAGAAACCCCCAGAAAGAAACCTAGATCGGGAGTTCCGCCGCCGCAAGCCTCTGTAGCCACCAAAAACCAATCTAGAGCCCGTTCCGGCACCCTGCCGGAGGGGGAATCCATCTCCGGTGGCCATCTTCATCATCCCGGCGATCTCCATGACAAGGAGGGAGTAGCTCTCCCTTGGGGCTAAGGGTATGTACCAGTAGCTATGTGTTTGATCTCTCTCTCGTGTTCTTGAGATGTCTTGATCTCGATGTACCGTGGGCTTTGCTACTATAGTTGGATCTTATGATGTTCTTCCCCCTCTCCCGTCTTGTAATGAATTGAGTTTCCCCTTTGAAGTTATCTTATCGGATTGAGTCTTTGAGAACACTTGATGTATGTCTTGCACGTGTCTATCTGATGTGATCAACTTGCGGGTTTGTGACAATTGGGAACCTATGCATATGGGTTGGCACACGTGGATTCATGTGAGTACTCGATGTATGTTTTGGTGATCAACTTGCGGGTTCGTAACATTGGGAACCTATGCATAGGGGTTGCACACGTTTTGACTCTCCGGTAGAAACTTCGGGGCACTCTTTGAAGTCCTATGTGTTGGTTGAATAGATGATTCTGAGATTGTGTGATGCATATCGTATAATCAGGCCCACGGATACTTGAGGTGACAATGGAGTATCTAGGTGACATTAGGGTCTTGGTTGATATGTATCTTAAGGTGTTATTCTAGTATGAACTCTTGAATAGATCGATCAGAAAGAATAACTTTATGGTGGTTTCGTACCCGACAATAATCTCTTCGTTTGTTCTCCGCTATTAGTGACTTTGGAGTGACTCTTTGTTGCATGTTGAGGGCTAGTTATATGATCCAATTATGTTATCTTTGTTGAGAGAACTTCACTAGTGAAAGTATGAACCCTAGGCCTTGTTTCCACGCATTGCAATACCGTTTGTGCTCACTTTTGTTACTTGTTACCTTGCTGTTTTTGTAATTTCAGATTACAAAAACCTATGTCTACCATCCATATTGCACTTGTTTCACCATCTCTTCGCCGAACTAGTGCACCTATACAACTTACCATTGTATTGGGTGTGTTGGGGACACAAGAGACTCTTTGTTATTTGGTTGCAGGGTTGCTTGAGAGAGACCCTCTTCATCCTACACTTCCCGCGGATTGATAAACCTTAGGTCACCCACTTGAGGGAAAATTGCTACTGTCCTACAAACCTCTGCACTTGGAGGCCCAACAACGTCTACAAGGAGAAGGTTGCGTAGTAGACATCAATGCTGCATAGGCCACCACCATCGTCTTCCACCGATTCATTTTCAGAGCAGGCATCAATGTAGCGACCTTGTCAGGAATTTCGTCGACGTCACCACAACGCCAGAAAACGGCAACTCCCTACGAACGTCCATCATCACGATCTTTCGCTGAGACCCTATAGCACCGCGCCGCCGAGACTCCACATCGTAAATGCTTCACATGAAACGCCGCTCCACCGTTAATTAAAATCGTCCAGCAGTCTCTCAAGCCAATGCACGCCTCCAAGAATAACGCCCATAAGGGAGAAACGATAGAAGAGTGCCGTCGTGATCTAGGGTTTCCCCTGGAGGTAGCGGATAACACACACACACACACACACAGACATGAACACACGCTCAATCTCGCCCTGGATTTGCCTATGTCTTTGATTTTGGGTGCTTTACGAGAATCAATCTCAGAGACGGAGACGATATGCAGATAAACCGGTTTGGCATGGATCAAGCGCTCAATCAGCGCAGACAAAATTCGAGCTTGCCCTACACGAAAAACATATTTCACTTTTATTATATTCGTTTTTTGCCACTCTAGTTTTTTCCCAGTTTGCTTATGTCACTCTAGAATTTGACTTCTCACTTTTGCCACTTTTAACTTTCGACAATACATCACAAATGCCATTCCATGGCAAAAAGAATAATTTTTCATTTCACTTTTGCCACTCTTAGCTTTTGACAATGTATCACAATTGCCACTTTGGAATTATTGTTTTTGCCACAAAATGTATCTACGATGATGACCTATTGATAACTGGAGCAGATGAAGAGGTGATTGCAAAGTTCAAGCTAATACAAATGAAGGAGCTTTTCAAGATGGATGATCTAGGGATATTGAGTTACTACCTCAGGACCCAGGTAAGACAAGATCCGGAAAGGATCACGCCATGCCAGGAGGCATACACAAGGAAGGTACTTGAAAGGTGTGGCAAGAAATATTGCAAACCAATTAACGCTTCAACGGAACCTCGTCTTGTGCTGACCAAGAAGGAGATTGTGAAACTACTCGGCTACAGTGGTAGTGGCAAGGAAGGAATTGTTCATGACTATAAGAGTACCTTAGTCGTTTTGTGGCAAAAACAATAATCCCAGAGTGGCAAGTGTGATACATTGTCAAAAGCTAAGAGTGGCAAAAGTGAAATGTCAAATTCTAGAGTGGCATAAGCAAAGTGGGCACAAACTGGAGTGGCAAAAAACAAAGTTTTCCCTTCTACTTACTAATCCAGGATTGCCTTTCTTTTCATGCCTCTAGGATTGCCATTATCTGCTCCAGCTTCTCCTTGCTCACATAACCAGAATTCAGCGGGTCAGCAACAACCTTATCAAGCTCCTTATTCTCTTCTGCAAGTTGGTCCCCATCCACCTTGATATCATGCATGGCCTTCCTTGTTTTTGAATGATATTTGCCTGAGTCTTAAGGATACACCATTGCTCCTTTGCAAGCCTAAGCTTCTCCATATTGAGCTCTATCTCTGCATGTTCCTTCTTCCTCTGGTAGTCCACTTTGTCAAAATCATCATGCCAATCAAACATCTTGCTTACATCATCCACATTTTTATAGGGCTAATTATCCTTTTGCACTCAGTGGTGTATCTGTGCTCAGTTTTGCCCTCAGTTGTGAATCGTGCTCAGTTTTGCCCCTAGTCTGTCTAGACGGACTCGTTCCATGAAAATTGTTGTCTCCGTCAGGTCAACCTTTTGACTCGAACCTTACTGGTGGGACCAGGCGGTAGAGACGCGCTAGACTTGTGGGACCCAGCCAATAGCCGTTGAGCAGAGAGCCGTTGCGGGTGTGTGATATAAGGAGGCAACAAAGAGCGCGGTGGTGACCACGGCGATAGAGAGACCGCGGCTGTGACCACAACGACACAGAGAGCGCAGCGGTGACCATGGCGACAGAGAGAGCGGCGGTGGGAAAATAGCTATGGAGGGTGCGGTGGCGTTCAGATCCCCTTCGGCTCCGAGCTTGATGTCTTCTTCAAGCTCCCGCGCCATCTCGCGGATGCAGAGCCCGACGCGCATGGAGATGCCGATCTTCGTCTGCCCGCGGTGCCGGGTGGGCGTTGCCCGCGGTGCCGGGTGGGCGTTGATCACACACCAAAGAACCATAATCGTCCGTTCTATGTGTGCGGCGAGAATGGGGGTAAGAATCGGGGCAATTGCACCATTTTCATCGTTGGGATCTTTGAGCAATGGGTTGATCTGTTTGGCGTTCATGCAGGTGAAATATTTTTTCCTTTGGGTCGATGCACTAGCCAAGACTCTAATGAATGAACTGCAAGAAGAGCATGAAGAATGGTTGCCCATGCTGCCATGAACGACAGTGGCGGTAGCACGAGCTCCAGAAGAAGAGACGGAGGGCGAAGCACGCAATGACAGAGAGCTAACTGTTGAGCTTAGGATGTTGAAGAAAATGGTTAGGAGGCTTGAAGATCAAGCACAAATACCCATTTGCAATTTCTTTTGGGCATTTGTAGGTATGGTAATTGCTACTGCAACAAAAGACCTTCCAACAGCGCCAGAAACAAGTGTGCTGACGGGAGACTATTCTTGTCTTGATACTCCTCAGCAACGGCACCAGGAATCCTTCTGCTACGGCTACGCCTTTAGGGACTTCCTTGGCAAATATGCAAAGGATTCCCTCGTGGCCTTGGAGCCTTGCGTTGGTGTTCCCTCGAAGCGGAAAGGATGATGTAGCACAGCGGCGGTAAGTATTTCCCTCAGTTTTGAGAACCAAGGTATCGATCCAGTGAAGGATTATCACAAGTACCTGCACAAACAGAAAGAGCTTGCACCCAACGCTATGAAGGGGTTGTCAATCCCTTATAGATTGTTTGCCAAGTGAGAACTGAAAGCAACAAAGTAACAAAGCAAAGTAAAAGCAAAAGTGGAAACGATAAGTGTGAATAGACCCGTGGGCCGTAGTGTTCACTAGTGGCTTCTCTCATGAAAGCAAGTAGATGGTGGGTGAACGAATTACTGTCAAGCAATTGATAGAACCGCGCAAAGTCGTGACGTTATCTATGGCAATGATTATATCTATAGGCATCACGTCGAAAACAAGTAGATCGATACTTTTTGCATCTACTACTATTACTCCACACGTCGACCGCTATCTAGCATGCATCTAGTGTATTAAGTTCATGAGAACAGAGTAACGCCTTAAGCAAGATGACATGATGTAGATGGACAATCTCATATCTACGATAAAAGCCCATCTTATTACCCTTGATGGAAACAACATGATGCGTGCCTTGCTGCCCCTTATGTCACTTGGAAAGGTCACCACACGGTATGAACCCAAAACCAAGCACTTCTCCCATTGCAAGAATCATAGATCTAGTTGGCCAAACAAAACCCAAGACTCAGAGAGACTTACAAGGATATCAAATCATACATATAAGAAATCAGCAAAGACTCAAATATATATCATAGATAATCTGATCACAAATCCACAATTCATCAGATCTCCACAAACACACCGCCAAACAGGATTACATCGGATAGATCTCCATGAAGATCAAGGAGAACTTTGTATTGAAGATCCAAGAGAGAGAAGAAGCCATCTAGCTACTAACTACGGATCCGTAGGTCTGAAGTGAACTACTCACGAGTCATTGGAGGGGCGATGATGTTGATGAAGAAGCCCTCCAACTCCAAAGTCCCCTCCGACAGGGCACCAGGAAAGGTATCCAGATAAGATCTCGCGGACACGGAAGCTTGCGGCGGCGGAAAAGTGTTTTCGTGGATGCCCTAATTTTTTCTGGATTTTTAGGGAATTTATAGGCCAAAGACCTAGGGCACGGGGCGCCAGGGGGGCCACAAGCTTGGTTGCCGCGGCCTCCCGCCCGGCCGCGGCAACAGGGCTTGTGGCCCCCCTGTGGGCCCACTTGCTTGGCCCTCAAGCCTCCCGATCTTCTTCCGTTCTGGAAAAATTTATTTCGGGGATTTTATTCCGTTTGGACTCCGTTCCAAAATCGGATCTGAAAAGAGTCAAAAACATAGAAAAAACAGGAACTGGCCCTTGGCACTGAATTAATAAGTTAGTCCCAAAAAAGATATAAAAGGTAAACAAAACATCCCAAGATGACAAGATAACAGCGTGAAAGCATCGAAAATTATAGATACGTTTGAGACGTATCAGTAATCGCACTCGGTGTAATGTTGAAGTTGCATGGATTAGGATCCCATGAATTATGGAGGAATTTGTAAGTTTGAAATTGTATGAGAAATTCACCTTGTTTAAAAGATAGGTACCCTTAAAATATTGGTCAAAGTTGTTGCAATGTTGAAAAATGGGAGAAGAAATGACCAACATTTAAATATGTTGAAAAATGGGAGAAGAAATGAGAAATTCAGAAACTTTGATCAATGGAATGCAGCTCTGTGCTCTGCCTTTCTGTAAAAAAAAGGTTTCTCTATGGGCCAAATTCAGAGCAGAGAGCCAAGTGCCGGCTAGGGTAATGGGCCAACTACATCCAATTTGGCCCACTCGGGGGTGGGCAAATAAGATCTCTTGCGTGGTTTTTCTGTTTTCAGTTCTGATTTAGTTTAGACAGTAAAACCCTTTATTTAATGTTGAAACTTTGTGTGGAAGCTAATTAAATTATTCCAGAGCGAAACAATTAAGTTTACAATTTTTTTGGAGGTGTTAACTCCAATTCAAATACATGGTGATTTAAATCAAAGACCAAAATGTCATGGAGAATTTCATAGTAGAGGTTTATGTAAGTGCATCTAGTGCCCCTTAGTGATTTTGGTGGTTTGAAGACTTATAGGTTAAGTATCTAATGTGTTTGTGAGTGTATACAGGATCTATAAGTCATTGAGGAGTTTGAGATATTTGAAGAATATCGACCCCTAAAAATGTATATCTTCAGTTGAAGAAATTGGTCTGAAGCTGAAGAAATGAATCGCGAGGAATCTGCGATGAAATTGATATTCCTCATGAAGATACTGATATTGAGAAGACCGGTGGTTCCTGAATAAAATCATTCTGAAGAAATTGAAGCGTGAAGATTTACGCTTTCTGTTTTACTTTCTTCGCATTTGAGTAATAGGAACACCGTACTGTTAAAGGGGGTCAAAGTTACACTTCGGAATGAATTTCCTCATGATGCTCAACCCAAGCCTAATCCTACCAAAAGCCTCAAGTGAGGAATATGAGTGACATGAGGACTCTCACAGTTGAGGGTCCCGACCGTTTCGATAACCACGCCAAGTCACTGGTCTTATCCACTCCAACGGTCATATTATTTAAGGGCATTAGTGTCAAATCATGTCGGGATGCTCCCAGGCTATAAATTGCCACCCCCACAACCACTAGTTGGTTGGCTGCTCCATTAGATACTGACACTTGTCATAAGAGCAACCCAAATTCCTCAGAGCCTTCGAGAGAAATTCATCAGTGAGGAAATACACCACCCACCGAAACCACAAACCAAACCTAGTGATTGAGCATCACTGAAGAAGTTGTTCCTTTGTGGGACTGAAGCCTTTTACCTTTGAGGACTATGCATCCTCCAGAAGGTTAGGCGTCATGGTCTAGAGCAATCCAGCAGTCAATTGTGGATCGCCGGGTGACCAAGTTTGTGAGGGTTTGGAAGTCTGCCCTGAAGACTTACCACGAGTGTTTGGCGAGGACTGTGTGTCCTTAGATCAAGGAGAATACGGTAGGGACTGTGTGTCCCGGGACTGGGTGTCCTTTGGTTTCAATACCAAGCCGCTCCAAACCAGATGTACAACTGTCACAACAGTTGGAACTGGGCCATCAACGACTGTCTTCTCTGAGAATCGGGTTCTAATTCCTCAACTCTTTACTTTCTCTGGATTATGTGTTGATAACTTTCACTATGACTGTTTGAAGAATTTGCTGAAGACTTTCTCTGAATTTCCTCAACCCCAAATTCTTCACAATAGTTAATCATCATCTGTATTCTGCGTGCCTGCTTACTGTGCAATCTGTTTTCACATTCTTCACTCTGAAATACTGCTAGTGTGAACGTTTGCACGTCTCATCCTTTACTGTTTTCGCTGTAAGTTAGTCATCAGTGAGGAATTTCCTCAAAAGGAATTTCCTCAGTGATGAAATTCTAAAAATCTCCTATTCACCCCCTCTAGTCGATATAACGCACTTTCAATTGGTATCAGAGCAAGGTACTCCCTTGTTCTGTGTGATTTTGGTTTAACCACCTGGAGTTTTAGTTATGTCGACTGCAGGCATGTTCAAGGTGACTGCAGCATGTCCTACCTACGAAGGGAAGAACTTTCCCTTCTGGAAGAACAAAATGCAAATGCATCTACAAGCTATTGACAATGATCTCTGGTATATTGTGGAAAACGGCGTCCCCATCATTTCTGCCAGTGTCACTGCAGCTAATGTGAAGAAATTCAAGCAACTTGATTCTCAAGCGAAGAACATCATCTGTGGCCATCTGAGCCCTGGTCAGTTTGGAAGAGTAAGTGCTTTGGGCTCTGCAACACTGATCTGGGAGAGACTGTGCAAGGTAAATGAAGGAGTATCAACCCAGCGTGACTCTCGTGTTGATATTCTTCGCAATCTCTTCAATCGCTTCAAGAGACATGACAATGAATGCTGCCAAGACACCTTTGATCGCCTCAATGATATATCAAATGAACTGCAAGCACTGGGAGCTCGAGACATCACTGATCACGAAGTTGTGAAGAAACTGCTGAGATCCTTGGATTCTTCATTTGACACTCTAGTTCTGATGATTCAAGAAAGACCAGACTACAAGATGCTGGATCCAGCTGATATCCTTGAAAGGCTAAATACTCATGAATTCCAGCTAGAAGAAAAGAGAGATCTATATGGACAAAGCTATTCCAGACCACGTGCACTGAAGGCTAGAGCAATTTACTCATCTGAAGAAGAAGACACAGATGAAAACAGTTGTGACCCTGAAGAATTTGGAGAGGAGCTTGCAATGCTTGTGAGGAAATTCCAGAGATTTACACGACGAGGCCAGTTCGGTAAATCATCAAGAAGAGATATGAGGAAATCAGAATCTGCATCTGAGGACTACAAGAAACGAACCTGTCACAAGTGCATGAAATCAGGTCATTACATTGCTGATTGTCCCCGCTGGGGAAAGGAATCAAAGAAGAAGAAATACAAGGATGACAGTTCTGATGACTCGAAGAAGAAGAAGAAATCTTGAAAATCCTCATCTTCAAAGCCCTCATCACACAAGAAGACTAGTTTCAGAAAGGCTCGGGCACTTATTGGCAAGGAAATGTACTCCGAGGCAGAATCAGAGGAATGTGATGAAGAAGAAGGCTCTAGAGAAGACTCAGAATCTGGACAGGCTAGTCTTGCACTAGCAACCACATTCGTCAGCAAGTCAATCTTCAATCTTGAAGAAAATGATTACACCATCCATACTGATGACCATGCTGATGACTTCGCTCCAACCTATTGCTTCATGGCAAAAGGTTCAAAGGTATCAAATAATGCCTCCTCCTCTGATTCAAGTGACTGTGAACATAATGATTATAAGAAACCCAGTTACAGTAAACTTGCTATCATTGCCACCAAACAACAAACTGCTCTGGAAAAGCTTCAAAAACTGCTAGACAAAAGTGATGATCTGTTGAATGATGAAATGAACCTTAACCAAATCCTCACTGATGACATGAAAAGTCTTCAGTCTAGATTTGATAATCTTCAGGATCGTTATGATACACTCCTCACTGATCATGAGAAGCTTTCCTACGAATTTCTTCAAAGGAAGCTTGATCTTGAGAAGCTGAGGATGTCTCATGATGATCTTCGTATGGAAAATGATTCATTACTAGCTCAACAGATCAGCGCTAGTCAAGTTGAATTTATTCCTCCATGTCTTAAATGCATTGAACGCGAAACTGCTAATTCCTCACCAGAATCATCAAATGATACCATTGCTACAAATTCTTCAACTGCACGTGTTGTGTCTATTTCCTCACTTGAGGAAAACACAAATGTTACCGATGAAAATGCAGGGTTGAAGGAATTGTATGTGACAGGCACAAAAGCCTCAAAGGACATCAAACCCTTTGTGATGTGCTCAAAAAGCAGATCTTGAACAGGAACCCGAGGAAAGAAGGAATTGCCTTTGAGAGGAAATTAAATGCTGATGGATCTTATTGGAAACCTGAGAAGTATCCCAAAACCTCATGGGTTGCTGCTACTGGGCCTCCTTTTGATCCATCTAATCTAACTGGCTTCTCATGTGAATTATCCTATTCCTCGGATGAATCATTTGATTCCAACTATAAACTTGTGATAGCCTGGCTTATTAGGGATGATAGACTACTCATATCAATAAGGAATTCCTTCTTTTCCGGGAGCCCATTCAAACAGAACTCCCAGGTTAAGCGTGCTCGGCTTGGAGTAGTTCTAGGATAGGTGACCGACCGGGAAGTTCATCCCGGGTGCGCATGAGTGAGGACAAAGTGCGTAGAAAAGACTAGTATTGATACGTGGGGCCAGTCTAGATCCCGCCAAGAGTAACGACCGCCGGCGGGTGTGTCCGGGGCGTTACAAGTTGGTATCAGAGCCTGTACCGACCTAGGAGCCCCCTTGATTGATCGAACTTGGCCGAGTCGAGTCTAGTGAAAACTATTTGAGTCTTAGTTATATATCGGAGAGTAGGATTCTTTTTTCTCCTCTTCTATGCTCTGGTGAGGAATCGTGACGTAATAATTTATTCTACTCCTCTTCTCACTCAAAATTTTTAAGATCACGCGGATACTTTTGGAATCTATATGATGCCGATGTGACGGAGTTCTGTCTTGGTGCCTCCTGTCTGATTTGATCTTCTTCTGGGGAGTTGAGCTCCAGGGGATTCTTGAGCACATCGTTATCATTCAGATTTCTTAGTATCTCAGAACGAAGGATGTTCATAATTTCTTCAATACTAGTAGTGGCGAGATAACCCCGATGTCCCCAGTACTGGTGCAGATTGTTCGGGGGTACTACCATACTTTGTATCGTTGTGATCACGAGCGTCTGTTGTAGATGGAGGTCCGAGATTCTGGTCGTGTGTTGACGGATGTGATACAAGTGACGGGTTAGTATAGGAGTTGTGTGGTTATTACTCCTTGTACCCGTGTACCAGATTGCATGACCAGATATTTCGGGAATTCATAGGTGGGAATTCAAGTAGTTGCTTATAGGATAATCTTCCAACAAATGCATGATGTTAGGTTGGGGTTCGACATCTAGTGGATTCGTCTGTTCACGGTCGATTTATAGCAGTACACGTTGTGTCTTAAAGAGTCCTTGTAGCTTGCTACGACTCGGGGACACTTCGTATGTCGGGTGCACTGCCTTGCACTTGATGACTACTGTAAATCGTGCCCGTGCGATCCTGTCCATGAAAATATCGAACGGAAATCTTTCTCATGATTTTTCTCTGGCCTGCTTCTTAAGCCGCACCCTTTGTTTTGTTGGAATATGGTAATTCAGTTGCTTCGACGTCAAGTGGTGATTCCAGATCTTTTCTAAGAGGTGTGCTCATATTTATATGAGAGTATTAATTCTTTGGTTCGTTCAATTGTCATATCAATTCTTGTCAACCGGAGTCGTCGTATCAATTCCATTCAACCAGTGTGTTTCTCTCCAAGTGGATTCAATCCTCCCTAATTGTTGCAAATCATTCTCTCGTTTTATTCCGGAGTTCATCTCGTCTGTCCCATGTTGTCTTTGTTTT
Source organism: Hordeum vulgare subsp. vulgare (assembly GCF_904849725.1). Classification (NCBI taxonomy): domain Eukaryota; kingdom Viridiplantae; phylum Streptophyta; class Magnoliopsida; order Poales; family Poaceae; genus Hordeum; species Hordeum vulgare. Next base: position 648,760,578 of record NC_058519.1, on the reverse strand, counting down.
TCCCCGCCCTCCCGCCCTTTTCTTCAGTGATTGGATTTCATCCAACTGCATTTCATTTCAGTGATGCTTCCGCTATCTCTTCTTTCTTTCGTAACCGGTGATTCATCGTGAAGATTCTCAGGAGCTTCGTGTCATATTCGTTCATTCTTGTCATCCTTACCGGCGAATTTAATTCAGTCGTCTGTGTTCATCATATCCTTTTTCGTCCTTGTAATTCTTCCTATGTTGGAGATTCTTATCAACATATCCTGTTATTCATTCATCTTTTTCTATCCGGTGTGTTGAAGATATCTCGGAGTTTCTTGTTTCAGATCTTTAATTATTTCGAGGTGCTCAACCTCATCTAGTTCTCTTCATACCGGTGCTATATCAATCTTTCTAGTAATCTTTTCTACGGTGATTTTCTTTTAGTGGGCCCATAACCCACAGGTTCCTTCCCAGAATCTTACCTGGCTCTTTAATCTTTTCCGGAGATCCTTAATTCTTTTCAACTATGACGTAAGTATGATTTTCATCAGTCATATTCCTTCATCAAGACCTATTTGAATTAATTCTCATTTCTCTCAACCTTGCATATTCTTATCCCGGAGTGTCTCATTAATTCTTCGTGATGTTGTTCTCGTCATCATTCTCAACTTGGAAATTCGGAAGAGTGTTTCTCTTAAATCTTGCTCCATTCTTGTGAAGATTGTCATTTCAGCTTGGGGCTATCATCTTCAATTGTTTCCATCATGAGTATCCCTTTCTTGCTATCCGGTGCATTTCTGAGTTGTTTTCATTTTCGTTCCTCCGAAGGCCATCATATCAGAAGATTCTTCGTTCTCAGCTTTCAGCTTCATCCTCAATTCTTCTCAATTGTTGTCTCTTCGTTCGTCTCTCGATTATTCCGGTGCCTTGTTCTAGTATTCTCTCAGGTGGCTTATGATCTTTTCATTCTCTTGTATATCCATTAATCCGTGGTGTTCCCATTTAGTCGTGAATTCGTACCGGTGTTTCCTTCAATATAGCTTTAAGTGGTGTTTTTCCTCTCTATCTCTCCTCAATCTTTTAAGAAGAATAAGTTGTATGCTAGATCCGTTGCTTGTCTTCAATTATACTTGATAAAGGATAAGCATAATATAATTCTTATTCTTGTTTTTCCTTCTTCCAAGAGATTTCAATTCTTCTTCCGGAGTGGCTCTTGATATCGATTCTTTTCTCAGGTGCTTATCTTTCTTTTTCCGGAGTTCTAAGTTTTCTCAAGTATCTCCTTGTGAGGCTTCATCTAAATCTTGGCAAAGCCATAATCTTATTATTTTCTACCTTTGTTATCGTTGCATCATTCATTCGTATACGGAGGTCCTTCTTGGTGGTTCATCAAGGTTTCAATCCATTCTTAAGTGTTCTTCAAGATGCTGTTGGAGTACCTCAACTATTCTTTCTCTTGCATTTCCAATGCTTTGTTATTCCTTTATCCTTTGAGGTGGTACTATAGCCTTCTTGTTAGTGTAGGAGCCTCGAAGATATTTCCTTTCAAGAAGAAGATAAATAAATCCACCACTCCTTTGATCATGAGATTATTCTTAACTCATGGTTTCTTCATTGGGATATCTTGTTTTGGTTTGCACCTAAAGCTTTTTCTATGGATTGTGCTATCATGGTGCTTGTCATTAATCCAAGTTCTCATTGTATCCTCTTGGTGTAAGAAATTGTTCATATCTTGTTTCTCCCAATCAATCCTTGTTTCTTTTAGTGGGTGGTTGTCACCTCATAGATGTTGAGATGATTTTCATAAGCCCACTACTATCTTGTTCTTTTCGTTGTTGTTTTTCCAACAACTCCGTCCAATTCTTCTTGCAAGGTTGCTTGCCAAGTTCATTGGAGTTAGTAGTTGTCATTCTTTCTTCATTATCTTCTTCCGTATGAGCTAGTTCATATTCTCTTCTTCCGGAGGCGTTCTGTTATTGCTCTTTTGGGTCTATCTTGTTGTTCTCTCAAGTTCATGGTGTTCCCTTGCTCTATGTAGTTGTTTGTTATGTATATTGTCTAATTCTCTCTTCTTGTCGAATTTTTTGTCCCCTTTTCCTACCGAAGTGCTGCCGAAATTTTCCGTGAATTCTTGCTTCTTTCTCATGTCATTCATCATCTCTTGGCAACCTTCAAGGATCGTTGGTTTCACTCGTTTGTCAAAGAAGCAACTAAGTTTTACTTCTTGCTTTCTCGTCCTCTCCCCCTTTCATTCTTGGATCTCGGGGCGAGATCCTCTTGTAGTGTAGGAGAGTTGTGACAGCCCGGTGCCGACATTCCAGAAGCTTCCCCTCTCTTTCCGTTTTTGTCGTGTGGCTTATTTTTTTGTCGTGTCATCATCGCATCATGCGCATCATTAGCATTGCAGCGGCATCTCTGTTGCCACCAGTTTTCAAAACTTGCATTCGTTAGTAGTCGCCGGTTCTCGTCGTTGTCCGATCTGAGTCCGACCGCACACGCACGCGCCCGCGGCACCGTCGAAACCCTGTTTTTAAAGTGCGTTTAAAACTTTCTCTGTTCGGGTTGAGATTTGACGTGCGGTCGTGATTAGTTATAGCGAGGCCGCCCGTCGAATTTCGTCGCGATCGGAGACCGTCTGGTACCCGAACGGTCGCGTGTAGCGGCACCGGCTTCGGTTATTCGCCGGACGTCTGTCGGTGTTTTTAAATTCGTGCCGCGCCGCCCGTTCTTCCTCTCGTCACCGGATATTCCCTCTACACGGCCGCGTACCCATACCCGTGTTCGGAATCGTCCGAATCCGACCCCGCGGTTGGATCCGGATCGCGATTCCGGTTAACCGAGCCCCCTTTTTCCTTATAAATACCCCCTCCTCCTTAATTTGTGGACAACCTCTCTCCTCCCACCTCGGGATCCGCGCCCTAAACCTAACCCTAGCCGCGCCGCTCCACTCTCTCTCCTCTGCCAGCGCCGCCGGGCCCGCGAAGCCCATCGCAGGCCCGCCCGAGCCCGAACCGCCGCCGCCGCCCGTACGGTTCCCGTAACCGCGCCGCCCCGGGCTCCCCGAGCGCCGCCTTCCTCGCGCCGCGCTGCCCCCTGCCGGCCGGCAGTCGCCGTCCGGCGAGATCCCGCCGCCCAGGCCGGCCCTTGCCTTGCCAGCCCCGCCGGCCAGCACCGCCGCTGCCGTCCCCGTCCGCTGCCTGCAGCAGCCGCCGCGCCAACCTCCCTGCAGCGCCCCGTCGCCAGCGCCGCCCTCGGTCCCCGCCGGCTGCCTGCTCGCCTGCTCGCCGACCTGCGCAAGATGCGCCCCCGCCGCCTCCGTCTGCCGGCGACTCGAGGCCGGATCGGGCCAGTTCCAGGCCGGGGGTCCTTCCCCGAGCTCCGGCCGGTCCGGATCCTGCCGGATCCCCTCGTCAGCCGCCGCCGGCTCCCTGGCGCGAGGAGCACGACGAGCGTTGACCGCGTCCCCACGACCGCGCTCCTGGGCCTCCTCCACTCGCCCCGCCTCGGCCTAGCTACACCAAAGGCCCGCGCCAGGCAGGCCCCCACGTGGGCAGCCTCCTCTATTGGCCCGTTGGCCCAGGGTGAGCAAACCCCCTGCCCTCCTATTCCACGCCTAGGCGTCATGCATCTAAGTTGCGCCCCAGCTCGGCCCGTTAGAGATTTAAGTTTTTCTTTTTCTTTTTCGGTTTAGTTAATTTCAGGTTTTAGCTATTTATTTAAACGCCCGTAACTTTTGTTCCGTTAGTCGGAACGACGCGTGCTATATATCGTTTTGGGGTAGCTTCGCGAGTAGAACACGATTATTCAACTTGCATATTTGTTTAACGCTGTTTCGAGTGCCTAATGCCTCGTTTTACGTGTTGTTTAACTAGGATCCGTACCGTAGTTAATTTTCGCGCGTGTCCGGGTTGTTCGTATGACGTAGAATAAATGTCCATGCTCGAGGGAGCTATTTTTCATGTGTTTTAGAGCGGTCACTCGTATTTTTCCGTGTAGGGTTTTGCCGGTAGTTTATTTTCCCGTTTAGAGGTATTATCTCGCATTAATGTGTGGCTTTATTTTGAGTTGCAAACCCCACTTATTTTATATGTTTTCGGGGTAGAAAAACCCCGTGGATTTTTCTGTGCAATTAGTTTTAGCTTTTGAGGAAGTTAGTTCGCAAGATATTTTGCCATGATGCCCTTTTTGTTTAATTCGTAGGATTTATTCCGTGCCTCGTTTGAATTAGTTGTCAACTGGAGAGAAATGCATGTTTAGTTGCAATAGAAATGCATGTTTAGGTGTTGTTTGACTGCCCTCAAGTCGCTTGAATAGTGCTGTTTCAAAGGAGCTGAAATATTTCTAAGTCTGGAATCTGTTATATTTTGTTGTTGTCTTGTCTTGCTAGCATATTTAGATCTGTAGCTCTTTTGAGGTTGGTCCAATGGAGTTAGTTGTACCCCTTTTGTTTCTCTAGCATGCTGTTAAGTTTCATGCCATTTGAAGTCCTGTAGCTATAGGTTTTGCTGCTGTCAATATGCCTTCAGGCTGAAAACTGCACTTTCAGGAGGTGTTATTTTCACTAAGTCTGAAGTAGTGCGTCTTACCCTCTTTCATGCCATGCCTTGCTTGAGCTCATCGGAGTTGTGTATCCGTAGTTGTGGGGCGAAGAAAGTGCTATGTGGCTGTTTTGGCAGATTGTAGTGATTTCTTGTTTTGCTCATAGTTTTCGAACCGTAGCTCCGATTTAATCGTGTACTACATGAAACTTGTTTAGAATCTCATGTAGTTTCATTTTCTCTTGCTGTTTGTTTGATTTGAAGTGCTCGTAGCTGTCGTCGCACACATATTGCATTCATGCCATCATATCTTGCGGTGCTTGCATCTTGGGATCCGTAGCTCCGTTGGAGATGTTCTTTACGTGTGGATTGCTTGCCTTGACGCGTAGAATCACGTGAACCTATTTATTTTTCTGTTTAACAACCAATTAAAGGTATGAATTCAGATCTGGACAGAATTGTAAATTAACATGTGAGGTCGTTTTGGAGATGCTATATGTCGTTTCCGGCCTCATTTAAAATGCCTAGATAGGTAGTTTAGTTTCCGCTTCACCTCTTGCATGTTTGACACCTTTAATATTTCCGTGTAACTAACCGGGAGTGAACTAAATAATTAGACGTGGAGCTTCGTCGATATACAACTCGTTGCATATCGAGCTTCACTTAATGTGTAGTGTTTGATTGTTGTGATTGTCATGCCGTGACTTGCATGTATTCAGTAGCTCATGCATCATATGTGTTGTGCATCGTGTCGTGAATATCGTGTGTTGATGCTTGTTTCCGGTTTCCCCGTCTCGATAGAGTTCCACAAGCGTGTCGGATGTGAGGACCCATTCGACTACGTCGGTTCGTCTGCTTCACGGAGGCATTCTTCTTCCAAGCGGGATCTCAGGCAAGATGATCATTTCCCCAGATACCATTACTACCATTGCCATGCTAGTTATCGCTTCTATCGTTTATGTCTCGTTGCCTACCACATGTTTCCATATCAGCCTCTCAACAAAGCCATGATTACCTTCAACCTGTACGACCTAGCAAACCACTGATTGACTATGTTACTGCTTGCTTAACCCTGTTGTTAGCGTTGCTAGTTGCAGGTGCAATTGCTACCATGTGAAAACATGGGTTCCTTGTTATATCACCATATTTAAATGCTATTTAATTTAATGCACCTATATACTTGGTAAAAGGTGGAAGGCTCGGCCTTTCTAGCCTGGTGTTTTGTTCCACCTTTGCCCCCTTAGTTTCCGGCTACCGGTGTTATGATCCATAAACGAGCGCTCCTAACACGATCGGGGTTGTTATGGGGACCCCCTTGATAATTCGTTTTAGATTAAAGCTGGTCTGGCAAGGCCCAACTTTGGTTCTACATTTGCCCAACATAATAATTTTGACAAATTGAAATGCATAGGGAGTTAGCGCTACCCGAGGAGTAATTTTACATAAACAGGGGGGGCCAGTGCTGATGGTGTTGGTCCCAAACGGTCTGCCTGCGGGGCCACCGCGAGGAAACTCGAGGTTTGGCACCTATAGCTAGTTCCATCCGTCGTGTCCTGAGAACGAGATACGCGGCTCCTATCGGGTACGTCGACACGTCTGGCGGCCTTGCTGGATTAGTTTTACCTTTGACGAGATATCTTGTGCATCGGGATTCCGGTGATGCTTTGGGTAATCTCAGAGTTGAGGTTTTCCACTAGGAAATCCGACGAGATCGCGAGCTTCGTGATCGAGGATTTCTATGCGGCTTGTGGTAATTTGTGATGGACTAGTTGGAGCACCCCTGCAGGGTTAAATCTTTCGGAAAGCCGTGCCCGCGGTTATGTGGCAACGTGGAAGCTTTGTTTAACACTGGTTCTAGATAACTTGAAGTTAACTTAATTAAAACTTGCCAACTGTGTGCGTAACCGTGACTGTCTCTTTCGCAAGTTCCTTCTCCGATCGAGGACACGGTGGGGTTATGTCTGACGTAGGTAGGTGTTCAGGATCATTCAGTTGATCATCTGCAGTTCACGTCCGCTATGCGTAGATCTTTCCCCTCTTATTTCTGGTGCTCGTAAGTTTAGCCACCAAATATATGCTTAGCCTCTGCTGCAACCTCACAACTTAACCATACCTCACCCATTAAGCTTTGCTAGTCTTGATACCTCTGGAAATGAGATTGCTGAGTCCCCTGTGGCTCACAGATTACTACAACACCAGTTGCAGGTACAGGTAAAGGTTACGGACGCGAGCGCGTTGATTGTTCATTTGGAGTTGCTTCTTCATCTTCTTCTTCATCGATCTAGGGTGGGTTCCAGGCCGGCAGCCTGGGGTAGCAAGGATGGACGTCGTTCTTCTTTTGTCGTCTGTTTTCGTCCGTAGTCGGACCCTGCTCTTACTCTTGATGTTTATGTAATGTACTGATGTGACTCTGATGTAGCCTGTGGCGAGTGTAAGCCAACTCTTTATTCATCTCTTCTTTTCAGTACATGTACTTGTAACGATGTCCATTCTTGCGACATGACGAGATGCGCTTCTATCCTTGACGAGGCCCTCGTGCCAAATTGAGGATAGGGTCGCATCTTGGGCGTGACAAGTTTGGTATCAGAGCCGACCCTCGCGGTTACACGGATGTTTGCGGACAGGTGCGCAGTCATGTTGTTCATGACGTTTGTGACCCGTCGTGGCACACAGCATGGCACATGTACTGGACTGGATGCACAGACGTTTGTGCCAAGAGGGAACGTTCCTGTGGCCCGACGAGGACGTCGGTTCCTCTGAGTGGTGTGTATGTGATAGCCTGGCTTATTAGGGATGATACGCTACTCATATCAATAAGGAATTCCTTCTTTTCCGGGAGCCCATTCAAACAGAACTCCCAGGTTAAGCGTGCTCGGCTTGGAGTAGTTCTAGGATGGGTGACCGACCGGGAAGTTCATCCCGGGTGCGCATGAGTGAGGACAAAGTGCGCAGAAAAGACTAGTATTGATACGTGGGGCAGTCTAGATCCCGCCAGGAGTAACGACCGCCCTGAAGAATCTGAACCCCAGATCAAATTCCTCAGGAGGATCAAAGTCCTCAACTGGTCAAAACTATGCTCGTACCCGTGCTTGTGCGTCTAACATGCAGGGAACTACAAGGAATATGAATATGAGCGTTACTCCTCAAATTATTATATTCATAAATCCTCAAACCAGTTGTCTGCATATTCATATGAGTATTTTAATCCCCCTACTGTTAAGAGAAGTGCATTAGCTTCAATGCCACCTTTCTCTTATGGTGCTCGCAGGATGATGAACGCTTTACCACCCCTTTAGATGTGGGTGCTGAAGAAATCGAACTAATCACTTCTGCAGGCCAGGTCTCCAGATGAAAATCATCATCTGAAGAATTTGCTGGAGACCTGATGAAATGCTTGATAGGACGCAAGCTAATGATTGATGAAATAGAAATATTTCACACGTCCTTACATTTCTGTTATGATGAAATTACTGATCTGATGAAATTAGTATCATATTCTTCAAATCTGAAGCATATGAGATGGTAAGCTGTACTAATTCATCTGCAGGATGACAAACCCAAAAATACTGAGTGGGTTCTCGATAGTGGCTGAACACATCACATGACTGGTGATAAAAGCTTACTGATGAATATGCCACTAACTCCATCACCTCTGAAGCAAATCACATATGCTGACAAAGGTAAAAGCAAGGTATTGGGACTTGGCAAAGTAGCTATTTCCAAGGATAGGCATATGGGAAAAGTGATGCTTGTTGATTCCCTTGGTTTTAACCTCATGTCAGTCTCGATGCTTTGTGATCTTGATATGATTGTTATCTTTGGTAGATATAGATGTGTAGTCATCATGGAATCTGACAGATCCAAAGTCTTCGAAGGTGTAAGAAGAGGGGATTTGTACATTGTTGATTTCTCTACAGGTCCTCAACCAGCCACTTGCTTACTAGCAAAACACTCAGAAGGATGGCTGTGGCACCGAAGACTAGGTCATGCAGGCATGAGGAATTTGCACACGCTTGCAAAGAAGAAGCATGTCATCGGCATCGAATCAGTCAAATTCCTCAAGGATCATCTCTGCGGTGCTTGTGAATCTGGGAAAATGACCAGATCCAAGCATCCCTCTAAAACCATCATGACCACTACACGTCCATTCGAATTGCTTCATATGGATTTATTTGGACCTACTCACTATGCCACACTAACCAATGCAGCATCTTTATATGGCTTCGTCATAGTTGATGATTATTCCAGATATACTTGGGTGCATATCATAGTGTATAAAACTGAAGTGCAGGAAATCTTCAAACGATTTTCTTCAAGGGCCTCGACGAACTTTGGCATCAAGATCAAACACATCAGGAGTGATAATGGAACCGAGTTCAAAAACACTGGTCTTGATGATTATCTTGATGAACTTGGTATTACTCACGAATTGTCAGCTCCTTATACTCCTCAGCAGAATGGTGTCGTCGAAAGGAAGAACAGGACTCTGGTTGAAATGGCAAGAACTATGCTTGAAGAATATCAGACTCCTCTTCGCTTCTGGCCTGAAGCAATCAACACTGCATGCCATATCATCAACAGGGTATATCTTCACAAATTCCTCAAGAAAACCTCATATGAACTCCTCACTGACAAGAAACCCAATGTAAGTTATTTCAAAGTCTTCGGTGCAAAATGCTGGATTAGAGATCCTCACCATAGCGCAAAATTTGCACCTAAGGCACATGAAGGTTTTATGCTCGGTTATGGAAAGGACTCGCACACCTATAGAGTCTTCAACAACTATCACAACAAAGTTGTTGAGACTGTAGATGTGCGGTTCGATGAAACTAATGGCTTGCAAAGAGAGCAATTGCCTTCTGATCCACATAAGCTGTCTCATGAGGAAGCGACAAAGCTTAAGCCTACTGAAGACATTGTCCCCACTGAGGAAATTGGTGAAGAAACGATCCCCATCGCTGATAAAAACCAAGAAGATGCTCCTGAGGAAATTGCAACAACACCACTTCCTCAGCCCAGACAAAATCCTCAACCAGCTCATCCGTGGATTGCAAACGAAGTAGAACTTGACAAAATCCTCAACGACATCAACGCGCTAGGTCCTCTCACTCGCTCAAAAGCTTCACACTTAGTTAACTTTTGTGGGCATTTATCCTTTGTATCCATCACAGAACCCTCAAAAGTTGCTGAGGCTTTTCTGGAACCGGAGTGGATCCAAGCTATGCAAGACGAACGTCTTCAATTCAAGCTGAATGACGTATGGGAGCTCGTCAAACGACCAGATCCTCGTAAGCACAACATCATCGACACCAAGTGGATTTTCCGAAACAAGCAAGATGAGGACGGTCAAGTGGTGAGGAACAAGGCACGACTTGTAGCCCAAGGCTACACCCAGGTAGAAGGAATAGATTTCGATGAAACTTTTGCACCTGTTGCTAGCCTTGAAGCTATTCGAATACTACTTGCTTATGCTAATCATCATAACATCACCTTATATCAAATGGATGTGAAAAGTGCATTCCTCAATGGTAAGCTTGAGGAAGAAGTATATGTTGCTCACCTCGGCACTGATGAAAATGGTAAAGATTTCGATCAGCAGGTATACCGTTCTATGATTGGCTCCTTATTGTATCTATGTGCGTCTAGGCCAGATATAATGCTTAGTGTTTGCATGTGTGCACGTTTGCAAGTAAAACCGAAGGAATCACACCATAAGGATGTGAAACATATTCTTCGATACTTAGCTCACACACCAACACTAGGATTATGGTACCCCAAGGGCTCCAATCTTCATCTGGTAGAGTATTCTGATTCAGACTATGCTGGTGACCGTGTGGATCGCAAGTCAACTTCTCGCACATGCCATTTCCTCGGAAGATCACTAGTTTGCCGGTCCTCAAAGAAGCAGAACTGCGTATCACTCTCCACTGCCGAAGCTGAGTACATTGCTGCTGGTTCTTGCTGTGCTCAATTGTTGTGGATGAAGCAAACCCTCAAGGACTACGGCATCAACATGAAGAATGTGCCTCTCTACTGTGACAATGAGAGTGCTATCAAGATTGCATACAACCCAGTACAGCACTCGAAGACCAAGCACATCCAGATTCGTCATCATTTTCTTCGGGACCATGTCCTCAAGGGCAATATCCTCATCGACCATGTGAAGACTGATGATCAACTGGCAGATATCTTCACTGAGCCCTTGGATGAGAAAAGGTTTTGCAAGTTGCGGTGTGAGCTAAATATCTTAGAGTCTTCAAATGTTTTGTAAAAAACATGCACACATCCTAACACTTATGCAAAGTTGATGACTTAGATGTGCAACACATGATGAAACGATTTTCTTCAACTCATGAAGAAAGTCACTTTGAATGTGAAGAAATTAACGAAGAAATTGATTCTCAGGACCCTACGACAATTGTACGCGGCGTCTGTAATCAACATTCTTATATGGTGGGTAACGCCACCGCCCAATGTGAAATTCCTTAAGTTGATTTTCTTCAAATGATCAATTTCCTCACAATGCATTTTTCTTCAAAACATCTGTTCTTCATTGTGATGATCTATTACAAAATCTTCAAAAACACTTGATGACTTTCATTTGCCTAGGTAGACTGTGATTTCTAGTCCTCAACAACATTCACTTATTGCTATTTCTTCAAGTTGATGTTTCTACTAAGTGAATGTGATCGGACCCTACTTTCTCTCTATGCTATACTTATCCAGTGTATTCAATTCTTCATATGCGTTCTACTTGAAACTTAGTTCAAAATCCTCACTGCATCCTTGTCAGCTGATGATTTTGTAATGAAAATCCTCAAATCTTCAAAAATTGTTTTCTTTAAAGGCACAGTAACTGAACCCCCACTTCCCACGATCGGATAACCACGATCTCCACTATCTCCACCGCATCGTACGGGAGCTGCACGTGTCCTGCGGAGACGTAGAGGCAGGGGCTATTTGGTCCGAAACTTTCGCGCCAAACAGTTACTTTTGGGCTATAAATATGTCCTTATCCCCCTCGGTATCCTCTTCTTCGCCTCATCGCTCTCCTGCCACAGCACACTCCATCGAACCCTAGCGCCACCGCTGGTAGTCTTGTCGCCGGTGAGGAAGAGCTTCACTGCCTCGACCTTTTCGTCGCCAGAATCACACCGGAGTTGGACCATCTTCGTCCGCCGCCGCCGTAGACGTCCTCTGCCGCCAAGTTAGGGTGCATTGGACACTCGAACGAAGAGCCTCTCCAACACTACTTTCTGTGTTCTTCGTACGCACCTTCCAAGGTAAATATATCCCATTTTTACAGTAGATTAGATCTGAAATTTTACATCTTCTATGTGAAATCTGTTTTTCCTCAAGATATGATGCGCACATGATTCCTCAAACACTACCTATCACTGCAATCATTGATGAACTAGCTAAGCATCTAAGATTTTTTCACAAGATTCCTCAATTGTGCGAATTTTCGGATCTGTACAACTGTGGAACCCAAGAATAGTATGCTTAGGCAAATTCCTCAACCACTCGTTATATTCCTCAAACTGTCAAACTTTTTCATTTTCTTCAAATCTGAGAACGCATATGACCTCTCCAAATTCCTCGCAACTATACTCTGTTCACAGGTACACACATGTCAGCTGATGAATCTCTCGGTTCTCATCACATTAACTCATTTGCAGCGTTTCTCGAAGAAACTCTTCAAGGCTCATCAAAATCCTCAAGAGTTCAAAATCATGAGCAAAGTCCTCAACTGAAGAAAATGGAGGAAGAGAGAAAACAGAAGGGAGGAAAGAAACTGGAGCAGAACACAGCTGCTGATATCCCTGAGGACATATACGTGGACTATTGTATGCCTGATGAACATGAGAAAATGGCCAAGAGAAAGATAAGGCTGCAGAAGATTGAACGCCGATGGGCGAAGGAATGGAAGGAGTACAGGTTTGTGACTCCCAAATATGCAAAGAAATTCGCTTTGAAGCCTCCTGGCAGAAGGGCCCCACTTGAGGATCATCAAGTAGCTCATCCATCAAGCCTCAAGACCATAGATGACTATCCAGATGAAAAGGAAAAGCATCTGGCCAAGCTCAAGAAACAAGCAGAAGCTGCAGTGAGGAAATTTAATGAATCCTCAGCTGCTGCCTTCGGTGCTGCTAATTCCTCAGCGGCAGAAACCTCACGCTCAGAAATTCCTCACACGCAGTCTATGCCATCAAAGCAAAGGGCTCCAGAGCCTCAAGAGAAGTCTGCTCAGGCTTTTGTCACAAAACCCTCAGCACCAAAACCCTCATTACCAAAACCTTCAACACCAAAACCATCAGCGCCAAAACCCTCAGCACCAATCTCCTCTGCACCAAAATCCTCAGCTCCAACCCCAAAGCCTCAAGAGAAACCATTACAGAAGCATGTTGTGAAGCCTAAGACCGCCAGCTCCAGCTCCTCACTCCCAGCTGCAACTAGCTCGGAGACAAAGTCTTCAACACCACTTGTGAAGACTTTGGCAACTACTGAACGTGCACCTCTGCCCAGCCCCAGTAAAATCATCGCAGTCCCGTCTGCATTAGAGGGAAGTGATGATTATGATGATGAAACCCTGCAAGCCATCATCAGAAACAAGCAAGAAAGGGTAGCACAAGCATCAGGCAGTGCTATTCCTCTGGCCATGGACCCCAAGGTCCTCCTCGACTACATCAATATATGGTATGAGGACCCAAACACTCCCATTGATGATTTGAAACTTCTTCCTGGCATCAGCCACATGGTGGCCACCTTCATAAATGAAGCCAAGTGGAAAGAACAGCAGGCCAGGCAGACAAAGGTTGCAAAGGCCAAAAAGGAGAAATTCCTCAAGCAGAATCTCCTCAAGCTGACTCCTGATGCACTGGTGTCAACCCAGGCAGAGGTGCAAGTATTGACTGACAAGTATGACAAGCTGTCAGATCGCAAAAGCATCAAGAGCAATTTCATCAAGCTAGCCACTAGTGCTGTTGATGACTACAACAAGAGAACCGCACCACCAGCACCAACTCCTCAGCCCTTGGTTGAGCAGCCAGCAGATGCATCTCCTGATGAGTAGGATACTCCTCAAGCTGAGGAAGAACACCAAGAGCGCCGTGTTGATGAACCGGCCATTGAAGAAATCATCACGGAAACTGCAACTGATGAAATAGCAACCACTGATGAGACTGCTCCTGATCCAGCTGCTTCATCAAAGCAGGCTGATGACTCTGTTCCAGCTGGTTCCTCACTACCAGCTGAAGAATCTGCAGAAAGGACACCTTCACCTAAAGCTTCAAAGGTGAAGAAGATAATTCCGTCTGCATCAGACGCGAAGAAAACAAGGGCTGCTGAAAAGGAAGCAAAGAAGAGAAAAGCCTCCTCAGCAGTAGAAGAGACAGAGGCTAAGCGCCTCAAAGAAACTGCTCCTCTGGACCCAGTGCCTCTAAATGTCGCCCCTTCATATGAGATGGTCGTCATTGATGAGCCAACTACAAGGGCAGATGAGGAAATGAAGGACGTGGCCTCTGAGGAACACACTGATGAGGAAATCCAGATTGATGACAGTCCTCAACCTCTTATTCCTCAGACAGAGACTGCTCAAGCATCAGCTGCACCAGCTGATGAAACTGCTTCTGCCACAAAGCCAGCTGAAGAAAAACAAGCTGAGGAAAATGCACATTCTGAGCAGACTCCTCACTCTGAACAGGCTGACCCAACTCCTCAAACTGAGAAAGAAGCAGAAATTCCTCAGCCTGAAGCTCAGCCACAGCAAGCATCATCTCCCCAGCAAGAAGTACTAGTTGATCAAATTCCTCAACTTGAGCAAAATGCTGAAGAAAATGTACCCGCCCAAGACAATGAATTCATTGTGCTCAACGCAGAGACTGCCATTGTTGTCTCCTCCCCCATTCCTCAGCAAAATCTTAAGCCAGTTCAGCGCCAACCATTCTCCAAGCGTCCAAAGTTTCAGAAAGAAGATTTATTTGAAGAACGCATGTGTTTCATCGGAGAGAACCCTTATGACAAGCCTCAAATGAGGCATCTTAAGTTTTGGACAAGGACTCAAATGAACTACTATTCCTCTGTGCTGTGTGGACGCAACAAGATATTCCAGCACAGGCACATTCCTCATGTTGAGCTTGAAGCAATACCCTGCCTGGAACCAGTCCTTAGTGTACTCCACGATGCAGGTTTGCTTCCCATGTGCTTAGACATATCAGACTGGAATAGCGAGCTCATTCTGCAGTTCTATGCCACTCTGCACATATCTGGCAACGCTGATGACATCAACACTTGGGTGTTTGACTGGATGTCCCAAAATACTCACTACAAAGCTCCTGCTTCTGAACTCCTCAGAGAACTGCCCGTACCAATTCCCTCAGATGGGGCAGTGAAGCTTTATGGTGAGCGTGAGCTCCCAAATGGAATGATGGAAGTCCTCATGAAGCCTTTGGCTGCAGGAAAACCCTCAAGAACCACATTTCTCGTCCATGAGCTCATGTACACACCCCGGTCTGTCTATAGAATCCTCTCTAGTGTGCTCGCGCCAATCAAAGGCCATGACGATGAAGAAGATGTTGCAGGCCTCATGAAGAATATCCTCTTCAACATCATTCACGGTATTCCTATTAATATCCATGATTTCTTCTTGAGGACTTTGGCCGACAATGCCATGTGCCCCTATGATCACAAGATTTATGCCCCGTGGATCATGAGATTCATCAGGACAAGGACAGGCATCAACTTTCATGCTGATTGTCAAAACCATGTTAGGTACATGCCTCCTATCCGGGTCAACAAGAAGAATTTTGAGCCCATTGAAGGAAAAGGAAAATCTGTGATTGAAGAAGGCAGCAGGCCCCTTGATGGCCAGTTTAGAGAGCCAGAAGCATATTCTTCATGGGACGATACTGAGACTCGTCCAGCAAGCCCTGTTCCTCCTCGCGTGCTGAACACGAGAGAGCTCCTCCTCAGTCTTCACCAGAAGGTGGATCACAACCACAAATGGGTCAAACGCCAGTTTGGTGCCATTGTGAAAACCCTCACTGAAACTCAGAACTCTGTGAAGATTAATCATCACTATCTGCATGAGGTTTTCGATCGCACCTGGGCTACACTTGCACATCTGAAGACTCAGACTGAGCTTGAAGAAATGAACTTTGAGCAGGACTTTGACTGGTCGTGGCCTCCCAAGAGAAAGTTCAGGCTAATTCCAGTGCGAGACCTTGAAGACAGCTCCTTTTATTCATTCCGCACTGCTGAACCTGATGAGGAACAACTCGACACAGCAACCGGCCCAAGGAAGAAGACTACTTCCAAGAAGCATCGCGGCTCTTCCTCAACCGCCAAGAAATGACGTCTTCACAGGTGATAGTCCTCAGTTTGTCCCTTTTTGTCACTTGATGACAAAGGGGGAGAAACTTGAGCGTTAGTCTTCAAGCGGGATATTTTTGGGGCTTATAAACTATATTAAGTTACAAACTCTTGGCTCTTCTGAAATTTTTATGTAATGAGTTATAACTTAAGCCCGATGGTACTCTGACGCTTTTGAACATTTTTCTTCGCATGCTTATTCCTCAAAGTTTTAATGCACGCATGCTGGAATTCGTGAGATACCATTTGCCATCATGCATCTTCATTTTCTTCATATGCTATGTTATATGTATGCATGATTTACAAGACTCAGGGGGAGATCTCCATGATATAAATCATCAATGTGCATCTGCTATAAAAGAAAAATCCTCAAGGTATGCACATCTTCAGGGGGAGTCTCTCTGAATCTTGTTTTTAAATTCTTCAAATGAGTATTTACACTTCACATTTTTTATCCCTGTTGAAGACTTAACCTAATTTTCATCAAGCACCAAAAAGGGGGAGATTGTAAGCGCATCTAGTGCCCCTTAGTGAGTGTACAGAGGATCTATAAGTCATTGAGGAGTTTGAGATATTTGAAGAATATCGACCCCTAAAAATGTATATCTTCAGTTGAAGAAATTGGTCTGAAGTTGAAGAAATGAATCGCGAGGAATCTGCGATGAAATTGATATTCCTCATGAAGATACTGATATTGAGAAGACCGGTGGTTCCTGAAGAAAATCATTCTGAAGAAATTGAAGCGTGAAGATTTACGCTTTCTGTTTTACTTTCTTCGCATTTGAGTAATAGGAACACCGTACTGTTAAAGGGGGTCGAAGTTACACTTCGGTATGAATTTCCTCATGATGCTCAACCCAAGCCTAATCCTACCAAAAGCCTCAAGTGAGGAATATGAGTGACATGAGGACTCTCACAGTTGAGGGTCCCGACCGTTTCGACAACCACGCCAAGTCACTGGTCTTATCCACTCCAACGGTCATATTATTTAAGGGCATTAGTGTCAAATCATGTCGGGATGCTCCCAGGCTATAAATAGCCACCCCCACAACCACTAGCTGGTTGGCTGCTCCGTTAGAAACTGACACTTTTCATAAGAGCAACCCAAATTCCTCAGAGCCTTCGAGAGAAATTCATCAGTGAGGAAATACACCACCCACCGAAACCACAAACCAAACCTAGTGATTGAGCATCACTGAAGAAGTTGTTCTTGTGTGGGACTGAAGCCTTTTACCTTTGAGAACTGTGCATCCTCCAGATGGTTAGGCGTCAAGGTCTAGAGCAATCCAGCAGTCAATTGTGGATCGCCGGGTGACCAAGTTTGTGAGGGTTTGGAAGTCTGCCCTGAAGACTTACCACGAGTGTTGGGCAAGGACTGTGTGTCCTTAGCTCAAGGAGAATACGGTAGGGACTGTGTGTCCCGGGACTGGGTGTCCTTTGGTTTCAATACCAAGCCGCTCCAAACCAGATGTACAACTGTCACAGCAGTTGGAACTGGGTCATCAACGACTGTCTTCTCTGAGAATCGGGTTCTAATTCCTCAACTCTTTACTTTCTCTGTATTATGTGTTGATGACTTTCACTGTGACTGTTTGAAGAATTTGCTGAAGACTTTCTCTGAATTTCCTCAACCCCAAATTCTTCACAATAGTTAATCATCATCTGTATTCTGCGTGCCTGCTTACTGTGCAATCTGTTTTCACATTCTTCACTCTGAAATACTGCTGGTGTGAACGTTTGCACGTCTGATCCTTTACTGTTTTCGCTGTAAGTTAGTCATCAGTGAGGAATTTCCTCAGTGATGAAATTCTAAAAATCTCCTATTCACCCCCCTCTAGTCGATATAACGCACTTTCAATTTACACCTGGTGCCAAAATTAATGAACATTTTTAAGGGCATTACATTGAGAAAAAATTAATTTGTCTAAAAAAATGAAGGGTGGAAAATGCACAAAAAATTGATGTGGCTCGGACTCGATGCCAAGACCGCGTGGGTTGTGGCATTTAGGGCTGCGCTGGTAGTCGCTAGGGTAGATGGAAAGACTTTGACATGGCTAGGGAAGGAAGGTATACATAGTGAGACCGTGACTTGGTTTAGGGTTTAAGAACACATGTTTGCACTGAACTTTTGGAGGGTTGGAAACGTATGTTTGCACTGCCACATGATTTTGGTTAGAGTGGCACTTGGTTTAGGGTTTAAAGGGAACAAATGTGCATGTTAGTTCATTACTTGGTTTAGGAAAGAAATGATATATTTGGGCACGAGCATTTTTGAACACATATACTCCCGTGGGGAGACTTTTCACTCCAGGCTTTCTTCGATCATTCGCATGGCCTAATTAACCTGGTTATTAAATATGGGGTTGTGAGACGTTAGAAATTCGAGCGACGATTGGAGGAAAAATCGGAAGAGGACCAATTTTAACGACCAATAAGTTGTTGCCTTGGTCGCGATGACTCTCCTAGCGAGCCCAATACACCGGACCGGAGGGAGTAATAACTTAGATCACTTGACATAGATAGATAAGATGCAATACATCGTACATAGATAGACAAGTCCAGGATGGAGTAATAACTTAGATGCACGACATGGAAAAGCAACAAAATAAAAACGATAAAACTAAAACATAGCGATCTTCAACTTCAACACCACCTTGGCCGCGCCCCTTCAACACCATATTCAACTTCAGTACTCCTCCTCCTCCACCTCGTAAAGAATGAATTTTTGATGCTTTCATGCTACCTAGCATAGATGTCCTTTGTAACTCCTCTTATGTGACGTGAATGTTCAGATCCATTAGATTCAAAACAATAGTTTTCTATTGATGTGGAAACAATAATACTTCAAGCAAACTAGCAAGGTAATCATGAACTTCCAAAATAACAAGGCCAAAAGAAAGTCATCCCTACAAAATCATATAGCCTGGCTATGCTCTATCATCATTGCACAACGAATTTAAATCATGCACAACCCCGGTATTGGCCAAGTAATTGTTTTCACACCTTTACTTTCTCAAACTTTTTCAACTCTCACGCAATACATGAGCGCGAGCCATGGTTTCAGCACTATAAGTGGTGTGGAGTGTGGTGGAGGTTACAAGACAAACAAGGAGAAGATGGTCACATTAACTAGGCATATCAATGAGCTGTGGAGATGCTCATCAATAAATACCAATGTGAATGAGTAGGGATTGCCATACAATTGATGCACTAGAGCTAGGAGTATGTGAAAACTCTTAAAGAAAACTAGTGGGTGTGCATCCAACTTGCTTGCTCACGAAGACCTAAGGCAAATTTGAGGAAGCCTATCATTGGAATATACAAGCCAAGTTATATAATGAAAATTTCCCACTAGCTATATGGTGGTGAAAAAACGAGAGACTCTCAATCATGAAGATCATGGTGCTTAATATGCACAAGTGTGGAAAGGTGGTAGCATTGTCCCTTCTCTCTTTTTCTCTCATTTTTTTGGATGGGCTCTTTGGCCTCGTTTCTTTTTATTTTGGTGGGCATCTTTGGCCTATTTTATTTACTCACATGGGACAATGCTCCATCAATGATGATCATCACACTTACAACTCAAAACTTAGAGCAACGATGACTCTATAAGAAATTCCTTTGCTAGTGTACCGTGACAATGATCTAGCATGGCATAGACATTAATGGAAAGATCATGCTAGCTATCTTACGATCATGCAATGGCAATGTAGACGTGGTGGCACATGTCATGGTGGTAGTTGCATGGAAATATATCTCGGAATGACTTTGAAAAAGCCATAGTAGGTAGCTATGGTGGCTGTTTTGAGGGAGGCTAATGGTGGGTTTTGTGCACCGGAGAAAGTTGCACGGCACTAAAGAAGATAGTGATGGTGGAAGGTGAAAGTGCATCTAAACCATGGACTCAACATTAGTCATGAAGAACTCATATACTTATTGAAAAAGTTTTATTAGTAATCGAAACAAAGCATTCAATGCATACTCCTAGGGGAAGGGTTGGTAGGTATAAACCATCGCGCGATCCCGACCGCCACACAAAGGATGACAATCAATAGACTAATAATGCTCAGACTTCATCACAAAGCGGTTCACCATACGTGCATGCTACGGGAATCACTAACTTCAACACAAGTATTTCTAGATCTATAACACCTTACTAATATAACTTCAATATTACCATAACCACAAGTCAAAACTAGTTGAGATGAATCAAACTTCTCTAACTATTCAATGCACATGAAGTAGGAAGTTTTCGTATCCCTTAGGATAACTACCCCTTTTCAGAATACTTTCATAGCATAGATCAAATACCAAGCCACGCATCGCCATTCTCTAAAAGATATAAGTGAAGCACATAGAGCAAAATCAACTAGCTCAAAAGATATAAGTGAAGCACATGTGAGCTGAATTGTCTACCAAAGGATATAAGTGAAGCTCGACAAAATCACGGTGAGTGCATGTCTCTCTCTCTAGGTGTGCAGCAAGGATGATTGTGACACAACAAAAATAAAAGACTCCTACAATACAAGATGCTCCAAGCAAAACACATAACATGTGGTGAATAAAAAAAAAAGCCCCAAGTAACGTTACTGATGGATTGAAGACGAAAGAGGGAATGCCTTCCCGGGGCATCCCCAAGCTTACGCTTTTACGGAATCCTTGAATCAACTTGGGGTGCCTTGGGCATCCCCAAGCTTGAGCTCTTGCCACTCTTTATATTTTTGTCCATAAGAACTTCACCCAAAACTTGAAAACTTCACAACACAAAACTGAAACAGAAACTCGTGATAACATTAGTATAAGAAAGCAAACCACCACTTCCTTAGGTACTGTAGAAAACTTAAATTCTACTTATGTTAATGTTGGGTTACTGTATTATCAATCTTCCATGGCTAATACCCCCGATACTATCCATAGTTTCATCAAAATAAGCAACCAACACAACAAAAATAGAATCTGTTAACAGCAGACCAGTCTGTAGCAATCTGTATACTTCGTATACTTATGGTACTTCAAAATTTCTGAACAATTACTAAATTCTGAAGAATTTGCGTAGAAATCAGCAGAAAAAAGAATCAACTCAAAAGTTCTTACAGAAAAAAAATGAAAATTCTTTTCGTGAGCAGAAAGTTTCTGTCTTTTCCAGCATGACCAAACGATCATACCCAAGACTAATCATAACGGTTTTGCTTGGCACAAACGCAAAACGAAACAGAAAATACACAATCATAACAGAATTATGAAAGTGCAGAAAACACAAAACAGAAATAAAAAGGGTAGATTCATTGGATTGCCTCCCAACAAGCGCTATTGTTTAACGCCCTTAGCTAGGCAAAAGGTGATGGAATCACGTATAGTCATCTTTGGTGCTCAAACCATAAGTAGCCCTCATCATAGATTCATAAGGCAATCTTATTTTCTTTCTAGGAAAGTGCTCCATGCCCTTTTTTAGAGGAAATTGAAATCTAATATTCCCTTCCTTCATATCGATGATAGCACCAATAGTCCTTAGGAAAGGTCTACCAAGAATAATGGGACATGAAGGATTGCAATCTATGTGAAGTACCATGAAATCCATGGGTACATAGTTCTTATTTGCAACAATAAGAACATCATCGATCTTTCCCATGGGTTTCTTGACAGTAGAATCCGCAAGATGCAAATTAAGAGAACACTCTTCAATCTCATGAAAACCAAGAATATCACATAAAGACTTTGGAATCGCAGAAACACTAGCACCCAAATCACACAAAGCATTGCACTCATAGTTTTTGATCTTGATTTTGATAGTAGGTTCCCACTCATCATGAAGTTTTCTAGGTATAGAGACTTCTAGTTTGAGCTTCTCTTCAAGAGATTTCATCATAGCATCTACGATATGCACGGTAAAGGCTTTGCTTTGGCTATAAGCATGTGGAGAGTTTGCAATGGATTGCATCAAAGAAATGCATTCAAACAAGGAGCAACTATCATAATTGAATTCCTTGAAATCCAAAGTGGGAGTTTCGTTACTACCCAAAATTTTGATTTCTTCTACTCCACTCTCCACACCTTTATCATCAAGATAGGTGGGCTCCGAATCATTGGGGCGTTTTTCAACCAAAGTGGATTCATATCCAGCCCCTTCATCAATAGGTTTGACAGGCGAAAACAAAGATTCAAGAGGAGTCACACCAAGCATTTTAAGATCTTCGTGATTGGCATCACTAGAACGCACCCTTTTAAACTATTCATGCCTAGCGCGAATTTGGGCGGTTCTTTCTTTGCTCTCATTCATGGAGACACGCATAGCTTTCAAAGTTTCATCCATGTTGACCTTGGGAGGAGCACATCTAACTTTCAAAGCATCAATATCACAAGACATCCTATCAATGCTCTTAGCCAAATCGTCAATTTTGAGTAGTTTTTCCTCTATGGACGCATTGAAAATCTGTTGAGAGTTGATGAACTCTTTGATATTACTCTAAATCAGAGGGTAATTTGTTGTGATTTCCATAAGTGTTGTTGTAGGAATTGCCATAATTGTTAGAGGAGTTACTAGGAAAAGGCCTAGGAACATAGTTTCCTCTAAAAGCATTGTTGTTGCCAAAATTGTTCCTACCAACAAAATTAACGTCCAAACTAGCGTTGCTACTCTCAATCAAGGAAGATAGTGGCATGTCATTAGGATCTAAAGGAGCATTTCTACTAGCAACCAAATTCATCAACTCGTCCATCTTAGCCCTAAGCGAGTTAATTTCTTCTATAGCGTGTACCTTTTTGCTAGAAGGTGACCTTTCAGTGTGCCACTGAGAGTAGTTGGTCATGATATTGTCTAGGAGTTTTGTAGCATCTCCAAATGTGATTTCCATGAACGTTCCACCTGAGGCGGAGTCCAAGATATTGCGAGAAGCGAAATTCAAACCAGCGTCAAAGATTTGTATAATCATCCACAAACTCAAGCCATGAGCGGGACAATTTCTAATCATTAACTTCATCCTCTCCCAAGATTGTTCAACATGTTCATGACCAAGTTGCTTGAAATTCATGTTATAGTTATGTCAGGATATAATCTTAGCCAGCGGAAAATACTTGGATATGTAAGCATCTTTGCACTTATCCCAAGAATCGATACTATTTTTAGGCAAAGAAGGAAACCAAGTTTTTGCGCGATCTCGCAACGAGAAAGGAAAAAGCTTCAACTTAATTACGTCATTATCCACATCTCTTTTCTTTTGCATATCGCAAAGCTCAATGAAGGTATTGAGATGGGATGCGACATCTTCACTAGGAAGGCCAGAGAATTGCTCTTTCATAACAAGATGCAGCAAAGCTGCGTTGATTTCATACGCTTCCGCACTAGTGGCGGGAGCAATCGGAGTACTAATAAAATCATTATTATTGGTACTCGAGAAGTCGCAAAGTTTGGTGTTTTCAGCCATTATGACTTCAACAAACAAACAAGCACACAAGCAAGCAAGAAAACCGGCAAAGGAAAATGACAAAAAGGCAAAAGGCAAAAGAAAACGGCAAAGGAGAAAGGAAAATGAAAACGGCAAATGTGAAGTGGGGGAGAGGAAAACGAGAGGTAACTGGCAAAAAAGTAAATGCAAGAGATGAGTTTGTGAGACCTACTTGGATAGATCTCTCCTTTCCCGGCGATGGCGCCAGAGATACTTCTGCTACTGCAACAAAAGACCTTTCAACGGTGCCATAAACAAGCGTGCTGATGGGAGACTATTCTTATCTTGATACTCCTCAGCAACGGCACGAGGAATCCTTCTGCTGCGGCTATGCCTTTAGGGACTTCCTTGGCAAATATGCAAAGGATTCCCCCGTGGCCTTGGAGCCTTGCGTTGGTGTTCCCTCGAAGTGGAAAGGGTGATGTAGCACAGCGGCGATAAGTATTTCCCTCAGTTTTGAGAACCAAGGTATCGATCTAGTGAATGATTATCACAAGTACCTGCACAAACACAAAGAGCTTGCACCCAACGCTATGAAGGGGTTGTCAATCCCTTATAGATTGTTTGCCAAGTGAGAACTGAAAGCAACAAAGTAACAAAGCAAAGTAAAAGCGAAAGTGGAAACGGTAAGTGTGAATAGACCCGGGGGCCGTAGTGTTCACTAGTGGCTTCTCTCATGAAAGCAAGTAGACGGTGGGTGAACGAATTACTGTCGAGCAATAGATAGAACCGCGCAAAGTCGTGACGTTATCTATGGCAATGATTATATCTATAGGCATCACGTCCAAAACAAGTAGACCGATACTTTCTGCATCTACTACTATTACTCCACATGTCAACCGATATCCAGCATGCATCTAGTGTATTAAGTTCATGAGAAATGAGTAACGCCTTAAGCAAGATGACATGATGTAGGTGGACAATCTCATATCTATGATAAAAGCCCATCTTGTTACCCTTGATGGAAACAACACGATGCGTGCCTTGCTGTCCCTTCTGTCACTGGGAAAGGTCACCACACGGTATGAACCCAAAACCAAGCACTTCTCCCATTGCAAGAATCATAGATCTAGTTGGCGAAACAAAACCCAAGACTCGCAGAGACTTACAAGGATATCAAATCATGCATATATGAAATCAGCAAAGACTCAAATATATATCATAGATAATCTGATCACAAATCCACAATTCATCGGATCTCGACAAACACACTGCCAAAGAGGATTACATCGGATAGATCTCCATAAAGATCATGGAGAACTTTGTATTGAAGATCCAAGAGAGAGAAGAAGCCATCTAGCTACTAACTACTTACCCGTAGGTTTGAAGTGAACTACTCACGAGTCATTGGAGGGGCAATGATGTTGATGAAGAAGCCCTCCAACTCCAAAGTCCCCTCCGGCAGGGCACCGGGAAGGGTCTCCAGATGAGATCTCGTGGAAACGGAAGCTTACAGCGGCGGAAAAGTGTTTTCGTGGATGCCCTAATTTTTTCTGGATTTTTAGGGAATTTGTAGGCCAAAGAGCTAGGGCAGGGGGAGCGCCAGGGGGGGCCACAAGCTTGGTTGCCGCAGCCTCCCCCTGGCTGCGGCAACAAGGCTTGTGGGCCTCCTGTGGGCCCACTTGCTTGGCCCTCAAGCCTCCTGATCTTCTTCCGTTCTAGAAAAATTTATTTCGGGGATTTTATTCCGTTTGGACTCCGTTCCAAAATCAGATCTGAAAAGAGTCAAAAACACAGAAAAATCAGGAACTCGCGCTTGGCAGTGAATTAATAAGTTAGTCCCAAAAAAGATATAAAAGGTAAACAAAACATCCCAAGATGACAAGATAACAACGTGAAACCATCAAAAATTATAGATACGTTTGAGACGTATCAGTAATCGCACTCGGTGTAATGTTGAAGTTGCATGGAAATGCATGAATTAGGATCCCATGAATTATGGAGGAATTTGTAGGCTTGAAATTGTATGAGAAATTCACCTTGTTTAAAAGATAGGTACCCTGAAAAGATTGGTCAAAGTTGTTTCAATGTTGAAAAATGGGAGAAGAAATGACCAACATTTAAATATGTTGAAAAATGGGAGAAGAAATGAGAAATTCAGAAACTTTGATCAATGGAATGCAGCTCTCTGCTCTGTCTTCTTGTAAAAAAAAGGTTTCTCTGTGGGCCAAATTCAAAGCACAGAGCCAAGTGCCGGCTAGGGTAATCGGCCAACTACATCCAATTAGGCCCATTCGGGGGTGGGCAAATAATATATCTTTCGTGTTTTTCTGTTTTCAGTTCTGATTTAGTTTAGACAGTAAAACCCTTTATTTAATGCTGAAACTTTGTGTGGAAGCTAATTAAATTATTCCAGAGCCAAACAATTAAGTTTAGAATTTTTTTGGAGGTGTTAACTCCAATTCAAATACATGGTGATTTAAATCAAAGACCAAAATGTCATGGAAAATTTCATAGTACAGGTTTACACCTGGTGCCAAAATTAATGAACATTTTTAAGGGCATTACATTGAGAAAAAATTAATTTGTCTAAAAAAATGAAGGGTGGAAAATGCACAAAAAATTGATGTGGCTCGGACTTGAAGCCAAGACCGCGTGGGTTGTGGCATTTAGGGCTGCGCTGGTAGTCGCTAGGGTAGATGGAAAGACTTTGACATGGCTAGGGAAGGAAGGTATACATAGTGAGACCGTGACTTGGTTTAGGGTTTAAGAACACATGTTTGCACTGAACTTTTGGAGGGTTGGAAACGTATGTTTGCACTACCACATGATTCTGGTTAGAGTGGCACTTGGTTTAGGGTCTAAAGGGAATAAATGTGCATGTTAGTTCATTACTTGGTTTAGGGAAGAAATGATATATTTGGGCACGGGCATTTTTGAACACATATACTCCCGTGGGGAGACTTTTCACTCCAAGGCTTCTTCGATCATTCGCATGGCCTAATTATCCCGGGTATTAAATATGGGGTTGTTAGACGTTAGAAATTCTAGCAACGATTGGAGGAAAAATTGGAAGAGGACCAATTTTAATGACCAATAAGTTGTTGCATTGGTCGCGATGACTCTCCTAGCGAGCCCAATACACCGGACCGGAGGGAGTAATAACTTAGATCACTTGACATAGATAGATAAGATGCAATACACCGTACATAGATAGATAAGTCCAGGAGGGATTAATAACTTAGATGCACGACATGGAAAAGCAACAA
This sequence comes from Hordeum vulgare subsp. vulgare, assembly GCF_904849725.1. NCBI lineage: Eukaryota > Viridiplantae > Streptophyta > Magnoliopsida > Poales > Poaceae > Hordeum > Hordeum vulgare. Next base: position 648,734,055 of record NC_058519.1, on the reverse strand, counting down.
AATAAAAACGATAAAACTAAAACATAGCGATCTTCAACTTCAACACCGCCTTGGCCGCGCCCCTTCAACACCATATTCAACTTCAGTACTCCTCCTCCTCCACCTCGTAGGGAAGGGAGTGCATCTGGTTTTCGGTGGGGAAGATGTACTCGTAGTTGGTGAAGATGTTGTACACCATGAATAATATGGACTCGCAGCCGCACCAATACACTCGCCCGAGGAGCTCGTGTGTGTCAAAGTGGTTGGCGAAGGTGACCGTCAGCAGTAGGAGGGTGACGGTGTGGTCACGAACCTCGTTGAGGATGAACATTCTAGGCGAGCCTATGGGAGGTGGGCATAGCCTTCTCTGAGGAAGGCGCGAGTGAGCTCGACGGGCCCCCTCCACTCGAAAGTCGCCCACACACATAGCTCGTTCTCCACGAGCACGTCCGGTGGGTAGAGCAGCTTGATGTCTACTACGCAACCTTTTCCTTGTAGATGTTGTTGGGCCTCCAAGTGCAGAGGTTTGTAGGACAGTAGAAATTTTCCCTCAAGTGGGTGACCTAAGGTTTATCAATCCGTGGGAGGCGTAGGATGAAGATGGTCTCTCTCAAGCAACCCTGCAACCAAATAACAAAGAGTCTCTTGTCTCCCCAACAAACCCAATAAAACGGTAAATTGTATATGTGCACTAGTTCGGCGAAGAGATGGTGATACAAGTGCAATATGGATAGTAGATATAGGTTTTTGTAATCTGAAATTAAAAAAAACAGCAAGGTAATTAATAATAAAAGTGAGCACGAACGGTATTGCAATGCGTGGAAACAAGGCCTAGGGTTCATACTTTCACTAGTGAAGTTCTCTCAACAATGATAACATAATTGGATCATATAACTAGCCTTCAACATGCAACAAAGAGTCACTCCAAAGTTACTAATAGCGGAGAACAAACGAAGAGATTATTGTCGGGTACGAAACCACCACAAAGTTATTCTTTCTGATCAATCTATCCTAGAGTTCGTATTAGAATAACACCTTAAGACACTCATCAACCAAGACCCTAATGTCACCTAGATACTCCATTGTCACCTCAAGTATCCGTGGGCATGATTATACGATATGCATCACACAATCTCAGAATCATCTATTCAACCAACACATAGAACTTCAAAGAGTGCCCCAAAGTTTCTACCGGAGATTCAAAACGTGTGCCAACCCATATGCATAGGTTCCCAATGTCACGAAACCCGCAAGTTGATCACCAAAACATACATCAAGTACTCACATGAATATCCCATTGTCACCACAGATAGACACGTGCAAGACATACATCAAGTGTTCTTAAAGACTCAATCTAATAAGATAACTTCAAAGGGGAAACTCAACTCATCACAAGAAGGGATAGGGGGAAGAACATAGTAGTATCCAACTATAGTAGCAAAGCCCGCGGTACAACGAGATCATGACATCTCAAGAACACGAGAGAGAGAGATCAAACACATATCTACTGGTACATACCCTCAGCCCCGAGGGAGAACTATTCCCTCCTTGTCATGGAGATGGCTGGGATGATGAAGATGGCCACTGAAGATGGATTCCCCCTCCGGCAGGGTGCCGGAACAGGCTCCCAATTGGTTTTTGGTGGCTATAGTGGCTTGCGGCGGCGGAACTCCCGATCTAGGTTTATTTCTGGAGGTTTATGTATTTATAAGACCAGATGGCATCGAGAACAAGTCAGGGGGCCACAAGGGAGTCACGAGCTCCCCAGGCGCGCCCAGGGGGAGTGGGCTCGTGGCTTCCTCGGGAATCCTCTCTGGTATCTTTTTCTTTTGGTATTTTTGATATTTTCCATAAAAAATCACGGCGAAAGTTTTATTCCGTTTGGACTCCGTTTGATATTCCTATCTGAAAAAGGTCAAAAACAAGGAAAAAACAGAAAGTGGCACTGGGCTCTAGGTCAATAGGTTAGTCCCAAAAATAATATAAAATAGCATATTTATGCATATAAAACATCCAAATTTGATAATATAATAGCATGGAACGATCAAAAATTATAGATACGTTGGAGACGTATCAAGCATCCCCAAGCTTAATTCATGCTCGTCCTCGAGTAGGTAAATGATAAAAACAGAATTTTTGATGTGGAATGCTACCTAACATATATTGTGGCATGAATATTCAGATCCATATGATTCAAGACAAAAAGTTTAATATTGACATAAGAACAATAATACTTCAAGCATACTAACAAAGCAATCATGTGTTCTCGAAATAACATGGCCAAAGAAAGTTATCCCTACAATATCATATAGTTTGGCTATGCTCCATCTTCCCCACACAACGTATTTAAATCATGCACAACCCCGGTATTAGTCAAGCAATTGTTTTCACACTTTTACTTTCTCAAACGTTTTCAACTCTCACGCAATACATGAGCGTGAGCCATGGACATAGCTCTATAGGTGGAATAGAATATGGTGGTGGTTGTGAGGCAAAAAGGAGGAGATGGTCACATCAACTAGGTGTATCAACGGGCTATGGAGATGCCCATCAACAGATATCAATGTGAGTGAGTAGGGATTGCCATGCAAGAGATGCACAAGAGCTATAAGTTTATGAAAGCTCAAAAATAAACTAAGTGGGTGTGCATCCAATTCGCTTGCTCACGAAGACCTAGGGAAATTGAGAATGCCCATCATTCGAATATACAAGCCAAGGTCTATAACGAAAATTCCCACTAGTATATGAAAGTGACAATATATGAGACTCTCTATCATGAAGATCATGGTGCTACTTTGAAGCACAAGTGTGGTAAAGGATAATAGCACTGTCCCTTCTCTCTTTTTCTCTTTTTTTTGTTTGGGCTCTTTGGCCTCTTTTTTTCATTTTTTTCATTCATTTTTTTGGTGGGCTCTTTGGCCTCTTTTATTTTATTTTTATTTTAAGTACGGAGTCACATCCCAACTTGTGAGGGAATCATAGCTTCCTTCCTTTCCTCACGTGGGACAATGCTCTAATAATGATGATTGTCACACTTTTATTTACATACAACTCGATGCTTAGAACAAAAGATATGACTCTATATGAATGCCTCAAGCAGTGTACCGGGATGTGCAATGACTCTTGAGTGACATGTATGAAAGATATGAACGGCGGCTTTGCCACAAATACGATGTCAACTACATGATCATGCAAAGCAATATGACAATGATGATGCGTGTCATAATAAACGGAACGGTGGAAGTTGCATGGCGATTGATGTCTACTACGCAACCTTCTCCTTGTAGACGTTGTTGGGCCTCCAAGTGCTGAGGGTTGTAGGACAGTAGCTATTTTCCCTCAAGTGGGTGACCTAAGGTTTATCAATCTGCAGGAGGCGTAGGATGAAGATGGTATCTCTCAAGCAACCCTGCAACCAAATAACAAAGAGTCTCTTGTGTCCCCAACACACCCAATACAATGGTAAGTTGTATAGGTGCACTAGTTCGGCGAAGAGATGGTGAAACAAGTGCAATATGGATGGTGGATATAGGTTTTTGTAATCTGAAATTACAAAAACAGCAAGGTAACAAATGGTAAAAGTGAGCACGAACAGTATTGCAATGCGTGGAAACAAGGCCTAGGGTTCAGACTTTCACTAGTGAAGTTATCTCAACAAAGATAACCTAATTGGATCATATAACTAGCCCTCAACATGCAACAAAGAGTCACTCCAAAGTCACTAATAGCGGAGAACAAACGAAGAGATTATTGTCGGGTACGAAACCATCCTAAAGTTATTCTTTCTAATCGATCTATTCAAGAGTTCGTACTAGAATAACACCTTAAGATACATATCAACCAAGACCCTAATGTCACCTAGATACTCCATTGTCACCTCAAGTATCTGTGGGCATGATTATACGATATGCATCACACAATCTCAGAATCATCTATTCAACCAACACATAGAACTTTAAAGAGTGCCCCAAAGTTTCAACCAGAGAGTCAAAACGTGTGCCAACCCCTATGCATAGGTTCCCAATGTCACGAACCCGCAAGTTGATCACCAAAACATACATCGAGTACTCACATGAATCCACGTGTGCCAACCCATATGCATAGGTTCCCAATTGTCACAAACCCGCAAGTTGATCACAACAGATAGACACGTGCAAGACATACGTCAAGTGTTCTCAAATACTCAATCCGATAAGATAACTTCAAAGGGGAAACTCAATTCATTACAAGGAGGGAGAGGGGGAAGAACATCATAAGATCCAACTATAGTAGCAAAGCCCACGGTACATCGAAATCAAGACATCTCAAGAACACGAGAGAGAGAGACCAAACACATAGCTACTGGTACATACCCTCAGCCCCGAGGGTGGACTACTCCCTCCTCGTCATGGAGATCGCCGGGATGATGAAGATGGCCATCGGAGATGGTTTCCCTCTCCGGCAGGGTGCCGGAACGGGCTCCAGATTGGTTTTTGGTGGCGACAGAGGCTTGCGCCGGCGGAACTCCTGATCTAGGTTTCTTTCTGGAGGTTTCCGTAATTATAGGAATTTATGGCGGTGCAGTTGCGCCAGTTGGGCCCACGAGGGGGTCACAAGCCTGCACGGTACGACCTGGGGGGTAGGCCGCACCCCATGGGCTTGTGAATCCCTCGTGGCTCTAATGGCCTTCTTCCAAAGCTGCGGGGGTCTCTTTTGGTCCAAAAAAATCATCATAAAGTTTCATTCCATTTCGACTCCGTGTGAAAAAGGGTCAAAAACACGGGAAAAACAGAAACTGGCACTTGGCACTGAGTTAATAGGTTAGTCCAAAAAAGATATAAAATAGCATATTCATGCATATAAAACATCCAAAGTAGACAATATAATAGCATGGAACCATCAAAAATTATAGAGACATTGGAGACGTATCAAGCATCCCCAAGCTTAACTCCTGCTCGTCCTCGAGTAGGGAAGTGATAAAGACCGAATTTTTGATGTGGAATGCGACCTAACATATATTGTGGCATGAATATTCAGATCCATAAGATTCGAAACAATTGTTTGCTATTAACATGAAAACAATAATACTTCAAGCAAACTAGCAAGGTAATCATGAACTTTCAAAATAACAAGGCCGAAGAAAGTTATCCCTACAAAGTCATATAGTCTGGCTATGCTCCATCATCCTCACACAACTAATGTAAATCATGCACAACCCCGGAATTGGCCAAGTAATTGTTTTCGCACTCTTACTTTCTCAAACTTTTTATAACTATCACGCAATACATGAGCGCGAGCCATGGATATAGCACTATACGTGGAATAGAGTGTGGTGGTGGTTGTGAGATAAAAAGGAGGAGATGGTGACACTGACTCGGTGTATCAATAGGCTATGGAGATGCCCATTAATATATATCAATGTGAATGAGTAGGGATTCCCATACAAGAGATGCACTAGAGCTATAAGTATGTGAAAGATCAAGAGGAAAACTAGTGGATGTGCATCCAACTTGCTTGCTCATGAAGACCAAGGGCAATTTTGAGGAAGCCCATCATTGGAATATACAAGTCAAGTTATATAATGAAGATTCCCACTAGTGTATATGGTGGTGACAAAACGAGAGGCTCTCAATCATGAAGAACACGGTGCTTATTATGAAGCACAAGTGTGGAAAAAGATAGTAGCATTGTCCCTTCTCTCTTTTTCTCTCTTTTTTTCATTTGGGCTCTGAGGCCTCTTTTTTCTTTTCTTTTCTTTTCTCTTTTCTTTTTGTTTTTGGGCTCTTTGGCCTCTTTTTTTTTAATTCCTCACATGGGAAAATGCTCTAATGATGACCATCACACTTTTATTTACTCACAACTCAAAGATCACAATGATGATGACTCCATAGGAAATGCCTCGCGCAATGATCTAGCGTAGCAATGACATAAAAAAACGGACAAGCCATGAAAACGTCATGCTAGCTATCTTACGATCATGCAAAGCAATATGAAAATGATGGCACAAGTCATGAGACGAAACGGTGAAGGTTGCATGGCAATATATCTCGGAATGGCTATGAAAATGCCATAATAGGTAGGTATGGTGGCTGTTTTGAGGGAGGCATATGGTGGTTTTGTGCACCGGCGAGAGTTGCGCAGTACTAGAGAAGCTAGCAATGGTGGAAGGGTGAAAGTGCGTATAATCCATGGACTCAACATTAGTCATGAAGAACTCACATACTTATTGTAAAAGTTTTTATTAGTAATCGAAACAAAGTGCTAAACGCATACTCCGAGGGGAAGGGTTGGTAGGTGTAAACCATCGCGCGATCCCGACCTCAACACAAAGGATGACAATCAATAGATCAATTATGCTCCGACTTCCTAACATAGCGATTCACCATACGTGCATGCTACGGGAATCACCAACTTCAACACAAGTATTTCTAGATTCACAACACCCTACTAACGTAACTCTTAATATTACCGAATCCACGTCTCAACACTAATTGAGAGGAATCAAAACTTCTCTTTCTATTCAATGCATATGAAGATGGAGGTTTTTGTATCCTCTTTGGGTACCTATCACATTTGGTACTACTTTCATAGCATAAGCCAACTACCAAATCACGCACCGCCGTGCTCTAAAGATATAAGTGAAGCACAAGAGCAAAAGTATCTAGCTCCAAAGATATAAGTGAAGCACTTTGAGCATTCTAGCAAAATCATGATGAGTGCATGTCTCTTTCTCTCAAAAAGGTGTGCAGCAAGGATGATTTTGACCAAACAAAAAGAAAAGACTCCTAAGATATAAGACGCTCCAAGCATAACACATATCATGTGGTGAATAAAAATATAGCTCCAAGTAATGTTACCGATGGATTGAAGACGAAAGAGGGGATGCCTTCCCGGGGCATCCCCAAGCTTAGGCTTTTTGGTGTCCTTGAATTTGGCTTGGGATGCCTTGGGAATCCCCAAGCATGAGCTATTTCCACTCCTTATCTCATCATCCATGAGAACATCACCCAAAACTTGAAAACTTCACAACACAAAACTTAAACAGAAACTCGTGATAACATTAGCACAAGCAAACAAACTACCACTTCTTTTGGTACTGTAGCAAACTTGAATTCTACCTATATTGATGTGGGGCTACTGTACTCTCACTTTTCTATGGCTAGTACCACCCCATACTAACCATAGTTTCATCAAAACAAGCAACCAACTCAAGAAAAACAGAATCTATCAAAAACAGACCAGTCTGTAGCAATCTGTATACATCGTATACTTCTGGTACCTCAAAAAATCTGAAACATTACGAAGGCCTGGGGAAAAAGCATATCTACCAGAATAAAAAAGAATCAACTAAAAATCTCTTTCTGAATAAAAATGAAAAATCATCTCGTGAGAGAAAAGTTTCTGTCTTTTTCCAGCGGGATAAAACAACCATTACCGAGACTAGTCATAAAGGTTTTGCTTGGCTCAAACACAAAAAGAAACACAAAAAACACAATCACAACAGAATTATTAAAGTGTGCACAAAGCAAAACATAAAGCAAAAAGCAAATATAAATTCATTGGGTTGCCTCCCAACAAGCGCTATCGTTTAACGCCCTTAGCTAGGCATTGATTTCAATGATGCTCACATAAAAGGTAAGGATTGAAACACAACGAGAGCATCATGGTGCATATGGCTAGCACTTTTAAGTCTAACCCACTTCCTATGAATAGGGATTTTGTGATCAAACAATTTATTGGGCAAGAATCAACTAGCATAGGAAGGCAAAACAAGCATAGTTTCAAAAATTTCAACACATGGAGAGGAAGCTTGATACTATTGCAATAAGTAGAAGCATATGATCCTCTCTCATAGTAATTTTCAGTAGCATCATGAATGAATTAAACAATATAACCAGGACCTAAAGCATTCTTTTCATGATCTACAAGCATAGAAATTTTATTACTCTCCACATAAGGAAATCTATTCTCAAGAATAGTAGTGGGAGTATCGTAAAAGACTTGAGCACTACAAATTGTGTCCACAATGAAAAAGCAAGGTTTAGCAAAGGGGTTTCCGAAAGTATGAAAAGTTTTATCATCCCTCTTCTTCAAAGCATATGTATTCTCACAATAATCATCATAGATAGGGGGCATGCTTTCATCAAAATGATTTTGATCATTCAAAGTGGAAGAACTAAAAAGTTCATCTTCATCAAATATAGCATCCCCAAGCTTGTGGCTTTGCATATCATTAGCATCATGGGTATTCAAGGAATTCATGCTAAGAAAATTGCAATCATGCTCATCATTCACATATTCTATGCCAAGCATTCTATGTAATTCTTCTTTCAGCACTTGAGCACACTTTTCCTTCCCATCATGCTCACGAAATACATTGAGAAGATGGAGCATATGAGGCATGCATCCTCAATTCCATTTTTTTGTAGTTTTTTAGCCGAAGAACAAGAAACAAAAAGATTCGATTGCAAGATCTAAAGATATACCTTCAAGCGCTAACCTCCACGGCAACGGCGCGAGAAAAATGCTTCGTTGACGGAATGTTAGTGCCGCTTACCTAGCCTCCCCAGCAATGGCGCCATAAAAATACTTGATGTCTACTACGCAACCTACTCCTTGTAGACGTTGTTGGACCTCCAAGTGCAGAGGGTTGTAGGACAGTAGCAATTTTCCCTCAAGTGGGTGACCTAAGGTTTATCAATCCGCGGGAGGCATAGGATGAAGATGGCCTCTCTCAAGCAACCCTGCAACCAAATAACAAAGAGTCGCTTGTGTCCCCAACACACCCAATACAATGGTAAGTTGTATAGGTGCACTAGTTCGGCGAAGAGATGGTGAAACAAGTGCAATATGGATGGTAGATATAGGTTTTTGTAATCTGAAATTACAAAAACAACAAGGTAACAAATGGTAAAAGTGAGCACCAACAGTATTGCAACGCGTGGAAACAAAGCCAAGGGTTCATACTTTCACTAGTGAAGTTATCTCAACCAAGATAACATAATTGGATCATATAACTAGCCCACAACATGAAACAAAGAGTCACTCCAAAGTCACTAATAGTGGAGAACAAATGAAGAGATTATTGTCGGGTACGAAACCACCATAAAGTTATTCTTTCTGATCGATCTATTCAAGAGTTCGTACTAGAATAACATCTTAAGATACATATAAACCAAGACCCAAATGTCACCTAGATACTCCATTGTCACCTCAAGTATCTGTGGGCATGATTATATGATATGCATCACACAATCTCAGAATCATCTATTCAACCAACACAAAGAACTTCAAAGAGTGCCCCAAAGTTTCTACCGGAGAGTCAAAACGTGTGCCAACCCCTATGCATAGGTTCCCAATGTCACGAACCCGCAAGTTGATCACCAAAACATACATCGAGTACTCACATGAATCCACGTGTGCCAACCAATATGCATAGGTTCCCAATTGTCACAAACCCGCAAGTTGATCACATCAGATAGACACGTGCAAGACATACATCAAGTGTTCTCAAAGACTCAATCCTATAAGATAACTTCAAAGGGGAAACTCAATTCATTACAAGAAGGGAGAGGGGGGAGAACATCATAAGATCCAACTATAATAGAAAAGCCCACGGTACATCAAGATCAAGACATCTCAAGAACACGAGAGAGAGAGAGATCGAACACATAGCTACTGGTACATACCCTCAGCCCCGAGGGTGGACTACTCCCTTCTCGTCATGGAGATCTCCGGGATGATGAAGATGGCCACCGGAGATGGATTCCCCCTCCGGCAGGGTGCCGGAACGGGCGCTAGATTGGTTTTTGGTGGCTACAGAGGCTTGCGGCGGTGGAACTCCCGATCTAGGTTTCTTTCTAGAAGTTTCCGTATTTATAGGAATTTAAGGCGGTGGAATTGCGTCAGCTGGGCCCACGAGGGGGTCACAAGCCTGCACGGTATGACCTGGGGGGTAGGCCGCGCCCCATGGGCTTGTGACTCCCTCGTGGCTCTTCTGGCCTTCTTCCAAAGCTTCGGGGGTCTCTTTTGGTCCAACAAAGATCATCATAAAGTTTCATTCCATTTGGACTCCGTCTGAAAAAGGGTCAAAAACACGGAAAAAACAGAAACTGGCACTTGGCACTGAGTTAATAGGTTAGTCCCAAAAAAGATTTGAAATAGCATATTCATGCATATAAAATATCCAAAGAAGATAATATAATAGCATGGAACCATCAAAAATTATAGATACGTTGGAGACGTATCATCGATATATCTCGGAATGGCTATGGAAATGCCATGATGGCTAGGTATGGTGGCTGTTTTGAGGAAGGTATATGGTGGGTTTATGCACCTACAAAAATTGCGCAGCACTAGAGAGGCTAGCAATGGTGGAAGGGTGAGAGTGCGTATCTACCATGGACTCACATTAGTCAGAGAGAACTCACATACTTGATGCAAAAGTTTTATTAGTAATCAAAACAAAGTGCTAGACGCATGCTCGTAGGGAATGGGTTGGTAGGAGTTAACCATCGCGCGATCCCGACCGCCACACAATGGATGACAATCAATATAAACATCATGCTCCGACTTCCTAGCATAGCGCTTCACCATACGTGCATGCTACGGGAATCACAAACTCTAACACAAGCATTTCTACCAATCCATAATTACTCACTAGCATGACTCTAATAACACCATCTTTATATCTCAAAACTATATGCAAAGAATCAAACTTCTCATAGTATTCCATGCACCCTATATGAAAGTTTTTATTATATCCCTCTTGGATGCCCATCATATTAGGACTAGATTCGTAACCTAAGAAAATTACCATGTTGTTTAAGACTCTCAAAATAATATAAATGAATCATGAGAGTTCAACTATTTCTATAAAATAAAACCATTTCAATGCTCTACAAAGATATAAGTGAAGCACTAGAGCAAAAGACAAACTACTCCACAAGATATAAGTGAAGCTCAATGTGTAGTTGAATAATTATTTGGCTATGTGACGACTCTCCCATCTAAGAATTTCAGATCCTAAGTACCTTATTCAAACAAAATAAAATAAAATAAAAACTTCAAGTATAGCACGAAACATGTGAAGAAGCAAAAACATAGGTTCAACCGATACTAACCAGTAATTGTTGTAGAAGAAAGGTGGGATGCCAACCGGGGCATCCCCAAGCATAGACGCTTGAGAGTTCTTGAAATATGGATTAGGGATGACTTGGGCATCCCCAAGCTTGAGCTTTTTGTGTCTCCTTAATTCCTCTCATATGACGGTTTCCGAAATCTTAAAAACTTCATCCACACAAAACTAAATCAAGAACTCGTGAGATAGGTTAGTATAAATCAATGCAAAACTTTATCATCCTCTACTGTATAAAATCACTAAAATCATTATTTGACATTGCATACTAAATGCCTCTGCATATTTAAAACTCCCATCCTCAAATGGAATCATTAAACAAGCAAACATATGTGAACAATGCAAACATAACAGCAATCTGCCTAAACAGAACCGTCTGAAGAATGCAGCAAGATCCATACTTAATTAACTCCAAAAAATCTGAAAACATGCCACGCTGTAGAGAATTTATAAGAGCACACTGTGTCCAAATTTCAAGTTATTCTGACATACAGAAAATTCTAGGGAATTTTTGCACTACAAGCAAACTTTCTGTTTTGGAACAGCAACTACTAAACTTGCAAATTAAGCATGGTAAAGGCTATCCTTGACATTTTTATTGAACTAAATGATGCAAAACATTAATATAAATAACAGAAAGCAAGTACTAATAAAAGAAAATGACGCTCCAACCAGAACACATATCATGTGGTGAATAAAAGTATAGCCCCAAGTAAAGTTACCGATGGATTGAAGACGAAAGAGGGGATGCCTTCCCGGGGCATCCCCAAGCTTAGGCTTTTTGGTATCCTTGAATATGGCTTGGGATGCTTTCGGCATTCCCAAACTTAGGCTCTTGCCACTCCTTGTTCCTTTTTACATCCGAACTTTAACCAAAACTTGAACACTTCACAACACAAAACTTAACGGAACTTCGTGAGATGGGTTAGTATAATCAAGACAAATCATTCATTTTGGTACTGAAAAGACAAGATTCATAAATTTTCCCACAGAATTCCTACTATATCTTATCATTTCCACAATTTATATTACTCAATATAATCTATGGAAACACCAAAACAAGCAAACTATGCATTGTGTTGGAAATATGCCCTAGAGGCAATAATAAATTAGTAATTATTATATTTTTTGTTCATGATAATCATTTATTATCCATGCTATAATTGTATTGATTGGAAACACAATACTTGTGTGGATACATAGACAAAATACTGTCCCTAGTAAGCCTCTAGTTTACTAGCTCGTTGATCAAAGATAGTCAAGGTTTCCTGGCCATAGGCAAGTGTTGTTACTTGATAACGGGATCACATCATTAGGAGAATCATGTGATGAACTAGACGCAAACTAATGAACGTAGCATGTTGATCGTGTCATTTTGTTTCTACTGTTTTTCTGCGTGTCAAGTATTTATTCCTATGACCATGAGATCCTATAACTCACTAACACCGGAGGAATGCTTTGTGTGTACCAAACGTCATAACGTAACTGGGTGACTATAAATATGCTCTACAGGTATCTCCGAAGCTTTCCGTCGAGTTAGTATGGATCAAGAGTGGGATTTGTCACTCCGTGTGACGGAGAGGTATGTTGGGGCCCACTCGGTAATACAACATCACACACAAGCCTTGCAAGCAATGTGACTTAGTGTAAGTCACGGTCTTGTATTACGGAACGAGTAAAGAGACTTGCCGGTAAACGAGATTGAAATAGGTATGCGGATACCGACGATCGAATCTCGGGCAAGTAACATACCGAAGGACAAAGGGAATGACATACGGCATGATATGAATCCTTGACACTAAGGTTCAACCGATAATATCTTCGGAGAATATGTAGGATCCAATATGGTCATCTAGGTCCCGCTATTGGTTATTGACCAAGGAGTCCCTCGGGTCATGTCTACATAGTTCTCGAACCCGTAGGGTCTGCACACATAAGGTTCACGTTGTTTTATGCGTATTTGAGTTATATGGTTGGTTACCGAATGTTGTTCGGAGTCCCGGATGAGATCACGGACGTCACGAGGGTTTCCGGAATGGTCCGGAGACGAAGATTGATATATAGGATGACCTCATTTGATTACCGGAAAGTTTTCGGCATTACCGAGAATGTACCGGGAGTGACGAATGGGTTCCAGATGTTCACCGGGGGGCAGCCCACCCGGGGGAAGCCCATGGGCCTTAGGGGTGCCACACCAGCCCTTAGTGGGCTGGTGGGACAGCCCAAGAGCCCCCTATGCGCAGGAGAAACAAAAATCAAAGAAAAAAAGGGGAAGTGGGAAGGAAGGGAAGGACTCCACCTTCCAATCCTAGTTGGACTAGTATTGGAGGTGGACTCCTCCACCCTTGATTCGGCCGACCCCTTGGGGATCTCTTGAGCCTCAAGGCAGGTCCCTCCCCCTCCCTCCTATATATACTGAGGTATTAGGGCTGATTTGAGACAACTTTGCCACGGCAGCCCGACCACATATCTCCACGGTTTTTCCTCTAGATCGCGTTTCTGTGGAGCTCGGGCGGAGCCATGCTGAGAAAAGATCACCACCAACCTCCGGAACGCCGTCACGCTGCCGGAGAACTCATCTACCTCTCCGTCTCTCTTGTTGGATCAAGATGGCCGAGATCATCGTCGAGCTGTACGTGTGCTGAACGCGGAGGTGCCGTTCGTTCGGCACTATATCGGAGCGGATCGTGGGACGGATCGCAGGACGGTTCACGGGGCGGATCGAGGGACGTGAGGATGTTCCACTACATCAAACGCGTTTATTAACGCTTCCTACTGTGCGATCTACAAGGGTACGTAGATCTGAAATCCCCCTCGTAGATGGACATCACCATCATAGGTCTTCATGCGCGTAGGAATTTTTTTGTTTCCCGTGCGATGTTCCCCAACAGTGGTATCAGAGCTAGGTTCGTGCGTAGATGTTATCATTAGTAGAACACAAAAGTTTTTGTGGGCGGTGATGTGCGATTTGCTGCCCTCCTTAGTCTTTTCTTGATTATGCGGTATTGTTGGATCGAAGCAGCTCGGACCGACATTACTCGTACGCTTACGAGAGACTAGTTTTATCGTTATGAGCAACCCCGTTGCTCAAAGATGACTGGCGAGTGTCGGTTTCTCCAACTTTAGTTGAATCGGATTTGACCGAGGAGGTCCTTGGAGAGAGGTTAAATAGCAATTCATACATCTCCATTGTGGTGTTTGCATAAGTAAGATGCGATCCTACTAGATACTGGCAACCATGTAAAACATGCAACAACAATTAGAGGACGTCTAACTTGTTTTTGCAGGGTATGCTTGTGATGTGATATGGCCAATGACGTGATGTGATATATTGGATGGATGAGATGATCATGTTGTAATAGTTAATATCGACTTGCACGTCGATGGTACGGCAACCGTCAGGAGCCATATGGTTCTCTTTAAACTATCGTTTGTGCTTGCAGATGCATTTACTATATTGCTAGGACGTAGCTTTAGTAGTAATAGCATGAGTAGCACGACAATGCCGATGGCGACACGTTGATGGAGATCATGGTGTGGCGCCGGTGACAAGAAGATCGTGCCGGTGCTTTGGTGATAGAGATCAAGAAGCACATGATGATGGCCATATCATGTCACTTATGAATTGCATGTGATGTTAATCCTTTATGCACCTTATTATGCTTAGAACGAGGGTAGCATTATGAGGTGATCTCTCACTAAAATTTCAAGCTCAAATTGTGTTCTCCCCGACTGTGCACTGTTGCGACAGTTCATCGTTTTCAGACACCACATGATGAACGGGTGTGATAGACTCAACGCTCACATACAATGGGCGCAAAACAGTTGCACACGCGGAACACTCGGGTTAAACTTGACGAGCCTAGCATGTGCAGACATGGCCTCGGAACACAAGAGACCGAAAGGTCGAGCATGAATCATATAGTTGATATGATTAGCATAGAGATGCTTACCACTGAAACTATTCTCGACTCACGTGATGATCGGACTTGAGATAGTGGATTTGGATCATGTACCACTCAAATGACTAGAGAGATGTACTTTTTGAGTGGGAGTTATTAAGTAATATGATTAATTGCACTAATTATCTTGAACATAGTCGAAAGGTCTTTACGAATTATGATGTGGCTTGCACTATAGCTCTACAGTTTTTATATGTTCCTAGAGAAAATTTAGTTGAAAGTTGATAGTAGCAACTTTGCGGACTGAGTCTGTAAAACTGAGGATTGTTCTCGTTGCTGCGCAGAAGGCTTATGTCCTTAATGCACCACTGGGTGTGCTGCACCTCGAGCGTGGTCTGTGGATGTTGTGAACATCCGACATACACGTTTCTGATGACTACGCGATAGTTCAGTGCAAAATACTTAAATGGCTTAGAAGCAAGGCGTCGAAGATGTTTTGAAACGTCACAGAACATAAGAGATATTCTAAGGAGATGAAATTGTGATTTCATGCTCGTGCCCTTGTTAAAAGGTATGAGACCTCCGACAAGATTCTTTGTCCACGAAGTAAAGGATAAAAGCTCAATCGTTGAGCGTGTGCTCAGATTGTCTGAGTACAACAATCGCTTGAATCAAGTGGGAGTTAACCTTCCAGATGAGATAGTGATGGTTCTCTAAAGTCACTGCCACCAAGCTGTGAGAGCTTCGTAATGAACTATAACATATCAAGGATAGATACAATGATCCTTGAGCGATTCGCGATGTTTGACACTGCGAAAGTAGAAATCAAGAAGGAGCATCAATAGTTGATGGTTAGTAAAACCACTAAGTTTCAAGAAAGGCAAGGGCTAGAAGGGATACTTCGTGAAACGGCAAAACAGTTTTTGCACTAATGAAGAGACCCAAGATTAAACCCAAACCCGAGACTAAGTGCTTCTATTATGAGGGGAATGGTCACTGTGGCGGAGCTACCCTAGATGCTTGGTAGATAAGAAGGCTGGCAAAGTCGACAGAAGTATATTTGATATACATGATGTTGATGTGTACTTTACTAGTACTCCTAGTAGCGTGAGGGTATTGGATACTGGTTCAGTTGCTAAGTGATTAGTAACACGAAATGAAAGCTACGGAATAAACGGAGACTAGCTAAAAGCGAGGTGACGATACGTGTTGGAAGTGTTTCCAAGGTTGATATGATCAAACGCCGCACGCTCCCTCTACCATCGGGATTGGTGTTCAACCTAAATAATTGTTATTTGGTGCTTGCGTTAAGCATGAACATGATTGGATCGTGTTTATTGCAACACGATTATTCATTTAAAGAGAATAATGGTTACTCTATTTTCTTGAATAACCACCTTCAATGGTTTATTGAATCTCGATCGTAGTGTTACACATGTTCATGATATTGGTGCCAAAAGATACAAGGTAATGATGATAGTACCACTTACTTGTGGCACTGCCGCTTGAGTCATGTTGGTATAAATTGCATGAAGAGGCTCCATGCTGATGGATCTTTATACTCACTTGATTCTGAATCACTTGTGACATGCAAAACATACCACATGAGCAAGGCCTTGTTTTCATTGAGATGAACAAGATAGTAACTTGTTGGAAGTAATACATTTTGATGTATATAGTCCAATGGGTGTTGAGGCACGCAGTGGATATCATTATGTTCTTACTTCAATG
The DNA here is from genome assembly GCF_904849725.1 of Hordeum vulgare subsp. vulgare. NCBI lineage: Eukaryota > Viridiplantae > Streptophyta > Magnoliopsida > Poales > Poaceae > Hordeum > Hordeum vulgare. The sequence goes on along the minus strand of NC_058519.1, from coordinate 648,717,327 downwards.
ACGATTTGAGTAGATACAGGAGTATTTACTTAATGAATCACAAGTCTAAAATATTGAAAAGGTTCAATTCTGTTCCAGAGTGAAGTTCGTCATAACAAGAGGATAAACAGTCTACGATATGATCATAGAGATGAATATCTGAGTTGTGAGTTTTGGTACACAGTTAAGACAATGTGGAAGTTGTTTCGCAATTCATGCCACCAAGAACACCATGGTGTGATGGTGTCATAGCCGCAACCTATTTGATATGGTGCATGTTATGATGTCTCTTATCTAATTACCACTATCATTTATGGGTTATGCATTAGAGCAACCGCATTCACTTTAAATAGGGCACCGCGTAATTCCGTTGAGATGACACAGTATAGACTGAGGTTTAGAGAAATCTAAGCTGTCGTTTCTTGAAAGTTTGGGGCTGCGACACTTATGTGAAAAGGTTTCAGTCTGATAAGCTCGAACCCAAAGCGGATAAATGCATTTTCATAGGATATCCAAAACAGTTGGGTACATCTCCTATCTCAGATCCGGAAGCAAAGTGTTTGTTTCTACAAAACGGGTCCTTTCTTGAGGAAAGGTTTCTCTCGAAAGAATTGAGTGGGAGAGTGGTGGAACTTGATGAGGTTATTGAACCATCACTTCAACCAGTGTGTAGCAGGGCGCAGGAAGTTGTTCCTGTGGCGCCTACACCAATTGAAGTGGAAGCTGATGATGGTGATCATTAAGCATTGTATCAAGTTACTACAAACCTCGTAGGTCGACAAGGTCGCATACTACTACAGAGTGGTACGGTAACCCTGTCTTGGAGGTCATGTTGCTGAACAACAATGAACCTACAAGCTATGGAGAAGCGATGGTGGGCCCGGATTCCGACAAATGGCTGGAGGCCATGAAATCCGAGAGAGAATCCATATGTGAGAACAAAGTATAGACTTTGGAAGAACTACTTGATGGTCGTAGGACTATTAAGTAAAGATGGATCTTTATAAGGAAGACAAACGATGATGGTGAATCGTCACCATTAAGAAAAGCTCGACTTGTCGCAAGGTTGTTTTCCAACAAGTTCAAGGAGTTGACTGTGATGAGACTTTCCCACTCATAGCGATGCAAAAAGGTCTGTTGGAATTATGTTAGCAGTTGTTGCATTATTTATGAAATATTGCACATAGGATATCAAAACATTGTTTTCCTCGATGGAAAGGTTGTATGTGATACAACCGGAAAGTTTTGTCGATCTTAAGGATGCTAACAAGCATGCAGGCTCCAACAATCCTTCTAAGGATTGGTGCAAGCATCTCGGAGTTGGAATATATGCTTTGATGAGTTGATCAAAGCTTTTGGGTTTATACAGGGTTTATGAGAAACTTGTGTTTCCAAAGAAGTGAGTGGGAGCACTATAGAATTTCTGATAAGTATATGTGGTTGACATATTGTGGATCAGAAGTAATGTAGAATTTCTGTAAAGCATAAAAGGTTGTTTGAAATGAGTTTTTCAAAGGAATACCTGGATTGCGCTACTTGAACGTTGAGCATCAAGATCTATGGAGATAGATCGAAACGCTTAATAGAAGTTTCAACAAGATGCAAGCCTTGACAAGTTTTTGAAGGAGTTCAAAATAGATCAGCAAAGAAAGAGTTCTTGGTTGTGTTGTAAGGTGTGAATTTGAGTAAGTCTCAAAACCCGACCTTGGCAGAATAAAGAGAATAGGCGAAGGTCGTCTACTATACCTTAGCCGTAGACTCTAAAGTATGCCATGCTGAGTACCGCACCTGATGTGTGCCTTGCTACAAGTCTGTTAAGAGGTACACAGAGTGATCCAAGATTGAATCACTGATCAGCGGTCAAAGTTATCCTTAGTAACTAATGGACTAAGGAATTTTTCTCGATTATGGAGGTGGTTAAAGAGTTCGTCGTAGAGGGTTACGTCGATGCAAGCTTTGACACTAATACGAATAACTATGAGTAGTGAAACGGATTCATATGGTAGAGTAGATATTTGGAATATTTTTGAATAGCACATAGTAGCAGCATCTATAAGATGACATAAAGATTTGTAAAGCTCACTCGGATCTGAATGGGTTCATAACCGTCGACTAAAACCTCTCTCATGAGCAAGACGTGATCAGACCCCAGAACTATATGGGTGTTGGATTCGTTAGAATAACATAGTGATGTGGACTAGATTATTGACTCTAGTGCAAGTGGGAGACTGTTGGAAATATGCCCTAGAGGCAATAATAAATTAGTTATTATTATATTTCTTTGTTCATGATAATCGTTTATTATCCATGCTATAATTGTATTGATTGGAAACACAATACTTGTGTGGATAGATAGACAAAACATTGTCCCTAGTAAGCCTCTAGTTGACTAGCTCGTTGATCAAAGATGGTCAAGGTTTCCTGGCCATAGGCAAGTGTTGTTACTTGATAACGGGATCACATCATTAGGAGAATCATGTGATGGACAAGACCCAAACTAATGAACATAGCATGTTGATCGTGTCATTTTGTTGCTACTCTTTTTCTGCGTGTCAAGTATTTATTCCTATGACCATGAGATCATATAACTCAGTGACATCGGAGGAATGCTTTGTGTGTATCAAACGTCACAACGTAATTGGGTGTATATAAAGATGCTCTACAGGTATCTCCGAAGGTGTCCGTGTGACGGAGAGGTATCTCGGGGCCCACTCGGTAATACAACATCACACACAAGCCTTGCAAGCAATGTGACTTAGTGTAAGTCACAGGATCTTGTATTACAGAACGAGTAAAGAGACTTGCCAGTAAACGAGATTGAAATAGGTATGTGGATACCGATGACCGAATCTCGGGCAAGTAACATACCGAAGGACAAAGGGAATGACATATGGGATTATATGAATCCTTGACACTGAGGTTCAACCGATAAGATCTTCGGAGAATATGTAGGATCCAATATGGGCATCCAGATCCCGCTATTGGATATTGACCGAGGAGTCCCTCGTGTCATGTCTACATATTTCTCGAACCCGCAGGGTGTGCACACTTAAGGTTCGCGTTGTTTTATGCGTATTTGAGTTATATGGTTGGTTACCGAATGTTGTTCGGAGTCCCGGATGAGATCACGGACGTCAAGAGGGTTTTCGGAATGGTCCAGAGACGAAGATTGATATATAGGATGACCTCATTTGATTACCAGAAAGTTTTCGGCATTACCGAGAATGTACCGGGAGTGACGAATGGGTTCCGGATGTTCACCGGGGGGGGGGGGCAGCCCACCCGGGGGAAGCCCATAGGCCTTAGGGGTGCCACACCAGCCCTTAGTGGGCTGGTGGGACAGCCCAAGAGGCCCTATGCGCAGGAGAAAGAAGAATCAAAGAGAAGAAAAAAAGGGGAAGTGGGAAGGAAGGGAAGGACTCCACCTTCCAATCCTAGTTGGACTAGGATTGGAGGTGGACTCCTCCACCCTTGATTCGGTCAACCACTTGGGGCTCTCTTGAGCCTCAAGGCAGGACCCTCCCCCTCCCTCCTATATATACTGAGGTATTAGGGCTGATTTGAGACAACTTTTCCACGGCAGCCCGACCACATACCTCCACGGTTTTTCCTCTAGATCGCGTTTCTGCGGAGCTTGGGCGGAGCCCTGCTGAGATAAGATCACCACCAACCTCCGGAACACCGTCACGCTGCCGGAGAACTCATCTACCTCTCCGTCTCTCTTGCTGGATCAAGAAGGCCGAGATCATCGTTGAGCTGTACGTGTGCTGACCGCGGAGGTGTCGTCCATTCGGCACTAGATCAGAGCGGATCGTGGGACGGTTCATGGGACGGTTCGCGGGGCGGAAGGAGGGATGTGAGGACGTTCCACTACATCAACCGCGTTTATTAACGCTTCCTGCTGTGGGATCTACAAGGGTATGTAGATCTGAAATCCCCCTCGTAGATGGACATCACCATGATAGGTCTTCGTGCGCGTAGGAAATTTTTTGTTTCCCGTGCGACGTTCCCCAACACATTGAAAACAGAATCTCTCAAAAAAAGAACAGTCTGTAATAATCTGAATGATAACCATACTTCTGCACTTCCAAAAATTCTGAAACAATTATGAAAACTAAGGTAATTTGTATATCAAACAGCAGCAAAAAGAATGAACCTAAAGCACTCTATGGATAGAAATTAGAAATGATTTCGCGAGTGTGGAGTTTCTGTCTTTTTCAGCATGATCAAACAACTATCACCCAAACTAATCATAAAGGCTTTACTTGGCACTTTATTGAAACTAAGGCAATAAAACATGATTAATACAGTAGCTTAATCATGTGAACACACAAAAACAGTAAGGATACATATTGGGTTGTCTCCCAACAAGCACTTTTCTTTAATGCCTTTCAAGCTAGGCATGATGGTTTCAATGATGCTCACATAAAAGATAAGGATTGAAACATAATGGAAGCATCATGGAGCATATGACTAGCACATTTAATTCTAACCCACTTCCTATGCATAGGGATTTTGTGATCAAACAATTTATTGGAGCAAGAATCAACTAGCATAGGAAGATAAAACAAGCACGACCTCAAAAGTTTCAACACATGGAGAGGAAGCTTGATATTATTGCAATATGTAGAAGCATATGATCCTCTCTCATAATAATTTTCATTAGCATCATGAATTAATTCAACAATGTAACCAGCACCTAAAGAATTCTTTTCATGATCTACAAGCATAGAAATTTTACTACTCTCCACATTAGGAAATTTATTCTCATCAATAGTAGTGGGAGTATCGTAAAAGACTTGAACATTACGAATTGTTTCCACATTAAAAGAGTAATGTTCAGAAAGAGGGTACTCATAATTGTGACAAGTTTTATTATCATTCTTCTTTGTAGCATAATTATCATCACAATAATCATCATAGATAGGGGCGCTTTCATCATAATAGTTTTGATAATTCAAAGTGGGGGAACTAAAAAGATCATCTTCATCAAACATAGCATCCCCAAGCTTGTGGCTTTGCATATCATTAGCATGATGGATATTCAAAGAATTCATACTAACAACATTGCAATCATGCTCATCATTCACATATTTTATGCCAAGCATTCTATGTAATTCTTCTTTTAGCACTTGAGCACAATTTTCATTTCCATCATTTTCACAAAAGACATTAAAAAGATGAAGCATATGAGGTAACCTTAATTCCATTTTTTTGTAGTTTTCTATTAATAAACTAAACTAGTGATAAAACAAGAACCTAAAAGATTCAATTGCAAGATCTAAATATATATCTTCAAGCGCTAACCTCCCTGGCAACGGCGCCAGAAAAGAGCTTGATGTCTACTACGCAACCTTCTCCTTGTAGACGTTGTTGGGCCTCCAAGTGCAGAGGTTTGTAGGACAGTACCAATTTCCCCTCAAGTGGGTGACCTAAGATTTATCAATTCGTGGGAGGCATAGGAAGAAGATGGTCTCTCTCAAGCAATGCTGCAACCAAATAACAAAGAGTCTCTTGTGTCCCCAACACACCCAATACAATGGTAAATTGTATAGGTGCACTAGTTCAGCGAAGAGATGGTGATACAAGTGCAATATGGATAGTAGATATAGGTTTTTGTAATATGAAATTATAAAAACAACAAGGTAATCAATAATAAAAGTGAGCATGAACGGTATTGCAATGCGTGGAAACAAGGCCTAGGGTTCATACTTTCACTAGTGAAGTTCTCTCAACAATGATAACATAATTGGATCATATAACTAGCCCTCAACATGCAACAAAGAGTCACTCCAAAGTCACTAATAGCGGAGAACAAATGGAGAGATTATTGTCGGGTACGAAACCACCACAAAGTTATTCTTTCTGATCAATCTATCCAAGAGTATGTACTAGAATAACACCTTAAGACACACATCAACCAAGACCCTAATGTCACCTAGATACTCCATTGTCACCTCAAGTATCCGTGGGCATGATTATATGATATGCATCACACAATCTCAGAATCATCTATTCAACCAACACATAGAACTTCAAAGAGTGCCCCAAAGTTTCTACCGGAGAGTCAAAACGTGTGCCAACCCATATGCATAGGTTCCCGATGTCACGAAACCCGCAAGTTGATCACCAAAACATACATCAAGTACTCACATGTATATCCCATTGTCACCACAGATAGACACATGCAAGACATACATCAAGTGTTCTTAAACACTCAATCCGATAAGATAACTTCAAAGGGGAAACTCAATTCATCAGAACAAGGGAGAGGGGGAAGAACATCATAGGATCCAACTATAGTACCAAAGCCCGTGGTACATCGAGATCATGACATCTCAAGAACACGAGAGAGAGAGAGATCAAACACATAGGTACTGGTACATACTCTCAGCCCCGAGGGAGAACTACTCCCTCCTCGTCATGGAGATCGCCGGGATGATGAAGATGGCCATCGGAGATGGATTCCCCCTCCAACAGGGCGCCGGAACGGGCTCCCGATTAGTTTTTGGTGGCTACAGAGGCTTGCGGCGGCGGAACTCCCGATCTTGGTTTATTTCTGGAGGTTTCTGTATTTATAAGACCAGATGGCATCGAGAACAAGTCAGGGGGACCCACGAGGGAGTCACGAGCCCCCCAGGCGCGCCCAGGGGGTGGTCGCGCCTACTTGGCTCGTGGCTTCCTCGGGACTCCTCTCTGGTATCTTTTTCTTCTAGTATTTTTGATATTTTCCATAAAAAATCACGCAGAAAGTTTTATTCCGTTTGGACTCCGTTTGATATTCCTACCTGAAAAAGGTCAAAAACAAGGAAAAACAGAAATGGCACTGGGCTCTAGGTCAATAGGTTAGTCCCAAAAATAATATAAAATAGCATATTCATGCATATAAAACATCCAAAGTTGATAATATAATAGCATGGAACGATCAAAAATTATAGATACGTTGGAGACGTATCACAGCTCCGGCACGACAGACGGACGATTGAAGGTCGACACGTTATACTGCTTCTTCACTTGGTGCTTGGGGTTCTCGGAGAGGATGGAGGGCTCGTTTGCTTGGGTGTGTGAAGTTCGAGAGAATGGATCTTGCTTGGGTGGTGAGTGGGAGAGGAAGAGAGGTGTATAAATAGGCATGTGGGTGGGAGAGGAAGAAAGAAGGGATGAGAATGGTGCGTGTGTGAATGCGGACGCGTGTGTGTATCACCCTTAAGATTTCGCACGGAAGAGATGGGGCGATGGGGCACGTGCGTGCATCTAAACCGCTGCAACGAAACAATCGTTGTAGCTGAATCAATGTCGTAATCTGAAACGTTGCTTGCCTCGCTCGCCTCGCTCGCATGCATGCACGTCCGCCTCCCGAGCATGCATTCCCACGTCACCGCCCTTCCGTTGCATGCAGGCCTGAAAGGCTGAGATGGGCATTAACAACGCTCTCAGGCCCGGAGAACGAGATGGACCAATGGTCCATCCAGCGACCCCGGTACGTGTTGAGAAAAAAAACGCCCAACCAAACAGATTGCATCTCACGGATCGGACCCTCCTCCCCTCAGATTCCTTCTAGAAGGGTTAGATAGATGGTCCATGTGTAATAAATTAACATAATAAATTAAATAAAAATCAGAAAAATGAAATACTTGCACACATAGTCTTCTTATTTCATATACTAACGATTTAAGTTGATAAACAAGGTCTACATATATTTAAACGACAAGTCCATGTGTCCTATGTGATATCTCAAGTATCTCAAACTCTTTTGTATGAAGTGAAGAGAAGTGTTTTGGGGAAATGAACATGAAAAATTCAAAAATCTCACCACAGCTGCATTTTGGAGTGACTAAGAAGAATCAGGCTTAGTTTTTCACTTTGATATTTTAGACTTGTTTAAATCTTGGTCAAAGTTTAGTTTGATGAGAATTCAAATGAGCAAAACAAATTCAAAAAAGGAAAAACCAGCGCACATAGTCTGTATATATAGAATATATGTGTAGGAAAGTTATTTGGCTAATTTACACAAGGTCAAAAAAACCTTGCTTAGAAATGAGGCCATTTACCCTACCTTTGGAGCTCTTTTTTAGCACATTTGTCATGAAAATTTCAAAAACCTCAAAAACCTCACCACAGCTTCATTTTTGAGTGACTAAGAAGGATCCATGCTTAGTTTTCATTTTGATGTTTTAGACTTGTTTAAATCTTGGTCAAAGTTAGGTTTGACCATAATTCAAATGAGCAAAACAAATTCAAAAAAGGAAAAACCAGCGCACATAGTCTGTCAAACATAGTTCCAACATCATTCAAACATGAATGTGAGTTTACCCTATCAAAGATTCGAAAGAATTGCAATATCCAAATAGCATGTCAAATACAACATAGGTCCAACATCATTCAACAGAAATACAACATTATTCATAAACCTTATTCATAATGTTTCATAATTACTGAGAAATATTGTTGGGGCTTCTGTTTGATCATTGAGCTTCTTGCCATCACTTTGCTCCTCGTGCACCTTGTGCTCATTGCTTCTTCTCTTCTCCTCTTGGTTGTCAGTACCTTGCGCGTCTTCTTCAAACCTACCGCAGAGCTGTACAAAACATAAAGGGTAATGAGATCATGTCAAGTGATAAATGTACAATTTGCAAGATTTACATACCTAGCAGAACTCGCAACGACAGAAGGTTGGTCACCATTTGGAGCCTCAACTGGATCACCATTTGGAGCCTCACTTGGATCACCATTTGGAGGATATTTAAGATCATCGTCAAAATCATGCGGCTGTTGACCATCATCATTTGGAACCTCGTGAAAATCCTCATCTGATGCAACCGGCTGTTCACCATGATTTTCATCATATGTTGCGGCAACCGGCTGCTGACCAACATTTTTATCGAATCCTTCATAGAAGCCTTCCTCGAAACACTCTTCGAACGCCGGATCTACTGTGTTATCACAATACTTACCAAAATGACCAGACCCACCACACCTTGTGCACTTACGCTTCCTCGCTCAATTCCAACTCCTTCGCTGCAAGGTCTGATTCGACTCTTCCTTGGTCTACCTGCTGCTCTCTTCAGAACTTGTAGTGCCCCATATGTAACCTTCCCTATTTGTAACCTATTGCAAGTGGGTCCACCTTGTCTTGATTATGATGTTATATTTGGTACCACGATTTCATGTGTGTTCCCTACTACTACCTTCCCATGCATGCATGCATTCCATCCATTCCATGCCTTGTGTTGTTGCCTTGTGATCATATGATGTGGTGTGGTATCATGTGATGATATGTGGTTTATGTGGAGTGTGTGGGGTGATGCAAGTGTTAGTAATGAGCACTATGTGGTTTCCAACCAGGGGTTTTAAAACTTCCCCCCCCCCTCTCTTTTATCTCAAGCCCGATATATACTTGTCCCATCCTTGTTTTAAAAATGTCGTTCATTTGGTATATTTTTGTGGTGGTTGTGTGGGTATGGAGTTGCTGGTTTGAAACTTTGTAGTGAGGTGCAAATATTCACAAAACAGAGGGTCAAATTCTGTTTTGCAAATATTTAGTTGCTCCAAAAAACCCTTTTTCATTTTGTTCTATTAGGTCATAATTCCTTATGACCAGGGGTGTGTTTGAAATATTTTTAGCTTGATCAGATTGCCTAGGGTTTATTTTTTCCCTTTCGCTGTTGTTTTCTGAATAGAAACCCCCCCCAGGGAATTATTTCTCTCCTCCTGGCGTAGCATGGGCCTTCCCCTTCGGTGTGGCCCATGTTCCTCTCTGTTCCAGCGAGAGCCCAGGCGCGCGACCCCCTTCTCCCTTCCTGACGCCGTCTCCTTCCTTCCCCCTTTCCGTCAGTTTGCTGAGAGACAGAGAGACGACGCCGTTGCACAAACGTCGAGGTCCCCCATATATTGTGGTCGTCCGTGCCCCCCGGGCCTAGGGTTCCTCTCCATCCATCCGGCTGCCGCCACCTCTCCTCTCCCCCATCCCCATCTCTATTCTTCTTCCTTCCCTGGTGAGCATCTGTAGGGATAAGAGAGAGAGAGAGAGAGGTCATCGCCGCGTCTACCCCCGCTATCGTCGACGACTCGCGCCATCCGCCATGTCCAGGAGGTCGGGCCTCGACCCCGCACTCCATTCACATCATCGGTAGGGTCGGGAAGCGACCACACCGACGAGCTCGACCTCGTCAACGGCGCGCCCGCGGTGCTCCTTCCCTTGCTTCGGTTCTACAGATCAGGACGTCCTCGTCGCCTCCGGCCGGGCCCTCGTCTCCGAACGGCTTCCCCCCTTCCTTCCAAGGTGAGGCTGTAACCTCCCCTTCCTTCTCCTCCTCGGCTCCATCTAGAACCGCCGTGGTGCTTGCCGTGGTTCTCTGTCATTGTAGATCGGTAGCAGTGTGTGTTGTGGTGCAGTAGTTTGGTGGATGTGTGTGGCGCCTAGATGGGACTAGAGCAGTAGCAGGGCTCCTTCCCTTCCCTCGCGTAGCAGCATAGACAGAAGGCGTCGGCCTCCCTGTCGCGCAGCAGCAACAGCAGAGAAGTGCACCCAGCGTCCCTGTCGCCCGCGAGCATCAGTGCACGCGCAGGTGCAGGGTAAATTCAGTTGAGGTGCTAGCCTATCTTGGTTTAGCCCTCCCCTCTGCCAGACTTCGATCCGTAGCGTAGTAGTTGGAGTAACGTGGTTGTTCTCGAGAGGTGCAGGGTTCGAGTCCCCCTGGCGCAACCCCCCTTTTTTTAGTTTCTTTTCGGCAGCAGTAGCGTTTGCATCAGCAGTGCAGTTTTACTTGCTTAGCTATCTTTCCCTGTCGAGCTAGCGCATGGTAGCAGGGTGGTTTGCACCACAGGGTAGTACCAGGGGCACCTGGGATCGAATCCCAGGCCTGTCCATTTTTTTCCCTTTCCTTGCTCCTTTTATTTTTCTTTCCCTTGATGTTTGATTTTTATGCAGCCCCATGTTCTTTGTAGACCTATAGTATTTCTGCACATGTAGGTTGGGAATTACCCCCTCTCATAATCTGCTTGGAAGTTTGTGTGCTGCTAGTTATGTTCCATGTTGATGCATTGTGAGTGAAGAAGATGTACTTAGTAGAGCTTGTGTAGATTGTTTTATGCTCGTAGGATTGCAAGCATAGCCTTTTGTTGTGTGTGATGCACTAGAGTTTCATGTGAAAGTGCATCTTATGAGGGCTATGGTGTGTGTATGTTTGCCATGTGGTGCAAGCTATGTTTAGCATGTGTAGGTATGTGTGTTGACCTAGAGCATGATGTGCTTGTGGATGATGTGGAGTAGATGTGTGTGCGAGAAGCATTCCACCTTTGCAAGCAAGCTTTGCACCTTCACATGACCATATGTGAGAGGGCATGGTATGTTGTTTGTGTGGATAGTTTGGTAGTAGTGGTTATGAAGTTGATGTGCATGACACAAACATGGGGTTCAAACCCCCATGTCACTTTGTCATTGTGCACATGAGCTCAACCATGTAGTAGTTGATATAGAGGAACTACATGAAATGATGCACTATTTACTAGGCATGATTTGGAGTAGTTTCTTCTTCCTTAATTTGTGGCCACTTGTTCCAAGTAAGTGCCCACATATTATAGATGATTTTGGGGTAGAATCTCCCAAGGAATCCAGTGGTGAAGTTAGTTTTGCCATTAGGATAATTTATGGAGTGGACATATTCAGATGTGTTGCAAGTTTGCTCTTTGTTTCCATGGAATAGGTGGAGCCCAAGGGCATGAGCTTTTGTGTGGTAGTAGTAGGGGTTTTTCTTTACACCATGGTGGTGTCATTTATCACTTGGCGTAACTTATGTGCAAATTATGCCTAGACAAAGTGGGCATGTGGCTGGAAATTCCAGCTTAAATGAAATCTGGAATTTCACTAAGTCTAGGAATCTGGAAACATTTTCTTCTCCTGTAGATGAGGTTGTGCTGGTCATTGTGTTGTGATCTAGCCTTAGTTCAGTGCTAAGAATTTGGACCTCATATGTTTTTGAAGCTCCCTGTTAAATTTCATCCCATTTTGAGTCAAGTGGGTTATGTTTTGGTTGCTGTCAAAAAGCTTCAGAACAAAGACAGAAAGTCAGGTGCAGGAATTTTCACTAAGTCCCTGAGATCTGATGGTTTTGGAAAAGTTTGCATCCTTGTATCTTCATGTGTTTAGTCCCTTTTTGTGTGATTATTGCTTGTGCTGGTAGTATTCTTGGCTAGCTACAGACACATATATTATTTGTCATATTTGGAGGTCTGTAGCTATGTCGCATGTAGCTCACAAAGTGCTAAGATGCAGATTATGGCAGTTTGTGTAGTTTTGTCATTTTGGTGTTTGTGAGTGCTTAGTTGGTGATGTGGTGTTCTTCCTTGCTCCAATCCATTCATGTTGGGTTGTTATATGTCTTCGCAACCTGGAAACACCAGGGTTGTGGCAATTGAGTATGTGGTGATGATTTTGATACGTAGGTCTTTATATCCTGTTTCGTTGATTACCATTGATCCGTAGCTCCGTTTGTAGAGTTCTTTATATGCATTTGCATCATTTTCTTGAGACGCATCTGATCATGTCATTATCATGCATGTCAAAATACCTTAGGGTACAGTTCTGTCCAGAAACTTGTATTAGCTTCTTTTGCTTGAGCTAGTGATAGAAATTAGTGATGCATGCTCATATTCATCTCATGCATCATGTGCTTGTTGCATCTTGAGGTGTTGTTGTTCATTGGATGTTATTATTATGTTGGGTAGCACCAAGAACGGAGAACGAGTACGTGGATTCGGGAGAATACGTGCAGGAGGAACAAGAACCATTCCAAGCTGAGGATATCACACGCAAGATGATATGACCTTGATTCCATCTCTAGACTTGTTATGCTAGTTTGTGTTTCCATGTCATATTGCTCGCTGCCTACTACTGAAATATTTGCCTCTTGATATGCCATGAACCCATACACTGATCCCTTCCTAGCAAAACTTGAATGGCCAAGTAGGCTTTGCTTAGCTACTAATGTTAGCGTTGCTAGATGCAGGTGCTTTGTCTCATGTGTTAACATGAGCTTGCTATCATTATCTTAAATTCTGTTATTTAATTAATGCACCTATATACTTGGTAAATGACGGAAGACCTAACCTTTTGCCGGGTGCTTTCTTCCGTTATTGCCGCCTTAGTTACCCGTTAGCGGTGTTTGATTCCATAATGATCGCTCCTAACACATTCGGGGTTGTTATGGGGACCCCCTTGATAAATCGCGTAGTGTTAAGGCTTGTCCGGCAGGACCCAACATTGGAATTAATTTGCTAATCACTTAATAAACTGCATAGGGAATGATCACCCCGAGGATCTTTAATCAACAACCCGGGCCAGTGCTCCTCATGAGTGTTGGTCCAAACTGGTCTGCCTGCGGGGCCACCACAAGGAAACTTGAGGTTTGGTACCTGTAGCTAGTTCCATCCGGCGTGTCCTGAGACTGAGATACGTGGCTCTTATCGGGGTCGTCGACACATCGGGAGGTCCTGCTAGTCTTGCCTTACCTTAGCGATATATCTTGCGTATAGGAATGCCGGTGAAGCTTTGGTTTCCCCCAGAGTTGAGGTTTTCCTCTAAGGAATCTGGCGAGATCACGAGATTCGTGATAGAGGATTACTTTGCGGCCCGTGTATGTTTGTGATGGACTAGTTGGAGCACCCCTGCAGGGTTTAATCTTTCGTAAAGCCGTGCCCGCGGTTATGTGGCAACTTGGAATATTTTGTTAACATCCGGTATTAGATAACTTAAACAAAAGCTAATAAAATGGCCAACTGTGTGCGTAACCATGACTGTCCCTTCGCAGATCATATCAGTTAACCGCATCTGCAGAAAGATGGGTCTTATCATCTCAACGAAGCGCTCAAAATCCTCATCATCCTTTTTCTTGGATGGCTTAGGAGGAAAGGGCATAGCTCTCTGAACCCATGGCTCCCTTTCTTTACCATGCTTCCTAGAAGTGAAGTCATTCTTGTCGTATCTCTTAGGTTGTGGATTATCGGGATTAACCGTAGGTTCAATCTCAACATCCTCATCATTGCTAGATTGAGCATTATTATGAACATAACTGTCCATATTGTCACCAGGTTCATGTTCATCACCAGATTGTGTTTCTGCATCAGACGCAGAAATATCATTAGGTTCTTTAGGTGTGATAGTATTTGGTGAACTGGCATGCGGGTTTCTATCATCCTTCTTCTTCTCCTTAGGATGACTAGGTGCATCAGCATTGATTCCTTGAGAATCTTGATCAATTCTCTTAGGATGACCTTCAGGATACAAAGGTTCCTGAGTCATTTTGCCTCCTCTAGTAATGACTCTGACAGAGTTGTCATTTAATTCATTGAGCAGGTCATTCTGAGCTTTAAGTACTTGTTCTACCTCAGTAGTAATCATAGAGGCATGTTTACTCAGAAGCTTCAGAGCATTGACATTTCTGTCTACACAAGCAATTAAATGGCTAAGCATATGACTACTTTGTTCCAAATGTCTGCTAACATAATCACTGAAACTCTGTTGTTTGGCAACAAAGTTGTCAAATTCATCAAAGCATAGGCTAGCAGGTTTATCAAAAGGAATATCACTCTCTCAAACCTACGCAGAGAATTCACTTCCACTACCTGTATCGGGTTATCGAGACCATGGATCTCTTCGATAGGTGGTATATTTTTGACATCTTCAGATCTAATGCCTTTCTCTTGCATAGATTTCTTGGCTTCTTGCATATCTTCGGGACTGAGGAATAGAATACCTATTTTCTTCGGAGTTGGCTTAGGAGGTTGTTCGGGAATAGTCCAAGCATTATCGTTGATCAAGAGGTTATTTAGTAAGGTCTCAGCTTGTTCTACAGTTCGTTCCCTAAAAACACAACCGGCACAACTATCTAGGTGGTCTCTAAAGGCATCGGTAAGTCCGTTATAGAGGATATCAAGTATCTCGTTCTTCTTAAGAGGGTGATCAGGCAAAGCATTCTGTAGTTGGACGAGCCTCCCCCAAGCTTGTGGAAGACTCTCTTCTTGGAGTTGAGCAAAGTTGTATATTTCCTGCAAGGCAGCTTGCTTCTTATGGGCAGGGAAATATTTCTCACAGAAGTAATAGACCATCTCCTCAGGACTACGCACACATCCAGGAGCAAGAGAGGTGAACCAGACTTTAGCGTCATCCTTTAGAGAGAAAGGAAACAGCTTAAGGATATAGTAGTGGCGGATCTTCTCCTCATTAGTGAAGAGGTTGGCTATTTCGGATAGTTTGGCAAGATGTGTTGGAATTATGCCCTAGAGGCAATAATAAATATAGTTATTATTATAATTCATGTATCAAGATAATCGTTTATTATCCATGCTATAATTGTATTGAATGAAGACTTATATACATGTGTGGATACATAGACAAAACACTGTCCCTAGCAAGCCTCTAGTTGGCTAGCTAGTTGATCAAAGATAGTCAGGGTCTTCTGATTATATACAAGGTGTTGTTGCTTGATAACTGGATCACGTCATTAGGAGAATCACGCGATGGACTAGACCCAAACTAATAGATGTAGCATGTTGATCGTGTCATTTTGTTGCTACTGTTTTATGCGTGTCAAGTATTTGTTCATATGACCATGAGATCATATAACTCACTGACACCGGAGGAATGCTTTGTGTGTATCAAACGTCGCAACGTAACTGGGTGACTATAAAGATGCTCTACAGGTATCTCCGAAGGTGTTCGTTGAGTTAGTATGGATCGAGACTGGGATTTGTCACTCCGTGTGACGGAGAGGTATCTCGGGGCCCACTCGGTAATACAACATCACACACAAGCCTTGCAAGCAATTGACTTAGTGTAAGTTGCGGGATCTTGTATTACGGAACGAGTAAAGAGACTTGCCGGTAAACGAGATTGAAATAGGTATGCGGATGCGGACGATCGAATCTCGGGCAAGTAACATACCGAAGGACAAAGGGAATGACATACGGGATTATATGAATCCTTGGCACTGAGGTTCAAACGATAAGATCTTCGTAGAATATGTGGAATCCAATATGGGCATCCAGGTCCCGCTATTGGATATTGACCGAGGAGTCACTCGGGTCATGTCTACATAGTTCTCGAACCCGCAGGGTCTGCACACTTAAGGTTCGACATTGTTTTATGCGTATTTGAGTTATATGGTTGGTTACCAAATGTTGTTGGGAGTCCCGGATGAGATCACGAACGTCACGAGGGTTTCCGGAATGGTCCGGAAACGAAGATTGATATATAGGATGAGCTCATTTGATTACCGGAAGGTTTTTGGAGTTACCGGGAATGACGAATGGGTTCCGGGTGTTCACCGGGGGGGCAACCCACCCCGGGGAAGCCCATAGGCCTTGGGGGTGGCGCACCAGCCCTTCGTGGGCTGGTGGGACAGCCCAAGAGGGCCCTATGCGCCAAGGATAGAAAATCAAAGACAAAAGAAAAAAAAAGAGGTGGGAAAGGAGAGAAGGACTCCACTTTCCAATCCTGGTTGGACTAGGATTGGAGGACTCCTCCTCCCCTTGGTGCGCAGCCCTTGGGGCTCCTGGAGCCTCAAGGCAAGCCTCCCCTCCCTCCTCCTATATATATGGAGCAATTAGGGCTGATTTGAGACAACTTTTCAAGGGCGGCCTGACCACATACCTCCACGGTTTTACCTCTAGATCGCGTTTCTGCGGAGCTCGGGCGGAGCCCTGCCGAGATCAGATCACCACCAACCTCCGGAGCACCGTCACGCTGCCGGAGAACTCATCTACCTTCGTCTCTCTTGCTGGATCAAGAAGGCTGAGATCATCGTCGAGCTGTACGTGTGCTGAACGCGGAGGTGCCGTCCGTTCGGCACTAGATCGTGGGACGGATCGCGGGAAGGTTCGTGGGACGGTTCGTGGGGCGGATCAAGGGACATGAGGACGTTCCACTACATCAACCGCGTTCGCTAATGCTTCTGCTGTGCGATCTACAAGGGTACGTAGATCGGAAATCCCCTCTCGTAGATGGACATCACCATGATAGGTCTTCGTGCGCGTAGGAAAATTTTGTTTCCCATGCGACGTTCCCCAACAAGATGGGCTATCACCGTCTTAGACTCATAACCGTGAAAAGGATCAGATTCGACTAGAGAGATTATCTCAGGGTCGACAGAGAATTCATAATCCTTATCGGTGACAAAGATAGGCGAAGTGGCAAACTTCGAGTCATTTTTCATCCTAGCTTCCCGAGATTTTTCCTTCCACTTGAGAAGTAATTTCTCAGCGTCATAGGCATCCTTACACGCAAGAAAATACTCAGCTATCTCTCCCTCCATAACGTAATCCTCAGGTATATCAGGCAATTCATATCTAGGAGAACTGGTTCTAGCAGGAGCAAAAGTAGGTTCTATCTCAATAGTATCGGTAGTTTCAGAAGCATCACGAGCATTGGCAGTAACTCTAGCAATATGAGCATCAAGGAACACTCCTAGTGGAACATCAGGAAAAATAGTATCTCTAGCAGTATCAAGCATAGCATCATCAGGAAAAATAGCATCTCTAGCATCATCAGGCAAAACAGTATCAAGCATAGTATCTCTAGCAGTATCAGGCATAGTATCATCAGGCATAGCATCTCTAGCAGTATCAAGCATAGTATCATCAGGCATAGTATCAAGCATAGCATCTCTAGCAGTAGTATCACAAGCATCATCAAGCACTGGCGACATATCAAGATTTCTAGCAGGAGGTGATGTCACAAACTTACTCATAACTGAAGGTGAATCAAGTGCAGAGCTAGATGGCAATTCCTTACCTCCCCTCGTAGTTGAGGGCAAGACTTTGGTCTTCGGATCCTTCAGATTCTTCATAGTGATCAGCAGATATAAATCCCAAGTGACTCTGAGAATATAGCAATACCTCCCCGGCAACGGTGCCAGTAAAATGCTGATTGCAATCTCTGGCGATAGCTAGACGAATGCTGATGACAACAAACCTTCCCCGGCAACAGCGCCAGAAAAATGCTGATTTGCAATCTCTGGCGATAGCTAGATGAATGTTGATGACAACAAACCTTCCCCTGCAATGGCACCAGAAGAATGCTACAAGCACTACCCGGCAATGAAACTAGAAGAGTGTTGTTGACGGCCCACCAGCGCGTGGGTTCGCAACAGTTTTCGAGGGTAGAGTATTCGACCCAAATTTGTTGATGAGCCCGACAGGAGGTGAGAGTATACTCTCAAGTATTAGCAGCTGAATTTGTCAGATTCAACCACACGTGAAAGATTAGTATCTGCAAGCACACTAGTAACAGCAAAGTAACGAGTAACAACAGTGGCAACAGTAGTAGCAGCAGTAGAGCAAAACAAGTAACGGCAGTAGCAACAGTAGTAGCAGCAGCAGCAGAGCAACGAGCAATAGAGTAGGACAAACTCGTAGGCAATGGGTCGGTGATTTGTTTGGATGATATTCATCATGCAACAGCTATAACACGGAGAGATATTTGGCTAGCTCCCGTTCGTCAATGTGATGTAGGCATGCATTCCGTGTGTCGTCATACGTGCTTAGGGAAAAGAACTTGCATGACATCTATTGTCCATCCCTCCCGTGGCAGCGGGGTCCAAAAGGAAACTACGGGATATTAAGGTTCTCCTTTTAATAAAGAACCGGACCAACGCATTAGCACTTGGTGAACACATGAACTCCTCAAACTATGGTCATCACCGGGAGTGGTTCCGGTTATTGTCACTCCCGGGTTGCCGGATCATAACACATAGTAGGTAAATACAACTTGCAAGATCGGATCTAAAACACACATATATTGGCGACAACATAATAATTTCAGATCTGAAATCATGGCACTCGGGCCCTAGTGACAGGCATTAAGCATGGCAAAGTAGTAGCAACATCAATCTCAGAACATAGTGGATACTAGGGATCAATCCCCATCAAAACTAACTCGATTACATGATAGATCTCATCCTACTCATCACCGCCCAGCGAGCCTGTGAATAGATTACTCACGAACGACGAAGAGCTTCATGGAATTGGAGAGGGAAGAAGGTTGATGATGACGATGGCGACGATTTCCCCTCTCCGGAGCCCAAGATGGACTCCAGATCTGCCCTCCAGATGAAGAATAGGTGGTGGCGGCGCCTTCGTATCGCAAACACGACGAAAACTTCTCTTTTATTTTTTCTGGGACGAAAGGCAACTTATAGAGCTGGAGTTGGGGGCGGCAAGGTCGTGTGGGCCCCACAAGCCTACCCACCGCCACCAGGGGGTGGTGGCGGAGCAGGGGCTTGTGGCCCACTGGCCCACCCCCTGAGGTGGAGCTTGGCGCAGATATTTTTGATATTTTCCAAAACTGCTCCCCGTAAATTTTCAGGACATTTGGAGAACTTTGATTTCTGCACAAAAATAACACCAAGGCAATTCTGCTGAAAATAACGTCAGTCTAGGTTAGTTCCATTCAAATCATGCAAATTAGAGTCCAAAACCAGGGCAAAAGAGTTTGGAAAAGTAGATACGATGGAGACGTATCAGTTGGCCCCGCACAGTGCTCTGTTTTGGACCAGAACCATCAGCAATGTGCCTCCCTGTAATATGTAGAATTACTCCTCGGGTAGCGCTAACTCCCTATGCATTTCAGTATTACCAAATTATTATGTTGGGCAAATAGTACCAATGTTGGGCCTTGCCAGACCAGCTTTAATCTAACATGAATTATCAAGGGGGTCCCCATAACAACCCCGATCGTGTTAGGAGCACTCAATTATGGAACATAACACCGGTATCCGAAACTAAGGGGGCAAAGGTGGAACAAAACACCAGGCTAGAAAGGCCGAGCCTTCCACCTTTTACCAAGTATATAGGTGTATTAAATTAAATAGCATTTAATAGGGTGGTATAACAAGGAACCCATGTAACACATGGAAGCAACTGCACCTGCAACTAGCAACGCTAACAGAAGGATAAGCAAGCGGTAACATAGCCAATTAGTGGTTTGCTAGGTTGAACAGGTTGAAGGTTTTCATGGCATTGTTGAGAGGCTGATATTTAACATGTGGTAGGCAACGAGACATAATCGATAGAAGCGATAAAACTAGCATGGCAATGATAGTAATGGTATCTGGGGAAATGGTCATCTTGTCTGAGATCCTGCTTGGAAGAAGAATGACTCCGTGAAGCAGACGAACCGATGTAGTCGAACGGGTCCTCACAATCCGACACGCTTGCGGAACTCTATCGAGACGAAGCAAACCGGAAACACAAATCAACACACGATATTCACCACACGATGCATAACACATATGATGCTTGAACAGCTGAACACATGCAAGACACGGCATGACAATTTGCAACACTCAACACTACACATTAAGTGAAGTTCAATATGCAACGAGTTGCATATTGACGAAACTCCACATACGAGTTATTTAGTTCTATCCCGATTAGGTATTCGGCAATATTAAATGTGATTAAACACGGCAAGAGGTGAAGCGCATTTAATCTACCTATCTAGGCATTTTAAATAAGGTCAGAAATGACATATAGCATCTCAGAAACGACCTCACATGTTAATTTACAATTCGGTCCAGATCTGAACTAACGCATTTAATTAGTTACTAAACAGCAAAACAAATAGGTTCACGTGATTCTGCGCGTCGTTACAAGCAATTTACACATAGAGAACATCTCCAACGGAGCTACGGATCAAAAGTAACAAGCACCGCAAGATATGATGGCATGAATGCAATATGTGTGCAACGACGGTCACGAGCACCTCAAAACATACAACCAGCAAGAGAAAATGAAACTACACGAGATTCTAAGCAAGTTTCATATAGGACACGATCAAATCGGAGCTACGGTTCAACAACTACGAGCAAAACAAGAAATCGCAACAATCTGCCAAAATCAGCCACATAGCATTTTCTACACCCCACAACTACGGGCTACACAACTCTAATATACTCAACCAAGGCATGACATGATAGAGGGCAAGAATCACTACAACAAACAACTAACAACAACTAGCATGGCATCATGGGACACTAGGAAATGAAGTCACAAAATGGCTTCTTACACACTATTTCAGACTTAGTGAAAATAGCAGTTTATGAAGCTGCAGTTTTCGATCTGAAGCCATATTGACAGCAGCAAAACCACAAGCTACAGGACTCCAAATGGCATGAAAATTCACAGCATGCTAGAGAATCCCAAAGTCTACAACTAACCCCGTTGGACCAACCTCAAAAGAGCTACAGATCACAAGATAGAAGCAAGACAAGACAGCAACAAAATACAACAGATCTCAGACTTAGAAATATTTCAGCACCTCCAAATCAGCACTATTTCTAGCAACTGGAGAGCAAACAAATCACACCTAAACATGCATTTCTATTGCAACTAAAAACACCAGGGGCTAGACTAAACATCAAGGGGCAAATCTCTAATTGACAACTCCTCCAAACGAAGCACGGAACAAATCCTATGAAATAGACAAGAGGGCAACATGGCAAAATATCACGTGAACTAACTTGCTCAAAAGCTAAAACTAAATACACAGAATTTCTACCCCGAAAACATATAAAATATGTGGGGTTGCACAACAATAATTTCACCACACGTAAATGCGAGATATTATCCTAAACACGAAAAATAAACTAGCAGCAAATCCCTACACGCAAAAATACCAACGGCTACTCTAAAATACATGGCAAAGGGGTTCCTAAAACATGAACATTTCTACTACGGCATTCGAGCTATTCGAACACGCGCGAAAAATAAATGCGGGGACTATCCTATTGAGACAGCACGTAAACCTAGGCATATGGCGGCTCAAACTACGTCAAACAATTATGCAAGTTGCAAAAACGTAGTCTACGCGCAAACTACCCAAAATCCATATGCTACACGCCTCGTACCAACACACGGAATGAAAGTTACGGGCAATTATACTTACGTCTATTTTCTAGAATTAATTAAATTCCGAAAATTCCTAATAACTACACGGCCGAAACTATTCCTAATGGGGTACAAAGGGGCATGGGCGCAGTATAAAATAGTGTGCTTGCGGCGCAATATAGAGGCCTCGGGGGTGCTCACCTTGGGGCCTGGCCCGGTTCGGTGTGGGCTTGGAGGCCGAAGCAGTGGAGCAGCTGGGGCTGGCGGCTCGGTCGGTGGGCCGCTCGGGCTGGGGAAGGCCCAGGATGCCAGTCGGGCGAGGCAGCCCCTCGTTCGGTCGGTCAACGCGGGAGGGGCGAGGCGCTCCCGATCCCGACGAGGCGAGGGCTGGCGGCGGCGAACTCTAGGGCGGCGGAGCCGACGGGACCCGGTCGCGGGGCTGTGCACAGCAGGTCGGCGCGACGGGGAACTTGGGATCTGGCGCGGCGAATATGCAGGGCGGACCGGCGAAGGACACGGGCGGCGGTGGCGGCGGGCAACTGGGGACGCGGCACGCGCGGCTCGGGGATCGAGCGGAGCTGGCGGCGGGGACGGCTCGCAGATCGAGGGAAGGGGTTGCGCGGCCCTCCTTTGGGCGGGAGACGGCGTTGTCGAGGGAAGGGCTGGCGGCTGCAGGGGCTCTCTCGTTGCTGGCTGCCTGGCGGGGAAAGCTAGGCGGGCTAGGGAATGGATCTAGCGCCTGATTGGGATGTGGAGAAAAACGAGGAAGGAGACCAGGTGGTGTGCGGCGGCGGCGCTGATGGGACAGGGGGAGAATTTCTAAGGTTTCGGTCTATTTGAGCTAGGGCAGTCTATATAGCTAGTGGGTTAGGTATAGGGGCATCTGGACCCTCCGATTTAGATCGGATGGTCGAGATAATTAGGTTCGGGAGTGCAATGGACAAACCGATGACGATTTGCGGTAAAACGGGGTTGATCCGGATCCAACGGTCACGACCGCCGGGTTCGGGTTCCGGGAGGTTTTCGGACTGGGCTGCGCGTAGGGTCGATGCACTGTGCAGAGGGGCTAGGCGGAGATGAGAGGGAAAATGGGCGGCACGGCAACGCGATTTAAAACACTGGAACACGTCCGACGATAGACCGAATACGGTGCCGCTACGGTCGACCGTTCGGGTACCAGACGGACTCCGATTGCGACGAAACTTGACAGACGGCCTACCTATATTAAAATAAGATCGCACGTCAAATCTCAACCCAATCAGAGAAAGTTTTACACACACTTTTAAAACAGGGTTTTGACGATGCCGCGGGCGCGTGCGTGTGCGGTCGGGCTCAGAATGGACAACGACGAGAACCGGCAACTAACAACAGATGCAAATTTGAAAACTGACGAGAACGGGATGCCGATGCAATGCAGATGATGCACATGATGCGATGATGATGCGACGAAAGAAAATAGACACACGACGAAAACGGAATAGAAGGGGAATCTTCTGAAACGTCGGCATCAGGCTGTCACATAGGTAGAGTCAAATATTGGTATATGCACACAACTAATTGGACAATCTATTGATGTGCTGCTAACTCATCTTCACAGGGCAGCCAATGAATCTCCTTCCAGTACTAGTTCCTTCAAAAGCAACACATTTCTCTGGCCTAAGCTTGTGCAGCATGCACTTGGGCAAATCATCTAGGGGCTCCCGAATGGTGTCCGGTGTCTCCTACATGCATAACCCACTAGATCAACAAAATATTCTTCAAATCGGTGCAGAAAAGCTCAAAAAAAATCCCTGAGAAGATTGTCAGTGTTAGTAGTTCGTCATAGTTCACACTGAGAACTGCACTTCTGAGATGAGAAGAGATGAAAAGGTTCGTCCAGCAAGAAATATATACCTGGTGCATTCCCACATTCTAATGATCTCAATGCAACCTCTGCAAGTGTCATGTCTATGTTCATGTTAACATTATGCAGAGTACAGTGTTCCATTGACCACTTTCCAACTTCATATATATAGTCAGATGTAGGCTTTGGGGGCTACAAAGACAACCAGTATTATATATAGCAAACGGAATCACAATACCAAACTAGCATAACTATAAATTATCTTACTCCACCTCACTTAAACAAGCAAATTAAATCACAACACATAACCTAATATACTACAGAGTACAACAAAAACGCATTAATATTGGAAATGGAATTAAAGAGGAGAGATTT
Source organism: Hordeum vulgare subsp. vulgare (assembly GCF_904849725.1). NCBI lineage: Eukaryota > Viridiplantae > Streptophyta > Magnoliopsida > Poales > Poaceae > Hordeum > Hordeum vulgare. Next base: position 648,693,248 of record NC_058519.1, on the reverse strand, counting down.
TTGCAGTTTATATCAAGATGAAGTTGATGCTGTTACTTCCAAACATCAAGTCAGCCTTGATCTCTTCCCTGTACGGTGAGGTTGAGAAGTTCTCAGTTTATGAAGAGGGCAAATAATAATTCAGAAAGAAATTAAGAAGCACATCCACCTTAGCCTGTTCCTGTCTGTAACTCGGCTCATCACCTAAAATGAGGAGTGAATATCCATCCTCTCAAAACAAATGGCTGACTGAGTTGACACCACAATAAAATCTGACAATTCTACTTGTTGCCGATAAAAAGAAAGAAAGGGAAAAACTGCACTGTCCCTCTTGCTCACTCCATCTAGCGAGCATCCTACCACATACTCTCTGGTCCCTCGGCCTCCTCGCACGCCGCCTTCTTCGCCCCGCCTATCCGGCTCTGCAACCTCCGCAGGTCCGGCCCCAACCCCAACCCCATTGCCTCCTTCTCCTTGCACCACCGTGACCTGCCTCGGCATCATCATCGTTGTCGACGACCAACAAGGGGTCTGGAGCATGGGCGGCAGCTGCGACAACATGTCCTTGCACGCCTTCAGGGTCAGCTTCTCGTAGTTCAGACACCAGCAAATTGACCCCTGCTCTCTGGGCAACATCAGCATGGGGTGTGCCTGCATTCCACAAAGTCACACCATTAAAATGGAGCTATTGCTAATTTTCAGCTGTCTCACATTTTTCACTTAACAGTCAGCCCAAAAAGGTGCATCAGGATTTGTAATGGGATATGAGAATCGTGTGTCGTATATTGCTTTCCTGTGATTGTGATTATTGCTGATAATCGTGTGCCTGCATGCACAAGGATACACCCTTAAGTGGAGCTTTTGCTAATTTTTGGTTGTCTTCAAATTTCACTTGATATTGCACACCATTAAGGGTGAGGTGCTTACTCACTTTTATGCTGTGCAACTATTAGTCTGTAGCTAGGTTATATATGAAGTGAACTTCAGATGAGAACGGCTGTCTTACCTTCGATGACAAACAAGGGATTCGGAGCTCGGGCGGCAGCTGCGACCACAGGTCCTTGCAAGCCTTCGTACTTCAGGCTCCCCTGCTCCCTGGACGTCAGCATGGCGTGCCCCTACATGCAAAAGGATACACCATTACATGATGTCACCATAGAACACATGGATTATGAATGTCAAACAGTTGTGGTTTGCATCTGCTCACCCCTTAAGCACATAGGCGGGCAACCAAACGTCCGATCCTAAAGTGATCATTGATGCAATGCAAGCAACCAAATAACATACAAATATTGGTTTGTTGCCTGTTTTGTTCAACCAGGCTGGATTGAGAAGGGGATGAAATGCAGGCACTCTTGGAGATTGCAACCAAACACGTCCCTTGCGTTTACCGTTCTAATTTCTGCTATACCGTTTCCTTTCTTCGCTTACAGAGATATAGCTGAAAGCTCTAGAGTATGGAGTTTTGGATCTGGAGGCCGAATTTTCAAAAGAAAAAATTCAAAATTTCAGGTTTAAAAAAATGATTTTGTTTTGTACAAGTAAACAAGGATGCGAGACGTGTGTGTGTAAAATTTCAGGATGACATACGTCGATGTGCGACCTGTACAGAAAAGATAAATTTATGGTCTGAAAGGATGAATATTATCATGTGTTAAAAAGCCTCAGATTTCTTTTTCTTTTTCTGCACAACCCTCAGTTCAGCGTATGTCTTCCTAAAAATTTACACACTTATGCATTATGCCTTCATCTATGTATTTCTATTTTTAAAATAATTTTATGAAATGTAAAAATATGAATTTTCATGAATTTTAACTTTTGCATTTTCAGGCCTCCAAAAGCAAATCAAAGTTCTATGCTGTCAGTACTACTTGTGAAGCGAAAATTTATGGGTTTGCCGACCAAAAGAAAAGAAGTGCACCAAGAATCAGTCATCCAGCACCAGCAAATAATGGGTTTGTAATGTCAGCTCATGTCAAGTACTCCCTCCGTTTCAAAATAATTGTATCAACTTTATACTAGCTTTAGTATAGAATTGTGCTAAGGCTAAGACAAGTATTTCTGAACGGGGGAGTACGAAGCAGAAATGATGGTTTTGCCGATCAAAAAGAGAGGATGCACTGACTGTCCAGTCATCCTGCAACAGTTAGACAGTAGAAAGGCAAGCAGCAGGGACAATCTCAGCTGCCACTCTTGCTCGTAACCAGCGAGGGACCATCAGGGCGCAAATCCAACAAAATAGCTTTACAAAAAGAATGGGGTCACTCCATGTCTCCATCTAGCTAGCTGACGCTCTACTCTGCTCCCTCATCTCCACCGCCCCTGCACCCTCCGCAGGTCCAGCACCAGCCCCAGCGCCTCCTTCCCCTCGCCTCAACACCGACATGGTTGCCGACAAGACAACCAACAAGGGTTTTGAAGCTTCTCGTACTCCAGGCACCCCCACATCATCGCGCCCCACTCCCTGGATGACATCAGCATGGGGTGTGCCTGCATTGCACAAGGGTCACACCATTAAAATGGAGCTATTGCTGATTTTCGGTTGTCTCGCATTTTTCAGTTAGCATATGGGTTATTCCTTTCTTTTTGGCCCAATGGATAGGTGCATTAGAATCTGTAATAACGGGGATATATAGGAACACGGTGTGCTGTATATTGCTTTCACCGATCAGGAAGGGAAATGAGATTGGAGGCATAGATCCTAGCTAGTACTTGGAAAGACTACTCATGTATGCAACGCACGCACTATATCGTGGCACAGATAACTAATAGCTGCCGTGTGCGCTGCATACACATCACTACTTGCCTGCCTTCACGCCTCCAGGGCCAGCTTCACGTGGTTCAGCCACCAGCACAGCGTCCCCTGTTCCCAGGACGTCAGCATGCCGTGTGCCTGCATGCACATGGATGGATACAACATCAAATGAAGGTATTGCTAATAATTTTCGGTTGTGTGACAATTTCACTTGATGTTGCACACTACTAATGCTGAGCTTACTCTCTTTTATGGTGCACAATTATTAGTCTGTAGCTAGGTTATACTACTATATCAAGTGACCTTTCACTTGAGAATGCTTGTCTGACCTTCATCAACGACGAGCAAGGGGTTCAGAGCTCGGGCAGCCGTTGCAACAACGAAAGTCCTTGCACGCCTTCAGGGTCAGCTTCTTGTAGTTCGGGCACTATCACATCATCCCCTGCTCCCTGGATGTTACCGCGGCGTCCGCCTGCATGCACAAGGATACACCATGAAATGGAGCTATTACTAATTTTCGGTCATCTGACATTTTTACTTAATGTTTCACACTACTAATTAAGGCTGAAGTTACTCTCTTTTATGGTGCACAACTATTAGTCTGTAGCTAGGATATATATGAAATGATATTTACATGAGAATGGCTGTCTGACCTTGGATAACCAACAAGGGGTTCGGAGCTTGGGCGACCGCTGCGACAACAGGTCCTTGCAAGCTTCTAGGGTCAGCTTCTCGTACTTCAAGCTCCCCTGTTCCCTGTACCTCAACATGGCGTGTCCCTACATGCAGAAGCATACACCATTAAGTGGAGCTATTGCTAATTTTTGGTTGTCTGACACTTTCACTCAATGTTACGCACTACTAAGGCTGAGCCTACTATCTTTTACAACGCACAACTATTAGTCTGTAGCTAAGGTTATATATGGAGTGTACTTCAGATGAGAATGGCTGTCTGACCTTTGACGACGAACAACGGGTTTGGAGCATGGGCGGCTGCTGCTACAACAGGTCCTTGCACGCCTCCAGGGTCAGCTTCTCGTAGTTCAGGCACCAGCACATCATCCCCCACTCCCTGGGCACCAGCATGGCGTGTGCCTGCATGAAGAAGGATACACCATTAAATGGACTATTGCTAATTTTCGGTTGTCTGACATCTTCACTTAATGTTGCACACTACTAAGGCTGAATTTACTACTCTCTTTGATGGTGCACAATTATTAGTCTGTAGCAGTTAGGTTATATATGAAATGACCTTCAGATGAGAATGGTTAATGTTAATTAAAAAGCTTAGTAATGTGACTGATATTAAAGAAAGTTGCAGAAACTTATGAAGAGAGAACCCGATATCAAATCCAGCAATCGAATACTCACAAAATTTAACCAAGTTCAGTAAAAAAACAATCCTGTTGATGATACTAGTACAGTCAAGTTCAATCATGCTACAACCAGGGAAATTTCGATTTGTGTGTTTCCATGCTTCAAAGGAAAGGTGTGGCTGTGAAGGAAATTAAAGGGGGCTTACACATAGAGGCGAGGAAGATGATTAAAGGAGAAAAGTAAAGAAAACAACATTTGCAAATAAAAAGCAGCAACGGCAATCGGGCAGAAGAGTCATAGGTTCAATTGCGACAGTACACTTATCAAAGACAATATCTTGGTTGTATAATGATCAGCTTGGTTGTATAATGATCAGGGTTCAATAACCAAAGAGAGATCAATTTGACAGACTAATGGCAGCATGAACCACAAAAATGCACCGCCAACAGGGGAAAATGTAAAAGGTTGGGTTTTGACAGACAGTGGCGGACCCAGCAATGAAATGGAGGGTGTGCACTACAATTATTATTTTCAACGTAATCCAAGTGTCATGCAATATTTCGGGCAGTTCTTTTGGTAGCTTTTTTCGGCTTCTAGAATAAGCTACCCAGCTTATTCTAGAAGCTCAACTAGAAATATTTTTTTAGAAGCCTACTAGTAAAGTCTTAATTAGTAGGCTTCTAAAAAAAATTGGTTGGGCTTCTAGAATAAGCTGGGTAAGAGACTACTTATTTCAGCTTATTCTAAAAGCTAGCAAAAGAATTGACCCCTAAATGGTAACATAAATATCTGGATTATGCTCTGTTCGCAATACTCTCAGCAACTCTCCAAAAGTCCAAATGCCTACATTCATCTGCCATGTCCATAACACATTTAGAAATCACACTGGAGAAGAGGGAGGAGGCTCACCTTGTGGGATGGCGCTGGTAGCCAGCGCACGGGCGGCTTGGTGGCGCGCTGGTCGACGCCTCAGCGGTCGCTGGAGAAGAGGGCGAGGTCGTGGGAGCCGGAAGCCTCGGTGGTTGCTGGAGCGGATGGAGACGGGGAGCCGGCGGCATCCTGGGAGTGTTGCAGTGCCAGAGCGGGAACCTGGGAGGAGCCGACAGATAGAGTTAGGTCTCCTGTAGCTCACATGTCAAAGGGAAGGGGATGACTGGAAGAGAGGTGGGTTGTTGGCCTAATTAGTCAGCTATTTTTGGGCAGAAATAGGCAAAATAGTATATGATAGAAATTGTTTTCTCAAAAGATTGGGTGGGCCACGTCCTACCCTCTAATAATTTGGGATTTCTAATTTCTAAGGAGATAAAAAGATGTGCAGAAAATTATACCAAAATTCAGAATTGTACCAAGTAGTTCTCTGAGACAAGTGCACTAATTCAGACAGCAAATTGCAGCAGGTTGTATGAATTGGCTTGATGACTTTGGAAAGAGCTTCATTTATGCAGGATAGGATGAAAGGAAATTGCCCAGTGACAAGGTTTTTAGATGTAATGGACCAAAAAAAAATGCATGTTGCAGAAAGGGGTAAAGGCATGGCAAAGGTATTGCACCATCCGGTGCTTTTCTACGGTTTTATGATGCATCTAAAAAGTTACAAGATGGCAAATAGAACAGACAAACATAATAATTAGCTTGATCAGCTTTGCCACAGGCACAAAAGGCCAATAACCAATTAACCATGAAAATAATGATTACTGAGCACAATAGTAAACTAGCAAGCATCAGACAATATATGTGATAGTGATAACTATGAAAGGAAGAAGGTAACTACTAGCATACAACAGAAAGTGTACCACTAGACACTGTCGGCGATGATAATAACGATGGTGGGAAGTTGCAATATGCTTGTGACGGTTGGGGACATGAACCACACACCCTCTCAAGCTGGAATCTGTCGACATCCTGCGTGTAACAACCTCGCTCAAGTGACGAGCTTCCAACATGATATAGGAGCAAGTGCCTACCCACTGCACCCTGGAGCAAGGACCCAGAATCCAGCGAGAATGGCTCATTATCCATCTGCCATTGGACGGAACTCCCACCATTGTTTCGCCAAACGGTATAAACACGGGGAGCTGTGTCAGGTTTAGGCACAAACATCACAGTCATGCCTTGGCCTGCCTCCACGATGGCCACATCATCGCCCGAAAATCTGGCACAGGGTGGGTGGTCAACCATGGAGAACTCCATCGTCTGGATGTCAAGCAGGAGCAATTTTTCACTCGAACCTGAAACCCAGTAGAAGCAACCATGTGCGTAATGGCGCGACACGAACAAAAACCTCCGTGTCGATAACGCAAAGCCAGGTAACGAGTCGCTTTGAGTCAGGGATGAAACGGCTTGCCATTGCCCTGTGCCCGAAGACAAGACAGCGGCCATCGGCTTAGTTTGGAGCAGCATCATCCAGATCACTCTGAACGACGTCTCCGCCGTAGCATCTGCATCCTCGTCTTGCCGGAAGGGACGAGGAAGGATTCGCCGAAGCACGGCCTATCAATCAGGAGTGCGGCAAAAACCCAAGCAGCTATGTCATCCGGGAGCGGGGGAAGCACGAGATACTGCATGTGCAAGGGGTCGCACACCACCGTCCCCTTGAAGATGGATCCAAGCATCTCGCCGGCGTGACGGCCGGGTCTGTCGAGGAGGACGCGGCCGTCGAGGACCTCCCGGACCAGTCAAATGCAGGTGCTGGGAGGAAGCCGAAGGAGAAGTCGGCGGCGCTGGCGACTACGCTGGCCGCCGGCGCGGAGGGGTGGGGCGGTAAGGAGGGGTGGAAGCCTTTGTAGTCGACGAAGCCGAGGAGGGGCGCCGGGTGGAGCTTGCGGAAGCGCCGGAGGAAGGCGCGGTTGGCGACGAGGCTGCGGATGGAGACGCAGGCGTCGGAGGCGCGGATGAGGTCCTCTGGGGTGGGAAGGCGGAGGAGGATTTCCACCTCGAGCTCGTCGGGGACCGCCGGCAAGGCCATCTTCCGGCGTCGGTGCGGGCAACTTGTGATATTTTCGTGTGTAGTGAAACGAAGACTCACTTTATGCCTTTGAATGCAATTTGTGAGACATGACTCACGTTCTGCTTTAAATCAAAATTCATACTTATCAATTATGGATTGTCAAGTCTATGTGTACATATGCACCCTATTCAGCTGATTTTGTGGATACACATATATATTCTTGTGACATGTGAAAATGATACAAAACTAAAGGAAGATCATGTAAAAAAATGGTAAAAATTATGTGAATTGTTTGAACAAAACTATACATAAATTCATGTTAGAACCATTAAGCGAGGGCTGTGATACTTCAATCAACAGCAACGAGCAGCTGCAAAAGGCTCCAGGCAACAACAATGAGCTAGCATGACCTACAGAGCTACTTCATGCAACAACTTTGAGCAGCTACAAAGCTAGCAGCGATGGCATGCTCCGGCAACGCTGCCGGCGAGCCGGCCGGCTAGGGAAGGAGAGACAGCGAGCACGGCCGGCCGGCTAGGCACGCCGGAAGGAGTCACGACGAGCACGGCGCCGGGAAGGAGGCACGCAGCAGGATCACTTGTTTTCATAGGTAGAGGTCCCATATGTACGTGTGCAGCCTCTACATGCATAGTGATCGAGGCGTGTTTGATTCCATGCAGGTGAATCAGTGCGAGGGCAAAAACGTCCTAAAATAAATTACGTGGGGGCTCATACATGGAACATGAGAGAAAAACTCAATTTGTGTCATTTAATCCAGCTATCAAACAAAGATGTGCCATGTAATCAAATCAAAAGAAAGGTGTGTCATATGATCAAAGTTCCAAGAAACCGTGTGTCATATTATCAATTTTCTCGCTGCTCTAGTGCTCTGTGGGAGTTGACAGGAGGCAGTACGTCCTGCTGGGGAAGTGAGCCGACAACATTGAAATGGGCTAAGTAGGCTGAACTCAGGGACCGGGCCGGCCTACATCGCCGCTCTGCACTTTAGCAAGTAACTGTACAGTACACGTGATTTTACCTACATTCGCTTTTTCTGACGATTTTACATACATTCTACCGGTTGCAGTAAAGAATCCTAGAATTTTAATAAGGTAACGAATTTAAAAAAATGTTCACAGACTTCTAAACAAAGTTATAAAATTTAGAAAATGTTCATCTCAGAGGAATGTTCTCAAATTTTCCGTGTTTCCAAAAAGTTACCTAATATTTTAAGAATATTTCTGCAATTTTACGAAGTATTCTTGAAATTTTGAAGACATTCTTGAAATTTGAAAATTGTTCATGACACTAAAGAAACTGGCTGGTATGGCGCGCTCCACTGCGCCCGCTATAGTTGATTTGGAGATAAGTGATGCATAAAAGATAAAATTAGTACTTTTTTCAGGGAATAAAAGATAAAATTGCTAACCTCAAAGGGAAAAAAAAGCAAGAAAAAGAAAGATCCGACTTCTAGCTCAACCCGTCATCTTTCAAGCTTGCTTGTCACTTCAAAAACTCCTGGACAACGTTCCGGCAATTATGTCGATTCTCTTTTGGGTTTATGGTGGATTTTGGTAATCGACATGCATACATTTCTGGGCAAGTTTGTTATGTGGATAACCATGTATCTGTGTGTGTGTTTGCACAACAAATCTAGCTCTCTCGTACTTTCTGATAAAGGATCCCCAGCATGTAGGAAATGAAAGGTAAGCGTCAAAGAATACCAGGAGATCTATATTAAGTGTGTATCCAACAAGGTTTTTGTGGCCATTTATTTCCCCTCTTGCAAGACAATTAGGGAAAGCCTGTCTCCCCTCGATCTCCTTCGGTGAGCCGTGTCGTTCCGGCGGCTGATGACGGGGAGGGGATTCATGATGCCTCGGATTCGGCTAATAGATAGGTAGGACTTTACTCAGACGGATGGATGCGCTTCTTCTTTGAGCCATGTAGTAAGCTACCTGAAAAAAAAAGTCTCACTAGTAGAAAATAGGGCTTTGGTTCGGGCCTGGCCAGCCCATTAGTCCCGGTTCTTCACGAACCGGGACCCATGGGGGGCATTAGTCCCGGTTCATGAGCCCAGGGGGCCGGCCGGGGCCTCATGGGCATTGGTCTCGGTTCGTGTGGACCCATTTGTCCTGGTTCTAGGCACAAACCGGGACCAATTGGTCGCGCTTCTGGCCCACATTCATTGGTACCGGTTCATGCCTTGAACCGGTTTAGAAGGGGGGCTTTAGCCCCGGTTTATGCCACGAACCGGGACAAATAATTTGCCTATATATACACATCGCCGCGGCAGAGCACTCTGTTTTTTTCTGGCCGGCGAGGGGAGGGCATTTGGGTGCTCTAGCTTACCTCCTATGCACATGAGGTGTTCGATGAAATGCCCGAGCCACACTAGTTAAGCTTTCTCCTCTCGAAGCTCGACCTCGGAGCTCCATTTTTCCCGAGATTTGTCTAGATTTAGCGGCCCGTCACGCCCCGTCCCTGTTTTCACCGCTGGGCACGTCCATGTGTACGTCCGCAATGTCGTGTGCAAGCTCCTCCGCACACAGTGAGGTAAGTCGATTTGGATTTTCGGTTGTCATTGGATTTGGGGATTTCTCATCTAGGGTTTCGCGGGATGGGCCGTAATATGCGCCTTTCTGGCTCGTAGGTGGATGGCTGTGGGATTGTGCAGTTCCAATCCGAATTTTTCATTCCCAATCCAAGTTTCTACGGCCTTCAGGAGCGCTCGAATCACCGTTGCCCGGGGCATGGGCTAATTCCTGCTCGCCGTGTTTCTTGGGGTGGAGCAAGCACGGGAAGAAGGTTTTTGGGTTGTCTACTCGATGTAATTCCTCAAAACATCATTTGGTATTCTGTTTTCATCGATTTATTGCAAAGTTATGAATTTCACCTAATTATGTGAACTCTGATTTAACAACTTCCTGATGAGTGTGATTGGGTTGTTTGGATTGACCCCCTCCCACTGAGCTAGTGGGGCAAGCTTTTGAGGAGCTCCATGGTGGCCTTGAACGTAGTTGGATCAAAGCTAGTAGGATGGAGAAGAAGGTTATGGATCTGAACAATGAAAACAAGAAAATGCAATTGAAGTTGCAGAAAAGGAATGAGCTCATGGAAACAATGGGTTTCCTCTTTGTTCTTGGCATCATCATTGTGGCTAGTTTAGTTTCTATTTGATCTAAGCAAACCAATTAAGTGGCAGTGTGTGTGTTATGTTTCTGCTAGTGTGTTGTGTCCTAGATGTAATTATATCATTTGTGCACTGTTGTGAACTTGAACAAATGTAATGTTGTGCCCTAGATGTAATGGATATCATGTGTTGTGTTAAAATTGTCACCACTGCCAACTTGGAACCTTTTCAGAGTTCATTTCAAATGCTTTTCAATTTTATGGTCTTATAGCTCAAAATAATCAGTAAATGCATGAAAAATAACAAATGATGTCAGAAAAGGGTTGTAAATTGTTGATGTGGCTTTGAATGGTGCATTTTGAACACAGAAAAACTATGGAGTTCAAATAAGTTCAAAAAAAAATGAAATCCCTTTGTAACAGACGAGTTTCCGTATGAAACCCTGATACTTCAAAAGAGATTGTCCGTTTTGTACACGAAGTGCATCCAGTTTTTGCCGTAACCCTCTCAACTTTCTCGCACATGCTATGTGGGTGAAATGATGATACCATGCCAACTTGGAACCTTTTCAGAGTTCATTTCAAATGCTTTTCAACTTCATGGTCTTATAGCTCAAAATAATCAGTAAATGCATGAAAAATAACAAATGAAGTTAGAAAGGGTTATAAATTGATGATGTGGCTTTGAATGGTGCATTTTGAACACAAAAAAACTATGGAGTTCAAATAAGTTCAAAAAAAATGAAATCCCTTTGTAACACACGAGTTTCCGTATGAAACCCTGATACTTCCAAAGAGATTGTCCGTTTTGTACACGAAGTGCATCCAGTTTTTGCCGTAACCCTCTCAACTTTCTTGCATATGCTATGTGATGAAATGATGATACCATGCCAAAATAAAAGAGAGGCACAATGCTCACCTGCACGTTGCTTGGCTTTAGGCCAACGTGCAGGTGAGCATTGCGCTTGTTCCTTCATCGTCTCTACACTCAGGGCTTATAAACCGCTGCGAGTGCCTCTCGCTTGGCGAGGTGGGACTAAAAAACAGCTGCAGAAAGAATCAACTAAAAAACTCTTTTACCGGTTCATGCCACGAACCGGTACTAAAAGGTGCTCGTGGGGCCCCACCCTTAAAACCTGTACCAAATAAAATGCCTTTGTAACAGCCTTAGAACTGGTACTAAAGGAATCAACTAAAAAGCTTTTATAAACCTCTAGTATTATTGAAACTAAAATTATATAGAATTTTGTTACAAACTTTAATAGCAAAAAGAATTATCATAAAAGAAAATAAATAAGTAATTAGAATTTTTTTCAAAACATTAAAACCAAAAAGAATTATCATAAAAGAAAAATAAATAAGTAATTAAAATTTTGTTACAAACTTTAATAGCAAAAAGAATTATCGTAAACGAAAATAAATAAGTAATTAGAAACAAAAAAGAAAGCAAAAAAACTGGGAAAAAATCAAAATAAAGGAATCAACTAAAAAGCTTTTATAAACCTCTAGTATTATTCAAACTAAAATTATATAGAACTTTGTTACAAACTTTAATAGCAAAAAAAATTATCATAAAAATAAATAAATAAGTAATTAGAATTTTGTTCAAAACATTAAAAGAAAAAAGAATTATCATAAAAGAAAATAAATAAGTAATTAGAATTTTGTTACAAACTTTAATAGCAAAAGGAATTATCGTAAAAGAAAATAAATAAGTAATTAGAAACAAAAAAGAAAGCAAAAAACAGGATTTTTTTTTTAAAAAGTGCCACCTACAATGCCACCACGGCCTGCATACGACTAGAAACCCATTACTAGGGCCAGGATGCAGGCCCGCAGTAGGCCCAATAGGCCCACAAGAACAGAGGGTGATTTTAGGCCCGTAAGCCTGCAGTAGAGAGGAGCTCGAAGTGGTTGGTTCAGTAGGGCTTATAAACCACTCCGAGCCCCTCTCGGCTAGCGAGGTGGGATTAAACATAGCACCGCACCGCGCAAGGCCTTTGGTCCCGGTTGGTGGCACCAACCGGGACTAAAGGGAGGCATTGGTACCGGTGCCTCCCTTTAGTCCCGGTTGGTGCCACCAACCGTGACCAAAGGCCTCTGCTTCCCGCCCTTTGGGCTGCTGAAAAGAGACCTTTGGTCCCGGTTTGTGCCACCAACCGGTACCAATGACTCTACTTCCCGCCCGTCGGGCTGCTGAAAAGAGACCTTTGATCCCGGTTGGTGCCACCAACCGGGACTAAAGGTGGGGCTATATAAGCGACAGTTTAGAAATTTTGATCTCTCCCCTCTCTCCATTCGATCCCGACGCCGCCAGGCTGCCCGTCCGTCTCCGCCTCGCCGTCGCCGTCGTCGCCCCGCGCCGCCCCGACGCCGTCGTCGCCCCCCGCCCCGCGCCCCGTGCCCCGCGACGCCGCCGGCCCCTGCCCGTCGCTGCCCCGCCCCAGCCCGCGTCGCACCTCGCCGTCGACCGTTGCCGCGCCGCGCCGCCCCGCGCCGTCGTCGTCGCCTTCCCCGACACCGTCGCCGTGAGCAAAGATTTTTTTTCTGTTAAAAGATTTTTTTGGTGATATTATTGTTGAATATGCATGTTTGTATGTTCATATATATGCAAAGATCGAATATGTCAAATTTTTTGGATTTTTTTGTGTTCATAGAATTTTTATGATTTTTTTCGGTTGTTATTTTGTTCATAGAATTTTAATAATTTTTTTGTTCATAGTATTTTCTTTTTTAATTTATGTATATGTTCATATTGTATATGTATAGGAAAATTGTGCATGATCAAAGCCATTTATTAATATGTTCATATTTAGAATAGAGGAAAAAGAAAAAAATAAGAAGAGAAAGTGTTTAATATAATTAGTTAGAAAAATAATAGAACTATAGTTAAACTAGTTTATTTTTAGTAAGTACTACTTTATTTTATTTATAGTAAGTGCTTCATATATAGTTGAACTAAATAGTTGATTTAATAAACTAATTTATTTTACTATATATAGAAGTAGTTTGTTTTTAGTAAGTACTACTTTATTTATTTATAGTAAGTGCTTAGTAGTTGAACTAGTTAATTTAATTAATAAAACTACTTTATTTAACTATATATAGAAGTAGTTCCCGCATCGACGTCGACTTGTTGTTATATATAATCGTGACACACTTTATTTAACTATGTATGATGATGATTAATTAGTAGGACTTGCTGTTATATATGATGATGCATGATGCGAGCATGAAGAGTAATTATATATAGATGTTCAATTCTTTCGATATATATAGTGTGTCACGATTATATTGTTGTTTACACACATTTACCACACTAAAACAACAAATGTCTGACGATGGATATTGCGAGTGTGACTATTGCGGCGACTCTTGGGATATGTGCGACATGTCTCACCTGCGAGACGATAGGTTCTTCAGCATGAAGCTTGACGAGAACGGCGATATGTACCTCCCTTGCCATGCAAGAATATATGTGTTGGACATGCTCGGTTTCAAAGACCACGAGAAAATTGAGACGAGGAGCGCTAAGCTGAGGACTATACATGATCACACATTTGTTATCCAAGTATTTAATTCAGTTTTTCAAACAGAATTTGGGTGTCCAAAGTGGGAAGATCTTTGCAAGGCATATGGATTTCAGAAGGAAATGGAAGTCACCTTCGATCTTCGTCCTGAAGATAATATGCCACACAACATTGACATTTGGGTGGTTGTCGATGATATGCTTCCTGTTTTACCTTCATGTGAGTTTCTCAACCATATTTGTCAAGTAATTTGCATTTATATTTATAAATAGTTGGTGTAGTCAACTTGTTTTCCTCTCGCAATTTACATGTCATGTGGTGTTCATCGTCTATTAAAACTTTGGCCACGCGTTGCAGGTTCCTAGTTATTGGGCCATAGTTATAATTATATCATGTTACATGTTGTACAAACAACAACAACAACAACAACCCAAATTGTACTTTGAATGATCGTAACACATGTGGTCGTTTTGAATGGTTTATATAATGCCCACATCTTGTGGACAATTACAAAATTTCTAAGTATTTTTGAAACATTAAATTATTACAAAATTTGGGTGGTTGTCGATGATATGCTTCCTGTTTTACCTCCATGTGAAGTAATTTGCATTTATATTTAGAAATAGTTGGTGTTCATCTATATACTAAATTTGTTAAATTATAATTTACATCTTATTTCGTTGCTTCGACTGAATTACGAAAATTAATTGACACGACACACTACACGTATGGATCACATCTCACTTGGGAGAAGAAGGATGATCTTCTCCACTTTCTTGTTGCTGGTGTTCTGGCTTCTAGGGATACCTTCCCGTATCATTTTGGAATTGACCAAAATTATTCATTTTACATGCCACTTGTGCATAGGTTGAGTCCAGATGACATTCGCCGAAATGTATTGGTAAGAGTTTCCTAATTAAGTACGCTCCACTATTGCATAAATGGTGTTGATTACTAACTAGGTTATTATTATGCTCTTCAACATTAACTACCACATGATGTAGTGCCTCCGTTAATGGACCCAGAAGGTCAAATGAGAATTAGAAGCCCGTTGAGGGCTGAGTTCTATGCTCCATACTTGATTAACTTCAAGTCAAGATCAAAAAGACTCCAAATTGAAGCATGGAGAGAAATAAAGAAGGTTCGCAAGCCACAAGCTGGAGACCGTTGAATCTCTGTGATTCATCATGGAGCAATAGGTGTTATTCTGTTTTATGACATTATATCTAAGAGCGAGGACTAGGTCTTATGAGAGACACGTTATTCTAGTTTATATTATTACTTGACATGATCGATTAATTAGGATGCATGATGCATATGATGAGTATATATATATTATGATGTTTCTCTGTTTTATTTTATGTGTATCATATGATAAATAGTTGATGAGTTGTTAGATGATCGATTAGAATACTATTGCCATTCGACGAAAATGATATGAAATGATATAGTGTAAAAAAGATGCATATATGTGCATTTAACTCGTGTCTACATTTTATAAATATGTTCGACAAAGCACGACGGATGACCAAACACGAAGATATATAAGAGAGGACACTTTTCTCTATTAGCTAGCTAATAACAACCTAAATTAACCCCTAAACCAGCCCCTTTAAAAAAAACCTCATCTCCAGCCAGGTGTTGACGCGTGGATGCCTTTTGGTCCCGGTTGGTGTCATCAACCAGGACTAAAGGCCCCCCTGCCTGGCCTGGCCGCAGCAGCCACGTGATGGCCCATCTGTCCCGGTTCGTGTAAGAACCGAGACTAAAGGCAAAGGGCATTAGTAACGACTTTTTTGTCCCTGTTCCAGAACCGGGACAGAAGGTCCTTATGAACCGGGACAAAGGCCCTTTTTCTACTAGTGTCTTTCAAACTTTGATCTACCTTAAGTTTGTCCTTTGTGGCGGACTAGAAGAAACTTCATCCTAGATTCCCATTAGCTCATCGGCGTGATGAGGTTAGGGTTTCTTGTGATGTGTATACAACGGCAAGATTTGGTGTCAGGTTCTTCATATCAATTCAAGGATTCACGACGACGACGACGACTTTGACTTCGGGACACTGATCCATAGGGACACACGTACAAAGAATCCTCAGCTATAATCGACAAGATCTAGCCGGCTCCGGTATGGTTGTTCTGGTGACAGGGCAGGTCGAGGCTTGTTCTGACGACGGCAATGGTTGTTCGATGTTTCATAAACCTCGATGTAATTTTTATTACGTTTAACCAGATGATACCCCGCGCGTTGTTTGCGGGAATTCTTAGTCTATAAACATGTTGGTAGATAAATTGAACATTTTGCATAGTGTATTTACGTATTTAAGATAAAAAATCCAATCGACGCAATAGTTCGTATAAATATAAATATTAGAAAACATGAGTTATGCGTTCAGTTTTTTGCTAAATACAGGACATTAGTAATTTCGTGTGACTTATTAATGCATATTAATGTAACTGTTGTCGTAAATCAATCTTCATATATGCAGCTTACAATCTACACAAAGAATGACAACTAAATACAAATATTGGCCATTGTAGTTGCTTGCAATATCGTGACAATGAGTGATTGAAAAATTCATCTCTCTCTGTCTCTGTCTCTCTCTCTTGCCAAAGTGAGTAAAAATTCTCTTGTCTCAAAGCATTTGTTTGAACGGAGCATGAGTACTTATCATAAGCACCGAAATCAAAATACTAGTTTGAAGTCAAAATTTGTTTACAACAGAAAGAAACTATGTACGAAAACAGTGGCAGAGACAGGACCCGGGGCGTGATTATTTTTTCCTTCATTACCTGTAGCATTTTTACACTGTTTTACACTGTTGAATGTTATAGCTATGAAGCAGGCCCGGGGCTCAATGTCAGCCTGGCTCCGTCCCTGTATGAAAACTTGTAAGGTACATTCCTCTCGGTTCCCACGATGTACCCCAGTACTACCTCTGCCTCATAATATACAACGTTTTTCAAGCTATGTTAGCTTGAAAAATGTTCTTATATTATGAAACGGAAAGAGTAGTACATAATGCATCAAATCCTTCTGTGTTCTCTTATGTGGCAAGTTGATCCTTAGTTGCACACAATACGTCCATCAGATGAGTCAATAACAATCAAAACAGCTCTACCTTAGTAACTCGCATGTGAAATATTTGTATAAATAGAATTGGGTCGTAATGATAAAAATACCTTTAATCACTGAGACACCAGCAGCTAGCTGCTCATTTCGATGAACATAATGGACAACAAATTATTTGTACCAAGTAAAAGACCAACATCAAAATGGCTTTGATTGACTTTTGTGAAACAAAAATATGATGATGCAGTTTAGCGATGAATACACTTACTAGGTTGTGTCAGTTGGAACGGCAATTACTGTAACTATACTATCCCTGGATCCATCAGATACAACCAAGATCTCACTGCTAGGGCAGACAACACATGTATGTCCAAAAGAAATAAAGGAAAAATTAAAAGAAAAGAATGACAACAAATCAAAACGAAGATGATCCCGCACCGCTGCGCCCTCCGAAGATATCCACCATACTCCTAGCACTTTGGACCACCGCATAACAAGCAACACCTTTAGGAAGGAAAGCCGGATTGCTCCTAGGGTTTCCCCCATACGCGGTACGGGTGAGTGAGTGGGGTCCCCGACGCCCTACAGGGAGGAACGACGGCGCCCACGGGCGTCGCCGCGTCGGTGCCAGCCACGCTTGACAAGGACTTCTCCTGTCCGACACACTTCCCATCCCGATAAAACTGTCGTGCTCCACCAAACTTGCCGCCGCCAGCATGCGCTACCACGGTCTAGGAGAAACCACCACCGTCTCACCATGGAGATTGAAGCGGGATCGACGGGGCCGGAGGAAGTAGCCGGGAACGAGGACCGGCAGAGTCAGCAACCACACGAGAGGGGACAACCTCCACCGCTCTCGATGGTCATTGACCGGACGCAGCAAGGGAAGCACACCAGGCACGATGGCCCGGCCAAGCTCCTAATGGCCCGTGAGTCTCCCGTTGTCGTGCTGCAGCGGGTGCGTCGCCGTCTCCGCAACCATCGCACGAGCCACGCCTCCGACCGCCGGAGTCATCACGGGCAAAGCCGATCCAGGCCCGCCCTGACCCAGATGGCTAGGTTGGGACGGCGCCGACCCGTAGCCAAGTTGCCACGCCGCCGCCTCCTCACCATCCGGAGCAACGTCGCCCGAGGTAGCGTCATCGCCGAAACCGCTGCTGCCCGAGGATCACTGCCGCACACGCACGACGGGAAGACCATCTCTAGCCGCCAAGAGCCCGAAGTCGGACCCCAGCAACCGCCCTTGCCGCCTGTGCTGCCTGGATCCAGATCAGGCCGCCGGCCGATGGGATCTGCACCAGGCGTGTGCCCGACCAGATCTGGGACAAGCCACCGTCGATCGTCGCCCCGGTCAAGCCCAGCCCTCCATGCATGGTACAAGGCACCGCAGCGCCGACGTCGCGTCCCGGACCAGCGTTGCACCATCGCCGAAGGTTGTCGACCCATGCAGAGTCCTCGCGTGAGGAGGAGAAGATGCCTCCCTGCCACCGCCGGCCGCCCCCGCCCCTCCCACCCCTCTCCCCCTCTCGGATCCGCCCTTGCGCAGCCTCCCCGGGAGGTGGTCGGGGCGGTGCACCCCCCGCCCCTTCGGCCGCCTCCTTCCCCCTTTCCTTCCCAACGCCACGAGTAGACGTCCCTGGCGCAGTCTTGGGTGGTGTTGGCAGCGGCGCGACCTTCTGTCCTCGCGCGTGCGGCTCCCCTGCCGGGGGATAGGGCGGCGGCCCGGTGAGCCGATGGAGGTGGCCGGTAGCGCGAGAGGTGGTGGCATGGCCCCTTGGCTGCGGAACGGCGTGGTGGTGTGGGATGGCTGGCAGCACGATCTGGGTCCTAGCTGGTCGGCACTCGGCGTGGCTTTGTCGTATTCTGTATGGTGAGAAGAAGGAGCAAGTCGTACGAGGGGCGGCGACGCCGACGGCATGCCTGCTGCAACGCGATGACGAGAGCTTTATAGGCGTTGAGGGCCCGACCGGCCTGTGGGCCCACGGGCCAGGTATGCTCCTGCTATCGTGTCCTCGGCTACCGTCGTTGACTGTGGAGGTTGAGCGCTCCCGCGTGCCGATGGTGCTGCTGCCCTTAGTCCAGGCTCCTATTCATCGTTGTGCATGCCTCACTTCAAAGTGACATGGTGAGACGACGTGGAGGCTTCAAGACCACGTTGGCGTAGGATGGTGGTCGGTTTGGTGGCAGGCTCTGGAGCATCCAATTGTGAAGGTTGGGATCGGGAGAAACCCCTGTTGGCCTAGCCGACACCGACGCAGTGACACATGTGGGTGCCGCCGGACCTTCCTGAGGGCGTCGGGGGCTACCCTTCTTCTCACTTCGTCGCGTACCGGGGGAAAGCCTTGGCAGTAGCGTCATCATTGTCGCGGTCCTTCTTGGAGGTGTTGATTGGTACTGGCGCTTCAGAGCCTTGGAGCTTGGTGGGAGATCTTCAGTGGGCGTAGTGGTCGCAAAGCTTCTTCGTTTATGTCGATCCGTCGTTGTCGGCATTTATTTCTTTTTTTTTTCTCTTTCTTTTATTTTTGGTGCAACCGTGCCGCTCCCGCTCCAGCACCTATTGTTGGTTGTATCGGTTGGTTGCTTTGTAATACAAAGTGGGAGAAATCCTTCTTCGAAAAAAGGGCTAGATTGGGAACAGAGAGGATGGATCGAGAAGTGGGACAAAGGGGATGGATAGAGGAGTAGGACTGGACCGGGATATCATGAGGACCCTCGTTATGCAATAACGATGGGGAGGCACGGGTTAAGCGACGGCGTCGACGCTTGGTGCTTCGAGTAGGAAGCAATTCTTATCTATTTATAGGATCGATGGATGGTTTGTCGGTTACAGAAGACGAAAAGAAACTAATGTGTATGGAAGAGAAATCACATAGTCCATCGAAAAAGAAAACAAAAGGGTGGCCTTAATTCAATGGAGAAGATGAATACTAGGATTAGTCATATAGAAATTAATGGATCGGCAGTTAATTGGTCAGGATTGGTGCAATCCATGCGTGTCGTAGGTGGCAGGAAAAGGGGTGATGTGGTGCTTGGACGTCCGACAAAAATCATTAGGTGGGCTGATGTGGCCGCATGGCTGAGATGGATAGCTGCATGTTTATAAAATGTGATAGGATATATTTTATACTTTTAAGAATGTTTATAAAAGATCTAATCCTTTTCGCAAAAAATACACAAATAACCAAAAGACATATATAAACCACTACCAAACAGAGAAATAACTCTTGTCCCTTGCTGAATTGGGGCTTGCCCAAGCTATTTCTCGCTTGAAGGCAAGCCCCAATTCAGCAAGATTACAAAAGAAGATAACAAACTATGTTAATCTTGTATTTAAACAATGTTAAACATATATAAAAATATTCCTCATGTATACAAAAGATGCATAAGGTGTATGGAAAATGTACAACGTGTATGAAAGAAGGAAACATCAAATGATAATATGAAAAATGATAATCATGTAATTAGAAATGTGAAACCTATTCAAAAAAATTGTTTCTATTGTGCACGAGAAATGTACAACATGTATGAAAAAAGTAGGCATCAGAACACAAATTTTGAAAATATATTCAACATGAATTTTAAAAAACGTTAGACATGTATAAAAAATGTTCTGATGTCAACAAAAATGTTGAAGGTGTATATAAAAAAGTTGACATAAAGAACATATTAAAAAATATTAATCATTTAAAAAAATGTGCGACGTGTACGAAAAAAGTAGATAATAAAAAATATAGGTTTTTAAAAAATATTAATCATGCGTTTTGGAAATTTTACATATGTATATAGGATATGTTCATAATGTATATGGAAAATGTGAAATGCGTACTGCAAAAGAGTTGACATGTGTTGAACAAAAAAGAAAACAACGGAAAATCGGCCAAGAAATGAAGAAAACTAATAAAAACATAAAATAGTAAACAAATAAGACCAAAAAATAAAACTAAAACCAAACAAAACCAATGCAAAAGACCGGAAATAGTGAAACCCAAAAATGAAATAAACAAAAAACCAGAAATCCAAGAAAACAAGGAAAGAAAAAAAGAAAAGCAAAAGGACCATTGAAATCAAGAAAGTAATAAAGAAAAAAAGACCAATAAAAACATTGAAAGAAAGGAAGAAAACCGATGAAAAACAAAGAAAAACAGAAAATTGAAGAAAAAAGGTGAATAAACAAAATCAAACCGAAAAGCAAAGACAAAAGAAAATGGCAAAGAAGAAACAAAAAAACCCAGACCAAAAACCATTACGTTTTTTGGAAACACACACTTTATTTATTGGTCAACAATGTTCTGAGGAATACAATTAAGATCCGGAGGTTGAAATAGCGCAACCTACTGAAAGCCTCATGCGTGCTTAGCGTGGCTACGCTGTTTAAATAAAAACTTAGCGAGGCTACGGCCTCGATATTCGAGTTTCTACCTTCAAAAAGGAGAGAACAAGCCGTTATTGTCATGATTAATTAATATGTATATCAGCGGACTGACTGAGATGAGCACTATTCAAGCAGTGCAAGCAGGAAAAACAAAATACTCCAGAGAAATATGAATGAGGAGGATGCACATAATTAGGTTTAGCGTACGTATCTTACAAATATATATCTTGTGAATAAAGATTCAAAAACGCTAGAGTTACGGAAGATTTCTACAGAGTTTAACGGACTAATCTTTCTCCCCTCACTAACCACAACCCCCTGTTTTTCAGGGCGGACCCGCTTCATCCTAGACCAATCACCACAGCCCATGTTTGCTTAGTCCGTAAACATCCTGCACTGTCCGTAGTTGTAGCATTACTCATAAAGATTTGGTCTGGTGGATATGTTTGTTTACATCTCTTCGCTGGGTCTTCAGAATACGTACACAAAGATCGACAAGATGCGACACACATGCATGGTGGTGTATCCCTTGCTCTTGCTCGTAGGAGTATATGGCACCTATACAAATGATGCTAGAAAAATAACCAAAGTTGCTATATGTATGCATGAGAAAGCTAATCGAAGTTCTATTATCATGTACAGTATATATGAGAAGAACAGTTATTTGTATCCAAACGGAAACTCGTTCATTTTTTGGTCGTTGGTCGATGGCCCAGGGCCAGGGGTGAGAAGAGAATACATCCATCAATCAACTACTCGTGTTTTGCTTCAGGTTCGTCGTTGCGGTGGCTCCTGCTCCGTCACAGGCGGGGACAGCCGCAGCGAGGAGATGGGCAGGAGGTGTGGCAGCGGCAACGGTGCGGCAGAGGACGACAAAGGCTCCCTCGCCGTCTCGCCGTGGCAGCCGGCTCCGTCGATCTCATCCTCACCGAGCGCGATCTCGAGGTGCCGCTTCCTGGGCTCCATCTGGTTCCTATATGGAGTAGCACATACAAACACATGGCGAGATGAAAGAAACAACTGAATTAAGCCGGGCCATTCCTTGCAGAGATTGAGATGCTTGCTAACCAACATAACATACTTGAAGGCGAGGAAGACGAGGCACTGCGCCCTCATCTGCCTCAGCTGCCGCTGCTCCGTGACGGCTGCGGCAGCAGCAGGGCGGGTCGACGACGAAGGAAGCATCTCCGCTCAGCCGGCTCGGTGTTGTTGATGTGTTCAGTATGCTTGCCTAGCTGCCTTCCTATCCTCCTTGGATCTGCAGCCGTAATAAGTATTGTTATATTCATCACAAGATACATACATACACATGGAGAAGACTACAAGATCGGTTGCTCAATTGGCACGAAATTGCCGGGACAGTGACATGAGAATGCAGCCAAAAGAAAAGGCCAAAACTGCAAACCTGGATAGGCTTCTTCATTGGCGTCCAGCATAAGCACCAACATCAGCAGCAATAATGCAGATCTATTGAGCGCCAAGTGCTGACAGGACAGGATATGGTTGATTACATGAACCAACAGATAGACACCAAGTTAAATGACGGCCTCCAACAAGCTATCAGACCATAAAAAAAAATACAAGATATCGATTGAATATTACAGCATCTCCAACAGCCGCGCTTCGCGCCGCGTCCAAAAAATGCGTTTGCCGCGCGCGCTTCGGCTGGTTTAGCGCGGGGTTACACGCATGCTCCAGCAGCCGCGCTACAATGCAGCGCGCGCGCCGCTCCAGCAGTGTCTAAAAATGCAGGGCGCGCAAACCATTTTTTAAATAGATTGCATTCAAATAAAAAGCATACAAAGTTATTTTACATAGATTGCAACTTGATAGGTAGTTCGAAAACATAGATAGATAATTCGGTGCTAGATAGTTCAAAAACATAAAAACTAATCCCAGTCGCTCCAATCATCTGCACCATCATCATCGTCGTTGGTGTCGTCAGAGGTTGACAGCCAGATGTCGAACCAACGCTCGTCTTCTTCAGTGAAGAAGGAGCTCCCACCTGCATTGACGAGGTCGGCCTGCGCACTCGCCAATGCCTTCCGCCGACGCCTGTCCAACCGCTCCTCGCGGCGCCGGCGCGTGTCCTCCTCGCGGCGCCTTGCCCAATAACTCTGCTCGTAGGCGACATTCTCCGGGTGGCACCGGCGCCACTCCGCCATGACCCGCTCGTCCTCCTCGGCGACGAGGAGGCGGCGCTGCCGCGC
The DNA here is from genome assembly GCF_904849725.1 of Hordeum vulgare subsp. vulgare. Taxonomy (NCBI): domain Eukaryota; kingdom Viridiplantae; phylum Streptophyta; class Magnoliopsida; order Poales; family Poaceae; genus Hordeum; species Hordeum vulgare. Next base: position 648,669,934 of record NC_058519.1, on the reverse strand, counting down.
AGTGTGCTCTGCATGGTCTTGTGCGGAGTTTACACGAGACGGCGGGGCGACGTCTGACGCCTGCTGGAGCGTGTAGACGTCCTGGAAGTTCATTTGGCGGCGCGGCCTGCCTAGGCGCCACGCCGCCGCGTCGAACGCGCGGGCGGCCTCGTGCGCCGTGTCGTACGTGCCGAGGCTAAGCCGAAGATCGCCAGAGCGTATCTCGGCGTAGAACCCGTCGTTGGGGCGCTCGCGGACGCCGCAGTAGCCGGACGCAGAACGGCGGCGCGGCGGCATGGTGGCGCGTCGGGGGCGGGGCGCTGGAGCGGTGGCGGCGCGCTGGAGCGACGGTGGCGCGAGAGGCAGAGGGAGAGAGAGAGTGGAGCGGTGGCGGCGCGAGGGAGCGGCAGAGCTGCGCTTTTATAGGCGCGCGAAGCAGCGCGGCAAAAATGACGTGCGAGCTGCCGCTTTTTCGCGCGCGCGCAACCGGTTACCGCGCGCTCTGTTTTCTCGCCGTCGCTGGAGCGCGCCATTCCGTCCCACGCGCTAAAATGACGGTTTACCGCGCGTGCCCCTTTTCGCGCATCCGTTGGAGATGCTCTTATAAAGCAACAGCAGATCTTCAGATTGACCTACTGCGTATCGAACAGGAATGAATGAAAACACAAGACAACCAGCTTAAACCGTCCACCTAGCATACCTAGCATATGAAGATGTGTAAATTTTTCGCTGGAATTCAAGATCCATGATCAGAATCATGACAGGTTTTGAATGACAACTGGAACTCCATCCAAGTCTGGTGCTAATCCAAGATAACATGAAGGCGCAACACCTACCCAAGGAGCACAAGTTGCAGGAACAATTAAGTTGGAGATATATTGAAATGATATCTGAAGTTCTTATCGGTCCGAAAGCTGCAGTCTTGACTCTTGAGGGCAGCTCAGCTAGGCAGGGTGCCGTGAAACCGCAGTTCATCGTCAACCAGGACCAGCAACCAGCAGGAAGCCTGGAAACCTTTAACATGTTGGACATGAAAGACAATGTAATGATTATGATAGTTTACATTCTTTTTTTTGAAAGGAACACATAGCATTCCATTAATTAACTTAATACGCTGGGCATATCGCCAGCTACAACTTCTGTTACAAACTCTGGGAATTGACCCATCCAGGTTTCTACGCATCCGTTCCTTATACACGCACCATGTGTTGAGTAAATAGTGAATTTTCCAAACGTATTAATCCACGAGATAATAACTAGCATGGCATTGACTAGACTAATGTGTACTGATCTTGAACCAACCTAGCACATACTATGCATATAGTCAATACATCTATGCATGTAAGTAGTACTGCTACGATAAATACGAACATGAGGATAAACGAGTCATACCCTCCAGTAGGCCAGTTGGTCGTAGCAGCAGCGTTGGCGTTGGACGCGGCCGTAGCAGCGGCAACATCCTCTCCCCTCTTCTTCTCAGCTTCAAGGGCGAGACGATCGGCTTCGGATGATGAAGACATGACGATGACGAGGACGACGCGGATGTAGACGAAGCAGACGGACGGAGGCGAGCAGTCGTGTAATCGCTCCCCAAAAACCTAATCGCCCCTCTCCCGTACAGGAACCGGAGATGCGGTGTTTCGGAGGCCTGCTCTCCCGTCGACCGTGTACGCGGTAAACGAGACGGAGTCGCCGGCGGCAGCAGCAGCAAAAGGAACGAACGCGTGAGGCAGATGTGATCTGATTCTCGTGACGGCTAGGGTAGGCGTTAGCCTGCTTATAAAGGCGGTTGAGCGGAGAGACGTGGGCCGAACACACGTCCCAGTCGGTAACAGCCCACGATCCGATGTCTCGGATCGTGCCGTGTCGATATGAGCTCGGCTCGGCTCATTCCCGCAACCCACGGCGCGTCATGACGAGGCGAGGCGTGGCGAGGCGGGCGGCGGAGGAGGAGTGCGCGAGGGCACCTTCTCTTCTCACTCTCCAATAGTATGTGGAAGAGAGACCCTTATAAAGGGGTCCAACTTCTCCTCCACTAGCGGGGTGGGACTAAACTTCCACTACCACCTTGTCATGCCACCACCTACATGGGCCCTTGGAGATTTTCTGAAATTCTCTTATGGGCCTAAGGCCCACTACTAATTTCAACACCCCCACCAGATCTCAAGGGCACATGGTGTTCCCTCGTTCCAATCACTGTTTTAATATACCAACATTTCAGTGAAGACCTGTTAAGGTTGAGCTTCACCTAGAGCAAGTAGCTACACCCCTTTACAACTGAACAATGGACTATGCCTTGAATTGTCAGTTTGGCGTAAAGGAGCTTCACCACAAGCCTTACTAGTACTAGGCTGCCGAAGGTGACCCCTCGGGTGGAGCATATTAGTCACACTCCTGGCCTATTCATGAGTTTACTAGAGATCACCCAAATCTCATAGACTGTGACCAGCAGTCAAGCTCATATAGGTGTGTTCCTCCAAAGATCGCTCTGTATGACAGCATCTTGCTTACACATAAGCTTTAGAACACATTAAGACAGTAGTCATCCTACCATACAGTATCCGAGAGCATTGCATCTCCAACGGAGTGGGTTAGTAAAGTTACTCTCCTCAGTTCACCACTGGCTTGTTTTCCCAGGTCCTACTTCACGGGATCTCCGATCATATAGGTTGGGTTACTACCATGGCAACTCATGTGGGTCTCATACCCATCTCCCTCGATGCACTATCTATCACAACACGTGATAGCCCTTTAGTAAAGGGATCTGCCAGATTCTTAGCCGTTTGGATGTAATCCAACGCTATCACTCCGGAGTTTCTCAAACGTCTGACAGACTTCAATCTCATTCTTATATGTTTGTTGGACTTCATATTGTCCTTTGAAGTCTTCACTTTAACAATAACCGTCTGATTATCGCAGTTCATAAGGATAGCCGGAACCGGCTTCTCAACCACAGGTAAGTCCATCAAGAGATCTCGAAGAAATTATGCTTCGACACCAGATGTGTCTAATGCTGTTAATTCTGCTTCCATTGTCGATCTCGTTAAGATCGTTTGCTTGCAAGACTTCCAAGAAACATCACCCCCAAGAGTAAACATATACCCAGTAGTGGCCTTCATCTCATCAGCATCAGAGATCCAATTCGCATCACTATACCCTTCAAGTACCGCTGGGTATCCCGTATAGTGAAGTCCGTGGTTGACATTACCTTTCAAGTAGCGCATAATTCTTTCAACAACACGCCAATGAACATCACCCGGGTTTGCAAAAAACCGGCTAAGTTTGCTCACAACGAACGCGATGTGAGGCCTCGTTGCGCTAGCTAGGTACATAAGGGAACCGATAATTTGAGAGAATCTCAATTGATTAATAGCTGTGCCTTTAAACTTTCGAATAAGCACACTAGGATCATATGGTGTTTGTGAAATTTTGTAGTCTGAATATCCAATGCGACTCAAAATCTTCTCAACATAGTGGGATTGCAGAAGTGTAATCCCACCCTCATCATCTCTCAAAAGCTTGATGTTCAAGATAACATCAGCCACCCCAAGGTCCTTCATCTCAGAGTTTTGAGACAGAAAAGACTTAACCTCCTCAATTACTTTGAGGTTGGTTCCAAATATCAGTATGTCATCAACATACAAGCACAATATAACTCCTTCGCCCCCACCATGGCGATAGTATACACATTTTTCAGCTTCATTAACAACAAAGCCAACAGATGTCAGAGTTGTATTAAACTTCTCATGCCATTGCTTAGGTGCTTGTCTCAGACCATATAAATATTTCAGCAACTTACACACCTTTCCTTCCTGACCTTCTATCACAAAGCCATCTGGCTGTTGCATATAGATTTCCTCATTTAGCTCTCCATTCAGGAAAGCCGTCTTAACGTCCATTTGATGAACGAGAAGACCATGAGAGGCCGCCTATGAGAGTAGTACTCGAATGGTGGTCAGTTTAGCCACAGGTGAGTAAGTATCAAACAAATCTTCTTCTTCTTTCTGGGCATAGCCCTTGGCCACAAGCCTAGCCTTGTACTTTTCAATTGTACCATCGGGCCTAAGCTTCTTTTTGAACACCCACTTGCATCCCAATGGTTTGCAACCATAGGACGATCAGTGATTTCCCATTTCCCGTTAGCCATGATGGAATCCATCTCGCTACGGACCGCAACTTTCCACTAATCAGCATCTGGAGAAGCATACGCTTCTGAAATAGAAGTAGGATTATCATCCACGAGGTATACGAAGAAATCATCATCAAAGGTCTTTGCAGTCCTTTGTCTCTTGCCCCCACCAAGGGTTTCCTTGTCATCCTCCTGGGGATTATCACCACGTGTTTGTTCATAATATTCCATAAGAATGGCAGGCTCGGGAATTATCTCAGTTTCCTGTCTTGAACTGCTTTGCATATCTCTCATGGGAAATATATCCTCAAAGAATGTAGCATCCCTCGACTCCATTATTGTACCGAGCTTCACGTCAGGTACCTCAGATTTCACTACTAGAAATCTATATCCTACGCTATTCTTAGCGTATCCCAAGTTAACGTAGTCCACAGTCTTTGGTCCAAGCTTACGCTTCTTGGGAATCGGTACATTGACTTTCGCCAAGCAGCCCCAAGTACGTAAGTACGAGAGCGTCGTCATTCTCTTCGACCACTCCTCGTAGGGAGTGACCTCATTATCTTTTGTAGGAACTTTATTCAGGACATGACACGCGGTCAATATAGCCTCCCTCACCATGCCTTGGATAAACCCGATGTATCTAACATGGCGTTAACCAAATCAGTTAGAGTACGGTTTTTCCGCTCGGCAACCCCGTTTTACTGGGGTGAATAGGGAGGCGTCCTCTCATGAATAATGTCGTGTTCCGCACAAAAGGAATCAAACTCGTTTGAGAAGTACCCTCCACCACGATCAGACCGGATTCGTTTAATTTTCTTTTCAAGTTGATTCTCAACTTCTGCCTTATAGATTTTAAAGTAGTGTAGAGCCTCGTCTTTAGTGTTTAACAGATACACATAGCAATATCTAGTGGAATCATCTATCAATGTCATGAAATATTTCTTTCCACCTTTAGTCAACACACCATTCATCTCACAAAGATCAGAATGTATGAGTTCTAATGGTGCCAAGTGTCTCTCCTCTGCAGCCTTGTGAGGCTTGCGAGGTTGCTTTGCTTGCATACACGAATGGCACTTAGAACCTTTGGCTAAAGTGAAAGTCGGGATTAAATTCAGTTTTGCTAGCCGTGACATAACACCGAAACTGATGTGACAAAGACGTGAATGCCAAACTTCAGATTCATTAACACTCAAATGAATATTGTTCACGACTTTATTACAAAAATCTGTGAGGGAAAGGTGGAACAGACCTCCGCACTCATAACCTTTTCCAACAAAAAGTCCATATTTAGTAACTACTACTCTATTAGACTCGAATACCAACTTAAACCCTTCTCTACACAGAAGGGAACCACTAACGAGGTTCTTCTTGCTGGCGGGGACATGCTGCACGTTCTTCACCTGCACGATCCTTCCCGAAGTAAACTTCAGATCGACCGTGCCAACACCAAGAACAGATGCACTCGCGCCATTCCCCATCAATACGAACCCGCGACCGGTGGCCTGATAAGAAAAGAACAATGATATGTCAGCACACACATGAATATTTGCACCCGTGTCCACCCACCAATCGGTGGACTGACAAACTGAAAATATAGTAAGTAAATTACCGTACCCAGATGCACTACTTTCATTGTTGCCCACAATCATATTGGCAGACTTGGAGTCCTGCGCCGGCTTCTTGTACTTGTTTGGTCATTTGTTCGCCCAATGTTCCTCTGAACCACAAGTATAGAAGCCATCTCCTTTCTTATTCTTCTTGAAGGTCTTCTTTCCCTTCTTCTTGAAGTCGGTATTCTGTTGGACAGAATTCTTTCCCTTGGGCTTGTGGGAATTTAAGTACCTCTGATGTACCATATTGGCAGCAGAAGAGCTTTCCACCGCTTTTCCATTGGAGTCCTTTGCTCTCTAAATCTGCTCAACACTCAGATGGTCGATGATGTCCTCTACTGAGAACTCATGCCTCTGATGTTTTAGAGTAGTAGCAAAGTTCCTCCAGGAATTAGGAAGCTTAGCAATTATACAGCCCGCGACAAACTTGCCCGGCAAATTGCACTTAAGAACCTCAAGTTATTTATCTATGCATATTATCTCATGAGCCTGTTCCAATACAGAACGGTTGTCAACCATCTTGTAATCGTGAAACTGCTCCATAACATACATCTCACTCCCAGCATCGGTGGCCCCGAATTTAGATTCAAGCGCCGCCCACAGGTCTTTGGCAACATGCATCTGTAAGTATGCATCAACCAGCTTATCTCCGATCACGCTTATGACTGCTCCAAGGAATAGGACGGTGGCCTCCGCGAACATCTTCTCCTGTTCAGGAGAGATCGTTCCCGTTGGAGTGACACCGGCTACCCAGAACACGTTCATAGCCGTGAGCCATAAGCTGGTTCTCGTTTGCCAATGCTTGAAATAAGTACCGGTAAACTTGTCCGGTTTCAGCGCAGCAGCAAAACCATTACTCGAAAATTTCCTACACACATTAGGTTTTTGGATTGTTGAGTAAATAGGCAATTTTCCGAGTGTATTAATCCACGAGATAATAACTAGCATGGCATTGACTAGACTAATGATGTACTGATCTTGAACCAACCTAGCACATACTACGCATATAGTCGATACATCTATGCATGCAAGTAGTACTGCTAGGATAAATACGAACATGAGGATAAACAAGTCATACCCTCCAGTAGGCCAGTTGGCCGTAGCAGCAGCGTTGGCGTTGGACGCGGCCGTAGCAGTGGCAGCATCCTCTGCCCTCTTCTTCTCAGCTTCAAGGCGAGACGATCGACCTCGGATGGTGAAGACATGGCGATGACGAGTACGACGCGGATGTAGACGAAGCAGACGGACGGAGGCGAGCAGTCGCGTGATCGCTCCCCAAAAACCTAATCGCCCTTCTCCCGTATAGGAATCGGAGAGGCGGGGTTTCGGAGGCCTGCTCTCCCGTCAACCGTGTACGCGGTAAACGGGACGGAGTCGCTGGCGGCAGCAGCAGCAAAAGGAACGAACGCGTGAGGCAGATGTGACCTGATTCTCGTGACGGCTAGGGTAGGCGTTAGCCCACTTATAAAGGCGGCTGAGCGGAGAGACGTGGGCCGAACCCATGTACGAGTCGGTAACAACCCACGATCCGACGTCTCGGATCGTGCCGTGTCGGTATGAGCTCGGCTCGGCTCATTCCCGCAACCCGCGGCGCGTCGTGACGAGGCGTGGCGTGGCGAGGCGGGCGGCGGAGGAGGTGGTGGCATGACAAGGTGGTGGTGAGAAGTTTAGTCCCACCCTGCTAGTGGAGAAGAAGTTGGACCCCTTTAAAGGGTCTCTCTTCCACCTGCTATTGGAGAGTTAGAAGAGAAGATGCCCTCGCGCACTCCTCCTCTGCCGCCCGCCTCGCCGCGCCGCGGGTTGCGGGAATGAGCCGAGCCGAGCTCATACCTACGCGCTTATTTTTGCCGGTCAGGATCGGAGGATACGTAACGGATGCGCCACTACCTGAGACGTCGGATCTTGGGCTGTTACCGACTCGGACGTGGGTTCAGCCCACGTCTCTCCACTCGGCCGCCTATTTAAGCAAGGCTAACGCCAACCCTAGCCGACACAAGAATCAGATCAGATCTGCCTCACGCGCTCGTTCCCTTGCTGCTAGTACCGCCGGCGAGTCCATCCCGTCCACTGCGTACACGGTCGACGGGAGAGCAGTCCTCCGAAACCCCGCCTCCCTGGTTCCTGTACGGGGAAGAGGGGCGATTAGGTTTTTGGGGAGCGATCACGCGACTTCTCGCCTCCGTCTCTCTACTTCCTCTACGTCTGCGTCGTCTCCGTCATCACCATGTCCACCGACGTCGACCGTGCTGCCGCCGAGAAGGCCGAGGCCGACAAGAAGGCTGCCGAGGACGCCGCTGCTGCCGCCACCGCCGCGGGGGCTTCTTCATGGCCTACTGGAGGGTATAACGCGCTTATCCCTCTCCTGATTACTTTCTCCTTAGCAGTACTAGCATCATGTGTAGATTTGTCTACTGTTTGTGTAGTACGTGCCTGGTTAGATCAATATCAGTATGTGCTTAATTCTGTCAATGCCATGCTAGTCATCTATTTATGGATTAAATTAGTCGAAAAATTTCCTATTTTCTCAGCAATCCAAAAACCTAATGTGTGTAGGAATTTTTCGGCAAGTGGTTTTGCTGCCGCACTGAAACCGGATAAGTTTACCGATACGTACTTTAAGCGTTGGCAGACAAAGACCACTTTATGGCTCACGGCTATGAACGTGTTCTGGGTCACCGGTGTCTCCACGGGAACGATTGCTCCTGAACAGGAGAAGGCGTTCCGAGAGGCCACCGTTGTGTTTCTCGGAGCAGTACTTAGCGTGATCGGTGATAAACTAGTCGACGCATATTTACATGTGCGTGTCGCCAAGGACTTGTGGGAGGCGCTCGAATCTAAGTTCGGGGCCACCGATGCTGGGAGCGAGATGTATGTTATGGAGCAGTTCCATGATTACAAAATGGTCGAGAGCCGTTCTGTATTGGAACAAGCTCATGAGATAATATGCATTGCTAAAGAACTTGAGGTTCTGAAGTGCGATTTACCAGGCAAGTTTGTCGCGGGGTGTATAATTGCTAAGCTCCCTAATTCCTGGAGGAACTTTGCTACTACTCTGAAACATCAGAGGTGTGAATTCTCAGTAGAGGACATCATTGGCCATCTAAGTGTTGAACAGAACTCGAGAGCAAAGGACTCGCATGGAAACACGATGGACGGTTCTTCTGTTGCCAATATGGTACATCAGAGGAATTTCAATTCCCACAAGCCTAAGGGGAAGAATTCCGTCCAACAGAATACTGACTTTAAGAAGAAGGGTAAGAAGCCCTTCAAGAAGAACAAGAAGGGAGATGGCTGCTTCAATTGTGGTTCTGAGGGACATTGGGCCAACAAGTGCCCAAACAAGTACAACAAGCCAGGGCAGGACTCCAAGTCCGCCAATATGATTGTGAGCAACAATGAAAGTGGTGCATCTGGGTACGGTAATTTGTTTACTATATTTTCGGTTTGTCAATCTACCGACTGGTGGGTGGACACAGGTGCAAATATTCATGTGTGTGCTGACATCTCATTGTTATCTTCTTACCAGGTGACAGGTCGAGGGTCCGTATTGATGGGGAATGGAGTGACTGCTTCTGTTCTTGGTGTTGGCACGGTCGATCTGAAGTTTACTTCGGGAAGGATCGTGCAGCTAAAGAACGTGCAGCATGTCCCCGCCATGAAGAAGAATCTCGTTAGTAGCCCTTCTGTGTAGAGAAGGGTTTAAGTTGGTCTTTGAGTCTAATAAAGTAGTTGTTACGAAATATGGACTTTTTGTTGGAAAAGGTTACGAGTGCGGAGGTCTGTTCCGCCTTTCCATCGCAGATTTCTGTAATAAAGTCGTGAACAATATACATTCGAGTGTTAATGAATCTGAAGTTTGGCATTCATGTCTTTGTCACATAAGTTTCGGTGTTATGTCGCGGCTAGCAAAACTGAATTTATTCTTGACTTTTACTTTAGCCAAAGGTTATAAGTGCCATTCGTGTGTGCAAGCAAAGCAACCTCGCAAGCCTCACAAGGCTGCAGAGGAGAGACACTTGGCACCATTAGAACTCATACATTCTGATCTTTGTGAGATGAATGGTGTGTTGACTAAAGGCGGAAAGAAATATTTCATGACATTGATAGATGATTCCACTAGATATTGCTATGTGTATCTGTTAAATACTAAAGATGAGGCTCTACACTACTTGAAAATCTATAAGACAAAAGTTGAGAATCAACTTGAAAAGAAAATTAAACGAGTCCGGGCTGATCGTGGTGGAGAGTACTTCTCAAACGAATTTGATTCATTTTGTGCGGAACACGACATTATTCATGAGAGGACGCCTCCCTATTCACCCCAGTCAAACGGGGTTGCCGAGCGGAAAAACCGTACTCTAACTGATTTGGTTAACGCCATGTTAGATACATCGGGTTTATCCAAGGCATGGTGGGGGAGGCTATATTGACCGCGTGTCATGTCCTGAATAAAGTTCCTACAAAAGATAATGAGGTCACTCCCTACGAGGAGTGGTCGAAGAGAATGACGACGCTCTCGTACTTACATACTTGGGCTGCTTGGCGAAAGTCAATGTACCGATTCCCAAGAAGCGTAAGCTTGGACCAAAGACTGTGGACTGCGTTAACTTGGGATACGCTAAGAATAGCGTAGGATATAGATTTCTAGTAGTGAAATCTGAGGTACATGACGTGAAGGTCAGTACAATAATGGAGACGAGGGATGCTACATTCTTTGAGGATATATTTCCCATGAGAGATATGCAAAGCACTTCTAGACAGGAATTTGAGATAACTCCCGAGCCTGCCAGTCCTATGGAATATTATGAACAAACACATGATGATTATCCTGAGGAGGATGACGAGGAAACCCTTGGTAGGGGCAAGAGACAATGGACTGCAAAGACCTTTGGTGATGATTTCTTCGTATACCTCGTGGATGATAATCCCACTTCTATTTCAGAAGCGTATGCTTCTCCAGATGCTGATTACTGGAAAGCTGCGGTCCGTAGCGAGATGGATTCCATCATGGCTAATGAGACATGGGAAATTACTGATCGTCCATATGGTTGCAAACCATTGGGATGCAAGTGGGTGTTCAAAAGGAAGCTTAGGCCCGATGGTACGATTGAAAAGTACAAAGCTAGGCTTGTGGCCAAGGGCTATGCCCAGAAACAAGAAGAAGATTTCTTCGATACTTATTCACCTGTGGCTAGACTGACCACCATTCGAGTACTACTCTGATCGGCGGCCTCTCATGGTCTTCTCGTTCATCAAATGGACGTTAAAACGACTTTCCTGAATGGAGTGCTAAATGAGGAAATCTATATGCAACAACTAGATGGCTTTGTGATAGAAGGTCAGGAAGGAAAGGTGTGTAAGTTGCTTAAATCTTTATATGATCTAAGACAAGCACCTAAGCAATGGCATGAGAAGTTTAATGCAACTCTGACATCTGTTAGCTTCGTTGTTAATGAAGCTGACAAATGTGTATACTATCGCCATGGTGGGGGCGAAGGAGTTATATTGTGCTTGTATGTTGATGACATACTGATATTTGGAACCAACCCCAAAGTAATTCAGGAGGTTATGTCTTTTCTGTCTCAAAACTTTGAGATGAAGGATCTTGGGGTGGCTGATGTTATCTTGAACATCAAGCTTTTGAGAGATGATGAGGGGGGATTACACTTCTGCAATCCCACTATGTTGAGAAGATTTTGAGTCACTTTGGATATTCAGACTGCAAAATTTCTCAAACGCCATATGATCCTAGTGTGCTTATTCGAAAGTTTAAAGGCACAACTATAGATCAATTGAGATTCTCTCAAATTATCGGTTCACTTATGTACCTAGCTAGCGCAACGAGGCCTGACATCGCGTTTGCTGTGAGCAAACTTAGCCGGTTTGTTGCAAACCCGGGCGATGTTCATTGGCGTTTTGTTGACAGAATTATGCGCTACTTGAAAGGTACTGTCAACCACGGACTTCACTATACGGGATACCCATCAGTACTTGAAGGGTATAGTGATGCGAATTGGATCTCTGATGCTGATGAGATGAAGGCCACTACTGGGTATATGTTTACTCTTGGGGGTGGTGCTGTTTCCTGGAAGTCTTGCAAGCAAACGATCTTAACGAGATCGACAATGGAAGCAGAATTAACAGCATTAGACACATGTGGTGTCGAAGCAGAATTTTTTCGAGATCTCTTGATGGACTTACCTGTGGTTGAGAAGCCGGTTCCGGCTATCCTTATGAACTGTGATAATCAAACTGTTATTGTTAAAGTGAAGAGTTCAAAGGATAATATGAAGTCCAACAAACATATAAGAATGAGATTGAAGTCTGTCAGACGTTCGAGAAACTCCGGAGTGATAGCATTGGCTTACATCCAAACGGCTAAGAATCTGGCAGATCCCTTTACTAAAGGGCTATCACGTGTTGTGATAGATAGTGCATCGAGGGAGATGGGTATGAGACCGACATGAGTTGTCATGGCAGTAATCCAACCTATATGATCGGAGATCCCGTGGAGTAGGACCTGGGAAAACAAGCCAGTGGTGAACTGAGGAGAGTAACTTTACTAACCCACTCCATTGGAGATGCAATACTCTCGGATACTGTATGGTAGGATGACTACTATCTTAATGTGTTCTAAAGCTTATGTGTAAGCAAGATGCTGTCCTACAGAGCGATCTTTGGAGGAACACACCTATATGAGTCTGACTGCTGGTCATAGTCTATGAGATTGGGGTGATCTCTAGTAAACTCATGAATAGGCCAGGAGTATGACCTATATGCTCCTCCCGAGGGGTGAGTCTTCGGTAGCCTAGTACTAGTAAGACTTGTGGTGAAGCTTCTTTACGCCAAACTGACAATTCAAGGCATAGTCCATTGTTCAGTTGTAAAGGGGTGTAGCTACTTGCTCTAGGTGAAGCTCAACCTTAACAGGTCTTCACTGAAATGCTGGTATATTAAAACAGTGATTGGAACGAGGGAACACGATGTGCCCTTGAGATCTGGTGGGGGATTGTTGAAATTAGTAGTGGGCCTTAGGCCCATAAGAGAATTTCGGAAAATATCCAAGGGCCCATGTAGGTGGTGGCATGATAAGGTGGTGGTGGGAAGTTTAGTCCCACCCCGCTAGTGGAGAAGAAGTTGGACCCCTTTATAAGGGTCTCTCTTCCACATGCTATTGGAGAGTGAGAAGAGAAGATGCCCTCGTGCACTCCTCCTCCGCCGCCCGCCTCGCCGCGGTTTGCGGGAATGAGCCGAGCCGAGCTCATACCTACGCGCTTACTTTTGCCGGTCAGGATCAGAGGATACGTGACGGATGCGCCACGACCTGAGACGTCGGATCGTGGGCTGTTACCAACTCGGACGTGGATTCAGCCCATGTCTCTCCACCCGGCCGCCTAATTAAGCAGGGCTAACGCCAACCCTAGCCGACACGAGAATCAGATCACATCTTCCTCACGCGCTCGTTCCCTTGCTGCTGCTACCGCCGGCGACTCCATCCCGTCCGCTGCGTACACGGTCGACGGGAGAGGAGGCCTCCGAAACCCCGCCTCTCTGGTTCCTGTGCGGGGAAGAGGGGCGATTAGGTTTTTGGGGAGCGATCACGCGACTGCTCGCCTCCGTCTGTCTACTTCGTCTACATCCGCGTCGTCTCTGTCATCACCATGTCCACCGACGCCGACCGTGCTGCCGCTGAGAAGGCCGAGGCCGACAAGAAGGCCGCTGAGGACGCCGCTGCTGCCGCCACCGCCGCGGGGGCTTCTGCATGGCCTACTGGAGGGTATAACGCGTGTATCCCTCTCCTGATTACTTCCGTCTTAGCAGTACTAGCATCATGTGTAGATTTTTCTACTGTTTGTGTAGTACGTGCCTGGTTAGATCAATATCAGTATGTGCTTAATTCTGTCAATGCCATGCTAGTCATCTATTTATGGATTAAATTAGTCGAAAAATTGCCTATTTTCTTAGCATATTTAACATCTACAACATTTAATCTCACACGCATTTGAAATTTAACATCCTGAAACAAAGAGCCTAGCTCTGAAAGATTATACTCCGTAGTAGTGATAACCTGTTTTAGTAACATTGAATCTGTCTCGAACATTACCTGATGGCACCCCATCCGAATAGCTATATTAGTTGCCTGTTGCATAGCTGCAGCTTCCGCATGCAGGGGATTTGAGATATTCTCCAGATTACCTGCACCAGCTTCAGGCAGAACACCCTGGTCATTTCGAATAGCAAAGCCCCAACTGTCTGTATATTCTGCTTCAGAAAAGGCCCCGTCCGTATTTATCTTCAAGGTTCCAGTAGGAGGTGGCTTCCATTTTTGCTCCATCTTCCTGCTCGGCTCATTCCTTTATGACCTGGATGACATACAGTCAAGCAGGTGATACTCAATAGATGATGATATTTCAGATATGGTTCTCATTGTATCACCAATGTTTGCTTTATTTCTCTCATGCCACCACAGCCACAATAATAAACAGACTTTAAAGCATTCCTTCTCTTAAGTCTAAATATTTCCTCACATAAAGTTTTTGAATCTGGACAGAGGAGAAGTTTAAGTCTGATGTGTTCAAGTAATGATACTCTCCAGAGTTTTTTCACTTTTTTTGCATTTTAAGAAAATATGGGCCCCATACTCATCAAGTCTTAAGCATATTAGGCATCTGGTGTCAGTAGGAATACCTTTTCATTGTAGTTTTGTTCGCAGCAGAACTGCGGAAGGCTGTATGTTGCAACTCTCCACAAGAGATGCAGCACTTTGTTTGGTAGAGGAATTGACCACAACTTCCTCCATTCAAAACTTGAGTTTTCCCTCTATGCATTAGAGCTTGAAGTTAGTCCAGAGGATGAATTTCAGAACGGGGGAAAGAAAGAAAGAGCTAAAGAAAAGTCAATGCCCCAGGAAAGAAAGCCTTGCTTGCTGCGACTCCTCCCCATCCCGCTTTCCGGTGTTAGTAGCGGAGAACGGACCAAGGAGAGGGAGGCGATGACGCGCGAGGCAAAACCCTCGCCTGAGGCAAAGCCACCTGAGGTGGGCGGCCTGGTGATCGCCGGGGCGGACCGTCACATTCAGATCGATTCAAATTTCTCTGCGGAGTCTACTGCAGAGGGTGATTCCCATCGGTGATGGGTGATCTCATTCGGACCTTGTTCCACGGGCCAATCGTCCTGGCTTCCTCCACCTCCACAAGGGATCTCGCTGGATCACGGTGAGAGACGACGATCATGACATCTTGGCTGGTAAATATTTGCATCATCACGAAGATCCCAAGGTTGGAGACGAGCTGGTGATCAATGGTTTCAGAGTGTCTGCATGCAGCGTATGGATTCACACAAAGATCGACTACGAATCGGCCAAGGTATGCGATCTAACCAATGATTTTACTCGTTTTGGAGGCAGGTTTTGGGTGTTGTCTGACCGGGACGAAGAAGAGGATGAAGATGAGGCTGTCATGGACAGTATTTCTTGTGTTGATCTCGCGAGTCCCACCTCGACGGTGCCGGTTTCGAACGCGTTTAGGAGCAGATCTACAACGGATTTTCAGCTCGTAAAGACGAAGCCGTCGGTGATGATCTCTCATGGATCTGCTCTTCCAATGGCCCACGACGTAGCCCAACCTGTCGGCACTTTCCATACATGCAATAACGGGGGCAGATCCTGGCGCTGTTGATTCGACCGAGGCTCAACCCGACGTCGGTTGTAAACCATGCAATTTCGCCATGTATCACGGGAGCGAACAGCCGCTAGGACCTAGGGTTCTTTGGCGACCAAGGCACGGATTCCCTTCGTTGGGGGTAGGAAGGACAGCTCGGGTGCCGCCCCACATCGTTCTTGCTTCACAATCAATGGCGGGTCGGCGTAATCCCCAGCAGCCCCCGACGTCAGGGCCTCCACCGCGCCCGTCGGGCCAGGGGAGTCGATCCCCCACACACGCGAGTAAGGCGACGGCTTCGGCTGGCGCACAGGCGGGGAGGCCGCTGACTCCTGCTGCAGAGGCGGGGAGGCCGCCGATTGCTGCTGCACAGGTGGGTGCTCAAGGTGTGGCCGATGCAAACCGGTTACAACCGCGTGGGCGGTGGGGCGATGACGGAGTGAACGTTTATGGGGATGGTCAACATCGTGGGTCTTCGTCCTCAGGAGGTGGGCGTGGATACGTGATACGCCTCCGTCGTATCTACTTTTCCGAACTCTTTTGCCCTTGTTTTGGACTCTAATTTGCATGATTTGAATGGAACTAACCCGGACTAACGCTGTTTTCAGCAGAATTGCCATGGTGTTGTTTTTGTGCAGAAATAAAAGTTCTCGAAATGACCTAAAAATTTACGGAGAATTTTTCTAGAATTAATGAAAAATACCTTCGCAAAGATTCACCGGAGGAGGTGAGCGAGTGGGCCACAAGCCCAGGAGGCGCGGCCACCCCCCGGCCGCGCCTGGCACGCTTGTGGGGCCCACGTGGCTCCACCACCTCAAAACTTAGCTCTATTTATTCCGTTTCGCCCGGAAAAAAAATCATGGAGAAGGATTCATCGCATTTTACGATACGGAGGCGCCGCCACCTCCCGTTCTTCATCTGGAGGGCAGATCTGGAGTCCGTTCTGGGCTCCGGAGAGGGGAGATCGTCGCCATCGTCATCATCAACCTTCCTTCATCGCCAATTCCATGATGCTCTTTACCGTTCGTGAGTAATCTCATCGTAGGCTTGCTGGACGGTGATGAGTTGGATGAGATCTATCATGTAATCGAGTTAGTTTTGACGGGGATTGATCCCTAGTATCCACTATGTTTTGAGATTGATGTTGCTACTACTTTGCCATGCTTAATGCTTGTCACTAGGGCCCGAGTGCCATGATTTCAGATCTGAATCTATTATGTTGTCGCCAATATATGTGTGTTTTAGATCCTATCTTGCAAGTTGTAGTCACCTACTATATGTTATGATTATGACCCGGCAACCCCGGAGTGATAATAGCCGGAACCACTCCTGGAGATGACCATAGTATGAGGAGTTCATGTATTCACCAAGTGTTAATGCGTTGGTCCGGTTCTTTATTAAAAGGAGAACCTTAATATCCCGTAGTTTCCATTGGGACCCCGCTGCCACGGGAGGGATGGATAATGGATGTCATTGAAGTTCTTTTTCCTAAGCACGTATGACTACATACGGAATACATGCCTACATTAGATTGACGAACGGGATCTAGTTACATATCTCTCTGTGTTATAGCTGTTACATGATGAATCACATCTGGCATAATCATCCATCACCGATCCAATGCCTACGAGTCTTTTACTACTGGTCCTTGCTACATTACTTTGTCGCTACTACTATTACTGCTGCTGTTGTTACTCTGTTGCTACTGCAGTTACTTTGCTGCTATTAGTTACTGTTGCTACTGCTGCTATCATACCACCTTGCTACTGATACTTTGCTGCAGACACTAAATCTTTCATGTGTGGTTGAATTGACAACTCAACTGCTAATACTTGAGAATATTCTTTCGCTTCCCCTTGAGTCGAATCAATAAATTTGGGTTGAATACTCTACCCTCAAAAACGGTTGCGATCCCCTATACTTGTGGGTTATCAAGACCTTTTTCTGGCGCCGTTGCCGGGGAAGCACAATTATATTCTCTGAGTCACTTGGGATTGACGTCTGCTGGTCACTATGAGGCATCCGAAAGATCCAAGAACTAAAGTCTTGCCTTCCACTACGAGGACAGGTAAGGAACTTCCATCGAGCTCTGCACTTGATTCACCTTCAGTTATGAGTAAGTTTGTGACACCACCTCCTGCTAGAAATCTTGATATGTCGTCTGTGCTTGATGATGCTACTTTTGCTGCCGATGATGCTTATGATGATGCTATGCTTGATACTATGCCTGATGATGCTATGCTTGATACTATGCCTGATGATGCTATGCTTGATACTATGCCTGATGATGCTATGATTGATACTATGCCTGATGATGCTATGCTTGATACTATGCCTGATGAAGCTATGCCTGATACTGCTTTGCCACTAGGTGCATTCCTTGATGCACAAATTGCTAGAGTTGCTGCTAGATGTGATGATACTTCTGAAACTGCTGATACTATTGAAGTAGAAACTGCTATTATGCCTGAATTACCTGTTATGCCTGAGTGATATGTTATGGAGGGAGAGATAGCTGAGGATTTTCTTGCGTGTAAGGATAGCTATGATGTTGAGAATTTACTGCGCAAGTGGAAAGAAAAAATCTCTGAATGCTAGGATGAAATACGACCCGAAGTTTGCTACTTCGCCTATCTTTGTGACCGATAAGGATTATGAATTCTCTGTCGACCCTGAGTTAATCACTTTGGTCGAATCTGATCGTTTTCACGGTTATGAGTCTGAAACGGTTGTAGCCCATCTTACCAAACTGCACGATATAGCCACCCTATTCACTAGTGAGGAAAGGATCCTCCACTACTATATCCTCAAGTTGTTTCCTTTCTCGCTAAAGGATGATGATAAGACTTGGTTCACTTCTCTTGCTCCTGGTTGTGTGTGTAGCCCCAAGGATATGGTCTACTACTTCTCTGAAAAATATTTCCCTGCCCATAAGAAGCAAGCTGCCTTGCAGGAATTATACAACTTTGCTCAAGCTGATGAAGAGAGTCTCCCAGAAGCTTGGGGGAGACTTATCCAACTAATGAATGCTTTGCCTGATCACTCTCTTGAGAAGAATGAAATACTTGATATCTTCTATAATGGACTTACCGATGCTTCCAAAGACCACCTAGATAGTTGTGTCGGTTGTGTTTTTAGGGAACGAATCTTAGAACAAACTGAGATTCTATTGAATAACATCTTGTGCAATGAGAATGCTTGGACTATTCCCGAACCACCTCCTATGCCAACTTTGAAGAAAAGAGGTATTCTATTTTCCAGTCCTGAAGATACGCAAGAAGCCAAGAAATCTATGCGAGAGAAAGGCATTAAATCTGAAGATGTCAAAAATCTACCACCTATCAAAGAGATCCATGGTCTTGATTACCCGATACAGGTAATAGAAGTAAATTCTCTGCATAGGTTTGATGAGAGTGATATTCCTTTTGATAAACCTGCTAGCTTATGCCTGGATGAATTTTATAACTTCGTTGCCAAACAACAAAGTTTCAATGATTATGTTAGCAGACAATTGGAACAGAATGCTCGTATGCTTAGTCATTTAAGTGCTTGTGTGGAGAGAAACATCAACGATCTTAAGCTTCTGAGTAAACATGCCTCTATGGTTACTACTCAGGTAGAACAAGTACTTAAAGCTCAAAATGACTTGCTCAATGAGTTGAATGACAATTCCGTTAGAGTCGTTACTAGAGGTGGTAAAATGACCCAGGAACCTTTGTATCCTGAGGGTGATCCGAAGAGAATTGAAAAAGATTCTCAAGGAGTTAGCACTGATGCATCTAGTCATCCTAGAAAGAAGAAGAAAGATGATAGGAATCTGCACGCTAGCAACCCTGTTGCTGCTACACCTGAGAGTCCAAACGATGTCTCTGTCTCTGATGCTGAAACACAATTTGATGATGAACATGAGTCTAATGATAATATCGACAGTGATGTTCATGATGATGCTCAACCTAGCAATGATAAGGATGTGGAGATTGAACCTGTTGATCTTGATAACCCACAGCCTAAGACTAGAAGATACGATAAGAATGACCTCGCTTCTAGGAAGCATGGTAAAGAAAGGGAACCATGGGTTCAGTAACCCATGCCCTTTCCTCCCAAACCATCCAAGAAAAAGGATGATGAGGATTTTGAGCGATTCGTTGAAATGATCAGACCTGTCTTTCTGCAAATGCGTTTGACGGATATGCTCAAGATGTCTCCGTGTGCTAAGTACATGAAAGATATTGTGACTAATAAGAGGAGGATACCTGAGGTTGAGATTTCCACCATGCTCGCTAATTATACCTTCAAGGGTGGAACTCCCAAGAAACTAGGTGATCCCGGTGTGCCCACTATACCTTGCTCCATCAAAGGCAACTACGTTAGAACTGCTTAATGCGACCTTGGAGCCGGTGTTAGTGTTATGCCTCTCTCTCTTTATCGTAGACTTGAACTGGATAAGTTGACACCCACTGAAATCTCTCTGCAAATGGCCGACAAATCAACTGCTTTCCCTCTCAGCATTTGTGAGGATGTGTCTGTTGTGGTTGCTAACGTCACTATCTTAACAGACTTTGTTATCTTGGATATTCCCGAGGACGATGCCATGGCTGTCATCCTCGGAAGACCGTTTTTAAACACCGCAGGGGCTGTTATAGATTGCAACAAAGGCAATGTCACTTTCTATGTCAACGGTAATGAGCATACGATGCACTTTCCGAAGAAACAATATCGAGTACATTGCATCAATGCTATCAAAAAAACTTAATCGATTCTTATTGGGAGCTTTGAATGCCCTATTCCTCATGTTAAGATCAAGTATGATTTGCTTGTTGGGGAGATAGACATCCCCATTGAGTTGACCTAGTGACTATTCGAAAATTCTCCATTCTCTTTTGCGGTTCGAGAAAGTTTGTCAAGGAGACTTGATAACCCTCATTGACGGATTTCTTTCGATGACCATGAGATGGATGAATCGAGGAGCCACAAACCTCTGTTCCAAGCTTTCACCTTCGGTTTCTTAGAAGAAAAATGATAGATTTAGTTTAGTTTTTCCTGTTTTCTGCTTTTAGCATCCCTTGGAAAATTACCCCAAAAATAAAAGATCTCCGAACGTCCTAAAAATCAAGTATGATTTTTTCTGGATTTTTTGAAAAATACTGGGACGAAGAGCTAGTCTAGGGGCTGCACCAGTGGGCCACAAGCCGTGGAGGCGCGGGCACCCCCCTGGTCGCGCCACCCAAGCTTGTGGCGCCCACAGGCACCCCCTCCACTCATTCTTGCTCTCATCTGGTTCTCCTACCTCCAGAAAAAATTGTTTCGCAGCTGAAACCCGTGTTCTTGCTCCTCTTGCTGAGATTTTCGATCTCTTTGCTCAAAGCACAATTCTCCGAACTGATTTGGGGAAATTACTCCTTGGTAAGTGACTCCTCCATTGGTAAAATTAGTTTTTGCTCTAGTACCTTATACTTCGCGTATTTTTGCTGCCTTGGTGACCATGTTCTTGAGCTTTGCATGCTAATTTTAGCTGGTCCCAAGTAGTTTTGATGCGTAATATGGCCTCTAGGCACTTATGGGAGTAGTTCCTATGAGTTTTGTTGAGCCTTGTTCACTTTTCCTTAGAGTCACTGAAAATTTTAGAAATTTTCAGAGATAGAAAAGGGAAAAGATGAGGAGGTTCTTAAGAGGTTCTTCAAGCCATGACCCCAAGGATGATGGAAGTGAGAAGAAGCCCAAGTATCCAATCCCTCGAGTCGTAGAAGTTCGAGCGTGCTAGTGGCCAAGTGATGTGTTCTTACGCGACGCCGGACTTTATGAGGATTTTTATCACTTGGTGGAGAACGCAGGCCTTACCGCCTTCGTTGAAGATAAGTGTCCGCAATACCTCCTCCTCACTAATATCTTCGTACAAAGCTTTAACTTCTATCCGAGGAAGAATCCTCCTATGGTTGAGTTCAAACTATATGATATCCCCCAGCGCATGTCACTCCAGGATTTTTGCAATGTTTGCAAATTGCCTTTTGTTGGGGATATTCATGAACCTTGTCCATGGGACTTGGAAGCTTTCATCGATACAATTGTTGTAGGAGAGGAGAGAGGAGTGTCTTGCGCTAGAGCTGCTAGCATTCATTTTCCCGTGCTTCGGTACTTCTCATTATTTGTGGGAAAATGTTTCATTGGCCGTGGGAAAGATGGGTCACTTAGTTTCCCAGATCTTGCGGTCTTGCACGAAGCACTTTATAACGATAAAACTTATAGCTTGGGCGCTATAGTAGCTCAACAGTTGAACACGAACCGTTCTAAGGGCATTGTCTATGGAGGTATCTATGCTACTCGTCTTGCTGGACACTTTGAGATACCTATTAGACTAGACGAGGAAGAAGAGATTCTTCTTCCCGAGAGATATCTAGATTACGATAGCATGGTTCGCCATGACTTTCTTGATAGAGATATAAATAGAAGGATGATTTATAACCTGGTATTTAGTCAGGGTACTCGTGAGACTATTACTTTGCCTGCTCCTTCTTTGTTCAATCTTCATGCAGGTAGGTACATTATTATGCGCTCGGACATCTACGCATATTGGGGCCTAGCCCAACCACAGGTGCCCGTGCCCGAGCCACCAGTCGAGTACCAGACGCCAGTTTAACAGTGGGAGCCAGAGGAGCTCACACAGCAGTGGCATCCTCAATCCACTCCGGAGTACCCCAGAGCTGGTTATTTCCCTCCTTGGGAGTAGACCAACTTAGGCCAAAAGCCTAAGCTTGGGGGAGTACGTGTTCTCACCGACTTTGCATTCTTGCTTATGCTTTCACTTTGTTCGTCGGTGTTCACACTTTGCCACTGTATCATCCATGCTAGTTTATTTTCTTTTTCTCGTTTTCTTTTCGTGTGTCTGTCTAGTTTGAGAAAACCAAAAAGATTTTCTTTTCTTCTTTTGCTTGTTGGGAGCTTTCCCGTGTAAATAGTTTTCTTTTTCTTTTGGTCAAGGTAGAAGACAATGTTACATTGTTTAGTGGCTCTTGCATGCATACCTATTTAGCTGTCATAGAGCCATATTACTTTGTCTTCTCCTTTGTGTTTTCCTGCGGATTCCAGCTTTAGTCCAATCCACGAGCACTCTTATTATTGTTCACATCGTTTGGTCGTGCAAGTGAAAGGCAATAATGACGATATATGATGAAGTGACTGAGCGTGGAAAAGCTGGTATGAACTCGATCTATTTTGTTTTTGTAAATATGACTAGCTCACTGTTCCTAGTTCAGCTTTGTTGTGAGAGAAACATGTTTGCAATGACAACTTAGAGATCATAGTTGATGATGCCATGCTTACTTAGCTAGGAGCTTATAATGGTTTGCCTTGGTTGCCAACATGAATTTTGAGATGACTATGATGTAGTATGATAGGATGGTATCCTCCTTTGAATGATTCAAGTGGCTTGACTTGGCGCATGTTCACGCATGTAGTTGAAAAAAATCAACATAGCCTCTATGATATTCATGTTCATGGTGATTTATGTCCTACTCATGCTTGCACTCAATGTTAGTTAATCTCAATGCATTTTGATGACTGTTGTCGCTCTCTAGTTGGTCGCTTCCTAGTCTTTTGCTAGCCTTCACTTGTACTAAGCGAGAATACTTCTTGTGCATCCACTTCCATAAACCCAAAGTTGTGCCAGATGAGTCCACCATACATACCTATGTGCGGTATCTACCTGTCGTTCCAAGTAAATTTGCATGTGCCACTCTCTAAACCTTCAAGAAATAATCTGTTTTGCATCCCCGAACCGCTCATGTGGTGACAGGGGGCTATTAGTATCTTCCATCCTAGGCGTGTTATCCTCGATATGTGTTTATTCACTATCATTCACGAGAAAGGGGACATTAATTGGAATTCCCAGTTCCATGCTCAAATCGAAAAGATAATTGCAAATAAAACTCCCCCAGGATTGATGTTGGTATGGACGGTACCCGAGGATTCGGCTAGCCGTGGAGTGTGATTGATTGGTGGTGGGGGAGTCAAAACTTTACTTTTCTGTTTGGGAACCGCCTATAGCATGTGTAGCGTGGAAGATGTTGAGAATTCTTAGTCGTTGCGTTGACAATGAAAGCATGCCACCCAAAATTATTATCTTTGTTTTCATAGCTTGAGCTCTGGCATCTCTGCAAATCAATGCTTCCCGCGGCGAAGGGCCTGTCTATTTAAGTTCCTGTTGAGTCATCCTCCTCTTACAAAAGCACCAATTAGAGAGCACCTCTGTCATTTTTATGCTTTGCTTTTAACTGTGTTGAGTATGACTGTGATTGGATCTTCATTGCCATGAATTACAATGTTTAGTCAGCCCTTGGTCTTTGAAGGTGCTCTGCATTTATATTTTGCGGTCTCAGAAAGAGCTAGCGAGATACCATCTATTCGTACTGCCTCATGATTGTTTTGATTGAAGTGTTGACGTTCGAGACTTAATATTATTTGCTCGCTAGTTGATTATGCCATTGATATGAGTTTACCGTGAGACCTAGATGTCATTTGCTTATGTGGTTTGCTTGTAATCTTGCTGAAACTCTAGATATGAGTTAGACATAGTTGCAACAACAAGATCAAACAGAGTTCGTCAAAGTTTTTCTTTTGTCTCTTTCAGTTTGTCAACTGAATTGCTTGAGGACAAGCAAGGCTTTAAGCTTGGGGGAGTTGATATGCCTCCGTCGTATCTACTTTTCCGAACTCTTTTGCCCTTGTTTTGGACCCTAATTTGCATGATTTGAATGGAACAAACCCGGACTAACGCGGTTTTCAGCAGAATTGCCACGGTGTTGTTTTTGTGCAGAAATAAAAGTTCTCGGAATGACCTGAAAATTTACGGAGAATTTTTCTGGAATTAATGAAAAATACCTGCACAAAGATCCACAGGAGGAGGTGAGCCAGTGGGCCACAAGCCCAGGAGGCGCAGCCACCCCCCTAGCCGCGCCTGGCAGGCTTATGGGGCCCACGTGGATCCACCGCCTCCAAACTCAGCTCTATTTATTCTGTTTCGCCCGGAAAAAATCAAGGAGAAGGATTCATCGCGTTTTATGATACGGAGGCGCGGCCACCTACTGTTCTTCATCTCGAGGGCAGATCTGGAGTCCGTTCTGGGCTCCGGAGAGGGGAGATCGTTGCCATCATCATCATCAACCTTCCTTCATCACCAATTCCATGATGCTCTTCACCGTTCGTGAGTAATCTCATCGTAGGCTTGTTGTACGGTGATGAGTTGGATGAGATCTATCATGTAATTGAGTTAGTTTTGACGGGGATTGATCCCCAGTATCCACTATGTTCTGAGATTGATGTTGCTACTACTTTGCCATGCTTAATGCTTATCACTAGGGCCTGAGTGCCATGATTTCAGATTTGAACCTATTATCTTGTCGCCAATATATGTGTGTTTTAGATCCTATCTTGCAAGTTGTAGTCACCTACTATGTGTTATGACCCGCCAACCCCGGAGTGACAATAGCCGGAACCACTTCCGGAGATGACCATAGTATGAGGAGTTCATGTATCCACCAAGTGTTAATGTGTTGGTCCAGTTCTTTATTAAAAGGAGAACCTTAATATCCCGTAGTTTCCATTAGGACCCCGCTGCCACGGGAGGGATGGACAATAGATGTCATGCAAGTTCTTTTCCCTAAGCACGTATGACTACATACGGAATACATGCCTACATTAGATTGACGAACGGGAGCTAGTTACATATCTCTCCGTGTTATAGCTGTTACATAATGAATCACATCCGGCATAATCATCCATCACTGATCCAATGCCTACGAGTCTTTTACTACTGGTCCTTGCTATGTTACTTTGTCGCTACTACTGGTGTTGCTGCTGGTGTTACTTTGCTGCTACTGGTTACGCTTGCTACTGCTGCTATCATACCACCTTGCTACTGATACTTTGCTCCAGACACTAAATCTTTCGGGTGTGGTTGAATTGACAACTCAACTGCTAATACTTGAGAGTATTCTTTCGCTTCCCCTTGAGTCGAATCAATAAATTTGGGTTGAATACTCTACCCTCGAAAACTGTTGCGATCCCTTATACTTGTGGGTTATCAATACGCGTGGCAGAACAATGGTGGTGGCGGCAATGTGTTTAATGCACCGGCGGGCAAAATTGTTCGAGGGATATCTGGTCCCCCACATCCGAAGAGAGGTGGTTTTCGACAGAACTGGGGCGGTAGAGGGGGAGGAAGGAAGCCGAAGCCTCCTCTACCTCCTCAAGATGCGCCGGCAGATATTCATGTACCCAGCGTGGCAACAGTGAAGGAGCCAGTCAAGGAGGTGGCTGATCCTGGTCCGGCTGATCAGAGCTTTGCTGTTGCTAAGGGGGAAGGAGGTGATAGACCCTCCCAATGTGCACGAAAGAAAGAGAAGATGACATGCTATCGCTGCAGTGAAACGGGTCACTTTGTTTCTGAATGCAAGGCCGAGCTTTGTGAGTTTTGCTTGAAGCCTATACATGTTTCGGCTAAGTGTCCTCTTACACTTGGGCATATGCAGGTCGTGACCATATATGGTGTTTGTTGTCAAGAATTTATGTTCTTTGAGTCGCTGGTTGTTACGGCAACACTTCACACACCGGATACTGGTTTCACTGGTACAGTTACTATGACTCGTGGGAATATGACCGTTGAGCAGGTGGTGCAGCAGCTTAAGGAGCTCGTCTCCTCAAATTTCAGGTGGGAACCTGTCTTGATTGCAGATAATGTATTCAAGGTCGTTTTCCCTATCAAGGAGGATTTGGCTCGCTTGCTTAAGTTTGGCATGTGCAGAGTGCCTAGCACCAGCTGTGTGCTTGAGTTTGATGCCTGGAAAAGAGAGGAGCCACAAGGAGAGCCTCTTTCCCAGATTTGGGTTCGCTTTACAGGAGCTCCGTCCAGGGCTATTAATGATTTTCGGGTTACTTGGAGTTTGGGGTCGCTCATTGGCAAACCAGAGGAAGTGGACATGGTGTTCACTAGAGCTAAAGGTGTTGCGAGGTTGCTGGTTAGTGTTCTTGATATTGAGCTTGTTCCGAATGAGGCCCTATGGACTCATGCGGGCATGCGATATACTCTCCACCTCGAGATTGAGAGTCCTCCACTATTTGATGAAGCAGGGACGGACAAGGATGTCCATATGACTGGTGGTGATGATGCGACTGGTTCAAAGGAGTCCGAACATCATCATCTCTTTGAGCATACTAGGCAGCCGAAACTCCAGCAGTCTTCGCCTAGCTCAGGTACAGGAGGTACCCACTCGGCTTCTGCACCTTCTCACGAGCTGAGATTTGGTTCTTTCGAACCAGCTTCTGCGCTGGCTAGAGTTGGTGGAGCACGTGGGATGACACACAAGGAGGGCCAGCTTCGGGCTAGATTGCCAAGGTTCCTAGGGAAGAATCCTCGGAGTAAGGTGGATCTTAATATTGCGCAGCCTAACAAGGTGTCGTCGCCGGTGTCTTTGGGGGAGTATCTGGCTGGAGCCAAGTCGACTAGCAGCTTGCCGTGCGAAGGGGGCTGCACTGCTTGCGAGCCTGACGCAACACACGACGTCGCCACGCTCGATGGAGGTGTTGCCGCCTCGGCTGGCGTCTTGGCACGCGAGGGGGGCGGTACCCTTGCCGAGCCTGACGCTCCCTTGTGCACTGCTGCGCTGGGTGGAGGAGTGCCAGCTGGAGCTGACGCTGGTATGTTGTCGGCTGACAGTAGGGTGTGCGCAGGGGGAGGCACATCGGCCGAGCCGGACGCTTCCCTGTGCATCGCCGCACTTGAAGGAGGAGCGCAAGCCGATGATTCTCTGCCTATTGATGCTTCGGTCCTCTTGGCTGGATCGGATTTTGTGTCCAAGGTGGACACGGAGTCTCCTCATGCGATTGCAACACGACAAGAATCTGCACCGATCTCTGTTGACGAAGTTATAGGTTTTGGAGGAGTTCCGAATCCGATGACTCCGGATAGAAGGTCCAGTCAGCAGGTACAGCCTTAGCCAGATGCAGATGACTTGTAGATGGGTCGTGCTATGCGGGCAGCAAAAATGAAGGATGCTCAGAATTTGGCAGGTATGTCAATCAATACAGAACATTCTATTCTTCATTTTTCACCGCATGAAATTATAGATAATGATGTTTCCGTTGGGGTTACCTTGGGTAACACTAGCAAAGAAGTTTCGAAATCTATTAATGACCTACTAGACTTAGAAGTCAATAGGGCTTTAGACATTATTCGAAACTTAGCTGAAGTGCGACCAATGAATGATGCTGAGATAACTAAAATGGGGGGGGGTCTGAATTTGCTTTGTGAAAATTTAGTCCCAACTGATGATCTAGAAGAGGGGCAGGAAGTACTCTATGATCATCAACAACCTAATAGTCAACTTAATGATGTTGGCACACAGATTTCTGGTTATATGGACCAGGAGTTTTCTTCTCAAAAGCCAAAACGGACTTTGAAACGGAGGGTATATCCGGTTTCTGCAGTGCGTAGGAGTGCTAGATTTAAGATTGCTAAATTTTTTTATGATGAAACATGAGAGGAATTTTTTGGAATAGCAGAGGTCTGAGAGACTTGGCTAAAATTCGGTTCCTAGAAGAGGCGACGTTAGAGCATAGTCTTGACTTTATCTCGTTGATGGAGACAGGGCGGGATAATTTCACATCGCAATTCCTAAAATCTTAATCAGCTGGAGTTGATTTTGACTGGCACTGTCTTCCTCCAAGAGGAAGATCCGGAGGGATCTTACTTGGAGTTCGTTGTGACACCCTTCAAGTGCGAGAAGTGGTGTTGGGGGAGTTTTCGGTCAAATTTCGGATTAGATCCAAGGGAGACAAGTTTCAATGGGCTCTTGTTGTTGTTTATGGTGCAGCCCAGACAGAGCATAAACCCGACTTTCTTGCTGATCTGGGTCGGATTTGTGATGATACTCTATCATTGTTGATATGAGGTGATTTCAATATCATCAGGCGTGCTGATGAAAAAAGCAATGATAACTTTGATGGCAGATGGCCCTTTATGTTCAACACAATTATAGAGAGCCTGGACCTACGGGAGATTGATCTCTCGGGTAGGAAATATACCTGGGCGAACTCTTTACAAAACCAGACTTTTGAAAAGTTGGACAGGGTGCTTACTAGCGTTGATTGGGAACAGAAGTTCCCGTTACGGTATGTGCACTTCAAAGGGCTATATCTGACCACACTCCACTTCTCCTAGACTCTGGTAATGCCACTCACAAGGGGAGAAAGATGCTTTCTCCTTTGAATCAAGTTGGTTCACATGTGAGGGCTTCATGGACATGATTGCTAGGGAATGGAACAAGGAAGTGGGTGGGAAGTCAAATGTTGACATCTGGCAAAACAAGATCCGACACCTTAGACAATTTTTAAGAGGTTGGGCTAAGAATGTCTGTGGGATCTATAAGGATGAGCAAGACCGACTTCTCCAATTTATAGATGCTCTGGATCGTAAGGCAGAGACTTGCGTATTGAATAAAAATGAAAGGTTGTCGAAGAGCGAGGTTGAACAACGAGTTCGAGTCCTCCTTCGAGAGGAGGAAATGAAATGGGCACTTAGAGCCAAAGTTAAGGCAATTGTCCAAGGGGACAATAACACCAATTTTTTTCACTTAATTGCCAATGGCAAGCATAGGAAAAAGAGAATTTTACAACTAGAGCAAGATGAGGGTACAATAGTAGGTCATGAGAATCTAAAATTGTATATCTCAAATTACTATAAACAGTTGTTCGGTGCTCCGGATCATAGTTTTGTGTCTATGGATGAGCATCGGGTAGAGGATATTCCTCAAGTCGGACAGGCCGATAATGAGTGTTTATCCGCTCCATTCTTAGAGAAAGAGGTGCTAGAGGCTATTGAGGGTATGAAGAACGGTAAAGCTCCCGATCCAGATGGGTTCCCGGCTGAGTTTTATAAGAAATGTTGGCATATTATCAAAAAAGACCTTATGTCCATGTTCCATGACTTGTTCTCTGGACGCCTAGAACTCTTTCACCTGAATTTTGGTACCATTACGTTGCTACCAAAGAAGGAGGGTGCTACTTGAATTGAACAATTTCGTCCGATTTGTCTGTTGAACGTTAGCTTCAAAACTTTCACAAAGGTGGGAGCGGATAGGCTAACTAAGATGGCACATTCGGTGATGCAATCTTCGCAGACGACCTTCATGCCTGGACGTAACATTCTTGAAGGGGTCATTGTCTTGCATGACACTTTGCATGAATTGCATTCCAAGAAACTAGACGGGGCGTTATTCAAAGTAGATTTTGAAAAGGCTTACGACAAAGTGAAATGGTCTTTCCGGCAACAAACTCTACGTATGAAGGGGTTTGGTGAGATATGGCGTAAGCATATCGATTGTTTCATAAACACAGGGAAGTGTCGGTATTAAAGTAAATGATGATGTGGGTCATTTCTTTCAGACACTAAAGGGTCTTAGACAAGGGGACCGTATGTCCCCTATTTTATTTAACATTGTTGCTGATATGTTGGCACTCAGGATCAGGAGAGCTAATGAGGAAGACCTGGTAGGGGGATTAGTACCACATCTAGTTGATGGGGGTGTCTCTATTCTAAAGTATGCAGATGACACGACCCTTTTCATGGAACGCAATCTTAAAAAAACTAGAAACATGAAACTCATATTATGCTTATTTGAACAGCTATCGGGGGTGAAGATTAATTTTAATAAAAGTGAACTCTTCTATTTTGGGAACGCAAAAGCAGAACAACTTACTTATAATCAACTTTTTGGTTGTGAGGGTGGTAATCTACCTTTTACATACTTAGGGATCCCTATCCACCACCGAAAGTTGACAATTAAGGAGTGGAAATGTATCGAGGACCGAGTTGGAAAAAAATTAAGCTGGTGGAAGGGCAAGCTTGTATCCTATGGAGGACGTTTGGTTCTTGTTAATTCGGTATTAACAAGCATGCCCATGTTTCTTCTATCCTTTTTTGAAGTACAAGTTGGGGTGCGGAAAAGGTTGGATTTCTATCGGTCTAGGTTTTTCTGGCAGAGTGATGAGGTCAAGACCAAGTATAGGCTGGCTAGATGGGATATTATCTGTAGACCGAAGGAACAGGGAGGTTTGGGGATTGAAAATTTAGAGGTCAAGAATAGATGTCTGCTTAGCAAATGGCTATTCAGATTATCTGTGGAAACTGAAGGTATGTGGGTACAAATTCTGAAGAACAAGTACCTATAACAAAAGACCTTAGCTCAGGTCACCGCAAGACCGAGCGACTCACCTTTCTGGAAGGGTCTAATGAGGTCAAAGATTGATTTCTTTAACAGAACTAGGTTTATCATAGGTAATGGTGAATCAACTAGATTCTGGGAGGATACATGGCTAGGGGAGGAGCCCTTGGCCCTTCAGTATCCGCAGCTTTACAATATTGCCCAACGCAGACACACGTCCGTCGCGGCAGTGTTGCATGAGATTCCTCTAAATATTCAGTTTCGTAGAGCCTTGATTGGTGATAGATGGATTAGATGGCTGCATCTAGTCAGAAGGATGATGGATATTAGTCACTCGGATTGTCCTGATAGTATTCAATGGAGGCTGACCACTAATGGTATATTTTCAGTAAAATCTATGTATGTGCACCTCATTGATTCTTCACCTATTCCAAAATCCATGCATATATGGAAGGTCAAGGTTCCCCTTAAGATAAAAATCTTCATGTGGTTTGTTCACAAAGGAGTTGTTTTAACTAAGGATAACTTGGCCAAGCGAAATTGGAAAGGAAATCAAAGATGCAGCTTCTGTCGGAATAAAGAAAATATTAAGCACCTCTTTCTGGATTGTCCTATGGCTAAACTTGTAAGGCGCTCGATACATATTAGTTTTAACATTTCTCCTCCTACTAGCATTAACATGTTATTCGGGACGTGGCTGGAGGGGGTTAATGTTCATTACGCTAAACTTATTCGGGTTGGAACCTGTGCACTTTTGTGGGCTGTATGGAATTGCAGAAATGATCTAGTTTTTAACACACAACGGTATATTCACTTTTTGCAGATCATCTTCAGGGCTACCGCCTTGATCCGCACATGGTCCTTACTCACTCCTGTGGAAGCTGATGACCCACAAGTGTAGGGGATCAATCGTAGACCTTTCGATAAGTAAGAGTGTCGAACCCAACGAGGAGTAGAAGGATCTGACAAGTGGTTTTCAGCAAGGTATTCTCTGCAAGCACTGAAATTATCGGTAACAGATAGTTGTGTGACAAGATGATTCGTAGCAAGTAGCAAGTAACAAGTAGCAATGGTAACAAAGGTGCAGCAAAGTGGACCAATCCCTTTTGTAGCAAGGGACAAGCCTGGACAAACTCTTATAGGAGGTAAAGCTCATGGTTGGGGCATGAATATAACATTGATTTAAGCCTACCCCAAGCTCGAGCTATACTTTCTTTGTCACGAGGCCAAAAATTATAAATATAATTCCGATTACGATGTACCAAATGCATAGGATAAAACCTTTGATGAAATTCCAATTTCAATCGGTTGTAGTTCCATGATCTAGTATCATCACATAGCCTATACCATGTCAATGCTTTATCCCTCAAAGATAAGGGAAAGACCTTCTTCTTGACCTCATCCTCGGGCAAACCTGCAAACTTAACTAAACCACAAACTTCATCTATGTAGATTAGATGCAAGTCGGGATGTGATGTTCCACCTCCTGTAAAAGGATTAGCTAGCAGTTTCTCAAGCATACCCGAAGAAAATTCATAGCAAATATTTTCAGTAGGTGAAGCCGGTTGAGGAGCAACTCCTTGTGCTTCCGTTCGAGGTGAAGATAGCCCGAACAAGCTTCTCAAAGGATTAGTTTCCATAGTAACAAGTGACAATAAATTTCAGCACACTATATAAATGTTTCCTTACCAAATTCCACTTACCAAAGGCGCTTCACTCCCCGGCAAACGGCGCCAGAAAAGAGTCTTGATGACCCACAAGTGTAGGGGATCTATCATAGTCCTTTTGATAAGTAAGAGTGTCAAACCCAACGAGGAGGAGAAGGATCTGACAAGTGGTTTTCAGCAAGGTATTCTCTGCAAGCACTGAAATTATCGGTAACAGATAGTTGTGTGACAAGATGATTCGTAGCAAGTAACGAGTAACAAGTAGAAATGGTAACAAAGGTGCAGCAAAGTGGCCCAATCCATTTTGTAGCAAGGGACAAGCCTGGACAAACTCTTGTAGGAGGTAAAGCGCTCCCGAGGACACATGGGAATTTCTGTCAAGCTAGTTTTCATCATGTTCATATGATTCGCGTTCACTACTTTGATAGTTTGATATGTGGGTGGACCGGTGCTTGGGTGCTGCCCTTACTTGGACAAACCTCCCACTTATGATTAACCCCTCTCGCAAGCATCCTCAACTACGAAAGAAGAATTAAGACAAAGTCTAACCATAGCATTAAACTAGTGGATCCAAATCAGCCCCTTACGAAGCAACGCATAAACTAGGGTTTAAGCTTCTATCACTCTAGCAACCCATCATCTACTTATTACTTCCCAATGCCTTCATCTAGGCCCAAGTAATGGTGAAGTGTTATGTAGTCGACGTTCACATAACACCACTAGAGGAAAAACAACATACAACACATCAAATATCGAACGAATACCAAATTCACATGACTACTTATAGCATGACTTATCCCATGTCCTCAGGAACAAGGGTAACTACTCACAAAGCATAATTATGTTCATGACCATAGAGGTATTGAATAGCATCAAGGATCTGAACATATAATCTTCCACCGAGTAATCCAACTAGCATCAAATACAAAGAGTAATTAACACTACTAGCAACCTTACAAGTACCAATCGGGGTCGCGAGACGGAGATTGGTTACAAGAGATGAACTAGGGTTTGGAGATGAGATGGTGATGATGAAGATATTGATGGTGATGAGTCCCCTCCAATGAGAGGAGTGTTGGTGATGACGATGGCGACGATTTCCCCCTCCGGGAGGGAAGTTTCCCCGGCACGACGGCCCTGCCGGAGCTCTAGATTGGTTCTACTTAAGTTCTGCCTCGTGGCGCCGGTGAATCCTCCCGAAAGCCTCCTTATGATTTTTTCTGGAACGAAACCCTCCTTATTGCAAAATAGGGGAGCCTGAGGGCCAACAGGGAGCCCACAAGCCACCTAGGTGCAGCCAGAGGGGTAGGCCGCGCCTAGCAGGCTTGTGGCCTCCTGGTGGCTCCCGTGTGGTACTTCTTCGGCCTAGTATTTTTTATAAATTCCAAAATAATTCTTCGTTTATTTTCACGGCCTTTGGAGTTGCGCAGAATAGGTATCTCCAACTTGCTCCTTTTTCAGGCCAGAATTCCAGTTGCTGGCATTCTCCCTCTTAATGTAATCCTTGCAAAATAAGAGAGAAAAGGCATAAGTATTGTACCGTGAAGTGTAATAACAACCCATAAAGTGATAAATATCAACATAAAAGCATGATGCAAAATGGACGTATCAACTCCCCCAAGCTTAGACTTCGCTTGTCCTCAAGCGGAAACCGAGATCAATAAATATGCCCACATGTTTACAGAGAGAGGTGTCGACAAAACAAGATATGGACATGCAGGCATCATGATCATAGTTAGAACAGCAATATCATCATATCATCTCTTATGCTAAAGTGATAATTCCTTCACAACGTAAAGTATGGATCAAGAACCTTATTGAGAATTAACAACCAATAGCCTTTAGTCATTGAAGCAATTGCAATTTATCATAACATCGGAAAGAGTCATATAAGAGCTTGTAAAGCAAATCCACATACTCAATCATCCTTTTGTCTTCTACAATTGCTACAACTCATGTGGTACTCATGAGATCAAAGTTTCAGTCAGACACAGAGAAAGATAGGGGCTTATAGTTTCGCCTCCCAACTATTTACCTCAAGGGTCATGTCAACAATAATAATTCACAAATACTTACTTCCAAATTGACATATGAATATAGATCTTTCCCTAGCATATGACGTTAGCCAAGATAAAGGCCAAATAAGGAATTGGTGTAGATCACCATGACTCTTTCAAGGGCAAAAAGTAAAGGTACAAGATAGGCCCTTCGCAGAGGGAAGCAGAGGTTGTCATGTGTTTTTGAGGTTTGGACGTGTGTTCTCTTAGTGTGAAGGAACGTCACTTTATATTGTCTCCTGTGATAAAGAACTTTATTATGCAGTCTGTCGCTTTTATGTCTTCCTCATCATAGGTTCGTACAAAGCTTATTTTCCACACACTAATAGATCATACATATTTAGGGAGCAAGTTTTATTGCTTGCACCGATGACAACTTACTTGAGGGATCTTTTTCAATCCATAGGTAGGTATGGTGGACTCTGATGGCAAAACTGGGTTGAAGGTTTATGGATGCACAAATAGTATCTCTACTTGGTGCGGAAGTTTTGGCTGATATGAGGTGGAAGCAATCGTCACATGCTAAGGGATCTCTAGTCATATAATCATTGTTCGGAACCAAGCAAACATAATTCATTATGTTTTCTTCCTTGTCCAACATCTACTTCTAAGCATGCAATAGTTTAGTTAGTGTTCACAGTCATAGATGGTGCCCAAGATGATATATTTATATGTGAACCTCTCTTTCTTTATTACTTCCTATTAATTGCAACAATGACCAAGGTCTACGTTTGTCCACCCACAACAAGTTTCAATAACCATTCTTTTATATGTGAATCCATCACTTCCCATAAGATCATTACATGATCTTTCATGCTTTTGTTCTTTTATCATTCATTTATTTTGATCATGGCATGAAGCAAGGCCCTTAACTAAAACACTCTTTATTATATGACTCACGAACTCGAATACATCGGGGGTGACACAAAGCAAAACTCAAGACTAAAACACTAAGAACTTTATTCTACTAGAGAAAGATAAAACCAAAAAGGATCGAACTAAGAAAAGGTAAAGGAAAAAAGATGTGATGGTGATACGATACCGGGGAAACTCCCCCAAGCTTGGCACAAGCCAAGGGGATTGCCCATACCCGTGCTTAGTTGTCTTCCTTTGGTGGTGATGGTGGTGGAGCTGTTGCAGAGGTCTTGAAC
Organism: Hordeum vulgare subsp. vulgare; assembly: GCF_904849725.1. NCBI lineage: Eukaryota > Viridiplantae > Streptophyta > Magnoliopsida > Poales > Poaceae > Hordeum > Hordeum vulgare. Next base: position 648,634,470 of record NC_058519.1, on the reverse strand, counting down.
TTGTTTAATTTCCTCTTGAGCAAAAAATTCTGCTCCTTCAGATCATTAATTTCCTCTTCAAGCCTCAACACCCTTTGGCATAATTCTTGCTTACTCTCCTGCAAAAGACGAGAAGGGATAAACAAAATCTTAGGCTTCTTCCTTGGGTCAGGGAGGCTCGACTTCTTGAACTCCACATGTGTGTCTCCAGGTGGGGGTAGAGGAGCCTCCTCTTCATCGGAACTTGTTCCTTCCTCCCCCTTGGGATCATAACCTTCTTCCTCATCAGTGGTCCAACCATAACGATACAAGTACCCATAGACCTTGGGGTTAGCAAGGTAATCGGCCACATAGCTCTCCCCCTCTGAATCTTGAGAAGACATCTTGCCCTAAATCTGCGGCAGAAACAGGCTTGAAATGAAAACGGAGGAAGATTGTATGATACGAGGGTCAGACCTTTCGGGAGAATATATAATGATTTTTTTCCGACCAGAAGGAGTACTCCGCAAGAAAACAGAGTCCGGGAGGCACACGAGGTGGTCACAAGCCCCCCAGGCGCGGCCAAGGGGTGGCCCGCGCCTGGCAGGCTAGTCGCCTCCTCGTGCGCTTTCTGGACTACTTGAAATTTTTCGAATTTTCTAAAAATTCCTAAACGGAGAAAAATTCCTACTGGAAACGTTTTGGAGTCAGTTTACTTACCGAATCACATACCTCTTCGTTTTCGGAGTCTGAAACAGGCTGATAAATATCCCTTATGTACTCCTCCGGAGTTATGGTATTGATAATATTGCTTTCAACATTTATGGGAGTACGTGAGATATAATGCTTGATTCTTTGCCCATTTACCACTGTCGGAAAATTAGCTTCCATGTTGTTGATCTTGATGGCACCGAAACAATATACTTCCTCAACAATGTAAGGACCTTCCCATTTAGAGAGAAGCTTGCCTGCAAAAAATCTTAAACGAGAATTATATAGCAAGACATAATCGCCTACATTGAACTCACGTTTTTGTATCCTTTTATCATGCCACCTCTTAACCTTTTCTTTGAATAACTAGGCATTTTCATATGCTTGAGCTCTCCATTCATCAAGTGAGCTAATATCAAATAACCTCTTCTCACCAGCAAGTTTGAAATCAAAGTTGAGCTCTTTGATTGCCCAATAGGCCTTATGCTCTAGCTCAAGAGGTAAATGACATGCTTTACCGTAAACCATTTTGTACGGAGACATGCCCATGGGATTCTTATAAGCAGTTCTATAATCCCACAGTGCATCATCGAGCTTCTTAGACCAATTCTTTCTAGACCTATCGACAGTCTTTTCCAGAATTATTTTAATCTCTCTATTTCTTAGCTCTACTTGACCACTATACTGGGGTGATAGGGAGATGCAATTCTATGATTGACATCGTACTTAGAAAGCGTTTTACGGAAAGCACCATGAATGAAATGTGAACCACCATTAGTCATTAAATATCTAGGGACTCCAAATCTAGGGAAAATAACTTCTTTAAGCATCCTGATAGAGGTTTTGTGATCAGCACTACTAGTTGGGATAGCTTCTACCCACTTAGGAACGTAATCAACAGCAACTAAGATATGAGTATACCCGTTGGATTTTGGAAAAGGTCCCATATAATGAAAACCCCAAACATCAAATGGTTCAATGACAAGTGAATAATTCATAGGCATTTCCTGACGTTTACTAATATTACCTATTCTTTGACATTCGTCACAAGACAAGACAAACTTACGGGCATCCTTGAAGAGACTAGGCCAATAGAAACCTGATTGCAATACCTTGTGTGTAGTTCTATATCCCGCATGGTGTCCTCCGTAAGCCTCGGAGTGACACTTCTGTAGGATCTGTCCCTGTTCATGTTCAGGTACACAACGTCTAATAACACCATCTACTCCTTCCTTATAAAGGTGAGGATCATCCCAAAAGTAATGTCTCAAATCAAAGAAGAATTTCTTCTTTTACTGGTATGTGAAACTAGGTGGTATATATTTGGCAACGATATAATTTGCATAATCAGCATACCAAGGTGTACTACATGAAGCATTGATGACATTCAATTGCTCATCAGGAAAGCTATCATCAATAGGTTGTGGGTCATCAAGAACATTCTCCAACCTAGACAAGTTATCTGCTACGGGGTTCTCAGCACCCTTCCTATGAACAACATGCAAATCAAATTCTTGTAGCAAGAGAACCCATCTGATAAGTCTAGGTTTAGCGTCTTTCTTTTCCATAAGGTAATTAATAGCAGCGTGATCAGTGTGAATAGTGACTTTGGAATCAACTATGTAAGATCTGAACTTTTCACATGCAAACACGACTGCTAAAAATTCCTTTTCAGTAGTAGCATAGTTTCTTTGGGCACGGTCTAGAGTTTTACTAGCATAGTGAATAACATTCAAATCCTTATCAACTCTTTGTCCTAGAACAACACCAACAACACAATCACTAGCATCACACATGATTTCAAAAGGTAAGTTCCAATCAGGTGGTTGAACAATAGGCGTAGTTATCAAGGCTTTTTTAAGTATTTCAAAGGCTTCCTCACAATCATCGTCAAAAACAAAAGGAATATCCTTTTGCAAGAGATTGGTAAGAGGCCTAGAAATCTTAGAAAAGTCCTTAATGAACCTTCTATAGAAACCAGCATGACCAAGGAAACTTCTTATACCTTTGATATCTGTAGGGCATGGCATTTTCTCGATCGCATCAACCTTAGCCTTATCGACTTCAATACCTCTTTCAGAAATTTTATGTCCTAAGATGATGCCTTCATTAACCATAAAGTGGCACTTCTCCCAATTCAAGACAAGATTGGTATCTTTACATCTCTGCAAAACTCGATCAAGGTGGCTGAGGCAATCATCGAAAGAAGACCCGTAAACGGAGAAGTCATCCATGAAAACCTCAACAATCTTTTCACAAAAGTCAGAAAATATAACCATCATACATCTTTGAAAGGTGGCGGGTGCATTACATAAGCCAAAAGGCATACGTCTGTAAGCAAAGGTACCGAAAGGGCAGGTGAAAGTGGTTTTCTCCTGATCAGATTGTGCAACAGGTATTTGGGAGAAACCAGAATAACCATCTAGAAAGCAGAAGTGTGTGTGTTTAGACAGTGTTTCTACCATTTGGTCGATAAAAGGCAAAGGGTAATGATCTTTCCTAGTGGATTTATTCAATTTCCTAAAATCAATCACCATCCTATAGCCTGTAATAATCCTCTGAGGGATCAATTCATCCTTATCATTAGGGACAACGGTAATACCTCCCTTCTTAGGGACGCAATGCACCGGACTTACTCAATCACTATGAGAAACAGGATAAATAATACATGCTTCCATGAGCTTTAGTATTTCTTTTCTTACTACCTCTTTCATCTTAGGATTTAATCTCCGTTGATGATCGGCAACTGGTTTGGAATCAGGATCGGTTTTAATCTTGTGCTGGCATAGAGTGGGACTAATGCCCTTAAGATCATCAAGAGTATATCCAATAGCAGCACGGTGCTTCCTCGGAGTTTTTAGTAACTTCTTTTCTTCATGATCTGAGAGGCTAGCACTAATAATAACATGATATATCTCTTTTTCATCAAGATAAGCATACTTAAGAGTATCAGGCAACTGTTTAAGCTCGAGCACAGGATCACCCTTTGGTAGGGGTGGATCTCCAAGCAGTTCAACAGGCCAATTATTCTTAAGGATAGGATGTTGTTCAAAGATAACTCTATCTATCTCATTCCTTTCATCCATATGCATATCATTTTATTGCTCAAGCAAGTATTGCTCTAAAGGATCAGTAGGAGGCACAGCAATAGAAGCTAGGGCAATAATTTCATCCTTACTAGGCAACTCTTTTTCATGAGGTTGTCTACCAAACTTGGAGAAATTGAACTCATGTGACACACCTTCAAAGCCAACAGTGACAATTTGCTTCTCACAGTCAATATGAGCATTGACAGTATTGAGGAAAGGTCTGCCAAATATGATGGGAGAAAAGCTATCTTGTGTGGTAGCAAGAACGAGGAAATCAGCAGGATACTTAGTTTTACCATACAAAACTTCAACATCCCTAACAATTCCCAAAGGGCAGATAGTATCTCTATTGGCAAGCTGAATAGTGACATCAATAGGTTCCATCTCGACAGGTGCAATATCTTCTTTAATTTCATCATATAAAGATTTAGGTATTGCACTAACACTAGCACCCACGTCACATAAACCATGATCACAGTGATCTCCTATCTTAATAGAAACAACAGGCGTGCCAACAAGAGGCCTATGTTTGTCTCTAGCATGAGGTTTAGCAATTCTAGTAGCATCTTCACAGAAGTGAATATCATGGCCCTCAACATTGTCGGATAGAAGATCTTTGATAATAGCAATGCTAGGTTCAACTCAAATTTGCTCAGGGGGTGTAGGTGTTCTAATGTAGCCCCTACGTATCACAGTTGAAGCTTTAGAATGATCCTTTATCCTAACAAGGAAAGGTGGTTTCTCAATGTAAGCACTGGGAACAATAGGATCATTATAGGCAATGACTTTCTCTTCAACTGGATTGGGTTTAACTATATTGACTTCTAAGGGAGGATGATATTTAAACCACTTCTCTTTGGGGAGGTTAATATGAGCAGCAAAAGATTCACGCAATGAAGCTACTATCTCAGAGTCAAGTCCATATTTAGCGCTAAAATCACAAAAAGTATTTGTTTCGACAAAAGATTTAACGCAATCAAACTTGAGATTCATACCTGACTCCTTACCTTCATCAAACTCCCAATCTTCAGAGTTGCATTTAATTCTTTCCAATAAATTCCATTTGAAGTCAATATCTCTCTTCATAAAAGAACCGGTACAAGAAGTGTCAAGCATGGTGCGATTATCATGAGAAAGCCGAGCATAGAAGTTCTGAATAATAATTTCTCTCGAGAGCCGATGGTTGGGGCATGAATATAACATTGATTTAAGACTTCCCCAAGCTTGAGCGATACTTTCTCTATCACGAGGCCAAAAATTATAGATATAATTCCGATCACGATGTACCAAATGCATAGGATAAAACTTTTGATGAAATTCCAATTTCAATCGGTTGTAGTTCCATGATCCAGTATCACCACATAGCCTATACCATGTCAATGATTTATCCCTCAAAGATAAGGCAAAGACCTTCTTTTTGACCTCATCCTCGGGCAAACCTACAAGCTTAAATAAACCACAAACTTCATCTACATAGATTCTATGCAAGTCCGGATGTGATGTTCCATCTCCTGTAAAAGGGTTAGCCAGCAGTTTCTCAAGCATACCCGAAAGAAATTCATAACGAATATTTTCAGTAGGTGTAGCAGGTTGACAAGAAACTCCTTGTGCTTCCGTTCGAGGTGAAGATACCCCGAACAAGCTGCTCAAAGGATTAGTTTCCATAGTGACAAGTGACAATAAATTTCAGCACACTATATAAATGTTTCCTTACCAAATTCCACTTACCAAAGGCGCTTCACTCCCCGGCAACGGCGCCAAAAAAGAGTCTTGATGACCCACAAGTGTAGGGGATCTATCATAGTCCTTTCGATAAGTAAGAGTGTCCAACCCAACGAGGAGCAAACGGATCTAACAAGTGGTTTTCAGCAATGTATTTTCTGCAAGCACTGAAATTATCGGTAACAGATAGTTGTCTGATAAGATGATTCGTAGCAAGTAGCAAGTAACAATAGTAACAAAGGTGCAGAAAAATGGCCCAATCCCTTTTGTAGCAAGGGACAAGCCTGGATAAACTCTTATAGGAGGTATAGCGCTCCCGAGGACACATGGGAATTTCTGCCAAGCTAGCTTTCATCATGTTCATATGATTCACGTTCGCTACTTTGATAGATTGATATGTGGGTGGACCGGTGCTTGGATGCTGCCCTTAATTGGACAAACATGCCACTTATGATTAACCCTCTCGCAAGCATCCGCAACTACGAAAGAAGAATTAAGACAAAGTCTAACCATATCATTAAACTAGTGGATCCAAATCAGCCCCTTACGAAGCAACGCATAAACTAGGGTTTAAGCTTCTGTCACTTTAGCAACCCATCATCTACTTACTACTTCCCAATGCCTTCTTCTAGGCCCAAATAATGGTGAACTGTTATGTAGTCGACGTTCACATAACACCACTAGAGGAAAAACAACAAACAACGCATCAAAATATCGAACAAATACCAAATTCACATGACTACTTATAGCAAGACTTATCCCATCTCCTCAAGAACAAAAGTGACTACTCACAAAGCATAATTATATTCATGACCAGAGAGGTATTGAATAGCATCAAGGATCTGAACATATAATCTTCCACGGAGTAATCCAACTAGCATCAACTATAAAGAGTAATTTACACTACTAGCAACCTTACAGGTACCAATCGGAGTCGCGAGACGGAGATTGGTTACAAGAGATGAACTAGGGTTTGGAGATGAGATGGTGCTGATGAAGATGTTGATGGTGATGAGTCCCCTCCGTTGAGAGGAATGTTGGTGATGACGATGGCGACGATTTCCCCCTCTAGGAGGGAAGTTTCCCCTGCAGGACGGCCCTATCGGAGCTCTAGATTGGTTCTGCTCAAATTCCGCCTCGTGGCGGCGGCGATTCCTCCCGAAAGCCTCCTCCTGATTTTTTCTCGAACGAAACCCTACTTATAGAAAAATAAGGGAGCCAGAGGGCCAACAGGGAGCCCACAAGCCCCATAGGCGCGGCCAGGGGTAGGCCGCGCCTAGCAGGCTTGTGGCCTCCTGGTGGCTCCCCTATGGTAATTCTTCTGCCCGGTATTTTTTATAAATTCCAAAATAATTCCTCGTTGATTTTCACGTCTTTTGGAGTTGCGCAGAATAGGTTTCTCAAACTTGTTCCTTTTTCAGGCCAGAATTCCAGCTGCTGGCATTCTCCCTCTTCACGTAAACCTTGTAAAATAAGAGAGAAAAGGCATAAGTATTGTTCCGTGAAGTGTAATAACATCCGAAAAAGCAATACATATCAACATAAAAGCATGATGCAAAATGTACGTATCAATAGGCCCTTCACAGAGGGAAGCATTGATTTGCAGAGGTGCTAGAGCTCAAGCTTTTAAAACAGAGATAATAAGTTTGGGTGGTATGCTTTCATTGTCAACGCGGTGACCAAGAGTTTTCACCATCTTCCATGCTACACATACTATAGGCGGTTCCCAAACAGAAAAGTAAAGTTTTGACTCCCCCACCACTGATCAATCACACTCCACGACTAGCCGAATCCTCGGGTGCCGTCCATACCAACAACAATCCAGGGGGAGTTTTGTTTGCAATTATCTTTTCGATTGGAGCATGGAACTAGGCATTCCAATTACCGGCCCCTTTCTCGTGAGTGATAGTGAATAAACATGTATCGAGGATAACATGCCTAGCATGGAAGATAATGACCGCCCCTTGTCACCACATGAGCGGTTCGAGCATACAAAACAGATTATTACTTGAAGATTTAGAGAGTGGCACATGCAAATTTACTTGGAACGGTAGGTAGATACCGCATATAGGTAGGTATGGTGGACTCATATGGAACAACTTTGGGTTTATGGAAGTGGATGCACAAGCAGTATTCCCGCTTGGCACAGGTGAAGGCTAGCAAAAGACTGGGAAGCAACCAACTAGAGAGCGACAACAGTCATCAATATGCATTGAAATTAACCAACATTGAGTGCAAGCATGAGTAGGACATAAATCACCATGAACATGAATATCATAGATGCTATTTTGATTTTTTTTTCAAATACATGCGTGAACATGTGCCAAGTCAAGCCACTTGAATCACTCAAAGGTGGATACCATCATATCATACTACATCGTAATCATCTTGAAATTCATGTTGGCATCCAAGACAAACCATTATAAGCTCCTAGCTAATTAAGCATGGCATCAGAAACTATGATCTCTATGTTTTCATTGCAAACATGTTTCTCTCATAACAAAGCTGAATTAGGAACGATGAGCTAGTCATATTTACAAAAACAAAATAGGTCAAGTTCATACCAGCTTTTCCAGGCTCAGTCACTTCATCATATATCGTCATTATTGCCTTCCACTTGCACGACCGAATGATGTGAATCATAATGAGAGTGTTCGTGCATCGTACTAAGCTGGAATATACAAGCAAACACAGAGGAGAAGACAAAGTAATATGGCTCTTTGAAGGATAAACAATCATGCATGTGAGAGCCACTAGACATTTTAACCATGGTCTTCTACCTTGACCCAAAGAAAAAGAAAACTATTTACACGGGAAAGCTCCCAACAAACAAAATAAGAACGGGAAATCTTTTTGGGTTTTCCTTTTTAAATACCACTAAGCAAGCTGGAAAGAAAACTTACAACTAATTTTTTTTTGTTTTTCTCAAATTAAACAAACACACGAGAAGAAAGCGAGAAAAAGAAATAAACTAGTATGGATGAGACAATGGCAAGGTGTGAACACCAACTAACAAAGAGAAAGTGTGATCATTAATATAAAGTCGGTGAGAAACACATATTCCCCAAGCTTAGGATTTTGGCCTAAGTTGGTCTACTCCCACGAAGGGAAGTAACCGTCTCTGGGGTACTCCGGAGTGTACTGAGGGTGCCACTGCTGGGTGAGCTCCTCTAGCTCCCACTACTAAACTGGCGTTTGGTACTTGACTGGTAGCTTGGGCACGGGCGCGTGTGGTGGCGCTATGCCCCAATATGCGTAGATGTCCGAGGGCATAATAATGTACCTGCCTAGATGAAGATTGAACAAAGGAGGAGCAGGCAAAATAACAGTCTCACGAGTACCCTGGCTAAACACCAAGTTATAAATCATCCTCTTATTATTATCTCTATCAAGAAAGTCATGGTGAACCATGCTATCATAATTTAAATATCTCTCAGGAAGAAGCATCTCTTCTTCCTCGTGCAGTCTAATAGGTATCTCAAAATGTTTAGCTAGACGGGTTGCATAGATACCTCCATAAACAGCGCCTTTAGTACGGTTTGTGTTCAACTCTTGAGCCACTATAGCGCCCAAGCTATAAGTTTTATCATTATAAAGAGCTTTGCGCAAAACCGCAAGATCTGGGGGGCTAAGAGCCCCAGCTTTCCCATGGCCAATCAAACATTTTCCCATAAATAATGAGAGATACCGAAGCACGGGAAAATGTACACTAGCAACTCTAGCGCAAGACACTCCTCTCTCCTCTCCTACAACAATAATATCAATGAAAGACTCCAAGTCCCGTGGACGAGGTTCATGAATATCCCCAACATAAGGTAATTTGCAAACATTGCAAAAATCCTGAAGTGACATGCGCTAGGGGATATCATATAACTTGAACTCAACCATAGGAGGATCCTTTCTAGGATAGAAATTAAAGCTTTGCACAAAAATATTAGTGAGGAGGAGGTATTGTGGACACTTATCTTCAACAAATGCGGTAAGGCCTGCGTTCTCCACCAAGTAATAAAAACCTCATAAAGACCAGCGGCACGTAAGAACACATCGCTTGGACACTCGCACGCTCGAACTTCTGCAACTCAGGGGATCGGATACTTGGGTTTCTTCTTCTCATTTTCATCTTCCTTGGGGTTACGGCTTGAAGAGCCTCTTAGGAACTGATACGTCTCCAACGTATCTATAATTTTTGATGGTTTCGTGCTATTATCTTGTCAAACTTTGGATGTTTTGCATGCCTTTTATATATTTTTTGGGACTAACTTATTAACTCAGTGCCAAGTGCCAGTTCCTGTTTTTTTCCATGTTTTTGACCCCTTTCAGAGGAGATTTTGAAACGGAGTCCAAACGGAATAAAATCCCCGAAAAGATTTTTTCTGTAACGGAAGAAGATCAGGAGACTTGAGAGCCAAGGCAGGGGGTCCCCAGGGGCCCCACAAGCCCCCATCCCGCGGCCAGGGGGGAGGCCGCGACCCTCAGGATTGTGGGCCCCTGGACCTCCTTTGCCCTAGGTTTTGCACCTAACATCCCAAAAAATCCCAGAAAAAACCAGGAGAACATCGAAAGTACTTTTCTGCCGCTGCAAGCTTCTGTCTCCGCAAGGTCCCATCTGGGGCACGTTCTGGTGCCCTGTCGGAGGGGGATTCGGATATGGAGGGCTTCTTCATCAACACCATGACCTCTCCGATGATGCGCGAGTAGTTCACCATAGACCTACGGGTCCATAGCTAGTAACTAGATGGCTTCTTCTCTCTCTTGGATCTTCAATACAAAGTTCTCCATGATCTTCATGGAGATCTATCCGATATAATCTTCTTTTGCAGTGGGTTTGTCGAGATCCGATGAATTGTGGATTTATGATCAGATTGTCTATGAATCTTATTTCAGTTTCTCCTGATCTCTCTTATGCATGATTTCATATCCTTGTAATTCTCTTCGAGTTGTGGGTTTTGTCTGGCCAACTAGATCTATGATTCTTGCAATGGGAGAAGTGCTTGGTTTTGGGTTCATACCGTGCAGTGACCTCACCCAGTGACAGAAGGGGTAGCGAGGCACGTATCGTGTTGTTGCCATCAAGGGTAAAAAGATGGGGTTTTCATCATTGGTTTGAGATTATCCCTCTACATCATGTCATCTTGCTTAAGGCGTTACTCTGTTCGTCATGAACACAATACACTAGATGCATGCTGGATAGCGGTCAATGTGTGGAGTAATAGTAGTAGATGCAGAAAGTATCGGTCAACTTGTCTCGGACGTGATGCATATATGTATGATCATTGCCTTAGATATCATCATGACTTTGCGCGGTTCTATCAATTGCTTGACAGTAATTTGTTCACCCACCGTAATACATGCTATTTTGAGAGAAGCCTCTAGTGAACACTATGGCCCCCAGGATCTACTCCGCACCATATTTTCAGCCTTACACTTTTTACTTCGTTGCACTTTCCGCCATCAGATCTCACTTTGCAAACAATCTTGAAGGGATTGACAACCCCTTTACAGCGTTGGGTGCATGCTCTTTTGTGTTTGTGCAGGTACTCTGGACTTGACGATATTCTCCTACTGGATTGATACCTTGGTTCTCAAACTGAGGGAAATACTTACTGATCCAGTGCTGCATCACCCTTTCCTCTTCAAGGGAAAAACCAACGCAAGCTCAAGAGACGACGAAGGATCTTTGGCACCACTGCCGGGAAAGTACTTTTGTTGACGTAGCAGAAGGATTTCTGGCGCCGTTGCCGGGGAGAATCAAGTCAAGAACTCATCCAAGTAGGTGTCGCAAACTCATCTCTTGCATTTACTTTGTTTTCCAGTTGCCTCTCATTTTCCTCTCCCCCACTTCACCAATTTTCCTTTTTCGTTTGCCTTTTTGTTCGCCCTTTTTCTCGCTTGCTCTCTGCCCACTTTTCTGCCTGCTAAATCCAGCATGGCCCAAATAAGGGATTTTGATGCTCACTATGCAAAGTTGGAAGAGATTGAAACTAGTGTTAAAGGCTTCATGTCTACACGGTTTGAATACAACAGTTACTTCTGTAGAGAACTAAAGGAGCAAAATTCTTTTCTGGCCTTTATGAGTAGAGAAGTTGATGATATGGCCAAAAATTTCCTTGCGCTAAATTCTCAGTTTGCTCATCTTGAAAAGTTGGTAGGCCAGATTTCTGATAAGCAAGCCACCTTGGTCAATAAAATGGCTGCTAAACCTCAAACTCGTTATGAGAATCACGAAGATCTTAAAGTGCTTGGTGTGACTCCCATTGAATCTTTGTTTTCTTGTGTCAAACATAATGATTATGGGGCTGGATATGAATCCACTTTGGTTGAAAAGTGCCCCGATGATTCGGAGTCCATCTATCTTGATGCTAAAAGCATTGAAAGTGGAGTAGAAGATGTTAAAACTTTGAGTAGTAATGAAATTACTACCATGGATTCCAAGGCATTCAATTATGATAGTTGCTCCTTGATTGAATGCATTTCTTTGATGCAATCCATGTTAAACTCTCCACACGCTTATAGCCAAAACAAGGCCTTTACCGATCATATCGTCGAAGCTATGATAAAATCCCTTGAAGAGAAACTTGAATTGGAAGTCTATATCCCTAGAAAGCTTCATGATGAGTGGGAACCTACCATCAAAATCAAAGTCAAAAACTATGAATGCAATGCTTTGTGTGATTTGGGTGCTAGTGTTTCTGCGATTCCAAAGTCTTTATGTGATGTTCTGGGTTTTAATGAGATTGAAGGGTGTTCTCTTAATTTGCATCTTGCTGATTCTACTATCAAGAAACCCATGGGAAGGATCAATGATGTTTTTATTATTGCAAATAGGACCTATGTACCCGTGGATTTTATTGTACTTGACATTGATTGCAATCCTACATGCCCTATTATTCTTGGTAGACCTTTCCTAAGGACTATCGGTGCTATCATCGATATGAAGGAAGGGAATATTATATTTCAATTTCCTTTAAGGAAGGGCATGGAACACTTTCCTAGAAAGAAAATAAGATTGCCTTATGAATCCATGATGAGGGCCACTTACGGTTTGAGCACCAAAGACGACGATAAGTGATTCTATCGCTTTTATGCCTAGCTAAGTGCGTTAAACAATAGCGCATGTTGGGAGGCAACCCAATGAATTTATATTTTTCTTTCTGTTTTGTTGCTTCCACACCATCACAATTCTGGTGTGATTGTGTTTTTTGTGTTTCTTTTTGTGTTTGAGCCAAGCAAAACCTTTATGACTAGTCTTGGTAATGGTTGTTTGATCCTGCTGGAAAAAGACAAAAACGTTTTGCTCACGATATGATTTTTCATTTCTATTCAGAAAGAGCTTTTGAGTTGATTCTTTTTTTCTGCTGGTTGATATGCCTTTTTCCCACGCCTTCATAATGTTTAAGATTTTTTCAGGTACCAGAAGTAGACGAAGTATACAGATTTGTGCAGACTGGTCTGTTTTGGACAGATTCTGTTTTTGTTGAGTTGGTTGCTTGTTTTGATGAAACTATGGTTAGTATCGGGGGGGGGGGGGGGTACTAGCCATGGAAAAGTGAGAATACAGTAGCCCAACACCAATATAGATAGAATTCAAGTTTGCTACAGTACCAAAAGAAGTGGTAGTTTGTTTTCTTGTGCTAATACTATCACGAGTTTCTGTTTAAGTTTTGTGTTGTGAAGTTTTCAAGTTTTGGGTGATGTTCTCATGGACAAAGAGATAAGGAGTGGAAAGAGCTCAAGCTTGGTGATGCCCAAGGCATCCCAAACCAAATTCAAGGACACCAAAAAGCCTAAGCTTGGGGATGCCCCGGGAAGGCATCCCCTCTTTCGTCTTCAATCCATCGGTAACATTACTTGGAGCTATATTTTTATTCACCACATGATATGTGTTTTGCTTGGAGCGTCTTGTATCGTAGGAGTCTTTTCTTTTTGTTGTGTCACAATCATCCTTGCTGCACACCTTTTTGAGAGAGAGAGACATGCACTCATCGTGATTTTTGCTAGAATGCTCATAGTGCTTCACTTATATCTTTTGAGCTAGATACTTTTGCTCTATGTGCTTCACTTATATCTTTTAGAGCACGGCGGTGCATGACTTGGTAGTTGGATTATGCTATGAAAGTAGTCCCAAAGGTCATAGGTACCCAAAGAGGATACAAAAACCTCCATCTTCATGTGCATTGAGTAGAAAGAGAAGTCTTGATTCCTCTCAATTAGTTTTGAGACGTGGATTTGGTAATATTAAGAGCTATGTTAGTAGGGTGTTGTGAATATAGAAATACTTGTGTTGAAGTTAGTGATTCCCGTAGCATGCACGTATGGTGAACTGCTATGTTAGGAAGTAGGAGCATAATTGATCTATTGATTGTCATCCTTTGTGTTGAGGTCGGGATCGCGCGATGGTTAACACCTACCAACCCTTCCCCTAGGAGTATGCGTTTAACACTTTGTTTCTATTACTAATAAAAACTTTCGCAACAAGTTTGTGAGTTCTTCATGACTAATGTGAGTCCATGGTATAGATGCACATTCACCTTCCACCATTGCTAGCCTCTCTAGTGCCGCACAATTCTCGCCGGTGCACAAACCCACCATACCTACCTACTATGGCATTTTCATAGCCATTCCGAGATATATTGCCATGCAACTCCCATCGTTCTGTCTCATGACTTGTGCCGTCACTCTCATATTGCCATTGCATGATCGTAAGATAGCTAGCGAGATGTTTTAACGTCACACGCCATGCTAGATCGTTGCACATCCCGGTACACTGCCGGAGGCATTTCCTATAAAGTCATCATCATTTTGAGCTTTGAGCTATGAGTAAATAAAAGTGTGATGGTCATCATTATTAGAGCATTGTCCCATGTGAGGAAATAAAAAAAAAGAGGCCAAAGAGCCCAATATATATATATATATATATATATATATATATATATATATATATATATATATATATATATAAGAAAAAAGAGAGGCCTAAGTGCCCAAATGAAAAAAAAGAAAAAAAGAGAAAAAGAGAGAAGGGACAATGCTACTATCTTTTTCCACACTTGTGCTTCATAATAGCACCATGTTGTTCATGATTGAGAGCTTCTTGCTTTGTCACTACCATATGCTAGTGGGAATCTTCATTATATAACTTTGTTGTATATTCCAATGATGGGCTTCCTCAAAATTGCCCTAGGTCTTTGTGAGCAAGCAAGTTGGATGCACACCCACTAGTTTTCCTTTTGAGCTTTCACATACTTATAGCTCTAGTGCATCTCTTGTATGGCAAGCCCTACTCATTCACATTGATATCTATTAATGAGCATATCCATATCCTTTTGATATGCCGAGTCAATGTGTCCATCTCCTCCTTTTTGTCTCACAACCACCACCACACTCTATTCCACCTATAGTGCTATATCCATGGCTCACGCTCATGTATTGCGTGATAGTTATAAAAAGTTTGAGAAAGTAAGAGTGCGAAAACAATTACTTGGCCAATACCGGGGTTGTGAATGATTTACATTAGTTGTGTGAGGATGATGGAGCATAGCCAGACTATATGATTTTGTAGGGATAACTTTCCTTGGCCTTGTTATTTTGAAAGTTCATGATTACCTTGCTAGTTTGCTTGAAGTATTATTGTTTTCATGTTGATAGAAAACTATTGTTTCGAATCTTATAGATCTGAACATTCATGTCACGTGAAATAAGTTGCAAAGGACAACAATGCTAGGTAGCATTCCACATCAAAAATTCATTCTTTATCACTTCCCTACTCGAGGACGAGAAGGAGTTAAGCTTGGGGATGCTTGATACGTCTCCAATGTACCTATAATTTTTGATGGTTTCATGTTATTATCTTGTCAAACTTTGGATGTTTTGCATGCCTTTTATATATTTTTTG
The DNA here is from genome assembly GCF_904849725.1 of Hordeum vulgare subsp. vulgare. NCBI lineage: Eukaryota > Viridiplantae > Streptophyta > Magnoliopsida > Poales > Poaceae > Hordeum > Hordeum vulgare. Next base: position 648,619,098 of record NC_058519.1, on the reverse strand, counting down.
GGACTAACTTATTAACACAGTGCCAAGTGTCAGATCCTATTTTTTCCATGTTTTTGACCCCTTTCAGAGGAGATTTTGAAACAGAGTCCAAACGGAATAAAATCCCCGAAAAGATTTTTTCTGTAACGGAAGAAGATCAGGAGACTTGAGAGCCAAGGCAGGGGGTCCCCAGGGGCCCCACAAGCCCCCACCCCGCGGCCAGGGGGGAGGCTGTGGCCCTCAGGCTTGTGGGGCCCCTGGACCTCCTTTGCCCTAGGTTTTGCGCCTATATATCCCCAAAAATTCCACAAAAAACCAGGAGATCATCGAAAGAACTTTTCCGCCGCTGCAAGCTTCTGTCTCCGCAAGATCCCATCTGGGGCACATTATGGTGCCCTGCCGGAGGGGGGATTCGGATACGGAGGGCTTCTTCATCAACACCATGACCTCTGCGATGATGCGTGAGTAGTTCACCATAGACCTATGGGTCCATAGCTAGTAACTAGATGGCTTCTTCTCTCTTGGATTTTCAATACAAAGTTCTCCATGATCTTCATGGAGATCTATCCGATGTAATCTTCTTTTGCGGTGTGTTTGTCGAGATCCGGTGAATTGTGGATTTATGATCAGATTATCTATGAATCTTATTTGAGTTTTTCCTGATCTCTCTTATGCATGATTTCATATCCTTGTAATTCTCTTCGAGTTGTGGGTTTTGTCTGGCCAACTAGATCTATGATTCTTGCAATGGGAGAAGTGCTTGGTTTTGGGTTCATACCGTGCGGTGACCTCACCCAGTGACAGAAGGGGTAGCGAGGCACGTATCGTGTTGTTGCCATCAAGGGTAAAAAGATGTGGTTTTCATCATTTTTTGAGATTATTCCTCTACATCATGTCATCTTGCTTAAGGCGTTACTCTATTCGTCATGAACTCAATACACTAGATGCATGCTGGATAGCGTTTGATGTGTGGAGTAATAGTAGTAGATGCAGAAAGTATCGGTCTACTTGTCTCGGACGTGATGCATATATGTATGATCATTCCCTTAGATATCGTCATGACTTTGCGCGGTTCTATCAATTGCTCGACAATAATTTGTTCACCCACCGTAATACTTGCTATTTTGAGAGAAGCCTCTAGTGAACACTATGGCCCCCAGGGTCTACTCCACACCATATTTTCAGCCTTACACTTTTTACTTCGTTGCACTTTCCGCCTTCATATCTCACTTTGCAAACAATCTTGAAGGGATTGACAACCCCTTTACAGCGTTGGGTGCAAGCTCTTTTGTGTTTGTGCACGTACTCTGGACATGACGAGATTCTCCTACTGGATTGATACCTTGGTTCTCAAACTGAGGGAAATACTTACTGCTCCTGTGCTGCATCATCCTTTCCTCTTCAAGGGAAAAACCAACGCAAGCTCAAGAGACGACAGAAGGATCTCTCGCACCACTCCCGGGGAAGGACTTTTGTTGATGTAGCAGGAACCTCCTCATCTTTTCCTTTTTCTTTCTCTGAAATTTTTAGTGACTCAAAAGAAAAGTGAACGAGGCTCAAGAAAACTCATAGCAACTACTCCTACAAGTGCCTAGAGGCAATATCATGCATCAAAACTACTTGGGACCAACTAAAATGAACATGCAAAGCTCAAGAATAGGGTCACCAATGCAGCAAAAATACGCAACGAATAAAGCACTAGAGAAAAAACTAATTGGACCAATGGAGGAGTCACATACCAAGGAACAACTCCCCAAAATAGTCTGGTGAATGGGGCTCTGCACAAGGAGAACGAAAAATGCAGCAAGAGGAGAAAGAACACGGGTTTGAGCCGTGGAATGATTTTATCTGGAGGAAGGAGAAGGAGATGGGAGCTGGAATAAGTGGAGGGGGGCACGTGGGGCCCACAAGCCTGCCAGGCCCGGCCAGGGGGGGTGGCCGGGCCTCCTCGGCTTGTGGCCCAGTGGTGCATCCCCCTGACTAGCTCTTTATCTCAGAATTTTTCAAGAAATCCAGAAAAAATCATACTTGAATTTCAGGGCATTTGAAGAACTTTTATTTTCGAGACACTTTTCTAAGGGACGCAAAAGGCAGAAAACGGGAAAATAAAACTAAATTTATCATTTTTCTTCTAAACAACAGAAAGTAGAAGTTTGGAACAGAGGGTTGTGACTCCTAGATTCATCCATCTCAGGGTCATCGAAAGAAATCCGTCAATGAGGTTGATCAAGTCTCCTTGACAAACTCTTTCGAATCGCATAAAGCAGGAGAATTTTCGAATAATCACTAGGTTACCTCAATGGGGATGTGCATATCCCCAACAAGTAAATCATACTTCATCTTGACAGTAGGTATAGGGCATTCAAAGCTCCCAATAAGAATTGATGAAGTTTTTTCAATAGTATTGATGCATTGTACTCGATATTGTTTCTTTGGAAAGTGCACTGTATGCTCATTACCGTTAACATGGAAAGTGCCATTGCCTTTGTTGCAATCAATAACAGCCCCTGCAGTGTTTAAAAAGGGTCTTCTAAGGATGACTGCCATGGCATCATCCTCGAGAATATCCAGAATAACAAAGTCCGTTAAGATAGTAACGTTAGCAACCACAACAGGCACATCCTCGCAAATGCCGATAGGAAAAGCAGTTGATTTGTTGGACATTTGCAAAGACATTTCAGTGGGTGTCAACTTATCCAATTCAAGTCTACGATAAAGAGAGAGAGGCATAACACTAACACCAGCTCCAAGATCGCATAAAGCGGTTCTAACATAATTTCGTTTAGTGGAACAAGGTATAGTGGGCACTCCGGGATCACCTAGTTTCTTAGGAGTTCCACCCTTTAAGGTGTAGTTCACAAGCATGGTGGAAATCTCAACCTCAGGTATCTTCCTTTTGAGAATATCTTTCATGTACTTAGCATAAGGAGACATTTTGAGCATATCTGTCAAATGCATTTGCAGAAAGACACGTCTAATCATGTCAACAAAGCGCTCAAAATCCTCATCATCCTTTTTCTTGGATGGTTTGGGAGGAAAGGGCATGGGTTTCTGAACCCATGGTTCTCTTTCTTTACCATGCTTCCTAGGAATGAAGTCGTTCTTATCATATCTCTTGTTCTTAGGTTGTGGGTTATCAAGATCAACACTAGGTTCAATCTCCACATCCTTATCATTACTAGGTTGAACATCATCATGAACACCACTATCGATATTATCACTAGCCTCATGTTCATCACCAGATTGTGTTTCTGCATCAGAAACACATATATCGTTTGGATTCTCAGGTGTAACAGTAGCTGGTTTGTTAGCATGCAAGTTCCTATCATCTTTCTTTTTCTTCCTATCACTAGGATGACTAGATGCATAAGTGTTAACTCCTTGAGAATCTTGTTCAATTCTCTTAGGATGGCCCTCAGGATACAAAGGTTCGTGAGTCATTCTACCACCTCTAGTGATAACTCTAACAGAATTGTCATTCAACTCATTGAGCAAATCATTTTGAGCCTTAAGTACTTGTTCCACTTGGGTAGTAACCATAGAGGCATGTTTACTCAAAAGCTTAAGATCATTGACATTTCTATCCACAGAAGCACTTATATGACTAAGCATACGAGCATTATGTTCCAATTTTCTGCTAACATAATCATTGAAACTTTGTTGTCCGGCAACGAAGTTATCAAATTCATCTTAGCATAAGCTAGCAGGTTTATCAAAAGGAATATCACTCGTATTGAATCTACGAAGAGAATTTACCTCTACTACCTGTGTCGGGTGTTGGGGAACGCCGCATAGGAAACAAAAAAAATTCCTACGCGCACGAAGACCTATCATGGTGATGTCCATCTACGAGAGGGGATGTGTGATCTACGTACCCTTGTAGACCATACAGCAGAAGTGTTAGTGAACGCGGTTGATGTAGTGTAACGTCCTCACGTCCCTCGATCCGCCCCGCGAACCGTCCCGCGATCAGTCTCACGATCTAGTGCCGAACGGACGGCACCTCCGCGTTCAGCACACGTACAGCTCAACGATGATCTCGGCCCTCTTGATCCAGCAAGAGAGACGGAGAGGTAGAAGAGTTCTCCGGCAGCGTGATGACGCTCCGGAGGTTGGTGATGATCTCGTCTCAGCAGGGCTCCGCCCGAGCTCCGCAGAAACGTGATCTAGAGGTAAAACCGTGGAGATATGTGGTCGGGCTGCCGTGGCAAAGTTGTGTCAAATCAGCCCTAAAACCTCCGTATATACAGGGGGAAGAGGGAGAGCCTTGCCTTGGGGTCCAAGGACCCCTAAGGGCCTCGGCCGAGCCAAGGGGGGCAGCCCTCCCCTTCCAAACCGAGTCCAACTAGGTTTGGAAGGAGGAGTCCTTCCCCCTTTTCCCACCTCCTCTTTTTTTTCTCTTTGATTTTCTTCCTATGGAGCATAGGGCCTTTTTGGGCTCTCCCACCAGCCCACTAAGGGCTGGTGCGCCACCCCTAAGGTCTATGGGCTTCCCCGGTGTGGGTTGCCCCCCCCCCCCGGTGAACTCCCGGAACCCATTCGTCATTCCCGGTACATTCCCGGTAACTCCGAAAACCTTCCGGTAATCAAATGACGTCATCCTATATATCAATCTTCGTTTCCGGACTATTCCGGAAACCCTCGTGACGTCTGTGATCTCATCCGGGACTCCGAACAACATTCGGTAACCAACCATATAAATCAAATACGCATAAAACAACGTCGAACATTAAGTGTGCAGACCCTGCGGGTTCGAGAACAATGTAGACATGACCCGAGAGACTCCTCAGTCAATATCCAATAGGGGGACCTGGATGCCCATATTGGATCCTACATATTCTACGAAGATCTTATCGTTTGAACCTCAGTGCCAAGGATTCATATAATCCCGTATGTCATTCCCTTTGTCCGTCGGTATGTTACTTGCCCGAGATTCGATCGTCAGTATCCGTATACCTATTTCAATCTCGTTTACCGGTAAGTCTCTTTACTCGTTCCATAATACAAGATCCCGCAACTTACACTAAGTCACATTGCTTGCAAGGCTTGTGTGTGATGTTGTATTACCGAGTGGGCCCCGAGATACCTCTCCGTCACACGGAGTGACAAATCCCAGTCTTGATCCATACTAACTCAACGAACACCTTCGGAGATACCTGTAGAGCATCTTTATAGTCCCCCAGTTACATTGCGACGTTTGATACACACAAAGTATTCCTCCGGTGTTAGTGAGTTATATGATCTCATGGTCATAGGAACAAATACTTGACACGCAGAAAACAGTAGCAATAAAATGACACGATCAACATGCTACGTCTATTAGTTTGGGTCAAGTCCATCAAGTGATTCTCCTAATGACGTGATCCAGTTATCAAGCAACAACACCTTGTTCATAATCAGAAGACACTGACTATCTTTGATCATCTGGCTAGCCAACTAGAGGCTTGCTAGGGACAGTGTTTTGTCTATGTATCCACACATGTATATAAGTCTTCATTCAATACAATTATAGCATGGATAATAAACGATTATCTTGATACAGGAATTATAATAATAACTATATTTATTATTGCCTCTAGGGCATAATTCTCCGGCAGCAAAACGCACATCACCGCCCACAAAAACTTTTGTGTTCTACTCGAGAAGACATCTACGCATGAACCTAGATCATGATGCCACTGTTGGGGAACGCCGCATGGGAAACAAAAATTTTCCTACGCGCACGAAGACCTATCATGGTGATGTCCATCTACGAGAGGGGATGTGTGATCTACGTACCCTTGTAGACCATACAGCAGAAGCGTTAGTGAACGCGGTTGATGTAGTGGAACGTCCTCACGTCCCTCGATCCGCCCCGCGAACCGTCCCGCGATCAGTCTCACGATCTAGTGCCGAACGGACGGCACCTCCGCGTTCAGCACACGTATAGCTCGACGATGATCTCGGCCTTCTTGATCCAGCAAGAGAGACGGAGAGGTAGAAGAGTTCTCCAGCAGCGTGACGGCGCTCCTGAGGTTGGTGATGATCTCGTCTCAGCAGGGCTACGCCCGAGCTCCGCAGAAACGCGATCTAGAGGTAAAACCGTGGAGATATGTGGTCGGGCTGCCGTGGCAAAGTTGTGTCAAATCAGCCCTAAAACCTCCGTATATATAGGGGGAAGAGTGGGAGCCTTGCCTTGGGGTCCAAGGACCCCTAAGGGCTTCGGCCGAGCCAAGGGGGGCAGCCCTCCCCTTCCAAACCGAGTCCAACTAGGTTTGGAAGGAGGAGTCCTTCCCCCTTTTCCCACCTCCTCTTTTTTTTTCTTTTCTCTTTGATTTTCTTCCTATGGCGCATATGTTGGAATTATGCCCTAGAGGCAATAATAAATGTATAGTTATTATTATAATTCCTGTATCAAGATAATAGTTTATTATCCATGCTATAATTGTATTGAATGAAGACTCATTTACATGTGTGGATACATAGACAAAACACCGTCCCTAGCATGCCTCTAGTTGGCTAGCCAGTTGATCGATGATAGTCAGTGTCTTCTGATTATGAACAAGGTGTTGTTGCTTGATAACTGGATCACGTCATTGGGAGAATCACGTGATGGACTAGTCCCAAACTAATAGACGTAGCATGTTGATCGTGTCATTTTGTTGCTACTGTTTTCTGCGTGTCAAGTATTTATTCCTATGACCATGAGATCATATAACTCACTGACACCGGAGGAATGCTTTGTGTGTATCAAACGTCGCAACATAACTGGGTGACTATAAAGGTGCTCTACAGGTATCTCCGAAGGTGTTAGTTGATTTAGTATGGATCAAGACTGGGATTTGTCACTCCGTGTGACGGAGAGGTATCTTGGGGCCCACTCGGTAATACAACATCACACACAAGACTTGCAAGCAATGTAACTTAGTGTAAGTTGCGGGATGTTGTATTACGGAACGAGTAAAGAGACTTGCCGGTAAACGAGATTGAAATAAGTATGCGGATACTGACGATCGAATCTCGGGCAAGTAACATACCGAAGGACAAAGGGAATGACATACGGGATTATACGAATCCTTGGCACTGAGGTTCAAACGATAAGATCTTCGTAGAATATGTAGGATCCAATATGGGCATCCAGGTCCCGCTATTGGATATTGACCGAGGAGTCTCTCGGATCATGTCTACATAGTTCTCGAACCCGCAGGGTCTGCACACTTAAGGTTCGACGTTGTTTTATGCGTATTTGAGTTATATGGTTGGTTAGCGAATGTTGTTCAGAGTCCTGGATGAGATCGCGGACGTCACGAGGGTTTCCGGAATGGTCCGGAAACAAAGATTGATATATAGGATGACCTCATTTGATTACCGGAAGGTTTTCGGAGTTACCGGGAATGTACCGGGAATGACGAATGGGTTCCGGGAGTTCACCGGGGGGGCAACCCACCCCGGGGAAGCCCATAGGCTTTGGGGAGACACACCAGCCCTTAGTGGGCTGGTGGGACAGCCCCAAGGGGGCCTATGCGCCAAGAGAAGGAAATCAAAGGAAAAAAAAGAGGGAGGAAGTGGGAAGGGAGGGGGACTCCTCCCACCAAACCAAGTCCAACTCGCTTTGGGGGGGGGAGTCCTCCCCCCCTTGGCTCGGCCGACCCCTTGAGGGTCCCTTGGACCCCAAGGCAAGGTCCCCCTCCCTCCTCCTATATATATGGGGCTTTTAGGGCAGATTAGAGACGATTTTCTCACGGCTGCCCGACCACATACCTCCATAGTTTTTCCTCTAGATCGCGTTTCTGCGGAGCTCGGGCGGAGCCCTGCTGAGACGAGATCATCACCAACCTCCGGAGCGCCGTCACGCTGCCGGAGAACTCTTCTACCTCTCCGTCTCTCTTGTTGGATCAAGAAGGCCGAGATCATCGTCGAGCTGTACGTGTGCTGAACGCGGAGGTGCCGTCCGTTCGGTACTAGATCGTGGGACTGATCGCGGGATTGTTCGCGGGGCGGATCGAGGGACGTGAGGACGTTCCACTACATCAACCGCGTTCCCTAACGCTTCTGCTGTACGATCTACAAGGGTACGTAGATCACTCATCCCCTCTCGTAGATGGACATCACCATGATAGGTCTTCGTGCGCGTAGGAAAATTTTTGTTTCCCATGCGACGTTCCCCAACAGTGGCATCATGAGCTAGGTTCATGCGTAGATGTCTTCTCGAGTAGAACACAAAAGGTTTTGTGGGCGGTGATGTGCGTTTTGCTGCCCTCCTTAGTCTTTTCTTGATTCCGCGGTATTGTTGGATTGAAGCGGCTTGGACCGACATTACTCGTACGCTTACGAGAGACTGGTTTCATCGTTACGAGTAACCCCCTTTGCTCAAAGATGACTGGATAGTGACGGTTTCTCCAACTTTAGTTGAATCGGATTTGACCGAGGAGGTCCTTGGATGAGGTTAAATAGCAACTCATATATCTCCGTTGTGGTGTTTGCGTAAGTAAGATGCGATCCTACTAGATACCCTTGGTCACCACGTAAAACATGCAACAACAAAATTAGAGGACGTCTAACTTGTTTTTGCAGGGTATGATTGTGATGTGATATGGCCAACGATGTGATGTGATATATTGGATGTATGAGATGATCATGTTGTAATAGAAATATCGACTTGCACGTCGATGGTACGGCAACCGGCAGGAGCCATAGGGTTGTCTTTATACTAACGTTTGTGCTTGCAGATGCGTTTACTATTTTGCTAGGATGTAGCTTTAGTAGTAATAGCATAAGTAGCACGACAACCCCGATGGCAACACGTTGATGGATGATCATGGTGTGGCGCCGGTGACAAGAAGATCGTGCCGGTGCTTTGGTGATGGAGATCAAGAAGCACGTGATGATGGCCATATCATGTCACTTATGAATTGCATGTGATGTTAATCCTTTTTGCACCTTATTTTGCTTAGAACGACGGTAGCATTATGAGGTGATCTCTCACTAAAATTTCAAGACGAAATTGTGTTCTCCCTGACTATGCACCGTTGCTACAGTTCGTCGTTTCGAGACACCACGTGATGATCGGGTGTGATAGACTCAACGTTCACATACAACGGGTGCAAAACAGTTGCGCACGCGGAACACTCGGGTTAAGCTTGACGAGCCTAGCATGTGCAGACATGGCCTCGGAACACATGAGACCGAAAGGTCGATCATGAATCATATAGTTGATATGATTAGCATAGGGATGCTTACCACTGAAACTATACTCAACTCACGTGATGATCGGACTTGGGATAGTGTAAGTGGATCATGAACCACTCAAATGACTAGAGAGATGTACTTTTTGAGTGGGAGTTTAGCAGATAATTTGATTAAGTTGAACTCTAATTATCTTGAACATAGTCTAAGTCCACTTTGAAAATATTTGTGTTGTAGATCATGGCTCACGCAAGTGTCATCCTGAATTTTAATACGTTCCTAGAGAAAGCTAAGTTGAAAGATGATGGAAGCAACTTTGTAGACTGGGCTCGTAATCTTAAGCTAATCTTACAAGCTAGAAAGAAGGATTATGTCCTTAATGCTGCGCTAGGAGATGAACCACCCGCTACGGCTGATCAGGATGTTAAGAACGCTTGGTTAGCACGTAAGGAGGACTACTCAATAGTTCAATGTGCAGTCTTGTATGGCTTAGAACCGGGACTTCAACGTCGCTTTGAGCGTCATGGAGCATTTGAGATGTTCCAGGAGTTGAAGTTTATCTTTCAGAAGAACGCCCGGATCAAGAGGTATGAGACCTCCGATAAATTCTATGCTTGCAAGATGGAGGAAAACTCGTCTGTCAGTGAACATGTGCTCAAAATGTCTGGGTACTCAAACCGTCTAGCTGAACTGGGGATTGAACTCCCGCAAGAAGCTATCACTGACAGAATCCTTCAATCACTGCCGCCAAGCTATAAAGGCTTTGTGTTGAACTACAACATGCAAGGGATGAACAAGTCTCCCGGCGAGTTGTTTGCGATGCTGAAAGTCGCAGAGTCTGAACTCCGTAAAGAGCATCAAGTGTTGATCGTGAGCAAGACCACTAGTTTCAAGAGAAACGGCAAAGGCAAGAAAGGCAATTCGAAGAAGAGAGGCAAGCCTGTTGCCAATCCGCCGAAGAGACCCAAGGCTGGACCTAAGCCTGAAACAGAGTGCTTCTATTGCAAGGGTATGGGCACTCGAAGTGCAATTGCCCCAAGTATCTGGCAGATAAGAAGGCGGGCAAAGAAAAATCAGGTATATTTGATATACATGTTATTGATGTGTACTTAACCGGCTCTCGTAGTAGTGCCTGGGTATTCGATACCGGTTCTGTTGCTCACATTTGCAACTCGAAGCAGGAACTGCGGAATAGACGAAGGCTGGCGAAAGACGAAGTGACGATGCGCATAGGAAACGGTTCCAAGGTTGATGCAATCGCCGTCGGCACAGTGTCACTTCAACTACCATCGGGATTAGTGATGAACTTAAATCATTGTTATTTAGTGCCTGCGTTGAGCATGAACATTATATCTGGATCTTGTTTATTGCGAGACGGTTACTCTTTTAAGTCAGAGAATAATGGTTGTTCTATTTCTATGAGTAACATCTTTTATGGTCATGCACCGAATGTGAGAGGATTGTTCATATTGAATCTTGATAGCGATACGCATATACATAACATTGAGACCAAAAGAGTTAGAGTAAATAATGATAGCGCCATATTTTTGTGGCACTGCCGCTTGGGTCATATTGGTGTAAAGCGCATGAAGAAACTCCATGCTGATGGACTTTTGGAGTCACTTGACTTTGATTCACTTGACACGTGTGAACCATGCCTCATGGGCAAGATGACTAAAACTCCGTTCTCCGGAACAATGGAGCGTGCAAGTGACTTGTTGGAAATCATACATACCGATGTGTGTGGTCCAATGAGCGTGGAGGCACGCGGCGGATATCGTTATTTTCTCACCTTCACTGACGACTTAAGTAGATATGGTTATGTCTACTTGATGAAGCACAAGTCTGAAACATTTGAAAAGTTCAAGAAATTTCAGAGTGAAGTGGAAAATCATCGTAACAAGAAGATCAAGTTCCTACGGTCTGATCGTGGGGGTGAATATCTGAGTTTCGAGTTTGGTACTCACTTAAGACAATGTGGAATTGTTTCGCAGTTAACACCGCCTGGAACACCACAGCGTAATGGTGTGTCCGAACGTCGTAATCGTACTTTGTTAGAGATGGTGCGATCTATGATGTCTCTTACTGATTTGCCGTTATCATTTTGGGGTTATGCATTAGAAACAGCTGCATTCACTTTAAATAGGGCACCATCGAAATCCGTTGAGACGACACCATACGAACTGTGGTATGGCAAAAGGCCAAAGTTGTCGTTTCTTAAAGTTTGGGGATGTGATGCTTATGTCAAAAAGCTTCAGCCTGAAAAGCTGGAACCCAAAGCGGAAAAGTGCGTCTTCATAGGTTACCCAAAAGAGACAGTTGGGTACACCTTCTATCTCAAATCCGAGGTAAAAGTGTTTGTTGCTAAGAACGGAACTTTTCTCGAGAAGGAGTTTCTCTCGAGAGAATTGAGTGGGAGGAAGATAGAACTTGACGAGGTCGTCGAACCTCTCATCCCTCTGGATGGTGGCGCAGGGCAAGGGGAAACCTCTGTCGTTGCGACGCCGGTTGAGGAGGAAGTTAATGATGATGATCATGAAACTCCAGTTCAAGTTTCTGTTGAACCACGCAGGTCGACGAGATCACGCGCTGCTCCAGAGTGGTACGGTAATCCCGTCTTATCAATCATGTTGTTAGACAACAATGAACCTGCAAATTATGAAGAAGCAATGGTGGGCCCAGATTCCAACAAATGGCTAGAAGCCATGAAATCCGAGATAGGATCCATGTATGAGAACAAAGTGTGGACTTTGGAGATACTACCTGAGGGCCGCAAGGCTATTCAGAACAAATGGATCTTTAAGAAGAAGACGGACGCTGACGGTAATGTGACCGTTTATAAAGCTCGACTTGTGACAAAGGGTTTTTCACAAGTTCCAGGAGTTGACTACGATGAGACCTTCTCACCCGTAGCGATGCTTAAGTCCGTCAGAATCATGTTAGCAATAGCTGCATTTTTCGATTATGAAATCTGGCTGATGGATGTCAAAACAACGTTCCTTAACGGTTTCCTTAAGGAAGAGTTGTATATGATGCAACCCAAAGGTTTTGTCGATCCTAAAAATGCTGACAAGGTGTGCAAGCTCCAGCGATCCATTTATGGACTGGTGCAAGCATCTCGGAGTTGGAACAAACGCTTTGATGAGGTGATCAAAGCATTTGGGTTTATACAAGTGGTTGGAGAATCTTGTATTTACAAGAAAGTGAGTGGGAGCTCTGTGGCGTTTCTAATATTATATGTGGATGACATATTACTGATTGGAAACAACGTAGAGCTTTTAGAGAGCATAAAAGGTTACTTGAATAAAAGTTTCTCTATGAAGGACCTAGGAGAAGCTGCTTACATTCTTGGCATTAAGATCTATAGGGATAGATCAAAGCGCCTGATAGGACTTTCACAAAGCACATACCTTGATAAAGTTTTGAAGAGGTTCAAAATGGAACAGTCCAAGAAAGGGTTCTTGCCAGTGTTACAAGGTACGAGATTGAGTAAGACTCAGTGCCCAGCAACTGATGAAGACAGAGAGCATATGCGCTCCGTCCCCTATGCTTCAGCCATAGGCTCTATCATGTATGCAATGCTGTGCACTAGACCGGATGTTAGCCTGGCCATAAGTATGGCAGGTAGGTTCCAGAGTAATCCAGGAGTGGATCACTGGACGACGGTCAAGAATATCCTGAAGTACCTGAAAAGGACTAAGGAGATGTTTCTCGTGTATGGAGGTGACGAAGAGCTCGCCGTAAAAGGTTACGTCGATGCAAGATTTGACACAGATCCGGACGACTCTAAGCCGCAAACCGGATACGTATTTATTCTTAATGGGGGTGCAGTAAGCTGGTGCAGTTCCAAGCAAAGCGTCGTAGCAGATTCTACATGTGAAGCGGAGTACATGGCTGCCTCGGAGGCGGCTAAGGAGGGTGTCTGGATGAAGCAGTTCATGATGGATCTTGGAGTGGTGCCAAGTGCACTGGATCCAATAACCTTGTTCTGTGACAACACTGGTGCCATTGCCTTAGCAAAGGAACCAAGGTTTCACAAGAAGACCAGACACATCAAACGACGCTTCAACCTCATCCGCGACTACGTCGAGGAGGAGGACGTAAATATATGCAAAGTGCACACGGATCTGAATGTAGCAGACCCGCTGACTAAACCTCTTCCACGGCCAAAACATGATCGACACCAGAACTGTATGGGTGTTAGATTTATTACAATGTAATTCACATGGTGATGTGAGGGCTAGATTATTGACTCTAGTGCAAGTGGGAGACTGTTGGAATTATGCCCTAGAGGCAATAATAAATGTATAGTTATTATTATAATTCCTGTATCAAGATAATAGTTTATTATCCATGCTATAATTGTATTGAATGAAGACTCATTTACATGTGTGGATACATAGACAAAACACCGTCCCTAGCATGCCTCTAGTTGGCTAGCCAGTTGATCGATGATAGTCAGTGTCTTCTGATTATGAACAAGGTGTTGTTGCTTGATAACTGGATCACGTCATTGGGAGAATCACGTGATGGACTAGACCCAAACTAATAGACGTAGCATGTTGATCGTGTCATTTTGTTGCTACTGTTTTCTGCGTGTCAAGTATTTATTCCTATGACCATGAGATCATATAACTCACTGACACCGGAGGAATGCTTTGTGTGTATCAAATGTCGCAACGTAACTGGGTGACTATAAAGGTGCTCTACAGGTATCTCCGAAGGTGTTAGTTGATTTAGTACGGATCAAGACTGGGATTTGTCACTCCGTGTGACGGAGAGGTATCTCGGGGCCCACTCGGTAATACAACATCACACACAAGCCTTGCAAGCAATGTAACTTAGTGTAAGTTGCGGGATCTTGTATTACGGAACGAGTAAAGAGACTTGCCGGTAAACGAGATTGAAATAAGTATGCGGATACTGACGATCGAATCTCGGGCAAGTAACATACCGAAGGACAAAGGGAATGACATACGGGATTATACGAATCCTTGGCACTGAGGTTCAAACGATAAGATCTTCGTAGAATATGTAGGATCCAATATGGGCATCTAGGTCCCGCTATTGGATATTGACCGAGGAGTCTCTCGGATCATGTCTACATAGTTCTCGAACCCGCAGGGTCTGCACACTTAAGGTTCGACGTTGTTTTATGCGTATTTGAGTTATATGGTTGGTTACCGAATGTTGTTCGGAGTCCCGGATGAGATCGCGGACGTCACGAGGGTTTCCGGAATGGTCCGGAAACGAAGATTGATATATAGGATGACCTCATTTGATTACCGGAAGGTTTTCGGAGTTACCGGGAATGATTCGATCGTCAGTATTCGTATACCTATTTCAATCTCGTTTACCGGTAAGTCTCTTTACTCGTTCCGTAATACAAGATCCCGCAACTTACACTAAGTCACATTGCTTGTAAGGCTTGTGTGTGATGTTGTATTACCGAGTGGGCCCCGAGATATCTCTCCGTCACACGGAGTGACAAATCCCAGTCTCGATCCATACTAACTCAACGAACACCTTCGGAGATACCTGTAGAGCATCTTTATAGTCACCCAGTTACGTTGCGACGTTTGATACACACAAAGTATTCCTCCGGTGTTAGTGAGTTATATGATCTCATGGTCATAGGAACAAATACTTGAGACGCAGAAAACAGTAGCAATAAAATGACACGATCAACATGCTACGTCTATTAGTTTGGGTCTAGTCCATCACGTGATTCTCCTAATGACGTGATCCAGTTATCAAGCAACAACACCTTGTTCATAATCAGAAGACACTGACTATCTTTGATCAACTGGCTAGCCAACTAGAGGCTTGCTAGGGACAGTGTTTTGTCTATGTATCCACACACGTATATAAGTCTTCATTCAATACAATTATAGCATGGATAATAAACGATTATCTTGATACAGGAATTATAATAATAACTATATTTATTATTGCCTCTAGGGCATAATTCTAACATCGGGTTATCAAGACCATGTATTTCTTCGATAGGTGCTAGATTCTTAACATCTTCAGATTTAATACCTTTCTCTTGCATAGATTTCTTGGCTTCTTGCATATCTTCAGGACTGAGGAATAGAATAACTCTTTTCTTCGGAGTTGGCTTTGGAGGTGGTTCGGGAATAGTCCAAGCATTATCATTGCTCAAGATATTATTCAATAGAATTTCAACTTGTTCCACAGTTCGTTCCGTGAAAACACAACCAACACAACTATCTAGGTTGTCCCGAGAAGCATCGGTTAGTCCATTATAAAAGATATCAAGTATTTCATTCTTCTCAAGAGGGTGATCAGCCAAAGCATTCAGTAACTCGACAAGCCTCCCCCAAGCTTGTGGGAGACTCTCTTCTTCAACTTGCACAAAGTTATATATATCCTGCAAGGCAGCTTGTTTCTTATGGGAAGGAAAATATTTCTCAGAGAAGTAGTAGATCATATCCTGGGGACTACACACACAACGAGGAGCAAGAGAAGTGAACCAAGTATTAGCATAACCCTTTAGCGAGAAAGGAAACAACTTAAGGATATAGTAATGGCGAATCTTTTCCTCACTGGTGAATAGGGTGGCTATATCATTCAGCTTGGTAAGATGTGCTACAGCCGTTTCAGACTCATAACCATGAAAAGTATCAGATTCGACCAAAGTGATTAACTCAGGGTCGACACAGAATTCATAATCCTTATCAGTCACAAAGATGGGTGAAGTAGCAAACTTAGGATCGTATTTCATTCTAGCATTCAGAGATTTTTTTTCCTTCCACTTGCGTAGTAAATTCTCAAGATCATAGCTATCCTTACAAGAAAGAAAGTCCTTAGCTACCCCTCCCTCGATAACATAACCCTCAGGTATATCAGGCAATTCATATCTAGGAGAGCTAGTTCTAACAGGTGAAACAACAAGTTCTACTTCAATAATTTCAGCAGTTTCAGAAGTATCATCACATTGAACAGCAACTCTAGCAATTTGTGCATCAAGAAATGCACCCAATGGCAAAGCAATATCAAGCAAAGCATCATCATAATCATCATGGATAGCAGAAGTAGCATCATCAAGCACAAGCGACATATCAGAGTTTCTAGTAGGTGGTGGTGTCGCAAACTTACTCATAACTGAAGGTGAATCCAGTGCAGAGCTAGATGGCAGTTCCTTACCTGTCCTCGCAGTTGAGGGCAAGACTTTAGTTTTTGGATCTCTTAGATTCTCATAGTGATCAACAGACATAAATCCCAAGTGACTTAGAGAATAGAGCTATGCCTCCCCGGCAACGGCGCTAGAAAATAGTTTTGATAACCCACAAGTATAGGGGATCACAATAGTTTTCGAGGGTAGAGTATTCAACCCAAACTTGTTGATTCGACACAAGGGGAAGCCAAAGAATATTCTCGAGTATTAGCAGTTGAGTTGTGAATTCAACCACGCCTGAAAGATTTAGTATCTGCAGCAAAGTTTCAGTAGCAGAGTGGTATGATAGTAATGGTAGCAACGGTAACAGTAACAACAGCGACAGCAGTAGCGGTAATAGTAGCAGCAGTGACAGCAGTAGCGGTAAAGTAATGTAGCAAGGACCAGTAGGAAAAGACTCTTAGGCATTGGATCGGTGATGGATAATTATGCCAGATGACATTCATCATGTAACAGTTATAACATGGGGAGATATGTAACTAGCTCCAGTTCGTCAATGTAATGTAGGCATGCATTCCGTATATAGTCATACGTGCTTATGGAAATGAACTTGCATGACATCTATTGTCCATCCCTCCCGTGGCAGCGGGGTCCTAATGGAAACTAAGGGATATTAAGGTATACTTTTAATAGAGAACCGGAAAAAAGTATTAGCACATAGTGAATACATGAACTCCTCATACTATGGTCATCTCCGGGAGTGGTTCCAGCTATTGTCATCTCCGGGAGTGGTTCCGGCTATTGTCACTCCGGGGTTGCCGGGTCATGGCACATAGTAGGTGACTACAACTTGCAAGATAGGATCAAGAACACACAAATATTGATGAAAACATAATAGGTTCAGATCTGAAATCATGGCACTCGGGCCCTAGTGACAAGCATTAAGCATAGAAAAGTAGTAGCAACATCAATCTCAGAACACAGTGGATACTAGGGATCAAACCCCATCAAGACTAACTCGATTACATGATCGATCTCATCCAACCCATCACCGTCCAGCAAGCCTACGATGAGATTACTCACGAACGGTGAAGAGCATCATGGAATTGGCGATGAAGGATGGTTGGTGATGACGAAGGCGTCGATTCCCCCTCTCCGGAGCCCAGAACGGACTCCAGATCTGCCCTCCAGAGGAAGAACAGGTGGTGGCTGCTACTGCAACAAAAGACCTTCCAACGGCGCCAGAAATAGGAGTGTTGCTTGATACTCCTCAGCAACGGCACCAGGAATCCTTCTGCTACGGCTACACCCTAAGGGACTTCCTAGGCAAATATGCAAAGGATTTCCCCCGTGGCCTTGGAGCCTTGCGTTGGTGTTCCCTCGAAGCGGAAAGGGTGATGTAGCACAGCGGTGGCAAGTATTTCCCTCAGTTTGAGAACCAAGGTATCGATCCAGTGAAGGAGTATCACAAGTGCCTGCACAAACACAAAAATCTTGCTCCCAACGCTATGAAGGGGTTGTCAATCCCTTATAGATTGTTCGCCAAGTGAGAACTGAAAGCAGCAAAGTAACAAAGCAAAGTAAAAACAAAAGTGGAAACGATAGATGTGAATAGACCTAGGGGGCATAGTGTTTACTAGTGGCTTCTCTCATGAAAGCAAGTAGACGGTGGGTGAACAAATTACTGTCGAGCAATTGATAGAACCGCGCAAAGTCGTGACGATATCTATGGCAATGATTATATCTATAGGTATCACGTCCAAAACAAGTAGACCGATACTTTCTGCATCTACTACTATTACTCCACACGTCGACCGCTATCCAGCATGCATCTACCGTATTAAGTCCAAAAGAACAGAGTAACGCCTTAAGCAAGATGACATGATGTAGATGGACAATCTCATATCTACGACAGAGCCCACCTTGTTACCCTTGATGGAAACTACAGGATGTGTGCCTTGCTGCCCCTACTGTCACTGGGAAAGGTCACCACACGGTAAGAACCCAAAACCAAGCACTTCTCCCATTGCAAGAATCATAGATCTTGTTGGCCAAACAAAACCTAAGACTCGGAGAGACTTACAAGGATATCAAATCATGCATATAAGAAATCAACAAAGACTCAAATATATATCATAGATAATCTGATCACAAATCCACAATTCATCGGATCTCGACAAACACACCACCAAAGAAGATTACATCGGATAGATCTCCATGAAGATCATGGAGAACTTTGTATTGAAGATCCAAGAGAGAGAAGAAGCCATCTAGCTACTAACTACAGACCCGTAGGTCTGAAGTGAACTACTGACGAGTCATTGGAGGGGCGATGATGATGATGAAGAAGCCCTCCAACTCCAAAGTCCCCTCCGGCAGGGCGCCGGGAAGGGTCTCCAGATGAGATCTCGCGGAAACGGAAGCTTGCGGCGGCGGAAAAGTATTATCGTGGCTCCCTTGATTTTTTTTCTTCTTCTGATTTTTAGGGAATATATAGACGCAAGATCTAGGTCAGGGGCGCCAGGGAGGCCACAAGCCTGCCCACCGCTGCCTCCCCCTGGTGACGGAGTGGGGGCTTGTGGGATCCGTGGAGCCCTCCTGGCTTGGCCCACAAGCCCTCTGATCTTCTTCCGTTCGGTAAAAAATCATTTCGGGGATTTTATTCCATTTGGACTCCGTTCCAAAATCTGATCTGAAAAGAGCCAAAAACACAGAAAAAAGAGGAACTGGCACTTGGCACTGAATTAATAAGTTAGTCCCAAAAAGATATAAAAGGTACATAAAACATCCAAAGTTGACAAGATAACAGCGTGAAACCATAAAAAATTATAGGTACATAAAACCCCAAGCTTAACTCCTGCTCGTCCTCGAGTATGGAAGTGATAAAGAATGAATTTTTGATGCTTTCATGCTACCTAGCATAGATG
The DNA here is from genome assembly GCF_904849725.1 of Hordeum vulgare subsp. vulgare. NCBI lineage: Eukaryota > Viridiplantae > Streptophyta > Magnoliopsida > Poales > Poaceae > Hordeum > Hordeum vulgare. The sequence goes on along the minus strand of NC_058519.1, from coordinate 648,599,886 downwards.
TCCTTTGTAACTCCTCTTATGTGACGTGAATGTTCAGATCCATTAGATTCAAAACAATAGATTGCTATTGACGTGGAAACAATAATAATTCAAGCAAACTAGCAAAGTAATCATGAACTTTGAAAATAACAAGGCCAAAAGAAAGTTATCCCTACAAAAGCATATAGTCTGGCTATGCTCTAACAAGGCCAAGTAATTGTTTCACACCTTTACTTTCTCAAACCTTTTCAACTCTCACGCAATACATGAGCGTGAGCCATGGTTATAGCACTATAGATGGTGTTGAGTGTGGTGGAGGTTGCAACACAAAACAAGGAGAAGATGGTCACATTAACTAGGCATATCAATGAGCTGTGGAGATGCTCATCAATAGATATCAATGTGAATGAGTAGGGATTGCCATACAAATGATGCACTAGAGCTAAGAGTGTGTGAAAGCTCTTAAAGAAAACTAGTGGGTGTGCATCCAACTTGCTTGCTCATGAAGACCTAAGGCAATTTTGAGGAAGCCTATCATTGGAATATACAAGCCAAGTTATATAATGAAAATTTCCCACTAGCTATATGGTGGTGACAAAACGAGAGACTCTCAATCATGAAGATCATGGTGCTTAATATGCACAAGTGTGGAGAAAGTGGTAGCATTGTCCCTTCTCTCTCTCTCTCTCTCTCTCATTTTTTTTATTTTTTTGGTGGGCTCTTTGGCCTCTCTTTTTTTATGGGCTTCTTTGGCCTCTTTTATTTCCTCACATGGCACAATGCTCCATTAATGATGATTGTCACACTTTCAACTCAAAACTTAGAGAAACTATGACTCTATATGGAATGCCTTCGGTACTATACCGTGGCAATGATCTAGCATGGCATAGACATTTAATGGAAACATCATGCTAGCTATCTTACGATCATGCAATGGCAATGTAGACATGATGGCACATGTCATGGTGGTAGTTGCATGGTAATATATCTCGGAATGACTTTGAAAAAGCCATAGTAGGTAGGTATGGTGGCTGTTTTGAGGGAGGCTAATGGTGGGTTTTGTGCACCGGCGAAAGTTGCACGGCACTAAGAAGATAGTGATGGTGGAAGGTGAAAGTGCATCTAAACCATGGACTCAACATTAGTCATGAAGAACTCATCTACTTGTTGCAAAAGTTTTATTAGTAAACGAAACAAAGCATTCAACGCATACTCCTAGGGGAAGGGTTGGTAGGTATAAACCATCGCGCGATCCCGACCGCCACGCAAAGGATGACAATCAATAGACTATCATGCTCAGATTTCATCACATAGCGGTTCACCATACGTGCATGCTACGGGAATCACTAACTTCAACACAAGTATTTCTAGATCCACAACACCTTACTAGCATGCCTTCAATATTACCAAAACCATAACTCAAAACTAATTGAGATGAATCAAACTTCTCTAACTATTCAATGCACATGAAGGTGGAAGTTTTCATATCCCTTTGGATAACTACCCCTTTTGAGACTACTTTAAAAGCATAGATCAACTACCTAGCCACGCACTGCTGTGCTCTAAAAGATATAAGTGAAGCACATAGAACAAATGTATCTAGCTCAAAAGATATAAGTGAAGCACATGTGAGCTGAATTGTCTACCAAAAGATATAAGTGAAGCTCGACAAAATCACGGTGAGTGCATGTCTCTCTCTCTAGGTGTGCAGCAAGGATGATTGTGACACAACAAAAGTAAAATACTCCTACAATACAAGACGCTCCAAGCAAAAACACATAACATGTGGTGAATAAAAATATAGCCCCAAGTAACGTTACCGATGGATTGAAGACGAGAGAGGGGGTGCCTTCCCGGGGCATCCCCAAGCTTAGTATTTTACGGCATCCTTGAATCTCTTGGGGTGCCTTGGGCATCCCCAATCTTGAGCTCTTGCCACTCTTTATCTCTTTGTCCATAAGAACTTCACCCAAAACTTGAAAACTTCACAACACAAAACTTAAACAGAAACTCGTGATAACATTAGTATGAGAAAGCAAACCACCACTTCCTTAGGTACTGTAGAAAACTTAAATTCTACTTATGCTGATGTTGGTTTACTGTATTTTCAATCTTCCATGGCTAATCCCCCCGATACTATCCATAGTTTCATCAAAATAAGCAACCAAGACAACAAAAACAGAATCTGTTAACAGCAGACCAGTCTGTAGAAATCTGTATATTTCGTATACTTTTTGTACTCCACAAATTCTGAAAAATTACGACAGTCTGAAGAATTTGTGTAGCAATCACAGAAAAAAGAATCAACTCAAAAGCTCTTACAGAAAAAAAAATCTTTTCGTGAGCAGAAAGTTTCTGTCTTTTCCAGCATGACCAAATGATCATCCCAAGACTAATCATAACGGTTTTGCTTGGCACAAACGCAAAAAGAAACACAAAAAACACAATCATAAAAGAATTATGAAAGTGTCGAAAACACAAAACAGAAGGAAAAAGGATAGATTCGTTGGGTTGCCTCCCAACAAGCGCTTTTGTTTAACGCCCTTAGCTAGGCATTGATAAATCAATGATGCTCACACAAAAGACAAGAATTGAAGCACAACGAGAGCATCATAAAGCATGTGAAAATCACATCTAAGTCTGACATACTTCCTATGAATAGGAATTTTATAGGAAAACAAATTGTCAAGACAACCAATAGTTGCCAAATGCAAGGAAGAAGAAAGAGACAATAGCAATCTCCACATAACGAGAGGTAATTTGGTAACATGAAAGTTTCTGCCACAATATTTTCCTCTCTCATAGCTATTACATGTGGGATCATATTCGAATTCAACAATGTAACTATCACAAAGGATATTCTTTTCATGATCCACATGCATGCAAAGTTGACGCTATTCAAAAATAGTGGGATTATCATCAACTAAAGTCATGACTTCTCCAATCCTACTTTCAATATTGTTGCAAATATCATATTCATCATGAGGTTTGAACAAATTTTCAAGATCATAAGAAAGATCATCACCCCAATCATGATTATTGCAACAAGTAGTGGACAAAGCAAAACTAGCATCCCCAGGCTTAGGGTTTTGCACATTTTTAGCATGATTGTCACTAATAGAATTTATAGTGAAACCATTGCAATCATGCTTTTCATCCAAGGAGCTCTCGTGAATCACTTGATAAGTTTCTTCATCACGATTTTCAGATTCACGCATCTCAAGCAAAACTTCATAAAGATAGTCAAGTGCCCTCAACTCACTAGCAATTCGTTCCACATAAGTGGGTCTCTTAAAGAGATTAGCTAGTGGTTGAGGATCCATATCAATAGATTTTCAGCAAGCGAAGATGCAAGAATAATGAAGGCACATGGCACACAAGCGAACAGAAAGCAAGCGAGAGAAAAGGGCGAACGAAAAGGTGAAGGAGAAAGGCAAATGAAAACGGCAAATGTGAAGTGGGGGAGAGGAAAACGAGACGCAACTGGCACAAAGGTAAATGCAAGAGATGAGTTTGTGAGACCTACTTCGATAAATCTCTCCTTCCCCGGCAACGGTGCCAGAAATACTTCTGCTACTGCAACAAAAGACCTTCCAACGGCGCCAGAAATAGGAGTGTTGCTTGATACTGCTCAGCAACGGCACGAGGAATCCTTGTGCTATGGCTACGCCTTAAGGGACTTCCTAGGCAAATATGCAAAGGATTTCCCCCGTGGCCTTGGAGCCTTGCATTGGTGTTCCCTCGAAGCGGAAAGGGTGATGTAGCACAGCGCTGGTAAGTATTTCCCTCAGTTTGAGAACCAAGGTATCGATCTAGTGAAGGAGTATCACAAGTGCCTGCACAAACACAAAAAGCTTACTCCCAACGCTATGAAGGGGTTGTCAATCCCTTATAGATTGTTCGCCAAGTGAGAACTGAAAGCAGCAAAGTAACAAAGCAAAGTAAAAAACGAAAGTGGTAATGATAGATGTGAATAGACCCGGGAAGCGTAGTGTTTACTAGTGGCTTCTCTCATGAGAGCAAGTAGACGGTGGGTGAACAAATTACTATCGAGTAATTGATAGAACCGCGCAAAGTCGTGACGATATCTATGGCAATGATTACATCTATAGGCATCACGTCCAAAACAAGTAGACCGATACTTTCTGCATCTACTACTATTACTCCACACGTCGACCGCTATCCAGCATGCATGTACTGTATTAAGTCCAAAAGAACAGAGTAACGCCTTAAGCAAGATGACATGATGTAGATGGGCAATTTCATATATACGACAGAGCCCACCTTGTTACCCTTGATGGCAGCTACACGATGTGTGCCTTGCTGCCCCTACTATCACTGGGAAAGGTCACCACACGGTAAGAACCCAAAACCAAGCACTTCTCCCATTGCAAGAATCATAGATCTAGTTGGCCAAACAAAACCCAAGACTCGGAGAGACTTACGAGGATATCAAATCATGCATATAAGAAATCAACAAAGACTCAAATATATATCATAGATAATCTGATCACAAATCCACAATTCATCGGATCTCGACAAACACACCGCCAAAGAAGATTACATCAGATAGATCTCCATGAAGATCATGGAGAACTTTGTATTGAAGATCCAAGAGATAGAAAAATCCATCTAGCTACTAACTACGGACCCGTAGGTCTGAAGTGAACTACTCACGAGTCATTGGAGGGGCGATGATGATGATGAAGAAGCCCTCCAACTCCAAAGTCCCCTCCGGCAGGGCGCCGGGAAGGGTCTCCAGACGAGATCTCGCGGAAACGGAAGCTTGCGGCAGCGGAAAAGTATTTTTGTGGCTCCCTTGATTTTTTTTCTGATTTTTAGGGAATATATAGGCGCAAGATCTAGGTCAGGGGGCGCCAGGGAGGCCACAAGCCTGCCCACCGCCGCCTCCCCCTGGTGGCGGAGTGGGGGCTTGTGGGCTCCTTGGAGCCCTCCTGGCTTGGCCCACAAGCCCTCTGATCTTCTTCCGTTCGGGAAAAAATCATTTCGGGGATTTTATTCGGTTTGGACTCCGTTCCAAAATCAGAACTGAAAAGAGCCAAAAACACAGAAAAAATAGGAACTGGCACTTGGCACTGAATTAATAAGTTAGTCCCAAAAAAGATATAAAAGGTACATAAAACATCCAAAGTTGACAAGATAACAGCGTGAAACCATCAAAAATTATAGATACGTTTGAGACGTATCAGTGGCGGCGGCTCCGTATCGTAAAACACGATGAACTCTTCTCCTTTATTTTTTCTGGGCGAAAGAGACTAAATAGAGCTGGAGTTGGAGGCGGTAGAGCCCGTAGGGGCTCACAAGCCTGCCAGGTGATTCTTGCGCGAGTATTTTTTATATATTCCACAAAAATTCCTCATAATTTCCTGGTCATTCTGAGAACTTTTATTTCTGTGCAAAAACAACACCATGGCAATTCTGCTGAAAACTGTGTCAGTCCGGGTTAGTTCCATTCAAATCAGGCAAATTAGAGACCAAAACAAGGGCAAAAGAGTTTGGAAAAGTAGATACGATGGAGACGTATCACGCGCCCCTATGCTCATTGATCCACATATATCAGTATGTATGATCTCCAATAAGTCACTCGCACACTCCATTGTTCCAGAGAACGGAGTATTAGTCATCTTGCCCATGAGGCATGGTTTGCATGTGTCAAGTGATTGAAAATCAAGTGACTCCAAAAGTCCATCAGCATGGAGTTTCTTCATGCGCTTAACACCAATATGAACTAAGCGACAGTGCCACAAGAAAGTGGCGTTATCATTGTTAACTCTACATCTCTTGGTCTCAATGTTATGGATATGAGTGTCATCACAATCAAGATTCAATATGAACAAACCCCTCACATTGGGTGCATGACCATAAAAGATATTACTCATATAAATAGAACAACAATTATTCTCAGACTTAAATGAGTAACCGTAACGCAATAAACAAGATCGAGATATAATGTTCATGCTCAACGCACGCACTAAATAACAATTATTTAAGTTCATAACTAATCCAGATGGTAACTGAAGTGAGACCGTGCCGACGACGATCGCATCAACCTTGGAACCATTTCCCACATGCATCGTCACTTCATCCTTCGCCAACCTTCGTTTATTTTGCGGTTCCTGTTTCGAGTTGCAAATGTGAGCAACAGAACCGGTATCAAATACCCAGGAACTACTACGAGAGTTGGTGAGGTACACATCAATAACATGTATATCATATATACCTTGTTTGGCATTGTCCGCCTTATTATCGGCTAGATACTTGGGGCAGTTGCGCTTCCAGTGACCAGTCCCCTTGCACTAATAGCACTCAGTTTCCGACTTAGGCCCAGCCTTGGGTTTCTTCATCGGAGGGGCAAAAGCTTTGCCACTCTTCTTGAAGTTACCCTTCTTGCCTTTGCCGTTCTTGTTGAAACTATTGGTCTTATTGACCATCAACACTTGATGTTCTTTCTGGATTTCTGAGTCAGCGACTTTCATCATCGCAAATAACTCGCCGGGTGACTTATTCATCCCTTGCATGTTATAGTTCAACATGAAGCTCTTCTAGCTAGGTTGTAGTGATTGAAGAATTCTATAAGTGATAGCTTCTTGCGGGAGAGCGATCACATGTTCACTGACGGTTTGAGTACCCAGACATTTTGAGCACATGTTCACTGACAGGCAAATTCTCCTCCATTTTGCAAGCATAGAATTTATCGGAGGTCTCATACCTCTCGATTCGAGCATTCTTATCAAAGATAAACTTCAACTCCTGGAACGTCTCATATGCTCCATGACGTCCAAAACGTCTTTGAGGTCCTGGTTCTAAGCCATATAAAACTGCACATTGAACTAGTGAGTAGTCATCCTTATGAGCTTGCCAAGCGTACAAAACATCTTGGTCAGCCGTAGCGGGTGGTTCATCTCCTAGCGTTGCATCAAGGACATAATTCTTTTGCCCAGCTTGGAGGATAAGCCTTAGATTTCGAGCCCAGTCTACAAAGTTGCTACCATCATCTTTCAGCTTAGCTTTCTCTATGAATGTATTGAAATTCAGGGTTGTTACTGTGCGAGCCATTGATCTACAACATAAATTTTTTGCAAAGATTACTTAGACTATGTTCAAGACAATTGAGTTTAGCTAATCATATTACTAATAAACTCCCACTCAAATAAACATCCGTCTAGAAATTTGAGTGTCCCATGATCCAAATTCACTAACTCAAGTCCGATCATGACGTGTGTTGAGTATAGTTTCAGTGGTGAACATCTCCATGTTGATCATATCTACTGTATGATTCATGCCTGACCTTTCGGTCTCCTGTGTTCCGAGGCCATGTATCTACATGCTAGGCTCGTCATGTTTAACCCGGGTATTCCGCGTGTGCAACTTTTTTGCACCCGTTGTATGTGAACGTTGAGTCTATCACACCCGATCATCACGTAGTGTCTCGAAACGACGAACTGTCGCAACAGTGCACAGTCGGGGAGAACACAATTTAATCTTGAAATTTTAGTGAGGGATCACCTTATAATGCCACTGTCGTTCTAAGAAAAATAAGGTGCATAAAAGGATTAACATCACATGCAAATCATAAGTGACATGATATGGCCATGATCTTGTGCTTCTTGATCTCCATCACCAAAGCATCGACATGATCTTCATCTTCACCGGTGCCACACCATGATCTCCATCATTGTTCCGCCATCGAGATTGTCATTCTATCTATCCTATTACTACTAAAGCTACTACCTAGCAATATAGTAAACGCATCTGCAAGCACAAACGTTAGTTTAAAGACAACCCTATGGTTCCTGCCAGTTGCCGTAGCATCGACGTGCAAGTCGATATTTAACTATTCCAGCATGATCATCTCATACGTCCAATATATCACATCATGTCTTTGGCCATATCACATCACATGCATACCCTGCAAAAACAAGTTAGACGTCCTCTAATTTGTTGTTGCATGTTTTACATGGCTGCTATGGGCATCTAGTATGATCGCATCTTACTTACGCAAAGCCACAATGGTGACATGCAAATTGCTATTTAACCTTCTCCAAGGACCGCCTCGGTCAAATCCTATTCGACTAAAGTTGAAGAAACAGACACCCGCCAGTCATATTTATGCAACAAGTTGCATGTCAATCGATGAAACCGGTCTCTCGTAAGCGTACGAGTAAGGTTGGTCCGTGCCGCTTCAATCCAACAATACCGTCAAATCGAGAAAAGACTAAGGAGGGCAGCAAATTGAACATCAACACCCACAAACTCTTTTGTGTTCTACTCGAGATTTCATCTACACATGAACCTAGCTCATGATGCCACTGATGGGGAACGTTGCATGGGAAAGAAGAAATTTCCTACGCACACGAAGACCTATCATGGTGATGATCATCTACGAGAGGGAGATAGGATCTACATACCCTTGTAAATCGCAAAGCGGGAAGCATTAAGAAACGCGGTTGATGTAGTGGAATGTCTCCGTCATCGTCCCACGATCCGTCTCGATCTAGCACCGAACGGACGGCACCTCCGCATTCAGCACACGTACAGGTCGATGACGATCTCCGCCTTCTTGATCCAGCAAGAGAGACGGGGAAGTAGATGAGTTCTCCGGTAGCGTGACGGCACGTCGGTGATGGTGGTGATCTATTCCCGCAGGGCTTCGCCTAAGCACCGCAGAAATCTGATCTAGAGGAAGAACTACAAACTAGAGGCGAGGGTAGCACGTGGCTGAAATTGTGTCTCAAAAACCCTCAAACCTCTAGCATATAGGAGGAGGGAGGGGCCAGGCTTGCGCACCAAGGGATCCTCCCTTGGGCTCGGGCTAACTAGGAGAGGAGTCCTCCTCCAATCCTACTTGGATTAGGACTCCTCCGCAAGTTGTCCACCTCTTTGGGTTTTTTCACCTTTTACCTCATGGGTTTTCTTTTGTTGACTAGTTAGCCCATCAAGGCTGTTGCACCACCATCAATTCCATGTGGCCCCCTTGGGGAGTGGTGGGCCCACCTGGTGGATGATACGTCCCAAATATATCTATAATTTCTACTTGTTCCATGATCTTTTGGCTGACATTGTTATATGTTTTGCTACACTTTTATATCTTTTTACACATATTTGGACTAACCTACTAACTCAGTGCAACCAGTGCCAGTTTCTGTCTGCTGATGTCTTTTTTGCAGGGGATTTTATCCAATTTTCCGGAGCACCAAAAATCCCGAGATAAATATATAATAATCAGCGTAACAGAAGCTTCCAGATCACCGAAGATGGGTGAGAGGGGGGCCAGGGGCTGGCCAGGCAACCTCCCGGCGCAGCCTGGCCCCTCGCCGCACCCGTAGACCGCCTGGGTGGGCCCCACCTCCTCTGACGCCCTCCTTTGGCCTATATTTACTCCTCCGAGAGGAAACCCTTCCATAACATCCAGAATCACGAATTTCTCCATCGTTCCGCTGTCGCGGCGCTTCCGAGATAGGGAGCGTCACGAGACCTCTTCCCGGCACCCTGCCAGAGGGAGGATTGACCTCCGGGAGCTTCTGAACCGCCATGGATGCTTCCCGGACATGTCGTGAGTAGTCCTCCTTGGACCATGAGTCCATGACCAGTAGCTATGTGATGTCTTCTCTCTAATCTTGTGCTTCCATGATTAGCCCTTGTGAGCTGCCCTACATGATCAAGGCATCTATGTAATTTTCATGCTATTGCTATGCTCGGTTTGTTGGGATCCGATGGATTATGAGATTATGTTCAGAGTGTTATGAGTTATATATTTGATTATCCTTTTATATTATGTTCTTTAGTGATTCATGCATGTTCTCCATTGCTCTTTATTGCTTTGGCCGAGTAGTAGATTGTAACTCCAAGAGGGAGTGTTATGCATGATTGTGGGTTCATGCCCCCTGATGTCTAGCTTGAGTGACAGAAACATGAGACTAGGGGATGTGTTGTTGCCACCAGGGAGAAAACAATGGTGCTTATGACGACGGTTGCAAGGATTGTTTACCTTACGCATAGTTCGTTAATGCAGTTGTCCGTTGCTTTGAGTTTACACTTTGGGTGGGGCTCGCAACTTAATACCAGCGAGATGTTCTAGATAGATATCTCAAGGTGGATGACTAGTAAGTAGATGCTGATGAATAAGTGGTCTACTTGTCTTGGCGTACTGCCCATTATTATTCAGCCTCTAACTTTCAAGTAGCATAATTAGCATTGCGGTGCGTCCATAATTCTGTCAATTTCCCAGCTGAAATTTGTTTACCCAAGCATAGTTGTTTATCGTCTTTTGGGAGAGAGACATCACTAGTGAACATCATGTGACTTCGGTCCATATCACCACCATTGCTTACACCTCCACCATTTACTGCTTTCGTTTACTTTTCCGTTGCAATCACTATCACCATTCCCGCTTGTGTTTTGATCCTTTGCAAACTACAAGGCCGGAGAGATTGACAACCTCTCTCTACTCGCTGGAAGCAAAGTTATTTGTGTGTGTGCAGGTCCACGTCTTCTGCTTGCGCCAGGGCAGAGGACACCTACTTGTTGATCCTAGGAGTCCTCCTGGTTCGATAAACCTTATAGTCTCCGTGTAAGGGAAAACTTGCTGCTGACTACATCTCCACCTTCCACTTGGGCTTGGGGTAACCAACGGGGAGCGAGAAGTATATTCATCAACTCGTCATCACTGGACCCCCGGTACCCATTCGTCACTCCCGATACACTCCCGGTAATGCCCGAAATCCTTCTGGAATCCAAATACCCACTTCCTATTTATCAATCTTCGTTTCCGGACCATTCCGGAACTCCTCGTGACGTTCGTGATCTCATCCTGGACTCTGAACAAAAACTTCGGTCACCAGCACCTACAACTCAACTATACCGAAAACGTCACCGAACCTTAAGTGTGCAGACCCTGCGGGTTCGAGAACTATGTAGACATGACCCGAGACACTCTCCGGTCAATATCCAATAGCTGGACCTGTATGTCCATATTGGATCTTATCGGTTAAACCTCTATGTCAAGGATTCATATAATCCCGTATACCATTCCCTTTGTCCTTTGGTATGTGTTGGGGATATTGCCTATTAAGTGACCCGCCGAATATGGGCCGGGTTACTAGTAAGGCGATTCATCCTTTAGGGTTAGTTGGGCCTCAGCCTGGGCGGTTCAAAGTCGCAGGATGGTTATGATTTATGGAAGGTCTCTGGGTTTTGCAGGACGGCGACTTAGAGACCGCGGTGGTCACGATTTGTAAAGACCAAGGGACTCTTGTAAACCCTAAGGCTTCGACCTATATATAAAGGCGAGTCTAGAGGGGGAGAGGGAGGTTAGAAATCATCGAGTTCTAGGTAAGGCGAGTTACGCCTTTCTTGTAATCGAATCCACATCAATACACGCCAAGCGGGAGGTAGGCTATTACCTCCACGCGAGGGGCCGAACCTGGGTAAATCGTCGTGTCTCTCCCGCTTAACCCCTTTGAGTCGCCACCAAGGTGCGATGGCTCCAGTACTAAGTCCTTTCACGAGGACATCTGCCGTGACAAAACCACGACAGTTGGCGCCCACCGTGGGGCCTGCGCACGATGGAGTTGAGTTCTCAAAGGGAGCCCTACCAGGGTCTGGGAGTTATGCGGCGGCGCTCATGACTTGGAGCCGACGCGGCATAGCCTACATCGACAACCGGCGATGGGGACCTGAAGCGAATTCTCTCGAATCAGGCTACAGGGTTCCCTTCGGCAAGATCAACGTCTTCATCGGCATGATCGGGTCATCTGTTCCTGAGCCGGACATCTCCTCCGACATCGTCGAGCCGGCCAGGTACGTTCATCCCGTCATAACCCGGAATCTGACCCACCCGGTCTTTGTGGGTTTCACGCAGGGGTCGGAGGAGCCAGAGCACGCGGCGGCTCAGGAGGTTACCCCCATCAACTCTGACGACGAATCATCCATGGGCGATTCAGATTCCATCCAGGCCCTCCACGGAGACGGTCTCGGGGGCTTGTCATTGGCCATGGATCCGGAAATCCTCGATCGAACCCGCCGCCAGATCGCCATCTACATGGCCGGGGCGACTCAACCCGCACAGAATCCCGCCGGAGGCGATGGAACCGGCGGGACGTCCAGAAGTGCGTCAGCAGTCCTGGTGGATTTAGCGGCGGAAATCACAAGACTAATGTCAACCCCCCTCACGCCAGAGAACCAAGAAGAGATAAATGCGGAGTTAGCAAAACTGAGGGAGGCGGTGGCAAAGGCCCATCAGGATGCTGAGACGGAGTCTGCCAGGATGGAAACTCGACAAGCCCAGATTGCGGCCTAAAGGATGCGGTTGAACACCGATAATTGGCGGCTTGAAAGACAGCAGCACGCATCCGACGTCGTCCATCAGCGGAGACACCAGGGACGCCTGCCCCATGATCTCAATCCGACTCGCCTGTTCGACACTCCCCAAACACCCGGGATGGGAGCCGCCCCAGCAGGAGGGCTGTGCCGCCCTCCTAACTCGCTGATTCAGCCGACTGAGGGTCAAATTTCTCATTTTCGTACCCCTGAGGCCACTTCTCTAACCCGGTGGATAACGTGCTTGCCGCAACTCGCCATCTGGAGTCTCTCCCGATCCACGGCAACACCCCAGCTGAGATCGAAGCAAGGAACGCCATCGAGATGTTGAAAACGGCGGTGGTCCAAAACGCGCAGTTCTCACACAGCCCCGAGCGATTGCACTTCACCCCCCAGGCGAGCTATACCAGGGGTTGGCCGGAGGATCAGCCAGCCGTAAGCAGTGCCCCGCGACACTTCCCGCAGGACAACCCGCCCGAGCGGGACCCGCCGGGCAGAGGTCCACCCAACATTCAAGAGGCTCAGACTCCTCCCGCGGGGACCGAAGGGCGAGTTGGGGTGCCCTGCTTGTCCCTGGCCCTTCGAAATGAAAGGATGCCCAAAGATTTCAAAGGACCAAGAAAGGTGCCTAATTACACACCAGATCTCGAACCAACATCTTGGATCGAGGGCTATGAGATCGCCATGGACATGCTCGACGTAAACGAGGCGGTTTGCGCCAGATATTTCACCATGATGCTCGAGGGATCGGCACGCACTTGGTTGAAAAACTTACCCCCCCAATTCTATCCAGTCCTGGGCCGAGTTGAAGGAGCGTTTCATCAAAAACTTCCGGGGAACCTGTAAACGGCCGATGACAATCGTCGACTTGCAACACTGCGTGCAACGCCCGGATGAGTCGGCGCACCATTGGTCGCGGCGAGTCGCGGAAATTATCTATTCATCGGATGGCATCACGGCAGCGCAAGCTGTGCTTATCCTCGAGCACAACTGCCACTATGAACCGCTGGTCCAGAAACTGGAGCGACTCAAACGGAAAGTTCAGGACATGGGCGAGCTGATGGATACCCTCACTAGGTACGCCGAGGCCGATGATACCAAGGATCCCAGCGAGGATGGTAAGGTAACTCGCCCAAGAAGGTCGATTCAACCAAAAACCACACCCGCCTCCAAGGCCGCAACCGTCACAACCAGGGGACCAACGGCAAGCGCAGGCCACATGAGGAGCCCTCGGATCTGGTTGCCAACACCAACGCCAATGACGGCAAAAAAAAGAATCGAGGCTTCAGTGGGAAAAGACCGCGTAACTACGAAGAGCTACTCAAAGGCCCTTGCCCGCACCACGCCACGGCCGACGGCCCGACGGGCCACTCTTGGGAGAACTGCTTCGTGATGCAAGAATTTCGGGCCGAGGCAATCAAGAAGAGCCAAAGCGAAGATCCGAACCGTCGCCAGGACCAACTCGCCGCGCCCAACCAAAGGCACAACCCCTTCGGCGGTTTTCCCGAACAAGAGGCAGAGGGGGGCCCGCAGCCAGGCGGCGGCCAGTACCCGGTGCACCACCAACGGCGGTACAACCCGCCGGGAGTTTTCCAGCAGCCGCCCACACAGGGGGCTCCGCAGGACCAGGATGACCATGGGGGCTTCCGCAACAATCCTAAACAGCTAAGTAATGGGCAATATCATGTTTTCACCACTAATGCTTGCAGACGTGATAAAAAGGTAAATCACCGGGCGTACAGCGTAATTGAGCCGGCAGTTCCCAAATATCTCCACTGGTCCGAACAGACCATAACATGGAGCAGAGAGGATCACCCGCCGAGAATAGATAACCCGGGCGACCTGGCATTGGTCGTGGCTCCCCAAGTGGCGGGTTACACTCTATCGAAAGTACTAATGGATGGCGGCAGCAACATTAATATCCTATACTTCGACACCTTCCGGAGGATGAATCTATTAGAGAAAGACTTGATGCCTTCAACCACGGTCTTCCACGGCATCGTCCCGGGCAAATCGGCTTATCCCATAGGCCGGGTCAGGCTCTTAGTAGCGTTTGGAACTGCGCAGAATTACAGGTCGGAGTCTCTGGTCTTCGAGGTGGTCAAACTAAAAAGCCCGTACCATGCGCTGTTCGGGCGACCGGCTTACGCTCGCTTCATGGCCCGCCCGTGCTACGTCTACCTCAAGCTCAAAATGCCTGGTCCTAAAGGGCCCATCACGATTGACGGAGATAGAAGAATTGCAAAGGAGTGTGAGGAAGGAGACGCGGCCTATGCGGAAGTCGCCTGCGCGGCGGAAGAGCTCAAAAACCACCGGGCCAATGTTGACCCGGCAGACATGTCACCGCTCAAGAAGCCGACTACAGATTCCGAGTCGCCCCTCAAGTTCAAACCAACGGATGACACGAAGACAGTCGACTTCGTCCCTGACGATTCATCCAAGCAGTTTACCATTGGAACGGGTCTGGACCCCAAATAGGAAAGCGCGCTCATCGAATTCATCCGTGAGAATCGGGACATCTTCGCATGGAAGCCCTCTGACATGCCGGGTGTACCGAGAGAATTCGCTGAGCACCATCTTAATATTGACCCAAAATGCAAACCTGTCCAACAATACCTTCGCAGGTTTAACGAGGAGCGACGGAAGGCGATTGGAGAGGAAGTCGCCCGTCTTTTAGCCGCCGGATTCATTGTGGAAGTCTTTCGCCCCAAATGTCTAGCTAACCCGGTGTTAGTACTCAAGAAGAATGGCACGTTCCGTATGTGTATTGACTATACGGACCTCAACAGAGCTTGTCCCAAGGATCCTTTCACTCTTCCCCGCATCGACCAAATCATTGACTCGGTGGCGGGATGCGAATGATTGTGCTTTTTGGACGCTTATTCAGGTTATCATCAGATCAAAATGGCTGTGGAAGATCAGGAGAAGACTGCCTTCATAACCCCCTTCGGGGCCTTTTGCTATGTGTCCATGCCGTTCGGGCTCAAGAGCGCAGGGGCGACTTACCAACGCTGCATCCAGAATTGTCTTCATAGCCAAATTGGCCGCAACGTCCATGCCTATGTTGACGACATTGTGATCAAGACCCGCCGGGAGGAGACACTTCTGGAAGACCTTAAGGAAACCTTTGATAATTTACGGGTATATCAGATGAAGCTAAATCCTACCAAGGTGCGATGGCTCCAGTACTAAGTCCTTCTACGAGGACATCTGCCGTGACAAAATCACGACAGTATGTTACTTGCCCGAGATTCGATCGTTGGTATCTCCATACCTATTTCAATATCTTTACCGGCAAGTCTCTTTACTCGTTGCGTAATACAAGATCCTGTGACTAACTCTTTAGTCACATTGCTTTCAAGGCTTCTATGTGATGTTATATTACCGAGTGGGCCCCGAGATAACTCTCCGTCACATGGAGTGACAAATCCCAGTCTTGATCCATGCTAACTCAACGGACACCTTCGGAGATGAATCTAGAGTACCTATATAGTTAGCCAGTAACGTTGCAATGTTTAATACTCACAAGGCATTCCTCCGGTGCCAGTGAGTTACATGATCTCATGGTCATAGGAATGAATACTTGACATGAAGAAAACAATAGCAACAAAATGACACGATCATACGCTACGTTTATAGTTTGGGTCTTGTCCATCACATCATTGTCCTAATGATGTGATCCTTTCATCAAGTGACAACACTTTCTATGGCTAGGAAACCTTAACCATCCTTGATCAACAGGCTAGTCAACTAGAGAATCACTAGGGACATAGTGTTGTCTATATATACACGCATGCATTTATGTTTCCATTCAATACAATTATAGCTTAGATAATAAACGATTATCTTGAAACAAGAAATATAATAATAACTATCTTAGTATTGCCTCTAGGGCATATTTCCAACCAGAAGACGGCCACCCAATTCTGCAACTGGAAGAAAAGGTTATGGGCTCACTATGGCAAACAAGGCAAGGCTCCAGAATTCACTGGACAATACAAGAAGATAAAAGATCACTGGGACTTATTCGTGTAGTTCAAGCAATCAGAAACACCTAAGGAGCGGGCGAGGATAAACAAGGAAAATGCTCAAAAAAGAGCATCACCATTCTCTAGGGCCAGGTGGCCACAAGAGTGGCATTTCTAAGTGGGATGAATTCGAGCAGAAGATGTTTGATGCAAGGGTGACTCCGCAAACATCCACTTGGCCTGAAAGGTGCGGGAATTGGTTTTATGGGCATGGGGGAAAGTTGGACCCAAAGACAGGGTTGCTTGTGGAGCAGGCAAGTCTTAAAAATGCCTCTCAAGCTATACTTGCTGCAATAGAAGATGCTCGAAGGGGGGTGTTCCAGCCCGAGAGAGAGAACGACGAGCTTACACGCGCCCTCAAGAATCGTGAACACCCAGGACAAACACGAGGCAAAGGCGTTATTTCATGGATTGAGGGGTTTAAGGACTGGAGCGACTCTTACAAAAGCCATTCGAGAAAGAAGAATCAGGAGGTAGCCAAGAAGAAGTAGGATGTTGACCGGCTTGCGGATTTGGAGCACAATTTCTTGTGGCATCAGGAGCAGATCGACACACTTAGCCTGCAAAGGACGCCTCAGCTTGTGACAGCCCGATGCCGACGTTCCAGTAGATTCCCCTTTTCTTTCCGTTTTCGTCGTGTGTCTATTTTCTTTTATCGCATCATCATCGCATCATTCGCATCATCTGCATTGCATCGGCATCCCGTTGCCGCCAGTTTTCGGAACTTGCATCCGTTGTTAGTTGCCGGTTCTCGTCGTTGTCCGTTCTGAGCCCGACCGCACTCGCACGCGCCCACAGCATCGTTTAAATCTTGTTTTCAAAAGTGTGCGTAAAACTTTCTCTGATCGGGTTGAGATTTGACGTGCGGTCTTATTTTAATATAGCTAGGCCGCCTGTCAAATTTCATCGCGATCGGAGTTTGTCCGGTACCCGAACGGTCGACCGTAGCGGCACCATATTCAGTCTACCGTCGGACGTCTGTCGGTGTTTTAAAAGTTTGTTGCCGCGCCGCCCGTTTCCCCTCTCATCTCCGGATATCCCCTCTACACGGTCACGTACCCATTCCCGCATGCGGAATCGTCCGAATCCTACCGCACGGTTGGATCCGGATCGAAATTTCGCTAAACCTTGCCCCCCCCCATTTGTCTATATATAGTCCCCATGTGTATTTTTTTAGACAGCCCCCTTCCACCTCGGGATCCTCTCTCAAAACCCTAGCCCCCCACTCTCTCTCTCTCACCTGCCACCACCTCCTCTTCAGTAATTCCATCCTCTCCTATTTTGCAAGATCATCCTCTCATTTTATTCTGGAGTTCATCTCATCTAGCCCAAGTCGTCTTTGTTTTTTCCCACCCTCCCGCCCTTTTTCTTCAGTGATTCAATTTTTATCCAGGAGTTTTCTTTTAATTGTGCTTCCGCTGCTTGTTCTTTTCTCTCTTATCCGGTGATTCATTGTGAACATTCTCAGGAGTCGAGTTCATCATTTCTTCATTTCGTTCCTTCCCGATGAATTTAATTCAGTTGTCCGTGTTCATCATATCCTTTTCGTGCTTGTAATTCTTTCCTATGTTGGAGATTCTTACCAGTCTATCTTGTTTATTCAGTTATCTCTATTCTATCCGGTGTGTTGAAGACATCTCAGAGTTTCTTGTTTCAGATCTTTCGTTATTTCGAGGTTCTCAACCTCATCTAATTTTCATTTGTACCGGTGCAATATCTCTCTTTCTAAGAAATCTTTTCAACGGTGGTTTCTTTGAGTGGGCCCATAACCCACAGGTTCTTTCCCAGGATCTTTCGTGGCTCTTTTAATTCTTTCCCGGAGGTCTCTAATTCTTTCAACTATGATGTAAGTATGAATTTCATGAGTCTTATTCCTTCTTCAAAATCAATTTGAGTTAATTCTCATATTTGGCATAACCTTGCATTCTTCTTTATTCCGGAGTGTCTCAGGTATTCGTGGTGTTGTTTCTCGTCATCATTCTCAGCTTGCAAATTCGAAGGAGTGTTTCTCTCTGTCTTTTTCCATTCTTGTGAAGACTGTCATCTCAGCTTCGTGTATCCTCTCATTTGTTGTCAATCATGAGTAATCCCTTTCTTGCTATCCGGTGCAGTTCTGAGTTGTTTTTATTTCTCGTTCCTCCGAAGGCCATCATTTTCAGAAGATTCTTCGTTCTCAGCTTTCAGCTTTCATCCTCAAATCTTCTCAATTGTTGCCTCTTCGTTCGTCTCTCGGTTATTTCGGTGCCTTATTCAAGTTTTCTGTTAGGTGGATCATGATCTCTTCATTCTCATGTGTTTCCATGCATTCTTGGAATTCCATTCAGTTGTGAATTCTTACCGGTGCTTCATTCAATTATGCTTCAAGTGGTGCTTATCTCTCTGTCTCTTTACGATTCCTTCAAGAATAATAAATTGTATGCTAAATCCGTTGTTTGTCATCAATTAAACTTGATGAAGGATAAGCATAACATAATTCTTATTCTTGTTTATAGTAATCTGAATTCTTCTTCCGGAGTGGCTCATGATATCAATTATTTTTGCAAGTGCTTATGTTTCTTTTCCGAAGTTCCAAGTCTATCAAGTATCTCTTTGTGAGGCTTCATCTAAATTCTGGCATGGTCATAATCTTATTCTTTTCTACCTTGATATCTTTGCATCATTCATTCGTATATGGAGGTCCTTCATGGTGGTTCGTCAAGGTTTCAATTCGTTCTCAAGTGTTCTTCAAGATTCTTGTTAGAGAACCTCAAGTATCCTTTCTCTTGCATTTATATGTGCAATTGTTCTTCCTTATCTTTTGAGGTGGTATTATAGCATTTTTGTTAATGTAGGAGCCTCGAAGAGACTTCCATTCAAGTATGAGTTGATTAAAACCACCAATTCTTTGATCATGAGATATTTTCAACCCATGATTTCTTCATTGAGCTAACTTGGTTTGGGTTTCACCTAAAGGTTTTCCTATGGGTTGTTGCTATCATGGTGCTTGTCATTATTCCAAGTTCTCGATGTATCCTCTTGGTGTAAGAATTGTTCATATCTTGTTTCTCCC
Organism: Hordeum vulgare subsp. vulgare; assembly: GCF_904849725.1. NCBI lineage: Eukaryota > Viridiplantae > Streptophyta > Magnoliopsida > Poales > Poaceae > Hordeum > Hordeum vulgare. The sequence continues at coordinate 648,580,491 of NC_058519.1, read as the reverse complement.
AATCAATCCTTGTTTCTTTTAGTGGTTGGTTGTCACCTCATATTTGTTGACATGATTTTCACAAGCCCACTACTGTCTTGTTCTTTTCGTTGTTGTTTTTCCAACAACTTCGTTTAATTCTTCTCGCAAGGGTGCTTGTCAAGTTCATTGGAGTTTATAGTTGTCGTTCTCTCTTCATTCTTTTCTTCCGTATAGGCTAGTTCCGTTCTATTGTTCCGGAGGCATTGTGTTCTTGCTCTTTGGGTCAATCTTGTTGTTCTATCAAGATCATGGTGTTCCCTTGTTCTATTTACTTGTTTGTTATGTATATTGTCTATTTCTTCCATCTTGTCTAATTTTTTGTCCCATTTTCCTACCGAAGTGCTGCCCAAATTTTCCGTGAATTCTTGCTTCTTTCTCTTATCATTCTCATCTCTTTGCAACCTTCAAGGATCGTTGGTTTCACTCGTTTGTCAAAGAAGCGACTAAGTTTTACCTCTTGCCTTCTCATCCTCTCTCCCTTTCATTCTTGGATCTCGGGGCGAGATCCTCTTGTAGTGTAGGAGAGTTGTGACAGCCCGATGCCGACGTTCCAGTAGATTCCCCTTTTCTTTCCGTTTTCGTCCTGTGTCTATTTTCTTTTATCGCATCATCATCGCATCATTCGCATCATCTGCATTGCATCGGCATCCCGTTGCCGCCAGTTTTCGAAACTTGCATCCGTTTTTAGTTGCCGGTTCTCGTCGTTGTCCGTTCTGAGCCCGACCGCACTCGCACGCGCCCGCAACATCATTTAAATCTTGTTTTCAAAAGTGTGCGTAAAACTTTCTCTGATCGGGTTGAGATTTGACGTGCGGTCTTATTTTAATATAGATAGGCCGCCTGTCGAATTTCATCGCGATCGGAGTTCGTCCGATACCCGAACGGTCGACCGTAGCGGCACCATATCCGGTCTACTGTCGGACGTGTGTCGGTGTTTTAAAAATTCGTTGCCGCGCCGCCCGTTTCCCCTCTCATCTCCGGATATCCCCTCTACACGGTCACGTACCCATTCCTGCGTGTGGAAGGTGGATCCGGATCGAAATTTCGCTAAACCTAGCCCCCCCCATTTGTCTATATATAGTCCCCGTGTGTATTTTTTTAGACAGCCCACCTTCCACCTCGGGATCCGCGCCCGAAAGCCTAGCCCCCCACTCTCTCTCTCTCACCTCCCACCTCCTCCTCGCGCCGCCAGGCCCGCGAGGCCCGCCAAGCCCATCTGCGCGCCGCCTCGTTCGCCTGAGCAACCCTGAGCCCGTGTTCCCGTGCCTCCCGCTAGCGCCTCTGGTCAGCCCCGTCGGCTCGGCCTCCGGCGCTGCTCGCCAGCGCCCCTCCCCTCGCCGAAGGTCCCCGCTGGCCGCGCCAGGTCACTGCTGTCCCCGAGCCGCGCCGCCTAGATCTCGGTCCCGCCGCCGCCTGTGACTGCAACCCGTGCTCGCCGCCCCACCGGCCGATCTCCCTGCCCGGCTTCCTCCTCGCGCCGGCACCAGCGGGAATGGAGCCTCGGTGGCCGGACCCGTCCCGTGCCGCCATTCCCCACTCGTTCCCCTCGCTGCGAGGCTGGAGCTCCTCCGGCGGCTCCCTCCTGCGCCGCCATGGCTCCTCACGGGAGGACGAGGGGGCCTCCCCGGGAACAACGACCGGCGCCTCCTGCGCCTAGGCCTCGCCTGCGAGTTGGGCCAGCGCCCTGCCTCCCCGCGGCCCAGACCCAGTGTGGGCCGGCCTCGCATCCCGGCCCAGCTCGCCCCTCTCCCCAAGCCACAGCCTCCACTCCAGGTCGGACCGAGCCGGCCCAAGGTGAGCAGCCCCCCCAAGCCACTATTCTACGCCCATGCACTCACTTGTTACCTCGCGCCCACCTGTTCGGCCCATTTAGAAATTTTAGGAATTTAATTAATTCCAGTAATTAGACGATATTAGATTGCCCGTAGATTTTATTTCGTAAGTCGGTTCGCGACGTGTAGCATATGTATCTTGACTAGATTTTCGCGTAGAATCCGATTTCACAAATTGCATATTCAGTTGACGTCGTTTAGCGTGCCGAATGCCTAGAATTGGGTGTTGTTTTAATAGGATAAGTCCCGTATTTAATTTTCCGTGCGTGTTCGAATTGCCCGTATGCCTTAGATAAAATGCCCATGTTTTAGGAACTAATTTTCCATGTATTTTAGGGCGGTCATTTGTATTTTTACGTGTAGGGATTTGCCGGTAGATTATTTTCCCGTGTATAGGTTATTTTTCTCGCATTTACGTGTGGCATTAATTTTGTTGCGCAACCCCACACATTTTATATGTTTTCTGGGTAGAAAAATCCATGGGATTTTTCTATGCAATTAGTTTTAGCTTTTGAGGAAGTTAGTTCGCGTGATATTTTGCCATGTTGCCCTTTTGTCTTTTTCGTAGAATTTATTCCGTGCTTCGTTTGACGGAGTTGTCAACTAGTGAGTTGTTCTTGGGTGTTTTTACTAGCCCCTGGTATTTTTGGTTGCAATAGAAATGCATGTTTAGGTGTGGTTTGCTTGCTGTGAAGTCTGGAATCTGTTATATTTTGTTGTTGTCTTGTCTTGCTTATATCTTGTGACCTGTAGCTCTTTTGAGGTTGGTGCAATGGAGTTAATTGTAGCCCTTGTGTTTATCTAGCATGCTGTAAATTTTCATGTCATTCGGAGTCCTGTAGCTATAGGTTTTTCTGCTGTCAATATTGCTTCAGATCGAAAACTGCACTTTCATGAGGTGTAATTTTCACTAAGTCTGAAATAGTGTGTGGGAAGCCATTTTGTGTCTTCTTTCTCTAGTGATCCATGATGCCATGCTAGTTGTTGTTAGTAGTTTGTAGTAGTGCTTCTTTCCCTCTTTCATGTCATGCCTTGGTTGATTATATTTGTCGGGGATATATCCCGCAGTGTAACCCGGCTTGGAGTATGACCCGCCAAAGGACTTGGCGACTCACCGGCGACTTAGCAGTGACCTGGCGGGCGACTCATACTTGTCCCCACAGGCGACTTAGATAAATGACGAAGGCCCAAGGCCCAGCGTGCACCCTGGCATAAGGCGACTCATAGAGAGGCCAGGAGAGCCGACTCACAAGAGAAGGCTCAAGAAGAGGAAAGACTCCCACAAGAAGGAAACAAGACCCGGAATAGGATTTAAGAGAGACTAGTCCTATTCCTACTCCTAGTAGGACTCTACATGTAAAGCTACCCCTTCCACCTATATAAGGAGGGGTAAGGCGCCCCAAGAGGGAGGAGATGGACAACTTAGGTCTAAACAAGACAAATCATGAGGGAGACAGATTAAGCACCCACGAGATTAGAGGTGGCGGGTCTGCACCCTTGTAATTGAGATCATCATCTTCATCAATGAAGCACAAGCAGGACGTAGGCTTTTACCTCCATCGGAGGGGCCGAACCTGGGTAAACTTGCGTCTCTCGATTCCGACCAACCCCTTCAAGCCGCCACATGGTTGCGATGGCCTCACACCTAAGTTCTCTAACGAGAACATCTGCCGTGACAAAACCACGACAGTTGGCGCCCACCGTGGGGCCGATCGCACGATGGAATTGTGTTCTTGAAGGGATCTCTCATAGGGATCGAGAAGTTTATGACCCGCCGAATCTGTAAGAGTCGGCACGGAAGGATCTACATCATCACCATGATGAGCAGTCAGAGCAGATAATATGAGATGAGATCAAGTTCAAGATGACAAAGGTCCGACATGGAGCCATTAACTCTGGACAGAGTGGGCGAATTCAACGTTTGTGAAAAATTAGGGTTGCTCCTACGAGCCGCTGTACCCGATCAAGCGCTCCATTGAAGCTGGATTATTTTCCATTATCACCGCAAGTCGGAAGTCTCACATCTGAAATAGATCGAGATAAGGTACAGACAGCCGAGATTGACATGATTTGATCGCTCCGTCATCCGTGTCCAGATCATGTCGAGACCCAGACGAATACTGCTGAACCAATTAGCACATGTTCTTTTCGTGAAGGTCATCGAAGCAAACAAGGAAACCAGGTTTAGCCCAATCATCAACTACCGAGATGGCAGGATCGAATCTTCCAAAGCAAGTTCATACGCGGAAATATGCCACGACCCGCTGCGGCCGCCGCTCCCGTCTCGACCGCTCGCCGAGTCGGCCGCCGCTCCCGCCTCGCCCGCTCGCCGAGTCGGCCGCCGCTCCCGCCTCGCCCGCTCGCCGACTCGGCTTCACCTCTGGTGCCACGCTCTACCTGCTCCACCCGCAGTGCCGTGACTTTGCCTCGCCTTACTCTGCCTTGCCTCTAAGCCGCCGTGGCCTATCGTCGTCGCGCGCTACTCTGCCCCACATGCCGGCCGCTCCGCCATATCCACCCAGCCATGCCGGCGTCGCCTCATTCCCGTACACCGCGCTGCGAACTGGCCAAGCTGCCGCTTGCTCGCTTGCCTCGAACAGCGCTCGCTGCTCCACGCCTAGGCCAGTTCCGTTTTGCTCCGCTTGCTTCTCTGTCCCGGCCAACTCCGCCTAGCTTCGTTGTGCTCCGACGGCTGCGCCTCGCCTCCGCCATGCATCTGCTCTTCATGTGTCACTTCCGCGCTCGAGCCGTCGGCCTCCGCGCACCGGTCGACCGTTCCCCAGTTCTCCCTACTCCGTGCGTGCGTCACGGGTCGGTAACTGCGACGACGCCTCTCCACGCATTTTCTTCCGCCTGCACCAGTCACCAATGGCGAAGCATGACAAGGAACCGAGGAAGGGTCCATCTCAAACTAAAAGCCTGAAGCAATATTAAAGGATCAACAGGGCAAAATGATACGTACTTGATGGAATTACATGCTTCTGTGTAATCAGGCTGGAGAGGAGAATTATGACGGATTAGAAAAGAATATGCAGTACAGTTTCTCCATGAAAAGGTTCAGCAGGCCAACCCCCTCGACGTACGCCTTGTTCAGCATGCGCCTGATCAGCGTCCTGTTCCCATCGGCTGCGTCGCACGGCGCCACCTCCAGTTATCGTTGCTTGAGGCGCCGGCTTGTTTGTACAATCTCAACGAATTAGGGTTTCAGCTGGTCAGCGAGGAAATATGTTGAAGAAAGGAGGATGCTCCAGCATTGCACAAGCCCTGAGGTTGAGTCAAATCATCTCAATATAAAGACCCGAGCTAAAGCAAAGTACTTGCAATGCTGATACAAAACTGGTCAATTAGTTCATGGCCAGAGGACCATCCGGTCCTCGCACGCCTGCATCGGAGGTCATATGTGCATCGGCGCCACGATGAGAGGACAAACATTAAATGAGCACTTGTGCTTCGTGGAGACTAAAAATGCTGGTGCATCCATGTTGTCGCTCGGACTCAAATAATTTCTAGTCTGCGCATAGATCATCTAGTCAGGTGATATTCATCCAGTCTATTTTAATAAACATACATTAGTTTTCTTGAGAACAATTACTCTCGTTTGTAATATTTTATTACGCGGGACAATTACTCGTAACGAAGGCGTCGTTATATTGTGAGGACGAAGCTCGCCACGGGCGACTCACTATCGGCATCGACCTACAAACGTCATGGGCGATTCATCGTCAGCACCGGTGTACAACGACGCGGGCGACTCACCGTCAGCGTTGGATTACAATGACACGACCAACTTGTTGTCTGCGCCGGTTTACAAGTGACGCAGCCACTCGCTGTCCGCGCCGGTTTACAAGTGACGCAGCCACTCGCTGTCCGCGCCGGCTTACAATTACGCGGCCAACTTTTACATCCGCGCGACCAAGGCCACTTACAATATCACGGCCAACTCTCACGTCCGCATGATCAAAGGTGGCTTACAATGTCGCGGCCGATTCTCGAGTCCATGCCAAAACGCCAGACAACTCTCGCATTCAAGTTGCCGCACCAATGGTCCGGTTTATATCAACATGTCGGTGCAGTGCTCGCCTGTACCAGCCGCTCAACAGGAGGACACAAGTCGCCATCCTCACGGTCCGGACAACATCAACTTGCTGGTGCAGTGGCTTTATATCTCGGAGATGGAGCGAGTACCAGTATCTTTTCCCTGCCGGTTTATGCCACAATCAAGTATGGAGATTCTCAAGCCGCCTCCTTGAGTCGACTTAAGACTCGAGGGCTACATGGACATGGGTCGGCAGGCTCAACTGGGATGAATAATTCAAGAACCCCGGGTCATTACAGAAAAATTAAGCCGGTCTAAATACTTGAGCTTTTGATACAAAAGTCTCACTTGGGTGGCGCTTGAGCTTTCTGACTCACCCTATCCTGTCGCGACCTTGTGAGCCGACGAAATCATTATCTTGGGTGGCGCTTGAGCTTTCTGACTTGCCCTATCCTGTCGCGACCTTATGAGCCGACGAAATCATTATCTTGGGTGGCGCTTGAGCTTTCTAACTCGCCCTATCCTGTCGCAACCTTATGAGCCGACGAAATCATTATCTTGGGTGGCGCTTGAGATTTCTGACTCCCCTATCCCGTCGCGACCTTATGAGCCGACGAAATCATTATCTTGGGTGGCGCTTGACCTTTCTGACTCGCCCTATCCTGTCGCGACCTTATGAGCCGACGAAATCATTATCTTGGGTGGCGCTTGAGCTTTCTGACTCGCCCTATCCTGTCGCGACCTTATGAGCCGACGAAATCATTATCTTGGGTGACGCTTGAGCTTTCTGACTCGCCCTATCTTGTCGCCACCTTATGAGCCGACGAAATCATTATCTTGGGTGGCGCTTGAGCTTTGTGACTCGCCCTATCCTGTCGCGACCTTATGAGCCGACGAAATCATTATCTTGGGTGGCGCTTGAGCTTTCTAACTCGCCATATCCTATCGCGACCTTATGAGCCAACGAAATCATTACCTTGGGTGGCGCTTGAGCTTTCTGACTCGCCCTATCCTGTCGCGACCTTATGAGCCGACGAAATCATTATCTTGGGTGGTGCTTGAGCTTTCTGACTCGCCCTATCCTGTCGCGACCTTATGAGCCAACGAAATCATTACCTTGGGTGGCGCTTGAGCTTTCTGACTCGCCTTATCCTGTCGCGAGCTTATGAGCCGACGAAATCATTATCTTGGGTGGCGCTTGAGATTTCTGACTCGCCCTATCCTGTCGCGACCTTATGAGCCGACAAAATCATTATCTTGGGTGGCGCTTGAGCTTTCTGACTCGCCCTATCCTGTCGCGACCTTATGAGCCGACGAAATCATTATCTTGGGTGGCGCTTGAGCTTTCTGACTCGCCCTATCCTGTCACGACCTTATGAGCCGACGAAATCATTATCTTGGGTGACGCTTGAGCTTTCTGACTCGCCCTATCCTGTTGCGACCTTATGAGCCGACGAAATCATTATCTTGGGTGGCGCTTGAGCTTTGTGACTCGCCCTATCCTGTCGCGACCTTATGAGCTGACGAAATCATTATCTTGGGTGGCGCTTGAGCTTTCTGACTCACCATATCCTGTCGCGACCTTATGAGCCGACGAAATCATTACCTTGGGTGGCACTTGAGCTTTCTGACTCGCCCTATCCTGTCGCGACCTTATGAGCCGACGAAATCATTATCTTGGGTGGTGGTTGAGCTTTCTGACTTGCCCTATCCTGTCGCGACCTTATGAGCCAACGAAATCATTACCTTGGGTGGCGCTTGAGCTTTCTGACTCGCCCTATCCTGTCGCGACCTGATGAGCCAACGAAATTCCTATTTTTTACCTTCCTGGCACTACCACAAGGTTTTTCAGGCTTTTTTCTGACTCGCCTCAAAATATCTTGGGCCGATTGCTATTTATTATCACCCATTACTCACTGAGGTGCTAGCCACCGTGACTCATTGAGCCGGCTTATTTAAAATAGCTTGATGCCATACTTATCATATCATATACATGCATCATATTGCATTGCATCATACATCATATATACATATCATGCCGGTCTTCAAACCAGGTCAAAGCATAAATTCTTGCAGGTGCAAATAAATCTTTGAATAGCCAATTTGGCTGGATTTTTATCATGGTTTATCATAACCAGTGTTAAATGATTGGGGGTTTGTAAAGCCAGCTCGGAAGAATTGACTATTGTCAAAGAGCCGCCCTATCACATATAATGCCGAGTCATCTAATTGACCGGCCCTTGGATTTCTTCAACTTGTGTTCTGTAGTAAACTACAACACTTATGGATTTCTCCGACATATGGATTTCTCAAGGATATATTTGCCGGGTTACATTGCAACCACGGTCAAGGATTTCGTTTATCACAAAGGCATCATCAGCTCACAGAGTGGATATGATTTTATTCTACAATGGAAGGAATAGCCCCGAGTCGCTGCAGGCACACAACCCGACACTTGCGGGCTACATTATTCAAATCAAGATTACATCAAAGTATGAAAGTCTCATGTCGCTGCAAGCATACACCATGACACTTGGGGGCTAATGCAATCCGCTTTTCAAATCATCACATCATCAACAGACCCGGCTACCTCAAGGAGATAAGCCGGCCTTGGAAGGCTACATACCGCTCTTTATTCAAGAGAAGAACATGGAAGTCCCGAGTAGCCGCAAGCAATCGACCCGTCACTTGGGGGTTACACTATTCAGATCATAATTTCTAAAGTCCCAGGTTGCTGCAGGCAAGACAACCCGGCCCTTGGGGGCTACAGCACTAAGTTGTTTCATAGATCATGAGGTTCAAATTGAAGACCCGACACATCACACACTGATGACCCGGCCCTTGGGGGCTACAGATAATATGGATATATCAAAAAATTGAAGAACACATTTCATTCTGTCATGGAGGTGAAGTATTGGGAGGCCGGTTCAGCATATTTTTATCTAGTTGAAGCACTGAAAGACTGGCTCAACATCACACGGATTTGTCAATTGGAGTTCAGTTGTTTGACGGGGCACTACTAATAATGATGACCCGCCATTGTCAATCATGACCCGCCATTGTCAATCATAACCCGCCGAAGCAAGAGAAGCTGGTTCAACATTGTGTGGATTTCTTATTTCCCAAGTTTTCATCAAGCCAAAGCATTGGAGGCCGATTCAATGGCATATATATTTTTTATTGCAAAAGACACGTACCTACAAGATGATTGAAGGCGGCTCGAAGAAACCCGGATTTTTCAAGGAGCCACTTCAGTAAATCAAGCCGGCCAGAGGAGCAAGCCGGTCCCTTAACTTATTTATTATTCTTATTTCAGGAGCTTACCATGAATAAATTCAAGCTAACCTTCGGGGCTAATGTCGGGGATATATCCCGAAGTGTAACCCGGATTGGAGTATGACCCGCCAAAGGACTTGGCAACTCACCGGCGACTCAGCAGTGACCTGGCGGGCGACTCATACTTGTCCCCACAGGCGACTTAGATAAATGACGAAGGCCCAAGGCCCAGCGTGCACCCTGGCATAAGGCGACTCATAGCGAAGCCAGGAGGGCCGACTCACAAGAGAAGGCCCAAGAAGAGGAAAGACTCCCACAAGAAGGAAATAAGACCCGAATTAGGATTCAAGAGAGACTAGTCCTATTCCTACTCCTAGTAGGACTCTACATGTAAAGCTACCCCTTCCACCTATATAAGGAGGGGTAAGGCGCCCCAAGAGGGAGGAGATGGACAACTTAGGTCAAGACAAGACAAATCATGAGGGAGACAGATTAGACACCCACGAGATTAGAGGTGGCGGGTCTGCACCCTTGTAATTGAGATCATCATCTTCATCAATGAAGCACAAGCAGGACGTAGGCCTTTACCTCCATCGGAGGGCCCGAACCTGGGTAAACTTGCGTCTCTCGATTCCGACCAACCCCTTCAAGCCGCCACATGGTTGCCATGGCCTCACACCTAAGTTCTCTCACGAGGACATCTGCCGTGACAAAATCACGACAATATTTGAGTTGTGTAGCTCGTTGTTGTGGGGTGTAGAAAATGCTATGTGGCTGATTTTGGCACATTGTAGTGATTTCTTGTTTTGCTCGTATCTTTTGAACCGTAGCTCCGTTTTGATCGAGTCCTACATGAAACTTTCTTAGAATCTCGTGTAGTTTCATTTTATCTTGCTGGTTGTGTGTTTTGAAGTGCTCGTGACCGCCGTTGCACACATATTGCATTCATGCCATCATATCTTGCGATGCTTGTAACTTTTGATGCGTAGCTCCGTTGGAGATGTTCTTTATGTCTAGATTGCTTGACATGACGCGTAGAATCACGTGAACCTATTTGTTTTTCTTTTAACAACTAATTAAACGTGTTAGTTCAGATCTGGACAGAATTGTAAATTAACATGTGAGGTCGTCTCGGAGGTGCTATATGTCATTTCCAACCTCATTTAAAATGTCTAGATAGGTAGTTTAATTTTCGCTTCACCTCTTGCATGTTTGACAACACTAATATTGCCGTGTAAATAATCGGGACAGAACTAAATAAATAAACGTGAAGTTTCGTCAATATGCAACTCGTTGCATATTGAACTTCACTTAAGGTGTAGTGTTTGTTTGTGTGAATTGACATGCCGTGACTTGCTTGCATTCAGCTGCTCATCCATCTTATGTGTTGTGCATCGTGTGGTGAATTCCGTGTGTTGATTTATGTTTCCGGTTTGCTTCGTCTCGATAGAGTTCCGCAAGCGTGTCGGATGTGAGGACCCGTTCGACTACATCGGTTCGTCTGCTTCACGGAGGCATTCTTCTTCCAAGCGGGATCTCAGGCAAGATGATCATTTTCCCAGATACCATTAATATCATTGCCATGCTAGTTTTATCGCTTCTATCGATTATGTCTCGTTGCCTACCACATGTTAAATATCAGCCTCTCAACAATGCCATCAATACCTTCAACCTGTTCGACCTAGCAAACCACTGATTGTCTATGTTACTGCTTGCTTAACCCTGTGTTAGCGTTGCTAGTTGTAGGTGCAGTTGCTTCCATGTGAAAGCATGGGTTCCTTGTTATATCACCATATTAAACGCTATTTAATTTAATGCACCTATATACTTGGTAAAAGGTGGAAGGCTCAGCCTTTCTAGCCTGGTGTTTTCTTCCACCTTTGCCCCCTTAGTTTCGGCTACCAGTGTTATGTTCCATAATTGAGCGCCCCTAACACGATTGAGGTTGTTATGGGGACCCCCTTGATAATTCGTTTTAGATTAAAGCTGGTCTGGCAAGGCCCAACTTTGGTACTATTTGCCCAACATAATAATTTTGTTAATTTGAAATGCATAGGGAGTTAGCGCTACCCGAGGAGTAATTCTACATAATACAGGGGGGCCAGTGCTGATGGTGCTGGTCCAAAACAGAGCACTGTGCGGGGCCACCGCGAGGAAACTCGAGGTTTGGCACTCATACACGTAGCTTATCCGTCGTTTCCTGAGAACGAGATACGCGGCTCCTATCGGGATCGTCGACACGCCGGGTGGCCTTGCTGGATTAGTTTTACCTTTGACGAGATATCTTGTGCATCGGGATTCCGGTGATGCTTTGGGTACTCTCAGAGTTGAGGTTTTCCACTAAGAAGTCCGACGATATCGCGAGCTTCGTGATTGAGGATTTGTATGCGGCTTGTGGTAATTTGTGATGGACTAGTTGGAGCACCCCTGTAGGGTTAAATCTTTTCGGAAAGCCGTGCCCGCGGTTATGTGGCAATGTGGAAACTTCGTTTAACACTGGTTCTAGATAACTTGAAGTTAACTTAATTAAAATATGCCAACTGTGTACGTAACCGTGACTGTCTCCTTCGTGAGTTCTTACTCCGATCGAGGACACGGTGGGGTTATGTCTGACGTAGCTAGGTGTTCAGGATCATTCATTTGATCAACAATAGTTCACGTCCATTATGCGTAGATCTTCCCTCTCTTATTTTCTTGTACTCATAAGCTAGCCACCATAAATATATGCTTAGCCGCTGCTGCAACCTCACCACTCAACCATAACTCACCCATTAAGCTTTGCTAGTCTTGATACCTTTGGAATGAGATTGTGAGTCCCCTGTGGCTCACAGATTACTATAACACCAGTTGCAAGTACAGGTAAAGGTTACTTGACGCGAACGCGTTGATTGTTCATTTGGAGTTGCTTCTTCTTCTTCTTCTTCATCGATCTAGGATGGGTTCCAGGCCGGCAGCCTGGGATAGCAAGGATGGACGTCGTTCTTCTTTTGTCGTTTGTTTTCGTCCGTAGTCGGACCCTGCTCTTACTCTTGATGATTATGTAATGTAGTGATGTGACTCTGATGTAGCTTGTGGCGAGTGTAAGCCAATTCTATATATACATATCTCTTCTTTTCAGTACATGTACTTGTCACGATATCCATTCTTGCGACACGACGAGATGCGCTTCTATCCCTGACGAGGCCTTCGTGCCAAATTGAGGATAGGGTCGCATCTTGGGCGTGACAAGTTGGTATCAGAGCAGTACCGACCTAGGAGCCCCCTTGATTGATCGAACTTGGCCGAGTCGAGTCTAGTGAAAAACTGCTTTGAGTCTAGTTATATATCGGAGGGTAGGATTCTTTTTTCTCCTCTTCTATGCTCTGGTGAGGAATCTTGACGTAATAATTTATTCTACTCCTCTTCTCACTCAAAAAAAATTAGGATCACGCGGATATTTTTGGAATCTATATGATGCCGATGTGATGGAGTTCTGTCTTGGTGCCTCCTATCTGTTTTAAGTTTCAGGGGAGTTGAGCTCCAAGGGATTCTTAAGCATATTGTTATCATTCAAATTTCTTAGTATCTCAGGACGAAGGATGTCGTGGGTATAAGCCTGACAATAGATGTGTATGGTACGAAAAGGATGGGCAGAGTCCCAGCTACGGCGAGGTTGTATGAGTTCAGGCCCCTCTACGGTGGAGGTAATAGCCCTACGTCTCAGTGCTCTGGGAGCTTGTTGTCGAGTGAAATATGGAATACAATGATTTGCTAACCCCTGCACCAGCGAGGGAGGGTGGCTTATATAGAGTGCGCTGCCCTCCACAATGGTTCCGGTACAGGGGTGGAGTAGTGGCGATTGAATGCGTACGTTACAGGTAACGTACGTCCTAAATGCTAATAAATGCACCAGGAAACGTACGACCGTTTCCCTCCAGGGGGGTTACGATGTTCCAAGTGGCATCCAATCGGTTAGTTGGATATTCTCGGAATGCTAGTCTTCGACTGGATGGTCGAGGACCTATTACCGACTAGACGATGGAGACTCCTTAATTCAGTCGGAACTGACTAAGGGCCTTGTCCCTTATGAGGGGTAGTCCTTGGGTAGGACTTACAGGGCAGGCCTATGACCCTATCCTAGGACTATAACCCCATCATTAGTCCCCAAATGGATTGGGGTTGGAACGACGAAGCGATGCTTGAAGTCTGGATCCGACTGGAACGGATGTGACTTTGGCATTACTTGCCTCAATCCATTTTATCTTCTCTGACCAACGATCCGAGTGGAAATCTTTGTGGAACAAACTGTCGGAAACCGAGTGCTTCCAGGGTATCTCTTGACGTGACCAGTCAACTGACAGCGGCGGATTTTTCGGGATCCTCAAATTTCGGTTTCCGCACGCTCAGCGGGGATGACGCCAACGCGCTCGAGTAGCGCCTGACGCCTCGATTCTCGCGCCTTCAACTTCTCCACTAATACCGCCGCGGCCCATCGGGGGATAAGGTTTCGGGGCCACCTGCCAGCGACCCAGTCGGAACCTTACTTAAATCCCAGCAGCAAGGGTTTTTCGTTACGCCCGCCGGATCTTTTGCCTTTGCTACGTCCTCCTCGCCGCCTCCAGCGCACCTAACCTCTCCACTACTCCTTCCCCTCCGCGGATTCGCAGCTTCCGGCATGACCAAGGGTCAGACCAGCAAGATGGAGGCGAGGAAGAAGAAGGGGAAGGCGGCGGCTCCTGCTCAGCAGCGGCAGCGGCCGTTGCCGGCGGGGTGGATCCAAGGCGACTTCCTCCCCTCCACGGTGACGGAGGGGGATCTGCTGCAGCTGGTGGAGGACGGGATGATCGTGCACAAGTCTTGGAGGCTGCCGGCGAAGAATGAGGTCGAGCCGGCGCCCCGGGAGGGGGAGCGCGTCCTGCTACTCAGCCACGTCTATCGAGGTTTCTCTCTGCCCCCGCATCCTTTCTTCAAGGGCATTTTGAACCACTTCGGGGAACAGCTTCACCACTTTCCCCCGAATGCTATTGCCCATCTCTCTGCTTTCATAGTTATGTGCGAGTGCTTCATCGGCTGCCCTCCCCATTGGGGGTTGTTGAAACATATATTCTCTGCTAGATCTCAAACTATCAAACGACTCAGCCAGTCGGATGATAAAATGCATCTTCTCCAACTCTGCGGAGGCTTAGGTTTCCAGAAAAAGAGTCGGAGTAGTTATCCTGCTCTTCAGCTGAGTGAGTCGGTTAGGAACTGGCAGTCGACGTGGTTCTACTGCCAAGACGTTGCCTGCCCGAATGCCTCGACAGGGTTGCCTCCTTTTAGCTTAGATCGTCCCGCTCCACCTAAGCAACTCGCGCTCACGAAGGCGGAGAAGATCAACATCCAGCCCCTGGTCGACGCACTCGTAGACGTCGTCAGAAGGGGAGTCACCGGCATGGATTTGCTGGAGACTTTCCTTGGTCGGCGCATACAACCACTGCAGGCTCGCGACCACGCCATGTGGCACTACGCGGGGCTCGAAGACTACACTCGGACCAACGTCTTGGGCGTGACCGAGGAGAAGGTGGTATCGTGGGTGCTCCAGATCACAGGCGCCTGTGAGAACCCCAGAGGGTCTCGACGAGTGAGGGCTTTCAGCGCGGACAATCCTCCTCCGAACCAGGTGAGTACCATTTGTCGAGCGCACGTATCTGTTTTTGTTTTATTGCTTTCTTGAATCTCTGCCTGTCGTTTGATGTCGCCGACTGTATTTCATGTAGAAGTGGACCAACTGGTTTTCTCCTATCTCGAACGGGAACCCGGACGAGGAGGAGGAAGAAGGCAGCCAGGAGGGTAGTGTGGAGAGCGGCGAGTATGTCTCCGACAGTGGGGAGACGGAGGAGGAGTCTGGTGAAGAAGCGGAGGATGACGAAGAGCAGGACTCGCCGCCTCCGCTGCCAGAGCACCAGACCAAGCGCCGACATGAACCTGCAGTTCCCTCGGCCCCTCCGGCATCCTCGAGTGCTCCGCCCGCTGCTCCTGTGGTTCCGAGTGCTCGGAGCACCAAGAGGGCCAGGGACGTTGCTGTCGAGTCCGTGGGTCAGCCTTCCAAGGTGGCCAAACCGAGTGGGTCCAAACCTCGGAAGGCTTTGTCGGGGATAAGGGTCGTCGTTCCTGTCACCTCGACGTAAGTGTACTGTTCCTCTAACTTCCTCTGATATCCGATTGGACTGCTGTTTTATTGGTCGAATGAATTTCACTCGACAGGGTTGCCACCTCTGCCACCTCTCCGGCGCGCCGGGAGGATGATCCCATGGACGCGGACAACGTCGTCTCGTCCTAGCCAGGTGCATTGTAGCGATTTCGAGAGTTTTATATTATCGCATTGCGGATTCTGTCTTTGGTCTTGCCCCTTTCTTTTTTTGAGATCCCGCGTCGTTCGGTCCGGCAGGGGCGATTTATGTGGATGAGGGTGACCAGGGGAGACCTGAGCAAGCTGCGGAGCCTGTCCTTGAGGCTACCCCGCCAGTTACTTCTCTCGCCGCAGTCGTGCCGCCGACTGAGGAGGCGCTGGTGGCTGCTGAACCGACTGGAACGGGCCTTGGGATGCCCAAGGAGCCTCCAACGATGTCGGGCCCGTCAAATGTCGAGTTCAACATCGAACACCTCCAGGAGGATCAGGTGGGAGCGGCCAAGGGAGCCATGGTGCACGCAGAGCTGATGGCAGGAGAAACCAAGAAGGCGTACGACTCCATCGCCTCTCTGTACCAGCGCAGCTTGGAGCTGCGAGATGATATCCGAGTAAGTAGTCTAGTAAGTATTTGCTTTTCTCTTGTTTCTCTTGTAACCCAGTGGGTGTGCTCGGATACCGCATGATGTTTGCAATGGGTTCACTCTGAGTGAACCCAGTGGGTGTAGTCCCCGAGACTTCTGTCGAGTGCTTGCACCGGCAATTGTCTTTATGCATATTGTCTCTGACTTAGTAATATTCGTAAATAATATGGTCGACTGCTAACAGTTGGGGCACTCGGAGTGCACCTACTGTAAGAGTCTCCGAGAGTAATTTTACTCAGGTCGGGTGGTATTAGCCTTGTAGGCGTATTGTTGTCATGACTCTCAATAGGGCGGACCTGTTTGAGTTGCATGCCAGTGGGGTCACGCTCAGTGAACCCACTGGGTGTAGTCCCCGAGACCGCTGTCGACTGCTTGCGTCGGCAGGGGCCTGAAGAACTTAGACTTTGTATTGTTGGATTTGTCTGATCGTCTCTTGGCGCTGACTGGCAGAAAACTTGCAAGATGGGGACAGCATATGAGGCTGAGGGCAGAAAAGGTGCAATTTGCTGGTGAGCTGGATGCGGCACTGATTGCAATGGCTGGAATGAAGGAAGTGCTGGTGGAACGAGAGAAGTCGTTGGAGCAGGCTCCTGAAGTGAACAAAGCGCTGACTGCTGAAGTTGAGAAGATGGGAAAGCAAAGGTCCACGCTGATGGGACAAATGGATCTCCTGAACAAACGGTGTATAGCGCAGGAGAAATACGTCAGTGACTGGGCTCGGCAGATGATGACGCGTCTGGGTGGTAAGTCCTATTTTTCAGAGTGCTTGTGGTACGTGCATTACACTCGGCGCTGATTGTTTGCTTGCCCTGTGTTTGTAGATTTTTGCGTGGACGCTGAAGCTAAAGCAGCTGACGTGGAGCGGTCAATTCGCGATAAGGTTCCACTCGGCGAGGACGCCAATCGAGACCTGCTCGCAGCACACATTCGCGTGGGCAAAGTTGGTCCTTTCATCAGTCGACTGAGAGAAGTCGTCGGCCGGATCGACAAGGAGCTTTGGCCGGAAGATGAGTCGCAGCAGGAGCTGGAAAACTTGATGAATCGACTGGAGGAGGTCCCCAACCGAGTGCAGTCATGGAAGAAATCTGCGGCTCGCTGTGGTGCAGACGTTGCTCTGTCCTTGGTCCGAGTGCATTGCAAGGAGTGCGCGAGGAGAAGCGGAAAGCGTTGAAGGTCGCCAACACGAAGAAACTTCGATTCGAAGACTTCATGGAAACCTTCCTCCCACCCGCATCGCCGACGGAATCGACCTGGACACCTTCGTGGAGCCCTCCAGTCCTGTCGCCAATCCAGACGACGCGTAAGAAAACTTTATCCTCGGTATGCCGAGTGTTGATTTGTAAGAAACTTTGGCCACTGCTGTTGGCCGTCACATTCTTGTTTCGGTGTGGGTAAGCTTGATCCACACTGAGCCACTATCTTTATTTGAACCTTTTATCGAATCCTTTGCTCTTCTGTTGCAATTTTGACTCGAGTTTTTGTTTGGCGTTTCTTGGTGAAGCCAAAGGCAAACATTCGGAACATGTCAGTTGTCTTGAAATCTGCATGAGCCTCATTGAGGGTCCGTAGAATTGCCGATTGGATCGGTATGATCACCGGGTGGATCGGTAGGACGTACTCGGAGGTCAAAGAGTACTTGGGCGATAAGGGATAGCAGCTAGGTTGTCGAGTGCGACTATCAGGTCGCACTCGGGGCGATTTTGTACTGATGTAGTTGTCAGTTGTTTTGACGTCCACATGAGCCTCAATGAGGGTCTGCAACTCATGTAGTTGTCAGTTGTTTTGACATCCACATGAGCCTCAATGAGGGTCTGCAACTCATGTAGTTGTCAGTTGTTTTGACATCCACATGAGCCTCAATGAGGGTCTGCAACTCATGTAGTTGTCAGTTGTTTTGACATCCACATGAGCCTCAATGAGGGTCGGCAACTCATGTAGTTGTCAGTTGTTTTGACATCTACATGCGCCTCAATGAGGGTCTGTTGAGTTCCCGAGTGTACCTGTAGGATACAGTCGAAGGCATGTGGGTGCTTAGGCGATTTTGCATCGCATCTAAGTCCCCGAGGGTGGTGTTAAGTGCACACTCGAAGAAAGTTAATACTTAGGCAATTCGTGATCGTAGCTAAGTCCCCGAGTGTGACGTTAAGTGCACACTCGGAGAAAGTTAATACTTAGGCGATTCGGGATCGCATCTAAGTCCCCGAGTGTGACGTTAAGTGCACACTCGGAGAAAGTTAATATTTAGGCGATTCTGGATCGCAGCTAAGCCCCCGAGTGTGACGTTTAGTGCACACTCGGAGAAAGTTAATACTTAGGCGATTCTGGATCGCAGCTAAGCCCCCGAGTGTGACGTTAAGTGCACACTCGGAGAAAGTTCATACTTAGGCGATTCTGGATCGCAGCTAAGCCCCCGAGTGTGACGTTAAGTGCACACTCGGAGAAAGTTAATATACTTAGGCGATTCTGGATTGCAGCTAAGCCCCCGAGTGTGACGTTAAGTGCACACTCGGAGAAAGTTAATACTTAGGCGATTCTGGATCGCAGCTAAGTCCCCGAGTGTGACGTTAAGTGCACACTCGGAGAAAGTTAATACTTAGGCGATTCTGGATCGCAGCTAAGCCCCCGAGTGTGACGTTAAGTGCACACTCGAAGAAAGTGAATACTTCGGCGATTCTGGATCGCAGCTAAGCCCCCTAGTGTGACGGTAAGTGCACACTCGGAGAAAGTTAATACTTAGGCGATTCTGGATCGCGGCTAAGATTTTTTTTTGAGACCGGAGTCTGCGACCGCGGAAGAACTTTGAACCTGCAAAAAACTCAATCTGCTTTATATTATTTCACCAATACTTGTTCTTTACATTGCTTCAGTCGACGGTCACGTGTAGAAGCGCTTCAGGAGATCTCCGTTCCATGCTCGCGACTCGTCTGTCTCCCTGTCGATGTTATAGAGTCTGTATGCTCCATTGTTCAGCACCTTGGAGATGATGAAGGGTCCTTCCCAGGCAGGAGCCAACTTGTGAGGTCTTTGCTGATCCACTCGGAGCACCAGGTCGCCTGCTTGAAACGTACGACTCCTGACATGTCGCGCGTGAAAACGCCGCAGATCTTGTTGATAAATGGTTGAGCGAGTCAGTGCCATCTCGCGCTCCTCCTCTAGAAGGTCCACTCCGTCTTGCCTTGCTTGTTCTGCTTCAGCTTCAGAGAAGAGTTCGACTCATGGAGCATTGTGAAGTAAGTCACTCGGAAGGACTGCTTCTGCTCCGTAGACGAGGAAGAACGGTGATCGCCCTGTAGATCTGTTCGGGGTTGTGCGAAGACCCCAAAGCACTGAAGGTAGCTCGGTGACCCATGCGCGAGCAGCATGTCCCACCTCTCGCAGGAGTCGGGGCTTCAAACCTTGCAGAATAAGTCCGTTCGCCCGCTCTGCTTGTCCATTGGACTGAGGATGCGCCACGGAAGCAAAATCCACTCGGATACCTTGGCTTGTACAGAAACCTTTGAATCTGTCCGAGTCAAAGTTTGTCCCGTTGTCCGTGATTATGCTGTGAGGTACACCGAATCTGGAGATGATGTCCCTGACAAACTTGACGGCTGTTGAGGCATCGAGCTTCTTGATGGGCTTGGCTTCGATCCATTT
This sequence comes from Hordeum vulgare subsp. vulgare, assembly GCF_904849725.1. Lineage (NCBI taxonomy): Eukaryota > Viridiplantae > Streptophyta > Magnoliopsida > Poales > Poaceae > Hordeum > Hordeum vulgare. The sequence continues at coordinate 648,560,901 of NC_058519.1, read as the reverse complement.
CGTGAACTTGTCGACTGCCACCAACAGATGTGTGTATCCCCCTTGGCCTGTCCTAAATGGACCGACTGTATCTAATCCCCACACTGCGAACGGCCAGACAAGAGGGATTGTCTTCAACGCAGATGTTGGCTTGTGTGACTTGTTGGAGTAGAACTGACAACCCTCACATCGGTCGACCATATCTTTAGCCATCTCATTTGCGTGCAGCCAGAAGAAACCAGCCCTGAATGCCTTGGCGACGATTGCTCTCGAAGAGGCGTGATGACCGCAGGTTCCTGAGTGAATATCTTCCAGGATTAGCTGTCCCTCCTCTGGGGAGATGCATCGTTGAAGAATGCCTGAAACGCTTTCCTTGTACAATTGGCCATCAATGACAGTGAATGACTTCGACCTGCGGACTATCTGCCTGGCCTGGACTTCGTCTTCTGGTAGTTCCTGCCTCAGGATATACGCAATGATCGGCACAGTCCAATCGGGGATGACAGCAAGAATCTCCATGAACATATCAACCACAGCAGGTACATCGACTTCAGTCGGATCTGTTGAACTCTTCGGTTGTACTGGTTCCTCTGTAAAAGGATCTTCTTTGACTGAGGGAAGGTGGAGGTGTTCGAAGCAGATGTCACTCGGGACTGGTCTCCGAGTGGATTCGAGTTTTCCCAACTCATGAGCTGCTTGGTTCTTCAGTCTCGGAACATGGTGAAGTTCTAGACCTTCAAACTTCTTCTCAAGCTTCCTCACTGCATTGCAGTATGTGGTCATGGTGGGGTTCCTGACGTCCCACTCTTTCATCACTTGATTGACCACCAAATCCGAATCGCCATAAACCATCAGGCGACGGACGCCGAGTGAGATGGCCATGCGCAATCCATAGAGGAGAGCTTCATACTCTGCCTCGTTGTTGGAGGAATCGAAGTGTATCTGTAGCACGTACTTGAGTTTGTCGTCCTTTGGCGATATGATCACAACGCCAGCGCCGGAGCCATTCAACATCTTGGACCCATCGAAGAACATTGTCCAATGGGCCGAGTAGATGTGGGTCGGTTGCTGTTGTTCTACCCATTCTGCTATGAAGTCCGCCAGAGCTTGAGACTTAATAGCTTTCTTGGCCTCGAACTTGATATCGCAGTACAGCATCTCCATCGCCCACTTCGCCACTCGGCCTGACGCGTCTCGATTGTGGAGAATTTCCGACAACGGAGCATCAGAAACGACAGACACCGAGTGGTCTTGGAAATAATGGGCCACCTTCTTCGCAGTCATGTAGATCCCGTAGATAAGTTTTTGATAGTGGGGATACCTCTGCTTGGAAGGAGTCAGGACTTCGGAGACGTAGTACACTGGTCGATGAACTTTGTATGCTTTGCCTTCTTCTTCTCGTTCGACTGTAAGAACAATACTGACGACTTGATTTGTAGCCGCGATATACAGAAGAAGGGGCTCTTTACTGAGCGGAGCAGTAAGAACCGGCTGGGTGGAAAGTAGGACTTTGAGGTCGTCGAATGCGACTTGGGCTTCGTCTGTCCACTCGAAAGTATCTGATTTCTTCATGAGTCGGTACAGAGGAAGTGCTTTCTCACCAAGTCGACTGATGAACCTGCTCAAAGCCTCTAGGCAACCTGTGAGCCGTTGAACATCGTGTATTCTGACCGGCCTCTCCATTCGGACGATGGTCCCGATCTTTTCGGGGTTGACATCGATCCCTCGTTCGGAAACGAAGAAACCGAGTAACTTTCCGCTGGGAACACCGAATGAACATTTGGCGGGGTTGAGCTTGATATCGTACCTATGAAGGTTGGCGAATGTTTCTGCCAAGTCAGTCAGCAGGTCGGAACCTTTGCGTGACTTGACTACGATATCATCCATATACGCCTCCACATTCCGACCGATCTGATCGAGGAGACATTTTTGGATCATGCGCATAAAGGTAGCTCCTGCATTCTTCAAACCGAATGGCATAGTGATGTAGCAGAAGCACCCGAATGGGGTGATGAAGGCTGTTTTTAATTCATCGGGGCCATATAGACGGATCTGATGATAGCCCGAATAGGCATCAAGAAATGACAGACGCTCGCAACCCGCAGTCGAATCGACAATTTGATCTATGCGGGGGAGCGGAAAATGGTCTATCGGGCAGACCTTATTGAGATGCTTGAAGTCGATGCACATTCGGAGCGACTTGTCCTTCTTGGGCACCATGACAACATTGGTGAGCCACTCGGAGTGGTGAACCTCGCGAATGAAATTGGCTACCAGCAGCTTGGCCACCTCTTCCCCGATTGCCTTCCTCTTGTGCGCAGCGGACCGGCGCAGGCGCTCTCGGACGGGCCGAGCGGTGGAATCCACGTGCAGTCGGTGCTCAACCAACTCCCTGGGTACACCTGGCATGTCAGAGGGTTTCATGCGAAGATGTCCCAGTTCTCACGGAGGAATTGGGTGAGCTCGGCTTCCTATTTAGGATCGAGGGTGGTGGAGATGTTCGTCGGGGCAGCTGTGGCGTCCGTCGGGTGGATACTGACCTTCTTCGTCTCTCCCGCCGACTGGAATGCAGACTCTGAAGCTGGCTTCTTCGAGCACATCAGGTCGGCGGGGTCGACTGTTTTCTTGTACTCGTCAAGCTTGAGGACGGCCATCTGCTGGTCGGCGATTCTTGATCCTTGCTGCAGACACTCTTCGGCCCGCTGCCGATTGCCTGTGGTGGTGATCACACCCTTCGGGCCTGGCATCTTCAGCTTCAGGTATACGTAACATGGACAGGCCATGAAACGCGCATACGCTGGGCGACACAAAATTGCGTGATAAGCGCTCTCGAAGTCGACCACTTCGAACGTCAGCAAAATTCATCAGGGTTGCATGGACTTGGGGGAACGGATCCTCTTTATCCTCCTCATCATGTTCATGGTCCTTCTCACTCGGTTGTCCTTCGCTGAACCCCTGGATCAGGAGGCGACACTGTCGAGTGGTATGCTTCGCATATATGGGGTTGCCCTCTTCATCCATCTTCATATGAACCGGACATGGCTGGTCCAGGATGGGGTTATTGAACTGCTTCTTCTTCGGGGTGAACTGAGCCTTCCCTTTGGCCTTGAACTTGGCATTGGTTACGGCTGCAGCTTCTGCTTGCGGAGCGGTCGGAGCTTTCTGCTTCTGCTTCCGAGTGTTGCCCCCATCTCCATCAGCGACTGTTTTGTGCTTGCCGCTTCGGATGCGGTCCTCTTCTTCGCCATTTGCATAGCGTGTTGCTATCTCCATCATCTTGCTCATGGAGATGTCTCCTGTTCGGCCAAACTTCAGGTACAGATCCCTGTACCGCACGCCTACCTTGAAGGCGCAGACTGCTTGATGCTCGGTGACGTTCTCCACCGTGTGCTAGAGAGTTGTCCAACGCTGAATGAAATCTCGCAGGGGCTCATTTTGTTTTTGGACGCAGTGTTGGAGCTCCACGAGGCCAGCAGGGCGCTTGCACGTCCCTTCGAAGGTCCTGATGAACACTCGGGCCAAATCTGCCCAACTTTAGATGCTTGAGGGCGCCAACTGATTTAGCCACGCTCGCGCCGAGCCGTCGAGCATCAGAGGGAGGTGCTTCATGGCGACATGGTCGTCTCCTCCTCCGATCTGGACTGCTACTCGGTAATCATCCAGCCACGTTTCTGGCTTAGACTCCCCTGTAAACTTGCTAATTCCCGTCGCCAATCGGAAGTTGGAAGGGATGTCAGCCGAACGGATGGCTCGACTGAAACAGTCGGGACCAGAAACGATGGCCCGGCTTCCACTCGGACGGTCAATATCGTAACCATCGCGATGGGCTCGGCCCCTGTCGACCCTCCGCTGGGTGATATGCCCTCTTGTGTCGGGCCTTGGGTCGTAAGTGCCGCCGACTAAACGCCGATCATCATGATGTCGGGGCCCATAGGGCCCACCCCGCGGAGGGGTGTGTGAACGGCGACGATCTTCGGGATTTATGGAACGACTGCCTCCTCTGTGTCGCTGATGAGAACCACGGCTATGAACTGACCAATGCGTATTCGCATGAATAGAACTATTGTAGATCCTGTTGTGCGACTGGGAGACCGCCGAATTTTGCTGCTGTGCCGTATGCAACAGGGCGCGGATTTGCTCGATTCCCCTGCCAGCCTCTGAATCAGTCGGCTGAAGGGAATCAACTATCTTGGCAGCCGCGCCCAAGTTGAGGAGAGGCGTGCGGAACAGCTCCACGTTTCTCCGTTGAGTGTGCCGATTGGTAGAACAGCGAGGCAGACGACGCGCGCCGGACGTTTTGCCGATCTCGTGCTCGTTCCGGCCAGCTTGACGAGGATCTTCATGGGAATTGGCCATGTGTACTTCTGCTGCAGGCCCGCGACCCGCGTATTCGGAGGAAACTCAGTCGGAACCGAGCCCGAGCGCTGGGACGGCGGGGCAACCACAACTGACTCTAGAACCGCCACTTGTGAAGACGCGTTCTGGCGCGCCTGGGCATGTTGCACCCAACGCTGGAGCCGCGGACGGCGGGACTGCTTGTTGCGGCGCGTGACAGCGGTGTAGGTCGACACCGGAGCCGACTGTTGGAGAAAAAGAATGTCACGGGCGCCGGCACGGAAGTGCGTAGCCCCGCGACCGGGAAGCGCCTCGACGTCGAGAGGGGCGTCCCGAAGCCATGCCGAATCGTCGACGATGAAGGAGAGAGCACCGAAGAGTATCTCGTGACCCATGCTCGAATCTCCACCGGAAGACATGACGAAGTGATGTAGTCGCAAACTCGCCGGAAGTCGTGGGCGCCAACTGTCGTGGGTATAAGCCTGACAGTAGATGTGTAGGGTACGAAAAGGATGGGCAGAGTCCCAGCTACGGCGAGGTTGTATGAGTTTAGGCCCCTCTACGGTGGAGCTAATAGCCCTACGTCTCAGTGCTCTGGGAGCATGTTGTCGAGTGAAATATGGAATACAATGATTAGCTAACCCCTGCACCAACGGGGGAAGGTGGCTTATATAGAGTGTGCTGCCCTCCACAATGGTTCCGGTACAGGGGTGGAGTAGTGGCGATTGAATGCGTACGTTACAGGTAACGTACGTCCTAAATGCTAATAAATGCACCGGGAAACGTACGACCGTTTCCCTCCAGGGGGGTTACGATGTTCCGGGTGGCATCCAGTCGGTTAGTTGGATGTTCTCCGAATGCTAGTCTCCGACTGGATGGTCGAGGACCTATTACCGACTGGACGATGGAGACTCCTTAATTCAGTCGGAACTGACTAAGGGCATTGTCCCTTATGAGGGGTAGTCCTTGGGTAGGACTTACAGGGTAGGCCTATGACCCTACCCTAGGACTATAACCCCCTCAAAGGATGTTCGTAATTGCTTCAATACTAGTAGTGGCGAGATAACCCCGATGTCCCCAGTACTGGTGCAGATTGTTCGGGAGTACTGCCATACTTTGTATCGTTGTGATCACGAGGGTCTGTAGTAGATGAAGGTCCAAGATTCTAGTTGTGTGTTGACGGATGTGATACAAGTGACGGGTTAGTATAGGAGTTGTGTGATATTACTCCTTGTATCCGTGTACCAGATTGCATGACCAGATATTTCGGGAATTCTTAGGTGGGAATTCAAGTAGTTGCTTATAGGACTATCTTCCAACAAACGCATAATGTTAGGTTGGGGTTCGACATCTAGTGGATTCCTGTCCACGAAAATATCGGACGAAATCTTTCTCATGAGTTTGTTCTGGCTTGTTTCTTAAGCCTCACCCTTTGTTTTGTTGGAATATGGTAATTCAAGTTGCTTCGATGTCAAGTGGTGATTTCAGATCTTTCCAAAGAGGTGTTCTCATATTTTCATGTGAGAATGCAAATTCTGTTGTTCATTCAGATTGTCATAAACCTGCATGGCGCTGCCCCCCTAGCCGCGGGGTGGGGGCTTGTGGGGCCCCTGGGGCTCTTCTGGCTTGGCTCCCAAGTCCTCTGATCTTCTTCCATTCCAGAAAAATTATTTTCGGGGATTTTCTTCCGTTTGGACTCCGTTTCAAAATCTCCTCTCAAAGGGGTCAAAAACATGGAAAAACAAGAACTGACACTTGGCACTGAATTAATAAGTTAGTCCCAGAAAATAAATAAAAGGCATGCAAAACATCTAAAGTTTGACAAGATATTAGCATGAAACCATCAAAAATTATAGATACGTTGGAGACGTATCAAGCATCCCCAAGCTTAACTCCTGCTCGTCCTCGAGTAGGGAAGTGATAAAGAATGAATTTCTGATGTGGAATGCTACCTAGCATAGTTGTCCTTTGCAACTTCTTTCACATGAGATGAAAGTTCAGATCCGTAAGATTCAAAACAATAGTTTGCTGTTGACATGAAAACAGTAATACTTCAAGCAAACTAGCAAAGTAATCATGAACTTTCGAAATAACAAGGCCAAAGAAAGTTATCCCTACAAAATCATATAGTCTAGCTATGCTCCATCATCCTCACACAACTAATGTAAATCATGCACAACCCTGGAATTGGCCAAGTAATTGTTTTCGCACTCTTACTTTCTCAAACTTTTTATAACTATCACGCAATACATGAGCGCGAGCCATGGATATAGCACTATAGGTGGAATAGAGTGTGGTGGTGGTTGTGAGACAAAAAGGGAGGAGATGGTCACATTGACTCGGTGTATCAATAGGCTATGGAGATGCCCATTAATAGATATCAATGTGAATGAGTAGGGATTGTCATACAAGAGATGCACTAGAGCTATAGGTATATGAAAGCTCAAAAAGGAAACTAGTGGGTGTGCATCCAACTTGCTTGCTCACGAAGACCTAGGGCAATTTTGAAGAAGCCCATCATTGGAATATACAAGCCAAGTTATATAGTGAAGATTCTCACTAGAATATGGTAGTGACAAAGCAAGAAGCTCTCAATCGTGAAGAACATGGTGCTATCATGAAGCACAAGTGTGGAAAAAGATAGTAGCATTGTCCCTTCTCTCTTTTTCTCTTTTTTTTATTTGGGCTCTTAGGCCTCTTTTTTTATTTTATTTTCTTTTCTCTTGTTTTTTTGTTTTTGGGCTCTTTGGCCTCTTTTTTTTATTTCCTCACATGGGACAATGCTCTAATAATGATGATCATCACACTTTTATTTACTCATAGTTCGAAGATCACAATGATGATGACTCCATAGGAAATGCCTCCGGTAGTGTACGGGGATGTGCAACGATCTAGGATGATCATGCAATGGCAATATGAGAGTGACGGCACAAGTCATGAGACAGAACAGTGGTAGTTACATGGCAATATATCTCGGAATGGCTATGAAAATGCCATAGTAGGTAGGTATGGTGGCTGTTTTGAGGAAGGAATTTGGTGGGTTTGTGCACCAGCGAGAATTGCGCGGCACTAGAGAGGCTAGCAATGGTGGAAGGTGAAAGTGCATCTATACCATGGACTCAACATTAGTCATAAAGAACTCACATACTTGTTGCAAAAGTTTTTATTAGTAATCAAAACAAAGTGCTAAACTCATACTCCGAGGGGAAGGGTTGGTAGGTGTAAACCATCACGCGATCCCGACCTCAACACAAAGGATGACAATCAATAGATCAATTATGCTCCGACTTCCTAACATAGCGGTTCACCATACGTGCATGCTACGGGAATCACTAACTTCAACACAAGTATTTCTAGATTCACAACACCCTACTAACATAGCTTTTAATATTACCGAATCCCTGTCTCAAAACTAATTGAGAGGAATCGAAACTTCTCTTTCTACTCAATGCACATGAAGATGGAGGTTTTTGCATCCTCTTTGGGTACCTAGCACATGGGACTACTTTCATAGCATAAGCCAACTACCAAATAATACACCGCCATGCTCTAAAGATATAAGTGAAGCACATGAGCAAAAGTATCTAGCTCAAAAGATATAAGTGAAGCACATGAGCAAAAGTATCTAGCTCAAAAGATATAAGTGAAGCACAATGAGCATTCTAGCAAAATTACGATGAGTGCATGTCTCTCTCTCTCAAAAAGGTGTGCAGCAAGGATGATTGTGACACAACAAAAAGAAAAGACTCCTATGATACAAGACACTCCAAGCAAAGCACATATCATGTGGTGAATAAAAATATAGCTCCAAGTAATGTTACCAATGGATTGAAGACGAAAGAGGGGATGCCTTCCCGGGGCATCCCCAAGCTTAGGCTTTTTGGTGTCCTTGAATTTGGCTTGGGGTGACTTGGTAATACCCAAGCTTGAGCTCTTTCCACTCCTTATCTCTTTGTCCATGAGAACATCACCCAAAACTTGAAAACTTCACAACACAAAACTTTAAACACAAACTTGTGATAACATTAGTACAAGAAAACAAACTACCACTTCTTTTCATACTGTAGCAAACTTGGATTCTATCTATATTGATGATGGGCTAGTGTATTCTTACTTTCCCATGGCTAGTACCCCCGATACTAACCATAGTTTCATCAAAACAAGCAACCAACCCAACAAAACAGAATCTGTCAAAAACAGACCAGTGTGTAGCAATCTGTATACTTCGTCTACTTCTGGTACCTCAAAAAATCTGAAAAATTACTACGGTCTGGGGCAAAAGCATATCCATCAGCAGCAAAAAGAATCAACTCAAAAGATCTTTCTGAATAAAAATGAAAAATCATCTCGTGAGCGAAAAGTTTCTGTCTTTTTCCAGCAGGATCAAACAACCATTACCAAGACTAGTCATAAAGGTTTTGCTTGGATCAAACACAAAAAGAAACACAAAAAACACAATCACAACAGAATTATGAGAGTGTGGAAGCAACAAAATAGAAAGAAAAAAGATAAATTCATTGGGTTGCCTCCCAACAAGCGCTATTGTTTAATGCCCTTAGCTAGGCATAGAAGCGATAGAATCACGTATAGTCGTCTTTGGTGCTCAAACCATAAGTGGCCCTCATCATGGATTCATAAGGCAATCTTATTTTCTTTCTAGGAAAGTGTTCCATACCCTTCCTTAAAGGAAATTGAAATCTAATATTCCCTTCCTTCATATCGATGATAGCACCAATAGTCCTTAGGAAAGGTCTACCAAGAATAATAGGGCATGTAGGATTGCAATCAATGTCAAGCACAATAAAATCCACGGGTACATAGTTCCTATTTGCAATAATAAGAACGTCGTTGATCCTTCCCATGGGTTTCTTGACAGTAGAATCAGCAAGATGCAAATTAAGAGAACACTCTTCAATCTCATTAAAACCCAGAACATCACATAAAGACTTTGGAATTGCAGAAACAATAGCACCCAAATCACACAAAGCATTGCACTCATAATTTTTGATTTTGATTTTGATGGTAGGTTCCCACTCATCATGAAGCTTTCTAGGGATAGAGACTTCCAATTCAAGTTTATCTTCAAGAGATTTTTTTTGACCGGCTACTGTAGGGAAAACCCCCCACAGCCTTTTTTCTTTTATTCCCATATATAAGAGCAGTATGTACAAGAAGAAATTAGAATGTACAAATGGGATGAGAATCTTTCACATCATAGCTTCGATGATATGATTGGTAAAGGCTTTGTTTTGGCTATAAGCGTGTGGAGAGTTTAACATGGATTGCATCAAAGAAAGGCATTCAATCAAGGAGCAACTATCATAATTGAATTCCTTGAAATCCACGGTAGTAATTTCATTACTACTCAAAGTTTTAACGTCTTCTACACCACTTTTAATGCTTTTAGCATCAAGATAGATGGACTCCGAATCATTGGGGCACTTTTCAACCAAAGTGGATTCATATCCATCCCCATAATCATTAGGTTTGACACAAGAAAACAGAGATTCAATGGGAGTCACGCCAAGCACTTTAAGATCTTCGTGATTCTCATCACGAGAACACGCCTTTTTAAGCCATTCATGTCTAGCACGAATTTGGGCTGTTCTTTCTTGGCTCTCAATCATGGAAACACGCATAGCTTTCAAAGTTTCATCCATGTTGATTTTGGGAGGAGCACATCTAACTTTCAAAGCATTAACATCACAAGAAATCCTATCAACGCTCTTAGCCAAATCGTCAATTTTGAGTAGTTTTTCCTCTATGGACGCATTAAAAATCTTTTGAGAGTTGATGAACTCTTTGATATTACTCTCTAGATCATAGGGTAATCTATTGTAATTTCCATGAGTATTGTTGTAGGAGTTGCCAAAATTATTAGAGGAGTTACTAGGAAAAGGCCTAGGAACATAGTTCCCTCTATAAGCATTGTTGTTGCCAAAGTTATTCCTACCAACAAAATTAACATCCAAGCTAGCGTTGCTACTCTCAATCAAAGAAGACAAAGGCATATCATTAGGATCCAAAGGAGCACTTCTACTAGAAACCAAATTCATTAACTCATCCATCTTAGCACTCAACGAGTTAATTTCTTCTATAGCGTGTACCTTCTTACTAGTAGGTGACCTTTCAGTGTGCCACTGAGAGTAGTTTGTCATGATGTTGTCTAAGAGCTTTGTGGCTTCTCCTGACGTGATTTCCATGAACGCTCCACCTGAGGCGGAGTCCAAGATATTTCTAGAAGCGAAATTCAAGCCAACGTAAAAGATTTGAATAATCATCCAAAGACTCAAGCCATGAGCGGGACAATTTCTAATCATTAACTTCATTCTCTCCCAAGCTTGTGCAACATGTTCATGGTCAAGTTGCTTGAAATTCATGATATCATTACGGAGAGAGATGATCTTAGCCGGCGGAAAATACTTGGATATATAAGCATCTTTGCACTTATCCCAAGAATCGATACTATTTTTGGGCAAAGAATAAAACCAAGTTTTTGCGCGATCTCGCAACGAGAAAGGAAAAAAGCTTCAATTTAATCACGTCATTATCCACATCTTTTTTCTTTTGCATATCGCAAAGCTCAATGAAGGTATTGAGATGGGATGCGGCATCTTCACTAGGAAGGCCAGAGAATTGCTCTTTCATAACAAGATTCAGCAAAGCGGCATTGATTTCGTATGACTCCGCACTAGTGGCGGGAGCAATTGGAGTACTGATAAAATCATTATTATTAGTATTCGAGAAGTCACAAAGTTTGGTGTCTCGAACCGGGACTAAAGGGTTTGGAGGATTTAGTCCCGGTTGGTGTCTTGAACCGGGACTAAAGGGTAGACCTTTAGTCCCGGTTCGTGTCACAAAGTTTGGTGTTTTCGGTCATGGTTACTTCTGTTGGGGAACGTCGCATGGGAAACAAAAAATATCCTACGCGCACGAAGACCTATCATGGTGATGTCCATCTACGAGAGGGGATATTCGATCTACGTACCCTTGTAGATCGCACAGCAGAAGCGTTAGTGAACGCGGTTGATGCAGTGGAACGTCCTCACGTCCCTCGATCCGCCCCGCGAACCGTCCCGCGATCCGTCCCACGATCTAGTGCCGAATGGACGGCACCTCCGCGTTCAGCACACGTACAGCTCGACGATGATCTCGGCCTTCTTGATCCAGCAAGAGAGACGGAGAGGTAGATGAGTTCTCCGGCAGCGTGATGGCTCTTCGGAGGTTGGTGGTGATCTGATCTCGGCAGGACTCCGCCCGAGCTCCGCAGAAACGCGATCTAGAGGTAAAACCGTGGAGATATGTGGTCGGGCTGCCGTGGCAAAGTTATGTCAAATCAGCCCTAAAACCACCGTATATATAGGGGGAAGAGGGGGAGCCTTGCCTTGGGTTCCAAGGACCCCAAAGGGGGTGGGCCGAGCCAAGGGGGTAGTCCCCCCCTTCCAAACCGAATCCAACTAGGTTTGGAAGGAGGAGTCCTTCCCCTTTTTCCCACCTCCTCTTTTTTTTCTTTTCTCTTTGATTTTCTTCCTATGGGGCATAGGGCCTGCTTGGGCTGTCCCACCAGCCCACTAAGGGCTGGTGCGCCACCCCCAAGGCCTATGGGCATCCCCGGGGTGGGTTGCCCCCCCCCCCCCCGGTGAACACCCGGAACCCATTCGTCATTCTCGGTACATTCCCAGTAACTCCGAAAACCTTCCGGTAATCAAATGAGGTCATCCTATATATCAATCTTCGTTTCCGGACCATTCCGGAAACCCTCGTGACGTCCGTGATCTCATCCGGGACTCCGAACAACATTCGGTAACCAACCATATAACTCAAATACGCATAAAACAACGTCGAACCTTAAGTGTGCAGACCATGCGGGTTCGAGAACTATGTAGACATGACCCGAGTGACTCCTCGGTCAATATCCAATAGCGGGACCTGGATGCCCATATTGGATCCCACATATTCGACGAAGATCTTATCATTTGAACCTCAGTGCCAAGGATTCATATAATCCCGTATGTTATTCCCTTTGTCCTTCGGTATGTTACTTGCCTGAGATTCGATCGTCAGTATCCACATACCTATTTCAATCTCGTTTACCGGCAAGTATCTTTACTCGTTCCATAATACAAGATCCCGCAACTTACACTAAGTCACTTTGCTTGCAAGGCTTGTGTGTGATGTTGTATTACCGAGTGGGCCCCGAGATACCTCTCCGTCATACGGAGTGACAAATCCCAGTCTCGATCCATACTAACTCAACGAACACCTTCGGAGATACATGTAGAGCATCTTTATAGCCACCCAGTTACGTTGCGACGTTTGATACACACAAAGCATTCCTCCGGTGTCAGTGAGTTATATGATCTCAGGGTCATAGGAACAAATACTTGACACGCAGAAAACAGTAGCAACAAAATGACACGATCAACATGCTACGTCTTATTAGTTTGGGTCTAGTCCATCACATGATTCTCCTAATGATGTGATCCCGTTATCAAGTGACAACACTTGCCTATGGTGAGGAAACCTTGACCATCTTTGATCAACGAGCTAGTCAACTAGAGGCTTACTAGGGACAGTGTTTTGTCTATGTATCCACACATGCAGTGTGTTTCCAATCAATACAATTATAGCATGGATAATAAAAGATTATCATGAACAAAGAAATATAATAATAACTAATTTATTATTGCCTCTAGGGCATATTTCCAATAGTCTCCCACTTGCACTAGAGTCAATAATCTAGTTCACATTACCATGTGATTCCAACGAATCCATAACCCTTATAGTCATGGGGTCTGATCACGTCTTGCTCGTGAGAGTGGTTTTAGTCAACGGTTCTGAAACTTTCAGACCCGTGTGTTCTTTACAAATCTTTATGTCATCTTATAGATGCTGCTACTATGTGCTATTCGGAAATACCTCAAATATCTACTCTACTATACGAATCTGTTTCACTACTCATAGTTATTCGGATTAGTGTCAAAGCTTGCATCGACTTAACCCTTTACGATGAACTCTTTAACCACCTCCATAATCGTGAAAAATTCCTTAGTCCTTCAGTTACTAAGGATAAATTTTGACCGCTTCTAGTGATTCAATCCTGGATCACTTTCTGTACCTCTCAATAGACCTTGAGTCAAGGCACACATCAGGTGCGGTACCCAGCATGGCATACTTTAGATTCTACGGCCAAGGCATGGAAGACGACCTTCGTCTATTCTCTTTATTCTGTCGGGGTCGGGTTTTGAGTCTTACTCAAATTCACACCTCACAACGCAACCAAGAACTCCTTCTTTGCTGATCTATTTTGAACTCCTTCAAAAACTTGTCAAGGCATTCATCTTGTTGAAACTTCTATTAAGCGCTTTCGATCTATCTCCATAGATCTTTGATGCTCAACGTTCAAGTAGCGCAATCCAGGTATTCCTTTGAAAAACTCCTTTCAAACAACCTTTTATGCTTCACAGAAATTCTACAATACTTCTGATCAACAATATGTCAACCACATATACTTATCAGAAATTCTATAGTGCTCCCACTCACTTCTTTGGAAATACAAGTTTCTCATAAACCTTGTATAAACCCAAAATCTTTGATCATCTCATCAAAGTGTATATTCCAACTCCGAGATGCTTGCACCAGTCCATTGAAGGATCGTTCTGTTGGAATTATGCCCTAGAGGCAATGATAAATGCACCAGTCTTCTGATTATGAACAAGGTGTTGTTGCTTGATAACTGGATCACGTCATTAGGAGAATCACGTGATAGACTACACCCAAACTAATAGACGTAGCATGTTGATCGTATCATTTTGTTGCTACTGTTTTCTGCGTGTCAAGTATTTATTCCTATGACCATGAGATCATATAACTCACTGACACCGGAGGAATGCTTTGTGTGTATCAAACGTCGCAACGTAACTGGGTGACTATAAAGATGCTCTACAGGTATCTCCGAAGGTGTTAGTTGAGTTAGTATGGATCAAGACTGGGATTTTTCACTCCGTGTGACGGAGAGGTATCTCGGGGCCCACTCGGTAATACAACATCACACACAAGCCTTGCAAGCAATGTAACTTAGTGTAAGTTGCGGGATCTTGTATTACGGAACGAGTAAAGAGACTTGCCGGTAAACGAGATTGAAATAGGTATGCGGATACTGACGATCGAATCTCGGGCAAGTAACATACCGAAGGACAAAGGGAATGACATACGGGATTATACGAATCCTTGGCACTGAGGTTCAAATGATAAGATCTTCGTAGAATATGTAGGATCCAATATGGGCATCCAGGTCCCGCTATTGGATATTGACCGAGGAGTCTCTCGGGTCATGTCTACATAGTTCTCGAACCCGCAGGGTCTGCACACTTAAGGTTCGACGTTGTTTTATGCGTATTTGAGTTATATGGTTGATTACCGAATGTTGTTCGGAGTCCCGGATGAGATCACGGACGTCACGAGGGTTTCCGGAATGGTCCGGAAACGAAGATTGATATATAGGATGACCTCATTTGATTACCGGAAGGTTTTCGGAGTTACCGGGAATGTACCGGGAATGACGAATGGGTTCCGGGAGTTCACCGGGGCGGGCAACCCACCCCGGGGAAGCCCATAGGCCATGAGGGTGGCGCACCAGCCCTTAGTGGGCTGGTCGGACAGCCCAAAAGGGGCCTATGCGCCAAGGATAAGAAATCAAAGGAAAAAGAAAAAAAAAGGGAGGAGGTGGGAAGGGAGGGGGACTCCCTCCCACCAAACCTAGTCCAACTCGGTTTGGGGGGGAGAGTCCTCCCCCTTGGCTCGGCCGACCCCTTGAGGGTCCTTGGACCCCAAGGCAAGGCCCCCCTCCCTCCCACCTATATATACGGAGGTTTTAGGGCTGATTTGAGACGACTTTCCCACGGCAGCCCGACCACATACCTCCACGGTTTTTCCTCTAGATCGCGTTTCTCCGGAGCTCGGGCGGAGCCCTGCTGAGACAAGGTCATCATCAACCTCCGGAGCGCCGTCACGCTGCCGGAGAACTCATCTACCTCTCCATCTCTCTTGCTGGATCAAGAAGGCCGAGATCATCGTCGAGCTGTACGTGTGCTGAACGCGGAGGTGCCGTCCGTTCGGTACTAGATCGTGGGACTGATCGCGGGATTGTTTGCGGGGCGGATCGAGGGACGTGAGGACGTTCCACTACATCAACCGCGTTCTCTAACGCTTCTGTTGTACGGTCTACGAGGGTACGTAGATCACTCATCCCCTCTCGTAGATGGACATCACCATGATAGGTCTTCGTGCGCGTAGGAAAATTTTTGTTTCCCATGCGACGTTCCCCAACAGTGGTATCAGAGCGAGGTTCATGCGTAGATGTCTTCTCGAGTAGAACAAAAAAGTTTTTGTGGGCGGTGATGTGTGTTTTGCTGCCCTGCTTAGTCTTTTCTTGATTCCGCGGTATTGTTGGATTGAAGCGGCTTGGACCGACATTACTCGTACGCTTACGAGAGACTGGTTTCATCGTTACGAGTAACCCCCTTTGCTCAAAGATGACTGGCAAGTGACGGTTTCTCCAACTTTAGTTGAATCGGATTTGACCGAGGAGGTCCTTGGATGAGGTTAAATAGCAACTCATATATCTCCGTTGTGGTGTTTGCGTAAGTAAGATGCGATCCTACTAGATACCCTTGGTCACCACGTAAAACATGCAAGAACAAAATTAGAGGACGTCTAACTTGTTTTTGCAGGGTATGATTGTGATGTGATATGGCCAACGATGTGATGTGATATATTGGATGTATGAGATGATCATGTTGTAATATAAATATCGACTTGCACGTCGATGGTACGACAACCGGCAGGAGCCATAGGGTTGTCTTTATACTAACGTTTGTGCTTGCAGATGTGTTTACTATTTTGCTAGGATGTAGCTTTAGTAGTAATAGCATAAGTAGCACGACAACCCCGATAGCAACACGTTGATGGATGATCATGGTGTGGCGCCGGTGACAAGTAGATCGTGCCGGTGCTTTGGTGATGTAGATCAAGAAGCACGTGATGATGGCCATATCATGTCACTTATGAATTGCATGTGATGTTAATCCTTTTATGCACCTTATTTTGCTTAGAACGACGGTAGCATTATGAGGTGATCTCTCACTAAAATTTCAAGAGGAAATTGTGTTCTCCCCGACTGTGCACCGTTGCTACAGTTCGTCGTTTCGAGACACCACGTGATGATCGGGTGTGATAGACTCAACGTTCACATAC
The DNA here is from genome assembly GCF_904849725.1 of Hordeum vulgare subsp. vulgare. Taxonomy (NCBI): domain Eukaryota; kingdom Viridiplantae; phylum Streptophyta; class Magnoliopsida; order Poales; family Poaceae; genus Hordeum; species Hordeum vulgare. The sequence goes on along the minus strand of NC_058519.1, from coordinate 648,544,332 downwards.
AACGGGTACAAAACAGTTGCTCACGCGGAACACTCGGGTTAAGCTTGACGAGCCTAGCATGTGCAGACATGGCCTCGGAACACATGAGACCGAAAGGTCGATCATGAATCATATAGTTGATATGATTAGCATAGGGATGCTTACCACTGAAACTATACTCAACTCACGTGATGATCGGACTTGGGATAGTGTAAGTGGATCATGAACCACTCAAATGACTAGAGAGATGTACTTTTTGGGTGGGAGTTTAGCATGTAATTTGATTAAGTTGAACTCTAATTATCTTGACCATAGTCTAAGTCCACTTTGAATATATTTGTGTTGTAGATCATGGCTCACGCGACAGTCATCCTGAATTTTAATACGTTCCTAGAGAAAGCTAAGTTGAAAGATGATGGAAGCAACTTTGTAGACTGGGCTCGTAATCTTAAGCTAATCTTACAAGCTGGGAAGAAGGATTATGTCCTTAATGCTGCGCTAGGAGATGAACCACCCGCTACGGCTGATCAGGATGTTAAGAACGCTTGGTTAGCACGTAAGGAGGACTACTCAATAGTTCAATGTGTAGTCTTGTATGGCTTAGAACCGGGACTTCAATGTCGCTTTGAGCGTCATGGAGCATTTGAGATGTTCCAGGAGTTGGAGTTTATCTTTCAGAAGAACGCCCGGATCGAGAGGTATGAGACCTCCGATAAATTCTATGCTTGCAAGATGGAGGAAAACTCGTCTGTCAGTGAACATGTGCTCAAAATGTCTGGGTACTCAAACCGTCTAGCTGAGCTGGGGATTGAACTCCCGCAAGAAGCTATCACTGACAGAATCCTTCAATCACTGCCGCCAAGCTATAAAGGCTTTGTGTTGAACTACAACATGCAAGGGATGAACAAGTCTCCCGGCGAGTTGTTTGCGATACTGAAAGTCGCAGAGTCTGAACTCCGTAAAGAGCATCAAGTGTTGATGGTCAGCAAGACCACTAGTTTCAAGAGAAACGGCAAAGGCAAGAAGGGCAATTCGAAGAAGAGCGGCAAGCCTGTTGCCAATCCGCCGAGGAAACCCAAGGCTGGACCTAAGCCTGAAACAGAGTGCTTCTATTGCAAGGGTATGGGTCACTGGAAGCGCAATTGCCCCAAGTATCTGGCAGATAAGAAGGCGGGCAAAGAAAAATCAGGTATATTTGATATACATGTTATTTATGTGTACTTAACCGGCTCTCGTAGTAGTGCCTGGGTATTTGATACCGGTTCTGTTGCTCACATTTGCAACTCGAAGCAGGAACTGCGGAATAGACGAAGGCTGGCGAAAGACGAAGTGACGATGCGCGTAGGAAAAGGTTCCAAGGTTGATGCAATCGCCGTTGGCACAGTGTCACTTCAGCTACCATCGGGATTAGTGATGAACTTAAATCATTGTTATTTAGTGCCTGTGTTGAGCATGAACATTATATCTGGATCTTGTTTATTGCGAGACGGTTACTCTTTTAAGTCTGAGAATAATGGTTGTTCAATTTCTATGAGTAACATCTTTTATGGTCATGCACCGAATGTGAGAGGATTGTTCATATTGAATCTTGATAGCGATACGCATATACATAACATTGAGACCAAAAGAGTTAGAGTAAACAATGATAGCACCATATTTTTGTGGCACTACCGCTTGGGTCATATTGGTGTAAAGCGCATGAAGAAACTCCATGTTGATGGACTTTTGGAGTCACTTGACTTTGATTCACTTGACACGTGCGAACCGTGCCTAATGGGCAAGATGACTAAGACTCCGTTCTCCGGAACAATGGAGCGTGCAAGTGACTTGTTGGAAATCATACATACCGATGTGTGTGGTCCAATGAGCGTAGAGGCACACGGCGAATACCGTTATTTTCTCACCTTCACTGACGATTTAAGTAGATATGGTTATGTCTACTTGATGAAGCACAAGTCTGAAACATTTGAAAAGTTCAAGCAATTTCAGAGTGAAGTGGAAAATCATCGTAACAAGAAGATCAAGTTCCTACGGTCTGATCGTGGGGGTGAATATCTGAGTTTCGAGTTTGGTGCTCACTTAAAACAATGTGGAATTTTTTCGCAGTTAACACCGCTTGGAACACCACAGCGTAATGGTGTGTCCGAACGTCGTAATCGTACCTTGTTAGAGATGGTGCGATCTATGATGTCTCTTACTGATTTGCAGTTATCAATTTGGGGTTATGCATTAGAAACAGTTGCATTCACTTTAAATAGGGCACCATCAAAATCCGTTGAGACGACACCATACGAACTGTGGTATGGCAAAAGGCCAAAGTTGTCGTTTCTTAAAGTTTGGGGATGTGATGCTTATGTCAAAAAGCTTCAGCCTGAAAAGCTGGAACCCAAAGCGGAAAAGTGCGTCTTCATAGGTTACCCAAAAGAGACAGTTGGGTACACCTTCTATCTCAAATCCGAGGGCAAAGTGTTTGTTGCTAAAAACGGAGCTTTTCTCGAGAAGGAGTTTCTCTCGAGAGAATTGAGTGGGAGCAAGATAGAACTTGACGAGGTTGTCGAACCTCTCATCCCTCTGGATGGTGGCGCAGGGCAAAGGGAAACCTCTGTCATTGCGACGCCGGTTGAGGAGGAAGTTAATGATGATGATCATGAAACTCTAGTTCAAGTCTCTGTTGAACCACGCAGGTCGACGAGATCACGCGCTGCTCCAGAGTGGTACGGTAATCCCGTCTTATCAATCATGTTGTTAGACAACAATGAACCTGCAAATTATGAAGAAGCAATGGTGGGCCCAGATTCCAACAAATGGCTAGAAGCCATGAAAACCGAGATAGGATCCATGTATGAGAACAAAGTGTGGACTTTGGAGATACTACCTGAGGGCCGCAAGGCTATTCAGAACAAATGGATCTTTAAGAAGAAGACGCACGCTGACGGTAATGTGACCGTTTATAAAGCTCGACTTGTGGCAAAGGGTTTTTCACAAGTTCCAGGGATTGACTACGATGAGACTTTCTCTCCCGTGGCAATGCTTAAGTCCGTCAGAATCATGTTAGCAATAGCTGCATTTTTCGATTATGAAATCTGGCAGATGGATGTCAAAATGGCGTTCCTTAACGGTTTCCTTAAGGAAGAGTTGTATATGATGCAACCCGAAGGTTTTGTCGATCCTAAATATGCTGACAAGGTGTGCAAGCTCCAGCGATCCATTTATGGACTGGTGCAAGCATCTCGGAGTTGGAACAAACGCTTTGATGAGGTGATCAAAGCATTTGGGTTTATACAAGTGGTTGGAGAATCTTGTATTTACAAGAAAGTGAGTGGGAGCTCTGTGGCGTTTCTAATATTATATGTGGATGACATATTACTGATTGGAAACAACGTAGAGCTTTTGGAGAGCATAAAAGGTTACTTGAATAAAAGTTTCTCTATGAAGGACCTAGGAGAAGCTGCTTACATTCTAGGCATTAAGATCTATAGGGATAGATCAAAACGCCTGATAGGACTTTCACAAAGCACATACCTTGATAAAGTTTTGAAGAGGTTCAAAATGGAACAGTCCAAGAAAGGGTTCTTGCCAGTTTTACAAGGTACGAGATTGAGTAAGACTCAGTACCCAGCAACTGATGAAGATAGAGCGCATATGCGCTCCGTCCCCTATGCTTCAGCCATAGGTTCTGTCATGTATGCAATGCTGTGCACTAGACCGGATGTTAGCCTGGCCATAAGTATGGCAGGAAGGTTCCAGAGTAATCCAGGAGTGGATCACTGGACAGCGGTCAAGAATATCCTGAAGTACCTGAAAAGGACTAAGGAGATGTTTCTCGTGTTTGGAGGTGACGAAGAGCTCGCCGTAAAAGGTTACGTCGATGCAAGCTTTGACACAGATCCGGACGACTCTAAGTCGCAAACCGGATACGTATTTATTCTTAATGGGGGTGCAGTAAGCTGGTGCAGTTCCAAGCAAAGCGTCATAGCAGATTCTACATGTGAAGCGGAGTACATGGCTGCCTCGGAGGCGGCTAAGGAGGGTGTCTGGATGAAGCAGTTCATGACGGATCTTGGAGTGGTGCCAAGTGCACTGGATCCAATAACCTTGTTCTGTGACAACACGGGTGCCATTGCCTTAGCAAAGGAACCACGGTTTCACAAGAAGACCAGACACATCAAACGACGCTTCAACCTCATCCGCGACTACGTCGAGGAGGAGGACGTAAATATATGCAAAGTGCACACGGATCTGAATGTGGCAGACCCGCTGACTAAACCTCTTCCACGGCCAAAACATGATCGACACCAGAACTGTATGGGTGTTAGATTTATTACAATGTAATTCACATGGTGATGTGAGGGCTAGATTAATGACTATAGTGCAAGTGGGAGACTGTTGGAATTATGCCCTAGAGGCAATGATAAATGAAGTTATTGTTATAATTCCTGTATCAAGATAATAGTTTATTATCCATGCTATAATTGTATTGAATGAAGACTCATTTACATGTGTGGATACATAGACAAAACACCGTCCCTAGCATGCCTCTAGTTGGCTAGCCATTTGGTCAATGATAGTCAGTGTCTTCTGATTATGAACAAGGTGTTGTTGCTTGATAACTGGATCACGTCATTGGGAGAATCACGTGATGGACTAGACCCAAACTAATAGACGTAGCATGTTGATCGTGTCATTTTGTTGCTACTGTTTTCTGCGTGTCAAGTATTTATTCCTATGACCATGAGATCATATAACTCACTGACACCGGAGGAATGCTTTGTGTGTATCAAACGTCACAACGTAATTGGGTGACTATAAAGATGCTCTACAGGTATCTCCGAAGGTGTTAGTTGAGTTAGTATGGATCAAGACTGGGATTTGTCACTCCGTGTGACGGAGAGGTATCTCGGGGCCCACTCGGTAATACAACATCATACACAAGCCTTGCAAGCAATGTAACTTAGTGTAAGTTGCGGGATCTTGTATTACGGAACGAGTAAAGAGACTTGCCGGTAAACGAGATTGAAATAGGTATGCGGATACTGACGATCGAATCTCGGGCAAGTAACATACCGAAGGACAAAGGGAATGACATACGGGATTAGACGAATCCTTGGCACTGAGGTTCAAACGATAAGATCTTCGTAGAATATGTAGGATCCAATATGGGCATCCAGGTCCCGATATTGGATATTGACCGAGGAGTCTCTCGGGTCATGTCTACATAGTTCTCGAACCCGCACGGTCTGCACACTTAAGGTTCGACGTTGTTTTATGCGTATTTGAGTTATATGGTTGATTACCGAATGTTGTTCGGAGTCCCGTATGAGATCACGGACGTCATGAGGGTTTCCGGAATGGTCCGGAAATGAAGATTGATATATAGGATGACCTCATTTGATTACCGGAAGGTTTTCGGAGTTACCGGGAATGTACCGGGAATGACGAATGGGTTCCGGGAGTTCACCGAGGGGGGCAACCCACCCCGGGGAAGCCCATAGGCCATGAGGGTGGCGCACCAGCCCTTAGTGGGCTGGTGGGACAGCCCAAAAGGGGCCTATGCGCCAAGGATAAGAAATCAAAGGAAAAAGAAAAAAAAAGGAGGAGGTGGGAAGGGAGGGGGACTCCCTCCCACCAAACCTAGTCCAACTCGGTTTGGGGGGAGAGTCCTCCCCCTTGGCTCGGCCGACCCCTTGAGGGTCCTTGGACCCCAAGGCAAGGCCCCCCTCCCTCCCACCTATATATACGGAGGTTTTAGGGCTGATTTGAGACGACTTTCCCACGGCAGCCCGACCACATACCTCCACGGTTTTTCCTCTAGATCGCGTTTCTGCGGAGCTCGGGCGGAGCCCTGCTGAGACAAGGTCATCATCAACCTCCGGAGCGCCGTCACGCTGCCGGAGAACTCATCTACCTCTTTCTCTCTTGCTGGATCAAGAAGGCCGAGATCATCGTCGAGCTGTACGTGTGCTGAACGCGGAGGTGCCGTCCGTTCGGTACTAGATCGTGGGACTGATCGCGGGATTGTTCGCGGGGTGGATCGAGGGACGTGAGGACGTTCCACTACATCAACCGCGTTCTCTAACGCTTCTGCTGTACGGTCTACGAGGGTACGTAGATCACTCATCCCCTCTCGTAGATGGACATCACCATGATAGGTCTTCGTGCGCGTAGGAAAATTTTTGTTTCCCATGCGACGTTCCCCAACACGCTGGAGCTTGCATACTTGTTAGTATCTTTAGGATCGACAAAACCTTCTGGTTGTATCACATACAATGTTTTCTCAAGGAAACCGTCGAGGAAACAATGTTTTGACATCCTGTGTGCAATATTTCATAAATAATGCAGCAACTACTAACATAATTCTAACAGACTTTTAGCATCACTACGAGTGAGAAAGTCTCATCATAGTCAACTGTTTGATCTTGTCGAAAACATCTTTGCGAAAAGTCGAGCTTTTCTTAATAGTGACTTATCATCATCATCGTCTGTCTTCCTTTTAAAGATCCATCTTTACTCAACAGTCCTATGACCTTCAAGTAGTTCTTCCAAAGTCTACACTTTTTTTTCATACATGGATCCTCTCTCGGATTTCATGGCTTCCAGCCATTTGTCGGAATCCGGGCCCACCATTGCTTTCTCCATAACTCGTAGGTTCACTTTTTCTCAACAACATGACCTCCAAGACAGGGTTACCGTACCACTCTACAGTAGTACGCGACCTTGTCAACCTATGAGGTTTGTAGTAACTTGATCTGATGCTCGATGATCACCATCATCAGCTTTCACTTCAATTGGTGTAGGCACCACAGGAATAACTTCCTGCGCCCTGCTACACACTGGTTGAAGTGATGCTTCAATAACCTCATCAAGCTCCACCACCATCCCACTCAATTCTTTCGAGAGAAACCTTTCCTCGAGAAAGGATTCGTTTCTAGAAACAAACACTTTGCTTTCGGATCTGAGATAGGAGATGTACCCAACTGTTTTGGATATCCTATGAAGATGCATTTATCCGCTTTGGATTCGAGCTTATCAGACTGGAACTTTTTCACATAAGTGTCTAATCCCCAAACTTTCAAGAAACGACAGTTTAGATTTCTCTAAACCTCAGTCTATACTGTGTCATCTCAACGGAAATACGCGGTGCCCTATTTAAAGTGAATGCGGTTGTCTCTAATGCATAACCCATAAACGATAGTGGTAATTTGATAAGAGACATCATAGCATGCACCATACCAAATAGTGCGTGGCTATGATGTTCAGACACATCATCACACTATGATGTTCCAGGTGGCATGAACTGCGAAACAATTTCCACATTGTCTTAACTGCGTACCAAAACTCGTAACTCGGATATTCATTTCTATGATCATATCGTAGACAGTTTATCCTCTTGTTACGACGAACTTCACTCCGAAACAGAATTGAACTTTTCAATATTTCAGACTTGTGATTCATTAAGTAAATACTCTTGTATCTACTCAAATCGTCATTGAAGTAGGAACATAATGACATCCACTGCGTGCCTCAGCACCCATTGGACTGCATACATCAAAATGTATCACTTCCAACAAGTTACTACCTTGTTTCATCTCAATGAAAACAAGGCCTTGCTCATGTGGTGTAATTTGCATGTCACTAGTGATTCAAAATCAAGTGAGTATAAAGATCCATTAGCATGGAGCCTCTTCATGCAATTTATACCAACATGACTCAAGCGACAGTGCCACAAGTAAGTGGTACTATCATCATTACCTCGTATATTTTGGCACCAATATCATGAACATGTGTAACACTACAATCGAGATTCAATAAACCATTGAAGGTGATTATTCAAGCAAATAGAGTAACCATTATTCTCTTTAAATGAATAATCGTATTGCAATAAACATGATCCAATCATGTTCATGCTTAACGCAAGCACCAAATAACAATTATTTAGGTTTAACACCAATCCCGATGGTAGAGGGAGCGTGCGACGTTTGATCATATCAACCTTGGAAACACTTCCAACACGTATCGTCACCTCACCTTTAGCTAGTCTCCGTTTATGTCGTAGCTTTCATTTCGTGTTACTAATCACTTAGCAACCGAACCGGTATCCAATACCCTCGTGCTACTAGGAGTAATAGTAAAGTACACATCAACATCATGTATATCAAATATACTTTTTTCGACTTTTGCCAGCCTTCTTATCTACCAAGTATCTAGAGTTGCTTTGCCTCAGTGACTGTTCCCCTCATTACAGAAGCACTTAGTCTCGGGTTTGGGTTTAATCTTGGGTCTCTTCATTAGTGCAGCAGTTGTTTTGCCGTTTCATGAAGTATCCCTTCTAGCCCTTGCCTTTCTTGAAACTTAGTGGTTTTACTAACCATCAACTATTGATGCTCCTTCGTGATTTCTACTTTCGTAGTGTCAAACATCGTGAATTGCTCAAGGATCATTGTATCTATCCTTGATATGTTATAGTTCATCACGAAGCTCTCACAGCTTGGTGGCAGTGACTTTGGAGAACCATCACTATCTCATCTAGAAGATTAACTCCCACTTGATTCAAGCGATTGTTGTACTCAGACAATCTGAGCACATGCTCAACGATTGAGCTTTTCTCCTTTACTTTGTGGACAAAGAATCTTGTCGGAGGTCTCGTACCTCTTAACAAGGGCACAAGCATGAAATCACAATTTCATCCCTTTAGAACATCACTTATGTTCCGTGACGTTTCAAAACGTCTTCGGCGCCTTGCTTCTAAGCCATTAAGTATTTTGCACTGAACTATCGTGTAGTCATCAGAAACGTGTATGTCGGATGTTCACAGCATCCACACACGACGCTCGAGGCGTAGCACACCGAGTGGTGCATTAAATACATAAGCCTTCTGCGCAGCAACGAGGACAATCCTGTGCAAAGTTTGCTACTATCAACTTTCAACTAAATTTTCTCTAGGAACATATAAAAACAGTAGAGCTATAGCGCAAGCTACATCGTAATTCGCAAAGATCATTAGACTATGTTCATGACAATTAGTTCAATTAATCATATTACTTAAGAACTCCCACTCAAAAAGTACATCTCTCTAGTCATTTGAGTGGTACATGATCCAAATCCACTATCTCAAGTCCAATCATCACGTGAGTCGAGAATAGTTTCAGTGGTAAGCATCTCTATGCTAATCATATCAACTATATGATTCATGCTCGACCTTTCGGTCTCATGTGTTCCGAGGCCATGTCTGCACATGCTAGGCTCGTCAAGCTTAACCCGAGTGTTCCGCGTGTGCAACTGTTTTGCACCCGTTGTATGTGAACGTTGAGTCTATCACACCCGATCATCACGTGGTGTCTCGAAACGAAGAACTGTCGCAACGGTGCACAGTCGGGGAGAACACAATTTTGTCTTGGAATTTTAGTGAGAGATCACCTCATAATGCTACCGTCGTTCTAAGCAAGATAAGGTGCATAAAGGATTAACATCACATGCAATTTATAAGTGACATGATATGGCCATCATCATGCGCTTCTTGATCTCCATCACCAAAGCACCGGCACGATCTTCTTGTCACCGGTGTCACACCATGATCTCCATCATCATGATCTCCATCAACGTGTTGCCATCGGGGTTGTCGTGCTACTCATGCTATTACTACTAAAGCTACGTCCTAGCAATATGGTAAACGCATCTGCAAGCACAAATGTTAGTTTAAAGACAACCCTATGTCTCCCACCGGTTGCCGTACCATCGACGTGCAAGTCGATATTATCTATTACAACATGATCATCTCATACATCCAATATATCACATCACATCGTTGGCCATATCACATCACAAGCATACCCTGCAAAAACAAGTTAGACGTCCTCTAATTTTGTTGTTGCATGTTTTACGTGGTGACCATGGGTATCTAGTAGGATCGCATCTTACTTACGCAAACACCACAACGGAGATATATGAATTGCTATTTAACCTTATACAAGGACCTCCTCGGTCAAATCCGATTCAACTAAAGTTGGAGAAACCGACACTTGCCAGTCATCTTTGAGCAAAGGGGGTTACTCGTAGCGATGAAACCAGTCTCTCGTAAGCGTACGAGTAATGTCGGTCCAAGCCGCTTCAATCCAACAATACCGCGGAATCAAGAAAATACTAAGGAGGGCAGCAAAACGCACATCACCGCCCACAAAAACTTTTGTGTTCTACTCGAGAAGACATCTACGCATGAACCTAGCTCATGATGCCACTGTTGAGGAACGTCGCATGGGAAACAAAAATATTCCTACGCGCACGAAGACCTATCATGGTGATGTCCATCTACGAGAGGGGATATTCGATCTACGTATCCTTGTAGATCGCACAGCAGAAGCGTTAGTGAACGAGGTTGATGTAGTGGAACGTCCTCACGTCCCTCGATCCGCCCCGCGTACCGTCCCACGATCTAGTGCCGAACGGACGGCACCTCCGCATTCAGCACACGTATAGCTCGACGATGATCTCGGCCTTCTTGATCCAGCAAGAGAGATGGAGAGGTAGATGAGTTCTCCGGCAGCGTGACGGTGCTCCGGAGGTTGGTGGTGATCTGATCTCGGCAGGGCTCCGCCCGAGCTCCGCAGAAACGCGATCTAGAGGTAAAACCGTGGAGATATGTGGTCGGGCTGCCGTGGCAAAGTTATGTCAAATCAGCCCTAAAACCTCCGTATATATAGGGGGAAGAGAGGGAGCCTTGCCTTGGGGGTCCAAGGACCCCAAAGGGGGTCGGCCGAGCCAAGGGGGGGAGTCCCCCGTTCCAAACCGAGTCCAACTAGGTTTGGAAAGAGGAGTCTTTCCCCTTTTTCCCACCTCCTCTTTTTTTTTCCTTTCTCTTTGATTTTCTTCCTATGGCGCATAGGGCCTTCTTGGGCTGTCCCACCAGCCCACTAAGGGCTGGTGCGCCACCCACAAAGCCTATGGGCTTCCCCGGGGTAGTTTTGCCCCCCCCCCCCCCCCCCCCCGTGAACACCCGGAACCCTTTCGTCATTCCCGGTAACTCCGAAAACCTTCCGGTAATCAAATGAGGTCATCCTATATATCAATCTTCGTTTCCGGACCATTCTGGAAACCCTCGTGACGTCTGTGATCTCATCCGGGACTCCGATCAACATTCGGTAACCAACCATATAACTCAAATACGCATAAAACAACGTCGAACCTTAAGTGTGCACACCCTACGGGTTCGAGAACTATGTAGACATGACCCGGGTGACTCCTCGGTCAATATCCAATAGCGGGACCTGGATGCCCATATTGGATCCCACATATTCTATGAAGATCTTATCGTTTGAACCTCAGTGCCAAGGATTCATATAATCCTGTATGTTATTCCCTTTGTCCTTCGGTATGTTACTTGCCTGAGATTCGATCGTCAGTATCCACATACCTATTTCAATCTCGTTTACCGGCAAGTCTCTTTACTCGTTCCGTAATACAAGATCCCGCAACTTACACTAAGTCACTTTGCTTGCAAGGCTTGTGTGTGATGTTGTAGTACCGAGTGGGCCCCGGGATACCTCTCCGTCATACGGAGTGACAAATCCCAGTCTCGATCCATACTAACTCAACGAACACCTTCGGAGATACCTGTAGAGCATCTTTATAGTCACCCAGTTACGTTGCGACATTTGATACACACAAAGCATTCCTCCGGTGTCAGTGAGTTATATGATCTCATGGTCATATGAACAAATACTTGACACGCAGGAAACAGTAGCAACAAAATGACACGATCAACATGCTACGTCTTATTAGTTTGGGTCTAGTCCATCACATGATTCTCCTAATGATGTGATCCCGTTATCAAGTGACAACACTTGCCTATGGTGAGGAAACCTTGACCATCTTTGATCAACGAGCTAGTCAACTAGAGGCTTACTAGGGACAGTGTTTTGTCTATGTATCCACACATGCAGTGTGTTTCCAATCAATACAATTATAGCATGGATAATAAACGATTATCATGAACAAAGAAATATAATAATAACTAATTTATTATTGCCTCTAGGGCATATTTCCAACAACTTCAGCAAGCAAGCAAGCACACAAAAAGCAGGCTAGAAAAAGGGCGAACGAAAAAGGCGAACAAAAAGGCGTATTGGTGAAGTGGGGGAGAGGAAAACGAGAGGCAACTGGCAAACAAAGTAAATGCAAGAGATGAGTTTGCGACACTTACTTTGATGAGTTCTTGACTTGAGCTTCCTCCCCGGCAACGGCGCCAGAAATCCTTCTGCTACTTCTCAAACAACAGCGCTAGAAATTGACACGTTGACGGAGATTGGGCTTGCGTTGTTTTTCCCTTGAAGAGGAAAGGGTGATGCAGCACAGGAGCAGTAAGTATTTCCCTCAGCTTGAGAACCAAGGTATCGATCCAAAAGGAGGGTCTCGTCAAGTCCAGAGTACCTGCGCAAACACAAACAAGCTTGCACCCAACGCTTCAAAGGGGTTGTCAATCCCTTCAAGATTGTTTGCAAAGTGAGATCTAAAGGCGGAATGTGCAACGAAGTAAAAAGTGTGAGGCTGAAAATATGGTGTGAAGTGGACCCACAGGGCCATAGTGTTCACTAGAGGCTTCTCTCAAAATAGCAAGTATTACGGTGGGTGAACAAATTACTGTCGAGTAATTGATAGAACCACGCAAAGTCATGACGATATCTAAGGCAATGATCATACATATAGGCATCACGTCCGAGACAAGTAGACCGATACTTTCTGCATCTACTACTATTACTCCACACATCGACCGCTATCCAGCATGCATCTAGTGTATTGAGTTCATGACGAACAGAGTAACGCTTTAAGCAAGATGACATGATGTAGAGGGATAATCTAAAACCAATGATGAAAACCCCATCGTTTTACCCTTGATGGCAACAACACGATACGTGCCTCGCTACCCCTTCTGTCACTGGGTGAGGTCACCGCACGGTATGAACCCAAAACCAAGCACTTCTCCCATTGCAAGAATAATTCATCTAGTTGGCCAGACAAAACCCACAACTCGAAAAGAATTACAAGGATATGAAATCATGCATAAGAGAGATCAGAAGAAACTCAAATAAGATTCATAGATAATCTGATCATAAATCCACAATTCGTAGATAACCTGTAGTCCCGGTTGGTGTTGACTAAAGATCCCGGCCACGTCACGCACGCAGCCAGCCACGTGGAAAGGTATTAGTCCCACGTGAAAAGAAAGGGGGGGTATTTAGTCCCAAGTTAATAGTCCCAGTTGGACTATAGGCCCTTACCAAACAGGACTATAGCCCCGTTTTCTACTAGTATAAGAATAAGGCCAAACATCGAACTCTTGAACCGTCCTACCACCAAGGCGGTGTACAAAGGAGAACTTGAACAACATTTGTGCCAATGCAAAAGTCAAGAAGGAACAACAGCTACATTTCAGTTCATCATCCCTTATCCCAAGGTAAGGGCACCTCCAAGAGAAACTCCCGGGTGACAGTCCGAAGAGATAAAAAAACTCGCCATAGAGTGAGATATATAGCTTAATCACAAAAGTGACTTAGTTGTTTCATGCCCCACGCATTGGTAGTGTGATTTATGTTGTTGAAGTGACAACACGATGAAATAGAGTCCTCAAAGAAGAGACAGGGTCGGCCATGGCAGAGGTGAAGCAGGAGTCGGCCACGGCATTGCAGTGTGGCTTTTGAACGACCTCAAGCGCTCAAACTGAAGGAATTAGGGAGCGCTTATAGATCAGTTAACTGAAAAAATTGTTGCATCAGTCACTTCTATGTTGGACCACTAGATCTTCATCCAATAGGCTAACACAGATCTTGACCAAGGCTCGGGTATGGGATATTTTTTTAGCGTCTGTCACTTTTCTTCCTTACTTTATCATATATTAGTATAATGCATATAATATTAATCTATGATATTAATTACGTAGTGCATAGTATCATAGGTTAACATCATAGATAGTCTCATTTTTTGTCACACATGACACATAGTAGCATATGACTTATTATGATATGGTATCTTTATATGATACGGCATCATAATATGATACTAAATTTTTTAATTCTTCATTTAATTCAACGTCACCTCATTAAATTGTATAGTTGTCATGCATGATACTAGTTATATTACTTTCATTTGGCTGGTCACAATGGAAAGTATAATATACTGGTATCATGCATATGATAATCTTCATAATGCATAATATCATATTTTAGTATCATAGATACCTCATTTATTAATATGCGTGACACAAAGTAATACGTCTTTTAATATGATACGGTATCATATCATTATACTCAACCCCCTATTTCGGTATTTAGTTGTATGACACCTCAGCAAAAATGCCTAGTTAACATGTATAATACTGCCTATGACACATTTATTGTGACCAGCCTTATAGTTAACCTAAATGAAAGGAACCACTAGTAGAAAAAGGGCCTTTGGCCTAGACCCTTTAGTCCCGGCCTGCCTCTGGACCGGGACTAAAGGCCCGGCCACGTCGCCCCAAATCGCACGAGGCTTTGGCCCCAGCCCGTAAGGAGCCTTTAGTCCCGGTTTGTGTCTCGAACCGGGACTAAAGGGTTTGGAGGATTTAGTCCCGGTTCGTGTCTTGGACCTTTAGTCCCGGTTCGTGTCTCGAACCGGGACTAAAGGGTTTGGAGGATTTAGTCCCGGTTGGTGTCTTGAACCGGGACTAAAGGGTAGACCTTTAGTCCCGGTTCGTGACACGAACCGGGACTAAAGGTGTTCAGATTTTTTTTTTCTGTTTTTAAATTCTTGTTTGTAGTTTCTGTTTTAAATTGCTTATATCTTTTAGGATATTTGATGTTTTTGATTGATTCTTTTTGCATTAGATTCAAATTTTTGTCTAGTTTCTGTTTGTGCCATTAGTTTTCAACTTTGAATGGTTTAAATTTGAATTTGTTTAAATTTGCTTCAAACCCAGTTTTTGAATAACTTGAGTTTACAAATAGTTTTTAATTTAATTCTTTTTGCTCCCACTCATGTGTTAGATTGTTGTCACAGTAAGATTTATTTGGTTATTTTTAGAATAATTTAAATTAGGATTTTAATTAAAGAAATATTGTTTTGCTTATATAGTTGATTTAGTCATTTAATTGTTGTTTTTTATTATTTTTAGTTAGTTCTTTCTGTAGATTTTAACATGTTGTAGTATGGTGCATATTTAATGCACAAAAAAAATCTACAGTTCAATTAATTTTAAAAAAATGCCTTTGTAGCAGATGGGTTTTCGTCTGAAACCTTGATACTTTGAGTTTTAGAAAATAAACAAAAATGATAAAATCTTCAAAAAATAAATAAAATGATAAAATCTTCAAAAACTAAAATCCTTTGAGATGTTGTTAGGTTTTAGTGTCTAGTCGGTATAGAAATTTTGAGATATGAATTTTGACCGTTTTTGCAAAAAAGGAAAAAAAATAAACGGCCATAACTTTTGCATACGACGTCCAAAAAAAATTAATATATCAAAAAAAACTAGAAAAAATTGGTACTCGATTTCACCCGGGCTTGCCCGGTGAAGTTTTCTCACATGCTCAAAATTCAAATGGAAAAAAAGTTATTTCAAAAAGAAGTTTTTTCCAAAAAAAAAGAAAAATAATTTTATTTAAAAATATTAGGTTGTTTTCTTTGAAATTCACTATTATTGTTACTTATTAAGTTTATTTTAATTATTGTTTGTAATTCAAAAAATTAAATCATGTGACATGACATCAATACCCAAGTTGTTTAGGATTGATAGCTTACTATTATCAGGAAAACAACAAGTGCACACTTGGCAACTAGGGGTGATAGAACCAGAAAGTTAAACGTGCTCGGGCTGAAGTAGTGAAAGGATGGGTGATCGGCGACGATTTGAAATGAGTGATCCACGCTAGAGCAGTGATGATGGGTGATTATAGATTAAATTGTCAAATAATTCAAAGATTAGAAAATTGGAATAAAACATAAAAATATTCAAAAATAAAATTTGAAAAAAAATAAAAAAAAATCTACCATTTTGGGTCAAACAAACAAAAAAAACAGACGGATCCTTTAGTCCCGGTTCGTAAGTAGAACCGGGACTAAAGGTACTCCCTCCGAGGCGGCCACGTGGAGCACCTTTGGTCCCGGCTTGGAACAGGGCCGGGACTAAAGGTTAGGCCTTTAGTCCCGTCCCTTTAGTCCCGGTTGGTGAACCGGGACTAAAGCCCCTTACGGCCGGGACTAAAGGCACTGTATGGGATATGGAGTATCTACAACCGAGCTCAAATGGGTTTTTATGAACAGTAAAATTAAAAAAAATAGTAAAAACATACTTTTTTTGGCAAACTTTGACAAATATTTTGTATGCTTGCAAAATTTCAGCATGAAATGACAATAGTGGAAGTCGTGGAAAAAATTCAATGTTCCAAAACTGTTAGTTTTGAGAACATTTTGGAGTGCTGGTTTCTTTTTTACCACACCTTCAACGAATGTCGTTTCGTGCTGAAGTTTTGCAAGCGTACAAACCATTTTCTAAAGTGAAAATTCAGATTCTTTAAATTGTTTTTGTTATTTTTTAGATTTTACTGTTTGCATACACGTCACGTAAATATTTGTTATAACCGGCGTTTGACTTTTGCTACCACGTACCATCAGCTTCTTTTTTTGGTACGATCACGTAGATATTTTTTTTGCTACAAATTTTGTTTTTTGTTGCGACCGTTGAAAAAATTGCTGCATCACATCGAAATTTTGCATGCGGATCCAACGGTGCGGACGACGCGGGGTTGGTGGATCCTGCAGCTCGCGCGCGGCCGGCCGAAAGTTTGGGCCGGCGCGCCGGCGCAGATCAGTCCCCATAGGGAAAGCTAAAAAAATCAACTGACGCTAAAAGAAAAAAAACAGATGCCTGATACTAAATTTTTTATTTCTTTATTTAATTCGACGTCACCTCATCAAAATTGCATAGTTGTCATGCATGATACTAGCTATATTGCTTTCATTAGGCTGGTCACAATGGGAAGTATAATATACTCGTATCATGCTTATGATAATCTCCATAATGCATAGTATCATATTTTGGTATCATAGATACCTCATTTATTAACATGCATGACACAAAGTAATACATCCTTTAATATGATACGGTATCATATCCTGATACTTAACCCCCTCTTTCGACATTTATTGTCATCCGGTAACAGCACAAAATGACAATCGTGGAAGTCGTGGCAAAAAAATAAATCAATGTTCCAAAACTGTTAGTTTTGAGAACATTTTGGAGTGCTGGTTTTTTTACCTTACCTTCAACGAATGTCGTTTCGTGCTAAAATTTTACAAGCGTACAAACCATTTTCTATAGTTTATCATTAAAAAATCAGATTCTTTAAATTGTTTTTATTATTTTGTCGATTTTACTGTTTGTGAGGGGAGCATTGAGCTCGGGAGCAGAATAGGGAAAGCTAAAAAAATCAACTGACGCTAAAAGAAAAAGAAAAAAGAACAGGTACCTGATGAATAGGGAAAGTGAAGAAATTAAAGATAGTTTTATGTGTCAAAGTTGCGAGTGCTACCTTCGCGGGAAGACGATCGAGTGAGAGTGAGAGACAGTAGCCGGGAGACCCGGATCGATCCCGACACAACACCCGGCGTCCGCTAGCTAGCTCGCTCGCCATGCATGCACCATGCACTGCAAGCGGAGAAAATGGCCATAAGTCCCACTGACTGACACGCGGGGGAGCAAGCAAAGTGAACAATTAATCCCCACAAACACACGCAACGTACGGACGACGGTCGACGGCTTGCCGGAGAGGAGAGGAGAGGAGAGGTGATCGATCGATGGCGAGGAAGGTGGAGGAGGAGTACGATGAGGACGAGGGGGAGTCGATAGAGCGGGTGTTCGAGGGGCAGGAGGTGCCCGATTGGAAGGAGCAGGTGACGGCGCGGGCGCTGGCGGTGAGCGCGCTGCTGGGCTTCATGTTCAGCGTCATCGTCATGAAGCTCAACCTCACCACCGGCATCATCCCCTCCCTCAACGTCTCCGCGGGCCTCCTCGGATTCTTCCTCCTCACCTCCTGGACCAGGCTGCTCGACAAGGCCGGCGTCCCCGGCGTCAAGCCCTTCACCCGCCAGGAGAACACCGTCATCCAGACCTGCGTCGTCGCATGCTCCGGCATCGCCTTCAGCGGTACGTACACACTCACCAATCGATCTCCATCGATCGCTGCGCCTGCGCGTGTATCCTCCATCTCCATGGATGGATCACTGCATGCATGGCTAAGGCTACCCAGATGCATGCGTTTCTTTGGGTTCCATGGAAAGAGATGGTCATTCTTTTGTCGAATCTCTTGTCCCATGACGTGGCAGGGGGGTTTGGGAGCTACATGTTCGGGATGAGCGAGAGGATCAGCGAGCAGTCAGGCGAGGTGAGGGACGAGGACAGCATCAAGAACCCTAGCCTGGGCTGGATGATCGGCTTCCTCTTCATCGTCAGCTTCCTAGGGCTCTTCTCCGTCGTGCCCCTCAGAAAGGCACGTCACATCACACCACACGATCGATCCATACATTCTACAGTCAACCTTTTGATTTCAGAATGTAATCTGTTAAACATGGCCAATCGCTTGGTTAATTTGGCCTTCAGATAATGATCATCGATTACAAGCTCATCTACCCGAGCGGCACGGCGACGGCGCACCTCATCAACAGTTTCCACACTCCCCAGGGCGCAAAGCTGGCCAAGTATGATTGTCCGTAACTGAATTTGTACAGTCCGTGTCTGAATTTATAACCGCTCATGCATGGATGCTTGCCAATTTAATTAATTACCGGTTGTTGCACTGGACTGGATTGCTGCTGCATGCAGGTTGCAGGTGAAGACGCTGGGCAAGTTTTTCGCGATGAGCTTCAGCTGGGGCTTCTTCCAGTGGTTCTACACCGGCGGCAAAGACTGCGGATTCAGTTCCTTCCCCACCTTGGGCCTCGAGGCACGCAAACAAAAGTATGTTCCTTCAGAAATGTCAGTAACTTTTCACATTTCATGGCTAGCTAGCCTAAAGTTTGTAAATAACTTTTTTGTTGGATCGATTTGCAACGAATCAATCCAGGTTCTTCTTCGACTTCTCGGCGACGTACCTGGGTGTCGGGATGATCTGCCCTTACCTCGTCAACCTCTCCGTCCTCCTCGGAGGCATCATATCATGGGGGATCATGTGGCCTATCATCGAGCACAAGAAGGGCGACTGGTACCCCGCCGACCTCAAGCCCAGCAGCCTCCGCGGCATCGTCGGCTACCGGGTACGCTTGCACCCCTCTCTTGTCCTTGTGATTTCATCGTCGTTGCAGCAAGGATTGATACGAATGGTGCATGATTGTGTAGGTGTTCATCTCCATCTCGCTCATCCTCGGCGACGGCCTGTACAACTTCCTCAAGGTGCTGACCCGGACCATGACGGCGCTGGTGGCGCAGGTACGCGGGATGATGTCAGGGCCGACCCTGCCGATCAGCGAGGCCGGGGGGGGTCTGGGGCCAGTGGAAACGTTCGACGACCAGCGCCGCACGGAGCTGTTCATGAAGGACCAGATCCCCAACACGCTCGCGCTGGGCGCGTACGTGGTGACCGCGGCGATCTCCGTCGTCACGGTGCCGCGCATCTTCCACCAGCTCAGGTGGTACCACGTGGCGACCTCCTACGTGATCGCGCCGGTGCTGGCTTTCTGCAACGCCTACGGATGCGGCCTCACGGACTGGTCCCTCGCCACCACGTACGGCAAGCTGGCCATCTTCCTGGTGGGCGCCTGGGCCGGCGCGTCCAACGGCGGCATCATCGCCGGCCTCGCCGCGTGCGGGGTCATGATCGGCATCGTGTCCACGGCGTCCGACCTGACGCAGGACTTCAAGACGGGGTACATGACGCTGGCGTCGCCGCGGTCCATGTTCGTGAGCCAGGTGATCGGCACGGCCATGGGCTGCGTGATCGCGCCGTCCGTGTTCTGGCTCTTCTACAAGGCGTTCAACGACATCGGCACGCCGGGGTCCGAGTACCCGTCCCCCAACGCTCTGGTGTACCGCAACATGGCCATCCTGGGCGTGCAGGGGCTCGGGTCGCTGCCCAAGCACTGCCTGGACCTCTGCATCGGCTTCTTCGTGGGCGCCATCGTGGTGAACCTGGCGAGGGACCTCGCCGGGCCAAACATCGCGCAGTTCATCCCGCTGCCGATGGCCATGGCCATCCCCTTCTACCTGGGGCCCTACTTCGGGATCGACATGTGCATCGGGAGCCTGATCCGCTTCGTGTGGGACCACGTCGACGGCGCCAGGGCCAAGGCGTTCGCGCCGCCCGTGGCGTCCGGGCTCATCTGCGGAGACGGCATCTGGACGCTGCCGCAGTCGGTGCTGGCGCTCGCCGGCGTGAGGCCGCCCATCTGCATGAAGTTCCTGACACGCGCCGCCAACATCCAGGTGGATGCCTTCATCAAATCTCTACCGCCGCCTAGTAGCTAAGTTACCGACGAGCTGCTGGCTGCCTAGCTAGCTAAGTTAACACACATAAAATATTCAGTATAGTAGTGACAGATACATTCATGTATTGGTAGTAGTAACTAGAGTGTAGGCTCGTGTGTTTGCCTCTTGCTACATTCGGTCAGTAGAATCGATAGCTCAGATGCAGAGATGCTTGCATTGGAGAGGGCGACACGTGCTTTGCGGATAAATAGCCATAGGAACTGGGAAGAAGAGTAAAGAACCACATTTGGGGTGCAGCATGAATGCATCAAGAACTAACCTCTCTCGAGCCTCAAAGTCACATTTCGGGCATAGTTTAAAAAACGAAAGGAAAATCGAATCGGAAAGGTTGTCGATTTAGGTTTTTACGGATCGGACCGTCGATTCATCGGTTCGATTGTCGGTTTTTTAAGCAAAAGAATAATAAATATTGAGTAATACATGTTTTAATTTAGTGTGAAACAATGGTCAAATAAAATTATTTCCATGTAGTGGACAACAAAATAGCATAGCTGAGTTGGTTATTGGATCGTGGTCAGGCATCGTGCATTGCTCAGACGACCTGGGATCGACTCCCATTTCTACCAATTTCCCCCTCTAATACTCTCCATCCCCCCCCCCCCCCCATTTTCACCAGGATGGGGCCCGGCCTCACGCTTAATCCAATCAATAACACCACGGGCCTAATTTAGTTGGAAGGAAATAAGGCTCAGGCCCACCTAGCAAATTCAAGGGGAGGACGAATAGCTTAGGAAGGAAAGAAATGTAGATTTACGTACGTGTAGCATTTTTACTCTTACGATGGCCCAACCTAAACTTGTTTATAATCTCTCTCAACATCCAACCCCCCCCCCCCCTAATTTTACTAGGGTGGCCCTCAACCATTAATCCTAGCCAATCAATTACTTGCACATCAACCTTTACGTAAAAAATTTACATAAGTTTTCATGAGTGTAGCATTACTCCGTAATCAACCATGTGCAGAAATATGATTGAAGATAAGTGGAGGACGGGCCCATCCCCTGGAATTTGGGGAGGTGGTATTGTTAGGAAGTTTACGTGGCGCCGCATAGATGTAGGATTTTCACTTTCGGGATGAAGATATATACCTTGATTCTTAGGGCATGTGTTGGTTACCAGTACAAAATTTGATATGCTTGCATCTCTAGCTCAACTTGGCTTAGCGGATACAAGAAAAAACAAATGTTCTGCACATAGTTTGATTCCCTACATTCCTTGGCATAGCTGAGTAGAAACAAACGCACGGTTGTTTGCAAGCCTCTGCTAACAGGAGGCAAAAAGCAGTTGTTTGGTTGCATACAAAATATTTGGTGTGGTAACATTTTGTTCCAGGAATGACATTACTAGCACACACACACACACACAATCAAAGGCACGATATAGCAAGTCTTAAACTAACAAAAGCATCGAACAACAATTAAGCATTACGCGGTACATTAAGAATTCATAGTAATTGGCAATACTAACATGCACTTAAACCAACAAGCACTAATAGTCCAACGCCATTTCAACAAGTCTTAGGTAGTACTATAGAAAACATCCAAATTGTCCAACGCAAATGCATCCTCGTGTTTCTTACACTTGGCCACCATCTCAACGTCATCGATGTTGAAGATGATCACCTAGAAGTTATTGAGAGTCAGCACCTTGAAGGTCACAAGGTACCCGATCTTTGGCTGATGTGCTACGACAAATATGGCCCACTCATTATAAGGCGTGAGCCGGTGTTCGTTATCAGCATGACTTCTAGGGAATGGTGGTTATGTGCTTGGTGAAGTGAGTGGGCATTGGTAGGCACTCCAAACTTAGGTGCAAGAATGATCTTGTGGAAGTGATTTAGGCCCGAGTCACAATGGAAATGGTCATAATTCCGAGGCCTTTTTGAGGCGTTGTCGTCCACCACTGCCTTGTCAAGATTGAAATGGGCCGAGCCGCTCTGGCCCAGACTTGGCCCCTAATGGCACATGTTCTCTACACAAGGACATCGGGTTGACCCAATGGTTCTCGAACGACTGGCCCCATGTCCCATTCAGCAATATGGTCTCACCCAGATATTACATGATAACTTGCATGAGCGTCGTAATGTCATCACTAGAATTACAGCATTTTCATCATGCTTGCAACATAGTTATAAATAATAACATGGGTCAACAAACATACAAAATTACATCAGTAGGCACCGGGACAAATATGTTATTCCAGGACACAAATTCAAACTCAAAATAAGTGTAAACTAACAATGTTACCAAATATGATTGTTTCAGGACATATGATACTCAAATATAATGTTCCGGGATATAAAAATGCATGTTCACCATGCTAGCAAGAACAATCTTAGAGTATGCGTTCTTGGATTGACAATTTCTTAGATGATCAATGTAAACCGGAATGCAATGGCCTCACATACAAGAAGCATAGTGAAAAATATAATGCCGTAAGGCATTGGATAAACCATACTACTAAATGATTGTATAGCCATGCAAAATTTATTCAGAAACATATGTCCTCTATTCCATTTCAATTATGTCATGTCTCCAGCAATCATACTACTAAATATAGACAATATCCATGTTCTGATGTGTTATCTTTAGGTATCAAGTTCAAATTAAAAGTTTGAATGAAACTATGAGTAACATTTGTAAGTTCAGTTACATAAAAGGAGGAGCAGTGAAATAGAAAATTCTAATCCTAGCAAACATGTGCATGACAAAATACAGAAAGAACCTTAGTTGAAATAACTCCTAACATGTCACATATGATCTTCATATTCACCAAGATAATCAAAAATAGAATGTGTGTTCAGTTTAGAAGAACCTATGATTCAAACCAAGAGTGGGATAATTAATAATGATCATAATTTGAGAGCAGCAAGTAAATGGAAATAGATACATTTTATATTTCTACAAGCGGCTCTATCCAATCTTGTGAGCATACAAGCGCTTATGTTGTTTCGGGGGCCAATTGACTCCTAAAATCAAATGGTACTCTTCGTTCTGTACTAAAAGTCGATTCAGATGCTAGCGTTGAGGAAAATATTGTTGATATATCCTTCAGCTTGTGACCAAGTGTTGGATATTCAGGGGAGTTCATCTTCCACCAAGAGAGGATATCAAAATTGTCGGCACGAGGGATTATATATGGGCTTAGCTAGATACGTCTCATGTTTTGTAGTTAACACACTTTAACAGTAGGCTGTAAGGTTCACATGTCGATCCCAATCCGCCATTGCATCATTACCATTACCATCCATTTCTACAGCAGTTCCACGTTGTTCAAGCTCTAGACCATTGCCATCGTCCATTTGAGCACATTGATTGAACAACGCTTGGAACACCTCCATAACTCTCTCAATCTCTGATTCTCCAGCATCACTATATGCTTGTTGGAAGCAAAATTCTAGGTATGTGCACTTGAACAGTGGGTCCAATATCACATGAGCAGAGAGAACAACCCATGAAATTTTCCAATATTGGTTAAATTTATTCCGCATGTAATTGATCATGTCCTTGATTCTACTATCTACCTCACTGGCTTCTCGCTTGAATACTTGTTTTACTTGCCACATTTGATGGAAATACATATTTAATGTTGATTATTTTGAGCCTAAAATGACAAATGTTGCATCATAGAATATCTAGAGAAGTTTACACACCATTACTATCCTCACCCAATCTTCAAAGATGGGTGCGTATGTGTAATCACATCTTGAATGGCCAAACAACAAAAATTCTCCTGAACACGATGGTTGTGTCCAACATCTCAAAGGTTGAGTTTCATCTAGTGATAACATCGAGCCTCAACTCTTTCTTGCATGGTATTCCGACTTGTGCCACAATTTCTTAAACTTTTCCTTTTCGAGCTAGAGAATCTCCAAATGTATTTCACACTCTCACGTATCTTAAACATGATAGAGTCAAAACTTGAATCCTGCTTGACATATCAAATTTAAAATTTGAGTTGCACATCATTGGTGGAGGCAAGTAGCATATGCTTTTTAAGCAAAAAAAATAATTCAATAACTTAATCATCGAACTATTATTTGAAGCATTGGCTAACATGACCGAGAACAACTTGTTCTCAATCTTCCAATCTTGAATGGGTTTGAGGACCATGTTGAACACTGGTAAGCCCGTTTGCTGAATATCTAAAACTGAAAACTTCACAATTCTCTGATACAATTTCCAATCCATATCGACGAACTGACAAGTTATACATACATATCCCACCGTATGATTGGATGTGCACATGTCCATGGTGAGCAAAACTCTAGAGTTTGAGTTATTCAATATGTCTCGAAGGGCAGCCTTTTGTTCTAGAAATTACTGCATGCGAACACATTTTACGGTTTTTCTCGACATCATCTTGAGAGTTGGATTCAACCCACAAACAAACTTCCTAAATCCCTCATATTTAACAATGGTAAAAGGAAGCTCATGCAACACTATCAAACTCGCTAATTCCAAAGGGGACATCTCTTGGTCAAAAGAATAGTTGCCTAATGCATATCCAATCGGACTCACAGTTGTGCACATACGATTAACCACTCTAAGTGCATTATTCTGAAGCTTGCACCTCTGTAGATGTTTGTGCATTGAGATTGTCCCTGAATAAACTTGCAATGATCTCGCGGACACAAACTTGCATCTTATTTGTGAAATAATCCCGCCAACAACAATAGGAACAAACTATTTCCAAGCATGTGATAAAAATTTCCTTCCTGATTCTAAAAAAGATCCCGTATAAGACATATGTGTTGAAATTATGCCCTAGAGGCAATAATAAATGTATAGTTATTATTATAATTCCTGTATCAAGATAATAGTTTATTATCCATGCTATAATTGTATTGAATGAAGACTCATTTACATGTGTGGATACATAGACAAAACACCGTCCCTAGCATGCCTCTAGTTGGCTAGCCAGTTGATCGATGATAGTCAGTGTCTTCTGATTATGAACAAGGTGTTGTTGCTTGATAACTGGATCACGTCATTGGGAGAATCACGTGATGGACTAGACCCAATCTAATAGACGTAGCATGTTGATCGTGTCATTTTGTTGCTACTGTTTTCTGCGTGTCAAGTATTTATTCCTATGACCATGAGATCATATAACTCACTGACACCGGAGGAATGCTTTGTGTGTATCAAACGTCGCAACGTAATTGGGTGACTATAAAGATGCTCTACAGGTATCTCCGAAGGTGTTAGTTGAGTTAGTATGGATCAAGACTGGGATTTGTCACTCCGTGTGACGGAGAGGTATCTCGGGGCCCACTCGGTAATACAACATCACACATAAGCCTTGCAAGCAATGTAACTTAGTGTAAGTTGCGGGATCTTGTATTACGGAACGAGTAAAGAGACTTGCCGGTAAACGAGATTGAAATAGGTATGCGGATGCTGACGATCGAATCTCGGGCAAGTAACATACCGAAGGACAAAGGGAATGACATACGGGATTATACGAATCCTTGGCACTGAGGTTCAAACGATAAGATCTTCGTAGAATATGTAGGATCCAATATGGGCATCCAGGTCCCGCTATTGGATATTGACCGAGGAGTCTCTCGGGTCATGTCTACATAGTTCTCGAACCCGCAGGGTCTGCACACTTAAGGTTCGACGTTGTTTTATGCGTATTTGAGTTATATGGTTGGTTACCGAATGTTATTTGGAGTCCCGGATGAGATCACGAACGTCACGAGGGTTTCCGGAATGGTCCGGAAACGAAGATTGATATATAGGATGACCTCATTTGATTACCGGAAGGTTTTCGGAGTTGCCGGGAATGTACCGGGAATGACGAATGGGTTCCGGGAGTTCACCGGAGGGGGGCAACCCACTCCGGAGAAGCCCATAGGTATTTGTGGGGGTCATACCAGCCCTTAGTGGGCTGGTGGGACAGCCCACCAAATCCTATGCGCCAAGGAAGAAAAATCAAAGGAAGAAAAAAAAAAGAGGAAGAAGTGGGAAGGGGGAAGGACTCCCTCCCACCAAACCAAGTAGGACTCGGTTTGGGGGGGGAGAGTCCTCCCCCCTGGCTCGGCCGACCCCTTGGGGTTCCCTTGGACCCCAAGGCAAGGTCCCCCTCCCTCCTCCTATATATATGGGGCTTTTAGGGCAGATTTGAGACGACTTTCTCACGGATGCCCGACCACATACCTCCATAGTTTTTCCTCTAGATCGTGTTTCCGCGGAGCTCGGGCGGAGCCCTGCTGAGACAAGATCATCACCAACCTCCGGAGCGCCGTCACGCTGCCGGAGAACTCTTCTACCTCTCCGTCTCTCTTGCTGGATCAAGAAGGCCGAGATCATCGTCGAGCTGTACGTGTGCTGAACGCGGAGGTGCCGTATGTTCGGTACTAGATCGTGGGACTGATCGCGGGATTGTTCGCGGGGCGGATCGAGGGACGTGAGGACGTTCCACTACATCAACCGCGATCTCTAATCGCTTCTGCTGTACGATCTACAAGGGTACGTAGATCACTCATCCCCTCTCGTAGATGGACATCACCATGATAGGTCTTCGTGCGCGTAGGAATATTTTTGTTTCCCATGCGACGTTCCCCCACAGTGGCATCATGAGCTAGGTTCATGCGTAGATGTCTTCTCGAGTAGAACACAAAAGTTTTTGTGGGCGGTGATGTGCGTTCTGCTTCCCTCCTTAGTCTTTTCTTGATTCCGCGGTATTGTTGGATTGAAGCGGCTTGGACCGACATTACTCGTACGCTTACGAGAGACTGGTTTCATCGTTACGAGTAACCCCCTTTGCTCAAAGATGACTGGCAAGTGACGGTTTCTCCAACTTTAGTTGAATCGGATTTGACCGAGGAGGTCCTTGGATGAGGTTAAATAGCAACTCATATATCTCCGTTGTGGTGTTTGCGTAAGTAAGATGCGATCCTACTAGATACCCTTGGTCACCACGTAAAACATGCAAGAACAAAATTAGAGGACGTCTAACTTGTTTTTGCAGGGTATGATTGTGATGTGATATGGCCAATGATGTGATGTGATATATTGGATGTATGAGATGATCATGTTGTAATAGAAATATCGACTTGCACGTCGATGGTACGGCAACCGGCAGGAGCCATAGGGTTGTCTTTATACTAACATATGTGCTTGCAGATGCGTTTACTATTTTGCTAGGATGTAGCTTTAGTAGTGATAGCATAAGTAGCACGACAACCCCGATGGCGACACGTTGATGGAGATCATGATGATGGAGATCATGGTGTGGCGCCGGTGACAAGAAGATCGTGCCGGTGCTTTGGTGATGGAGATCAAGAAGCACGTGACGATGGCCATATCATGTCACTTATGAATTGCATGTGATGTTAATCCTTTTATGCACCTTATTTTGCTTAGAACGATGGTAGCATTATGAGGTGATCTCTCACTAAAATTTCAAGACGAAATTGTGTTCTCCCCGACTGTGCACCGTTGCTACAGTTCGTCGTTTCGAGACACCACGTGATGATCGGGTGTGATAGACTCAACGTTCACATACAACGGGTGCAAAACAGTTGCGCACGCGGAACACTCGGGTTAAGCTTGACGAGCCTAGCATGTGCAGACATGGCCTCGGAACACATGAGACCGAAAGGTCGATCATGAATCATATAGATGATATGATTAGCATAGGGATGCTTACCACTAAAACTACTCCCGACTCACGTGATGATCGGACTTGGGATAGTGTAGGTGGATCATGAACCACTCAAATGACTAGAGAGATGTACTTTTTGAGTGGGAGTTTAGCATGTAATTTGATTAAGTTGAACTCTAATTATCTTGAACATAGTCTAAGTCCACTTTGAATATATTTGTGTTGTAGATCATGGCTCACGCAAGTGTCATCCTCAATTTTAATACGTTCCTAGAGAAAGCTAAGTTGAAAGATGATGGAAGCAACTTTGTAGACTGGGCTCGTAATCTTAAGCTAATCTTACAAGCTGGAAAGAAGGATTATGTCCTTAATGCTGCGCTAGGAGATGAGCACGTAAGGAGGACTACTCAATAGTTCAATGTGCAGTCTTGTATGGCTTAGAATCGGGACTTCAACGTCGCTTTGAGCGTCATGGAGCATTTGAGATGTTCCAGGAGTTGAAGTTCATCTTTCAGAAGAACGCCCGGATCGAAAGGTATGAGACCTCCGATAAATTCTATGCTTGCAAGATGGAGGAAAACTCGTCTGTCAGTGAACATGTGCTCAAAATGTCTGGGTACTCAAACCGTCTAGCTGAACTGGGGATTGAACTCCCGCAAGAAGCTATCACTGACAGAATCCTCCAATCACTGCCGCCAAGCTATAAAAGCTTTGTGTTGAACTACAACATGCAAGGGATGAACAAGTCTCCCGGCGAGTTGTTTGCGATGCTGAAAGTCGCAGAGTCTGAACTCCGTAAAAAACATCAAGTGTTGATGGTGAGCAAGACCACTAGTTTCAAGAGAAACGGCAAAGGCAAGAAGGGCAATTCGAAGAAGAGCGGCAAGCCTGTTGCCAATCCGTCGAAGAAACCCAAGGCTGGACCTAAGCCTGAAACAGAGTGCTTCTATTGCAAGGGTATGGGTCACTGGAAGCGCAATTGCCCCAAGTATCTGGCAGATAAGAAGGCGGGCAAAGAAAAATCAGGTATATTTGATATACATGTTATTGATGTGTACTTAACCAGCTCTCGTAGTAGTGCCTGGGTATTCGATACCGGTTCTGTTGCTCACATTTGCAACTCGAAGCAGGAACTGCAGAATAGACGGAGGCTGGCGAAAGACGAAGTGACGATGCGCGTAGGAAACGGTTCCAAGGTTGATGCAATCGCCGTCGGCACCGTGTCACTTCAACTACCATCGGGATTAGTGATGAACTTAAATCATTGTTATTTAGTGCCTGCGTTGAGCATGAACATTATATCTGGATCTTGTTTATTGCGAGACGGTTACTCTTTTAAGTCTGAGAATAATGGTTGTTCTATTTCTATGAGTAACATCTTTTATGGTCATGCACCGAATGTGAGAGGATTGTTCATATTGAATCTCGATAGCGATACGCATATACATAACATTGAGACCAAAAGAGTTAGAGTAAACAATGATAGCGCCATATTTTTATGGCACTGCCGCTTGGGTCATATTGGTGTAAAGCGCATGAAGAAACTCCATGCTAATGGACTTTTGGAGTCACTTGACTTTGATTCACTTGACACTTGCGAACCATGCCTCATGGGCAAGATGACTAAAACTCTGTTCTCCGGAACAATGGAGCGTGCAAGTGACTTATTGGAAATCATAAATACCGATGTGTGTGGTCCGATGAGCGTGGAGGCACGCGGCGGATATCGTTATTTTCTCACCTTCACTAACGATTTGAGTAGATATGGTTACGTCTACTTAATGAAGCACAAGTCTGAAACATTTGAAAAGTTCAAGCAATTTCAGAGTGAAGTAGAAAATCATCGTAACAAGAAGATCAAGTTCCTACGGTCTGATCGTGGGGGTGAATATCTGAGTTTCGAGTTTGGTACTCACTTAAGACAATGTGGAATTGTTTCGCAGTTAACACCGCCTGGAACACCACAGCGTAATGGTGTGTCCGAACGTCGTAATCGTACTTTATTAGAAATGGTGCGATCTATGATGTCTCTTACTGATTTGCCGTTATCGTTTTGGGGTTATGCATTAGAAACAGCTGCATTCACTTTAAATAGGGCACCATCGAAATCCGTTGAGACGACACCATACGAACTGTGGTATGGCAAAAGGCCAAAGTTGCCGTTTCTTAAAGTTTGGGGATGTGATGCTTATGTCAAAAAGCTTCAGCCTGAAAAGCTGGAACCCAAAGCGGAAAAGTGCGTCTTCATAGGCTACCCAAAAGAGACAGTTGGGTACACCTTCTATCTCAAATCCGAGGGCAAAGTGTTTGTTGCTAAGAACGGAACTCTTCTCGAGAAGGAGTTTCTCTCGAGAGAATTGAGTGGGAGGAAGATAGAACTTGACGAGGTTGTCGAACCTCTCATCCCTCTGGATGGTGGCGCAGGGCAAGGGGAAACCCCTGTGATTGCGACGCCGGTTGAGGAGGAAGTTAATGATGATGATCATGAAACTCCAGTTCAAGTTTCTGTTGAACCACGCAGGTCGACGAGATCACGCGCTGCTCCAGAGTGGTACGGTAATCCCGTCTTGACAATCATGTTGTTAGACAACAATGAACCTGCAAATTATGAAGAAGCAATGGTGGGCCCAGATTCCAACAAATGGCTAGAAGCCATGAAATCCGAGATAGGATCCATGTATGAGAACAAAGTATGGACTTTGGAGATACTACCTGAGGGCCGCAAGGCTATTCAGAACAAATGGATCTTTAAGAAGAAGACGGACGCTGACGGTAATGTGACCGTTTATAAAGCTCGACTTGTGGCAAAGGGTTTTTCACAAGTTCCAGGAATTGACTACGATGAGACTTTCTCTCCCGTAGCGATGCTTAAGTCCGTCAGAATCATGTTAGCAATAGCTGCATTTTTCGATTATGAAATTTGGCAGATGGATGTCAAAACGGCGTTCCTTAACGGTTTCCTTAAGGAAGAGTTGTATATGATGCAACCCGAAGGTTTTGTCGATCCTAAAAATGCTGACAAGGTGTGCAAGCTCCAGCGATCCATTTATAGACTGGTGCAAGCATCTCGGAGTTGGAACAAACGCTTTGATGAGGTGATCAAAGCATTTGGGTTTATACAAGTGGTTGGAGAATCTTGTATTTACAAGAAAGTGAGTGGGAGCTCTGTGGCGTTTCTAATATTATATGTGGATGACATATTACTGATTGGAAACAACGTAGAGTTTTTGGAGAGCATAAAAGGTTACTTGAATAAAAGATTCTCTATGAAGAACCTAGGAGAAGCTGCTTACATTCTAGGCATTAAGATCTATAGGGATAGATCAAAACGCCTGATAGGACTTTCACAAAGCACATACCTTGATAAAGTTTTGAAGAGGTTCAAAATGGAACAGTCCAAGAAAGGGTTCTTGCCAGTGTTACAAGGTACAAGATTGAGTAAGACTCAGTGCCCAGCAACTGATGAAGATAGAGAGCATATGCGCTCCGTCCCCTATGCTTCAGCCATAGGCTCTATCATGTATGCGATGCTGTGCACTAGACCGGATGTTAGCCTGGCCATAAGTATGGCAGGCAGGTTCCAGAGTAATCCAGGAGTGGATCACTGGACAGCGGTCAAGAATATCCTAAAGTACCTGAAAAGGACTAAGGAGATGTTTCTCGTGTATGGAGGTGACGAAGAGCTCACCGTAAAAGGTTACGTCGACGCAAGCTTTGACACAGATCCGGACGACTCTAAATCGCAAACCGGATACGTATTTATTCTTAATGGGGGTGCAGTAAGCTGGTGCAGTTCCAAGCAAAGCGTCGTAGCAGATTCTACATGTGAAGCGGAGTACATGGCTGCCTCGGAGGCGGCTAAGGAAGGTGTCTGGATGAAGCAGTTCATGACGGATCTTGGAGTGGTGCCAAGTGCACTGGATCCAATAACCTTGTTCCGTGACAACACTGGTGCCATTGCCTTAGCAAAGGAACCAAGGTTTCACAAGAAGACCAGACACATCAAACGACGCTTCAACCTCATCCGCGACTACGTCGAGGAGGAGGACGTAAATATATGCAAAGTGCACACGGATCTGAATGTAGCAGACCCGCTGACTAAACCTCTTCCACGGCCAAAACATGA
Source organism: Hordeum vulgare subsp. vulgare (assembly GCF_904849725.1). Classification (NCBI taxonomy): domain Eukaryota; kingdom Viridiplantae; phylum Streptophyta; class Magnoliopsida; order Poales; family Poaceae; genus Hordeum; species Hordeum vulgare. Next base: position 648,512,110 of record NC_058519.1, on the reverse strand, counting down.
TCGACACCAGAACTGTATGGGTGTTAGATTTATTACAATGTAATTCACATGGTGATGTGAGGGCTAGATTATTGACTCTAGTGCAAGTGGGAGACTGTTGGAATTATGCCCTAGAGGCAATAATAAATGTATAGTTATTATTATAATTCCTGTATCAAGATAATAGTTTATTATCCATGCTATAATTGTATTGAATGAAGACTCATTTACATGTGTGGATACATAGACAAAACACCGTCCCTAGCATGCCTCTAGTTGGCTAGCCAGTTAATCGATGATAGTCAGTGTCTTCTGATTATGAACAAGGTGTTGTTGCTTGATAACTGGATCACGTCATTGGGAGAATCACGTGATGGACTAGACCCAATCTAATAGACGTAGCATGTTGATCGTGTCATTTTGTTGCTACTGTTTTCTGCGTGTCAAGTATTTATTCCTATGACCATGAGATCATATAACTCACTGACACCGGAGGAATGCTTTGTGTGTATCAAACGTCGCAACGTAATTGGGTGACTATAAAGATGCTCTACAGGTATCTCCGAAGGTGTTAGTTGAGTTAGTATGGATCAAGACTGGGATTTGTCACTCCGTGTGACGGAGAGGTATCTCGGGGCCCACTCGGTAATACAACATCACACATAAGCCTTGCAAGCAATGTAACTTAGTGTAAGTTGCGGGATCTTGTATTACGGAACGAGTAAAGAGACTTGCCGGTAAACGAGATTGAAATAGGTATGCGGATGCTGACGATCGAATCTCGGGCAAGTAACATACCGAAGGACAAAGGGAATGACATACGGGATTATACGAATCCTTGGCACTGAGGTTCAAACGATAAGATCTTCGTAGAATATGTAGGATCCAATATGGGCATCCAGGTCCCGCTATTGGATATTGACCGAGGAGTCTCTCGGGTCATGTCTACATAGTTCTCGAACCCGCAGGGTCTGCACACTTAAGGTTCGACGTTGTTTTATGCGTATTTGAGTTATATGGTTGGTTACCGAATGTTATTCGGAGTCCCGGATGAGATCACGGACGTCACGAGGGTTTCCGGAATGGTCCGGAAACGAAGATTGATATATAGGATGACCTCATTTGATTACCGGAAGGTTTTCGGAGTTGCCGGGAATGTACCGGGAATGACGAATGGGTTCCGGGAGTTCACCGGAGGGGGGCAACCCACTCCGGAGAAGCCCATAGGTATTTGTGGGGGTCATACCAGCCCTTAGTGGGCTGCTGGGACAGCCCACCAAATCCTATGCGCCAAGGAAGAAAAATCAAAGGAAGAAAAAAAAAGAGGAAGAAGTGGGAAGGGGGAAGGACTCCCTCCCACCAAACCAAGTAGGACTCGGTTTGGGGGGGGAGAGTCCTCCCCCCTGGCTCGGCCGACCCCTTGGGGTTCCCTTGGACCCCAAGGCAAGGTCCCCCTCCCTCCTCCTATATATATGGGGCTTTTAGGGCAGATTTGAGACGACTTTCTCACGGCTGCCCGACCACATACCTCCATAGTTTTTCCTCTAGATCGTGTTTCCGCGGAGCTCGGGCGGAGCCCTGCTGAGACAAGATCATCACCAACCTCCGGAGCACCGTCACGCTGCCGGAGAACTCTTCTACCTCTCCGTCTCTCTTGCTGGATCAAGAAGGCCGAGATCATCGTCGAGCTGTACGTGTGCTAAACGCGGAGGTGCCGTCCGTTCGGTACTAGATCGTGGGACTGATCGCGGGATTGTTCGCGGGGCGGATCGAGGGACGTGAGGACGTTCCACTACATCAACCGCGATCTCTAATCGCTTTTGCTGTACGATCTACAAGGGTACGTAGATCACTCATCCCCTCTCGTAGATGGACATCACCATGATAGGTCTTCGTGCGCGTAGGAAATTTTTTGTTTCCCATGCGACGTTCGCCAACAATATGTACCCCACTATTCTCATGATCCTCATATCCTTCTTCATCATCATCTTATTCCTCTCCTTCTTCATCATATCCTCATCAAACAAGTTTCATTGATATCCTCATCAAATAAATCAGTTTCATGGATAATACATGACATTAAAGAAATAAAGTAGTTATCATGTGACTAACACTAAGTGAAACTAGATGCATATCTACAACTAGAAATATACACAAAAGATTTATATAGCTACATGAAAAGGCAAAACATCTTGCCATGGGGATTACTCACAAACACTGTTGGTGTCAATGGAGATGTTGCCACCTTCGGAGTTAGGATTATTGCAGTCGGAACCTGAACTGAGCTCTGTCCCCACCCCTTTCTTATAAGTGTGAAGCAACTATCCAGTACAAGATTACACACGCATGACTTAAATTAGAATCTACATTTATATGAATGATACATGCATCTAGCAATCAGCTAGCAATGAAATGGTAACTTGCTAGGAGGAATGGCTTGAGTAATCAGAAGTCAATGAAAATTAGAGATATCATCCATCTGGGGAAATTCTAAAATAAATATCATAAAAATTCTCATCTATAATACATATTAACTTATTTAAATCAAAGCTCTTTGGAAGTTGGAAGTAGGTGTTAAGAGAGTTACTACTTATTCAAAGAAACAAAGATCCCCCTCTTTGATTCGAATAAAAATACTTCACCATGAGAGTGTTATAGACAAATAAAGTAGCACTAGTTCTTACTAACTGAATCATTTGCATTGAAAGGGTAATGTACGACTTACTACTTATCGCTCATTTGCATTTAAACATATGTGATGACTAGAATTGACATACACAATATTATAGACAACTCAAGCAACATACACATCTAGCTTCCATAAGAACTACTTCCTTCCATAGAAAGAACACCTAGCACTCCAAATCAATAAAACTTATCTAAAAGCCTAACACATAATTAACTTCAAAAATTAGAAGCAACTAGGGAAAGGAAATTACTACTTGATCGAGGTTCGAAATGAGGATGAGGCTATGGTGTCACCACTTCACATTGGGTGAGCCAACACGTCTGTTGACCATTGTAGAATTGAGTACATTGATGGGGACACCGCTGGCAACTGCGGCTGGGTATGCTTGTGGCGGCAGCAACTAGGGTCTTCGGAAGCGGCAGTAGTGTATTTCGGAGATGGCGGTAGCACCGGTCGAGGACATGAGGCAACGGAGGAGGGGAGGTCGTAGGCAGCGGCGATGACGCTATGTGGAGAGTGGAGCTGACCCACTCATCTTGATAGGTTAACATGGACTGGCACCCCTGTCCCGTTTCAATGATGAGGCCTACCGAGAAGGTCCATTTGCGCCCAAAAAAGGTCGGTCCAGTGAACCAATGGGTCATGCCGGCCCACTCCCAACTTGACATCCTTGCCCTTCAAGTAGTTGGCCGACACTACCTCCTTGCCCTTCGAGCAGTTTCCTAAAGCAGCATTACCAAGGACGAGCGTCTCAAAAAATCACCGCATTAAAGACAAAAGAAGACAAAAAATCAACTTCCAAAGCATCCATTTATTTTTCACTTCAATTCACTTCATCTTTCACCCATATCTCTTTCTCTGTCTCCTTTCATTTCCTGTTCCACAAACTCTATCTCTCTCACCACCATGCCACCACCATGAACCCCTTTCCCACCGGCCATGGATGGACAACATTGCTCCTTGGGTGCTTGCTCCGTGGCCATATGACGTTTGTGAAGTCTATGGAGGTGTGCTCTCGGTTCAACACCATGGACGAGATGGTCATGGAGGCACAAGTTGTGCTCTTGTAGGCGACAAAGGCGGATATGAAGACACTAATGCCTGACCCGGCCAGAGGGACTATGTCAGTGGACATACTGTTGTGGGTGATGAAGGAGGCTGATACAGTCAATCCTCGTCAATCAATTAGAAGGGCCAAATACAGGTATGTCGTATCTCACGCTGACTAGGTGGTTTTTGCGGTTGCGTCGGCCTCCTTCATTCTGGAGGACGGTGATAAGGAGGAGATGGTAGATGCTGGCAATACCGAATCGGTTGAGATGGTAGCATGGGTTCTTGAGCTTGACTACACTACAATGTCGTCAATGGTCGACAACTACCAGAGTCAAGGCTATCGCCGCTCGAACTGCCTCCACGACCGTCACACATCAAGTGACTTAAGGTGATTGCCATCGATTTAACCCCTGTGTAGTCTTGTACGGACTGATCGAACATGCTCTAAATCAATGTCTAAATCGATCTCTATTCATTTTCCAAAATGGCTTCCGCCCCGCTTTATAAATAAAGCCACAACCATTACATAGGAAACATACAAACACACACAACTCGGCTGGGGATACCAGTTATACAAGGAAAGCACCAATAGCTACCACAAGAACCAAAAACATGGACTCAGCAAGCCATACTAATTAAAACTAAGGGAGCTAGCTAGTTCCTGGCAATAAGCCCAAGTCTTCTCGTACCACCTTAACATGCCTCACTAGTCATGCCACAGCACCAAGGCGCAATACACCTGATGAGCCAGATGAACCGAAAACCCTCAGGTTCACGAAGGAAAGAGACAATAAAACAATTCCTCGAGGGAGGGGTAGGATGTCCGCCGCCGACGTCGTCGTAGGCATGACCAGATCAAGCATGACATTCGTCAGCACCCCACCCCCAACCCAAGAGAGCAACATTCCACAGACAATCACACACGAAGCAACTTGGCTAAAGATTACCTCTGTAAGCCTACCTGTATGACATCGATCCCAACAACCCCTAGTCCTCGGATGACATTGCATACCAAGCCGACTTTCGTCTAAAAGAGGCCAAGGTCTCATCGGGGGTAAATTGCAAGTGATGAGAGGAGCTCAAGGGAACCTTGGTACCGAGTCCAGATGAGCATCACCAAAGAGAACGCCTTGGTTGGAGGACGCAGCAATGTCGAGGATGACGGATAGCCTGGGGAGGATGTACAAGAAGCAACACCCCCGAGGAGAATGGCATCCATAGATGTCATAGTTGTAGCAACGGCCTAGGCCTTTCCCAACTTTCCTTGAACCGTGCTCCGCAAGGCACTACAATAGAGACCACCATGTCGAGAAATCCACGCCCCGAGAACACCACCGGTCCTTGTCCAATCACCCCGTCAAAGTCGGCATGTGCGACAGCCCGAGACCGGCGCTCCACAAGATTCTCCTTTTATTCAGTTGTCGTCGGGTGATCCGTTTGTTTGTCGCATTCATCATCGCATCATGCGCATCATCTGCATTGCATCGACAGTTCGTTGCTGCTAGTTTATAAAACTTGCATCCGTGGTTAGTTGCCGGTTTTCTCTGTCATCATCATTGACCGTATTGATCCCGACCACACTCACACGCGCCCGCGGCATCGTTAAAACCTTGTTTTTAAATGTGTGTATAAAATTTTCTCGGATTGGGTTGAAACTTGGCGTGCGGACTTATTTTAATGTAGGTGGGACGCTTGCCCAATTTGCTGCCAATCGTAGTCTGTTTGATGCCCGAACGGTCGACCGTAGCGGTACCGTCATCGGGTTATCGTCAGACGTTTTTGGTGTTTTTAAAACTCTATCGTCGGGTGCCTGTTTTGTTGGAGAACGTCGCATGGGAAACAAAAAATTTCCTACGCGCACGAAAACCTATCATGGTGATGTCCATCTACGAGAGGGGATGTTCGATCTACGTACGCTTGTAGACCGCACAGCAGAAGCGTTAGTGAAAGCGGTTGATGTAGTGGAATGTCCTCACGTCCCTCGATCCGCCCCGCGAACCGTCCCGCGATCAGTCCCACGATCTAGTGCCGAACGGACAGCACCTCCGCGTTCAGCACACGTACAGCTCGACGATGATCTCGGCCTTCTTGATCCAGCAAGAGAGACGGAGAGGTAGATGAGTTCTCCGGCAGCGTGACGGTGCTCCGGAGGTTGGTGGTGATCTAACCTCAGCAGGGCTCCGCCCAAGCTCCGCAGAAACGCGATCTAGAGGTAAAACCGTGGAGATATGTGGTCGGGCTGCCGTGGCAAAGTTGTGTCAAATCAGCCCTAAAACTTTCGTATATATAGGGGGAAGATGGGGAGCCTTGCCTTGGGGTCCAAGGACCCCCAAGGACTTCGGCCGAGCCAAGGGGGGCAACCCTCCCCTTCCAAACCGAGTCCAACTAGGTTTGGAAGGAGGAGTCCTTCCCCCTTTCCCACCTCCTTTTTTTTCTTTTCTCTTTGATTTTCTTCCTATGGCACATAGGGCCTTCTTGGGCTGTCCCACCAGCCCACTAAGGGCTGGTGCACCACCCCCAAGGCCTATGGGCTTCCCCGGGGTGGGTTGCCCCCCCCCCCCCCCCGGTGAACACCCGGAACCCATTCGTCATTCCCGGTACATTCCCGGTAACTCCGAAAACCTTCTGGTAATCAAATGATGTCATCCTATATATCAATCTTCGATTCCGGACCATTCTGGAAACCCTCGTGACGTCCGTGATCTCATCCGGGAGTCCGAACAACATTCGGTAACCAACCATATAACTCAAATACGCATAAAACAACGTCTAACCTTAAGTGTGCAGACCCTGCGGGTTCGAGAACTATGTAGACATGACCCGAGAGACTCCTCGGTCAATATCCAATAGCGGGACCTGGATGCCCATATTGGATCCTACATATTCTACGAAGATCTTATCGTTTGAACCTCAGTGCCAAGGATTCATATAATCCCGTATGTCATTCCCTTTGTCCTTCGGTATGTTACTTGCCCGAGATTCGATCGTCAGTATCCGCATACCTATTTCAATCTCGTTTACCGGCAAGTCTCTTTACTCGTTCCGTAATACAAGATCCCGCAACTTACACTAAGTCACATTGCTTGCAAGGCTTGTGTGTGATGTTGTATTACCGAGTGGGCCCCGAGATACCTCTGCGTCACACGGAGTGACAAATCCCAGTCTCGATCCATACTAACTCAACGAACACCTTCGGAGATACCTGTAGATCATCTTTATAGTCACCCAGTTACGTTGCGATGTTTGATACACACAAAGTATTCCTCCGGTGTCAGTGAGTTATATGATCTCATGGTCATAGGAACAAATACTTGACACGCAGAAAACAGTAGCAACAAAATGACACGATCAACATGCTACGTCTATTAGTTTGGGTCTAGTCCATCACGTGATTCTCCTAATGACGTGATCCAGTTATCAAGCAACAACACCTTGTTCATAATCAGAAGACACTGACTATCTTTGATCAACTGGCTAGCCAACTAGAGGCTTGCTAGGGACAATGTTTTGTCTATGTATCCACACATGTATATAAGTCTTCATTCAATACAATTATAGCATGGATAATAAACGATTATCTTGATACAGGAATTATAATAATAACTATATTTATTATTGCCTCTAGGGCATAATTCCAACAGTCTCCCACTTGCACTAGAGTCAATAATCTAGCCCTCACATCATCATGCGAATTACATTGTAATAAATCTAACACCCATACAGTTCTGGTGTTGATCATGCTTTGCCCGTGGAAGAGGTTTAGTCAACGGGTCTGCTACATTCAGATCCGTGTGCACTTTGCATATATTTACGTCCTCCCCTTCAACGTAGTCGCGGATGAGGTTGAAGCGTCGTTTGATGTGTCTGGACTTCTTGTGAAACCGCGGTTCCTTTGCTAGGGCAATGGCACCCGTGTTGTCACAGAACAAGGTTATTGGATTCAGTGCGCTTGGCACCACTCCAAGATCCGTCATGAACTGCTTCATCCAAACACCCTCCTTAGCCGTCTCCGAGGCAGCCATGTACTCTGCTTCAGATGTAGAATCTGCTACGACGCTCTGCTTGGAACTGCACCAGCTTACCGCACCCCCATTAAGAATAAATATGTATCCGGTCTGTGACTTAGAGTCGTCCGGATCTGTGTCAAAGCTTGCATCGACGTAACCTTTTACGGCGAGCTCTTCGTCACCTCCATACACGAGAAACATCTCCTTAGTCCTTTTCAGGTACTTCAGGATATTCTTGACCGCCGTCCAGTGATCCACTCCTGGATTACTCTGGAACCTACCTGCCATACTTATGGCCAGGCTAACGTCCGGTCTAGTGCACAGCATTGCATACATGGTAGAACCTATGGCTGAAGCATAGGGGACGGTGCTCATATGCTCTCTATACTCATCAGTTGCTGGGCACTGAGTCTTACTCAATATCGTACCTTGTAAAACTGGCAAGAACCCTTTCTTGGACTGTTCCATTTTGAACTATTGGGGAACGTCGCATGGGAAACAAAAATTTTCCTACGCGCACGAAGACCTATCATGGTGATGTCCATCTACGAGAGGGGATGAGTGATCTACGTACCCTTGTAGATCGTACAGCAGAAGCGTTAGAGAACGCGGTTGATGTAGTGGAACGTCCTCACGTCCCTCGATCCGCCCCGCGAACAATCCCGCGATCAGTCTCACGATCTAGTACCGAACGGACGGCACCTCCTCGTTCAGCACACGTACAGCTCGACGATGATCTCGGCCTTCTTGATCCAGCAAGAGAGACGGAGAGGTAGAAGAGTTCTCCGGCAGCGTGACGGCGCTCCGGAGGTTGGTGATGATCTCGTCTCAGCAGGGCTTTGCCCGAGCTCCGCAGAAACGCGATCTAGAGGAAAAACCATGGAGGTATGTGGTCGGGCTGCCGTGGAAAAGTTGTCTCAAATCAGCCCTAATACCTTAGTATATATAGGAGGGAGGGGGAGGGAAGAGGCAGCCTCAAACCCTCAAGGTTTGGCCGAAATTGGAGGTGGAGGAGTCCTACTCCAATCCTACTTGGAGTAGGATTCCACCTTCCCACTTGGAAACTCTTTCCACCTTGTGTTTTTTTCCTTCTCAAACCTTATGGGCCTTAGTGGGAACTTATTCCAGCCCACTAGGGGCTGGTTTATCTCTTCCCATAGCCCATGAGACCCCTTGGGGCGTGACACCCCTCCCGATGGTCCCCGGCACCCCTCCCGGCACTCCCGGTACACTACCGATGAGCCCGAAACTTTTCCGGTGACCAAAACAGGACTTCCTATATATCAATCTTTACCTCCGGACCATTCCGGAGCTCCTCGTGACGTCCTGGATCTCATCCGGGACTCCGAACAACATTCGTTAACCAACCATATAACTCAAATACGCATAAAACAACGGCGAACCTTAAGTGTGCAGACCCTGCGGGTTCGAGAACTATGTAGACATGACCCGAGAGACTCCTCGGTCAATATCCAATAGCGGGACCTGGATGCCCATATTGGATCCTACATATTCTACGAAGATCTTATCGTTTGAACCTCAGTGCCAAGGATTCATATAATCCCGTATGTCATTCCCTTTGTCCTTCGGTATGTTACTTGCCCGAGATTCGATCGTCAGTATCCGCATACCTATTTCAATCTCGTTTACCGGCAAGTCTCTTTACTCGTTCCGTAATACAAGATCCCGCAACTTACACTAAGTCACATTGCTTTCAAGGCTTGTGTGTGATGTTGTATTACCGAGTGGGCCCCGAGATACCTCTCCGTCACACGGAGTGACAAATCCCAGTCTTGATCCATACTAACTCAACGAACACCTTCGGAGATACTTGTAGAGCATCTTTATAGTCACCCAGTTACGTTGCGACGTTTGATACACACAAAGCATTCCTCCGGTGTCCGTGAGTTATATGATCTCATGGTCATAGGAACAAATACTTGACACGCAGAAAACAGTAGCAACAAAATGACACGATCAACATGCCACGTCTATTAGTTTGGGTCTAGTCCATCACATGATTCTCCTAATGATGTGATCCCGTTATCAAGTAACAACACTTGCCTATGGCCAGGAAACCTTGACCATCTTTGGTCAACGAGCTAGTCAACTAGAGGCTTACTAGGGACAGTGTTTTGTCTATGTATCCACACAAGTATTGTGTTTCCAATCAATACAATTATAGCATGGATAATAAACGATTATCATGAACTAAGAAATATAATAATAACTAATTTATTATTGCCTCTAGGGAATATTTCTAACAGTCTCCCACTTGCACTAGAGTCAATAATCTAGTTCACATCTCCATGTGATTCCAACAAATCCAACACCCATATAGTTCTGGGGTCTGATCATGTCTTGCTCGTGAGAGAGGTTTTAGTCAACGGTTCTGAAACTTTCAGATCCGTGCGTTCTTTACAAATCTTTATGTCATCTTATAGATGCTGCTACTACGTGCTATTCGAAACTGCTCCAAATATCTACTCTACTATACGAATCCGTTTCACTACTCATAGTTATTCGGATTAGTGTCAAAGCTTGCATCAACGTAACCCTTTACGACGAACTCTTTAACCACCTCCATAATCGAGAAAAATTCCTTAGTCCATTAGTTACTAAGGATAAATTTTGACCGCTGCTAGTGATTCAATCATGGATCACTCTGTGTACCTCTCAACATACTTTGAGTCAAGGCACACATCAGGTGCGGTACACAGCATGGCATACTTTAGATTCTACGGCTAAGGCATAGAAGACGACCTTCGTCTATTCTCTTTATTCTGCCGTGGTCGGGTTTTGAGTCTTACTCAAATTCACACCTCACAACGCAACCAAGAACTCCTTCTTTGCCGGTCTATTTTGAATTCTTTCAAAAACTTGTCAAGGCATGCATCTTGTTGAAACTTCTATTAAGCGCTTTCGATCTATCTCCATAGATCTTTGATGCTCAACGTTCAAGTAGCGTAATCCAGGTACTCCTTTGAAAACTTCTTTCAAACAACCTTGTATGCTTTACAGAAATTCTACATTACTTCTGATCCACAATATGTCAACCACATATACCTACCAGAAATTCTATAGTGCTCCCACTCACTTCTTTGGAAATACAAGTTTCTCATAAACCTTGTACAAACCCAAAATCTTTGATCATCTCATCAAAGTATATATATTCCAACTCCGAGATGCTTGCACCAGTCCATTGAAGGATCGCTGGAGCTTGCATACTTGCTAGTATCTTTAGGATCGACAAAACCTTCTGGTTGTATCACATACAATGTTTGCTCAAGGAAACCGTCGAGAAAACAATGTTTTGACGTCCTACGTGCAATATTTCATAAATAATGCATCAACAACTAACATAATTCTAACAGACTTTTAGCATCGCTACGAGTGAGAAAGTCTCATCATAGTCAACTGTTTGATCTTATCGAAAACATCTTTGCGACAAGTCGAGCTTTTCTTAATAGTGACTTATCACCATCATCGTCTGTCTTCCTTTAAAAATCCATCTTTACTCAATAGTCCTATGACCATCAAGTAATTCTTCCAAAGTCTACACTTTCTTTTCATCCATGGATCCTCTCTCGGATTTCATGGCTTCCAGCCATTTGTCGGAATCTGGGCCCACCATCGCTTTCTCCATAACTCGTAGGTTCACTGTTGCTCAACAACATGACCTCCAAGACAGGGTTACCGTACTACTCTGCAGCAGTACGCGACCTTGTCGACCTACGAGGTTTGTAGTAACTTGATTCGAAGCTCAATGATCACCATCATCAGCTTCCACTTCAATTGGTGTAGGCGCCACAGGAACAACTTCCTGCGCCCTGCTACACACTGGTTGAAGTGATGGTTCAATAACCTCATCAAGTTCTACTACCCTCCCACTCAATTCTTTCGAGAGAAACCTTTCCTCGAGAAAGGATCCGTTTCTAGAAACAAACAATTTGCTTTCGGATCTGAGATAGGAGATGTACCCAACTGTTTTGGATATCCTATGAAGATGCATTTATCCGCTTTGGGTTCGAGCTTATCAGACTGAAACTTTTTCACATAAGTGTCGAAACCCCAAACTTTCAAGAAACGACAGTTTAGATTTCTCTAAACCTCAGTCTATACTGTGTCATCTCAACGGAAATACGTGGTTCCCTATTTAAAGTGAGTGCGGTTGTCTCTAATGCATAACCCATAAACGATAGTGGTAATTCGATAAGAGACATCATAGTATGCATCATACCAAATAGTGCGTGGCTATGATGTTCAGACACATCATCACACTATGATGTTCCAGGTGGCATGAACTGCGAAACAACTTCCACATTGTCTTAACTGTGTACCAAAACTCGTAACTCAGATATTCATTTCTATGATCATATCGTAGACAGTTTATCCTCTTGTTACGACGAACTTCACTCTGAAACAGAATTGAACTTTTCAATATTTCAGACTTGTGATTCATTAAGTAAATACTCTAGTATCTACTCAAATCGTCAGTGAAGTAAGAACATAATGATATCCACTGCGTGCCTCAGCACCCATTGGACTGCATACATCAAAATGTATCACTTCCAACAAGTTACTATCTTATTTCATCTCAATGAAAACAAGGCCTTGCTCATGTGGTATGATTTGCATGTCACTAGTGATTCGAAATCAGGTGAGTACAAAGATCCATCAGCATGGAGCCCCTTCATGCAATTTATACTAACATGACTCAAGCGGCAGTGCCACAAGTAAGTGGTACTATCATCATCAACTCGTATCTTTTGGCACCAATATCATGAACATGTGTAACACTACGATCGAGATTCAATAAACCATTGAAGGTGATTATTCAAGAAAATAGAGTACCCATTATTCTCTTTAAATGAACAATCGTATTGCAATAAACACGATCCAATCATGTTCACGCTTAACGCAAACACCAAATAACAATTATTTAGGTTCAACACCAATCCCGATGGTAGAGGGAGCGTGCGACGTTTGATTATATCAACCTTGGAAACACTTCCAACACTTATCGTCACCTCGCCTTTAGCTAGTCTCCGTTTATGCCGTAGCTTTCATTTCGCGTTACTAATCATTTAGCAACCGAACCGGTATCCAATACCCTCGTGCTACTAGGAGTACTAGTAAAGTACACATCAACATCATGTATATCACATATATACTTCTCTCGACTTTTGCCAGCCTTCTTATCCACCAAGTATCTAGAGTTGCTCCGCCTCAATGACTGTTCCCCTTATTACAGAAGCACTTAGTCTCGGGTTTGGGTTTAATCTTGGGTCTCTTCATTAGTGCAGCAACTGCTTTGCCGTTTCACGAAGTATCCCTTTTAGCCCTTGCCTTTCTTGAAACTTAGTGGTTTTACTAACCATCAACTATTGATGCTCCTTCTTGATTTCTACTTTCGCAGTGTCAAACATCGCGAATCACTCAAAAGATCATAGTATCTATCCTTGATATGTTATAGTTCATCACGAAGCTCCCATAGCTTGGTGGCAGTGACTTTGGAGAACCATCACTATCTCATCTGGAAGATTAACTCCCACTTGATTCAAGCGATTGTCGTACTCAGACAATCTGAGCACACGCTCAACGATTGAGCTTTTCTCCTTTACTTTGTGGACAAAGAATCTTGTTTGGAGGTCTCGTACCTCTTAACAAGGGCACAAGCATGAAATCAAAATTTCATCTCTTCGGAACATCACTTATGTTCCGTGATGTTTTACAACGTTTTCGGCGCCTTGCTTCTAAGCCATCAAGTATCTTGCACTGAACTATCGTGTAGTCATCAGTGACGTGTATGTCGGATGTTCATAGCATCCACAGACGACGCTCGAGGTGCAGCACACCGAGTGGTGCATTAAGGACATAAGCCTTCTGCGTAGCAACGAGGACAATCCTCGGTTTTACAGACTCAGTCTGCAAAGGTTGCTACTATCAATTTTCAACTAAATTTTCTCTAGGAACATATAAAAACAGTAGAGCTATAGCGCAAGCTACATCGTAAATCGCAAAGACCATTAGACTATGTTCATGACAATTAGTTCAATTAATCATATTACTTAAGAACTCCCACTCAAAAAAGTACATCTCTCTAGTCATTTGAGTGGTACGTGATCCAAATCCGCTATCTCAAGTCCGATCATCACGTGAGTCGAGAATAGTTTCAGTGGTAAGCATCCCTATGCTAATCATATCGACTATACGATTCATGCTCGACCTTTCGGTCTCATGTGTTCTGAGGCCATGTCTGCACATGCTAGGCTCGTCAAGCTTAACCCGAGTGTTCCGCGTGTGCAACTGTTTTGCACCCGTTGTATGTGAACGTTGAGTCTATCACACCCGATCATCACATGGTGTCTCGAAACGAAGAACTGTCGCAACGGTGCACAGTCGGGCAGAACACAATTTCGTCTTGAAATTTTAGTGAGAGATCACCTCATAATGCTACCGTCGTTCTAAGCAAAATAAGGTGCATAAAGGATTAACATCACATGCAATTCATAAGTGACATGATATGGCCATCATCACGTGCTTCTTGATCTCCATCACCAAAGCACCGGCACGATCTTCTTGTCACCGGCGCCACACCATGATCATCCATCAACGTGTTGCCATCGTGGTTGTCGTGCTACTTATGCTATCACTACTAAAGCTACAGCCTAGCAAAATAGTAAACGCATCTGCAAGCACATATGTTAGTATAAAGACAACCCTATGGCTCCTGCCGGTTGCCGTACCATCGACGTGCAAGTCGATATTTCTATTACAACATGATCATCTCATACATCCAATATATCACATCACATCATTGGCCATATCACATCACAATCATACCCTGCAAAAACAAGTTAGACGTCCTCTAATTTTGTTGTTGCATGTTTTACGTGGTGACCAAGGGTATCTAGTAGGATCACATCTTACTTACGCAAACACCACAACGGAGATATATGAGTTGCTATTTAACCTCATCCAAGGACCTCCTCGGTCAAATCCGATTCAACTAAAGTTGGAGAAACCGTCACTTGCGAGTCATCTTTGAGCAACGGGGTTACTCGTAGCGATGAAACCAGTCTCTCGTAAGCGTACGAGTAATGTCGGTCCAAGCCGCTTCAATCCAACAATACCGCGGAATCAAGAAAAGACTAAGGAGGGCAGCAAAATGCACATCACCGCCCACAAAAACTTTTGTGTTCTACTCGAGAAGACATCTACGCATGAACCTAGCTCATGATGCCACTGTTGGGGAACGTCGCATGGGAAACAAAAAATTTCCTACGCGCACGAAGACCTATCATGGTGATGTCCATCTACGAGAGGGGATGAGTGATCTACGTACCCTTGTAGATCGTACAGCAGAAGCGTTAGAGAACGCGGTTGATGTAGTGGAACGTCCTCACGTCCCTCGATCCGCCCCGCGAACAATCCCGCGATCAGTCCCACGATCTAGTACCGAACGGACGGCACCTCCGCGTTCAGCACACGTACAGCTTGACGATGATCTCGGCCTTCTTGATCCAGCAAGAGAGACGGAGAGGTAGAAGAGTTCTCCGGCAGCGTGACGGCGCTCCGGAGGTTGGTGATGATCTCGTCTCAGCAGGGCTCCGCCCGAGCTCCGCAGAAACGCGATCTAGAGGAAAAACCGTGGAGGTATGTGGCCGGGCTGCCGTGGAAAAGTTGTCTCAAATCAGCCCTAATACCTTAGTATATATAGGAGGGAGGGGGAGGGAAGAGGCAGCCTCAAACCCTCAAGGTTTGGCCGAAATGGGAGGTGGAGGAGTCCTACTCCAATCCTACTTGGAGTAGGATTCCACCTTCCCACTTGGAAACTCTTTCCACCTTGTGTTTTTTTCCTTCTCAAACCTTATGGGCCTTAGTGGGAACTTATTCCAGCCCACTAGGGGCTGGTTTATCTCTTCCCATAGCCCATGAGACCCCTTGGGGCGTGACACCCCTCCCGATGGTCCCCGGCACCCCTCCCGGCACTCCCGGTACACTACCGATGAGCCCGAAACTTTTCCGGTGACCAAAATAGGACTTCCTATATATCAATCTTTACCTCCGGACCATTCCGGAGCTCCTCGTGACGTCCTGGATCTCATCCGGGAC
Source organism: Hordeum vulgare subsp. vulgare (assembly GCF_904849725.1). Lineage (NCBI taxonomy): Eukaryota > Viridiplantae > Streptophyta > Magnoliopsida > Poales > Poaceae > Hordeum > Hordeum vulgare. The sequence goes on along the minus strand of NC_058519.1, from coordinate 648,496,264 downwards.
TCCGAACAACATTCGGTAACCAACCATATAACTCAAATACGCATAAAACAACGTCGAACCTTAAGTGTGCAGACCCTGCGGGTTCGAGAACTATGTAGACATGACCCGAGAGACTCCTCGGTCAATATCCAATAGCGGGACCTGGATGCCCATATTGGATCCTACATATTCTACGAAGATCTTATCGTTTGAACCTCAGTGCCAAGGATTCATATAATCCCGTATGTCATTCCCTTTGTCCTTCGGTATGTTACTTGCCCGAGATTCGATCGTCAGTATCCGCATACCTATTTCAATCTCGTTTACCGGCAAGTCTCTTTACTCGTTCCGTAATACAAGATCCCGCAACTTACACTAAGTCACATTGCTTGCAAGGCTTGTGTGTGATGTTGTATTACCGAGTGGGCCCCGAGATACCTCTCCGTCACACGGAGTGACAAATCCCAGTCTTGATCCATACTAATTCAACGAACACCTTCGGAGATACCTGTAGAGCATCTTTATAGTCACCCAGTTACGTTGCGACGTTTGATACACACAAAGCATTCCTCCGGTGTCCGTGAGTTATATGATCTCATGGTCATAGGAACAAATACTTGACACGCAGAAAACAGTAGCAACAAAATGACACGATCAACATGCCACGTCTATTAGTTTGGGTCTAGTCCATCACATGATTCTCCTAATGATGTGATCCCGTTATCAAGTAACAACACTTGCCTATGGCCAGGAAACCTTGACCATCTTTCATCAACGAGCTAGTCAACTAGAGGCTTACTAGGGACAGTGTTTTGTCTATGTATCCACACAAGTATTGTGTTTCCAATCAATACAATTATAGCATGGATAATAAACGATTATCATGAACTAAGAAATATAATAATAACTAATTTATTATTGCCTCTAGGGCATATTTCTAACATGAACCTCTTCAAAACTTTATCAAGGTATGTGCTTTGTGAAAGTCCTATCAGGCGTTTTGATCTATCCCTGTAGATCTTAATGCCTAGAATGTAAGCAGCTTCTCCTAGGTCCTTCATAGAGAAACTTTTATTCAAGTAATCCTTTATGCTCTCCAAAAACTCTACGTTGTTTCCAATCAACAATATGTCATCCACATATAATATTAGAAACGCCACAGAGCTCCCACTCACTTTCTTGTAAATACAAGATTCTCCAACCACTTGTATAAACCCAAATGCTTTGATCACCTCATCAAAGCGTTTGTTCCAACTCCGAGATGCTTGCACCAGTCCATAAATGGATCGCTGGAGCTTGCACACCTTGTTAGCATTCTTAGGATCGACAAAACCTTCGGGTTGCATCATATACAACTCTTCCTTAAGGAAACCGTTAAGGAACGCCGTTTTGACATCCATCTGCCAGATTTCATAATCGAAAAATGCAGCTATTGCTAACATGATTCTGACGGACTTAAGCATCGCTACGGGTGAGAATGTCTCATCGTATTCAACTCCTTGAACTTGTGAAAAACCCTTTGCCACAAGTCGAGCTTTATAAACGGTCACATTGCCGTCAGCGTCCGTCTTCCTCTTAAAGATCCATTTGTTCTGAATAGCCTTGCGGCCCTCGGGTAGTTCTTCCAAAGTCCACACTTTGTTCTCATACATGGATCCTATCTCGGACTTCATGGCTTCTAGCCATTTGTTGGAATCTGGGCCCACCATTGCTTCTTCATAACTTGCAGGTTCATTGTTGTCTAACAACATGATTGACAAAACGGGATTACCGTACCACTCTGGAGCAGCACGTGGTCTCGTCGACCTGCGTGGTTCGACAGGAACTTGAACCGGAGTTTCATGATCATCATCATTAACTTCCCCCTCAACCGGCGTTGCAATAACAGAGGTTTCCCCTTGCCCTGCGCCACCATCTAGAGGGATGAGAGGTTCGACAACCTCATCAAGTTCTATCTTCCTCCCACTCAATTCTCTCGAGAGAAACTCCTTCTCGAGAAAAGCTCCGTTTTTAGCAACAAACACTTTGCCCTCGGATTTGAGATAGAAGGTGTACCCAACTGTCTCTTTTGGGTAACCTATGAAGATGCACTTTTCCGCTTTGGGTTCCAGCTTTTCAGGCTGAAGCTTTTTGACATAAGCATCACATCCCCAAACTTTAAGAAACGGCAACTTTGGCCTTTTGCCATACCACAGTTCGTATGGTGTCGTCTCAACGGATTTTGATGGTGCCCTATTTAAAGTGAATGCAGCTGTTTCTAATGCATAACCCCAAAACGATAACGGCAAATCGGTAAGGGACATCATAGATCGCACCATCTCTAATAAAGTACGATTACAACGTTCGGACACACCATTACGCTGTGGTGTTCCAGTCAGTGTCAACTGTGAAACAATTCCACATTGTCTTAAGTGAGCACCAAACTCGAAACTCAGATATTCACCCCCACGATCAGACCGTAGGAACTTGATCTTCTTGTTACGATGATTTTCAACTTCACTCTGAAATTGCTTGAACTTTTCAAATGTTTCAGACTTGTGCTTCATTAAGTAGACATAACCATATCTACTCAAATCGTGAGTGAAGGTGAGAAAATAACGATATCCGCCGCGTGCCTCTACGCTCATCGGACCGCGCACATCGGTATGTATGATTTCCAACAAGTCACTTGCACGCTCCATTGTTCCGGAGAACGGAGTTTTAGTCATCTTGCCCATGAGGCATGGTTCGCACGTGTCAAGCGAATCAAAGTCAAGTGACTCCAAAAGTCCATCGACATGGAGTTTCTTCATGCGCTTTACACCAATATGACCTAAGCGGCAGTGCCATAAAAATATGGCGCTACCATTGTTAACTCTAACTATTTTGGTCTCAATGTTATGTATGTGTGTATCACTATCAAGATTCAATATTGGGTGCATGACCATAAAAGATGTTACTCATAGAAATAGAACAACCATTATTCTCTCACTTAAAAGAGTAACCGTCTCGCAATAAACAAGATCCACATATAATGTTCATGCCCAACGGAGGCACTAAATAACAATGATTCAAGTTCATAACTAATCCTGATGGTAATTGAAGTGAAACTGTGCCGACGGCGATTGCATCAACCTTGGAACCATTTCCTACGCGTATCGTCACTTCATCTTTCGCCAGCCTTCGTCTATTCCGCAGTTCCTGTTTCGAGTTGCAAATATGAGCAACAGAACCGGTATCGAATACCCAGGTACTACTACGAGAGCCGGTTAAGTACACATCAATAACATGTATATCAAATATACCTGATTTTTCTTTGGGCGCCTTCTTATCAGCCAGATACTTGGGGCAGTTGCGCTTCCAGTGACCCATACCCTTGCAATAGTAACACTCTGTTTCAGGCTTAGGTCCAGCTTTGGGTTTCTTCGTCGAATTGGCAACAGGCTTGCCGCTCTTCTTTGAATTACCCTTCTTGCGTTTGTCGTTTCTCTTGAAACTAGTGGTCTTATTCACCATCAACACTTGATGCTCTTTACGGAGTTCAGACTCTGCGACTTTCAGCATCGCAAACAACTCGCCGGGTGACTTGTTCATCCCTTGCATGTTGTAGTTCAACACAAAGCCTTTATAGCTTGGCGGCAGTGATTGAAGGATTCTGTCAGTGATAGCCTCTTGCAGGAGTTCAATCCCCAGCTCAGCAAGATGGTTTGAGTACCCAGACATTTTGAGCACATGTTCACTGACAGACGAGTTCTCCTCCATCTTGCAAGCATAGAATTTATCGGAGGTCTCATACCTCTCGATCCGGGCGTTCTTCTGAAAGATGAACTTCAACTCCTGGAACATCTCAAATGCTCCATGACGCTCAAAGCGACGTTGAAGTCCCGGTTCTAAGCCATACAAGGCTGCACATTGAACTACTGAGTAGTCCTCCTTACGTGTTAACCAAGCATTCTTAACATCCTGGTCAGCCGTAGCGGGTGGTTCATCTCCTAGCACAGCATTAAGGACATAATCCTTCTTCCCAGCTTGTAAGATTAGCTTAAGATTACGAGCCCAGTCTACAAAGTTGCTTCCATCATCTTTCAACTTAGCTTTCTCTAGGAACGTATTAAAATTCAGGGTGACTGTCGCGTGAGCCATGATCTACAACACAAATATATTCAACGTGGACTTAGACTATGTTCAAGATAATTAGAGTTTAACTTAATCAAATTACTCACTAAACTCCCACTCAAAAAGTACATCTCTCTAGTCATTTGAGTGGTTCATGATCCACTTACACTAGCTCAAGTCCGATCATCACGTGAGTTGAGTATAGTTTCAGTGGTAAGCATCCCTATGCTAATCATATCATCTATATGATTCGTGATCGACCTTTCGGTCTCATGTGTTCCGAGGCCATGTCTGCACATGCTAGGCTCGTCAAGCTTAACCCGAGTGTTCCACGTGCGCAACTGTTTTGCACCTGTTGTATGTGAACGTTGAGTCTATCACACCCGATCATCATGTGGTGTCTCGAAACGACGAACTGTAGCAACGGTGCACAGTCGGGGAGAACACAATTTCGTCTTGAAATTTTAGTGAGAGATCACCTCATAATGCTACCGTCGTTCTAAGCAAAATAAGGTGTATAAAAGGATTAACATCACATGCAATTCATAAGTGACATGATATGGCCATCATCACGTGCTCCTTGATCTCCATCACCAAAGCACCGGCACGATCTTCTTGTCACCGGCGACACACCATGATCTCCATCAACGTGTCGCCATCGGGGTTGTCATGCTACTCATGCTATTACTACTAATGCTACATCCTAGCAAAATAGTAAACGCATCTGCAAGCACAAACGTTAGTATAAAGACAACCCTATGGCTCCTGACGGTTGCCGTACCATCGACGTGCAAGTCGATATTATCTATTACAACATGATCATCTCATACATCCAATATATCACATCACATCGTTGGCCATATCATATCACAAGCATACCCTGCAAAAACACGTTAGACGTCCTCTAATTTTGTTGTTGCATGTTTTACGTGGTGACCATGGGTATCTAGTAGGATCGCATCTTACTTACGCAAACACCACAACGGAGATATATGAGTTGCTATTTAACCTCATCCAAGGACCTCCTCGGTCAAATCCGATTCAACTAAAGTCGGAGAAACTGACACTTGCCAGTCATCTTTGAGCAACGGGGTTACTCGTAGCGATGAAACCAGTCTCTCGTAAGCGTACGAGTAATGTCGGTCCAAGCCGCTTCAATCCAACAATACCGCGGAATCAAGAAAAGACTAAGGAGGGCAGCAAAACGCACATCACCGCCCACAAAAACTTTTGTGTTCTACTCGAGAAGACATCTACGCATGAACCTAGCTCATGATGCCACTGTTGGAGAACGTTGCATGGGAAACAAAAAATTTCCTACGGGCACGAAAACCTATCATGGTGATGTCCATCTACGAGAGGGGATGTTCGATCTACGTACCCTTGTAGACCGCACAGCAGAAGCGTTAGTGAACGCGGTTGATGTAGTGGAACGTCCTCACGTCCCTCGATCCGCCCTGCGAACCGTCCCGCGATCAGTCCCGCGATCTAGTGCCGAACGGACAGCACCTCCGCGTTCAGCACACGTACAGCTCGACGATGATCTCGGCCTTCTTGATCCAGCAAGAGAGACAGAGAGGTAGATGAGTTCTCCGGCAGCGTGACGGCGCTCCGGAGGTTGGGGGTGATCTAATCTCAGCAGGGCTCTGCCCGAGCTCCGCAGAAACGCGATCTAGAGGTAAAACCGTGGAGATATGTGGTCGGGCTGCCGTGGCAAAGTTATGTCAAATCAGCCCTAAAACCTCCGTATATATAGGGGGAAGAGGGGAGCCTTGCCTTGGGGTCCAAGGACCCCCAAGGACTTCGGCCGAGCCAAGGGGGGCAACCGTCCCCTTCCAAACCGAGTCCAACTAGGTTTGGAAGGAGGAGTCCTTCCCCCTTTCCCACCTCGTTTTTTTTTCTTTTCACTTTGATTTTCTTCCTATGGCGCATAGGGCCTTCTTGGGCTGTCCCACCAGCCCACTAAGGGCTGGTGCACCACCCCACTAAGGGCTGGTGCACCACCCCCAAGGCCTATGGGCTTCCCCGGGGTGGGTTGCCCCCCCCCCCCCCCCCCCCCGCGGTGAACACCCGGAACCCATTCGTCATTCCCGGTACATTCCCGGTAACTCCGAAAACCTTCTGGTAATCAAATGAGGTCATCCTATATATCAATCTTCGTTTCCGGACCATTCCGGAAACCCTCGTGACGTCCGTGATCTCATCCGGGACTCCGAACAACATTCGGTAACCAACCATATAACTCAAATACGCATAAAACAACGTCTAACCTTAAGTGTGCAGACCCAGCGGGTTCGAGAACTATGTAGACATGACCCGAGAGACTCCTCGGTCAATATCCAATAGCGGGACCTGGATGCCCATATTGGATCCTACATATTCTACGAAGATCTTATCGTTTGAACCACAGTGCCAAGGATTCATATAATCCCGTATGTCATTCCCTTTGTCCTTCGGTATGTTACTTGCCCGAGATTCGATCGTCAGTATCCGCATACCTACTTCAATCTCGTTTACCGGCAAGTCTCTTTACTCGTTCCGTAATACAAGATCCCGCAACTTACACTAAGTCACATTTCTTGCAAGGCTTGTGTGTGATGTTGTATTACCGAGTGGGCCCCGAGATACCTCTCCGTCACACGGAGTGACAAATCCCAGTCTCGATCCATACTAACTCAACGAACACCTTCGGAGACACCTGTAGAGCATCTTTATAGTCACCCAGTTACGTTGCGACGTTTGATACACACAAAGTATTCCTCCTGTGTCAGTGAGTTATATGATCTCATGGTCATAGGAACAAATACTTGACACGCAGAAAACAGTAGCAACAAAATGACACGATCAACATGCTACGTCTATTAGTTTGGGTCTAGTCCATCACGTGATTCTCCTAATGACGTGATCCAGTTATCAAGCAACAACACCTTGTTCATAATCAGAAGACACTGACTATCTTTGATCAACTGGCTAGCCAACTAGAGGCTTGCTAGGGACAATGTTTTGTCTATGTATCCACACATGTATATAAGTCTTTATTCAATACAATTATAGCATGGATAATAAACGATTATCTTGATACAGGAATTATAATAATAACTATATTTATTATTGCCTCTAGGGCATAGTTCCAACATGTTTTCCCTCTCATCTCCGACTAGCCCCTCTACACAACCACCGCAACCCACCGAGCCAACCTCTCTGATCGGAGCCGTCGGATTGCGATCCAACGGTCCAAAAACGGAACCAATCCCCTAACCCTAGCTAAAACTGCTATAAATAGACCCCCAAACCTGACTATTCTAGCCTAACCCTAATCCCCATCTCGTGATCCGCGCCACAGCCTCCACCTCGCAGCCTCTCCTCCTTTCTCGGCCGCCAGGCCCATCCAGGCCCAGATCCGGCCCTCCCCGGGACCAGATCGCGCCGCCGCCTCAAGGCCGAGCCTCCCTACTCTCCTCTCGGGGCCGGCTCCTCCCGCGGCTCCCGAGCTGCCCCACGCCGGATCGCATCGCCCCCTCGTGCCTTCGTGCCTCGGTGCCACGCCGGCTTGCCCCATGCCGCTAGTAGCTCCTCGCAGAGCATGGCCACTCGCCATGCAAGAAGCCGCCGGCCGACCCCAAGCACCTTTGCCGGCCACCCCGCTTCAGATCCGGCCGCCCCGAGGCCGGATCCACCTCCATGAGCCCCAGTCCTGCTTCTCACGTCACCGGAACGAGCTTCTGCCGCCGCTATTCAAACCCCCATGGCCGCCTACCTCCTACTAGTCATGGAGGATGATGGGGAAGCCAGTCGTCGCTCCATCCTCGCCTCCTCCCGCGGCCCAGTGGCCCAGCGAGCCTGCCTCCGCTCCGCCGCCATGTGGGCCGACCCAGCCCCGAGCGCAGCACCCGGCCTGCCCAGCCCTCCTCGTCGAGTCGGGCATCGGCCTGCTAAGGTGAGTCCCCCTGGGCCCTCTATTGTGCGCCCGAGGCGACCTTTAGCTATCCAGTGCCCGTGCTCAGAAATGGCCCTTAGCTAGATTTGACACATTTAAAAAAATTAGGTTTTACAAATTTAATATTTTAGAAAGGCATCGATTTTAAAACATTTGTAGTTTTTAAACCGTACGTCGGATCGCAACAAGTTATATATGTAGAACGTGTAGAATTTCGCATAGATTAATATTTTTCATCTCTCATGCATATTTAAAGTTGCTTAGTGTGCTGCTTGCATCAGTTTGTGTGTCGACGTGATAGAAACAGCTTAGCTCATAGTTAATTAACCGTAGCTCCGTTGGAGATGAGTGTTGACGTGCAACTATTCCTGACTTGATGCCTCCACGGCAACGACGCCAGAAAAGAGCTGCTCCCCAGTTGCTCAACAATTAGCAATTGTCTTGCAATGGCCCACCAGCGTGTGGGATCGTGATAGTTTTCGAGGGTAGAGTATTCAACCCAAATTTGTTGGTTCGGGATGATGGGAATGAAAGGATATTCTCCAGTATTAGCAGTTGAGGTGTCAGCTCAACCACACCTGAAAGATTAGTATCTGCAAGCAGGATATAAGCAACAAAGATAGTATGATAGCAACGATGCCAGAAACGATCTGTTGACAAGGCAGACTATTTCTAGTTGTTGTATCAATGGTGCCAGAAAAGTATTGTAGCAGGTAGCAGCAGTGTAACGAGTAACAACAGTGGCAAGGAACAGGAGTAGTGACAGCAGTAGCAAATAGCAGCAGTAGCAAGTAACAGTAGTAGCAACAGTAGTGGCAGCAGCAACAGGACAAAGCAAGTGACAGTAGCAGCAAGTAACGGTAGCAGCAACAGTAGTAACAACAGTAGCAGCACAGCAAGTAACAGTAGTAGCAACAGTAGTAACAGCAGTAGCAGCAGAGCAAGTAACAGTAGCAGCAACAATGGTAATAGAAGTAGCAACAGAGCAAGTAACAGTAGCAGTGGGACAAACTCGTAGGCAATGGATCGGTGATTTGTTGGATGACATTCATCATGCAACAGTTATAACACGGAGAGATATGTGGCTAGCTCCCGTTCTTCAATGTGATGTAGGCATGGATTCCGTGTGTAGTCATACGTGCTTAGGGAAAAGAACTTGCATGACATCTATTGTCCATCCCTCCCGTGGCAACGGGGTCCAAATGGATACTACGGGATATTAAGGTTCTCCTTTTAATAAAGAACTGGACAAATGCATTAGCACTTGGTGAACACATGAACTCCTCAAACTATGGTCATCACCGGGAGTGGTTCCGATTATTGTCACTCCGGGGTTGCCGGATCATAAAACATAGTAGGTAACTACAACTTGCAAGATCGGATCAAAAACACACATATATTGGTGACAACATAATAGTTTCAGATCTGAAATCATGGCACTCGAGCCCTAGTGACAAGCATTAAGCATGGCAAAGTAGTAGCAGCGTCAATCTCAGAACATAGTGGATACTAGGGATCAATCCCCGTCAAAACGAACTCGATTACATGATAGATCTCATCCTACTCATCACCGCCCAGCGAGCCTACGAATAGATTACTCACGAACGATGAAGAGCTTCATGGAATTGGAGAGGGAAGAAGGTTGATGACAACGATGGTGATGATCTCCTTGATCTGGAGCCCAAAACGGACTCCAGATCTGCCCTCCAGGGCAAGAACGGGATGTGGCGGCACCTCTGGATCATAAATGCGATGAAATCTTCTCTCTTGATTTTATCCAGGACGAAAGGGAATAAATAGCGCTGGAATTGGGGGCGGCAGAGCCACGTGGGCCCCACACGCCCTGACGGCATGACCTGGGGGGGTGGCCGCGGCCACAGGGCTTGTGGCCCACTGGCTCACCCCCTCCGGTGGATCTTTGCACAGGTATTTTTCATATTTTCCAGAAATATTCTCCGTAAATTTTCAGGACGTTCCGAGAACTTTCATTTCTGCACAAAAACAACACCATGGCAATTCTGCTGAAAATAGCGTCAGTGCGGGTTAGTTCCATTCAAATCATGCAAATTAGAGTCCAAAACAAGGGCAAAAGAGTTTGGAAAAGTAGATATGATGGAGACGTATCAACTCCCCCAAGCTTAAAACCTTGCTTGTCCTCAAGCAACTCAGTTGACAAACGGAAAGAGAAAGAAAAACTTTGACAAACTCTGTTTGATCTTGTTGTTGCAACTATCTCTAACTCATAACCAGAATTTCAGCAAGATCACAAGTTAACCACATAAGCAAGTGACACAAAGGTCTCAGTGTAAACTAATATCAATGGCATAATCAGCTAGCGAGCAAATAATAATGAGTTTCAGATACCAACAATTCAATTAAAACAAGCATGAAGCAATATGAATAGGTGGTATCTCGCTAGCTCTTTCTGAGACCGCGAAACATAAATGCAGAGCACTTTCAAAGATCAAGGGCTGACTAAACATTGTAATTCATAGCAACGAAGATCCAGTCATAGTCATACTCAATATCAATCAAAAGCAAAGCATAAAACTGACACAGGTGCTCTCTAATTGGTGCTTATATAAGAAGAGGATGACTCAACAGGAAAATAAATAAACAGGCCCTTCGGAGAGGGAAGCATTGATTTGCAGAGGTGACAGAGCTCAAGCTTTGAAAACAGAGATAATAATTTTGGGTGGCATACTTTCATTGTCAACGCAATGACCAAGAGTTCTCAATATCTTCCATGCTACTCATGCTATACGCGGTTCCCAAACAGAAAACTAAAGTTTTAACTCCCCCACCACCAATCAATCACACTCCACGGCTAGCGGAATCCTCGGGTACCGTCCATACTAACATCAATCCGGGGGGGTCTTGTTTTACAGTTATGTTTTCGATTTAAGCCTGGAACTGGGCATTCCAATTACCGGCCCCTTTCTCGTGAATGACAGTGAATAAACACATGTCGAGGATAACACGCCTAACATGGAAGATACCAATAGCCCCCTGTCACCACATGAGCGGTTTGGGCATGCAAAACAGATTATTTCTTGAAGGTTTAGAGAATGGCACATGCAAATTTACTTGGAACGGCAAGTAGATACCGCAAATAGGTAGGTATGGTGGACTCTCATGGAAAAACTTTTGGGTTTATGGAAGTGGATGCACAAGCAGTATTCCGCTTAGTACAAGTGAAGGCTAGCAAAAGACTGGGAAGCGACCAACTAGAGAGCGACAACAGTCATCAAGATGCAATGAGATTGACTAACATTGAGTGCAAGCATGAGCAGGATATAAATCACCATGAACACGAACATCATAGAGGCTATGTTGATTTTGTTTCAACTACATGCATGAACATGCACCAAGTCAAGCCACTTGAATCATTCAAAGGAGAATACCATCCTATCATACTACATCATAGTCATCTCAAAATCTATGTTGGCATTCAAGACAAACCATTATAAAGCTGAATCTGGGACGACAAGCTAGTCATATTTACAAAAAAAAATAGATAGAGTTCATACCAGCTTTTCAGTCTCAGTCACTTCATCATATAACATCATTATTGCCTTTCACTTGCACGATCGAACGATGTGAACAATAATAAGAATGCTCGTGCATCGGACTAAAGCTGGAATCTGCAGGCAAACACATAGGAGAAGACAAAGTAATATGGCTCTTTGAAAGCTAAACAGGTATGCATGCAAGAGCCACTAAACATTGTAACCAATATCTTCTACCTTGACCCAAAGAAAAATAAAACTATTTACATGGGAAAGCTCCCAACAAGCAAAAGAAGAAAGGAAAATCTTTTTTGGGTTTTCTCAAAAGGACACAAAACAAGAAAACAAGAAAACGAAAACAAACTAGCATGGATAATACAGTGGCAAAGTGTAAACACCGACTAACAAAGTGAAAGCATGAGCATGAATGTAAAGTTGGTGAGAACACGTACTCCCCAAGCTTAGGCTTTTGGCCTAGCTTGGTCTACTCCCAAGGAGGGAAATAACCAGCTCCGGGATACTCCGGAGCGGACTGTGGATGCCACTGTTGTGTGAGCTCCTGTGGCTCCCACTGATAAACTTGCGTCTGGTACTCGACTGGCGGCTCGGGCACGGGCACATGTGGTTGGGCCAAGCCCCAATACGCGTAGATGTCCGAGGGCATAATAATGTACCTGCCTGCATGAAGATCGAACAAAGAAGGAGCAGGCAAAGTAATAGTCTCTCGAGTACCCTGACTAAATACCAGGTTATAAATCATCTGTCTACTAGCATCTCTATCCAAAAAATCATGGAGAACCATGTTGTCATAATCCAGATATTTCTCAGGAAGAAGCATCTCTTCTTCCTCCCCCAGTCTAACGGGTATCTCAAAGTGTCTGGCAAGACGGGTAGCATAGATACCTCCATAGACGACACCTTTGGAACGGTTTGTGTTCAACCGCTGAGCTACTATAGCACCTAGGCTATAAGTCTTATTGTTATAAAGGCCTTCGCGCAAAACCGCAAGGTGTGGAGAGCTAAGTGATCCAGCCTCCCCATGGCCAATCAAACATTTTCCCAAAAATAATGAGAAGTACCGAAGCACAGGAAAATGTATGCTAGCAATTCTAGCGCGAGACACTCCTCTCTCCTCTCCAACAGCAATAGTATCTATGAAAGCCTCCAAGTCCCGTGGACGAGGATCATGAATATCCCCAACATAAGATAATTTGCACACATTGCACAAATCCTGTAGTGTCATGCGCTGGGGGATATCGTATAACATGAACTCAACCATAGGAGGATTCTTCCTCGGATAAAACTTGAAGCTTTAAACGAAAATATTGGTGAGAAGGAGGTATTGTGGGCACTTATCTTCAACGAACGCGGTAAGACCTGCGTTCTCCACCAAGTAATAAAAGTCTTCATAAAGCACAACGGCGCGAAAAAAATCATCACTTGGCCACTCGCACGCTCGAACTTCTGTGACTCGAGGAACCACGTACTTGGGGTGGTTCTTCTCATCCTCCTTACGGCTTGAAGAGCCTCTCAAGAACCTCCTCATCTTTCCCTTTTCTAACTCTGAAAAATTCTGAAATTTTTCGAGACTTCGAATGAAAAGTGAGTAAGGATTAACCCAACTCGTAGCAACTTCTCCTACTAGTGCCTAGAGATCGTATCACGCGCTAAAACTACTTGGGACCAGCTAAAATCAACATTTCAAGCTCAAGAACGGGGTCACCAAGGTAGCAAGAATACGTGAAGGATAAAGCACTAGAGTAGAAACTAATTGGACCAATGGAGGAGTCACTTACCAAGGAGTAATTTCCCCAAAACGGTTCGGAGAAAGGTGCTTTGAGCAACGAGATCGAAAATCACAGCCAAATGAGCAAGAACACGGGTTTGAGCTGCGAAACGATTTTTTCTGGAGGTAGAAGAAGAGGATAGGAGCTGGAATTAGTGGAGGGGGTCCCTGTGGGCCCCACAAGCTTGGTGGCCGTGGCCACAGGGCTTGTGGCCCACTGGTGTGGCCCCTAGGCCAGCTCTCAGTCCCAGTATTTTTCAGAAAAATCCAGAAAAAATCATATTTGATTTTCAGGACCATCGGAGAACTTTTATTTTCGGGGTACTTTTCCACAGGGGCGCTAAAACAGAAAACAAGGAAAACTAAACTAAATCTATCATTTTTCTTCTAAGCGACAGAAAGTGAAAGCTTAAAACAGAGGTATGCGACTCCTTGATTCATCCATTTCATGGTCATCGAAAGAAATCCGTCAATGGGGTTGATCAAATCCTCATGACAAAACTTTTTCCAATGGCAAAAGGAAACGGAGAATTGTCAAATAGCCACTAAGTCACCTCAATGGGGATATGAATCTCCCCAACAAGCAAATCATACTTCATCTTAACACGAGGAATAGGGCATTCAAAGCTCCCAATAAGAATCGATGAAGTTTTTTTGATAGCATTGATGCAATGTACTTGATATCGTTTCTTCGGAAAGTGCACTATATGCTCATTACCGTTGACATGGAAAGTGACATTGCCTTTGTTGCAATATATAACAGCCCCTGCGGTGTTTAAAAAGGGTCTTTCGAGGATGACGGCCATGGCATCGTCCTCGGGAATATCCAGGATAACAAAGTCCGTCAAGATAGTAACATTAGCAACCACAACAGGCACATCCTCCCAAATGCTGACAGGGAAAGCAGTTGATTTGTCGGCCATTTGCAGAGAAATTTCAGTGGGTGTCAACTTATCCAGTTCAAGTCTACGATAAAGAGAGAGAGGCGTAACACTAACACCGGCTCCAAGGTCACATAAGGCAGTTCTTACGTAGTTTCCTTTAATGGAGCAAGGTATAGTGGGCACTCCGGGATCACCAAGTTTCTTAGGAGTTCCACCTTTGAAAGTGTAATTGGCGAGCATGGTGGAGATCTCAAGATCTGGTATCTTTCGTTTATTAGTCACGATATCTTTCATGTACTTGGCATATGGAGACATTTTGAGCATATCAATTAACCGCATCTGCAGAAAGACGGGTCTCAACATTTCAATAAAGCGCTCAAAATCCTCATCATCCTTTTTCTTGGATGGCTTAGGAGGAAAGGGCATAGGTCTCTGAACCAATGGCTCCCTTTCTTCACCATGCTTCCTAGAAGTGAAGTCATTCTTATCGTATCTATTAGGTTGTGGGTTATCAGGATTAACCGTAGGTTCAATCTCCACATCCTTATCATTGCTAGGTTGAGCATCATTATGAACATCGATGTCCATATTGTCACCAGGTTCATGTTCATCACCAGATTGTGTTTCTGCATCAGACGCAGAAATATCATTTGGTTCTTCAGGTGTGACAGTATTTGGTGAACTCACATGTAGGTTTCTATCATCCTTCTTCTTATTCTTAGGATGACTGGGTGTATCAGCATTAATTCCTTGAGAATCTTGATCAATTCTCTTAGGATAGCCTTCAGGATACAAAGGTTCCTGAGTCATTTTGCCTCCTATAGTAATGACTCTGACAGAGTTGTCATTTAATTCATTGAGCAAGTCATTTTGAGCTTTAAGTACTTGTTCTACCTGAGTAGTAATCATAGAGGCATGTTTACTCAGAAGCTTCAGACCATTGACATTTCTGTCTACACAAGCACTTAAATGACTAAGCATACGAGTACTTTGTTCCAATTGTGTGCTAACATAATCATTGAAACTCTGTTGTTTGGCAACAAAGTTGTCAAATTCATCAAAGCATAGGCTAGCAGGTTTGTCAAAAGGAATATCACTCTCATCAAATCTACACAGAGAATTCACTTCTACTACCTCTATCGGGTTATCGAGACCATGGATCTCTTCGATAGGTGGTAGATTTTTGACTTCTTCAGATCTAATGCCTTTCTCTTGCATAGATTTCTTAGCTTCTTGCATATCTTCGGGACTGAGGAATAGAATACCTCTTTTCTTTGGAGTTGGCTTAGGAGGTGGTTCGGAAATAGTCCAAGCATTATCGTTGATCAAGATGTTATTCAGTACGATCTCATCTTGTTCTACAGTTCGTTCCCTAAAAACACAACCGGCACAACTACCTAGGTGGTCTCTAGAAGCATCGGTAAGTCCGTTACAGAAGATATCAAGTATCTCGTTCTTCTTAAGAGGGTGATCACGCAAAGCATTCTGTAGCTGGATGAGCCTCCCCCAAGCTTGTGGGAGACTCTCTTCTTTGAGTTGAGCAAAGTTGTATATTTCCTGCAAGGCAGCTTGCTTCTTATGGGCAGGGGAATATTTCTCACAAAAGTAATAGACCATATTCTAGGGACTACTCACACATCCAGGAGCAAGAGAAGTGAACCAGGCTTTAGCGTCATCCTTTAGAGAGAAAGGAAATAGCTTAAGGATATAGTAGTAGCGGATCTTCTCCTCACTAGTGAAAAGGGTGGCTATATCGTGAAGTTTGGTAAGATGGTCTACGACCGTCTCAGACTCATAACCGTGGAAAGGATTAGATTCGACTAGAGAGATTATCTCGAGGTCGACAGAGAATTCATAATCCTCATCGATGATAAAGATAGGTGAAGTGGCAAACTTCGGGTCGTATTTCATCCTAGCTTTCAGAGATTTTTCCTTCCACTTGAGAAGTAATTTATCAGCGTCATAGGCATCCTTACACGCAAGAAAATCCTCAGCTATCTCTCCCTCCATAACATAACCCTCAGGTATATCACGCAATTCATATCTAGGAGAGCTAGATCTAGCAGGAGCAAAAGCAGGTTCTATCTCAATAGTATCGGCAGTTTCAGAATCATCACGAGCATTGGCAGTAACTCTAGCAATATGAGCATCAAGGAATACCCCTAGTGGCATATCAGGCAAAGCAGCATCTCTAGCACTATCAAGCATAGAAGCATCAGGCAAAATAGCATCTCTAGCATCATCAGGCATAGTATCTCTAGCATCATCAGGCAAGGCAGTATCAAGCATAATATCATGGATAGCAGTATCAGGCATAGCATCTCTAGCAGTATCATACATAGTATCTCTAGCAGTATCAGGCATAGCATCTCTAGCAGTAGCATCATAAGCATCATCAAGCATAGGCGACATATCAAGATTTCTAGCAGGAGGTGGTGTCGCAAACTTACTCATAACTGAAGGTGAATCAAGTGCAGAGCTAGATGGCAATTCCTTACCTCCCCTCGTAGTTGAGGACAAGACTTTGGTTCTTGGATCTTTCAGATTCTTCATAGTGATCAGCAGATATAAATCCCAAGTGACTCAGAGAATATACCTATCCTTCCCCAGCAACGGCGCCAGAAAAATGTTGTTGACGTGCAATTATTCCTGACTTGATGCCTCCACGGCAACGATGCCAGAAAAGAGCTGCTCCCCAGTTGCTCAACAATTAGCAATTGGCTTGCAATGGCCCACCAGCGTGTGGGATCGTGGTAGTTTTCGAGGGTAGAGTATTCAACCCAAATTTGTTGGTTCGAGGCGATGGGAATGAAAGGATATTCTCCAGTATTAGCAGTTGAGGTGTGACCTCAACCACACCTGAAAGATTAGTATCTGCAAGCAGGATATAAGCAACAAAGGTCGTATGATAGCAACGGTGCCAGAAACGATCTGTTGTCAAGGCAAACTATTCCTAGTTGTTGTATCAATGGGGCCAGAAAAGTATTGTAGCAGGTAGCAGCAGTGTAACGAGTAACAGCAGTGGCAAGGAACAGCAGTAGTCACAGCAGTAGCAAGTAGCAGCAGTAGCAAGTAGCAGTAGTAGCAACAATAGTGGCAGCAGCAGCAGGACAAAGCAAATGACAGTAGCAGCAAGTAACGGTAGCAGCAACAGTAGTAACAGCAGTAGCAGCAGAGCAAGTAATAGTAGCAGCAACAGTAGTAACAGCAGTAGGAGCAGAGCGAGTAACAGAAGCAGCAACAATAGTAACAGCAGTAGCAGTGGGACAAACTCGTAGGCAATGGATCAGTGATTTGTTGGATGACATTCATCATGCAACAGTTATAACACGGAGAGATATGTGGCTAGCTCCCGTTCGTCAATGTGATGTAGGCATGCATTCCGTGTCTAGTCATACGTGCTTAGGGAAAAGAACTTGCATGACATCTATTGTCCATCCCTCCCGTGGCAGCGGGGTCCAAATGGATACTACGGGATATTAAGGTTCTCCTTTTAATAAAGAACCGGACCAATGCATTAGCACTTGGTGAACACATGAACTCCTCAAACTGTGGTCATCACCGGGAGTGGTTCCGGTTATTGTCACTCCGGGGTTGCCGGATCATAACACATAGTAGGTAACTACAACTTGCAAGATCAGATCTAAAACACACATATATTGGTCACAACATAATAATTTCAGATCTGAAATCATGGCACTCGGGCCCTAGTGACAAGCATTAAGCATGGCAAAGTAGTAGCAACATCAATCTCAGAACATAGTTGATACTAGGGATCAATCCCCATCAAAACTAACTCGATTACATGATAGATCTCATCGTACTCATCACCGCCCAGCAAGCCTACGAATAGATTACTCACGAACGATGAAGAGCTTCATGGAATAGGAGAGGGAAGAAGGTTGATGACGACGATGGCGACGATCTCCTTGATCCGGAGCCCAAAACGGACTCCAGATCTGCCCTTCAGGGCAAGAACGGGATGTGGCGGCGCCTCTAGATCGTAAACGTGATGAAATCTTCTCTCTTGATTTTTTCCAGGACGAAAGGGAATAAATAGCGCTGGAATTGGGGCCGACAGAGCCACGTGGGCCCCACAAGCCCTGACGGCGCGGCCTGGGGGGTGGTCGCGGCCACAGGGCTTGTGGCCCACTAGCTCACCCCCTGCGGTGGATCTTTGCGCAGGTATTTTTCATATTTTCCAGAAATATTCTCCATAAATTTTCAGGACGTTCCGAGAACTTTCATTTCTGCACAAAAACAACACCATGGCAATTTTGCTGAAAACAGCGTCAGTCCGGGTTAGTTCCATTCAAATCATGTAAATTAGAGTCCAAAACAAGGGCAAAAGAGTTTGGAAAAGTAGATACGATGGAGACGTGTCAATGAGCCATATATGTAAATGGACTAGAATGACGAGTACAATCACATGAAACACTTTGTATTTCCGTTTAACAAACATAAAATGTAATTAGGACAAATCTAGACAGATTTAGAATTTAACACATGGGGTCATTTCGGAGATGCTATATGTCGTCTCCGGTCTCATTTAAAATGCCTAGATAGGTTCATTATTTGTGCTTCACCCCTTGCCATGTTTAACAACATTTAATATTGTTGTGTAAATAAATGAGAGTGAACTAAATAATTGTGAGGTTCCGTCAATATGCAACTCGTTGCATATTGAGCTTCACTTAATGTGTAGCATTTGATTGTTGTGAATTGCTATGCCCTGCCTTGCATATTTGAAAGTGATCATACATCATATGTGAATTGCATTATGTCGTGCATGTGCCATGGTGAATATCGTGTGCTGATTCTTGTTTCCGGTTTGCTTCATCTCGATAGAGTTCCGCAAGCGTGTCGGAATGTGAGGACCCGTTCGACTACATCGGTTGGTCTGCTTCACGGAGTCATCCTTCTTCCAAGGGGGGTCTCAGGCAAGATGAACATTTCCCAAGATACCATTACTATCATGGCAATGCTAGTTGTTTTGTTTCTATCATTATGTCTCGTTGCCTACCGCCTGTTAAATATCAGCCTCCCAGCATTGCCATGAAAACCTTCAACCTGATCACAACCTAGCAAACCACTTATTGGCTATGTTACCGCTTGCTCAACCATGTGTTAGCGTTGCTAGTTGCAGGTGCAGTTGCTTCCATGTGATAGCATGGGTTCCTTGTTATATCACCATATTATTGCTAATTAACTTAGTGCACCTATATACTTGGTAAAAGGTCGAAGGCTCGGCCTTTCTAGCCTGGTGTTTTGTTCCACCTTTGTCGCCTTAGTTTCGGCTACCGGTGTTATGTTCCATAAATGAGCACTCCTAACATGCTTGGGGTTGTTATGGGGACCCCCTAGATTCTCGTTTCGGGATAAAGCTCATATGGCAAGACCCAACATTGGTACTATATTTGCCCAACATAATAATTATGTTAATACTGAAAAACATAGGGCGTCATGAACCCGAGGAGTAATTCAACATAATACAGGGGGCAGTGCTGATGGTGTTGGTCCCAAACAGAGCAGCTTATTAATGCTACCCGGGGCAACTCGGTGTTTGACGTGGTAACCATAGCTCAGGTGTGCCCTGAGAACGAGATACGCGGCTCCTATCGGGATTGTCGGCATGTCGGGCAGCCTTGTTGGACTTGTTTTACCTTTCTCAAGTGTCTTGTCCGAGGGATTCCGAGGATGCTTTGGGTTATCTCGATGTTGAGGTTTTCCAATAGAAACCCGAGGAGATCACGGGTTTCCCTGATCGAGGACATTCCGTCATAGCATGTGGTAGTTTGTGATGGACTAGTTGGAGCACCCTTGCAGGGTTAAATCTTTTGGAAAGTCGTGCCCGCGGTTATGTGGCAACGTGGAAACTATGTTTAACATCCAGTTCTAGATAACTTGAAGTAAGCTTAATTAAAACTTGCCAGCTGAGTGCCTAATTGTGATTGTCTCTTTCGTGATCTCCTTCTCCAATCGAGGACATGGTGGGGTTATGTCTGACGTAAGTAGGTGTTCAGGATCATTTATTTGATCATCAGTAGTTCTCGTTCGTTATGCGTAGATCATCTCCCTCTTATTCTTGTACTCGTAAGTTAGCCACCTCAAATAAATGCTTAGTCGCTTGTTGGAGCCTCGTCACTTAACCATACCTCACCCATTAAGTTTTGGCTAGTCTTGATACCTTTGGAAATGAGATTGCTGAGTCCCCCGTGGCTCAAAGATTACTACAACACCGGTTGTAGGTACACGTAAAGGATATTAAGATGTGAGCGCAATGATTGTTCATTTGGAGTTTCTTGTTCTTCTTCTTCGTCGATCTAGGATGGGTTCCAGGCCGGCAGCCTCGGTTAGCAAGGATGGACGTCGTTCTTTTATCGTTTGTTTTCGTCCGTAGTCGGACCTTTCTCTTCTTCATGATAATTGTAGGTTTTGTATTAATGTGACTCTCATGTAGCTTGTGGCGAGTGTAAGCCAACTCCTTAGACTCCTATTTTTAGTATATGTCCTTTTAACAATATCCATTCTTGTGAAATGACGAGATGCGTTCCTATCCCTGTTGAGGCCCTCACGCCAAAATAAGGATAGGACCGCATCCTGGGCGTGACAGCCTAGGCCCAACCGGCGACAGAACCATGACCGAACGAGCAGATGCCAGCAACCAGACCCACTGGTCATGGCTAGCAGCAAGCACCATCGTGGCGCGTCCCACGGGTGAGGAAGGGCAAGGTGTCGGCCCTTCCAGCCATGCCTACCCAACCAGACAACCCCCGCCGGCGAGACCCTCTCCCACCAACCAGCGACGCCGCAACGCAGGTCGAGATCCAGATCGGGGCGGCCCCAACTGGATCCTTGCCACCAGCGGCGCAGCGGCACGCCACCGCTTCCCAGCTAGGTAGCCACTGGATCTGGTTGTCCCCGCCGCCAAGAGCCTCGTCGGACACCGCGCCCCTCACCGTCGAACAGCTGACCCGCGCCGCCGCCACCGCAAAAAGGGGAGGGAAGCATAAGCTGTGCCACCGCCCCACCACACGGGCTTCGCCCAACGCACGCCCTCCGGTGATGGCGAAGGTGAGAAAGTAACGGGGAAAGAGGAGAGCATCGACGGCTGATACGTCCCAAACGTATCTATAATTTCCGCTTGTTACATGATCTTTTGGGTGCCATTGTTATATGTTTTGCCACACTTTTATATCATTTTACACATATTTGGACTAACCTACTAACTCAGTGCACCCAGTGCCAGTTTCTGTCTACTGATGTCTATTTTGCACGGGCTTTTACCCAATTTTCCGAAGCCTGAAAAGTTTGAGAAAAAATACATAAAAAATCAGCGAAAGAGAAGCTTCTGGATCACTGGAGGTGGGCCAGAGGGGGGGGCAGGGGCCTCCCAGGCGGCCTGCTGGCACGGCCAGGCCCTAGGCCTCGCCAGGAGGTCACCTGGGTGGGTATCACCTCCTCGGGTGCCCTCCTTTGGCCTATATTTAGAGTCCCGAGAGGAAACCTTGGAGTCTTTTTGGAATCGCGAATTTCTCCATCCCTCCACCGCCGCAGCGCTTCCGAGATCGGGAGCGTCACGAGACCTCTTCCCGGCACCCTGCCGAAGGGAGGATTGACCTCCGGGAGCTTCTCCACCGTCATGGACGCTTCCCGGACGTGCCGTGAGTAGTCCTCCTTGGACCATGAGTCCATGACTAGTAGTTATGTGATGTCTTCTCTCTAATCTTGTGCTTCAATGGTTAGTCCTTGTGAGCTGCCCTACATGATCAAGGCATCTATGTTATCACTACAAGAAATATGTCAACTAACGACCTTTTGTTAGTGACGCTGGAAGGAATGGTCATAAATCTATGACCATTTGACATCATTTAGTCGTAAGCTGTCTGGAGGGGTCCTAGCCCCAAAAACCAACGACCATTTTCATTAGAAAGGTCGTCACTTGCTTACTGGAAAAGGTCATAAAGCGGACAGCACCTGGCACTGCCTTCTTTCTAGGTGATAATGACCAATATGAATGGTCGTTACTAAATAGTTCGAATGCACTAGGCTGGTTACGCAGCCACCTCAGCAGCCTCGCTTACTTGTCACTGAGGTAGGACCCATTTGACAGGCAGATGAGGGGCCGGCGACCAAGCGGGGACATGCGCGAGCCTCGCTTAATTCCCGTGGGACTCGAACCCACGACCGAGCGCTTCCGCTAAGTGTTTGCTACCGCTGGGCTAGAGACGGACTGTTGCTCGGGTATCGGTATTTGGGGATATATTATATTAAATCGCGGGTCTCTCTTATCATTGACAAGTGGGACCGACGGGGACGGCCAACACTTGGCCAATTTCCGACAGGGGCCAACACTTAGCGAATTTCTGACGAGCAAATCTAGATCTGGGGGGCGGCGACGACCGACGGGGACGGGGTGGCGGCGATCGACAGGGGCGGTGACCAGCGGTGGTGGTGCTGATGCCACGGCCACCTCACCCATCGGCAGTGGTGGTGGTGCTGACGTCAAGGCCACCTCGGCCATGCCTCGGCCACGACGACCTCGCCCGGCCAGTGGTGGTGTCGCTAGCCTCAGCCACCTTGCCCACTGGTAGTGATGGTGGTGCCGCTCGCCTCGGACAGCGACCTCGCCCACACATGGGGGACTCGCCGCCGCCGAGCATGAGGGACTCGCCGCCGCCGAGCATGAGGGACTCACCGCCGAGCATGGGGGACTCGCTGCTGCCGCTGGACAGAAGCTGGATTAGAAAAGGAGTTAGAAGGTTTTCGAAAGAACATATGAAAGGAGTTGATGAATTCATGCAATTTGTTCGGGAAAATTTTTCCAAGGATGTTGTCATTGTTTGCCCATGCTGTAATTGCCTCAACCATTCGAGAAAAGCTCAAGGAGTAGTGGAAGATCATCTTCTTCTTAATGGGATGGCCAACACATATGATAGATGGATATATCATGGAGAACCTTTAGCCGGACAACCTCAACATATTGAAGCTGATACACAGGCCCCTCATCTGATGGGTGATGGTGATGCTGGCATTAATTTTATGGAAAATATTTTGCGAGAGAATGATGGTTTGGATGAAGAGGATGGGCATGAAGATGATAGGATTCCTGACCTATTGAAGGATATGTATGATGTTGAAGATCGTGTTGATGGGCAGAAGTCGATGTTTGCTGAGGTGTTGGAGGAGGCTAAGCGCGCGGCTCATGAAGGGGGTAAATTTTCAAGATTTACCTTCACCGTGAAGTTACTTCACATCAAGTCTTTCTACCGGATTAGCAATGTTGCATTCAACGCAATACTCCTCCTTTTGACCTTGCAATTCCCTGATAGTTGTGTTCCCAGGTCTTATGATGAAGCATTGAGCATAATCCGCAGGATGGGGCTAGGTTATGTTTCAATACATGTGTGCCCAAATAACTGTGTCGTGTTTCGGAAGGATTTTGTGAAGCATGACAACTGTCCAAAATGCAATGCCTCAAGGTGGAAAGATGCTGATGGGAAGAAGTCAATACTAGAGATGGTACTGAGGCACTTTCCGTTGATACCAAGGCTGCAGCGGATGTTTATCTCGAAGAAATCATTTTTGGAGGTACAATGGCACAAGCTTCAGCGGCAACCTGTGGACAATGAGCTGAGCCATCCAGCGGACGGAGAGGCATGGAAAGAATTTGACAGTGAACATGGAGATTTTTCTGCAGATCCAAGGAATATAAAACTCGGCATTTCCACAGATGGCTTTAATCCGTTTGGGAACATGAACACGTCTTATAGCATGTGGCCCATTTTTGTGGTGCCGTCCAACCTACCACCATGGGCATGCATGGATCAGTCCAACTTTATGATGTCACTGCTTATCCCATGTCCAGAGTCTCCAGGAAAGGATTTTGATGTCTTTATGGAGCCCCTCGTAGAAGAACTGCTCCAGCTCTGGACTGGTGTACGTACATACGATGCCTCTAGTCCGGAAGAAAAGTTCAATCTACGTGCTGCAGTCATATGGTCCATCCATGATTTCCCGGCACTACACACTCTGTCTGGGAGGATCACAGCGGGTTATCAGGCATGTGTCCATTGTGACAAGGACCCTTGCTCAAAGAGAATAAGGAGCAAGATCTGCTATATTGGGCACCGCCGCTTTCTTCCCCGAAACCATCGTTGGAGAAGAAGCAAAGATTTTAATGGTGAGAATGAAACCTGTGACAAGCCAGCTAAATTCACTAAGGAAGAGCTGGAGCAGCAACTTGAGAAGGTGAAGGATGTGAGACCAGGAAAGCTTGCAAAGAAAAGAAAGTGTGCGGAAGGTCAATGTTGGGACCGAAGGTCTTGTTTGTGGGACCTGACATACTGGGCTAGTCTGAAATTAAGGCATAATCTCGATGTAATGCACATTGAGAAAAACATATGTGAGAATCTGCTAGAGACGTTTCTGAACATTGAAGGGAAGACAAAGGACACGGTTAGTTCTAGGCTTGATTTGGAGGACATGGGCATAAGAGAAGATTTGCATCTACAACATGATGAAGCTGAAGATACATTTGAAATGCCACGAGCATGGTATACAATGAGTAAAGAACAAAAGCTAGCATTCTGTGAATTCATAAGAGCGGTGAGATTTCCAGATGGTTATGCTTCTAACCTAGCAAAGTGTGTTACTTCTGATGGATTCAAGCTTTCAGTATTGAAAACCCATGATTGTTACATCCTCCTCCAAAGGATTTTACCGGCTGGCCTCCGTGGAATCATGGACAATGATATATATGAAGCGGTTACTGAGCTGGGAAATTTCTTTAGAGAACTGTGCTGCAAAACACTCAAGTTAACTGTTCTGGAAAGACTTGAAAAAGAAATCCCAATTATTCTTTTCAAGCTTGAGAAGATTTTCCCTCCAGCTTCCTTCACCATGATGGTCCATTTGGCGGTGCACTTACCAAAAGAGGCAATGCTTAGAGGCCCTGTGCAATACGGTTGGATGTACCCAATCGAAAGAAGGCTGCTTACTTGTAAGCGTTATGTGCGAAACACGGCAAGACCTGAAGGTTCGATTGCTGAAGCATATGTCGTTGACAAGTGCTTGACTTTTTTCTCTAGATACTTTGGCGATGTGGAAACAAGATGGAACCGACCGGGCAGAAATAGAGAGTGATCTAATTCGCATATTGGTGATGTCTCGGTTTTCAACCATGGTGTGAACTTTCTTGGAGCCTCGCAATACTTGGAGGCTGGTGATGAGTATGACAAGATGGTTTGGTATGTGCTCAGCAATTGCGCCGAGCTTATACCATATATCGAGTACGTTATATCTTGTGCACTCGTTATTTATTTACTTTTGCTTGGGTTGTTGGCACTAGCCTAATATTTTAATTCACATGTTTTGTTGGCATTGCAGGAAATGCAAGGAAGAGTTAAATCAGGAAGAAAGCCAGATGAATGTTGATACAATGGTTGCCAAGGGATTTGCTAAATGGTTTAAGAATCATGTTGGAAAGTTGCATGAAGAGAAGAAAGTCAGTGATGATCTATTTGCTTTGGCATGCTTACCGGATAAGCGAGTGCGAGTGTATTCAGCATGCATTGTTGATGGTGTCCAGTACCACACCGTTGATCACGAGGAAAAAAGGAAGACACAAAATAGTGGAATCGTCACTGAGGGGTCACATGATTGTGAGAACATTGACTTCTATGGTCAGTTGAGAAGCATCATAGAGTTGCAGTACAACTCTAGTGGAGGCATCCATCGCTCGGTTGTCTTATTTCGCTCTGACTGGTTTGATCTTGGTAACAACAAGAAAAAGACGCTCTTGTGTCAAGTATGATGGCCACTTCAAAAGCATCAACACTTCAAGGTGTTGGTATAAGAGTGATCCCTTTATTCTAACAGCACAAGCAACAATGGTGTTTTACCTGCCAGACACTCTTTTGCACAGAAAATGGCGAGTTGTGCAAAACTTTGAGCACAGACACTTGTGGAGTGTGACTAAAACTGAAACTGGAGTGGAAAAGGGCCCCGGTGGTAGTGGCCTAACATATCAGGATGATGATTGTACGGAAGTTCCGGTGCAAGCTGGTGATGACTCTATGGAAGTTCCGGTGCAAAGCAGAGTGCGTAGGGACTGGGAACGTGTGCTCATTGATGTTGCAACACTTGAAGGCATCAAGAAAAGAAGAAAGGTGGTAGCGGATGGACATGAGAGCGAGGATGAGGAAAACAGGACTGATCATACTATGCTGCAATATTGTAGTGACGATGAGGAAAACAGAAGTGGGGATAGAGTTCCTGGTTTTGGTATCGACGACGATGAGTAGCGAATAGACATGAAGGTAAATATTGTCTCCTTGGTGATCTAAAACTATTACTGCATGCTCCTTGTTTTGATTGGTGATCAACCTTCTCTATAGTTTTTGTTGTTGTGATCCTGATGTAGTTTTTGTACTACAATTCTCTCCAGGTAGCAAAATGCATGAGACTGATGGTTGTAGTGATGGAGAGGCAGGTGGTGAAGATCATGATGGCTGGAGAGGAAAAATAATGTAGTTTTGGTGATCATGATGGCTCGAGAGGCAAAATATTGTATTCAGAAATGGCTGGAGAGGCAAAATGATGTAGTTTTGGTGCCATTTTCTTAGTTTTGGTGAGAACTGTTGATTGTGATGTGATCCATATTCAAACTATTGTGTTGTAATGCAAAATATTGCCAACTGTTGGTTGTGATGTTCCTGAAGTTTTTTTGAACTGAATTGAGATGTTGTTTTCAGAGCTATTTTCAGAACTACATCAGAGAGATGTTGCTATCTACATCAGAGAACTGAATTGAGATGTTGCATGTTGCTGTTGTTTTCAAAACTGTTGTTGTTCCTGAAGTTTTTAGAACTGAATTGAGATGTTGTTTTCAGAGCTATTTTCAGAACTACATCACAGAGTTGTTGCTATCTACATCAGAGAACTGAATTGAGATGTTGCATGTTGCTGTTGTTTTCAGAACTGGGAAACCTTTGCATTATGTCATCATATGTGATAAAGTTACCATGTAAAATAATAAACTTGTAATACGACAATTATTTTTAAAAAGTGTTCACACAAATGAGCTATCATGTGTGAAGATTCATGGCTTTCAAGCCACATGATCAATCTCATGGCCATATTCATGGCATAGTTTGTTGAAATGGTCTCATATTTTGCATAATGGTGCATGTTGGAATGACAAACAATGTTGATTAAGGAAGTTTTCATCTTCCTTGTATGAAAAATTCATTTTTCATTTTTCAAGTGCCCGAAATGAGTTGTTTTGTGAAGGACCTACCATATATTTGTTTCAAAATTGGTCCAAATCATTTTTCTAACATACTAGGCCATATTTAATGTACAATTGAAAAAATGGTTGGGTCTCAAAAGATTTTACCCATCTCTCGTGAAAAAGACAAATCTATGTCGAATCAGCTCGAAGCGGGTCAAATTTGAACTGCGGCTGCCTTATAGTTTGCTCTTTATTTTTTCCAAAAATCATTTCTAGGTACACAAGTATCTATTTAATCATAGAAACACCAAAAGGTTTCCAAGATTCAACCACTAGGTAGGAACGGTCATGCCCGCCGTTTTGACCGCATTTTGAAACGGCCATGAAAAATTCAAAATAAATCAAAAAAAATGGGAAACCTTTGCATTATGTCATCATATGTGATAAAGTTACCATGTAAAATAATAAACTTGTAATACGACAATTATTTTTAAAAAGTGTTCACACAAAGGAGCTATCATGTGTGAAAATTCATGGCTTTCAAGCCACATGATCAATCTCATGGCCATATTCATGGCATAGTTTGTTGAATGGTCTCATATTTTGCATAATGGTGCATGCTGGAATGACAAACAATGTTGATTAATGAAGTTTTCATCTTCCTTGTATGAAAAATTCATTTTTCATTTTTCAAGTATCGAAATGAGTTTTTTTGTGAAGGACCTACCATATATTTGTTTCAAAATTGGTCCAAATCATTTTTCTAACATACTAGGCCATATTTAATGTACAATTGACAAAATGGTTGGGTGTCAAAAGCTTTTATCCATTTCTCGTGAAAAAGACAAATCTATGTCGAATCAGCTGGAAGCGGGTCAAATTTGAACTGCGGCTGTCTTATAGTTTGCTCTTTATTTTTTCTAAAAATCATTTCTAGATACACAAGTATCTATTTAATCATAGAAACACCAAAAGGTTTCCAAGATTCAACCACTAGGTAGGAACGGTCATGCTCGCCGTTTCGACCGCATTTTGAAACGGTCATGAAAAATTCAAAAAAAATCAAAAAAAAGGGAAACCTTTGCATTATGTCATCATATGTGATAAAGTTACCATGTAAAATAATAAACTTGTAATACGACAATTATTTTTTTAAAGTGTTCACACAAATGAGCTATCATGTGTGAAAATTCATGGCTTTCAAGCCACATGATCAATCTCATGGACATATTCATGGCATATTTGTTGAAATGGTCTCATAGTTTGCATAATGGTGCATGTTGGAATGACAAACAATGTTGATTAAGGAAGTTTTCATCTTCCTTGTATGAAAAATTCATTTTTCATTTTTCAAGTGCCCGAAATGAGTTTTTTTGTGAAGGACCTACCATATATTTCTTTCAAAATTGTTCCAAATCATTTTTCTAACATACTAGGCCATATTTAATGTACAATTTACAAAATGGTTGGGTGTCAAAACCTTTTATACATCTCTCGTGAAAAAGACAAATCTATGTTGAATCAGCTCGAAGCGGGTCAAATTTGAACTACGGTTGCCTTATAGTTTGCTCTTTATTTTTTTCAAAAATCATTTCTAGGTACACAAGTATCTATTTAATCATAGAAACACCAAAAGGTTTCAAATAGTCAACCACTAGGTAGGAACGCTCATGCCTGCCGTTTCGATCGCATTTTGAAATGGCCATGAAAAATTCAAAAAAAAATCAAAAAAATGGGAAACCTTTGTGTCGCATCATCACATCTGACCTGCCAACTAGAAAAGATATATAAATTTGAGTACCGATGTCTTCTTGAACTATTCGGTATGATTTTAACCATTATTTCTATGATGTTTATAAAAAAAGAAAAATAAAAAGTCTGCCTCCAAACCCCAAAAAACTAGTGTAAATTTTCCTTCCCACCCCACCAAATTTTCCCTCTCACCCCACCAAAATTTCCCTCCACTCCCTCTCCCACTACCACGCGGGACCCACCACTCCCTCTCCCACTCCCCACTACCCACTCCCCACTCCCCACTCCGCCGCCCCTCCCCTGCTCCACCCCGCCCCGCCGCCCCTCCCGTGCTCCGCACCGCCCCTCCGCCCATCTCCCCTCTCCCCGACGACGTCGACGGCTACATCTACATCGACGACGTCGACGGCTACATCTACATCGACGACGACGGCTACATCTACATCGACGTCGACGGCTACGACTACATCGACGACGACAGTACCTCTCCCCTCGACCCATCTCCCGTTGATAGATCCCCTCATGTGTTCTTCTAGTAGATCTTCTAGGGTTTGATAGATCCCCCTCATGTGTTCTTCTAGGGTTCATGGGGCTAGATCAATGGGGATGGTTCGGTACATTCATGGGGTTAGGGTTAGGATTCATGGGGTAAATATGTCCGCTGACGTGGTTCATAGGGTTAGGGTTCATGTTGCTTGACTACTATGGCTTGCTTGCTTGCTAGCATACATGGTTAATTAGAGTTTCCATGCATTGCTACACTTGTATGTGCATGCTAGTCCAAGTGCTTCAATTTAGTTGCATGCTTCAACTGTCAGTTTAGTACTGATGCATTAACTGTATGTGCATTGCTACACGTGTATGTGCATGCTGGTCCAAGTGTTTTACATGTATTAGTACTCATGCATTAACTACATCACTATATTGTTGATCCAACAAGTTTGCTTCACATGTATTACATGTATGTGCATGCTCGTCTAAATGCTTTCCTTTATTGATATAAGTGCATCATTTTACTTTATCCCTGTTGTATCTGATTGTTGTTTATTCTATTTTGCAAGCACCACCTCAAGATCATCCATGTTAAGGATGACAAGGTCAAACCCGAGGCCAACCAGTGGTATGCAAGTTGCTCCTTGTGGTTATACTGTCAGATTTATAAAATGTGTCTTAATATGCTAAGTGAAATGTAATATGCTAAGTAAAATATCTTGGAGGCTGGTGATGCAAAATACTGTCAGATTTTATTATGCAAATGTATTGTTGTAATCTGAATTAGCTGGCTTAGCTGTGCCTGTGTGTTGTTACTCTTCCTTAGCTAAATAAGTAGGATTAAATGATAATAAAATATCATAGTATATGTTTGGCTGTATGTCCATGCATTCCAACAATTAACCTAATAATTATGTTTACTTTGCCTTGCAAAGATGAGCATCCTCTCACCGAGTACGAAAAGGTTAGGGCTAGAAATATGATGAGGAACAATCGGATATTCCAGTCCCTTGGCATTGATGCAATAGCGTCAATGATTAGGAAAACAAATGATGTACAATAAGGTACAACTAATGGGGTTCAAGAAGGTAGTGGAGTTATCAGTGATGACCCAGAGTACAATCCTAAGGAGGATGAAGTTGTAGTGCACAAGACTGTTAAGGTGCAAACTATGTCTTGCTTGGAGGGTTCGGGTTCTTGTATGCTCTGTGTTTCCTTGTGCTCACATATTTATCTTGTGATCTAATTTTTTTCTATGCTATTTATACAAGGCATTGAAGGAATCTAGAACGAAGAGGCCTGGTGTTAAGAAGACAACCAGCAAGAATAGGAAGAGCTCAGAAGCATCTGTTGCAATGCCTCCAGGAAGGGTGATGGCCCCACCTCCAGGACAAACAAAGAGGATCCTGGAACCTGATGAACCTGATAGAGTCACAAGGCAGAAAGAAACTATGGCGGCTGCGACGGACCATCAGGAAAGTCCGATGGGCATGGACTTTGAGAGCTCGGTGGAAATGTGTGATGAGTTTTCGCCGATGGACAAAGAAACCACTCTCTGCATGGATGAAAGCGGCACTGTCTGCGTACGCCTCAGGCGTGGTGCACCTTCTATTGACAGGAATGATGTCGTCAGTGAAGAAGAACAACAGCTTGTGCTTCAACCAGGCAAGTTCACCTTCTCTTTTACTAGTGCATTTTTCAAATGGAATTGATCATGTATGCTTACCTGTTTAGCAGAACCATTCCTCCATTTGTCGATTTCTCTTCTAATTTACGAGTTCAATTTCATTTTCAGATGCAATGACTAACAAGCATAGACTTAGAAAGGGCAAAGGGCTAGAGAGAATCACCAAGGCGCTTGGCACAAAGGTGCATATCCAAATTGCCCAAGGGATGAAGCGTCCAGAGAAGCCTCTAC
Source organism: Hordeum vulgare subsp. vulgare (assembly GCF_904849725.1). NCBI lineage: Eukaryota > Viridiplantae > Streptophyta > Magnoliopsida > Poales > Poaceae > Hordeum > Hordeum vulgare. The sequence continues at coordinate 648,464,678 of NC_058519.1, read as the reverse complement.
AGGCAGCAAAGTTTGCTTCTGAGTGTGGACTCGTTGCAACAAGCCATCTGCCGGTTCTTCCTCACTTCAAGGAATACAAAAATAATGCTACTCTAGTGGAGGACTACATTGGGAAAGTTGATGTAAGCTACTTGTTTTGTAGTTAATGTGCTACTCTATTTTTGTTATGTAGTTAATGTTCACTAATGTTGTTCCTTCCTTGTTTGCTGTCTTGGTAGGCAAATTTTGAGATAAACACAGACTCGGAGACCATCAAGTACGCGTGCAAAGATGTTCTGAAGAAAAGTTCAAAGAATCGACGCCATAATATCAAGAAGAAGTATTTTGATACCGTAGCAGCAAACAAAGTGAGCACCAAGTCTCCGGTGCCAGATCTGACGGACGGTGAATGGCAAGCTCTGGTGCAGATGTGGTCTACCCCAAGACACAAGGTATGTATATGCTCTGTTTGCTGATTTATGTTCTGCACATCAGGATGGGAATGGGCCATGGTCCCCTTCTTCTTCCATGTTTCTGATGAGAGTAGGAACAATAGAGAGCATCAACTTTCAAAATCAACACCATATGTAATACACTGACTCTTATATAGTACTAGTTGTTCATGTACTTGTGCTAGTGCAGGATAACTCAAATATTTCCAAATCAAATATGCTCAGACTCGTATTGTCCTACTATACTACTGCCTATTCCACTTTCTTTCAGCTTGGCAAATAACATTATGCGTTTTTGTAGGTAACCTGTGTGTCGAACAAGATTAATCGAGAAAAGGTCGTGTACCAACACAGAACTGGTTCCAGGCACTACACCGCACACATTTTTGCCACTGTGAGTACCTTTTTCTAAAGACCTTACCGTTTGATCCTCGTTGAATATCATTTCTTATTCTTGCTGAATAACATTTTGATTTTTGTTGAAAAACATTTTAGAAAGAAGAGCGTAAGGGTGAGGAGCTGTCTGCGATTGACTTGTTCAAGGCCACCCACAACAGCAAGAAGCACGGGTTTTCGGAGCGAGTCAAGATTGCTATAGTAAGTCACTCCATGCTTTTGTCCAGCTAGTTCAAACTTTTGTCTATAGACCTCAGCCCTGTTTGATTCACAGCCAGCAAGAACACACACTATGTTCCATGATTTGATGCTATTTGCTAGAGCCTAAGATAGGTTTGGTATCTCAACAAAGATATCAGAATTTGTTGTACAGTTCTCAACAAAGATATCAGAATTTGCTGTAGCTATTTGTTGCATTTTTATGATATGATGAAAATTGATCTGAATGTTAGTTCTCAACAAAGAAGCCATATTATATAGAACCACCATATTGTTCCGATTGCATGTCTCTAGATCACATAAGTGTGTACACTTGCTGTAGCCAGATTCAAATAGTGCTTTAAGTTTAGTAGTTATCATCTACTTCTGTTTGAGTTTGAGTAAAATATCTACATATAGATTTTGTGTGATGGTTTGATTACTTCAAATAATCCATTTCTTGGTCTGGTTTGGTGGCATTCTTGTTTGGTTTCTCTTGCCGAATGTGAAATAGATCTGCCACTAAGGTCTATCATTTTCCTCCATATGCTAGCTTGAGATGGAAAAAATGAAGGACGCGCTGGTACCAGAAGGTGAAGAACCAAAGTCTGATGCTGAGATTGTTGAAGAAGTGCTCAAGACCAAAGTCAACCAAAGCACATTCCTCAGGAATGTTGGGCTCAAGTCATCTAGTAACAACTCTGGCAAAGGAACTTCTGTTGTGGCTGCTCATGTTCGTGATCTTCAGCAGAAGTTGGAGAGGTCGGAGCTTCAAGCTGAAGTGATGCAAGAAGAAATGGCAGCAATCAAGCTAAAGGCGGAAGAATATGAAGCTGCACGCGACAAGGAACTTGAGCTACTGCGCAAGAAGTCTCAGGAATAGGAAGAGAAGTTAGCCCACTTGATGGCTCTCTTCGGCGCTAAAGCATTGTAGAAGTTGAACCTGTCGTAGAACCTATCCTAGAAACAGTGAAGTGGGTAACTTCTCAAGAACCTGATGAAGTTAGCCCACTTGATTGGTTATTCTGGTGATGAAACAATGTCTTGCTCTATTTGAACCTGTGAACCTGATGAAGTATTTTGTGAAGCTCTGCACCTATGAAGTTGTCAATTATTTAAGTTTTGTTTGGACCATTTTGTTTGGGCACTAAAGTTAGTTTGGACAGCAAAAAGGCGAGGCCCAAGACTAAGAAGGCTTGGGCCTAAAAAAAGACTAGGCCAAGGCCCAAAAGAAAAGTGGACTAATAAAAAACATGCTCAGTAAAAGATTCTATCCCAGAAAATAAAAGGCCAAATTATTGGGTCCGGCCCATGTAGACGACCGGAATGGACCGGGCTGAATCTTATTTACGACCTTTTCATTTGGTCATAATTTTGCCACGTCAGGCTGCCATGGTGGATCTGACGTGGTGCAGGCAGATTGCTAGTGACCAAATCATTTGGTCGTTAAACCTACGACCTTCTGTTTGGTCATAAAATCCTACGACCAATCCGGAAAAAAGGTCGTTATAGTTCATTAAAGACCCTCAGCTTTAGACCTTCTGTTTTTGGTCATAAAAAGGTCACAAATGGAAATCAATGACCATTCAGTGACCAATATTGAAGGTCGTTAGTTGACATATTTCTTGTAGTGAATTATCTTGCTATTGCTATGCTCGGTTGGTTGGGATCCGATGGATTATGAGATTATATTCAGATTGTTATGAGTTATATATTTGATTATCCTTTTATATTATGTTCCTTAGTGATTCATGCATGTTCTCTGTTGCTATTTATTGCTTTGGCCGAGTAGTAGATTGTAACTCCAAAAGGGAGCATTATGCATGATTGTGGGTTCATGCCCCTCGATGTCTAGCTTGAGTGACAGAAACATGAGACTAGGGGATGTGCTTGTTGCCACCAGGGAAAAAACAACGGTGCTTGTGACCACGGTTGCAAGGATTGTTTACCTTACGCATAGTTCATTAATGCAGTTGTTCGTTGCTTTGAGTTTACACTTTGGGTGGGGCTCGCAACTTAATACCGAAGAGATGTTCTGGATAGATATCTCAAGGTGGATAATTAGTAAGTAGATGCTGATGAATAAACGGTCTACTTGTCTTGGCGTACTGCCCATTACTATTGAACCTCTAACTATCAAGTAGCATATTTAGCATTGCAGCGCGATCATAATTCTGTCAATTGCCCAACTGTGATTTGTTTACCCAAGCATAGTTGTTTATCGTCTTTTGGGAGAGAAACATTACTAGTGAACATCATGTGCCTCCGGTCCATATCACCATCATTGTTTACACCTCCATCATTTATCGCTTTCATTTACTTTTCCGTTGCAATCACTATTACCTTCCCGCTTGTGTTTTGATCCATTGCAAACTAAAAGGCCGGAGAGATTGACAACCTCCATGTACTCATTGGGAGCAAAGTTATTTGCTGTGTATGCAGGTCCACGTCTTCTGCTAGCGCCAGGGTCGAAGACACCTACTTGTTGAGCCTAGGAGTCCTCCTGGTTCGATAAACCTTACAGTCTCCATGTAAGGGAAATCTGTTGCTGACTACTGTTGGGGAACGCCGCATGGGAAACAAAAAAATTCCTACGCGCACGAAGACCTAGCATGGTGATGTCCATCTACGAGAGGGGATATTCGATCTACGTACCCTTGTAGATCGCACAGCAGAAGCGTTAAGAAACGCGGTTGATGTAGTGGAATGTCCTCACGTCCCTCGATCCGCCCCGCGAACCGTCCCGCGATCCGTCCCACGATCTAGTGCCGAACGGACGGCACCTCCGCGTTCAGCACACGTACAGCTCGACGATGATCTCGGCCTTCTTGATCCAGCAAGAGAGACGGAGAGGTAGATGAGTTCTCCGGCAGCGTGACGGCGCTCCGGAGGTTGGTGGTGATCTAATCTCAGCAGGGCTCCGCCCGAGCTCCGCAGAAACGCGATCTAGAGGTAAAACCGTGGAGATATGTGGTCGGGCTGTCGTGGCAAAGTTGTCTCAAATCAGCCCTAAAACCTCTGTATATATAGGTGGGAGAGGGCGGGCCTTGCCTTGGGGCTCAAGGAGCCCCAAGGGGTTCGGCCAAGCCAAGGGGGGGAGTCCTCCCCTTCCAAACCGAATCCAACTAGGTTTGGAAGCAGGAGTCCTTCCCCTTTTTTCCCACCTCCTTTTTTTTCTTTTTCTCTTTGATTTTCTTCCTATGGCGCATAGGGCCTTCTTGGGCTGTCCCACCAGCCCACTAAGGACTGGTGCGCCACCCCCGGAGCCTATAGGCTTCCCCGGGGTGGGTTCCCCCCCCCCCCCGCCCCCCCCCCCCCCCCCCCGGTGAACACCCGGAACCCATTCGTCATTCCCGGTAACTCCGAAAACCTTCCGGTAATCAAATGAGGTCATCCTATATATCAATCTTCATTTCCGGACCATTCCGGAAACCCTCGTGACGTCCGTGATCTCATCCGGGACTCCGAAAAACATTCGGTAACCAACCATATAACTCAAATACGCATAAAACAACGTCGAACCTTAAGTGTGCAGACCCTGCGGGTTCGAGAACTATGCAGACATGACCCGAGTGACTCCTCGGTCAATATCCAATAGCGGGACCTGGATGCCCATATTGGATCTCACATATTCTACGAAGATCTTATCGTTTGAACCTCAGTGCCAAGGATTCATATAATCCCGTATGTCATTCCCTTTGTCCTTCGGTATGTTACTTGCCCGAGATTCGATCGTCAGTATCCGCATACCTATTTCAATCTCGTTTACCGGCAAGTCTCTTTACTCGTTTCGTAATACAAGATCCCGCAACTTACACTAAGTCACTTTGCTTTCAAGGCTTGTGTGTGATGTTGTATTACGGAGTGGGCCCTGAGATACCCCTCCGTCACACAGAGTGACAAATCCCAGTCTTGATCCATAATAACTCAACGAACACCTTCGGAGATACCTGTAGAGCATCTTTATAGTCACCCAGTTACGTTGCGACGTTTGATACACACAAAGCATTCGTCCGGTGTCAGTGAGTTATATGATCTCATGGTCATAGGAACAAATACTTGACACGCAGAAAACAGTAGCAACAAAATGACACGATCAACATGCTACGTCTATTAGTTTGGGTCTAGTCCATCACGTGATTCTCCTAATGACGTGATCCAGTTATCAAGCAACAACACCTTGTTCATAATCAGAAGACCCTGACTATCTTTGATCAACTGGCTAGCCAACTAGAGGCTTGCTAGGGACAGTGTTTTGTCTATGTATCCACACATGTATATAAGTCTTCATTCAATACAATTATAGCATGGATAATAAACGATTATCTTGATACAGGAATTATAATAATAACTATATTTATTATTGCCTCTAGGGCATAATTCCAACAGTCTCCCACTTGCACTAGAGTCAATAATCTAGCCCTCACATCATCATGCGAATTACATTGTAATAAATCTAACACCCATACAGTTCTGGTGTTGATCATGCTTTGCCCGTGGAAGAGGTTTAGTCAGCGGGTCTGCTACATTCAGATCCGTGTGCACTTTGCATATATTTACGTCCTCCCCTTCGACGTAGTCGCGGATGAGGTTGAAGCATCGTTTGATGTGTCTGGTCTTCTTGTGAAACCGTGGTTCCTTTGCTAAGGCAATGGCACCCGTGTTGTCACAGAACAAGGTTATTGGATTCAGTGCGCTTGGCACCACTCCAAGATCCGTCATGAACTGCTTCATCCAGACACCCTCCTTAGCCGCCTCCGAGGCAGCCATGTACTCTGCTTCACATGTAAATTCTGCTACGACGCTTTGCTTGGAACTGCACCAGCTTACCGCACCCTCATTAAGAATAAATACGTATCCGGTCTGCGACTTAGAGTCGTCCGGCTCTGTGTCAAAGCTTGCATCGACGTAACCCTTTACGAAGAGCTCTTCGTCACCTCCATACACGAGAAACATCTCCTTAGTCCTTTTCAGGTACTTCAGGATATTCTTGACCGCCGTCCAGTGATCCACTCCTGGATTACTCTGGAACCTGCCTGCCATACTTATGGCCAGGCTAACGTCCGGTTAGTGCACAGCATTGCATACATGATAGAACCTATGGCTGAAGCATAGGGGACGGTGCTCATATGCTCTCTATCCTCATCAGTTGTTGGGCACTGAGTCTTACTCAATCTCGTACCTTGTAAAACTGGCAAGAACCCTTTCTTGGACTGTTCCATTTTGAACCTCTTCAAAACTTTATCAAGGTATGTGCTTTGTGAAAGTCCTATCAGGCGTTTTGATCTATCCCTGTAGATCTTAATGCCTAGAATGTAAGCAGCTTCTCCTAGGTCCTTCATAGAGAAATTTTTATTCAAGTAATCCTTTATGCTCTCCAAAAAATCTACGTTGTTTCCAATCAGCAATATGTCATCCACATATAATATTAGAAACGCCACAGAGCTCCCACTCACTTTCTTGTAAATACAAGATTCTCCAACCACTTGTATAAACCCAAATGCTTTGATCACCTCATCAAAGTGTTTGTTCCAACTCGGAGATGCTTGCACCAGTCCATAAATGGATCGCTGGAGCTTGCACACCTTGTTAGCATTCTTAGGATCGACAAAACCTTTGGGTTGCATCATATACAACTCTTCCTTAAGGAAACCGTTAAGGAACGCCGTTTTGACATCCATCTGCCAGATTTCATAATCGAAAAATGCAGCTATTGCTAACATGATTCTGACGGACTTAAGCATCGCTACGGGTGAGAATGTCTCATCGTAGTCAACTCCTTGAACTTGCCACAAGTCGAGCTTTATAAACGGTCACATTGCCGTCAGCGTCCGTCTTCTTCTTAAAGATCCATTTGTTCTGAAAAGCCTTGCGGCCCTCAGGTAGTACTTCCAAAGTCCACACTTTGTTCTCATACATGGATCCTATCTCGGACTTCATGGCCTCTAGCCATTTGTTGGAATATGGGCCCACCATTGCTTCTTCATAATTTGCAGGTTCATTGTTGTCTAACAACATGATTGACAAAACGGGATTACCGTACCACTCTGGAGCAGCACGTGGTCTCGTCGACCTGTGTGGTTCTACAGGAACTTGAACCGGAGTTTCATGATCATCATCATTAACTTCCTCCTCAACCGGCGTCGCAACGACAGAGGTTTCCCCTTGCCCTGCGCCACCATCTAGAGGGATGAGAGGTTCGACAACCTCATCAAGTTCTATCTTCCTCCCACTCAATTCTCTCGAGAGAAACTCCTTCTCGAGAAAAGCTCCGTTTTTAGCAACAAACAATTTGCCCTCGGATTTGAGATAGAAGGTGTACCCAACTGTCTCTTTTGGGTAACCTATGAAGATGCACTTTTCCGCTTTGGGTTCCAGCTTTTCAGGCTGAAGCTTTTTGACATAAGCATCACATCCCCAAACTTTAAGAAACGACAACTTTGGCCTTTTGCCATACCACAGTTCGTATGGTGTCGTATCAACGGATTTTGATGGTGCCCTATTTAAAGTGAATGCAGCTGTGTCTAATGCATAACCCCAAAACGATAACGGCAAATCGGTAAGAGACATCATAGATCGCACCATCTCTAATAAAGTACGATTACGACGTTCGGACACACCATTACGCTGTGGCGTTCCAGGCGGTGTCAACTGTGAAACAATTCCACATTGTCTTAAGTGAGCACCAAACTCGAAACTCAGATATTCACCCCCACGATCATGTTGGGGAACGTCGCATGGGAAACAAAAATTTTCCTACGCGCACGAAGACCTATCATGGTGATGTCCATCTACGAGAGGGGATGAGTGACCTACGTACCCTTGTAGACCGTACAGCAGAAGCGTTAGTGAACGCGGTTGATGTAGTGGAACGTCCTCACGTCCCTCGATCCGCCCCGCGAACTATCCCGCGAACAGTCCCACGATCTAGTACCGAACGGACGGCACCTCCGCGTTCCGCACACGTACAGCTCGACGATGATCTCGGCCTTCTTGATCCAGCAAGAGACACGGAGAGGTAGATGAGTTCTCCGGCAGCGTGACGGCGCTCCGGAGGTTGGTGGTGATCTAATCTCAGCAGGGCTCCGCCCGAGCTCCGCAGAAACGCGATCTAGAGGTAAAACTGTGGAGGTATGTGGTCGGGCTGCCGTGGCAAAAGTTGTCTCAAATCAGCCCTAATACCTTAGTATATATAGGAGGGAGGGAGGGGAGGAGGCAGCCTCAAACCCTCAAGGTTTGGCCGAAATTTGAGGTGGAGGAGTCCTACTCCAATCCTACTTGGAGTAGGATTCCACCTTCCCACTTGGAAACTCTTTCCACCTTGTGTTTTTTCCTTCTCAAACCTTATGGGCCTTAGTGGGAACATATTCCAGCCCACTAGGGGCTGGTTTATCTCTTCCCATAGCCCATGAGACCCCTTGGGGCGTGACACCCCTCCCGATGGTCCCCGGCACCCCTCCCGACACTCCCGGTACACTACCGATGAGCCCGAAACTTTTCCGGTAATGCACGAAAACCTTCCGGTAACCAAATGAGGTCATCCTATATATCAATCTTCGTTTCCGGACCATTCCGGAAACCCTCGTGACGTCCGTGATCTCATCCGGGACTCCGAACAACATTCGGTAACCAACCATATAACTCAAATACGCATAAAACAACCTCGAATCTTAAGTGTGCAGACCCTGCGGGTTCGAGAACTATGTAGACATGACCCGAGTGACTCCTCGGTCAATATCCAATAGCGGGACCTGGATGCCCATATTGGATCCTACATATTCTACGAAGATCTTATCGTTTGAACCTCAGTGCCAAGGATTCATATAATCCCGTATGTCATTCCCTTTGTCCTTCGGTATGTTACTTGCCCGAGATTCGATCGTTAGTATCCGCATACCTATTTCAATCTCGTTTACCGGCAAGTCTCTTTACTCGTTCTGTAACACAAGATCCCGCAACTTACACTAAGTCACATTGCTTGCAAGGCTTGTGAGTGATGTTGTATTACCGAGTGGGCCCCGAGATACCTCTCCGTCATACGGAGTGACAAATCCCAGTATTGATCCATACTAACTCAACGAACACCTTCGGAGATACCTGTAGAGCATCTTTATAGTCACCCAGTTACGTTGCGACGTTTGATACACACAAAGTATTCCTCCGGTGTTAGTGAGTTATATGATCTCATGGTCATAGGAATGAATACTTGACACGCAGAAAACAGTAGCAACAAAATGACACGATCAACATGCTACGTCTATTAGTTTGGGTCTAGTCCATCACATGATTCTCCTAATGATGTGATCCCGTTATCAAGTGACAACACTTGCCTATGGCCAGGAAACCTTAACCATCTTTGATCAACGAGCTAGTCAACTAGAGGCTTACTAGGGACAGTGTTTTGTCTATGTATCCACACAAGTATTGTGTTTCCAATCAATACAATTATAGCATGGATAATAAACGATTATCATGAACTAAGAAATATAATAATAACTAATTTATTATTGCCTCTAGGGCATATTTCCAACAGTCTCCCACTTGCACTAGAGTCAATAATCTAGTTCACATCACCATGTGATTCCAACGAATCCAACACCCGTATAGTTATGAGGTCTGATCACGTCTTGCTCGTGAGAGAGGTTTTAGTCAACGGTTCTAAAACTTTCAGATCCGTGCGTTCTTTACAAATATTTATGTCATCTTATAGATGCTGCTACTACGTGCTATTCGGAAATGCTCCAAATATCTACTCTACTATACGAATCCGTTTCACTACTCATAGTTATTCGGATTAGTGTCAAAGCTTGCATCGACGTAACCCTTTACGACGAACTCTTTAACGACCTCCATAATCGAGAAAAATTCCTTAGTCCATTAGTTACAAAGGATAAATTTTGACCGCTGCTAGTGATTCAATCATGGATCACTCTCTGTACCTCTCAACATACTTTGAGTCAAGGCACACATCAGGTGCGGTACACAGCATGGCATACTTTAGATTCTACGGCTAAGGCATAGAAGACGACCTTCGTCTATTCTCTTTATTCTGCCGGGGTCGGGTTTTGAGTCTTACTCAAATTCACACCTCACAACGCAACCAAGAACCCCTTCTTTGCTGATCTATTTTGAACTCCTTCAAAAACTTGTCAAGGCATGCATCTTGTTGAAACTTCCATTAAGCGCTTTCGATCTATCTCCATAGATCTTTGATGCTAAACGTTCAAGTAGCGTAATCCAGGTACTCCTTTGAAAACTTCTTTCAAACAACCTTGTATGCTTTACAGAAATTCTACATTACTTCTGATCCACAATATGTCAAGCACATATACCTATCAGAAATTCTATAGTGCTCCCACTCACTTCTTTGGAAATACAAGTTTCTCATAAACCTTGTACAAACCCAAAATCTTTGATCATCTCATCAAAGTATATATATTCCAACTCCGAGATGCTTGCACCAGTCCATTGAAGGATCGCTGGAGCTTGCATACTTGCTAGTATCTTTAGGATCGACAAAACCTTCTGGTTGTATCACATACAATGTTTGCTCAAGGAAACCGTCGAGAAAACAATGTTTTGACATCCTACGTGCAATATTTCATAAATAATGCATCAACAACTAACATAATTCTAACAGACTTTTAGCATCGCTACGAGTGAGGAAGTCTCATCATAGTCAACTGTTTGATCTTATCGAAAACATCTTTGCGACAAGTCGAGCTTTTCTTAATAGTGACTTATCACCATCATCGTCTGTCTTCTTTTAAAGATCCATTTTTTTACTCAATAGTCCTATGACCATCAAGTAGTTCTACCAAAGTCTACACTTTGTTTTCACACATGGATCCTCTCTCGGATTTCATGGCTTCCAGCCATTTGTCGGAATCTCGGCCCACGATCGCTTTCTCCATAACTCGTAGGTTCACTGTTGCTCAACAACATGACCTCCAAGACAGGGTTACCGTACTACTCTGCAGCAGTACGCGACCTTGTCGACCTACGAGGTTTGTAGTAACTTGATTCGAAGCTCAATGATCATCATCATCAACTTCCACTTCAATTGGTGTAGGCGCCACATGAACAACTTCCTGCGCCCTGCTACACACTGGTTGAAGTGATGGTTCAATAACCTCATCAAGTTCTACTACCCTCCCACTCAATTCTTTCGAGAGAAACCTTTCCTCGAGAAAGGATCCGTTTCTAGAAACAAACACTTTGCTTTCGGATCTGAGATAGGAGATGTATCCAACTGTTTTGGATATCCTATGAAGATGCATTTATCCGCTTTGGGTTCGAGCTTATCAGACTGAAACTTTTTCACATAAGTGTCAAAACCCCAAACTTTCGAGAAACGACAGTTTAGATTTCTCTAAACCTCAGTCTATACTGTGTCATCTCAACGGAAATACGCGGTGCCCTATTTAAAGTGAGTGCGGTTGTCTCTAATGCATAACCCATAAACGATAGTGGTAATTCGATAAGAGACATCATAGTATGCACCATACCAAATAGTGCGTGGCCATGACGCTCAGACACATCATCACACTATGATGTTCCAGGTGGCATGAACTGCGAAACAATTTCCACATTGTCTTAACTGTGTACCAAAACTCGTAACTCAGATATTCATTTCCATGATCATATCGTAGACAGTTTATCCTCTTGTTACGACGAACTTCACTCTGAAACGGAATTGAACTTTTCAACATTTTAGACTTGTGATTCATTAAGTAATACTCCTGTATCTACTCAAATCGTCAGTGAAGTAAGAACATAATGATATCCACTGCGTGCCTCAGCACCCATTGGACTGCATACATCAAAATGTATCACTTCCAACAAGTTACTATCTTATTTCATCTCAATGAAAACAAGGCCTTGCTCATGTGGTATGATTTGCATGTCACTAGTGATTCAAATTCAAGTCAGTACAAAGATCCATCAGCATGGAGCCTCTTCATGCAATTTATAACAACATGACTCAAGCGGAAGTGCCACAAGTAAGTGGTACTATTATCATTACCTCGTATCTTTTGGCACCAATATCATGAACATGTGTAACACTACGATCGAGATTCAATAAACCATTGAAGGTGATTATTCAAGCAAACAGAGTAACCATTATTCTCTTTAAATGAATAATCGTATTGCAATAAACACGATCCAATCATGTTCATGCTTAACGCAAGCACCAAATAAAAATTATTTTGGTTTAACACCAATCCCGATGGTAGAGGGAGCGTGCGACGTTTGATCATATCAATCTTGGAAACACTTCCAACACGTATCGTCACCTCGCCTTTAGCTAGTCTCCGTTTATGCCGTAGCTTTCATTTCGCGTCACTAATCACTTAGCAACCGAACCGGTATCCAATACCCTCGTGCTACTAGGAGTACTAGTAAAGTACACATCAACATCATGTATATCAAATACACTTCTTTCGACTTTTGCCAGCCTTCTTATCTACCAAGTATCTTGAGTTGCTCCGCCTCAGTGATTGTTCCCCTCATTACAGAAGCACTTAGTCTCGGGTTTGGGTTTAATCTTGGGTCTCTTCATTAGTGCAGCAATTGTTTTGCCGTTTCACGAAGTATCCCTTCTAGCCCTTGCCTTTCTTGAAACTTAGTGGTTTTACAAACCATCAACTATTGATGCTCCTTCTTGATTTCTACTTTCGCAGTGTCAAACATCGCGAATCGCTCAAGGATCATTGTATGTATCCTTGATATGTTATAGTTCATCACGAAGCTCTCACAGCTTGGTGGCAGTGACTTTGGAGAACTATCACTATCTCATTTGGAAGATTAACTCCCACTTGATTCAAGCGATTGTCGTACTCAGACAATCTGAGCACATGCTCAACGATTGAGCCTTTTCTCCTGTGCTTTGTGTACAAAGAATCTTGTCGGAGGTCTCGTACCTCTTAACAAGGGCACAAGCATGAAATCACAATTTCATCTCTTTAGAACATCACTTATGTTCCGTGACGTTTTACAACGTTTTCGGCGCCTTGCTTCTAAGCCATTAAGTATTTTTGTACTGAACTATCGTGTAGTCATCAGAAACGTGTATGTCGGATGTTCACAACATCTACAGACGACGCTCGAGGTGCAGCACACCGAGTGGTGCATTAAGGACATAAGCCTTCTGTGTAGCAACGAGGACAATCCTCGGTTTTACAGACTCAGTCTGCAAAGTTTGCTACTATCAACTTTCAACTAAATTTTCTCTAGGAACATATAAAATAGTAGAGCTATAGCGCAAGCTACATCGTAATTCGCAAAGACCATTAGACTATGTTCATGACAATTAGTTCAATTAATCATATTACTTAAGAACTCCCACTCAAAAAGTACATCTCTCTAGTCATTTGAGTGGTACATGATCCAAATCCACTATCTCAAGTCCGATCATCACGTGAGTCGAGAATAGTTTCAGTGGTAAGCATCTCTATGATAATCATATCAACTATACGATTCATGCTCGACCTTTTGGTCTCATGTGTTCCGAGGCCATGTCTGCACATGCTAGGCTCGTCAAGCTTAACCCGAGTGTTCCGCGTGCGCAACTGTTTTGCACCCGTTGTATGTGAACGTTGAGTCTATCACACCCGATCATCACGTGGTGTCTCGAAGCGATGAACTGTAGCAACGGTGCACAGTCGGGGAGAACACAATTTCGTCTTGAAATTTTAGTGAGAGATCACCTCATAATGCTACCGTCGTTCTAAGCAAGATAAGGTGCATAAAAGGATTAACATCACATGCAATTTATAAGTGACATGATATGGCCATCATCACGTGCTTCTTGATCTCCATCACCGAAGCACCGGCACGATCTTATTGTCACCGGCGTCACACCATGATCTCCATCATCATGATCTCCATCAACGTGTCGCCATCGGGGTTGTCGTGCTACTCATGCTATTACTACTAAAGCTACGTCCTAGCAAAATAGTAAACGCATCTGCAAGCACAAACGTTAGTTATAAAGACAACCCTATGGCTCCTGCCGGTTGCCGTACCATGACGTGCAAGTCAATATTATCTATTACAACATGATCATCTCATACATCCAATATATCACATCACATCGTTGGCCATATCACATCACAAGCATACCCTGCAAAAACAAGTTAGACGTCCTCTAATTTTGTTGTTGCGTGTTTTACGTGGTGACCATGGGTATCTAGTAGGATCGCATCTTACTTACGCAAACACCACAACGGAGATATATGAGTTGCTATTTAACCTCATCCAAGGACCTCCTCGGTCAAATCCGATTCAACTAAAGTTGGAGAAACCGACACTTGCCAGTCATCTTTGAGCAACGGGGTTACTCGTAGCGATGAAACCAGTCTCTCGTAAGCGTACGAGTAATGTCGGTCCAAGCCGCTTCAATCCAACAATACCGCGGAATCAAGAAAAGACTAAGGAGGGCAGCAAAACGCACATCACCGCCCACAAAAACTTTTGTGTTCTACTCGAGAAGACATCTACGCATGAACCTAGCTCATGATGCCACTGTTGGGGAACGTCGCATGGGAAACAAAAATTTTCCTACGCGCACGAAGACCTATCATGGTGATGTCCATCTACGAGAGGGGATGAGTGACCTACGTACCCTTGTAGACCGTACAGCAGAAGCGTTAGTGAACGCGGTTGATGTAGTGGAACGTCCTCACGTCCCTCGATCCGCCCCGCGAACTATCCCGCGAACAGTCCCACGATCTAGTACCGAACGGACGGCACCTCCGCGTTCCGCACACGTACAGCTCGACGATGATCTCGGCCTTCTTGATCCAGCAAGAGACACGGAGAGGTAGATGAGTTCTCCGGCAGCGTGACGGCGCTCCGGAGGTTGGTGGTGATCTAATCTCAGCAGGGCTCCGCCCGAGCTCCGCAGAAACGCGATCTAGAGGTAAAACTGTGGAGGTATGTGGTCGGGCTGCCGTGGCAAAAGTTGTCTCAAATCAGCCCTAATACCTTAGTATATATAGGAGGGAGGGAGGGGAGGAGGCAGCCTCAAACCCTCAAGGTTTGGCCGAAATTTGAGGTGGAGGAGTCCTACTCCAATCCTACTTGGAGTAGGATTCCACCTTCCCACTTGGAAACTCTTTCCACCTTGTGTTTTTTCCTTCTCAAACCTTATGGGCCTTAGTGGGAACATATTCCAGCCCACTAGGGGCTGGTTTATCTCTTCCCATAGCCCATGAGACCCCTTGGGGCGTGACACCCCTCCCGATGGTCCCCGGCACCCCTCCCGACACTCCCGGTACACTACCGATGAGCCCGAAACTTTTCCGGTAATGCACGAAAACCTTCCGGTAACCAAATGAGGTCATCCTATATATCAATCTTCGTTTCCGGACCATTCCGGAAACCCTCGTGACGTCCGTGATCTCATCCGGGACTCCGAACAACATTCGGTAACCAACCATATAACTCAAATACGCATAAAACAACCTCGAATCTTAAGTGTGCAGACCCTGCGGGTTCGAGAACTATGTAGACATGACCCGAGTGACTCCTCGGTCAATATCCAATAGCGGGACCTGGATGCCCATATTGGATCCTACATATTCTACGAAGATCTTATCGTTTGAACCTCAGTGCCAAGGATTCATATAATCCCGTATGTCATTCCCTTTGTCCTTCGGTATGTTACTTGCCCGAGATTCGATCGTTAGTATCCGCATACCTATTTCAATCTCGTTTACCGGCAAGTCTCTTTACTCGTTCTGTAACACAAGATCCCGCAACTTACACTAAGTCACATTGCTTGCAAGGCTTGTGAGTGATGTTGTATTACCGAGTGGGCCCCGAGATACCTCTCCGTCATACGGAGTGACAAATCCCAGTATTGATCCATACTAACTCAACGAACACCTTCGGAGATACCTGTAGAGCATCTTTATAGTCACCCAGTTACGTTGCGACGTTTGATACACACAAAGTATTCCTCCGGTGTTAGTGAGTTATATGATCTCATGGTCATAGGAATGAATACTTGACACGCAGAAAACAGTAGCAACAAAATGACACGATCAACATGCTACGTCTATTAGTTTGGGTCTAGTCCATCACATGATTCTCCTAATGATGTGATCCCGTTATCAAGTGACAACACTTGCCTATGGCCAGGAAACCTTAACCATCTTTGATCAACGAGCTAGTCAACTAGAGGCTTACTAGGGACAGTGTTTTGTCTATGTATCCACACAAGTATTGTGTTTCCAATCAATACAATTATAGCATGGATAATAAACGATTATCATGAACTAAGAAATATAATAATAACTAATTTATTATTGCCTCTAGGGCATATTTCCAACAGATCAGACCGTAGGAACTTGATCTTCTTGTTACGATGATTTTCAACTTCACTCTGAAATTGCTTGAACTTTTCAAATGTTTCACACTTGTGCTTCATTAAGTAGACATAACCATATCTACTCAAATAGTCAGTGAAGGTGAGAAAATAACTATATCCGCTGCGTGCCTCTATGCTCATCGGACCGCACACATCGGTATGTATGATTTCCAACAAGTCACTGGCACGCTCCATTGTTCTGGAGAACGGAGTTTTAGTCATCTTGCCCATGAGGCATGGTTCGCACGTGTCAAGTGAATCAAAGTCAAGCGACTCCAAAAGTCCATCGGCATGGAGTTTCTTCATGCGTTTTACACCAATATGACCTAAGCGGCAGTGCCACAAAAATATGGCGCTATCATTGTTAACTCTAACTCTTTTGGTCTCAATGTTATGTATATGTGTATCACTATAAAGATTCAATATGAACAATCCTCTCACATTGGGTGCATGACCATAAAATATGTTACTCATAGAAATAGAACAACCATTATTCTGTGACTTGAAAGAGTAACCGTCTCGCAATAAACAAGATCCAGATATAATGTTCATGCTCAACGCGGGCACTAAATAACAATTATTCAAGTTCATAACTAATCCTGATGGTAACTGAAGTGAAACTGTGCCGACGGCGATTGCATCAACCTTGGAACCATTTCCTACGCGCATCGTCACTTCATCTTTCGCCAGCCTTCGTCTATTCCGCAGTTCCTGTTTCGAGTTGCAAATATGAGCAACAGAACCGGTATCGAATACCCAGGCACTACTACGAGAGCCGGTTAAGTACACATCAATAACATGTATATCAAATATACCCGATTTTTCTTTGGCCGCCTTCTTATCAGCCAGATACTTGGGGCAGTTGCGCTTCCAGTGACCCATACCCTTGCAATAGTAGCACTCTGTTTCACGCTTAGGTCCAGCTTGGGGTTTCTTCGTCGGATTGGCAACAGGCTTGCCGCTCTTCTTTGAATTACCCTTCTTGCCTTTGCCGTTTCTCTTGAAACTAGTGGTCTTATTCACCATCAACACTTGATGCTCTTTACGGAGTTCAGACTCTGCGACTTTCAGCATCACAAACAACTCGTCGGGTGACTTGTTCATCCCTTGCATGTTGTAGTTCAACACAAAGCCCTTATAGCTTGGCGACAGTGATTGAAGGATTCTATCAGTGATAGCCTCTTGCGGGAGTTCAATCCCCAGCTCAGCTAGATGGTTTGAGTACCCAAACATTTTGAGCACATGTTCACTGACAGACGAATTCTCCTCCATCTTGCAAGCATAGAATTTATCGGAGGTCTCATACCTCTCGATCCGGGCGTTCTTCTGAAAGATAAACTTCAACTCCTGGAACATCTCATATGCTCCATGACGCTCAAAGCGACGTTGAAGACCCGGTTCTAAGCCATACAAGACTGCACATTGAACTACTGAGTAGTCCTCCTTACGTGTTAACCAAGCGTTCTTAACATCCTGGTCAGCCGTAGCGGGTGGTTCATCTCCTAGCGCAGCATTAAGGACATAATCCTTCTTCCCAGCTTGTAAGATTAGCTTAAGATTACGAGCCCAGTCTACAAAGTTGCTTCCATCATCTTTCAACTTAGCTTTCTCTAGGAACGTATTAAAATTCAGGGTGACTGTTGCGTGAGCCATGATCTACAACACAAATATATTCAAAGTGGACATAGACTATGTTCAAGATAATTAGAGTTTAACTTAATCAATTTACTTGCTAAACTCCCACACAAAAAGTACATCTCTCTAGTCATTTGAGTGGTTCATGACCCACTTACACTAGCACAAGTCCGATCATCACGTGAGTTGAGTATAGTTTCAGTGGTAAGCATCCCTATGCTAATCATATCATCTATATGATTCATGATCGACCTTTCGATCTCATGTGTTCCGAGGCCATGTCTGCACATGCTAGGCTCGTGAAGCTTAACCCGAGTGTTCCGCGTGTGCAACTGTTTTGCACCCGTTGTATGTGAACGTTGAGTCTATCACACCCGATCATCACGTGGTGTATCGAAACGACGAACTGTAGCAACGATGCACAGTCGGGGAGCACACAATTTCATCTTGAAATTTTAGTGAGATATCACCTCATAATGCTACCGTCGTTCTAAGCAAAATAAGGTGCATAAAAGGATTAACATCACATGCAATTCATAAGTGACATGATATGGCCATCATCACGTGCTCCTTGATCTCCATCACCAAAGCACCGGCACGATCTTCTTGTCACCGGCGCCACACCATGATCTCCATCAACGTGTCGCCATCGGGGTTGTCGTGCTACTCATGCTATTACTACTAAATCTACATCCTAGCAAAATAGTAAACGCATCTGCAAGCACAAACGTTAGTTTAAAGACAACCCTATGGCTCCTGTGGTTGTCGTACCATCGACGTGCAAGTCGATATTATCTATTACAACATGATCATCTCATACATCCAATATATCGCATCACATCGTTGGCCATATCACATCACAAGCATACCCTGCAAAAACAAGTTAGACGTCCCCTAATTTTGTTGTTGCATGTTTTACGTGGTGACCATGGGTATCTAGTAGGATCGCATCTTACTTACGCAAACACCACAACGGAGATATATGAATTGCTATTTAACCTTATACAAGGACCTCCTCGGTCAAATCCGATTCAACTAAAGTTGGAGAAACCGACACTTGCCAGTCATCTTTGAGCAAGGGGGTTACTCGTAGCGATGAAACCAGTCTCTCGTAAGCGTACGAGTAATGTCGGTCCAAACCGCTTCAATCCAACAATACCGCGGAATCAAGAAAAGACTAAGGAGGGCAGCAAAACGCACATCACCGCCCACAAAAACTTTTGTGTTCTACTCGAGAAGACATCTACGCATGAATCTAGCTCATGATGCCACTGTTGGGGAACGTCGCATGGGAAACAAAAAAATTCCTACGCGCACGAAGACCTAGCATGGTGATGTCCATCTACGAGAGGGGATATTCGATCTGCGTACCCTTGTAGATCGCACAGCAGAAGCGTTAAGAAACGCGGTTGATGTAGTGGAACGTCCTCACGTCCCTCGATCCGCCCCGCGAACCGTCCCGCGATCCGTCCCACGATCTAGTGCCGAACGGACGGCACCTCCGCGTTCAGCACACGTACAGCTCGACGATGATCTCGGCCTTCTTGATCCAGCAAGAGAGACGGAGAGGTAGATGAGCTCTCCGGCAGCGTGACGGCGCTCCGGAGGTTGGTGGTGATCTAATCTCAGCAGGGCTCCGCCCGAGCTCCGCAGAAACGCGATCTAGAGGTAAAACCGTGGAGATATGTGGTCGGGCTGCCGTGGCAAAGTTGTCTCAAATCAGCCCTAAAACCTTCGTATATATAGGTGGGAGAGGGGGGGCCTTGCCTTGGGGCTCAAGGAGCCCCAAGGGGTTTGGCCGAGCCAAGGGGGGGAGTCCTCCCCTTCCAAACCGAATCCAACTAGGTTTGGAAGGAGGAGTCCTTCCCCTTTTTTCCCACCTCCTTTTTTTTCTTTTTCTCTTTGATTTTCTTCCTATGGCGCATAGGGCCTTCTTCGTTTCCGGACCATTCCGGAAACCCTCGTGACGTCCGTGATCTCATCCGGGACTCCGAACAACATTCGGTAACCAACCATATAACTCAAATACGCATAAAACAACGTCGAACCTTAAGTGTGCAGACCCTGCGGGTTCGAGAACTATGCAGACATGACCCGAGTGACTCCTCGGTCAATATCCAATAGCGGGACCTGGATGCCCATATTGGATCCCACATATTCTACGAAGATCTTATCATTTGAACCTGAGTGCCAAGGATTCATATAATCCCGTATGTCATTCCCTTTGTCCTTCGGTATGTTACTTGCCCGAGATTCGATCGTCAGTATCCGCATACCTATTTCAATCTCGTTTACCGGCAAGTCTCTTTACTCGTTCCGTAATAAAAGATCCCGCAACTTACACTAAGTCACTTTGCTTGCAAGGCTTGTGTGTGATGTTGTATTACCGAGTGGGCCCCGAGATACCTCTCCGTCACACGGAGTGACAAATCCCAGTCTCGATCCATACTAACTCAACGAACACCTTCGGAGATACCTGTAGAGCATCTTTATAGTCACCCAGTTACGTTGCGACGTTTGATACACACAAAGCATTCCTCCGGTGTCAGTGAGTTATATGACCTCATGGTCATAGGAACAAATACTTGACACGCAGAAAACAGTAGCAACAAAATGACACGATCAACATGCTACGTCTATTAGTTTGGGTCTAGTCCATCACGTGATTCTCCTAATGACGTGATCCAGTTATCAAGCAACAACACCTTGTTCATAATCAGAAGACCCTGACTATCTTTGATCAACTGGCTAGCCAACTAGAGGCTTGCTAGGAACAGTGTTTTGTCTATGTATCCACACATGTATATAAGTCTTCATTCAATACAATTATAGCATGGATAATAAATGATTATCTTGATACAGGAATTATAATAATAACTATATTTATTATTGCCTCTAGGGCATAATTCCAACAACTACATCTCCACCTTCCACTTGGGATAACCAACGAGGGGCGAGAAGTATGTCCATCAACTCGTCATCAGCGGGCGACATAGGGCTCCCAAGATGCGCGTGCGGTGCGCATCGCGGGAGTGGCGGCCGGGGAAGGGGCGCGAAGTGTCTCCTAGAAGGTCGCTGTTAGAAGAGTCTGCTCTATTCATTTTCAATGCCTAAATCAACGTTTAATCGATGCATGGAGTTTAAATGATGGGTAAATCAAAGCCTACATCGATCCTTGTGATGGCACAAAGAGAGGGTTTATCGTCATTAACGAAGACACAGAGGTCACGTGCCAGCATGTGGTCGCTTGCATCGCTGAGGCCCCACTCACTGGAAACGCCAATTCGACCATTCCTTCGGAGTCAGGGTGGACACGGTCCGAGCCGGTCCGGTCCTCATCCGAGCCCGCGTTTGGATCGGCCGCCGGCGATCCGGTCCGGACCGGACCGAGCAGGGTCGCGGTCTTGTTTTTAGGGACCGGACCGGCAATGGCCGAGCTCGGACCGGACCGAGAGGACTGGCCAAGACATGGGCAGAGCGTGTTGTGGAGCTCGGACGATGGCTGCTCATTGGGGATACATTCTAGAGGAAGCACAACTCATCGAAAAGATGTGTGGGATCTTTAGAAGAACCAAAGGGAGCTAGAGGAACCAAGAAGATCACTAAGGAAGATCATCGGCGACGCATGTGGCACGACGCCCGACAGCCAGAGATGAAAGGGGCGATGCCCAATGCGGCGATGTAGGACCTCCCATGTCGATTTCTTTGGCAGAAACGATAGATCCAAGTGGAGCACGTCCAATAGACATGGTTTCCGATGCGAGAGAGTCCACAACAGTTTCTTGCGCCCCTGTCATGTCTGGGTTGCCACCCTCTCGCCATGGGCGCCACGCCTCCGCCAAGGCCCCGCCACACTGCGGGCACGCCTCATCCGCCCTCCCGCCACGCCCCCGTCATGGCGTTGATTGAGTTCTTCGGTCCATTCGATCGGCCCGCGTTTTTACCGAACCGAACCAAGATTTTTTTCGGTCCTATTTCTATGGATCGCACCGGCTGGGTTTTTTGCCGGGCCAGGACCGAGCCAGCTCGGACCGAGCGAGCCACGAGCCGGTCCGAAAGACCGCTCGTGCCGTCAGCCCGTCCCAAACACGCCGTCGGAGTAGTATAGTAATTTTTGCATTTGTTTGTAGTACGTGGTTTTGGGGGTCCATTCATGCTCGGCAGCAAAGCACTAGGCGCGTAGGCAGGGGTAGAGTAGAGGCCGTAGAGCGGGGTAGTATCCCATCTCATCCCATCTCATATGCCCTGTGTCCGTGTCCGCGGGGAGATCTGGTTGGTCCCCTACGGCCGCGGGAAGGGTCTGGATCTGCGCAGCCCCGGCACCAGCCCGGCGTGGGTCATGCCGTGACTGACACTCACAGGACAGCCTCTCCATGTCCATCCGTCCATCCATCCATCATTGCCAAGTCATGTGATCCGCATAACTCCCCCCCGTAATGTAATCGCTTCCCAAATCACCAAGCCACCTCCCTCCATGCCACCAGATGCGGTTTGCAGATGCAGATCCCAATCTCTGCCATGCCATGCCCATGGCACCGCACAGCAGAGCATGCGGGCGCTAGGACGGCACAAAGCGAAAGCCTGAAACTGCAGTGCACATGGCCTCGCTGACGCATGGACGCCGGCCGCCGTACGTGCGTCCTCCAGGCACGCCGCCGCCGCCGCCGCAGGTAAAACGGGAGGATAATCTCGAGGTCTTGCAGGGGAATCAATCGCAATCACAATCACATGGTGGCTTTTACAGTGCGTGGGGGATGATAATCTCGCTGGCTCGCTGCTAATAAGCTTTCCGGTGCGTGCGTGCGCGGCCACTTTACTGCCGGCCTGCACCACCGCGATCTGGTTTGGCTTGGCTTGGTCGGTCTCCACCTGCCGATCCATCGATCGACGGCGCGCGGCCCCCCCACCGCCCGCCCTCCCTGACGGCGACGGCTCTCCTTTATGACGGAGTAGCGGTCATTTTCCTAAGCTACGAAACGCCCATCCATGGCCATGGCCGGCGACCGCCGTAATGCGCTAGCAAACACCGTCCAACGGCAAAGGGGGGGCACGCCCGCCTTTCTCTTTGTCCCTTTGCTTCTTTCTTTCTTCATCTTTCTCTCCACAAAAGGGGTTTTGTCGTCAACTCCGCAGTTACTTATTAGCTACTGCGTGGATATTGTGAGCCTCCATCATCCGAAATTACTCGTGCGCATGTTGCTCGAGTTATTGTTACTGCATGGTGAGTAGCAGAGCATATGCTAAATTCTGCCGGTGCTATACTGGGGATCCGGTCACTACTGTCAGGGTAAGTTTTGCGGCTGTTGTGAGTGGACAAGTGCAGTGCTGTCAGTCATTCTGTCAGGGTCCAGGTTGAGAGACAGACAGAGATTACTACACTACGGCGGCAAACCAAGCAGATCTACCCAGTCAGGCTCAGGTGACAGGTGCGCCATTTTTTGAATTTTGAACACCGTGATTACAGGCGCTGCTTTGGTTTGGTTAGCCAATCAAGGCGGGATAAATGTGGGATGGTTATCTCGGAGAAACAAACCACCATGAGAGACCTGAATTACAGCTCAACTAAATACTGGAGAATTCTGAAAGATTGCTTCGCCCAAAAAAATTCTGGTCTGAATTATATGCCTGTTCTAGCGTTGTAACAGCGGCGGCGTCTCTGATCTGAAAGAATTCTTGGTTGGAAGCCAGCTAAGCTCTCGGCCCAGGTGTTTTCTTCCGGAGGGCAATTCAGTTTGTATTATGAATTTTCCACGGACAGCCCATGGATATGCAATTCGGCTCGTGTTCTGAATTTTCCATAAACAGCTTATGGATGGATGAGCAACTCAGAATTGAAAAAAAAAACGAGAATTGTCCGGACAGGCCAAACGCAACTGCAAAAGGGTAGAATTCGGGTCATCAGTTCAAAGAAACAAGCGACGGAAACCAAGATCCGGAGAAGGCAAAAGTGCCACCGGAGGAGATCCTGACAGAACTGCACCTGAAGGCAGCATTTACGATGGCCGAATTCAGACCATCCTGCTGCCGAATTTAACCCAACTAAATGCCTGGCGCAAGTGCCGTGGACTTGCTCGAAAGGGACAAGGCCATTAACGCCGCAATTCTCCACCCCGCACGGCGCAGTTCACGTGCCTGGTGGCTCGAGAACGCCTGCCGAGAGAATTCCCTGAATTTCGCTAAATTGAGATGCAGAAGAGCAAATTTCAGAGCAGACACGCATAATTCAGGCGAACAAGCACATAATTCAGGCCGGTAGACTCAAAGTTGAGAGCAAAGACGCATCTTTCAGGCCAACAGAAGCAGAATTCAGAGCTCGGGCCAACAGAAGTAGAATTCAGAGCAAACACGCAGAATTCAGAGTAATAACGCATAATTCAGGACAGCAGACGCATAATTCAGGCCAGCAGACTGAAAGTTCAGAGCGAAGACGCATCTTTCAGGCCAACGGAAGCAGAATTCAGAGGAGAGACGCATCGTTCGGGCCGACAGAAGGAGAATTCGGAGCAAACACGCATAATTCAGGCCAACAGACGCAGAATTCAGAGCAAACACGCGTAATTCAGGCGAGGAAACGCATGATTCAGACCAGGAGACGGAAAATTCAGTCGAAGAAACGCATCATTCAGACCAGCAGATGCATAATTCAGGCAAACAAACGCACAATTCAGAGCAAGAACGCGTATTCATCCAGGAAAAAAGAAACGGGCGCGAAACTGAGAGCAAGGACGCACAATTGGGAACCCACCGTCGTTCGCCGGGCAGAAGGCAGACACAGGAGGCGGGCATGGTTTCCATGGGCTTTCTTGAACCATCAACAGGCGGAGGCGGCCGAAGAGGAGAGCGCAGCAGGAGCGCCACGAGTTGACAGTTCAAGAAAGCCTGTGGAGAGCACGCCCGCGCATCTTTCCACGCCATGATTCACAGCCACCGAAGGCGGAGGCCGGAGAGAGAAGGAAGAAGAGGTGGTTGCGAGAAGAGAATTGTGTGGGTTTGGGGTGAGAGCAACGGCCCACGGAGCAGGCGATATAAATAGAGCAGAGCAGAGAGAGAGAAAGAGGGGAGAGGGCACGGGCCGGCGTAGAGAGAGTAGTGCCAGTGCCAGTGCCAGCAGCAGCGGCCAGGCTCATGGTGGCCGGTAGATGGAGCCCCACGCACCCCCACCCCACCCCGTGCCGTCCGTCCTGCTTTTCCGTGCGACTGCCGGCACCGCACCGCACCCGCACCCGCCGGGAATATTAATCCCCATCCTCTCCGTCCGTCCACCCATACATACCGGATCACCAACACATCATCATCAGTCAGTCAGTCAGTCAGTCAGTCAGTATATAATTCCTCCAAGTCCAAGCCTAGCACCTCTTCTTCAACCTCATGTCTCCTCGACCAATCTCCTCCCATCTTCCTTTGAATTTATTTTACGGTCGACCGTACAAAGATCTCCTTTGATTTCTGGGATTGGGGATACCACGAACTGCATGCGTCTACTGCTGATTGGACAGTGAATTAGGCCAACTCCAAATGGTCTGGCCGCCGCGTTCGTTAGAAAGTACTCCCTTCGTCTCAAAATAACTGTCTCAAGCTTAATACAATTTTGTATTCGAGCTAGTACAAAGTTGAGGCACTTATTTTAAAACGAAGGAAGTAGTAAATGGACAAAACAGGCCGCTCAACACACGTGAGCTGATGGATCAATGTCCGTCTTTAATCCCTTTTTGAACCGTTCTCAATTCAACTTTGGATCGAGTTTACGACCGAACAAACACGCGATGACGTCACTTGCGTGACACGGGTCCTTATCCTTTCCTGGCCCGTCCGTCGGGGGCACAACCCTTTTCTTTTTCTACTGCCCTTCCCCTCCACCCTCCTCCCGTTGCCCCCGTCATCGTCGCCGCCACCCTCGTTCCCGGCCGTGTCCCCTTTTATCGAGGTTGTCCGCCCCACAACCACGTATTGTCATAGACGGCCAACGCCCACGTTTCGATAGAGCTTTTTGCCGGCGTTCGTGGTTCCTTGCTCCCGGTGCGAGAGAAACTACGGCCATCGACCCCCAACAAATTCCAACAGCCGTTGCATTGCCACAGGGCGCAGACCCACCAACACTGACCTTGCTACGCATACTCGACTTGCCCTTTCCGTCCGTGTCTCCACCACGACCGTAAGGTGTTCAACAATTTGCTCACAGGGTATCATGGATATCGGCGATGAGTTTTTTTATCACAACTTCATTTGTTCATCGGATGATTCGTCCTCGGATGATGAAGAGCTTGTGACGGCTGCATTGATTGTCCACGACCACATTAGTAGGATGTTGCCTCGGTTCAGGGGATCAATCCCCGGCCGTGCTCCGGCCTTGAACCTCAATAGGAAAAGAGGCCACACCCTTCTCTATGACATTACTTTGAGAATAGCGCACTATCCAAAGCACATAAAATTTGTCGCAACTTCCCTATGGCGAGACATGTGTTCAATCTTATCCGGAAGCGAATGATAGCATATGACTCATACTTTGAGTGCAAGGAGGCTGCCCTTTGCAAGTTTGGCTTCTCTTCTTACCAGAAATGCTTTGTGGCTATTCGCATGCTTGCATATGGAATTATCGATGATCTTGGGGATGAGTATGTGCGTATGAATGAGTCCACATGTCTCCTCTCAATGTATAGTTTATGTAAGGCCGTGGTGGCAGTGTTCGGCCCTGAGTACCCAAGAGAGCCAAATGCAGCTGATACGGAGAGGTTGTTGGCGATGCATGCCAAGAGGGGCTTTCCGGGCATGCTTGGTAGTATCGATTATATGCACTCGAAGTGGAAGAACTGTCCATTTGCTTGATAGACGTAGTACAAACAGCGTGTGGAATTTGCCACTTTCATATTTGAAGCGCTGGCTTCTCAAGATCTGTAGATATGTCATTCTTTTCTTGGCATGGCTGGTTCTCACAACGGTATCAGTGTTCTTCGGCGTTCTCCAGTGTTTGCAAGACTTGCAGACGGCTAATCCCCGAAGGTCAACTTTGAGGTCAATGACCACCAGTACAAAAGGGGATATTACCTAGCTGATGGTATCTATCCTCAACGATCCACTCTTGTGAAGATCATACCCGATCCACAAGGAGAGAAGAGACATGAATTTTCCAAAATGCAAGAGAGTGCTAGGAAGGATGTGAAACGTGCTTTCGGTGTGCTTAGTCTCGATGGGGTACCGTTCGAAGCCCTGCTGGAGCACTTAGAAGCTTTGGGAGGTCATGATTGCTTTGTGTGATCATGCACAATATGATCGTGGAGGATGAGTGTGATCATAGCATCTAAGATCAAGGGTTTGATTTCCAGGCGGAAAATATTGAGCCTGAACAGCTACCTCCTGCAACCTTCGAACAGTTTGCCCCTTTTCATCGTGAATTGCGTGATCGACATACTCATGTTCATTTTAGGATGACTAGGTTGAGCACATGTGGACACACATTGACAAACAGTAGATCTATCGCTTCATTTTCTTTTCGTGCAAACAAATTTTGATTGGGTTGTAAGACTATTTGATGTTGTGTTTATTTTGACTATTTCAGATGTCAAACTATTTGCTATGTTTACCTTAAACTATTTGCTATGTTTTATATGCTTGTTGATCTCGAACGAACGAGTGTGGCTCGCGCATCCGCAAATTCAGACGTATACGGTCCCATTATCATCCCCAAACGGATGAAAAACGGATGAAATGGACATTCGTTTAAGGTCGAGCATTGGAGTGGGCCTTAGTTACTGATTATCCAATCAACTGCACGTGGTGAGCCATTGCATGAGCGCCCCAATGGAAGTTGGCACATGCATGTATGAACTATTGAACCATGATAAAAATAAATAGATGTTAAAAAATATAAACGGTTGCTCTTGGATTTATATTCTGAAAACAATAAAGCATATGAAACATGTGACAATGTTGTATAAAAATAAAAAATTATTGGATTAAAGTCATGCCATTTTTAACCAAAATGTGTAACATGGCATATATATATTTGCTCTAAAGGTCCAATGTACAAATATACGTATGTCATGATATAAAAATATGCAGTAGCATGGTCTATGTCCGCACAATAATTACTAAAACTAATTGACATGCATGATTGATGAGGCGGCATGGTTGCATGGATAGATTAGTGCATAAAATATAACTTATGACCACCTGCATAACTTGATGATGTGGTATACTTGCATGAAGAGAAAAAATAGGTAGTGGGTTAGAGCATGTATAGCCGGACCCCTCAAACCCTCCTCAAACGTCCGGACATGGGCCGCTCGGTCAGTGCCCGGTCACAAGAAATCGACCCAAACGGGCCTCTCAAACCAACCTCAAACGCCGAGGCTGACCGACACCCCCCATTTCCAGCCCAAATATGAGGCGGATATGGCGCGCACGGGCACACCCGCCACATCGGATTGACAGTCCGACAGGCGCCTCGACCGCCGGCGCGGTGTGAACACCGCGTGGCGCCGCTTCAGCTCCTCACCACGGGTCGGGGCCGGCTACTTAAGCCGTACGACGCCCCCGAGCCCTAGCACATCCACCTCCTTCTTCTCTCCGCCGCCGCCTGAGCCCGTCCACCTCATTTTGCAGTTCCCTCTCCGTCAAGATGGTCCGGCGGCGCATCAACACCTATGCGCAACTCACTATGGAGCGGTGCCTTCAAATCGAGGCGAAGATTCAGGCTCGCTGCGCCGCCCGCATCGCCGCGGGTCTTCCTTCGGACTCGCCGGAGATGAAGAAGGAGGAGGACGAGCAGGAGGAGGAGCAGCCTGAGGCCATGGAGGCGGAGGCTCCCGGCTTGAGCATGACGTAGCAGTAGGCCATCCTGGATTCCATCCAGGATGAGGCCGACGTGGAGGCTAACCGCTGGCTCATCCGATAGAGGCAGGCGAAGGCCGACGCCCTCTTCGACGAGCTGGATGTAGAGATTGAGGCGGAGGAGGCCGCAGTGGAGCAGCCGGAGGCGTTGGAGGAGGCGGAGCAGCCATTTATTCGCCGGAGGGCACGGAGATTGTCGACAACTTGGACGAGAGTAGATAGGTTGTACGTAGTATATAGGTTTAATTTCTTGCATGTTTTTTTATATGAATTTAAAGATCTTAATATGAGATGTCTGAATATGAAGTCTAATATTTGAAACGTGATTGGTCAGTGTCCGGTCCGTGAACATTTAATTGGCCGGATTTGAGGGTCCGGCCGTAGATGCTCTTTCAACTACTTTTTTATTAAGAAGAATATAAAGGATGTGTGTTGTTGGTACGTTGTCTACTCCACCGGTCATATATACTCTCTTCGTTCTTAAATATAAGTTTTTTAAAAAAAATTATTAAAAACTACATTAGAATGTATATATAGACATATTTTAAAATGTAAATTCATCAATTTTATTCCGAATGTAGTTTACTAGTAAAATATCTAAAAGATTTATATTTAAAAACGGAGGGAATGGCATGCATGTGCGCGCGATCAAGATTCAGATCGGCCGATCAGCCAGAGCCTAGCTACAGCGTACGTACGTACGTACGTTCGGGACTGGGGCGCCGTAGTCTAGCTAGCTTGTTGTCGATCGATCGATAGATGCGCGGTGTCAGGCATTCATGAGTAAATCGGAGATACTACTACTTATATATGCATGCATGGGCGCAGGATTTTCATCGCCATTTTGCCGATCGATCGATCGATTATTGCGGGTGGACAGACGCGCGCGGTGTACGTACGTACGATAGTGGAGTATCGGCAGGGCATTCATGCATGCAGCAGGCGCGCGCGCGTGAACTCCGTGGGCGGATGTGGATCGGATGGACATATGCATGCATGCATGCATGGATGGACGGATGCTGTCAGCCGGACGGAGTCGTCCGCGACACTTGACACATGCCGCTGCATCTGCATGCGCTCTTTACTTATCGTCTGCACAACGGCCGGGAAGATAGATGCGGTACCTCTACTGCTCCATCCATGCTACGTACGTACAGACACACAGAGCAAGACGTACGTATCAACGTATGTCTAGTGTAGTGCACATGTGTGTGTGTGTGTGACAGGTCTCTGGATCTGCCGATTCTTGTGACATGTATGTACGCACTAGCTAGGTACCAAAGCCACCCATGCTCGCCGCATACTGCTGAAACACGAACGCACGCTCTGCGATCGTCCATCCACCATCTCTCTTCCATTATATCATATCTCACTATCACTAGTAAAATATAAGGCTTTCGACCGGAGCCCCAAATCCCATTAACCTCTGATCGAAATAAAACCGAGACCAATATCAGACAATGGTCCCTCTTCGAGCTGCCAGGGCCTCGCAGGGTAAAATAGTTCGTATCGTGGCGTGCCGCGTTGGTGGCAACCGTTCGTATCCCTTTTTACTCCCGGTTGGTGGCTCAACTCGGGACTAAAGATCCGAACGGTTCGCCTTCCGCGTCGTTTCGAGCGATGAAAAGCACGAACCGAAGCAGAGTTTCGTCATTTCTCTATTTCTTCTTCTCTCTCGCTCTCCTCTCTTCTTCCCCTCTCTTCTTCTTCTTTCCTTCTCTTCTTTCACCATGCCAACCACTTGCTACGAACAGGTGCTCGCACATGGCACGACCGAACTCAAGTTCGTGTACACGAACGACAGCGTCATGGTGCCGAGTTTTCTTTTCTATTTCCACGAACGGCTTCAAGAGGAGGAGGAGAATGAGAATTTCATGGAGCTTGATCTGGAGTACACGGCCAATCAACAAGGTGTTGTCGTCATCCAACTATGTTTCAAGAGACATGTCATGGTCTTCCAATGGGCGAGGTAATAGTTTTGAGGCTTTCTTTAATCCAAGTTTATGAAAATTGCATATAGTGATCTTAGGTTCCATTTGATAGCAATATGCAGTTTCTATGTTCCATTGGATAGCAATTGCATATAGTGATCTAGGTTCCATTGGATAACAATATATGTATGTCATAGTTAATTTATGCAGTTTCTATGTTCCATTGGATAGAAATGTCATAGTTAATTTAGAGTTTCTTGATCAATTCATAGGATATGAAAATTGCATAGGATAGCAATATGTTCCATTTGAATCTTAAAGATCAATTTCTCTTAAGTTCTAGTGAAAAAAAATTCCTTGTTGCATATTGCCAAACCGTGGGAGAACATATATATATTTCATAGTTGATTCAGGCTTTCTTGATCAATTCACGCGATATGAAAATTGCATAGGATAGCAATATGTTCCATTTGAATCCTAAAGATCAATTTCTCTTTAGTTGTAGTGAAACAATTTTCCTTGTTGCAGCAGTATGTAACATTTGTTCTATTTTAATTTGTTGATGTAGCAGTAGTGACAAGCATTATCCAGAACTCATGGACTTCCTTCGCAGCGGCATACATTTTGCTACTGTTGATATAAGGAACGACAAGCTCAAGATGAGGCACAACTTCGGTATTGAGATACCAGCTGACTGCCACATTGATATCCAAGACAAATTCAAGCTTGAACATGAGAGGACTTTGATGGCTCATATGGCAGTCGCCTTGATCGACGAGGACTACGCTGATATGAATACCAAATTCCCAAGGTATCAGCACAAAAATGTTGGGTCACGTACCATAAATTCAAAAAAAATCCTATGCATATTCAGATCTTTCTATGAAGAGACCAGCAACGAGAGAGGGGTGAGTGCATCTTCATACCTTTGAAGATCGCTAAGCAGAAGCGTTGCTAGAACGCGGTTGATGGAGTCATACTCGCGGCGATTCAGATCGCGGTGTGATTTCGATCTAGTGCCGAACCACGGCACCTCCGCGTTCAACACACGTACAGCCCGGTGACGTCTCCCGCATCTTGATCCAGCAAGGAGGAGGGAGAGGTTGGGGAAGATCTCCGGCAGCACGACGACATGGTGTCGATGGAGAGACGAGGTCTCCCGGCAGGGCTTCGCCAAGCACCGGCACAGAGGAGGAGAAAGAAGAGCAGGGTTGCGCCGAGGGAGAGGGAAAACTGTGTCTCCAAAAGCCCAAAAGTGCCCACTATATATAGGGGAGGGAGGGGTTGCGCCCCCTTGAGGGTTTCCCTCTCCTGGGAGGGGCGGCGGCCCTAGATGGGGGGGAGGTGCGGCGGCCAGGAGAGGAGGAGGGGTGGCGCACCCTTCTGGTGGGCCTTAGGCCCACCTGCGCTAGGGTCCCGCCCCCCTCTCCCCTCTTCTTGCGCCATGGGTTGGGTGTGGTGGGCGCACCAGCCCACCTAGGGGCTGGTTCCCTCCCGCACTTGGCCCATCTAGCCTCCCGGGGTGGTGGCCCCCTTCCGGTGGACCCCCGCGGCCACTTCCGGTGGTCTCGGTACATTACCGATGACGCCCGAAACACTTCCGGTGTCCGAAACCATCCGTCCTATATATCAATCTTTACCTCCGGACCATTCCGAAGCTCCTCGTGACGTCCGGGATCTCATCCGGGACTCCGAACAACTTTCAATAACCTCGTATAACAATTCCCTATAACCCTAGCATCATCGAACCTTAAGTGTGTAGACCCTACGGGTTCGGGAGACAGGCAGACATGACCGAGACACCTCTCCGGCCAATAACCATCAGCGGGGTCTGGATACCCATGGTGGTTCCCACTTGCTCCACGATGATCTCATCGGATGAACCACGATGTCAAGGATTCAATCAATCCCGTATACAATTTCCTTTGTCTGTCGGTATAGAACTTGCCCGAGAATCGATCGTGGGTATACCTATACCTTGTTCAATCTTGTTACCGGTAAGTCTCTTTACTCGTTCCGTAGCACTTCATCGTGTGGCTAACTCCTTAGTCACATTGAGCTCATGATGATGTTCTACCGAGTGGGCCCAGAGATACCTCTCCGCCACACGGAGTGACAAATCCCGATCTCGATTCGTGCCAACCCAACAGACACTTTCGGAGGTACCCGTAGTGCACCTTTATAGTCACCCAGTTACGTTGTGACGTTTGATACACCCAAAGCACTCCTACGGTATCCGGGAGTTGCACAATCTCACGGTCGAAGGAAAAGATACTTGACATTAGAAAAGCAGTAGCATACGAACAATACGATCTAGTGCTAGGCTTAGGATTGGGTCTTGTCCATCACATTATTCTCCCAATGATGTGATCCCGTTATCAACGACATCTAAAGCCCATGATCAGGAAAGCATGATCATCTATTGACTAACGATCTAGCCAACTAGAGGCTTGCTAGGGACACATTGTGATCTATTCATTCACACATGTATTACTGTTTCCTGTTAATACAATTATAGCATGAACGATAGACGATTATCATGAACAAGGAAATATGATAATAATCATTTTATTATTGCCTCTAGGGCATATTTCCAACAGTTTCCCACTTGCACTAGAGTCAATAATCTAGTTACATTGTGATGTATCGAACACCCATAGCATTATGGTGTTGATCATGTTTTGCTCGTGGAAGAGGTTTAGTCAACGGGTCTGCAATATTTATATCCATGTGTACTTTACAAATATCTATCACTCCACTCTGGACATGGTCCTGGATGGAGTTGTAGCGGCACTTGATGTGCTTCGTCTTCCGGTGAAACCTGGGCTCCTTGGCTATGGCAATGGCTCCAGTGTTATCACAGAAGAGTGTCATAGGACCCGACGCGCTTGGAACCACTCCAAGGTCGGTGATGAGCTCCTTCATCCAAATTCCTTCATGAACCGCTTCTGAAGCAGCTATGTACTCCGCTTCACATGTAGATGCTGCCACGACTTCTTGCTTGCTGCTGCACCAGCTCACTGCCCCACCATTCAACACATATACGTATCCGGTCTGTGACTTAGAGTCATCCGGATCTGTGTCGAAGCTAGCGTCGACGTAACCCTTTACGACGAGCTCTTCGTCACCTCCATAAACGAGAAACATTTCCTTAGTCCTTTTCAGATACTTAAGGATATTCTTGACCGTTGTCCAGTGTTCCATACCGGGATCACTTTGGTACCTTCCTACCAAACTTATGGCAAGGTTTATATCAGGTCTGGTACACAGCATGGCATACATAAGAGAGCCTACGGCTGAAGCGTAGGGGACAGAACTCATCTTCTCTCTATCTGCTGCCGTGGTCGGCGACTGAGTCTTACTCAATCTCATACCTTGCAAAACTGGCAAGAACCCTTTCTTTGAGTTTTCCATATTGAACTTCTTCAATATCTTGTCAAGGTATGTACTTTGCGAAAGACCTATGAGGCATCTCGATCTATTTCTATAGATCTTGATGCCTAATATGTATGCAGCTTCCCCAAGGTCCTTCATTTAAAACTCTTGTTCAAATAGGCCTTTATGCTCTCCAACATTTCTGTATTGTTCCCCATCATATGTCATCCACATACAGTATGAGGAAAGCTACAGAGCTTCCACTCACTTTCTTGTACAGACAGGCTTCTCCGTAAACCTGTATGAACCCAAACGCTTTAATCACCTCATTAAAGCGAATGTTCCAACTCCGAGATGGTTGCACTAGCCCATAGATGGAGCGCTGGAGCTTGCACACTTTGTTAGCACCTTTAGGGTCGACAAAACCTTCTGGTTGCATCATATACAACTCTTCCTTAAGGTTCCCGTTAAGGAACGCCGTTTTGACGTCCATTTGCCAAATTTCATAATCATAAAAGGCGGCAATTGCTAACATGATTCGGACTGATTTCAGCTTCGCTACGGGAGAGAAAGTCTCTTCGTAGTCAACTCCTTGAATTTGTCGAAAACCCTTTGCGACAAGTCGAGCTTTGTAAACGGTTACATTTCCGTTTGCATCAGTCTTCTTCTTGAAGATCCATTTATTTTCTATGGCTCGCCGGTCATCGGGCAAGTCCACCAAAGTCCATACTTTGTTCTCATATATGGATCCTATCTCGGATTTCATGGCCTCAAGCCATTTGTTGGAATCCGGGCCCGCCATCGCTTCTTCATAGTTCGAAGGTTCACCGTTGTCTAACAACATGATTTCCATCACAGGGTTGCCGTACCACTCTGGTGCGGAGCGTACCCTTGTGGACCTTCGCGGTTCAGTAGTAACTTGATCCGAAGCTTCATGATCATCAACATTAACTTCCTGTTCAGTCGGTGTAGGCGCCACATGAACAACTTCTTGCGCTGCGCTACTTTCCTGTCCGAGAGGGGGTGTAATTACATCATCAAGTTCTACCTTCCTCCCACTTACTTATTTCGAGAGAAACTCTTTCTCTAGTAAGGATCCGTTCTTGGCAACAAAGGTTTTACCTTCGGATCTAAGATAGAAGGTATACCCAATAGTTTCCTTAGGGTATCCTATGAATACACATTTCTCCGCTTTGGGTTCGAGCTTTTCTGGTTGAAGTTTCTTCACATAAGCATCGCAGCCCCAAACTTTAAGAAAC
Source organism: Hordeum vulgare subsp. vulgare (assembly GCF_904849725.1). Classification (NCBI taxonomy): domain Eukaryota; kingdom Viridiplantae; phylum Streptophyta; class Magnoliopsida; order Poales; family Poaceae; genus Hordeum; species Hordeum vulgare. The sequence goes on along the minus strand of NC_058519.1, from coordinate 648,429,250 downwards.
GACAACTTAGGTTTCTTGCCAAACCATACTTCATACGGTGTCGTCTCAACGGATTTAGACGGTGTCCTATTTAAAGTGAATGCTACAGTTTCTAATGCGTATCCCCAAAATGATAGCGGTAAGTCGGTGAGAGACATCATAGATCGTACCATATCTAATAAAGTGCCATTACGACGTTCAGACACTCCGTTGCGTTGCGGTGTGCCACGCGGCGTCAGTTGTCAAACGATTCCACACTTCCTTAGGTGTGTGCCAAACTCGTGACTCAAATATTCTCCTCCACGATCAGATCATAGACACTTAATTTTTCTATCACGTTGATTCTCGACCTCACTCTGAAATTCCTTGAACTTTTCAAATGTCTCAGATTTGTGCTTCATCAAGTAGATATACCCATACCTACTCAAATATCCGTGAGAGTGAGAACGTAACGATAGCCACCGCGAGCTTAAACGTTCATTGGACCACACACATCAGTATGTATTATTTCCAATAAGTCGGTTGCTCTCTCCATTATTCCTAAGAATGGAGTCTTAGTCATCTTGCCCATGAGGCATGGTTCGCATGTGTCAAATGATTCAAAGTCAAGAGACTCTAATAGTCCATCAGTATGGAGCTTCTTCATGCGCTTAACGCGATATGACCAAGGCGGCAGTGCCACAAGTATGTGGGACTATCATTATCAACTTTACATCTTTTGGTACTCACACTATGAATATGCGTAACATCACGATCTAGATTCATCAAGAATAAACCATTCACCAGCGGAGCATGACCATAAAACATATCACTCATATAAATAGAACAACCATTATTCTCTGACTTAAATGAGTAGCCGTCTCGCATTAAGCAAGACCCTGATACAATGTTCATGCTCAAAGTTGGTACTAAATAACAATTATTAAGGTTTAAAACTAATCCCGACGGTAGATGTAGAGGTAGCGTGCCGACGGCGATCACATCGACCTTGGAGCCATTCCCAACGCGCATTGTCACCTCGTCCTCGGCCAGTCTCCGCTTATTCCGCAGTTCCTGCTTTGAGTTGCAAATGTGAGAAATAGCACCGGTATCAAATACCAAGGAGCTACTACGACCGCTGGTAAGGTACACATCAATAACATGTATATCACATATACCTTTAACGTTGCCGGCCTTCTTGTCCGCTAAGTATTTGGGGCAGTTCCGCTTCCAGTGACCCTTTTCCTTGCAATAGAAGCACTCAGTCTTAGGCTTGGATCCATTCTTTTTCTTCTTTCCGGCATCTGGCTTACCGGGCGCGGCAACGGCTTTGCCGTCTTTCTTGAAGTTCTTCTTACCCTTGCCCTTCTTGAAACTAGTGGTCTTGTTGACCATCTACACTTGATGCTCTTTCTTGATTTCTACTTCTGCAGACTTGAGCATCGAGTACAACTCGGTAATGGTCTTCTCCATCCCTTGCATGTTGTAGTTCAACACAAAACCTTTGTAGCTTGGTGGGAGAGACTGGAGGATTCTGTCAATTATAGCATCATCCGGAAGTTCGACTCCAAGTGAAGTCAGACGACCGTGTAACCCAGACATTTTGAGTATGTGCTCACTGACAGAACTATTCTCCTCCATCTTACAGCTAAAGAATTTGTCGGAGACTTTGTATCTCTCAACACGGGCATGAGCTTGAAAAACTAGCTTCAGCTCTTGGAACATCTCATTTGCACCGTGTTGCTCAAAACGCCTTTGGAGCCCCGTTTCCAAACTGTATAACATGCCACACCTAACCAGAGAGTAGTCATCACTCCGCGTTTGCCAGATGTTCAGAATGTCCTGGGCTGCTGCGGAAGCGGGAGGGTCACCTAACGGCGCATCAAGGACATAAGCCTTTTTAGCTGCTTCAAGGATGAGCTTAAAGTTGCGAACCCAGTCTGCATAGTTGCTACCATCATCTTTCATCTTGTTTTTCTCTAGGAATGCGTTGAAATTGAGGTTGACGTTGGCCATCTACAATTTTTATAGAGACAACTTTTAGACTAAGTTCATGACAATTAAGTTCATTTAATCAAATTAAGTATGAACTCCCACTTAAATCGACATCCCTCTAGTCATCTAAGTGATACATGATCCATGTTGACTAACCCGTGTCCGGTCATCACGTGAGACGGACTAGTCACCATGGTGAGCAACTTCATGCTGATCGTATGCAACCATACGACTCATGTTCGACCTTTCGGTCTCTTGCATTCGAGGTCATGTCTGTACATGCTAAGCTCGTCGAGTCAACCTAGGTGTTTCGCGTGTGTAAATCTGGCTTACACCCGTTGTATGCGAACGTTAGAATCTATCACACCCGATCATCATGTGGTGCTTCGAGACAACGATCCTTCACAACGGTGCACACTTAGGGGAATACGTTCTCGAAATTTTAAGAGGGATCATCTTATTATGCTACCGTCATTCTAAGCAATAAGATGAAAAAACATGATAAACATCACAATGCAATCATATAGTGACATGATATGGCCATTATCATCTTTGCTCTTTCGATCTCCATCTTCAGGCATCGTATGATCATCATCGTCACCGGCGTGACACCATGATCTCCATCATCGTGTCTCTGTGAAGTCGTCACGCCAACTACTACTATCACTACTACTATGGCTAACCGTTAGCAATGAAGTAAAAGTAGTAAGCACATGGCGTTGCATCTCATACAATAAATTAAGACAACTCCTATGGCTCCTGCCGGTTGTCATACTCATCGACATGCAAGTCGTGAAACCTATTACAATAACATGATCATCTCATACACATACATGCAACATCACAACTTTGGCCATATCACATCACATGTCAAACCCTGCAAAAACAAGTTAGACGTCCTCTAATTGTTGTTGCAAGTTTTACGTGGCTGATTTGGGTTTCTAGCAAGAATGCCTTCTTACCTACCTGACAGCCACAACGATGATATGCCAAAGCTATTTACCCTTCGTAAGGACCCTTTTCATCAAATCCAATCCGACTAGAGTGGGAGAGACAGACACCCGCTAGCCACCTTTATGCACGGTGTGCATGTCTGTCGGTGGAATCAGTCTCACATAAGCGTACGTGTAAGGTCGGTCCGGGCCGCTTCATCCCACAATACCGCCGAAAAAGAATAAGACTAGTAGCGGCAAGCAATTGACAAATCATCGCCCACAACCTTTTGTGTTCTACTCGTGCATAGAATGTACGCATAGAAAACCTGGCTCGGATGCCACTGTTGGGTAACGTAGCATAAATTCAAAAAAATTCCTACATATATTCAGACTTTCCTATGGAGAGACCAGCAACGAGAGAGGGGTGAGTGCATCTTCATGCCTTTGAAGATCGCTAAGCAGAAGCGTTGCTAGAACGCGGTTGATGGAGTCGTACTCGCGGCGATTCAAATTGCGGTGTGATTCCGCTCTAGTGCCGAACCACGGCACCTTCGCGTTCAACACACGTACAGCCCGGTGATGTCTCCCACACCTTGATCCAGCAAGGAGGAGGGAGAGGTTGGGGAAGATCTCCGGCATCACGACGCGTGGTGTCGATGGTGTCCATGGGAAGATCTCCGGCATCAGATCGCCAAGCACCCGCAGAGAGGAGGAGAAAGAAGAGCAGGGCTACGCCGTGGGAGAGGGAAAATTGTGTCTCCAAAATCCCAAAAGTGCCCACTATATATAGGGGGAGGGAGGGGTTGCGCCCCCTTGAGGGTTTCCCTCTCCTGGGAGGTGCGGCGGCCAGGAGGGGAGGAGGGGTGGCGCACCCTTCTGGTGGGCCTTAGGCCCACCTGCACTAGGGTTCCCCCCTCTCCCCTCTTCTTGCGCCATGAGCTTGGTGTGGGGGCGCACCATCCCACCTAGGGGCTGGTTCCCTCCCGCACTTGGCCCATCTAGCCTCCCGGAGTGGTGGCTCCCTTCCGTTGGACCCCCGGGGCCACTTTCGGTGGTCCCGGTGGTCCCACTATGTTACCGCTGACGCCCGAAACACTTCCGGTGTCCGAAACCATCCGTCTTATATATCAATCTTTACCTCCGGACCATTCTGGAGGTCCTCGTGACGTCCGGGATCTCATCCGAGACTCCAAACAACTTTCGATAACCTCGTATAACAATTCCCTATAACCCTAGCGTCATCGAACCTTAAGTGTGTAGACCCTACGGGTTCGGGGGACACGCAGACATGACCGAGACACCTCTCCGGCCAATAACCATCAACGGGGTCTAGATACCCCTGGTGGTTCCCACTTGCTCCGCGATGATCTCATCGGATGAACCACGATGTCAAGGATTCAATCAATCCCGTATACAATTCCCTTTGTCTGTCGGTATAGAACTTGCCCGAGATTCGATCGTCGGTATACCTATACCTTGTTCAATCTCGTTACCGGTTAGTCTCTTTACTCGTTCCGTAGCACGTCATCGTGTGGCTAACCTCTTAGTCACATTGAGCTCATGATGATGTTCTATCGAGTGGGCCCAGAGATACCTCTCCGTCATGCAGAGTGACATATCCCGATCTCGATTCGTACCAACCCAACAGACACTTTCGGAGGTACCCGTAGTGCACCTTTATAGTCACCCAGTTACGTTGTGACGTTTGATACACCCAAAGCACTCCTACGGTATCCGGGAGTTGCACAATCTCACGGTCGAAGAAAAAGACACTTGACATTAGAAAAGCTTTAGCATACGAACAATACGATCTAGTGCTATGCTTAGGATTGGGTCTTGTCCATCACATCATTCTCCCAATGATGTGTTCCCGTTATCAATGACATCTAATGCCCATGACCAGGAAACCATGATCATCTATTGACTAACGAGCTAGCCAACAAGAGGCTTGCTAGGGACACATTGTGATCTATTTATTCACACATGTATTACTGTTTCCTGTTAATACAATTATAGCATGAACAATAGATGATTATCATAAACAAGGAAATATGATAATAACCATTTTATTATTGCCTCTAGGGCCTATTTCCAACTAAAAAGTGGGAGAGGACCCCACTTGACGGTATCAACATTGAGTATGCAGCAAAAGATGCATACGTACGTTTCGTACGAGTTGTACTGCATGATTCGAATCATGAACTATGGTCAGTGTCACCTCGCACCAGCACCAGCACCACGAGTTTGGGGACTTTTTGATTCAAACGAGTAGTGTTCACAACGGCGAACACTTGTATATATATCTGTGCTAGCTATTATTATGTATTGCTTGGACGAGTATTATTATGTACTACTTGGATCAATTTATGTCTAGTTTCTGTTTGTGCCATTAGTTTCCAAATTTGTATGGTTTAATCCTTTCTAACTTCAATTGCTACTTTTTATGGGATCATGCATTTCGACCACATATATAGCACGCTTCATTTGCTGGTACAAACTAATGACACTGAAATTGAAATATTCCGTTAAAATATTCTGTTATGATCAATTAAAATATTATGTTAATAGCAAAAATAATGAACTAAAAATAATCAATTAAAATATTCTGTTATGATCAACTAAAACAAAACTATAATATTCTTCAATAGCAAAAAGAATCAACTAAAAAACATTTATAAAACTCGAATAGCAAAAAGAATCAACTAAAAATATTTTATAAACCTCTAGTATTTTTGACACTAAAATTATATAAAATCTATGCAACTAAATTTATCAAAGTATTATTTTTCAAAACATTAATAGGAAAAACAATTTTCATAGAGTATTTTTTGTTAAAAACTTTAATAGCAAACTAAAATAACAAAATCTGTTTTTAATTAAAACATCCATTTAAAATAACCTAAATATTATCTAAATAACCAGCTCAACTTTTTAGCACATGTTATGTGGGTGAAATGATGATACAATGCCAACCTTCAACCTTTTCAGATTTCATTTGTAGTGCTTTTCAATTTCACTGTCATTTAGCTCAAAGAATAAGTAAATGCATGAAAAATACAAAATGAAGTCAGAAAGGGTTGAAAATTGATGATGCGGCTTTGAATGATGCATTTTGAACACACACAAAAGTGTGGAGTTCAAATAAGTTGAAGAAATGAAATCATTTTGTAACAGATGAGTTTTCATATGAAACTTTGATACTTCGAAAGAGATAGTTCGATTCGTACACGAAGTGCATCCAGTTTTTGTCGTAACCCTCTTAACTTTTTAGCACATTCTATGTGGGTGAAATGATGATACCATGCCAACTTTAAATATTTTCAGATTTCATTTGTAGTGCTTTTCAATTTCAGGGTCATTTAGCTTAAATAATGAGTAAATGCATGAAAAATACCAAATGAAGTCAGTAAGGGTTGAAAATTGATGATCTGGCTTTGAATGGTGCATTTTGAGTACACAAAAAGTTTGGAGTACAAATAAGTTGAAGAAATGAAATCCCTTTGTAAAAAATGAGTTTTCGTATGAAACCCTCAAACTTCGAAAGAGATTGTTCGATTTATACACAAAGTGCATCCAGTTTTTGCCGTAACCCTCTCAACTCTTTAATACATGCTATGTGGGTGAAATAGTGATACCATGCCAACTTTCAACCTTTTCAGATTTCATTTGTAGTGCTTTTCAATTTCTGGATCAATTCGCTCAAAGAATCAGTAAATGCACGAAAAATACCAAATGAAGTCAGAAAGGGTTGAAAATTAATGGTGTGGCTTTGAATGGTTCATTTTGAACACACAAAAAGTTTGGAGTTCAAATAACTTGTAGAAATGAAATCACTTTGTAACAGATGAGTTTTCGTATGAAACTGTGATACTTCGAAAGAGATTGTCCGATTTGTACACGAAGTTCATCCAGTTTTTGCTGTAACGCTGTCAACTTTTTAACACAAGCTATGTGGGTGAAATGATGATACCATGCCAACTTTCAACATTTTCAGAGTTCATTTGTAGTGCTTTTCAATTTCAGGGTCATTTAGCTCAAAGAATGAGTAAATGCATGAAAAAAAACCAAATGAAGTCAGAAAGGGTCGAAAATTGATGATGTGGCTTTGAATGGTGCATTTTGAACACACAAAAAGTCTGGAGTTCAAATAAGTTGAAGAAATGAAATCCCCCTGTAACAGAAGAGTTTTTGTATGAAACCATGATACTTTGAAAGACATTGTCCGATTTTTACACCAAGTGCATCCAGTTTTTGTCGTAACCCTCTCAACTTTTTAGCACACGCTATGTGGGTGAAATGATGATACCATGCCAACTTTCAACCTTTTGAGAGTTCATTTGTAGTGGTTTTTAATTTCATGGTCAATTATCTCAAAGAATAAACTAATAGCAAAAAGAATGAAGAAAAAAGAATCAACTAAAACATTAACTAAAAATAATCAACTAAAATTATGAAAGTTTTTATTTGTTAAAAAGAATCAAGTAAAACATTAACTAAAAAGAATAAAAAAATCAACTCAAAAGAATTTCTATAAAGTTTTTTTGTCAAAATCTTTAATAGAAAACTAAAATAGGAGAGAAAAAAATCTTTAATAGCAAAGAATTAAAATATAAACTGGGACTAAAAATTATTAAAGTAAAAAATAAAAAAAAATGCCACCGACTAGGCCATCACGGCGTGCATACGACTAGAAACCCTCAAAACTAGATGGGCCAGGATGCAGGACCGCAGAAGGCCCAGTAGGACCACAGGGCAGAGAGTGTGCGTTTAGGCCCGTAGGCCTGCGTTTGAGAGGAGCTCGAGAGGGTCGGCGCAATGGGGCTTATAAAACCACTTTCAGCTCCTCTCAACTAGCGAGGTGGGACTAAACATTTGGCCGCCGCATCACCCCCCTTTAGTCCCGGTTTGGGGCTCCAACCGGGACTAAAGGCCCCTGCTTCCCTCCATTCAGCCTGCCGAAAATGAGATTTTGTCGCGGTTGGTAACATAAACCGAGACTATAGAGGGGGGCTATATAAGTGGGAGTTTGGAAATTTTGATCACCCCCCCTCTCTCCATTCGATCCCGACGCCGACGCAACCCCTGCCCCCGACGCCGCTAGGCTGCTGGACTCGCTGTCGCTCCCGAAGCCGTCCTCGTCGTCGCCGCCACCTACGCCGGCCGCCTGCGCCTCCTCCATATGCCCGCCGACGAGCAGCTGCTGCGCCCCGGCCCTCCTCTGCTTCCCACGGTGAGCTCCGCCGCCACTCCTCTCTCTCCTCCTCTAGCTCCGGCCGCCTCCCGTCGGGCTACGCTGCGGCTCCCCCATCCTCTCCCCTCGCCGGTGTCGTGCACCCCCGTGCTCAGGCGCCCCCATGAGAAGGCGCAGGCAAACATTAGTAGAGGGATTAGTTAGCAGTGCAAACATTACTTCCATCTCTATTGCAAAAATGAGTTATGCAAAAATCCCCGACGAGCAGTGCAAAAATTAGTTAGTTGTGCTCTATTGCGTCATTGGGGATTATATAATATAGCAACTATTATCTATAAGCATTGGGTTCATGGACCCTGTTTCATTAATGAGAAAAGTCTCAAGCTGGATCCCTGCGAGATAGAGAATAACTTGGTACAAGCGTTAAGGTTTTCCGCTACCAAAAGGGAAATACTATTTCCTTACAACTTCAAGTGAGTGTTAGTGTCTTGTACACACATTCTATTTTCGCTTACTCGATGTTAAGTGTATAACTGACTCATTATGCATGCGCAGCTTCCACTTTATTCTGTTAATCATTGTAACTGACGATGGACTAGTAAAAATCATGGACTCGCTACGCAAACCCCTCGTTGATTGCGCGAACATGCAGGAATGCATCCAGATGTAATTTCAATCATTATGGGGGTGTTTGGTTGGGTTTCCAGCCAGCTTCCGACTTCCGGCTTCGAAGCCAAAAGCTCCTATTTAGGAGCTTCCGGCTACAGCTGTGGCTTTCGGCTGCGGCTGTGATAAGGCCGAAAGCCACAGCTGCAGCCGGAAGCCCCTAAATAGGAGCTTTTGGCTTAGAAGCCGGTAGACGGAAGCTGGCTGGAAGCCCAACCAAACACCCTCTATGGCACTATATCGACAACTTTTCGTTTATTTATTGATAGCAAGTAATTAATATAAAACTTCTTTATTCATTTCCTTTTCTTGGCACGGCTTGAAAACGGTTCACCGCCAAGTGTCGGGGTGTTTGAAAGCTAGAGCTTATATTTAGACAAATGAATGTAAGTACTACTAGCTAGATCCGCGCATCTCTTTATTCTAGTTTCAATACCATTATCATGCTTGATTATGTTTTTGATTGAACTATGTTCTCGTAAAGTGCTTGAGGCAGGAAAAGGGGAACAATTTATGTGGATACTATGTTTGCGAGTTCATTCGCGAGACGACCCATGAGACGGGCAAAAACCGGGACTTAAAACAAATTGAAGTACGGTAAACAATACTCACAACTCTATTGTATTACCATCAATTATGTTCGATTTCATTGATATATATTGACCCCTTTTTAAAATTAGATCGAACGGTTGTGGAACGATCTTCTACCACAGGAACGCGTATGAGCAATTCAAGAGGAAATTGCCGGATTCTTAGATGCAGATGTCCTAGATCCGAAGGGAGAATACTATTGCCCGCCGGATATAGTGAAATTTTAAGTGTAAAAGAGATGCATATGTGCATGTAACTCGTGTCTACATTTTATAATATGTTTGACAAAGCACGATGGATGAGATGGTGTAATATATTCGTGATGATGATGTGCAATATAGTTGTTCCTTTACTGATGTGTATGTACCATTGAATTTAGTGCAAAACAAGAATTATAAACTGCCCAAAGCAAATAAATAGGAAAATAGCAAACAAAAAAGGGGCAGCAAAATAGCCCCATCCAATTTAGTGCAAGACCCTAAACCCTAAAAAGTGCTTAAAAAAAAGGGAGCGAAGCAATAGCCCCCATTCGTAATAAGAACCGGGACTAATACCACCCCCCCAGCCCCGCCACGTGAAGGACCATTAGCCCGATCCGGGGCTAGCATTAGTCTCGCTTTTATATTCCCGGTTCCTAAACCGGGGCTAATAGCCCAAACAAACCGGGTCTGAAGCCTCATTTTCTACTAGTGTATCGCGCGCTATCGTCAACTTCAACTCCCTACGTAATATTGTTTCAGAAAAACATACAAACAAACAAATACTGACTATGTACTACTCCATCCTTCCTAAATACTCTCTCCGTCTGGAATTACTTATCATAAAAATAAATACAAATAAATATATGTAGAACTAAAGTATATCTAGGTACATCCATTCCTACGACAAGTATTTTCAGATGCAGAAAGTATATGTTTTTAGACATAACAATGAAAGACAACATACGAAACAAATTGAACGAATCTACGCTCTTAAATATATCCATATACATTCATATATGGTTTAGTAATGAAATCTTTAAAAAAAATTATATTTAAGAACGAAGAGAGTAATACTACAATACATTACTATCAAAAATCAGCACATGGAGGCAGCGAGCCGGATCGGAGCACGCCGGCGTGCAGCTAGCCAGCAGGGACGGATGGATGGATGATGGATCCATCCACCACCTACCGAGTACCGACCACGAGGAGGAGGGGCAGAGACGGATCGACATCGACGTCGACGCATGAAAGCAGCAGGCAGCAGGCAGGAAGGCACACATCCTCCTACCAAATTCTTCCAAAATCACGCCAGATCGCGAAACCTTGGCACCAACAGCTTATTTTTCTCTTCCGACGATGGATGGATGGCTTGTCGTGCAGCCTCGTGGTGGTGGGCACGGCACGGCAGCGCGCGCTTGGTTGTCATGTCTCCCTGCGTCCGCGTGCATGTGCCCAGCGACGGATCAATCGCCAATCAGACAACCTGCCCCAGCAGCAGCAGCAGTAGCAAGCACGCACTTTGGAATAATAATTACAATTACAGGCTCCACTGTCATGTGTTTGCAGCCTAGCTAGCTGAATGCTCGTCATCTGGACGCGCTTGGTAGGCCCTGTGAGGTTAGTTTAAGCCGGCCTGCAGCCTGCATGCCTGCCTACTAGAGGGAAAATGACAGGCTAATCATGTCCTTGATCTGGGCCGATTAACTATGCAAAATGCAGATTATGCAGCTAGCTGCTTTAAGTTGTACGCGGGGTGCCGAAGAAAGAAGATCTGTGGACCACGTGCGCTGTCAGGCAGGGAAACGGACACGCCCTGTACATGCCCGTCCGTGAGATCCATCCATACAGAGGCCACAGTGCCGCTTAACTGAACCCACTGTTTGAAACCGTTTCTTTTTATTATTTTTCTCGCAAGAAAGTACTCCGACTCTGCGTGGAGTACCGTGGTCATGTACTCCCTCAATTCCAAAATAAATGTCTTAAACTTAGTGTAAATTTATACTAAATCTAGTACAAAGTTGAGACAGTTATTTTGAAACAAAGAGAGTATATGAGATGAAGGAGCGTATGAAAACTTATTTAGATAGTTGCAATGTAGCCTTTGTCATATGAATGATTAATTAATTAACCGGGCGGGCGATTGACAGTAGGAGTGGTGGTACCGCGCCTACTGCGGTGCTGCAGAAAGAACTGTTTTGTGAAAGGGGCGAATGATTACGACGGCCTGCTGGCTGCTGCATGCATGCGACGCGACAGGAGGAAAGAATGTGCAGGTCTGCTATACCCTGCTGTCAGATAAGCTTATTTCTCGGACTCGGACTAGTACCAGTACGTAGTGAACTTTGCCGCAGCCAATCAACTTTGCGTTTAATCGCTCTACTGTATAATACTGTACAAGAACTTTTTAAAACTGTATTAACGTTAAAAACGCTCTTATATCATGGGATGAGGCTAAGAAATTACTGTACGTATTACGAATAGATGGATGGCTCGCAGCTCCGAGACCTGGCGGCAACAGCACGGGCCAGAACAGTAGCAGGTAAGCAGCCGGACGGTCCCAACAAAAAGGTGGCTATCGCATATCGGCTTTCGCCGGGTTATTATTACACGTTCAGGCGTAACAGAAGAGAGCCCCAAAAGACGAGCGCCGTGCAGTGGAGAAAAACACACCAAACGGCAGGTTAAAAGGTGGCAGGATGAATGGATGATGGTACTACGAGTGCGGATTCAGGGCAGAGGTACTACTGACAGAGAGGAAAAGTGGATTTCTGTTGGATCTGGGACAAGGAGAGGGATGCACCGTGCTGGCATTATTGGTATTGATTGTCTGTCTCTTGATTATTCTCCTCCGGGTGATCGGATCAGTGGCGCCGCGCATGTGCGGGATGTGGATGAAAATGAATCTCCTCGCGCTGTAAAGATAAAAAGATTGGACGAGACGGTCGATCGGGCAGGCGGGCCGGCCAAAGGCCTCCTCCGCGCGGCAACGTGCCGTCCGATCGAACAGTCCTCCACACCTTTTAAATCCGGTCCCTCAAACGTTTATGGACATGTCCACAAATAAGTCCAAAGTCGGACACTGATCGACCACGTCTTAAATAATGCATTTCACATTCGAACATCTGAAATCCGTACAACCCATGCAACTACTAAATTGACGAATTACATACATTGTTTGACTACTCCATCACTACTGACATGTCATAGGACTATCAAAAATTGACATGTTCGACTATGATGGAGATCATCCACGGCTATCCTTGTCCTTCCCAGCGCCCTTGCCGTCCTTGTCGTGAAAGTATCGGTCGAAGACGCAGTATGAATCGAGTCGGATCTGCTCGTCATGGGAACTGTCCTCGCCGTTGCTCACCTCCTTCTCTCCTTCGGTGGCAGTCCGGCCATTTCACGGAACGCCCGATTCTGCTCGCGGGCGAGGACGCACGTGTTCCTCCACTGTCGTTTCTTCAAAACTGCAGACGCGGATGGCTTTCTCATATACTGTCGCCCGCGTCCCCGCATCAACCGCCACGCCTCCGCCGTTTCCTCCGCGAAATAGGCCTCCACGACCCTTATCATCTCCTTCCCACGGCGGACAGCCCGTTCGCGGTGGGACTCGCAGTCCGTCGGACATGTCGATGGATCCGCCCACCGGGACCTCGATGACCCCCCGGAGGAACCGAGCCCCCGTTGTACAGACGTTATGCAGTCGCAACTGACAGTTCATGCCGCGCTGTCCTCACGGAGTCGACGCAGTGTAATGCGAACCGTCATTGCCTCCTCCAATTCGCAGGGGACGACCCCCCAGTCGATGGATCCTGACTGGGCGGAGTCAGATCCGCTGCCCTCCAAGACTCATATGCCCTAGCTCCCCTATACCCGCCTCATATTCCGAATGTTTCAGGATCGTTTGAGGCGGTCGGCTGGGTCATTTTTCAGTGATTGGGCTGCCTGTCCGGTCATTTGAGGACAGTATGAGTGGTCCTGCTTAGATGCTCTTAATACACTTTCGTTTCTGAGTTGGTTTCGCTCCATTGCCGTAGTAGCTGCATCTGTATGCATGTACTGCGTCGATCATGCCCGTCGCAGCCAGACGGGGACGGGGTGCTTACTGCTTAGTATATTCGCTCCCGGCAGGCCGGCTGGCCGCCGCCGGTGCCGGAGAAGGGTGTGCAAAGGTCAGCACATGGCAGCAACATGCCTAGCCGCACATATCTCTTTTCTTATGCGTTTACTACTTGTTGACTTGACTTCGCAAGGCGATTTACAACGCTAGGGTTCTGCACATCGTGCCTGCATGTGCATGCAACCCAAGCCAAATTCCAGCCTGAACATTTTAAACGATTCATTTAATTATGCGCGTAGGTACTAAGCTGCAACGTTCGGCCCGCAGCCTCCCAAGTGAAAACTACTACGGAATGAATGACGAGAGTATAATCAGGGCATGTCCATCGATCGATATCTCTGCCCATGTGACGCCGCAATATTAGCAGAGTAACTGTATGACAATGACGATAATTGGAGACGTCGTTATCGTCGCTGTCGGAGGAGGAAGAGGAGATGACGATGGAGCCCTTGAAGCATTGTACGATGTTGTCATGTTTCCACTTCAGCTTCGTTGTTGTTAGAAAAGATAGAGGGATTGATGAAATAGTTGGTTGTATTATCATTAGAAAATAGAACATCTAAAGTTTTTAATGATATATTTTTTGTAATATATGCTTATCATTAAGTTGGTCAAATTACCGACCTAGATACACGTGCCGGACTTATAAACTGAGATGGAGGGAGTAATACATCTCTAACATGTCCTCGCAGTCGTAGCGGTAGCGTTAGGAACAACAAAAGCATCGCGAACGGTCACACTGAAGAGAATAACAACCGATGGGCTGACATCCTCCCTCCCCCCTTCCTCGCAGTCGCAGCAGGAGCATGATGGACGGTGTCCTGTCGCAGACTCATGAATTGTAGAGAAAGTTGACGAGTTGCTTAAGCGGGGTCATAGCCCTTTGTGTTGTAGCCGAGGTAGCCGAGAGCATAGGATGGTGTAGCCTGGTCGAGGTAGCCGTGCGAAGAACACCGTGATCGAGGTCGAGTCGGGTTGACCGATGTCGAGGTAGTCACCGTGGACCGGGAAGAAGAGTGGTGGCAGCCACCGCAGGAAGCGGCGGCAGCCGCCACAGGAAGCGGCTGTGGCAGCTAGGTTAGGAGTGCGACGACGATGCTCGAAATAGGCGAGAAGAACCCGACAATGTGAGAAAGACCAGCATACGATGGGGTTTCCGCGCCTAAGAAGGTGGCACTGTGCATACGACACAAAAGCCGGCACGCATGGACGTCAAAGTGGACCGCGTGCCGCGGCACCACGACCCAAAGGGATGACACAGAGACAGCACGAGTGTCGAAGCGACGACGGAAAAAACCTTAGGGACAGTGGCAGGGACCACATGCCATGTTCGCTAAGACCCGATGGGACGGTGCAGCGGTGGTGGACCACGGGCCGCGGCACTATGGCCCGTAGAGACGACCCAACAAAGCCAGAAAAATAACCACAGGGGACAGTATAGACCGTGTGCCACGCTCGCTGCGACCCGATGAAGCAACGTAGGGGTAGGACGAGGCTTGGTGCATCTACGAAGACGGTATGAAGCGGACGGCCTCGAGTCGACGATGGACCGTGATCCGTAGCTATGAACCAAAGGGGCGACGCAACGATAGCGCGGGTCGGTGCGGCCATGGAAATAACCATGAGACGACGTAGCTACAGTCCGTCGCTCGGTCGGAGGGGCGCGCGGTACTCAAGACGATATTCAGTAACTCGCGCAGGTGGACGTAGACATGTACGCATTGTGCATAGACACATACAGGCGTGCAAAGCACACCAGCACGCGATGCAGCACATGAGCCATCGTGAGCGTCAGGCCACAACAGCTCAACGCCCGCGGGGCGGGGCGGGGCGGGGCGCACGTCAGCGTAGGACGGCTCGAACGACCGCCGCACCAGCGAACCTGCTGGTTCATCCCTGAGAGTCTGGCACGGTGCGGCAAGTGACCCGATTCGGTGGAGACATGCAGTGGCGGCGGACCTTGGACTAAAATCATGGGGTGCTATTGGCTGGGGGGGAAACAAAATCACTATATGCTGGTTTATTGTGAAAAAATTGGTTGTACATATATATACACACTTTGTTGGCCCTCATGAAGCTCCACCACTTGAGACATGGTTGCAGGCGTCCATGACTAGCGATGTAGTTGACACCGGGAGCCGGAGTAGATGCGTGGGATGGTCGACGGGCGGTGGTGGGCGACCCAAGATTGAAAAACCAAAAAAAAACGTTGATCAATGCAACCGGCGAGATAGAAAAATCTGGATCAAGGGATCGAAAAAAAAAACTATCTAGGTAGCTAGTCGACACGACCGACGGATGAACCTTAGGTACGGGCGGCGCGGCCCCCGGCGGCTGTCATGGAGCCCGACTGTCCCGGGGGCGGCGTGCGGGGCGGAAGGGACGGAAGTTAGGGTTTGGATCGATTAGATTGATACCATATTAGAAGTGATAGAGGGATTGATGGAATAGTTGGTTGCATTGCTTGAGCCTTCATGACGAGTATATATATTGAGTAGAAGACTTGAAGGGCAGGACGCCTTCTAGAGATAAGATGGAAAGAATTTCTACCTAATTCTGGACAATCTCTAAATACCTAATATATCTTTAAAAGTCATCCTTGCTGCCTCCGTGCGCCTCCCGCTCGGACTGCTCTGTGCCGAGCCGGAGCCACCAGGCATCCGTCTCTCCCATGTAAGTGAATGGTGGTACATCCACTTGAGAAGCCGCTCATCCTCGTCGGACACCGTCGGCATCACGCGACAGCGGCTGGAGGACTGTGTAACCACTTTCGACAAGGCCCAATCTCCCTTGCCCTCTGCCTCTCGCGGTCGGCGGCACATGCCTTCGATTTCGGAGTGCGCATCCGCAACGTGTGTGGAGCGAGCACTAGAACCCACAGTTGCCCGCGTGGAGCAGCGACCGGATGTGAAGGACGCCGAAGGATGGACTCCGTCGATTGAGCTTCCCTCGTTGATCCACGCATGACAAGAAGGGCCGGCGCCGACACCGTCGATGCGGCTGTGGGTGACAGGAGTCATCGCACCTGAACCGGAGCCGTCGTCCGTGTCCACCCACGAGCGCTCCAGCATGTTGCGGAGCACCATCTCGTCCTTGTCTTCTTCACCATTGCAAAGGAAGGCACCCCAGTGAAAGCTGTCGGGGTAGTTGTCGTGATGGACATTACCGTCGACGCTCAAGAGCTAAGGGATTGGAGAAAGGAGGGTGGGGCAGAGTGAGGCTAGAATTTGATCTGGATAGGGATTTTGTGGGGTCACGCTGAGTCAAAGGTGGGCGAGTGGACGCGGCGGGCCTACCTTATATTTGTCCTATATTTAGACTAGATATAAAGAATGTTGATTAGTCCAGACGTTTAAGACTGATTTATAAGATTCAGATGAGTCAGTTTTTATATATCGGTTATTGATTGGTTCGGCTATCTGAACATTTGCAACGGGTTTAAGATATGCGAATGATCTGCTTAGTGCATTCGCACCCGGCCGGTCGGCCACCACCGGTGCCGAAGAAGGGTGCAAGCTGAGCACATGGAAGCAACATGCCGCACACATCTCTTTTGTTTTGCATTTGCTTGTTTGTTTCACTTTTAGAACGTTTTGATTTACTTGTTGAGTTGACTTGGTCTAGTATTCAGTGTAGGATGTATCTAGAACAGATCTAGATGTGACATAGTTATTATACATTTAAATAATTAAATTAAACATAAAAAAAATCCTTATACGAATCTTCACGTAAAATTAATGATGTAAAATTTAAATGTGCAATACTTACAATGTGCGGGGTTCTGCATATTGTGCCTGCAGTGGCGGAGGCAGTAATCTGACAAGCTTTGGCCTCCACCACATTATAAAATTTTGTACTTTCATACTAGTATATGCACTTTGGGGTCTAGGAATACTTCATGGTCTGAATTTTTGTGCGCCTGAGTGCCTAAACCGGCCATACCTCGATAAAATTCCTACCTTCGCCACTGCGTGCCTGTATGTAACCCTAGCAAAATTCCAGCGGGAACACCATTGATTAATCGATTTTATTTAACTATTCGTGTAGTACGAAGCAGGTTCAACGCTCCACATGCAGCCTCCCCAAGTTAAAACTACTACGGAATGAATGACGGGAGTATAATCAGGGCATGTCGACCATCGATCTCGAAGAAAGCATGTGGCCATGTGGTGGCGGAATATTAGCAGAGTAGTACGTACAGTACAACGTAGGTTAATCCACGGGAGAGAGACGGATCACGGATCGAGAGATGTGTGCCACATATTGCTCCGATCTCAAGGATTATTGGATGGTATTAGTAGGATGCATTGCCTCCCTGGCTTCCGGGGACAAGACAACGGAGCATGCATGCGATGCGAGGCAGGACAAACCGATAGGAGCCATATGCACATCCACATCGGTCGCTAGCTTGCGATCGAAATCGAAGCTACCAAGCATGTGATGGAAGGTCCGAGCGAGATCCACACCTGCATCTCTCCGCAATTTGTAAACACTAGCAAAAGAGCCCGTGTGTTGCAATGGGAGAGAAAATAACACACACTCTTAAGCCAATAACCACGACTCAAGACCTTAATAGGCCCACGTTTTTCAATTCTACATGGCATCACATTTGTTTTGTCGATAGTGACCTCAATGCTCATACAATGAAAACGTGTTTGATTGTGGTTAGTCCTAAGATCTCTCTTCCTCTCTCTCTGAGAAAAACATTCAATATGTCCAGTATACTTAGTTAGAGAGGGAGTAAACACCAACTCGATGCATATTTGATGAGCAAATCAAGAAATAAAAGCATGGAAGAATATTGAGTGCAGGTATTCCAACCAATTTAAATCCATGTCTTGTGAACTTATATTATTAATGAACATATAATAAGTAAACATGGATACGATCTTACTTGATGTTTCAAGTTGCATGGTCCCTGTTCTCCTCGGTGATGCCACACAAATATTTGCATTATGATGAAAATGGCAAAGTATGTTTTGTTCATTAATGATAGCATATGCATAAGAGCATTATTTTTATCTAGTTGATATATGTGTTTGCATTTGTAATCTAAGTGAAGTCTTAATTTAATTGCAAACATATTAGGCAGCTCCATCAAAAATAATCAATTTGTAAGTACATGCATACCAAATGCTTAAGTTGCATATCAACATCGATATTTTTTAAAAATAATTAGCAAAACAGTTTATATATATGAAAAATCAGAAACATTATTTATACATTAGGTACATTTTCTACGTGCGACATCAGAAACATTATTTAATTTTGATGTCTAATTTTTTTAATATACATTTTACATATTTTGTATGCATCATGAACATTTTTATATACATGTTTTACATTATTCAAATACACGATTAACATTTTTGAAAAGTTCTATTTTTATGTCTACTTTGTTCCATACACATTATATATTTTTGTATATGTTTTCTTATACACTGGAAACATTTTTCTATGCACATTTAAAGTTTTTTAAATACACAATCAATATTTTTTAAAATAAAACAAAAATATATTATTTATTATCCATACGCACTGTACATTTTTTTTATATATGGGAACTTTTTTGTTCACAAAGTTGAAATTTCTTTAATCCATGATTAAAATTTGTGCAAAGTTTATTTAAATAAAGCGGAAAGAGAAAAAAAATATAAAAGAAATGCAAAAAAGGGGTTGTAGGCCGCGAGCGACAAGCCGATTGGGCTAGCCTCACGCTTTGGTTCAAATAGGGGAACCGCCTTCTTTAGAATTAGAAAGAAGAGCCGAATCGAAGTTTAAAAACCGAATCATTTTTTGTCACTTACGGGTGGCATTGGTGGGTTATTTTGGCGAACTTTAGGGGCAAATTTAATGACGTACGGCAAAAGCAATAGGTGCTTTATTAGTAGGTATAGATAAGAGCATCTACAGTCGGACCTCTAGGAGGTGTAATAGATAAAATGTTTTCTTTTTTTCCCTTCGTTTTCTTTTTTTTCCTTCGCCGTATGACACGGTTTTGCTTCCGCAAAAGGCATCATTTTCTTCCGCATGCTTTTCAAAAACCTTTTTTTTTATGAGAAACATGATTTTGCTTCTGCAAAAGACACTCTCATGTCTATCGGAAACTGAAGCAAAAAAATGTGTTCTCTTCTTTTTCCTTTCCCGAAAGGCACACTTTTTTTGTTTTTTCCTGAAAAAAAGTTCGTCAAAACATATCAACATACAATATAGTTTTGAAGATCTTAACACAAAGAATCCAATGATTAAAACAATTCGAGATTTAGACTAACGGTTTAATAGATAAAATGTTTTGAAATAATGGATCTAGAAAAAATGGAAGATTCCTAGATTACGATAAATAGAATACATGCCGTTTACCATTTATCGCAATCTGAAAAATGCTTCAGTACACGTACAGCGTGTTAAGGGATGAAAGGATTAGAGGGTGTTGTGACAGTTTTTAATTGGTCACTCGTAAGGGGGGGGGGGGGGGGGGGCACCCCCATTGAAATCAGATGTGTTTAAGAAAATTGAAAGGAGCCTACAGAAACCTGTAAAGGTATGTATGTCTAGCACTTTTATCTGAAAAGATGAGCATAATCTTTCAAAGAAGCACTCCCTTTGTAAACTAATATGAAAGCATTTAGAACACTATTTTACTAATTTAAATATTTTTATATTAGTTTACAGAGAAAGTATTTTTCAATTACTAATTTCAGGCTATGTGCCACGGCACGCTGCGAGTCCTACTTTTTCTTTTTTGAGCAACTCTACGAGTACTACTAGGATCGTGGCACGTTTTAGACGGACCAGTGTCCATAACGCGTCTCCTGATGTCAAGTTGCGTTGTACTCCTTTCGTTCTAAAATAATGTCTTAACTGTGTAGTAGCTTTAATATAAAGTTGTACTAAGTTTGAAACACTTATTTTGGGATGAAGGAAGTATGTGTGTGTATATGTCTTTCGTGTTCCATTTCAATTTTTCGTTTTATTTATTTGTATTTCGATTTTATTTAGATAATTCTAAATATATATCTACAACCTTCACATAAGAATAAAAATTATTAATCTTGCATTTAAAAAATGCTAAACATATATAAAAAATGTTTCATATGTATATGCAAAATGTAAAAAGTTAATAAAAATAAAGAATTTGTTAATCATTTATTTATAAATAAAATTATACATTTAAAACAATGCTCATTTAATTCAAAAAATTATTCTGTACATTACATTTAAACAAATTATCACAAGTTTAAAAACATGTGTTAGAGATATCTTTCAAAAAATTATTTGTAAACTTTTAGTCTTGAAAAAATGTTAAGATTGCATTTAATAAATGTTAAAAATGTACATAAAAATGTCTCTGCAATATACAAAAATAAAATAATTGTGAATTTAAAACCTAAAAAATGCTAATGATTTATACAGAAAATGTGAATTGTATGTACAAAAAATGTCACATATATGTACGAAAAATATCAATCACAGGTACAAAAAATATGACAGACATAAAACGTCGGACATTTCAATAGGAATGTACATGACATTTTACGAAACAATGTTTATAAAAAAGTACAAACATGTTTGTGTAATTAAAAAAAATTCAAACATTCCAAAAACGTATGACGCAACTTAAAAAAAATTTCACAAGTTTCAATAATGTGATCATGACATTCAAAAAAATGTTTATACATTGTACTAAATTAATTTACATAGTGCAATGAAAAAAAAATCACTCAGAATGTTTCATCATGCATTTGAAAACAATACTTTTTTCCTTTTCTTTTTTGTCCAGAATTGAACAAAAAAGAAATGGTAGTGTTTTCAGTGACGAACGGGTGAATAACGCGTAAGAACCTGCCTTTGGGAGGGAAACAACAACTGAAAATGGTTGCTAATACCCTGTAGGCTGAGGAGCAAAAGGAGAAATCCGCATCTTAACATGTATTTCAATAAAATCAAACCATGTTTTTGTAAAAAAATCACATATCTATTTGAAAATTGTTAAACGGGTTTAAAACAAATCTTTTAAGTATATTTTTTTGCAACTTGTATAAAAAAGGTATACCTGTATTGAAAATCAAAACATATGAAAAACGACAAAAATGAGTTTAGAACCCAAAAAGCCAAAGAAAACCTAGAAAGAAAATTCAGAGTGTAACGAAGGAAAAAAATGGAATAAACAAAACAAAACCGAAGCATAAAAACAACAAGAAGAAAATTGAAAACTGGTGAAAAACCCAAAAAAAGTCAAAGAGAAAACTAAGAAGAAGAAAAAAACAAGAGCGTGCGAACTCTACTGCACTAGCTATGAGGGAGAACTAAGCGAACCTACACGTGCAGCACCGAGCTACAAAGTGGGGCGGCCCGCTACAATCGTCCGTAGGCGATTCTTATTAGGAGTCCGTAAGGCCGACATATAGCCCTGGCCCTCAGTTCAGGCAGCTCTGCTCTCTACTAAAAAAAGTGGCGGCTCTGCCCACCCTAGCAATACATTTTTCATTCGCAAAAAAATCCAATAGGAGTTAAAATAAAGGGAGCAACTTCTCAGTCAAGTGAGAATCAATTACTGTTTAGTCCATTTATACAATTTTCTTTATGTATGTAAAATAAGAAGCCGATGCCTGAAACCTGATTTACTGTCCGCGAGGTGGTGTCGCATTGGAAGAAGTGGATGGGAGGAAGGAAGCACTTAGAGCATCTCTAGCACACCCCATAAACCGTTGACCTGCAAAACCTTTTTATAGTTCGTGAAAAACTGATTTTGTGGGCCAGCGCGGGTGCGGACAGAGGCAGACTCTCTAAAACGGACCCATATAAAAGCATATTCGCAAAAAATGTTGTTATATGGGTATTCAATGCGGGGTCTATTCGTACGCCACCGCGGCGACCCGCAAATCGGAAAACCACGTGATAAAACATAGTTGCAATTTGACAGCGATTCCGGCAAATTAGTTCGAATGTAAACAATAAAGCATAGTTCGTGCGCGCAATGAGAGCATAGTTTAAAATACAAACACAAAAGGACTTCATGCATCCTGGTCATTCTTCGGTCTACACCATCGAGTTCATCGCCGCCCCCAAATCCATCGCATGTACTTGTTCCTACTCCCACAGTTATCCCTACTCCGGCACCAAAATCACCGGTTCCGATTTCAGAGGATAAACCATCGCCACCATAACACGCAAGCATCCTCCTCTTCAAGATTTCTCTCCTTATCATATTATGCCATTCTTTGCTGATGTCGTCCATGTCATTGCGGTTCAAAGTCATGATCCTATTCTCTTCGGCAAGAAGGTTGGCCATGGTTTTGTTCTCAGCGGCACGTGTTTTTCTCTCCTCAACTTCCTTCAGCAATTTCAATCTCTCTTGTTTCTCTCGTGCCTTCTTCTCAGCCATCTCTATCTTTGCATCCAAAGACTTTCCTAGCAATACCTTATTTGATTGCAGCATGGAGTCTATCTTGTCTTGCAAGGTCGATGCTTCACGTTCCCTTTTCATCTTCTCCTTCGTCTTTTTATCACCATTGGGCTTGTTCAAGTTTCTTGGGCCATCTTCATCTTCATCTTCATCCATGTTCGTAAGTGAACCTCTCTTCGGTAAGGATTCTCTGTCAATCAATGCTCACTTGTCGTAGTTTTTGAGCAATTCCAGGAATGCTCTAGTTTAAAAAATCTGCCTTCGGAAGCATCCATGTCTTTGTACCGTTGTTGGGCAATTTTTTCCTACACAATAAAAACAAAATCAAACCGATGGAACCATTGTACATTGTGCAAACTAATGGAACCATTTGATTGCAATCAACTCACGTAGTCGGCTTCGACGGTTCCACTTGCAGGAGCATTGTAAACTTGTTTCAAGCAAGCTACCCAACGGCTACAAGTCGGCTTGGTCACGTCCCAACGACCTTGGAGTGACCGAAAGGTCCGTGTTGTCCTGTTGGGATACTTGGCCATCAAATGTAAGTATTGATCTTTAATTCTTTGCCAATACGTCTTGGCGGTTTGAGACACACCAATGCAAGGATCCATAGACACCGAACTCCAAGCCTTGATCAACACTTGATCTTCCAAGACCGTGTAGTTCTTCGATCTCATGCTTTTTTCCTTGCAATTGCTCATATGTCCCCTCATCTATCTCCTCCACCTCTTCTTCACCACCATGGTCATCAACGCCACACTCTAATTCATTGTAATCGAAACCACCGATCGGGGCTTGATCGATGTCGACTGCATTGGTGGCCAACAAGTGCACGAACTCAGCAGCGCATTGTTCAAACCACGGCTACATCGAGTGAAAGCACATCACGATGGGCGAATAATCAACGCAAAAAAAGTGAGAGAAGAAGCATACCTTCGGGCCCTTTCATCGAACACCTCGCCTGCGGTGGAAGCAGCATCATAGGAAGGCACCATGGGGGAACGTCTCGCCGGGGCATATGGAGTGGCCGGAGGTTTCTTCCAAGGAACCTTCTTCCGCTTCACGCCTGAAACCTTGTTCATCTTCCCCGCCGGCGGTCAGGCAGATCACGCAGCGGCGGCGACGCCCGGCGCGCATTCCTTCCGGCTGGGCCAGTCCGAATGCCGTCCTGCACGACAACATTGCCTTGCCGCTTGCGGGCTGGCGCGTTGGCGACAGCGGGAGCGGGGCCGACATGGACGATGACGAGATCCGTCGGAGCGGGGCAACCTCCACGGTGACGAGATCCGACGGCTGGAAGATTTCCATGGCGGCGAAGAAATGGCGGGGAAGAAGGTTCGGAGCATGCGGTGGGCGGGGCAACGGTTGCCGGGGAGGGGGGAACGGCACGGAAATTTCCCTTGCGCCAAATCTCGTTGCAAATAAGGGGCGAGCTCGGGTCGGCCTCCCACCCTGCGAATCTGAAGGTTGAGGGCGAACTTTTGTCGTGCCCCGCAAAAAAAAAGTACAGGCCGGACGGGTTTGCGGGGTCTACTCTAGCAGCATTTTTTGCCCTGATCCGTATTTTGACAGTTATTTTACGGATCGAGGCATTATACGAGGTCTGTTAGAGATGCTCTTAGGAGATGTTTGGATCGTTGCGTGGAGAAGTTTTACCTGGCTTGAACCATGTGTGGAACTTGCGTGGGAATTGTTTGGTTGGTGCGCGAAGAATCACCGGCTGGCCTGGCCTGGCCTGGAACACCCATGAACGATGATTACCCTCCCATGCGAATGAAATAGGATGGCTGACGTGTAGGAGAATCTGTCTAGCTTTCACCGGGACCATTACATGTGTTATTTAATGGGCTGGTGCTCTACCTACACTTCTTCCATATTTTGTGTCGGAGGAGGGGTGAAGTGTGGCTGTGTGGGGACTATAGCCCCCCTCCACCCCCGCCCCTCCTGCGCTGCAGCACACACTTCTCGTAAGGTCATTGACACCATGACCTAGTTGTGATACTTTGAAATATGTATCAACAAGTTTTTACATGAGGCACTCATTATGCATTTTTGCTTTGCAACAACCACTCGCGTTGAAAGTGGTGCCATAGCACGAGGCGACCGGCCATGGCTTCTCACCTCGTCACTGTCGGTCGGTCAGTGGCAGCGGGGTCTCTATAGCGTGTCCCACATCACTTTTGTGCGGTGACCCAACATATATCATTGTATAGTGTAGTATGACAGTCTTTGATATAACGCTCATGAGACACTGTTTCATGAATCTTATATCACTGAGAGTTGTACAACATGAGCATAGCAAGTCCAAAAAACACTAGATAAACAACCAACCCATACATTGCAAACTCATTCGAAGAACATCCAAAAGATTTAGACTACTGATATCGAAATACGGAGTATCACTATGAACTACGATCTGATAACCTAGCCTTGGTCACGACTGTCGTGACTAAGCTACTTCAATGACCACTGGTGGAGATATGTTGAGGCCGAGGGGGGTCGCTTCCCGCCCCACCCTTGGACCAAACTCTCAATGAAGTTTTGGGGGGAGGGCTTAGATGTGATTATTTTTAGCAATTTACACCCCAAATACTCATGTTTTTGCCTCGCCCCCCCCCCCCAACAACCTCTACCAAGCTCCGCCACTGTCTATGACTGGCCTATGCTTAATGATCTAGCATTCCTTCATCTTGCTCAACTTCATCGGTTTGAAGTGATCCACACATTTGGCTCCGCTCGGTAAGTCCAGCTTCTCGTAGAAGACCTCTACATCTGCTTCGGGATCATCTGGTTCTCCTCCATGCGGATACTAAAGGGATTAGAATACAAGGGATGAGTACATGAGGTACTCAACAATTTCATAGATATAGTGGGGTGGGGATGCAGTTTAGCTACTACTTATTCCCGGTAGGTCCAAGCAATGATTTTCAGAAAATATCTGTAGCATCAAGTTTTATTTAAAACATCTAGTCACCAACTTCAGGGCTTAGTAAAATCTTCCATAGACTCCTTTCCCGCCGCGTTCGCAGATATTTCCCGCATCCGAGTTTTTTTGACCCTTCTGCATCTGTCGTAGCCCCTTACTGAGGCTCTTGAGGTATTTACTCAGTCGTCCTGTAACATCCTATAGGGATTATACAACCCCGTTACCGATAGCGATTCAGGCCCGCCTAGTGATGAAGGATTCACTGCCCTTTGTTGATAAGGAAGATCATAACTCCTTTAAACCGATAGGGAATCACAACCCCCCTAACCACATGGATTCATGGCCCCACTGCCACTAACAGGTGCGAGGTAACATACGACATTAAGAAGGAACTATAAGGCTCGTTCATATGGAGAGATATAGGGAGCAAAATAAGGACCTGCATATGGTGTTCAATGACCTGGAGAAGGCATGTGATAAGATACTATGGAATGTTATGTGGTGGGCCTTGGAGAAACACAAAGTCCTAGCAAATTACATTACCCTCAGTAAGGACATGTACGATAATGTTGTGACAAGTGTTCGAACAAGTGATGGCGACATTGATGACTTCCCGACTAGGATAGGATTACATTAGGGGTCAGCTTTGAGCCCTTATCTTTTTGTCTTGGTGATGGATGAGGTCACAAGGGATATACAAGGAGATATCCCATGGTGTATGCTCTTCGCGGACGATGTGTTGCTAATTGATGGTAGTCGGACGGGGTTCAACAGGAAGTTGGAGTTATGGAGACAAACCTTGGAATCGGAAGATTTTAGACTTAGTAGGACTAAAACCGAGTACATGAGGTGCGCTTTCGGTAATACTAGACACGAGGAGGAGGAGGACGACGTTAGCCTTGATGGGCAGGTGGTGCCTCAGAAGGACACATTTCGATATTTATGGTCAATGTTAGAGAAGGATGGGGATATCGATGAAGATGTGAACCATCAAACTAAAGCCGGATGGATGAAGTGATGCCAATCTTCTAGCATTCTCTTTGACAAGAGAGTGCCACAAAAACTAAAAGGAAAGTTGTATAGGATGATGGTTCCACTCCCGCAATGTTGTATGGTGCTGAGTGTTGGCCGGCTAAGAGACGACATGTGCAACAGTTAGGTGGCGCGGAGATGCACATGTTGAGATGGATGTGTGGCCACATAAGGAAGGACCAAATTTGAAATGATGATATACAAGATAGAGTTCGGATAGCGCCGATTGAAGAGAAGCGTGTCCAACATCATCTGAGATGGTTTGGGCATATTTAGCGTAGGCCTCTACAAGCCCCAGTGCATAGCGGACGGTTAAAGCATGCACTTGACATGGCAAGAGTATGTAAAGAGAGAACTAAAGGATTGGAGCATCACCAAAAAACTAGCCATGGATAAGGGTGCGTGGAAGCTTGCTATCCATGTGCCAGAACCATGAGTTGGTCACGACATCTTATGATTTCCACCTCTAGCCTATCACAACTTGTTTGGGACCGAAGACTTTGATGTTGTTGTATAAGACTCGCTGGTCCCATACCAGGTTTCGTGATCAACGCTATCGCTAGACGTTGTAATGTCTGTTGATTTGGTTATTAAACCCGGTACAATGAAAACCTACCACCGCGTAACCATCCGGAGTTTCACCGCCCACCAATCTATATCTATACCTACTAATAAAGCACCTTGCACCTATTGCTTCTGTGGTACGTCATTAAATTTGCCCCTAAAGTTCGCCAAAATTACCCACCAATGCCACCCGTAAGTGACAAAAACGATTCGTTTTTAAACTTTGATTCGGCTCTTTGTTTCTCTTTCTAAAGGCCGACGTTCCCGTATTTTACCACAACAACAGGCTAGGCCAACCGGTTGGGTGCGCTCCGCCCCACCCAGGAGACCCAGGTTTGATCCCCACTGCAACCCTTTTCTTCTATTTCGCACTTTTTCTATATTTTTTCTCTTTTCCCTTTATTTCGATAAACTTTGCACACATGTTATCATGGATTAAAGAAATGTCAAATTTGTAGACACAAAAGTTCCCACATATACAAAAAAAATGTACAATGCGTATGGACAATAAAAAAATGTACAAACCTTTTTGTTCTTCTATTTCGCACTTTCTCTATTTTTTTCTCTTTTGCCTTTATTTCAATAAACTTTGCACACATGTTAATCGTTGATTAAAGAAATGTCAAATTTGTAGACAAAAAAGTGTACAATGCGTATGGAGAATAAATAATATATTTTTCTTTTATTTTGAAAAATATTGATCGTGTATTTAAAAGACTTTAAATGTGCATAGGAAAATGTTTCCGGTGTGTAAGAAAACATATACAAAAATATATAATGTGTATGGAAGAAAGTAGACATAGAAAATAGAACTTTTCAAAAATGTTAATCTTGTATTTTAATAATGTAAAACATGTATATAAAAAATATTCATGATGCATACAAAATATGTAAAATGCATATTAAAAAAATTAGACATCAAAACTCAATAATGTTTGTGATGTCACACGCAAAAAAATGTTTCTAATGTATAAAAAATATACAATGTTATTTATACAAGCTTTTCATAAAAAATGGCTGAGCTTTGATTTTTCATATATATATAAACTGTTTTGCTAATTATTATTTTAAGAATATCGATATTGATACGCAACCTGGAACATTTAGTATGCATGTACTTACAAATTGATTGTTTTCGATGTAGCTGTCTAATATGTTTGTAACCAAAGTAAGACTCACTTAGATTACAAATGCAAACACATATATCAGCAAGATAAAAATAATGTTCTAATGCATATGCTATCATTAATTAACAAAATAAAATTGCAAATGAAACTGTTAGGCATAAAAATTAATTAATTATAAAAAAATTACAAGGGCCAATTTCTATTAAATTTATAGCCCGTTGCAACGCACGGGCATTTGTACTAGTGATTTAATAATACTGAAAACTTTATTGAGTGCGATGGATAGATATTGTAAGTAGTAAATTTTGTGAAGATGCTTTTACAAAAGCATAAACAACAAACATGCAAGGTATGAACTTGCGTGATCACAAAAAGGTAGTGCAACTCGAGACTCCTAGAAACATTGATGCCTCGGGTTCTGAAAGAAACATATAGTCCGATAAATATTAACATTCGGGAAACGTGATAAATGTGCCTTTAACGCAACAGAGCTTACGACTCTTCTCTCCCGGTAACTCTTTAGTTGGATTCCTAAAATAGTTAACAGGTTTTGACCTAACGGTTCTGTAGCTCCATATTCACAATCTTTATTATAATTCCTTTAGTTACCTTTATGAAGTTAAAATATTGTGTTAAGGTATTACGAGTTTTATACAATTCTGAATTTGTCGGATGTGATGGCCGCCATAGAGGTCGTCGACAGGGTGGCAAAGTGTACCTGGTTACAAACGGCTTGGGGGTTGACAACACCGGACAATGCCTATGTGGCGTCCGGAGATGTACTTGGGCTGAAGGGTGTATGAGGTGTCGCCTCTTGGGCTGAAGGGTGTATGAGGTGTCAGAGTCCAACGTGGATGCTACCCGGACTCCCGCAACCCCTCCCCGCCCTTCTGCTACCACATCAAGCGGACTAATACCTTTTCGCGGTCCCTTTTCGCGGTCTGGACTGATGCAAAGGGTTTGAGGGTCAACATTGGAGATGCCCTAAGCAGACTATAAGGTGAGGTCCATTTGTGCTTCTTTTTTTAAGAAATCACACCTCATTATTTAAGACTCGACATTATCACCAATACAAATAATATCAGGGGTTGTTAAAAACCAAACATGACGCCTAATGGGGAGCCCGCTTTCACCACGCTGTGTACAACACAGGTAATCCTGTTGTATGGAGTTCACCACCATGGTCACCAAGGCTACTTCAGTGTAAATAAATGGTTAAAAAAAACAAGGGTGTGTGGTTTCTTTTCCTATACATGTCAGTATCTTTTGACAGCCAAGAGATGTGGTCCAAGCATTCTGCGCCTTCACAGCAATCGTAATTAATCTTCATTTCTTGACCATGATTTCTACTGGAGCGCCACCCAAGCATAAAAGATGTCCATCTGTCTTAAGGAACAAAAACTGCATCACTATCAGAATTCCAGAATCCGGATACTGCAACTCATTGCCTGACCATCAGAGGGGCAAGATTGTGTGTAGGAAATGAGCACATAGGACCAAACTGTATTCCACCATCAGCTGAAACTGTTCAAATAAACCAATGCCAGTGAAACATCCACCTGAAGACAGCCATTTCACTACTACTGAATCCAAAACAAAATCTTTGTAACAAAGCCCCCTTCTAGATTATAGGAATTATCATGTATTGTACATCACTGCTATTTTACATCACTGGCTTCAGTTGGACAGAGGCTGTTGGCCAGCAGAAATCCAGAACCAAGCATCATTACTCGACTAGCGAAGTGCAGATACTAGCACTGGAACCTGCATGTAAACAAAGCCTCTGTTTCAGTCTACGATTCTAAGGATCACAAAATGCCATGATTGATGTGTTCATGAAAACAGAAACTGAGGAACCATTAGTACTATGCCCAGATGCCTTCTAACTAGCTTCTGTACGCAGTGGTCAGGTAAATTTACTATTAAAAAATAACCATTTTATCCATTATATTGCTCAGTAACTCACACAATGAAACCTTCAAACATATTCCCTTGGTCTAATCAATTTACCAAATTCTGCCAGACAGGTTTGTAAAATCAGCAAAGATCTGTCATTCGCATGAACGCTATGATATTTTAGAAGGGATACATTAATTACATAATCTAGATGGGAATTCATAGTTATCAATATACAGTCCTGAAGGCTGGCAAAACAGTTTGAATAGTATTGAAATATAGTGCATACTGGTGTATCCACCACCAATCTTGAAAGAACACTTTGAATAATATTTATAGCTGATCAATTAATTATTTACTTTATTTTCATGGACTAGTCTACATAATTAAAATATGTAAAAGTGGAATTGGCAAAGAGGCCTTGGAAGCTCATAATGTAGAATACCGAATCTATGCATTTGATGAGGCCGAGTGGAGACAAAAAAAAAATTAGAAGAAGAACAGGGAGGCTCCTCCCCGGTTCCGAAACCACAAAGTCGTTCATACATCAGCTCAAAAGTGGAGTATACTGTATATCAACTTAACAAAAGTGGGACAACTGAAATGAAATTTATCTTGTGCATGCAAGAGCGGGTCTACATAGGAAAGGATGACACGACGACACCAGGTAAGTAAACATTGCTTGAAGAAATGGGATGCATACCTCTAAAGAAGTTTTGAGCCTGAATTGTCCTGCAACTTGCCAGTGTTGGTGTAGCCCAACAATAGTCTAGAAAGAGGGTAGGGGCACCCAAAAAATCGAACAAGATTTCGCGATCCTCTCTCTCCATGAATATCAGTTGGTGAGCTTATATGGCTAAGATATGTATTTCCTTCATATATTAAGCTAAGTTGCTGGCACAGCAACACAGCTATACCCGCATTAACTGATAGACTGGCAAATGCAAGATATACCAGAATTATACCCCTTGCTGATAAGAAGAATGCAGAACTGGCCACGCTAGTAATGATCTCCATCAGTACTTTCTTAGAACCCATTTGACCATATGATGATACATTTGGAAACACTAGAGGGGGCCATATATGATAACTTGCATAAATGGTCATAATAGCAGCATAACTGCAACTCGTGACCACAGAGATGAGAAAAATGACAAAAGCTCGGTGATTTGAAGCTCCCACACAGTTCCCAATCTGCAGATGAACACAACAAGGCAAATAAAACATGAAAAAACTAATTAGTAAACAATTCATGATACAACAGAGTGCAAAATATATCAAGACACGATTCTGGTGAAATTTATTCAACTTACAAATGGGCAATGATGATCCATGTCCACCACACATGTTTTACAAGATCGGCAGTGATGTGCTCTTGGGGGCTTAGGTTTACTACAATATGTACAGAATGTATAGTTCTCAAGATAATTTTTTCCAACCATGGGATAGCTTCCCCATCGTATGCCTGCCGGTGTGCCAGCAGACCTGAAAGAGGCCAAACAATAACTTGCAATTGTAAATATAGATAAGAGAGCTGCTACTGTGCAGTGAAAGATGCCACAGAAGATGCTGATTGAGAAAACAACTGGATACACCGCCCAGACCCCACCACCTGTTAAACGGCGAAAAGAAAAGAAAATCAGTGCTATGGAACACTTCAAACATATTAGAACCACAAATTACTTGAATGAACAGATAAGCACAGAGAATTCCTCATGTGAGAAACTGATAGTAAGAGATTTAGAACTTACATATAACGAAGAGCATGAAGAGGACAAGCACAGTCACAAAAAACCCATCCCGGAAACGCCTCCAATGAGAAAAGCATACTGTGTCAGGTTTTCTTGAAGTTTGGTTGCTTTGGGTG
This sequence comes from Hordeum vulgare subsp. vulgare, assembly GCF_904849725.1. Taxonomy (NCBI): domain Eukaryota; kingdom Viridiplantae; phylum Streptophyta; class Magnoliopsida; order Poales; family Poaceae; genus Hordeum; species Hordeum vulgare. The sequence goes on along the minus strand of NC_058519.1, from coordinate 648,396,989 downwards.
ACTGCTCCACACCAGCCACACTTATAGACAGGTGAATAACTTGAAAATACAAGCCGAAGACCGCAGCCCCAGCAAGTGGCTTCATGATCTTCTGGTATGGACGTGACACATTGTTCTACCTAAACAGAAGGAGGATGGTGATTAGAGAATTGCTGCAAGATAGATTAGCAAACTAAACTATTTACGTTGTGTCATCCTTTGTGTTGCTAACTCAGGAGCATAGGATTGGCGAGTCATGAATGGTCATTGTTTATTTAATCCACAGGCCACACAAATATCAATCTTTACAGAGTAACTTTGACCGAAGAAACAATTATTGGTGGCCTTGGTAACAGGGGAATGCAGTAATCTATCCACACAATAATTGGAGTTTTAAGGAATTTAGTTTATATTGGTGAGCTATGAAATAAAGCATTGGAATTTACATGTGTAAAACGGGTTTCCACTAATGGGCCGTGTCAAGAGACTAGTGCACTCGGTGCCTCAGTTCACAATCCAAGCAACAGGAACTGAAAACACCGCCCTGATCTATTGAGGCTGATAGCACAGGAGCAATTTTGATATGAAATTCTCCATACTTTACAGCTACTCCCTTTGCAGCTACCCGCTGCATATCTGAAGAAGTATATACTCCGTCTGTTCCTAAATATAAGTCTTTTTAGAGGTTCCACTAAAAGGCTACGTGCGAATGTATGTAGACATATTTTAGAGTATATATTCATTCATTTTGCTCCGTATGTAGTCCTCTAATGAAATCTCTACAAAGACTTATATTTAGGAATGGAGGGAGTAGTAAGAGCAAGTACAATAAGGTGACATAAGCAGGCTATAAGGATTAAAATATGATATCATTGCTTAGTTGGAGGAGAGAGAAGAGAAGCAGGCTCTTGGTGAGTAGCCAGCCGCAACACGAGACCCAAGACACTTTGTGAGATTGTAAGGTGGGCCAAATACTACTAAAGTAATACACATCTAAAACTTACTATTGTATTCGCCGGCTATTAGGTTGGCTCTATCTGACATAGCAACTCCTTATAGCCGATTGTTGGCTATATTATTAACCATGCTCTAAGTAAGTCAGCCTACAGGTAAATATATGCCCAAAATTTCTCTGTCTAAATGCACTTTGCAGTAAGTATGCTGAAGCGGTGACCTTCCCTAGTTACATACTAGAGCCTAGCGCAATCTCGAGCCAAATTGACAGCACCAAAGCCCGATTCTGCGGGAGCATGAGCGAGCAATCTTGGTAGCAAAACGGTCGGCCTAATACTAGCAGGGAAGGAATTTTGTTTCATGAGTTGCATAGAGCAGAGCAGAGCAGAGGACCCATGCTGCTCTGCTCATCACGGAACGGAAGGGGTCCGACAGACGGGACGACAGCGAGCGTACGGGGCGGTCGAATCGCGCACACGGGTACGGGGACGGGCGAGGGAGCTCGAAACCGTTGGCGGCCCCCACCGATTCGCGCGCGAGCGTGTTTGGAGAGAGGAGACGGAGAGGGAAGAGGGCGGCGAACCTCGAGGAGCGGCTCCTGCTGCTGCTGCTCCCCCATCGCCGGAGCAGATCCGCCGGCGGCGGGGTCTGGGGGCGGTCAGAAGCTTGCGCGGGCGGAAGGGGGCGAGGAAGAGGAGCAATCGAGGCGCGTGTCCGTCCGTCCGTCCGTCGCCGGCGGATGGATGGATGGACCACGAGACCACGAGTGGGCGACGAAGGAATCGAGGAAAGTGGGAGGAAAGCGAAGCGGCGAGAGAAAAGTTAAAATATTTAGACACCCCCCGGTGCGTGCGTGACCGAGAGGGAGAGGGAGAGGGAGAGGAACCAAAGCAAAGCAAACAAAGAGGTGGACGACGATTCCCAGTCCCAGGTCGGAGGGTCCTTTTTCGTTAAGGCCCCAACCGGGCCGGCCGGTCCTAGGACTATAATCCGTATGGGCCGGTCGTCTTTTTATTTTCCTTGTTCTCGCATCGAAAACGGCACAAGTTTTTCTCTTCAAAACGGAGGCAAAAGGATTGTTTCACCGATTAATTAAGAAAAAGAGATTTGACCGGTTGACTTATGAAAAACCGGACCAAAATCAATACAAACACTCTGGAAACGATCCACTCACACGACCACATAGATGGCCCGTCAAATGCTCCCAACAAACAGCATGAAATTGTCCCCATCAAAAAACAGCGTGAAATTGTGGATGCCTTTCCTTTAGCATCATCAACCAGACAACCACCAAAGAAACCTCCAACTGCAAAAAAAAAAAAAAAAAAGAAGCAAAGAAACCTCCAACTGCTCACTTGACCGAGCCGAAACTTGGTTTAGAATAGACCGGGATCAACAAGTTTTGAAGTGCTAATGTTCAAGATTCAAAATTCAGGTTAGATTTAACTTTCCTCTACGAGGTCAAGGTTTGTTCTCAACTTTTTCCGGCAAAAAAGCAAACAGAAACAGATGCCGGCTTGTGCAAGATTTTTTTTATGATTTCCCCTTTGTGTAGGGTTGAGTTACCCTATATCTGGTTGGGACCCATTTGTTATACTTCCTTTATTTTTATATAAAAGGCCGACTTCGTTTCTCGTGTCAACTTTGACTTATAATTTTGATCAACAAAATATGGATTGTGTTATAAAAAATGTATCATTGAGAAATTATTTCAAATGTGCATCCAATGAGATAATTTTTATGGTATGTAACTCATATTTTGTTTGTGGTCAAAGTTAGACATAAAAATATGAAATGGCCTTGTATTAGTACATGGAGGGAGTAACAATGATGTAGCACCAGTATAAACCAGATTGGAGTAAAGAAAAAGAAACATGTAGCAAAACAAAGTCTTTCCATCATACTGTATGTTTCACAGTCAAATTACATGCACGTAATCTTGTTGCCGAACAGAGAGGCGCACACACGATCCAACCCCCACTTTAACCTACGTTAGATGAGGGAACTGACTGCAAGGACACCGCGCACGACATGCTAGCACAAGCTACTACTCCAAACACACTCTTCTTCTGCTGTAATCGCCACCATCACCACGAAAAACCATACATAGATATATTCCTAAAGAACCAACAAATCGAACAAGGCGCATTTCATATCCGCGGCTTGTCGTCCGTCATCATATGTCGGCTGAGAGGAAGTTATCAGACAAGGTAACCTGGAGAGAAAAGAGAGGAGTCAGCAAGCATAGCGCGTCGAAAGAAGCTCAACCCATAACCTGGAGCTCTCTTTGTGAGTCTGGCTAGAGTGGAAGAGAGTACTTGGTTACCTTCTCGCCCAACTTGAACGGTGCCAGGCCTCTGTATGGGCAGGTGCTGCATCGGAACGCGTCGCCCAACCCACACTGAAATTGCACATTCACAGAGAATAATGTTAGATATTCAGTTGACTACCCGCATGCAACAACTAAAGGCTTGTTCGGTTAATCCCTCCCAAGAGGGAATTGGAGAGGATCGGAGGGGATTGAGGTGGAATTTGACTTGTAGGGGATTTAATCCCTCTAAATCCCCTCCAAACCCCTTCAAATCTGAAGGAACCGAACAAGGCCTAATGGAGATCACCAGTGGCATTGTATGTCTACAAAGAAGATATTGTACTTACACTGCCACAAGCTGACACAGGGTTATCGATCTGTTCTGCAGTCAGCCCCAGCTTCTCCACCTTCTGCTCAGCCTCGGCCCTGCCACAACTGCAGTTCTTGCATGCCTTCTTTGTGGCTCCCACCTCACAATCTCCAACTGATGAAACAACAGCCAACCATTTTATAGGCATCTAAACCTAAACTGAACATCTTCACAAAGTTAAACAGAGTAGGAGGGTTTGTTGGCTATACCAACTGGAAGCTGTGGTTTCTTCAAGTCCTCCTCGGTCAAGAGGCTGTCTTCATCAATCAGTTCGTCATCATCGTCAATTTCAATCTTTGGAAGAGCCCTTACTGCTTTCTTCAGGGGGAAGGATGAGCCCATACTCCAGGATGGCTTCTTTGCCTTGATCTGCAAGTGATCAGAGTCAAGACTCGTCAATAGAGAAATAGCATGCACACACAGCAGCCTTAACAAGGTGTGGCATACTCACGGTAACAGATTGCACGCTATCCTGCGAGCTTGTAGCAGAAGCTTGCACTTCAACAAAACCACCCATGAGTAGCTGGCGCTCGATATAATTGTTTGGCTAATGCAGAGGCAAATAGAAAATCAGTTTGTGCTGAATTTAACATTACAAGACAGTGGATATGAGCAAAAACAGACACATAATTTACCTTCTGATCAGTGGAGGGTGTGAAGCTCTGTACCAGCACAATTCCACCAGCTTTCAGCACTCGGCTAATTTCAGCAACCAACTTATCCCCAAAGCTCTCCACATTTTTTATGACAGAAAGAACAGAACCCACGGACGCGTCATCAAAAGGCAACTTCCCACCTGACCCGTTTAGACAATAAATGTATAAATCAGACTTATAACAAAATGAATTTTAATATTTTATACAAGGATATGGCATATTAAAGCATAGCATAATAAAAAACAAATCCAACTTACTAAACTAAGTGTTTACTTCCCCAGCTTCTGAGACACAATGGATGGTCTGTTGACACTACAGATTCTGACTAAATTACATAGTGTGTATGGGAAAACATTAAAGTACATCAATGGGTAGCCTCATAGGGAACAAATTTTCCCTCAATTTCTTTCGCAATTATAACGAAAATACCAACCTACTTTTTTGTTTCCCGTTTCTCAATTGGTAGCGAGTATGTGTTTTGTGTGTATTCTTATATTTTAAAGATGGACAGGTAGAGCGACACCTAAGAACTGGCCAATTAGCATGCAAGGCAAAGGTAAACTCTAATCAAGCATATCAGGAATTCAGAAGTGCGCATAAATTGATTGAAACTGAACTGCGGCGAAGCTGCAACACAAGACCAAATTAGGACCAGCACACAGGCGGTGCGCTGATAAGGAAGGGGCAACCCCAAATCTGATCGTAACCTATCCCTTAAGAAAAAATTACCACCTTAAGACCAAATTAGGACTAGCATGCGTAGAGCAGCGCTCGGGTTAGCAAAGATTGTCGTATACTCGTATGTAGAATAACTCGGGCTAGCAAGGGGCAATCCAAAACAAAATCTGATGGGAAACTAGTGCTCGAGAAATATCATCCGCCCTCTTGTCTGGTTTTACAATCTGAAAGATGGGCGCGGGCCCTAACCCTAGCATAGCGCGTACGCGCGGGCGCGGCGGCTTGGGGTTGGGTAGCACTAGCAGGGGGTGAAGGAGGGTGTTACCGAGCGTGGCGCACTGCGTGATGACGACGACCTCCTCCCGCGAGACCCCGGCGGCGGCCGCCAGGTCCGCCACCGCGCGGAGCGGCAGGGCCAGCTCGTCCGTCACCGCGAGCGCCGCCGCAGCCGTCGCCATGGACCGAACGGGATCGGGTCGGGTCGAATCGAATCGCCTGCGGCCCCTGCGAGCGAGAAGGCGGAGAGGGGAGGTGGGGGTCAGACGAACGGACGGCGATGGCGGCCGGACCGGATGGTAAAACGGATGGATGGATGGGTTGATGGATCTGAGGAGGCGGGGAAGAAGAGGAGGAGGAAATCCCGTGGGCGAGAGGGGAAGGGGAATTCGGGTTTTGGTCGCGTGCCGGCTCTCGAAGCTTCCGTGACGCGGCGGCGCGTTTTTTTCTTTTTCTTTTTTGATGATCGGTAATAAAACGCTTTATTTTTAGGGAGGTAATAAAACGCTTTATATTGATCATCAAAAGGTATTCAAGCCACCCATGGCGACCCCTGCCAAGCAAAACTGAAAATTTAACCAAATTATGAGCTTTCTTTTGTTTGTTTTTTTTCCTTCGTACTCCCTTCGTCTAAAATAAGTATCTCAACTATATACTCTCTTCGTCCTAAGGTTCTTATATTAGGTCTGTCCATAAATGGATGTATATCTAAATACTAAAACATGACTAAATATATCCATGTCTAGACAAACCTAAGACAAGAATTTTAAGACGGAGAGAGTACTAATATGTTGAGAGACTTATTTTGGAACGAAGTGAGTATACAATATCACGGACCTGAAAAAATATTTGATTTTCCTTGATCTCATTCATTTTGAGAGACTTATTTTGGAACGAAGTGAGTATACAATATCACGGACTTGGAAAAGCATTTGATTCTCCTTGATCTCATGAAAGATAGTGTCGTTCTTGCCACGAGCAGCATGCTTTTATGCCCTCCACTACCCCTTTGTTGTGGCATGCAATAATAATTTTGCGAAGATCTAGGTCCAAGGCTAGTGCTTGAGCTTTTCGGCAAGCTAAGGTCTCCAAACAAGAAGGGGCTATGATTTTAGTACATACCAACGACGAGGAGCCTAGGAACCGGCCTAGGTTGTCCCTCCACACAGCGGCGGCAGAAGCACAAGTGGTGTCATCATGTTCCCTCCAACAATGTTGATTTTGACCATACCTGCTATCGGAGGTTTCCACTTTTGGGGTTACCTGGTTGACGGCACACGAACTGTGTTATTCGTAACTTCTCTGATCTCTTGCAACTCTGATATGAAACACTACACAAAGAGGTGAGTAGCACGGTGGTTCTGGAAATTTGATTCGTGAATCACCTTTCACCTCGCTGACCATGTGGCCCAAACCGTGAATGGCAATAGCAAAAATTGATCATGTGAGAGTGCTTCAATCATCGCAAACATCCACTGCTTCGCTGATGGTTTGGTTGTGGCAATTAGATGTTCAGTGAGATCCTTATGGGTCAAGGCCCAAATGCATCTCGAAGACGAGCACTCAAGCAAAGAATGACGCCAAGAATCTGTAGCTCCGCATAACTGACAATTATCAGTGTGGGACATTTTCAAACGTTTTGCGAACATGTTCGGTGGGGATTGCTTGCTTTGATAGTCTCCGTAGGAAATTTCGAATCTTCCCGAGGACCTGCATATGCCAAAGCTTCTTCCATCGTCCTTCCTTTGCCGCCCCATTGGAATTGGAAGTGCTGGCGCGGCTCTTGAGCCATGATTTGCGCCTTCATTTGGTGTTTGCAAGCATCTGTACGAGGACTTCACGGGGAAATATGTTCCTGTGACAGCCCGATGCCGACGATCCAGAAGATTCCCCTTTCTTTATGTTTTCGTCGTGTGTCTATTTTCTTTTGTCGCATCATCTGCATTGCATCGGCATCTCCGTTGTCGCCAGTTTTCAAAAGTTGCATCCGTTGTTAGTTGCCGGTTCTCGTCGTTGTCCGTTCCGAGCCCGACCACACACGCACGCGCCCGCGGCAACGTCAAAATCTTGTTTTCAAAAGTGTGTTTTAAAACTTTCCCTGTTTGGGTTGGAACTTGGCGTGCGGTCGTAATTAGTTGTAACTAGGCCGCCTATCAAGTTTCATCGCAATCGAAGTCCGTCTGGTACCCGAACAATCGACCGTAGCGGCACCGTACTCAGTCTATCGTTGGACGTTTTCCGGTATTTTAAATCTCGTTGCCGGGATGCCCGTTTTCCCTCTCATCTCCGCCTAGCCTCTCTGCATAGTGCACCGACCCTACACGCAACCTAGTCCGAAAACCTCCCGGTACCCGAAACACACGGTCGTAACCGTTGGGTCCGGATCAACCCTGTTTTACCACAAACCGCCTTCGGTTTGTCAATTGATCTCCCTAACCTATTTATATTAACCGTCCGATCTAGAATCGGAGGGCTCTAATTAGACCTCATTTAGACCCGTTTGCTATTTGTATGCAAACTAGCCCAGCCTACCCTAACCCTAGGATGTCACATCCATTCGATCCTCCACGCGCCGCCACCCACCTCCTTTCTTTCCGCGCCCGACCAACCCCGCAGCATTCGGCCTCCTACTCGATCCCGAGTGGATCGAGGCAATCATCTCTCTGTGTTCCGTGGTCGATCACGAGGAGATCGGGCCCTTCGTGCCCCACGGCCTCCTCTATTTTCCCCTCGCGCCAGCAACAGCAGGAGCAGCCCCGAGCCCCAACTCGCGCTCCCGATCTGGATCGGAGGGAGCAAGCTCCTGAGGCCAACCCCGCCGGCAGCCACAAGCATCGGACCAGGCTGCCCCTTGCCTGCTTCCTCGTCTCTCTGTTTCCCTCCCCATCTCTCTCTAAGGTCTCTCTCTCCCTCTCTTGTTTCCCGTGCAGCAGCAGCAGGAACACCATGGAGGGCTTCTGTGCAAGACCTCGTCCCTCCGCACGGATCTAGGGAACGACCGTGGGATTCGTTCCTGCCGGACCTCCCTTGCGCCGCCGCCCTCGCTGACCTCTCGCCGGTGGGTCGTCGTCGCCTCTTTCCCATCTCTCTTCTTTCTCTCCCTCCATCTCCTCTGTGAATCTTTTTGTGTCTCCCGTTTTCAGAAGCTCCCGCCATAACCGCCTCTGTCAACAGTCGTCCTGTCAGTGGATGGAGCTCCACCGCTGGGAGCGGATCCGCCCCGATCGGAGCTACCCATTTTTTCCATAAAACTTCGTCGGATTTGGCCTTCTCCGCGCCTCCTGCGTCCGCCCAGGACTACATCCCCGACCCTCTGTTTCAGGTTCAGTTTTCGTCACGTATGCGTGGGGTATGATTTATCTAGTGCAACGTCCCTACTTTAGCACAACTCGTTTGATAGCTGAACTGGTCATCGTTGCCCTCTGTTGGTCTTGAGTTCGAATCCCAATTGTGCCAATATAATTTTGCACTTTTTGCGTTAACCTGCACCTGTGGAAGTGCTACTACATCTGCTTAGAATCCTATGCTATATCACAAACACAGTAGTAGTATAGTTAGCTAGCGCAGCCAACCCTTATGCAAGGGCTCCTGGGATCGAATCTTAGCTTTCCCCCATTTTTGTTTATCCTCTCATTTCTTTTCTTTGCTGCACTAGGATTTTGTGATTTTCAGAAAAAGGCATCGATTTTCAAACACCCGTAGCTTTTGGACCGTGCACCGGATCGAGACAAGTTATATATGAAACTTGGCTAGATTAACAATTTCCAACTCTCATGCATGTTTAAGGCTGTTAACGTGTTGTTTGTGTCGGCTTGTGTCGGCTTGTGTGTCGATGTGATAACAACGGTTTAGGTCGTAACTATTTGTTCGTAGCTCCGTTGGAGATGTGCCATATATGTAAATGGACCAGAACGACGAGTAGACTCACGTGAACCACTTTATTTTGCCGTTTCACAAACCTAAAATGTGATTAGAACAAATCTGAACAGAATTAAGATTTAACATGTGGGTTCATTTCGGAGATGCTATATGTCGTTTCCGGTCTTATTTAAAATGCCTAGCTAGGTAGATTAATTGTGCTTCACCCTCGAGCCATGTTTAATAACGTTTAATATTGCCGTGTACCTAATCGGGATGGAACTAAATAATGAAACGTGGAGTTTCGTCAATATGCAACTCGTTGCATATTGAACTTCACTTAATGTGTAGCGTTTGATTGTTGTGAATTGCCATGCCGTGACTTGCATGTATTCAACTGTTCATGCATCATTTCTGTTGTGCATCGTGTGGTGAATATTTGTGTTGATGTTTGTTTCCGGTTTGCTTCGTCTCGATAGAGTTCTGCAAGCGTGTCGGAATGTGAGGACCCGTTCGACTACATTGGTTCGCCGACTTCACGGAGTTGTTCTTCTTCCAAGCAGGATCTCAGGCAAGATGACCATTTCCCCAGATACCATTACTATCATTGCCATGCTAGTTTTACCATTTCTACTGCTTACGTCTCGTTGCCTACCACTTGTTAAATATCAGCCTCTCAATCATGTCATGACAACCTTCAACCTGTTCGACCTAGCAAACCACTGAATGACTATGTTACTGCTTGCTTATCCATGTTGTTAGCGTTGCTAGTTGCAGGTGTAGTTGCTTCCATGTGATAACATGGGTTCCTTGTTATATCACCCTATTAATGATATTTAATTTAATGCACCTATATACTTGGTAAAAGGTGGAAGGCTCGGCCTTTCTAGCCTGGTGTTTTATTCCACCTTTGCCCCCTTAGTTTCCGGCTACCGGTGTTATGTTCCATAATTGAGCGCTCCTAACACGATCGGGGTTGTTATGGGGACCCCCTTGATAATTCGTTTTAGATTAAAGCTGGTCTGGCAAGGCCCAACATTGGTTCTACATTTGTCCAACATAATAATTCTGTTAACACTGAAATGCATAGGGCGTCATGAACCCGATGAGTAATTTTACATAAACAGGGGGGCCAGTGCTGATGGTGTTGGTCCCAAACGGTCTGCCTGCGGGGCCACCACGGGGAAACTCGAGGTTTGGCACCCGTAGCTAGTTCCATACGTCATGTCCTGAGAACGAGATACACGGCTCCTATCGGGATCGTCGACACGTCGGACGACCTTGCTGGAGTAGTTTTACCTTTGACGAGATATCTTGTGCATCGGGATTCTGGTGATGCTTTGGGTAATCTCAGAGTTGAGGTTTTCCACTAGGGAATCCGACGAGATCGCGAGCTTCGTGATTGAGGATTTCTATGCGGCTTGTGGTAATTTGTGATGGACTAGTTGGAGCACCCCTGCAGGGTTAAATCTTTTCGGAAAGCCGTGCCCGCGGTTATGTGGCAACGTGGAAACTTTGTTTAACACTGGTTCTAGATAACTTGAAGTTAACTTAATTAAAATATGCCAACCGTGTGCGTAACCGTGATTGTCTCTTTCGTGAGTTCCTTCTCCGATCGAGGACATGGTGGGGTTATGTCTGACGTAGGTAGGTGTTCAGGATCATTCATTTGATCACCCGTAGTTCACGTCCGCTATGCGTAGATCTTCCCCCCTCTTATCTCTTGTACTCGTAAGTTAGCCACCAAATAATGCTTAGCCGCTGCTGCAACCTCACCACTTAACCATGTCACACCCATTAAGCTTTGCTAGTCTTGATACCTTTGGAAATGAGATTGCTGAGTCCCCTGTGGCTCACAGATTACTACAACACCAGTTGCAGGTACAGGTAAAGGTTACTTGACGCGAGCGCGTTGATTGTTCATTTGGAGTTGCTTCTTCTTCTTCTTCATCGATCTAGGATGGGTTCCAGGCCGACAGCCTGGGATAGCAAGGATGGACGTCGTTCTTATTTTTTCGTTTGTTTTCGTCCGTAGTCGGACCCTGCTCTTACTCTTGATGAATATGTAATGTACTGATGTGACTCTGATGTAGCTTATGGCGAGTGTAAGCCAACTCTGTTATATACCTCTTCTCTTCAGTACATGTACTTGTAACGATATCCATTCTTGCGACACGACGAGATGCGCTTCTATCCCTGACGAGGCCGTCGTGCCAAATTAAGGATAGGGTCGCATCTTGGGCGTGACAAGTATTACGACGGCACGCCAAGTTCCAACCCAAACAAGGAAAGTTTTAAACACACTTTTGAAAACAAGATTTTGACGTTGCCGCAGGCGCGTGCGTGTGTGGTCGGGCTCGGAACGGACAACGACGAGAACCGGCAACTAACAACGGATGCAACTTTTGAAAACTGGCGACAACGGAGATGCCGATGCGATGCAGATGATGTGCATGATGCGATGATGATGCGACAAAAGAAAATAGACACACGACGAAAACGGAAAGAAAGGAGAATCTTCTGGAACGTCGGCATCGGGCTGTCACAGTTCCTCTCAAAGTGCCAACTCCAAAAATCAGTCTCCTGTCTAGTAGAAATTGGTATACTCATGATGGCTTCAACATTAGCTGGTAGGAAAAACTATTGTAGGAGTTCCGGATTCCATGAATATTATGTATGGTTAATGAGCTCAGATACAAGAGTTGGCGGGCAACCGACAAGCAGGTTATTGTCCTCATGTTTTCGTTCATGGGGATCCAATTATCAAGCCATATGTTGGTGGATGATATGTCACCAATCGTCCTAATTAGACCTTGGCAAAGAATATCCCTTTCTTCCATTATTGCTCTCCAAATTTTCAATGAATGGTGGCCAAGTTCAGGTGACGAGATTGTACCACACGGGAAATAAACTACTTTGAGAATCCTAGCACACAAGGTGTCATGGGACTGCGGGATCCTTCATGCCTATTTAGCTAACAAAGCTAAATTGAACAGTTCAAAATATTTGAATGCAAACCTCCCATGAAGTTTGGTTGTGTCATGTCCTTTTAGGAAACCAACGCAGGCTTCCAATGACCTTCCTTACTTCCCCATCAAAATTGGCGTATGAGTTTATTCAGGTGCTCGCAGAGTCCTCTTGAAAGTTTTAAACCGGACATGGCATAGACCGGCACCACTTGGGACACTAGCTTCCTTCACTGCTGAAGAAAATAACTTTGCCCTTTAACTTTATTCGAAAGCCGATCTTTTAAATATTTAAAAGCTCTGGTTGTAGATGATCCAACATCGAGGGCATCCCTAAATACCTTTCATTCCGAGTTTCATTAGGGACGTGTGAGAGCCCCTTGCTTTCTTCGTTGATATTAGCTGGAAGCCTTTTACTGGAAAATATGGAAGACTTGTTGGCATTGATATGCTGGTTCGACGCCCAGCAATAACTATCCAACAGGTTTGCCACCTCAGTCGCCCCCAAACCATTTGCTTTGAAAAACAACATGGTATAATCTGCAAACAAAAGATGGTTAGCGGGGGCGCTGATGGGTGACGCGGCGACGCGTGAGGTATTAGATGAGAGTTGTTTGTGCCGCCGCATCTCTCGCCGGCCGGGAGGGCAGACGAGATATTGTATAGGGCTGGCACATTAATGCATTTTCTCCCTCCTTTCTTTGTTTTGCTCGTTCTATGAGTTATTACACTAGTCCGGTTTTATTTATTTTATTTTTTGTTTTTTTCTTCGGGTACTTGTTGTATGTGTCTTGACGGAAGAAGACATGTGTACAATTCGGCTCATCATCAAGAAGCCTACATAGTGGACCGACCCTGTAGCAGTCGTCCCGTTTGTTTGTTCTTCTTTTTCTTTTTATTTCTATTTACTTTTACTTTGATTTTAAAACATTGTGAACAGATATATCCAAAAAAATTACTTAAACTTTTAAAAGGGTTCACTATACATTTAAGAAAAACTCATGCAGTGTAAAAGCCTGCTAACTAAACCTTTAAAAATGTTTGTATCATTACAAAAAGTCCATGGTATTTAAAAATTGTTCACATGTTTAAAACGTTAGCTCATGACATATTTACAAAATTATATCAACATTTTTTACTGTCACGATTTAAGAGGTGTGAACAGTTTTTAACTGTCACAATTATTTTTTAATGCTATCAAACTTTTTTTTAAATTTCACCGACCCAAAATTAACACCATGTTAACATTTCGTAAATTCTGTGTGACATTTACAACAAAACGAAGTACATTAAGTGTTATGGAATAAACTAATTTATAATATTTTAGAATATAAAAAAAGAATGCACAGACGATACAAACCTGATTTATGTGTAAGTACATGATTATGCACAATTTTCTACTCCCTCAGCCTCATAATATAAGAGCATTTTTTACACTAATGTAGTATTATAAACGCTCTTATATTATAAAACGGAGAGTACAAGTTTTTCTAAAATGTCACACATATTTAATTTTGAAAAATATTTATTTTTAAATGTAACTGCTATTTTTCGAATTACATTTTTTTTCATTGTATAGCGTTTTGCATTTGTCCAAAGTGTGTGAACAATTTTTAATTGTTACCATCTTTTTTCTAATGCTATCTACATTTTTCTAAATTACACAGACCCAAATTTTACACTGTGATAACATTTCTCAAATTCCATGCATACATTTAAGACAAAAAGAAGTACATTAAATTTGATGGATAAATGAATTTACAATATTTTGACGATCAAAAACAGGTTTACATTAAACTACATGATTATGGGCCAGCCCTTTTAGAGAATTCTTATGGCGAGATGTGTTTATGTCTTGCTTTAGGCGGGACACAGCCGCTGGGCATTTCCTATTTTGCCCTGCAGGCGCCAGTTAACGTGCATTTTGTTAACTAGCGTCTGCAGCGTTCTTAAATGGGCCTGCTCATTAGACGCCGGGTGACGGACTTTTTCTTCAAATTCTTATGAACTTTTTCAAATGTTGATGAACCTTTTTAACATTTCGATGAACATTTTTTAAAATTAATGAACTTTTCCCTGAAAATCGATGAATATCTAAATTCTATGAACTTTTTAAAATACCGATGAACATTTTTACAAATTGATGAACATATTTGTGAGAATGGATGATGTTTTACAAAACTGATGATTTTTTTTTAATATTTATGTTTTTTTTTCAGTTCAATTAATGTTTTTAAAAAATACATGAAATTTTCTGACTTTCTATGATCTATTTTAAAATTTAATGAAATTTTACAAATTTAATGAATTGTTTTCCAAATTGCATGAATATTTGTTTCAATTTCAATGAAGTTTTTTTCAATTTGATGAACATTTTTAAAAAATATCATATTTCAGATGGATGAACCTTTTTTTAGAAATCTGTAAACCTTTTTTTTATTTTTATTGTTATTTTCGAGAAAAAAAGAAAATCTGGACGTTTCTTTCTGCTATATCAGCAGAAAAAAAAGAGCACCTCGCTTGCTTGCTAGTGGGCCGTCCCAGGCCAGCGACGCTGAAGGCGTCGAATCCTTAACGGGCGTCTGCAACGCTGACTAGAGGCTCCCCGTCACTGTCGGAGTTGTGCGCCTCCTCTTTTATCTCTCTCCGGTCGGTTGGTTTGGGCAGTCGCGACTTGCCGGAATACTACCGTAAGAGTACCTGGTATTTTAGATCAGAAACAACAGTGGTATTTCTTTTCGTTAAATCAACAGTGGTATTCTATGTTCAAAACAGTGGTATTCAGAAGACACGCTATTATCTCAAGCAGAGATGTGCCGCAATGGTTGAGGCTTCAGTGTTTCAGTGGGTTTCTCTTCTTTCCTCTCTAGCAAGCACTCGGTCCTCCTTCATACGCACGTGTATGGACCCCCTTGTACGTGTGTGATGCCCCCCTGCTTTTTTCATTTCCTTTTTTTTTCATATTTCTGTTTTTTAATTAATTCGATATTTACAAATATGTGAGAATTCAGAAAGTTGCGAGTTGATTTTTTTGAGAAATCATAAAATGTCCGTTATTTAAAAAATGTAGGAAGATCATAAAATGTTCAAGATTTTTTATTACTGTTTTCATATTGTAAAAAATCCCGATTTTAAAAAATGTTCAGGATTTTAAAAAATTGGTCATGAATTCAAAGCATGTTCAACAATTTGAAAATAATGTCCATGAATGTTTGGAAAATGATCACAAAAGTTCAAACAGATAGGTAATAACGAACAAAACGAACCATCGCTTACATAGAGCTCTTTTAGCGGATATGTAGAGCTTGTTTTATAATTTTATTTAGTCCATCATGCATCGGTTAAAAAAGTTTTTTTGTGTCCTATACAACGTTTTGTCCCGGAAAAATTGACACAAGTTTCTATGGGTTAGTTTTTGTAAACTGTAACAAAAATGACTAAATGTTTAATTTGCCTCCATACATATCTATGTTCATTTTGGTACTATAAATTTACCGGTCATGGAAAACATCGTGATGCTAGGTCAAGCCGTCAAGGTGAGGCACATCATTCATCGGTCTAGTTGCAGGGTACATTAATGCAGCTTGCTTAGCCAAAAACACATTTCATTGTGACGCCTTTGAAAATCAAGTCGTGATGAGACCATCATATTTTCAGTTTTTCAAATGACTTCTTAAAGGTCTATTATCTCATCGTGAAATAATTCAGATGTAGTTTATGAAATGGCATTTTTTAAAAGTTATTGTTTCATCCTAACGTATATAATCTGTATAATCTGATTGTTTTTCTTGGGTTGCAACGAACGTGCATATTTGCTAATACATATAAACATGCATACATACATAATACATACTTACTGTATTACTATTAGTTTGTCTAGAATCACAAGAGGCATTTATGCTGTCACTTGTCAATGGATTCCGTAGGCCGTAGCTAGCCAGCAGCAGCACTATTTTGTGTTCTCGCCGGTCGACCGAGCTTGCATTGGAGTTGGTCGCGTGATCCGAAAACAATTTGCATTTCTTAATTGGGGCGAGGAGACAGCTCCAAAATCTTGAATAATCCAAGTCAGCGATGTGACAAACCTCGCACAATTTGGGTTTTGGACTACTACCATAGACAATGCAGCTGCATTGGATCACGAGAGAACAACAATCACGGGCAAATTTAAATACGGAGGAATAGGATGTGCTCGCTCATGTACAGGTCTCATGCTGCCAGCCTTGTTCTTTAGGTTATCTTTTTTCAGTACATGTTTTTGTAGGCTTACTTTTTTTTTCATTATTTTTGTGCGGGTTATATATATATATATATATATATATATATATATATATATATATATATATATATATATATCAAATATGCACGTGCGTTGCAACGGAAAAAATGATGCCTCTTATTAACAAAAAAGTCTCAATCGTAATAAAATGGTTCATGTACATGCCCACCATTTCAGCATGACGGATAAGCGCTAATAGCATAAACCATGAATATGAAATAATACTAAAGATTAATTACTTGATTCAAGTTTAATAGTGCCAAAATAGTTATAAATGCATACATTATTTTGTACATAGGTTGATAGCTACAGAATATCTACTCCTAGTGTGGATTTTCTAGCTTGTAGTTGTACCCTTTGTGCATAGAATAAGATATTTTTACCTAGCTAAATCTCATTCCATGACATTTATAACAATATTTTAAATTTTAAAACCTTATCCTGCTACAACAATTTTAAATTAATGAAATCTGAGAGGCTAATAATTATTTTAGGTGACCGCATTTTTCTTAGGAATAACAAAAATCTCCATGTTAGTTTATGTAATTATCTGAAGTGAAGTCTTATTTTTTACATGATCTTCCTTGGTAATCGTACCCTAAATATGACTATGCTTGTGCAAAAATAAAACAAAAGCTCGAATTTGTAGTTATATTATTTTTCATGTAGAGTATACATGTTTTGATTGTTTGCACCTAATTTGATTTTTCAGAAAGATGTTTTGATTCTTTCCATCAACTTTATTTTTGGGTAAGAGAAACAAACACTCAAACATGTAGTTAATTTTCTCATAACGCATGAGGCAAATTTGTGAGAGTCCGTGAGTTTTATAATCCAGGGGGATTTTCTTCACTTCGAAACTCTCGTTCCAAATTTCTTGTGATTTTCTTCACTTCGAAACTCTCTTTCCAAATTCCTTGTGATTTTTTTTAGTCCTTTATTTCTGAATGGAAAAAGAAAAGAAAAAGTTATGTTTATTTCTGAATGGAAAAAGGAAAGAAAAAGTTGGCAGAGGCACAGAGGAACAACGCAGCACAACAATGAGCTCCGGCCCACTTGCCTAGCCGGCCTGCTTAGGCCCATCTATCATGCCGATCCATCACCTTCCGTCTCCAAGGCTCTAGTGCCCGAGCACCGGCTCCGGCAAGCGTGAAACCGCTCACACGGTCAGCCCGTCGGCTGCCTGAAACCGCTCACCCCGACGCCCCCACCCCCACCTATGCGTCCCCAGCGCCTGGATCCATATAGCCCTTTTCCTTCGCCCCGAGCCTTCTCTGTCCCGCGGCTCCACCTCTGTCCACGTCATCCCAATTTCTTCCTCTCGAATTCGTTCCTCGGTTGATTTCCATTGTTTCTTGTAAAATCACCAAGGCGCATGTATATAAACCGATTAAATTATGTGTAAAGTATCGATGTGGGATTATGGACAAAATCAGGCGAAAAGCGACGGGGTGAAAAAGATCATTTGTGAGACGGACAACGGCGTCGCTCTTCCGGATTGATTCCTATACAGACTGCGGGTTGGATTGGCTTTTCTGCAAAAAGTGCGTGCCGATGAGCGAGCAGAAGCACTCCGTGCATTATTATTATTATTTATTTATTATTAGGTAGAGATGCATAGCATGTATGTATGCATCTGAATTGCACTGTTGTTTTTTTTCTTTGAAAAAGCCCTCAGTTGTTTACTTGCTCACCTCCTATACAGAACCACCTCCTATACAGGCCGCAACCGCTCCCGATGCCAGACACTGGTCAACCGTTGCACCATCCTCATGAGCTCTGCAACAAAGCCATAGCCAACCACGCTACGGCGAAGATGGAGCAAGGGAACAAAATCCCCACAACGTAACCGCCGCCTCCGTCACGACGTCCACGCCTGGAGCACAAAAACTTGCTGGATCCTCAAACCCACAAGCAGCAATCGTCAGAAGCTTCTTGGCGGTGCCACAGGCCTCGCCGAGGTGGATGCGGGGGGGGGGGGGGGACCTTTGACACATTTATTCCCTTGCGTCGCCGTCACAGCCACCATGAGCGTGCCCCCAAAACCCTAACCTATTGTCTACACCCCGAGGGCACGGATCCGTGGTTGTTCCACTCTCCCACTACTGGAACAGCGGCGGGAGAGGGATGAGATCGCAGATCCGGCCATTGACGGAGCGAGGTACAGAGGCCTTTCCTTTTTGGCCGCACTCGAACACACTTCACGGGAGGGGGGGAAAGAGTTACTTAATAGGACAACCATTTTACTGGCAGCTTTTATTGAACTTCTTTCTCTTGAATTGCACTGTTCTTGCAAATTAATCTACACATTTTGAAGGAGGCATTTTTGGCCGATTCTTTAAAAACCTCAGTCATTGCCTACAAAATCTATGTGAAAATTTCGTGTTCCAATTAAACATACCCTAGGGCACTCCCTTTGAAATGAACAGCATGGACTGCGAGAAGATGAGAACAAGATTTGCTAGCATGCATGTTGTGAACTTGTGATGTGAAGCTGCAGTGACAATGTCATCAATCAATCGTCCATGCAGGTTTTGAAGGTGAATGTGAAGCAACGGTGCTAAAGTTCAACCAACACAGTGGCACTGCCCCCATGAACAAGACCCTCTTCTTGATTCACAACAGAACAAGTTGTTTGCTTGCTCTAGTGTATTTTATTTTTGCGAGTACTCTCTAGTGCATTACAACAGAACAGAGAGAGGGTGTCCTCTTTCTGTACTGCAGAGCCAATCAGTTTCGCCTCGCAGACAATGTTTGAAATAGAGGGCTATGGCAAATAGCGGTGGGCTTCTAAATCAGCTATAGCGGTATATTTGTATATGATACCATTTAGCGGCATCCTGCTAAAAAGGCTATAACGAGGCTATAGCCGGCTATTTAAAACTATGCTCCCAGATAGACACATTACAACAGACACAAAGTTTCAGAACTCGAACTCATAGCTAGGCACCTGGGTGAATAGTAAAATATATTTCTGTGTGTGTTTTTAAACATTGGTGAATGTTTCATCTTCATGCAAATATCATGATGAGATGACATTTGTGGAAGACTGAAGAAAAATAAACATTGATTTGTTTTTTTGTCGAGACCTACCCGAACATCATTCATCATGAAAATTTGCGCGCAAGTGAAAAACCCAGTGAAGCCTGTTGAAAAAAGGAATCTGTGAAGAGCTCTTTTGCATTACAGCTGGATATATGCTCTTCACGGTGTTGATGTCTGGCTTATATAGTCAGATTCCAAATCTGAGCAATTGGGGGAACATGCACCGCCCCTGTAAGTTTCAAACACTACATCACAAAGCTACGGACGTGTTCAAATTTGGAAACGACATGTGGAGAAACTATGATCCTAGACGTACGGCAGTGACACTTGTAGGTGTTGAAATTGGTAGTGGGCTTTAGACCCATTAGAAAATTTCAGAAAAATCTCCAAGGGCCCATGTAGGTGGAGGCATGACAAGGTGGTGGAAAGTTTAGTCCCACCCCACTAGTGGGGGAGAAGTTCGACCCCTTTAGGCCTCGTTTGGTTAAGGGGGATTGGGGAGGTTTTGAAAGAAAAATCCCCGGGAGGGCCAGAAACCCCACAGATCCTCGGGCGCCCATTTGGTAGGAGGGGTTTTGCTTAGCCCAATCCCCTCCATTCCCCTTCAATCCCTTCCTATCCATGTGTTTCAAAACCCTCCTCGGGGGGCTAGTGGAAGAAAAACCCCGGGGATTTGAGAGGATTGGGTGGAACAAAGGGATTCACCCAATCCCCTGAAATCCCTCCCTCTCAAAACCTCCCCAATCCTCCTTAACCAAACGAGGCCTTAAAAGGGTCTTTCTTCTACATGCTATTGGAGAGTGAGAAGAGAAGGTGCCCTCGCGCACTCCTCCTCCACCGCCCGCCTCGCCACGCCTCGTCACGACGCGCCGCGGGTTGCGGGAATGAGCCGAGCTCATACCTACGCGCTTATTTTTTGCCGGTCAGGAACGGAGAATACGTAACGGACACGGCACGATCCGAGACGTCGGATCGTGGGCTGTTACCGACTCGGACGTGGGTTCGGCCCACGTCTCTCCACCCAGCCGCCTTTATAAGCAGTCTATCGCCTACCCTAGCCGTCACGAGAATCAGATCACATCTGCCTCACGCGTTCCTTCCTTTTGCTGCTGCTGTCGCCGGCGACTCCGTCCTGTTTGCCGCGTACACGGTCGACGGGAGAGCAGGCCTCCGAAACCCCGCCTCTCCGGTTCCTGTACGGGAGAGGGGCGATTAGGTTTTTGGGGAGCGATCACGCGACTGCTCGCCTCCGTTCGTCTGCTTCGTCTACGTCCGCATCGCCCTCGTCATCGCCATGTCTTCACCAAGCGAAGCTGACCGTCTCGTCCGCGAGAAGGCCGAAGCCGAGAAGAAGGCGGCAGAGGATGCTGCCGCCGCCACCGCTGCTGTTACGGCCAATTGGCCGATCGGAGGGTATGATATGTTTATCTCTCTCTTGTTTCTGCCTGCACTAGTAGTACTGCCTATATGCGTAGATGTTTCTGCTATATGCGTAGTACTTGCTAGTATACTCCGTGATCAGTATGTCATAAACCTAGTCAATGCCATGTTAGTAATTATTTCATGGATTAATCTACTCGGAAAATTGCCTATTTACTCAACAATCCAAAAACCTAATGTCTGTAGGAATTTTTCGAGTAATGGTTTTTCTGCTGCACTGAAACCGGATAAGTTTACCGGTACTTTTTTCAAGCGTTGGCAAACAAGAACCACCTTATGGCTCACGGCTATGAACGTGTTCTGGGTAGCCGGTGTCACTCCTACGGAAACTATCACTCCTGAACAGGAGAAGATGTTTAAGGAGGCCATCGTCCTATTCCTTGGAGCAGTCATTAGCGTGATCGGAGATAAGCTGGTTGATGCATATTTACATATGCATGTTGCCAAGGACTTGTGGGAGGCACTCGAATCTAAATTCGGGGCCACCGATGCTGGGAGTGAGATGTATGTTATGGAGCAGTTCCACGATTACAAGATGGTTGACAACAGTTCTGTATTGGAACAGGCTCATGAGATAATATGCATAGCTAAGGAACTTGAGGTTCTTAAGTGCAATTTGCCGGGCAAGTTTGTCGCGGGCTATATAATTGCTAAGCTCCCTAATTCCTGGAGAAACTTTGCTACTACTCTGAAACATCAGAGGCGTGAGTTCTCAGTAGAGGACATCATCGGCCATCTGAGTGTTGAGCAAAACTCGAGAGCAAAGGACTCCAATGGAAAAGTGGTGGAAAGCTCTTCTGCTGCCAATATGGTACATCAGAGGAACCTCAATTCCCACAAGCCCAAGGAAAAGAATTCTGTCCAACAGAATACCGACTTCAAGAAGAAGGGAAAGAAGCCCTTCAAGAAGAATAAGAAGGGAGATGGCTGCTATACTTGTGGTTCAGAGGAACATTGGGCGAACAAATGCCCAAACAAGTACAAGAAGCCGGCGCAGGACTCCAAGTCTGCCAATATGATTGTGGGCAACAATGAAAGTGGTGCATCTGGGTACGGTAATTTACTTACTGTATTTACAGTTTGTCAGTCCACCGATTGGTGGGTGGACACGGGTGCAAATATTCATGTGTGTGTTGACTTATCATTGTTCTCTTCTTATCAGGCCACCGGCCGCGGGCCCGTATTGATGGGGAATGGCGCGAGTGCTTCTGTTCTTGGTGTTGGCACGGTCGATCTGAAGTTTACTTCGGGAAGGATCGTGCAGCTGAAGAACGTGCAACATGTCCCCGCCATCAAGAAGAATCTCATTAGTGGTTCCCTTCTGTGTAGAGAAGGGCTTAAGTTGGTATTCGAGTCTAATAAAGTAGTAGTTACGAAATATGGACTTTTCGTTGGAAAAGGTTATGAATGCGGAGGTCTGTTCCGCCTTTCTCTTGCAGATTTTTGTAATAAAGTCGTGAACAATATTCATTCGAGTGTTAATGAATCTGAAGTTTGGCATTCACGTCTTTGTCACATAAGTTTTGGTGTTATGTCGCGGCTAGTAAAACTGAATTTAATCCCAACTTTCACTTTAGCCAAAGGTTCTAAGTGCCATTCGTGTGTGCAAGCAAAGCAACCTCGCAAGCCTCACAAGGCTGCAGAGGAGAGACACTTGGCACTATTAGAACTCATACATTCTGATCTTTGTGAGATGAATGGTGTGTTGACTAAAGGTGGAAAGAAATACTTCATGACATTGATAGATCATTCCACTAGATTTTTCTATGTGTATCTGTTAAATACTAAAGATGAGGCTCTACACTACTTTAAAATCTATAAGGCAGAAGTTGAGAATCAACTTGAAAAGAAAATTAAACGAGTCCGGTCTGATCGTGGTGGAGAGTACTTCTCAAACGAATTTGATTCATTTTGTGCGGAACAGGGCATTATTCATGAGAGGACGCCTCCCTATTCACCCTAGTCAAATGGGGTTGCCGAGCAGAAAAACCGTACTCTAACTGATTTGGTTAACACCATGTTAGATACATCGGGTTTATCCAAGGCATGGTGGGGGAGGCTATATTGACCGCGTGTCATGTCTTGAATAATTTCCTACAAAAGATAATGAGGTCACTCCCTACGAGGAGTGGTCGAAGAGAAGGACGACGCTCTCGTACTTACGTACTTGGGGCTGCTTGGCGAAAGTCAATGTACCGATCCCCAAGAAGCGTAAGCTTGGACCAAAGACTGTGGACTGCGTTAATTTGGGATACGCTAAGAATAGCGTAGGCTATAGATTTCTAGTAGTGAAATCTGAGGTACCTGACATGAAGGTCGGTACAATAATGGAGTCGAGGGATGCTACATTCTTTGAGGATATATTTCCCATGAGAGATATGCAAAGCACTTCTAGATAGGAATCTGAGATAACTCCTGAGCCTGCCATTCCTATGGAATACTATGAACAAACACATGATGAAAATCCTGAGGAGGATGACGAGGAAGCCCGTGGTAGGGGCAAGAGACAAAGGACTGCAAAGACCTTTGGTGATGATTTCTTCGTATACCTCGTGGATGATAATCCCACTTCTATTTCAGAAGCGTATGCTTCTTTAGATGCTGATTACTGGAAAGCTGCGGTCCGTAGCGAGATGGACTCCATCATGGCTAACGGGACATGGGAAATCAATGATCGTCCCTATGGTTGCAAACCATTGGGATGCAAGTGGGTGTTCAAAAAGAAGCTTAGGCCCGATGGTACGATTGAAAAGTACAAGGCTAGGCTTGTGGCCAAGGGCTATGCCCAGAAAGAAGAAGAAGATTTCTTTGATACTTATTCACCTGTGGCTAGACTGACCACCATTCGAGTACTACTCTCATTGGCGGCCTCTCATGGTCTTCTCGTTCATCAAATGGACGTTAAGACGGCTTTCCTGAATGGAGAGCTAAATGAGGAAATCTATATGCAACAGCCAGATGGCTTTGTGATAGAAGGTCAGGAAGGAAAGGTGTGTAAGTTGCTGAAATCTTTATATGGTCTGAGATAAGCACCTAAGCAATGGCATGAGAAGTTCAATACAACTCTGACATCTGTTGGCTTCGTTGTTAATGAAGCTGACAAATGTGTATACTATCACCATGGTGGGGGCGAAGGAGTTATATTGTGCCTGTATGTTGATGACAACTGATATTTGGAACCAACCTCAAAGTAATTGAGGAGGTTAAGTCTTTTCTGTCTCAAAACTTTGAGATGAAGGACCTTGGGGTGGCTGATGTTATCTTGCACATCAAGCTGTTGAGAGATTATGAGGGTGGGATCACACTTCTGCAATCCCACTATGTGTTGGAATTATGCCCTAGAGGCAATAATACATGTATAGTTATTATTATAATTCCTGTATCAAGATAATAGTTTATTATCCATGCTATAATTGTATTGAATGAAGACTCATTTACATGTGTGGATACATAGGCAAAACACCGTCCCTAGCATGCCTCTAGTTGGCTAGCCAGTTGATCGATGATAGTCAGTGTCTTCTGATTATGAACAAGGTGTTGTTGCTTGATAACTGGATCACGTCATTGGGAGAATCACGTGATGGACTAGACCCAAACTAATAGACGTAGCATGTTGATCGTGTCATTTTGTTGCTACTGTTTTCTGCGTGTCAAGTATTTGTTCCTATGACCATGAGATCATATAACTCACTGACACCGGAGGAATGCTTTGTGTGTATCAAACGTCGCAACGTAACTGGGTGACTATAAATATGCTCTACAGGTATCTCCGAAGGTGTTAGTTGAGTTAGTATGGATCAAGACTGGGATTTGTCACTCCGTGTGACGGAGAGGTATCTCGGGGCCCACTCGGTAATACGACATCACATACAAGCCTTGCAAGCAATGTAACTTAGTGTAAGTTGCGGGATCTTGTATTACAGAACGAGTAAAGAGACTTGCCGGTAAACGAGGTTGAAATAGGTATACGGATACTGACGGTCGAATCTCGGGCAAGTAACATACCGAAGGACAAAGGGAATGACATACGGGATTATACGAATCCTTGGCACTGAGGTTCAAACGATAAGATCTTCATAGAATATGTAGGATC
Source organism: Hordeum vulgare subsp. vulgare (assembly GCF_904849725.1). NCBI lineage: Eukaryota > Viridiplantae > Streptophyta > Magnoliopsida > Poales > Poaceae > Hordeum > Hordeum vulgare. The sequence continues at coordinate 648,372,084 of NC_058519.1, read as the reverse complement.
CAATATGGGCATCCAGGTCCCGCTATTGGATATTGACCGAGGAGTCTCTCGGGTCATGTCTACATAGTTCTCGAACCCGCAGGGTCTGCACACTTAAGGTTCGACGTTGTTTTATGCGTATTTGAGTTATATGGTTGGTTACCGAATGTTGTTCGGAGTCCCGGATGAGATCACGGACGTCACGAGGGTTTCCGGAATAGTCCGGAAACGAAGATTGATATATAGGATGACCTCATTTGATTACCGGAAGGTTTTCGGAGTTACCGGAAATGTACCGGGAATGACGAATGAGTTCCGGGAGTTCACCGGAGGGGGGCAACCCACTCTGGGGAAGCCCATAGGCATTTGGGGGGGTCACACCAGCCCTTAGTGGGCTGGTGGGACAGCCCACCAATCCCCTATGCGCCAAGAGAGAAAAAATCAAAGGAAAGAAAAAAAAGGAAGAAGTGGGAAGGGGGAAGGACTCCCTCCCACCAAACCAAGTAGGACTCGGTTTGGGGGGGGGGGGGAGAGTCCTCCCCCCTGGCTCGGCCGACCCCTTGGGGATCCCTTGGACCCCAAGGCAAGGTCCCCCTCCCTCCTCCTATATATATGGGGCTTTTAGGGCAGATTTGAGACGACTTTCTCACGGCTGCCCGACCACATACCTCCATAGTTTTTCCTCTAGATCGTGTTACTGCGGAGCTCGGGCGGAGCCCTGCTGAGACAAGATCATCACCAACCTCCGGAGCGCCGTCACGCTGCCGGAGAACTCTTCTACCTCTCCGTCTCTCTTGCTGGATCAAGAAGGCCGAGATCATCGTCGAGCTGTACGTGTGCTGAACGCGGAGGTGCCGTCCGTTCGGTACTAGATCGTGGGACTGATCGCGGGATTGTTCGCGGGGCGGATCGAGGGACGTGAGGACGTTCCACTACATCAACCGCGTTCTCTAACGCTTCTGCTGTACGATCTACAAGGTACGTAGATCACTCATCCCCTCTCGTAGATGGACATCACCATGATAGGTCTTCGTGCGCGTAGGAAAATTTTTGTTTCCCATGCGACGTTCCCCAACAGTGGCATCATGAGCTAGGCTCATGCGTAGATGTCTTCTCGAGTAGAACACAAAAGGTTTTGTGGGCGGTGATGTGCGTTTTGCTGCCCTCCTTAGTCTTTTCTTGATTCCGCGGTATTGTTGGATTGAAGCGGCTTGGACCGACATTACTCGTACGCTTACGAGAGACTGGTTTCATCGTTACGAGTAACCCCCTTTGCTCAAAGATGACTGGCAAGTGACGGTTTCTCCAACTTTAGTTGAATCGGATTTGACCGAGGAGGTCCTTGGATGAGGTTAAATAGCAACTCATATATCTCCGTTGTGGTGTTTGCGTAAGTAAGATGCGATCCTACTAGATACCCTTGGTCACCACGTAAAACATGCAACAACAAAATTAGAGGACGTCTAACTTGTTTTTGCAGGGTATGATTGTGATGTGATATGGCCAATGATGTGATGTGATATATTGGATGTATGAGATGATCATGTTGTAATAGAAATATCGACTTGCACGTCGATGGTACGGCAACCGGCAGGAGCCATAGGGTTGTCTTTATACTAACATATGTGCTTGCAGATGCGTTTACTATTTTGCTAGGATGTAGCTTTAGTAGTAATAGCATAAGTAGCACGACAACCCCGATGGCAACACGTTGATGGATGATCATGGTGTGGCGCCGGTGACAAGAAGATCGTGCCGGTGCTTTGGTGATGGAGATCAAGAAGCACGTGATGATGGCCATATCATGTCACTTATGAATTGCATGTGATGTTAATCCTTTTATGCACCTTATTTTGCTTAGAACGACGGTAGCATTATAAGGTGATCTCTCACTAAAATTTCAAGACGAAATTGTGTTCTCCCCGACTGTGCACCGTTGCTACAGTTCGTCGTTTCGAGACACCACGTGATGATCGGGTGTGATAGACTCAACGTTCAATACAACGGGTGCAAAACAGTTGCGCACGCGGAACACTCGGGTTAAGCTTGATGAGCCTAGCATGTGCAGACATGGCCTCGGAACACATGAGACCGAAAGGTCGATCATGAATCATATAGCTGATATGATTAGCATAGGGATGCTTACCACTGAAACTACTCTCGACTCACGTGATGATCGGACTTGGGATAGTGTAAGTGGTGTTGGAAATATGCCCTAGAGGCAATAATAAATTAGTTATTATTATATTTCTTAGTTCATGATAATCGTCTATTATCCATGCTATAATTGTATTGATTGGAAACACAATACTTGTGAGGATACATAGACAAAACACTGTCCCTAGTAAGCCTCTAGTTGACTGGCTCGTTGATCAAAGATGGTCAAGGTTTCCTGGCCATAGGCAAGTGTTGTCACTTGATAACGGGATCACATCATTAGGAGAATCATGTGATGGACTAGACCCAAACTAATAGACGTAGCATGTTGATCGTGTCATTTTGTTGCTACTGTTTTCTGCGTGTCAAGTATTTATTCCTATGACCATGAGATCATATAACTCACTGACACCGGAGGAATGCTTTGTGTGTATCAAACGTCGCAACGTAACTGGGTGACTATAAAGATGCTCTACAGGTATCTCCGAAGGTGTTAGTTGAGTTAGTATGGATCAAAACTGGGATTTGTCACTCCGTGTGACGGAGAGGTATCTCGGGGCCCACTCGGTAATACAACATCACACATAAGCCTTGCAAGCAATGTAACTTAGTGTAAGTTGCGGGATCTTGTATTGCGGAACGAGTAAAGAGACTTGCCGGTAAACGAGGTTGAAATAGGTATACGGATACTGACGATCGAATCTCGGGCAAGTAACATACCGAAGGACAAAGGGAATGACATACGGGATTATACGAATCCTTGGCACTGAGGTTCAAACGATAAGATCTTCGTAGAATATGTAGGATCCAATATGGGCATCCAGGTCCCGCTATTGGATATTGACCGAGGAATCTCTCGGGTCATGTCTACATAGTTCTCGAACCCGCAGGGTCTGCACACTTAAGGTTCGACGATGTTTTATGCGTATTTGAGTTATATGGTTGGTTACCGAATGTTGTTCGGAGTCCCGGATGAGATCACGGACGTCACGAGGGTTTCCGGAATGGTCCGGAAACGAAGATTGATATATAGGATGACCTCATTTGGTTACCGGAAGGTTTTCGTGCATTACCGGAAAAGTTTCGGGCTCATCGGTAGTGTACCGGGAGTGCCGGGAGGGGTGCCGGGGACCATCGGGAGGGGTGTCATGCCCCAAGGGGTCTCATGGGCTATGGGAAGAGATAAACCAGCCCCTAGTGGGCTGGAATAAGTTCCCACTAAGGCCCATAAGGTTTGAGAAGGAAAAAACACAAGGTGGAAAGAGTTTCCAAGTGGGAAGGTGGAATCCTACTCCAAGTAGGATTGGAGTAGGACTCCTCCACCTCCAATTTCGGCCAAACCTTTAGGTTTTGAGGCTGCCTCCTCCCCTCCCTCCCACCTATATATACGGAGGTTTTAGGGCTGATTTGAGACGATTTTCTCACGGCTGCCCGACCACATACCTCCATAGTTTTTCCTCTAGATCGCGTTTCTGCGGAGCTCGGGCGGAGCCCTGCTGAGACAAGATCATCACCAACCTCCGGAGCGCCGTCACGCTGCCGGAGAACTCTTCTACCTCTCCGTCTCTCTTGCTGGATCAAGAAGGCCGAGATCATCGTCGAGCTGTACGTGTGCTGAACGCGGAGGTGCCGTCCGTTCGGTACTAGATCGTGGGACTGATCGCGGGATTGTTCGCGGGGCGGATCGAGGGACGTGAGGACGTTCCACTACATCAACCGCGTTCACTAACGCTTCTGCTGTACGATCTACAAGGGTACGTAGATCACTCATCCCCTCTCGTAGATGGACATCACCATGATAGGTCTTCGTGCGCGTAGGAAATTTTTTGTTTCCCTTGCGTCGTTCTCCAACAGTGGCATCATGAGCTAGGTTCATGCGTAGATGTCTTCTCGAGTAGAACACAAAAGTTTTTGTGGGCGGTGATGTGCGTTTTGCTGCCCTCCTTAGTCTTTTCTTGATTCCGCGGTATTGTTGGATTGAAGCGGCTTGGACCGACATTACTCGTACGCTTACGAGAGACTGGTTTCATCGTTACGAGTAACCCCCTTTGCTCAAAGATGACTGGCAAGTGACTGTTTCTCCAACTTTAGTTGAATCGGATTTGACCGAGGAGGTCCTTGGATGAGGTTAAATAGCAACTCATATATCTCCGTTGTGGTGTTTGCGTAAGTAAGATGCGATCCTACTAGATACCCTCGGTCACCACGTAAAACATGCAACAACAAAATTAGAGGACGTCTAACTTGTTTTTGCAGGGTATGATTGTGATGTGATATGGCCAACGATGTGATGTGATATATTGGATGTATGAGATGATCATGTTGTAATAGAAATATCGACTTGCACGTCGATGGTACGGCAACCGGCAGGAGCCATAGGGTTGTCTTTATACTAACATATGTGCTTGCAGATGCGTTTACTATTTTGCTAGGATGTAGCTTTAGTAGTAATAGCATAAGTAGCACGACAACCCCGATGGCAACACGTTGATGGATGATCATGGTGTGGCGCCGGTGACAAGAAGGTCGTGCCGGTGCTTTGGTGATGGAGATCAAGAAGCACGTGATGATGGCCATATCATGTCACTTATGAATTGCATGTGATGTTAATCCTTTTATGCACCTTATTTTGCTTAGAACGACGGTAGCATTATGAGGTGATCTCTCACTGAAATTTCAAGACGAAATTGTGTTCTCCCCGACTGTGCACCGTTGCGACAGTTCTTCGTTTCGAGACACCACGTGATGATCGGGTGTGATAGACTCAACGTTCACATACAACGGGTGCAAAACAGTTGCACACGCGGAACACTCGGGTTAAGCTTGACGAGCCTAGCATGTGCAGACATGGCCTCGGAACACATGAGACCGAAAGGTCGAGCATGAATCGTATAGTTGATATGATTAGCATAGGGATGCTTACCACTGAAACTATTCTCGACTCACGTGATGATCGGACTTGAGATAGCGGATTTGGATCATGTACCACTCAAATGACTAGAGAGATGTACTTTTTGAGTGGGAGTTCTTAAGTAATATGATTAATTGAACTAATTGTCATGAACATAGTGTAATGGTATTTGCGAATTACGATGTAGCTTGCGCTATAGCTCTACTGTTTTTATATGTTCCTAGAGAAAATTTAGTTGAAAGTTGATAGTAGCAAACTTTGCAGACTGAGTCTGTAAAACCGAGGATTGTCCTCGTTGCTGCACAGAAGGCTTATGTCCTTAATGCACCACTCGGTGTGCTGCACCTCGAGCGTCGTCTGTGGATGCTGTGAACATCCGACATACACGTTTCTGATTACTACACAATAGTTCAGTGCAAGATACTTAATGGCTTAGAAGCAAGGCGCCGAAAACGTTGTAAAACGTCACGGAACATAAGTGATGTTCTAAAGAGATGAAATTGTGATTTCATGCTTGTGCCCTTGTTAAGAGGTACGAGACCTCCAACAAGATTCTTTGTCCACAAAGTAAAAGAGAAAAGCTCAATCGATGAGCGTGTGCTCAGATTGTTTGAGTACGACAATCACTTGAATCAAGTGGGAGTTAATCTTCCAGATGAGATGGTGATGGTTCTCCAAAAGACACTGCCACCAAGCTGTGAGAGCTTCGTGATGAACTATAACATATTGAGGATAGATACAATGATCCTTGAGCGATTCGTGATGTTTGACACTGCGAAAGTAGAAATCAAGAAGGAGCGTCAATAGTTGATGGTTTGTAAAACCACTAAGTTTCAAGAAAGGCAAGGGCTAGAAGGGATACTTCGTGAAACAGCAAAACAGTTGCTGCACTAATGAAGAGACCCAATATTAAACCCAAACCCGAGACTAAGTGCTTCCGTAATGAGGGGAACAATCACTGAGGCGGAGCAACTCAAGATACTTGGTAGATAAGATGGCTGGCAAAAGTCGAAAGAAGTGTATTTGATATACATGATGTTGATGTGTACTTTACTAGTACTCCTAGTAGCACGAGGGTATTGGATACCAGTTCAGTTGCTAAGTGATTAGTGACGCGAAATGAAAGCTACGCCATAAACGGAGACTAGCTAAAGGCGACGTGACGATACGTGTTGGAAGTGTTTCCAAGATTGATATGATCAAAACGTCGCACGCTCCCTCTATCATCGGGATTGGTGTTAAACCTAAATAATTGTTATTTCGTGCTTGCGTTAAACATGAACATGATTGGATCGTGTTTATTGCAATACAATTATTCATTTAAAGAGAATAATGGTTACTCTATTTTCTTGAATAATCACCTTCAATGGTTTATTGAATCTCGATCGTAGTGTTACACATGTTCATGATATTGGTGCCAAAAGATACGAGTTGATGATGATAGTACCACTTACTTGTGGCACTGCCGCTTAAGTCATGTTAGTATAAATTGCATGAAGAGGCTCCATGCTGATGGATCTTTGTACTCACCTGATTTCGAATCACTAGTGACATGCAAATCATACCACATGAGCAAGGCCTTGTTTTCATTGAGATGAAATAAGATAGTAACTTGTTGAAAGTGATACATTTTGATGTATGCAGTCCAATGGGTGCTGAGGCACGTAGTGGATATCATTATGTTCTTACTTCACTGACGATTTGAGTAGATACAGGAGTATTTACTTAATGAATCACAAGTCTGAAATGTTGAAAAGTTCAATTCCGTTTCAGAGTGAAGTTCGTCGTAACAAGAGGATAAACTGTCTGCGATATGATCATGGAAATGAATATCTGAGTTATGAGTTTTGGTACGCAGTTAAGACAATGTGGAAATTGTTTCGCAGTTCATGCCACCTGGAACATCATAGTGTGATGATGTGTCTGAACGTCATAGCCACGCACTATTTGGTATGGTGCATACTATGATGTCTCTTATCGAATTACCACTATCGTTTATGGGTTATGCATTAGAGACAACCGCACTCACTTTAAATAGGGCACCGCGTATTTCCGTTGAGATGACACAGTATAGACTGAGGTTTAGAGAAATCTAAACTGTCGTTTCTTGAAAGTTTGGGGCTTCGACACTTATGTGAAAAAGTTTCAGTCTGATAAGCTCGAACCCAAAGCGGATAAATGCATCTTCATAGGATATCCAAAACAGTTGGGTACATCTCCTATCTCAGATCCGAAAGCAAAGTGTTTGTTTCTAGAAACGGATCCTTTCTCGAGGAAAGGTTTCTCTCGAAAGAATTGAGTGGGAGGGTAGTAGAACTTGATGAGGTTATTGAACCATCACTTCAACCAGTGTGTAGCAGGGTGCAGGAAGTTGTTCCTGTGGCGCCTACACCAATTGAAGTGGAAGCAGATGATGGTGATCATCAAGCATCGGATCAAGTTACTACAAGCCTCGTAGGTTGACAAGGTCGCATACTACTACAGAGTGGTACGGTAACCCTGTCTTGGAGGTCATGTTGTTGAGCAACAGTGAACCTACGAGTTATGGAGAAAGCGATGGTGGGCCCAGATTCTGACAAATGGCTGGAAGCCATGAAATCCGAGAGAGGATCCATGTATAAAACAAAGTGTAGACTTTGAAAGAACTACTTGATGGTAATAAGACTATTGAGTAAAGATGGATCTTTAAAAGAAGACAGACGATGATGGTGATAAGTCACTATTAAGAAAAGCTCGACTTGTCGCAAAGATGTTTTCGACAAGATCAAACAGTTGACTATGATGAGACTTTCTCACTCGTAGCGATGCTAAAGGTCTGTTGGAATTATGTTAGTTGTTGATGCATTATTTATGAAATATTGCACGTAGGATGTCAAAACATTGTTTTCTCGACGGTTTCCTTGAGCAAACATTGTATGTGATACAACCAGAAGGTTTTGACGATCCTAAAGATACTAACAAGTATGCAAGCTCCAGTGATCCTTCAATGGACTGGTGCAAGCATCTCGGAGTTGGAATATACACTTTGATGAGATGATCAAAGATTTTGGGTTTGTACAAGGTTTATGAGAAACTTGTATTTCCAAAGAAGTGAGTGGGAGCACTATAGAATTTCTGATAGGTATATGTGGTTGACATATTGTGGATCAGAAGTAATGTAGAATTTCTGTAAAGCATACAAGGTTGTTTGAAAGAAGTTTTCAAAGGAGTACCTGGATTACGCTACTTGAACGTTGAGCATCAAAGATCTATGGAGATAGATCGAAAGCGCTTAATAGAAGTTTCAACAAGATGCATGCCTTGACAAGTTTTTGAAAGAGTTCAAAATAGACCAGCAAAGAAGGAGTTCTTGGTTGCGTTGTGAGGTGTGAATTTGAGTAAGACTCAAAACCCGACCACGGCAGAATAAAGAGAATAGACGAAGGTCGTCTTCTATGCCTTAGTCGTAGAATCTAAAGTATGCCATGCTGTGTACCGCACCTGAAGTGTGCCTTGACTCAAAGTATGTTGAGAGGTACAGAGAGTGATCCATGATTGAATCACTAGCAGCGGTCAAAATTTATCCTTAGTAACAAATGGACTAAGGAATTTTTCTCGATTATGGAGGTGGTTAAAGAGTTCGTCGTAAAGGGTTACGTCGATGCAAGCTTTGACACTAATCTGAATAACTATGAGTAGTGAAACGGATTCATATAGTAGAGTGGATATTTGGAGCATTTCCGAATAGCACGTAGTAGCAGCATCTATAAGATGACATAAAGATTTGTAAAGAACGCACGGATCTGAAAGTTTCAGAACCGTTAACTAAAACCTCTCTCACAAGCAAGACGTGATCAGACCCCATAACTATATGGGTGTTGGATTCGTTGGAATCACATGGTGATGTGAACTAGATTATTGACTCTAGTGCAAGTGGGAGACTGTTGGAAATATGCCCTAGAGGCAATAATAAATTAGTTATTATTATATTTCTTAGTTCATGATAATCGTCTATTATCCATGCTATAATTGTATTGATTGGAAACACAATACTCGTGAGGATACATAGACAAAACACTGTCCCTAGTAAGCCTCTAGTTGACTGGCTCGTTGATCAAAGATGGTCAAGGTTTCCTGGCCATAGGCAAGTGTTGTCACTTGATAACGGGATCACATCATTAGGAGAATCATGTGATGGACTAGACCCAAACTAATAGACGTAGCATGTTGATCGTGTCATTTTGTTGCTACTGTTTTCTGCGTGTCAAGTATTTATTCCTATGACCATGAGATCATATAACTCACTGACACCGGAGGAATGCTTTGTGTGTATCAAACGTCGCAACGTAACTGGGTGACTATAAAGATGCTCTACAGGTATCTCCGAAGGTGTTAGTTGAGTTAGTATGGATCAAAACTGGGATTTGTCACTCCGTGTGACGGAGAGGTATCTCGGGGCCCACTCGGTAATACAACATCACACATAAGCCTTGCAAGCAATGTAACTTAGTGTAAGTTGCGGGATCTTGTATTACGGAACGAGTAAAGAGACTTGCCGGTAAACGAGGTTGAAATAGGTATACGGATACTGACGATCGAATCTCGGGCAAGTAACATACCGAAGGACAAAGGGAATGACATACGGGATTATACGAATCCTTGGCACTGAGGTTCAAACGATAAGATCTTCGTAGAATATGTAGGATCCAATATGGGCATCCAGGTCCCGCTATTGGATATTGACCGAGGAATCTCTCGGGTCATGTCTACATAGTTCTCGAACCCGCAGGGTCTGCACACTTAAGGTTCGACGATGTTTTATGCGTATTTGAGTTATATGGTTGGTTACCGAATGTTGTTCGGAGTCCCGGATGAGATCACGGACGTCACGAGGGTTTCCGGAATGGTCCGGAAACGAAGATTGATATATAGGATGACCTCATTTGGTTACCGGAAGGTTTTCGTGCATTACCGGAAAAGTTTCGGGCTCATCGGTAGTGTACCGGGAGTGCCGGGAGGGGTGCCGGGGACCATCGGGAGGGGTGTCATGCCCCAAGGGGTCTCATGGGCTATGGGAAGAGATAAACCAGCCCCTAGTGGGCTGGAATAAGTTCCCACTAAGGCCCATAAGGTTTGAGAAGGAAAAAACACAAGGTGGAAAGAGTTTCCAAGTGGGAAGGTGGAATCCTACTCCAAGTAGGATTGGAGTAGGACTCCTCCACCTCCAATTTCGGCCAAACCTTTAGGTTTTGAGGCTGCCTCCTCCCCTCCCTCCCACCTATATATACGGAGGTTTTAGGGCTGATTTGAGACGATTTTCTCACGGCTGCCCGACCACATACCTCCATAGTTTTTCCTCTAGATCGCGTTTCTGCGGAGCTCGGGCGGAGCCCTGCTGAGACAAGATCATCACCAACCTCCGGAGCACCGTCACGCTGCCGGAGAACTCTTCTACCTCTCCGTCTCTCTTGCTGGATCAAGAAGGCCGAGATCATCGTCGAGCTGTACGTGTGCTGAACGCGGAGGTGCCGTGCGTTCGGTACTAGATCGTGGGACTGATCGCGGGATTGTTCGCGGGGCGGATCGAGGGACGTGAGGACGTTCCACTACATCAACCGCGTTCACTAACGCTTCTGCTGTACGATCTACAAGGGTACGTAGATCACTCATCCCCTCTCGTAGATGGACATCACCATGATAGGTCTTCGTGCGCGTAGGAAATTTTTTGTTTCCCTTGCGTCGTTCTCCAACAAGTGGATCATGAACCACTCAAATGACTAGAAGAGATGTACTTTTTGAGTGGGAGTTTAGCATATAATTTGATTAAGTTGAACTCTAATTATCTTGAACATAGTCTAAGTCCACTTTGAATGTATTTGTGTTGTAGATCATGGCTCACGCAAGTGTCATCCTGAATTTTAATACGTTCCTAGAGAAAGCTAAGTTGAAAGATGATGGAAGCAACTTTGTAGACTGGGCTCGTAATCTTAAGCTAATCTTACAAGCTGGAAAGAAGGATTATGTCCTTAATGCTGCGCTAGGAGATGAACCACCCGCTACGGCTGATCAGGATGTTAAGAACGCTTGGTTAGCACGTAAGGAGGACTACTCAATAGTTCAATGTGCAGTCTTGTATGGCTTAGAACCGGGACTTCAACGTCGCTTTGAGCGTCATGGAGCATTTGCGATGTTCCAGGAGTTGAAGTTTATCTTTCAGAAGAACGCCCGGATCGAGAGGTATGAGACCTCCGATAAATTATATGCTTGCAAGATGGAGGAAAACTCGTCTGTCAGTGAACATGTGCTCAAAATGTCTGGGTACTCAAACCGTCTAGCTGAACTGGGGATTGAACTCCCGCAAGAAGCTATCACTGACAGAATCCTTCAATCCCTGCCGCCAAGCTATAAAGGCTTTGTGTTGAACTACAACATGCAAGGGATGAAGAAGTCTCCCGGCGAGTTGTTTGCGATGCTGAAAGTCGCAGAGTCTGAACTCCGTAAAGAGCATCAAGTGTTGATGGTGAGCAAGACCACTAGTTTCAAGAGAAACGACAAAGGCAAGAAGGGCAATTCGAAGAAGAGCGGCAAGCCCGTTGCCAATCCGCCGAAGAAACCCAAGGCTGGACCTAAGCCTGAAACAGAGTGCTTCTATTGCAAGGGTATGGGTCACTGGAAGCGCAATTGCCCCAAGTATCTGGCAGATAAGAAGGCGGGCAAAGAAAAATCAGGTATATTTGATATACATGTTATTGATGTGTACTTAACCGGCTCTCGTAGTAGTGCCTGGGTATTCGATACCGGTTCTGTTGCTCACATTTGCAACTCAAAGCAGGAACTGCGAAATAGACGAAGGCTGGCGAAAGACGAAGTGACGATGCGCGTAGGAAACGGTTCCAAGGTTGATGCAATCGCCGTCGGCACAGTGTCACTTCAACTACCATCGGGATTAGTGATGAACTTAAATCATTGTTATTTAGTGCCTGCGTTGAGCATGAACATTATATCTGGATCTTGTTTATTGCGAGACGGTTACTCTTTTAAGTCTGAGAATAATGGTTGTTCTATTTCTATGAGTAACATCTTTTATGGTCATGCACCGAATGTGAGAGGATTGTTCATATTGAATCTTGATAGAGATACGCATATACATAACATTGAGACCAAAAGAGTTAGAGTAAACAATGATAGCACCATATTTTTGTGGCACTGCCGCTTGGGTCATATTGGTGTAAAGCGCATGAAGAAACTCCATGCTGATGGACTTTTGGAGTCACTTGACTTTGATTCACTTGACACGTGCGAACCATGCATCATGGGCAAGATGACTAAGACTCCGTTCTCCGGAACAATGGAGCGTGCAAGTGACTTATTGGAAATCATACATACCGATGTGTGTGGTCCAATGAGCGTGGAGGCATGCGGCGGATATCGTTATTTTCTCACCTTCACTGACGATTTAAGTGGATATGGTTATGTCTACTTGATGAAGCACAAGTCTGAAACATTTAAAAAGTTCAAGCAATTTCAGAGTGAAGTGGAAAATCATCGTAACAAGAAGATCAAGTTCCTACGGTCTGATCGTGGGGGTGAATATCTGAGTTTCGAGTTTGGTACTCACTTAAGACAATGTGGAATTGTTTCGCAGTTAACACCGCCTGGAACACCACAGCGTAATGGTGTGTCCGAACGTCGTAATCGTACTTTGTTAGAAATGGTGCGATCTATGATGTCTCTTACTGATTTGCCGTTATCGTTTTGGGGTTGTGCATTAGAAACAGCTGCATTCACTTTAAATAGGGCACCATCGAAATCCGTTGAGACGACACCATACGAACTGTGGCATGGCAAAAGGCCAAAGTTGTCGTTTCTTAAAGTTTGGGGATGTGATGCTTATGTCAAAAAGCTTCAGCCTGAAAAGCTGGAACCCAAAGCGGAAAAGTGCGTCTTCATAGGTTACCCAAAAGAGACAGTTGGGTACACCTTCTATCTCAAATCCGAGGGCAAAGTGTTTTTTGCTAAGAACGGAACTTTTCTCGAGAAGGAGTTTCTCTCGAGAGAATTGAGTGGGAGGAAGATAGAACTTGACGAGGTTGTCGAACCTCTCATCCCTCTGGATGGTGGCGCAGGGCAAGGGGAAACCTCTGTCATTGCAACGCCGGTTGAGGAGGAAGTTAATGATGATGATCATGAAACTCCAGTTCAAGTTTCTGTTGAACCACGCAGGTCGACGAGATCACGCGCTGCTCCAGAGTGGTACGGTAATCCCGTCTTATCAATCATGTTGTTAGACAACAATGAACATGCAAATTATGAAGAAGCAATGGTGGGCCCAGATTCCAACAAATGGCTAGAAGCCATGAAATCCGAGATAGGATCCATGTATGAGAACAAAGTGTGGACTTTGGAGATGCTGCCTGAGGGCCGCAAGGCCATTCAGAACAAATGGATCTTTAAGAAGAAGACGGACGCTGACGGTAATGTGACCGTTTATAAAGCTCGACTTGTGGCAAAGGGTTTTTCACAAGTTCCAGGAATTGACTATGATGAGACTTTCTCTCCCGTAGCAATGCTTAAGTCCGTCAGAATCATGTTAGCAATAGCTGCATTTTTCGATTATGAAATCTGGCAGATGGATGTCAAAACGGCGTTCCTTAACGGTTTCCTTAAGGAAGAGTTGTATATGATGCAACCCGAAGGTTTTGTCGATCCTAAAAATGCTGACAAGGTGTGCAAGCTCCAGCGATCCATTTATGGACTGGTGCAAGCATCTCGGAGTTGGAACAAACGCTTTGATGAGGTGATCAAAGCATTTGGGTTTATACAAGTGGTTGGAGAATCTTGTATTTACAAGAAAGTGAGTGGGAGCTCTGTGGCGTTTCAAATATTATATGTGGATGACATATTACTGATTGGAAACAACGTAGAGCTTTTGGAGAGCATAAAAGGTTACTTGAATAAAAGTTTCTCTATGAAGGACCTAGGAGAAGCTGCTTACATTCTAGGCATTAAGATCTATAGGGATAGATCAAAACGCCTGATAGGACTTTCACAAAGCACATACCTTGATAAAGTTTTGAAGAGGTTCAAAATGGAACAGTCCAAGAAAGGGTTCTTGCCAGTGTTACAAGGTACGAGATTGAGTAAGACTCAGTGCCCAACAACTGATGAAGATAGAGAGCATATGCGCTCCGTCCCCTATGCTTCAGCCATAGGCTCTATCATGTATGCAATGCTGTGCACTAGACCGGATGTTAGCCTGGCCATAAGTATGGCAGGTAGGTTCCAGAGTAATCCAGGAGTGGATCACTGGACGGCGGTCAAGAATATCCTGAAGTACCTGAAAAGGACTAAGGAGATGTTTCTCGTGTATGGAGGTGACGAAGAGCTCGCCGTAAAAGGTTACGTCGATGCAAGCTTTGACACAGATCCGGACGACTCTAAGTCGCAAACCGGATACGTATTTATTCTTAATGGGGGTGCAGTAAGCTGGTGCAGTTCCAAGCAAAGCGTCGTAGCAGATTCTACATGTGAAGCGGAGTACATGGCTGCCTCGGAGGCGGCTAAGGAGGGTGTCTGGATGAAGCAGTTCATGACGGATCTTGGAGTGGTGCCAAGTGCACTGGATCCAATAACCTTGTTCTGTGACAACACTGGTGCCATTGCCTTAGCAAAGGAACCAAGGTTTCACAAGAAGACCAGACATATCAAACGACGCTTCAACCTCATCCGCGACTACGTCGAGGAGGAGGATGTAAATATATGCAAAGTGCACATGGATCTGAATGTAGCAGACCCGCTGACTAAGCCTCTTCCACGGCCAAAACATGATCGACACCAGAACTGTATGGGTGTTAGATTTATTACAATGTAATTCACATGGTGATGTGAGGGCTAGATTATTGACTCTAGTGCAAGTGGGAGACTGTTGGAATTATGCCCTAGAGGCAATAATACATGTATAGTTATTATTATAATTCCTGTATCAAGATAATAGTTTATTATCCATGCTATGACTGTATTGAATGAAGACTCATTTACATGTGTGGATACATAGACAAAACACCGTCCCTAGCATGCCTCTAGTTGGCTAGCCAGTTGATCGATGATAGTCAGTGTCTTCTGATTATGAACAAGGTGTTGTTGCTTGATAACTGGATCACGTCATTGGGAGAATCACATGATGGACTAGACCCAAACTAATAGACGTAGCATGTTGATCGTGTCATTTTGTTGCTACTGTTTTCTGCGTGTCAAGTATTTGTTCCTATGACCATGAGATCATATAACTCACTGACACCGGAGGAATGCTTTGTGTGTATCAAACGTCGCAACGTAACTGGGTGACTATAAAGATGCTCTACAGGTATCTCCGAAGGTGTTAGTTGAGTTAGTATGGATCAAGACTGGGATTTGTCACTCCGTGTGACGGAGAGGTATCTCGGGGCCCACTCGGTAATACAACATCACATACAAGCCTTGCAAGCAATGTAACTTAGTGTAAGTTGCGGGATCTTGTATTACAGAACGAGTAAAGAGACTTGCCGGTAAACGAGGTTGAAATAGGTATACGGATACTGACGATCGAATCTCGGGCAAGTAACATACCGAAGGACAAAGGGAATGACATACGGGATTATACGAATCCTTGGCACTGAGGTTCAAACGATAAGATCTTCGTAGAATATGTAGGATCCAATATGGGCATCCAGGTCCTGCTATTGGATATTGACCGAGGAGTCTCTCGGGTCATGTCTACATAGTTCTCGAACCCGCAGGGTCTGCACACTTAAGGTTCGACGTTGTTTTATGCGTATTTGAGTTATATGGTTGGTTACCGAATGTTGTTCGGAGTCCCGGATGAGATCACGGACGTCACGAGGGTTTCCGGAATAGTCCGGAAACAAAGATTGATATATAGGATGACCTCATTTGATTACCGGAAGGTTTTCGGAGTTACCGGGAATGTACCGGGAATGACGAATGAGTTCCGGGAGTTCACCGGAGGGGGGCAACCCACTCCGGGGAAGCCCATAGGCATTTGGGGGGGTCACACCAGCCCTTAGTGGGCTGGTGGGACAGCCCACCAATCCCCTATGCGCCAAGAGAGAAAAAATCAAAGGAAAGAAAAAAAAGGAAGAAGTGGGAAGGGGGAAGGACTCCCTCCCACCAAACCAAGTAGGACTCGGTTTGGGGGGGGGGGGAGAGTCCTCCCCCCTGGCTCGGCCGACCCCTTGGGGATCCCTTGGACCCCAAGGCAAGGTCCCCCTCCCTCCTCCTATATATATGGGGCTTTTAGGGCAGATTTGAGACGACTTTCTCACGACTGCCCGACCACATACCTCCATAGTTTTTCCTCTAGATCGTGTTTCTGCGGAGCTCGGGCGGAGCCCTGCTGAGACAAGATCATCACCAACCTTCGGAGCGCCGTCACGCTGCCGGAGAACTCTTCTACCTCTCTGTCTCTCTTGCTGGATCAAGAAGGCCGAGATCATCGTCGAGCTGTACGTGTGCTGAACGCGGAGGTGCCGTCCGTTCGGTACTAGATCGTGGGACTGATCGCGGGATTGTTCGCGGGGCGGATCGAGGGACGTGAGGACGTTCCACTACATCAATCGCGTTCTCTAACGCTTCTGCTGTACGATCTACAAGGGTACGTAGATCACTCATCCCCTCTCGTAGATGGACATCACCATGATAGGTCTTCGTGCGCGTAGGAAAATTTTTGTTTCCCATGCGACGTTCCCCAACACTATGTTGAGAAGATTTTGAGTCGCTTTGGATATTCAGACTGCAAAATTTCTCAAACACCATATGATCCTAGTGTGCTTATTCGAAAGTTTAAAGGCACAACTATAGATCAATTGAGATTCTCTCAAATTATCGGTTCGCTTATGTACCTAGCTAGCGCAACGAGGCCTGACATCGCGTTTGCTGTGAGCAAACTTAGCCGGTTTGTTGCAAATCCGGGCGATGTTCATTAGCGTGCTCTTGAAAGAATTATGCGCTACTTGAAAGGTATTGTCAACCACGAGCTTCACTATACGGGATTCCCATCGGTACTTGAAGGGTATAGTGATGCGAGTTGGATCTCTGATGGTGATGAGATGAAGGCCACCACTGGGTATATGTTTACTCTTGGGGGTGGTGCTGTTTCCTGGAAGTCTTGCAAGCAAACGATCTTAACGAGATCGACAATGGAAGCAGAATTAACAGCATTAGACACATCTGGTGTCGAAGCAGAATTTCTTCGAGATCTTTTGATGGACTTACCTGTGGTTGAGAAGCCGGTTCTGGCTATCCTTATGAACTGCGATAATCAAACAGTTATTGTTAAAGTGAAGAGTTCAAAGGACAATATGAAGTCCAACAAACATATAAGAATGAGATTGAAGTCTGTCAGACGTTTGAGAAACTCCGGAGTGATAGCGTTGGATTACATCCAAACGGCTAAGAATCTGACAGATCCCTTTACTAAAGGGCTATCACGTGTTGTGATAGATAGTGCATCGAGAGAGATGGGTATGAGACCCACATGAGTTGCCATGGTAGTAACCCAACCTATATGATCGGAGATCCCATGAAGTAGGACCTGGGAAAACAAGCCAGTGGGTAACTGAGGAGAGTAACTTTACTAACCCACTCCGTTGAAGATGCAATACTCTCAAATACCGTATGGTAGGATGACTACTGTCTTAATGTGTTCTAAAGCTTATATGTAAGCAAGATGTTGTCCTACAGAGCGATCTTTGGAGGAACACACCTATATGAGCTTGACTGTTGGTCACAGTCTATGAGATTTGGGTGATCTCTAGTAAACTCATGAATAGGCCAGGAGTGTGACTAATATGCTCCACCCGAGGGGTCACCTTCGGCAGCCTAGTACTAGTAAGACTTGTGGTGAAGCTCCTTTACGCCAAACTGACAATTCAAGGCATAGTCCATTGTTCAGTTGTAAAGGAGTGTAGCTGCTTGCTCTAGGTGAAGCTCAACCTTAACAGGTCTTCACTGAAATGCTGGTATATTAAAACAGTGATTGGAACGAGGGAACACGATGTACCCTTGAGATCTGGTGGGGGGTTGTTGAAATTGGTAGTGGGCTTTAGGCCCATTAGAGAATTTCAGAAAAATCTCCAAGGGCCCATGTAGGTGGAGGCATGACAAGGTGGTGGGAAGTTTAGTCCCACCCCGCTAGTGGAGGAGAAGTTGGACCCCTTTATAAGGGTTTCTCTTCCACATGCTATTGGAGAGTGAGAAGAGAAGGTGCCCTCACGCACTCCTCCTCCGCCGCCCGCCTCGCCACGTCTCGTCACGACGCGTCGCGGGTTGCGGGAATGAGCCGAGCTCATACCTACGTGCTTATTTTTTGTCGGTCAGGAACGAAGAATACGTAACGGACACGGCATGATCCGAGACGTCGGATTGTGGGCTGTTACCGACTCGGACGTGGGTTCGGCCCACGTCTCTTCACCCAGCCGCCTTTATAAGCAGGTTATCGCCTACCCTAGCCGTCACGAGAATCAGATCACATCTGCCTCACGCGTTCGTTCCTTTTGCTGCTGCTGCCGCTGACGACTCCGTCCCGTTTACCGCGTACACGGTCGACGGGAGAGCAGGCCTCCGAAACCCCGCCTCTCCGGTTCCTGTACGGGAGAGGGGCAATTAGGTTTTTGGGGAGCGATCACGCGACTGCTCGCCTCCGTCCGTCTGCTTCGTCTACGTCCGCGTCGCCCTCGTCATCGCCATGTCTTCACCAAGCGAAGCTGACCGTCTCGTCCGCGAGAAGGCCGAAGCCGAGAAGAAGGCGGCAGAGGATGCTGCCGCCGCCACCGCTGCTGCTACGGCCAATTGGCTGATCGAAGGGTATGATATGTTTATCTCTCTCTTGTTTCTGTCTGCACTAGTAGTACTGCCTATATGCGTAGATGTTTTTGCTATATGCGTAGTACTTGCTAGTATACTTCGTGATCAGTATGTCATGAACCTAGTCAATGCCATGTTAGTAATTATTTCATGGATTAATCTACTTGAAAAATTATCTATTTACTCAACAGTAGGTATCGAGCTGTTCAGAAACATTGCAAGAATCACGGTCACTATTTTTTAGGGGTAATCTTGATAAAAGTCATCCTCTGTTTAAAATCTCAAAGAAAGGAAAACAAATTCAAAAAAATCTTTTTTTTGACGAACTCTAATATATGTTTTGAGTGCTTACAAAATTCATCATGAAATGACATTCATGAACGTTGTGACAAAAGAAAGCACTGTATTGTTTGGGTGTCGGTGGCCATGTTTAATGAATGTGTGTAGCGCTGACATGCCCATCACGTTTTTGCAAGTTTCATTCCTTCTACTACTGGTCGGAGTTGGTTCAAAGTGTCTCTCAAAGATACCCTATAAGATATGCGTATGTGTATATATATAAACGATTCCGTTTGTATTGTGTTATAAAAAAAAACTACTGATTGAAGTTCGAGGTGATGCGTTACCGGCCGAACGGACGAGACAACCCGTGGGCGCCCACCTGACCGCCGATCGAGCATAGTGCCGTGGCGCCGAGGGTATCGCCGTCGTCACCCGACACAGCTGGTCCGTCCCGTCCCAGACTCACTCAGTTGGTGAGTGGAGCCAGGCCATCGTTCGTCCGTCGTCTCCGTTTCCAAGTTCGGCCAGCGGCGAAACCTACACGTACGCTCAGTTTGTCTCAATCCTGCCCCGTGATCCAGCAATTTGCCGCGAAATGTGGATACCTGCCCAAGACCAGAGCAACGTCAATGCATGAATAATCAGCGTTTAAACTACTGCCAGCTACAATTAGTAGCAGAGTATCGCCGATATAACAGATACTAGCATAGCATGTGTTTGACAAATTGGGCGACTGATTTAAAGCACAACGCGCGCGTTGTATTTGGGCTCTCTTCGGATTACATTTTTCAGCAGCTAGGTCTAGCAGGGTCGTTAAAAGTTGAATTAGGGCCAGGTTTTGTCTCACCAACCGCTGCTATAACTCTCTATATATCCTTCCAGTTCATAGATGCTGCAACTTCCACACCATAACCACGGCGGATGTAGCTCAACTGACGGCGGTATTTAGGCACAAAACAGCACAGCACACGATATTCAAGTTTCTGCTGCTGCTGCTGCACACAGGTTGTCGATGGATTCCATTCTATAGCTAGCCAGCAGCATGCAGTACTACTGTAGCTGCAGCATGTTGTTGTGCTTGTCCTCTGAACTTGTTGGCCGCATTTGCATGCCCACTTGTGTGGATGGGAATGATGTTCCTCTTAATTAGTTAGCACTCTGAACTTCTGTCAACACTTCAATTGATTTGTCCCCTAGTTAGTTGTAGTTTGGTAGTAGCTCTTGTGTGATTACTTACCGGCTAATTAGTGGCCATCAACCTCCCAACTTGGAAATCAATCTCGTGGCACAGATCTTTCCATGCTCTGATGCTCATTTGCTTACCTGTAATGGGGAGTGGGTCTGGACAGCTCAGCTCTCAACCTTAAAGATCGATAGGTGATGTCTGTTTTGCATGCTGTTTCTTCCTCGTAGCTGAAGGTTCTTCGATCGGCTACATCCATTGGCATGTCCCCGAAAAGATGTTTGCAACGCTTTATGTCCCAGAATAATTTAGGCATAAAATATGGCTAGGTAGCTAACAACCGTGTGATCCGGTGAAATTCTGCATTTCTTTAATTGGGGAGGAGAGGAGACAGTTCCAAGATCATGAATAATCTAAGTCACCTATGTGACAAACCTGGCATGATTTGGTTCTTGGACTACTGATCATGACAAGACCACAATCACGGGCAACTTAAATGCAGAGAATGGCGTACTCATGTACATTTGTCGTGCTGTCCTACTTGTTCACTAGCCGTATTTTGAATACGTGTAGTTTTCTCTAGGCTTGGTTTTTTCAAGTACAGATTTTTTTAGCATGTCTGGATTAATTTTATGGTTCTACCAATTCTCATCTGACGAGGAAAAAACAGGGATCAACTTGGTGTGAGTTGTTAGAACTAGCACCCGTACGCAAGGGGAACCGGCGGCAATGTGTCGGTGCCTGGATGACCGGGGTGCGGTATTGTGACGATGTCACGCGAATGAGCGTCCGTAGTTAGGCTCTGGAGATGTAGCCAAATCGGTCAACCTTGTTAACAAACCTTGATGCCGTGTTTATCTGATTATTTGGTCCTCGGTAGATCGACTGTGCGTCTCGGATTAATTTTAATACGATAATATGAATGATGAGCCGATGAACATTTTGGTGGCATGCATGCATGTTCCTATGTGAGGCTGCAGTGACAATGTCGGCAATCAGTCCCTGCACGCGCCCACTGTTGTGATTGCAGAACCATGAGCAGCACTAACGATCAACCCACACAGTTCCTCCCCTGGTCGACTAAGATCATCCTCTGGATTCAAACTTTCAAAAAACAGGATTCAACGGTCCAATGTGGGTGACATTCTGTTTGCTTGCTCTAGTGCATTAAGAAGCCGGGTCTCCTTTTTGCCATTCATGAATTACTACTCTGAACCGAAGAGACCAACATCTGCACTATAGAGAGTTCAGAGAACATGGAGCCTACCGGGACCCAAACTCGTTGCTTCTTTTCTAGGAATCACGGGGTACTCATTCTCTTCGGTTCTTTCTCTCGTTGAGCTCTTCTTTTTCCTCGTGAAACCGGCAGGGCCATGGAATTTTCATTTAGAAAAGTAGACAAAGTATCTACAAGTTGACTCATTACACAAAAGTTCAACAAACTAGCCAATGCAAAGGGAATTCCATTTCAATGTCTCCCTCTTGCCTTTACCGCCTCATCCGGCTGGAGGAGTAGGGAGATGGGCTCGTCCCCCCTCCACGCCTCTTTAGACATTCGACATCATGTTTCTAGATATGTATCACATTTTCTCTTCTTTCTTTCTTTCTTTCTTTCTTTCTTTCTTTCTTTCTTTCTTTCTCTGTTCGTTCCTTATGTTATCTTATATGTTAAGGGCGGGCACTCGTAGGAATTTTCTTTAGGGGAGAGAGCCATGAATACATACATAGATATGACACTCATCCTACATTAATCATCAATATTATTTGTTAAATCCAAAACTTGGAAACGATTTATCGCGCCAGCAGTTATTCCAATTAGTGACCCATATTCGACCGCGACTTCTTCTCGACAAGGAGTGTCATGGTACCGTGGTTGCGTGTTAGCAGTTAATAGTTGCCACAATAAAATTATGGCGTTGCCAAAGTAAACATCCATCTTTTCCAGAGCACTTTCCTTTTGGACACCAAAGAATTCTTCCTTCAGAGCGAGAAGATCTTGCAGACCGCCTTCGTCGATGCTCTTGCTCCTTCTTCCCATCGCCTTGATCTGAAGAATTGGTGAGGAATTTTACCACTGGATTTCTCCAGCAACCCGTCCTTGCTCTTCAGATCCGTCCGCCGATCTTGATCGATACCGTCCTGACACATGGATCAGTGCTAGACACATAATTTTACAGGACGACAAGTGTTCTTGAACAACCGTTATGCTCTATTGATCTACGTGTGATCTTTCACCAACATCTACTGCAACCTTCAACCTCGCCACCCACGTCGCCGAAGAACTCAACAAAAACGTTCACAGATAAGTGTGGAAAAGCTTGATCTAGAGAAAAATCACCACGGAACAAGCTGCCAAGGAACATTGGCTACTGATACCAATTTATCAAGACCCGAGACGATTCTGTAGGATCTAGGACAAATTTGAATGAAATTAGGGAAGAAATATCTAGGGTTTCAGCCAAATCAAGATGGCCATCTTATCGATATATAACATCTACTCCCTCCGTTCATAAATATAAGTCTTTTAAGACGTTTCACTAGAAGACTACATACGGATGTATATTGACATACTTTAGAATATAGATTCATTCATTTTGCTCCGTATGTAGTCATTTATTGAAATCTTTAAAAAGACTTATATTTAGGAACGGAGGGAGTATAGAGTATATTCTCAGCCTTGAGGCAAATAGCAAATGATAGAATAACTCACAGCCACACCCCGGCCTTATATAGGTCCAAAAGTTACCGCGCTAGCTAAGTTACGGTGAGAAGCGATCCTACTAACAATGAAACATTTAGATCGGACGGTCCAGGTGAGATGACTTGTCCATGAGTCATGTGAGCCGTTCGATCCAGACGAAGTGGTACATGCCCGATCAGAAACAATTAACTAAAGAATTGAACAGCTTCAGGTTCGGATCTCTGGCAATATGCTCTTTTAGGGAATGCAAAGTTTATGTAGGGCTAGAGAGTGACCGTTCAATTTTTAGCAACAAGTAAGAGATAATAAAAGCAAGTCCTATCATGTAATCCTTATATGCATGTGCGGGGAGTGACGTTTAGTAATGTAATGACCAAGTTATAATGACATGGCCATTAAGTGACTATAATGATGAAAAAGGGTTTCATCCGTTTCATATTATACGGCAAGCAACCGACACAACCAGCCCGCTGGGGCCACATAAAAAATATACCCAAAAAAAAAGAAGAGAAACAAATGCCAACACTGACAACTCAACTAAGCAAAGATGGCCGACGACCGTTGCACCCTTCGAAGAAGTACCATCGCACTCCGAAGCCTCGCATACGAAGCAATGCCTTCAGAAAGGAATGCGACAACGACGCCGCTGCTGTCCGGACAAGTCCTAGGGTTTTGCCCGGTACGCGGATGGCAGTGGGGAAGGGGTATCACCGACGCCCCTCGGAAAGGTCCGGTGGCGCCCACAGGCGCAGCCGTGCCGGTGCTGGACGAGCCGCCAGGGATTTCTCCCGCCCCGCCCAGCAACATATGCCACCACGATCATCGCACCAACTTCACCGTCTCACTGAGGCCACCACCACGAGACCTGAAGGGAGGACGAGGAGATACCGGACTCGGGGGCAACCGCAACGCAGCCGACGGGAGGAATCAACCTCCACCGTTGCACGGAGCCGACCGAACGTAACGATAGGGACCTGCCAGACCACCACAAGCCCGGCCGGACCGCAACGGGTCCGCACAGTCCCAGCTGCTACGCTACAGCACGTCGGTCGCTGGAGCCATCACCACCGCAGCCACAGCCGCCTCGCCGCACCACCAGGGAACCGCGTCATGCCTGTATCTAGGGCGAGCGGGTGTCGTCGGCCAGCCGCACACCGCGCCGCCCCGCACCCCACGACCACGCCGCCGCGACAAGGGCACTCGAGGTCCATGGGACCCCGCCGTCGAGCCAGATCGCTGCCAGCCGAGCAGCACCGCCGCTGGGCAGGAGGGAGCCCCAACTCCACCTCCAAGCACGCGGGAAAGGGACGTCCGCCGGTGCCGACGCCACCCGAGCACGTCGGTGGCCTCTGCCGGTGGCGGCAAAGGGGGATGGAGGAGGAGGGCGGGTCGAGACGGGGTAGAGGGCGACGGGAGCGTAGGACCAGGATCTCCTTAAGTGACTACAATGCGCGCAAGCGACATTAATTTGACAAAGGACAATTACTAATGGAAAAGATCATTAAAATAGATCAACATAGAATTTAGCTCTAGTTTGAATTATCTCGTCACAACAAATCATCAATCAGGTCAGCCACTTGAGAAAGGAAATATCTTAAAATTTTAATTCTTGAGAAATATCTACGTACCAGTGTCATGCTTGTATGTGCTGGTTCTTGCTCATGTGTGAAGGTTCATTCGATCGGCTACGTCCACTGACGTGTCACCAAAAATGGTGCTTTGGAACGGTCCATGCATGAGCACGAAAGGGGGCTATCTAGGAGAGGAGGTAGCTCAAAAACGTTGGATAACCTGGACCAATCTCATCAGGACCTCATGACACCACGATCACGGGCTGTTGTACTACCTAGTCATGCTTTAAACCATTTTTTTTTTCTCTACGTTTTTTTTTTTGCACTGGCGCAAAAGTGCAGATAGATTATTGCACAGTGCACAGACGACGTAGCATGACCTGGTGCCCTGGATTATAGTTCTCCTGCTTCTTGTGGGAAACTGTTTCCCTGTAAAGTTTGCTAAAGATTCATGTAAGATCGTTTCAAATTTTTGAAATGTGACAGTGCAGACTGTAGGGCTGAGCCGAAGGTGACCCTGTGGCTGTGTGGCATGCACGTTGTGTTGTGAGGCTGCAGTTAGCCAGTGACTGTGTCGCCAATCGGTCCCCTGCCACGTACATATCAGTAATGCTACACATACAGACAATTACGGACTGATTTTGTTTACATGATGACATGGCAACAGGTGATTGGAGAAAAGGAGAGTGAGACGGGCCACCCCGATGGAAAATCAGGGAGGGCTGAGATTATTTAGGAAGGGTCCGTAACAGTGGCGGAGCCAGAAATTTTGTGAAGCCTGGGCAAATATCTAGCCTTTTGTTTGAGAATCATACGTGCATGGATGTTGCCCGGGTAAACCAAGACGCACGGTAGAATTTGCCCACTGTTTATCATGTATGTAAGCTGTCTCACAGCCATCGAGCTTGGGCAAGTGTCCGAGGTGGCCGGGCGCTGGCTCCGCCACTGGTCCGTAATGACCCCGTAAAGGGCCCATAGGTCTAGGATTATTGCGTCCATATAGACTCTGAACAGTGCTGAAGTCTGAACCGGAGAGGTCGGCCAACAGCAGCACTACAAAGAATTCAGCATGAGCGGCAGATAGTTTTGTTGCATGCATGGTCTAACGTGAAGCCGCAGTGACAATGTCATCGGTCAATCCACGTCCACTGTGCTTATTGCAGATCCTGAACAGCCCACGTACGTCCACTGTGCTTATTTTGCAGATCCTGAACAGCCCACGTCCACTGGGTTCACAACGAGGCAAGGGGTGACATTTTGTTTGCCTGCCCTAGTGCATTCAGAAGCCAGGGTGTCCTTTTTACCCTTCATGAATTACTATCGATTGAAGAGCCAGGCCAGCACTATAAACAGTCGAGAGAATTGGAGCCTACCGAGGCAATTTTTTTTTCTTCCTAGGAATCATGAGGTACTCATTCTATTTTTTTGGCAAATTTTAACATGCTCCCTCTTATCTTTTTTTTATATATGAGTTAAGAAGGTAAAAAGTTAATCATACCACTATTTAATAAGATCAACGGCTTACATCTATTATGTACTCTTACCTCTCATGTGAAAAGAGGAGATGAGAAGGAGCTTGTTAAAACTGTTTGTTTGTCCCTTCTCTCTCCTCTCTCCCCCTCCCCGAGCCCCCATACACCGTATCTCTTGTGGCTGCATCTCCTTCTTTCCTTCACCGACTCATGCGGTCGGAGGAGGAGGGAGAGGCCACCCCCACTCTTCGCATATGTGGATGGTCGTCATGTTTGTAGAAGCACATCACACTTTCTTTTCTTTCTTTCTTCCTTTCGATATTCCAAGTGAGGCCCATCCCTTGTGTTGTCTAATGGTGCGGCAGGTGTTAGTATGTCAATCTTTAGAAGGGGGAGAGAGATGCATGGATGCAAGAATCTGCCACGTTATGATGATATCATCAACATTACCAAGATAACACCACAAGCGTTGCTGCAGAAAATTATAGAATATATGAGAATAGTGCCGCAATTCATATAACCTGTAGGTAAATAAAGGGTGGACACATGTTATATTGCCTTGTGATGTTCAATTCAATTTTTGTTCTTTAAAAAATTAAAATTAAAATAAATGAAGTGGAGGATTTGCATGTGCTTGATGAAGTAGAGAGCTTGTGTGTAAAGTGGAATGGATTATCCGTTGTCTAAAAAATAAAAATTAATGATGTGATGGGTATGCATGCAGTGGAAAATGAAATGGTTGCATGGGTGCTTGATGATATAGATGGCTTGCCTGTTGGGAAAACTGGAAAGTGAAAGTTTAATTGGTTGCATATGATTGATGATGTGGATGGCTTGCATGCACATTTAAATGGGATCCTTGCTTAGGTATATATATATGATTTTACATGAGGATTGTTGGAATGATGTATCTAACAAACCATTATTCCCATTAGTGATTTGTTTTCACACTTGTCTTGACGAGACTTTTGTGGTATCACTGATTGTTACTAGTTAATAGTTGCCATGAAATTATGAAAATTTAGCACAAAGTAGTACTCCCTCCGTCCAAAAATTCTTGTCTTAGGTTTGTCTAGAAATGGATGTATCTAAGTACTAAAACATGACTAGATACATTCATATTTAAACAAATCTAAGACAAGAATTTAGGAACGGAGGGAGTATATCATTAGGGGTGCAATGTTTATGTAGGGCTAAAGAGCGAACACTGAAATGTTAGCAGCAAGTAAGAGATGGTAAAAACCCATAGATGACTTATTATGCAAGTATTTCTATGGGCGGCGAATAAATTAAGTAGTCTAGTACATTTGGAATATCAACTTATTAACTAATTGTTTTCTGGCAAAAAAACTTATTAACTAATTGGCAACAATTTGACTGAGAAAGCAATATTAATCTGACAATTATCAACACCACAAAAAATGCATTGAAATCTATCAACACGTGGTATACTTCAAAAGATATTGTCGCAGCAAAGTTAACCGTGAAAACACCATTAACCGGTGGCAAAATATGTTTGAGAATTTGAACGTAGAGAAATCTTCCGAATTGAGATCTTATTAACTACTCCCTCCTAAATATTTGTCCTAAAAATGTATACAATGGATGTATCTATAACTAAAATAAGTCTAGATACATTCAACTCTAGGACAAGTATTTCCGGACGAAGGAAGTATTTGGTAATGTTATGAGAATTTTTGTTCTGTGCACGCATGTGTATGTGTGATGACTGATGAGAGGAGGAATAAGCGTCGCACCAAACCTCTAAAACGAGACTAACATATGTGACGCCGTGGTACTGTCTTCATTTCTTTTCTGTTTGCACACCGAGGTTCGATATACCGAACACCCGTGAGCCTGCCTGCCCGACCGACCGGGGGAATCGTCGTCACCTACGAACCAGTAACCACGATCGGCGCGGCGACCGGGGAATCGTCGTCACCTATCAACTACCAGTAACCAGTTGATACTCAGTGTGCAGCCAAGCGAACATTCGTCCTCTCCGATTCCAAGCGCCTGCTGATGACCTTTGTCCATCGGGTTAGAGCAACTCTAGCAAACCTCGCAAAAGAGACAAACCCGTAAAAGTCCGGCAAGTATGCGGGTTAGGCCCATTTTTCTGGTCAGAACAGAGACCGCATAGTCGCTCGGTCTGTAAAAAAATTTTGTCGCGGCCCGCAAAACGCACACCCCAACCACTATATCTACGCTTCCGCGGCACATTTGTGGGTCGAAACCCTATCCCCCGCGATTCTCCACCCATTGTCCACATTTCTCGCCGCCGGCGACCACCTCCCCCGCCTCCAGCCGTAATGTGGAGCTCCGGACGCGGCTCCGGTAGCAGATCCGGCGGCGGAAGCGACCCGGAGCGTGAGCGGCGCGTCCAATCGGACGCCGCGAGGAAGCGCGGGGTCCGGAGGTGGACCAACCGCGGCATGTCGCCGCCGGCGAGCTCCCTCGTCCGGGAGACGGAGGAGTACGACCGTTGGCATGTCGCCGCGGGCTCGTCCTACGCTGGTAGCTCCTCCTCTTCCGCGCGCCCTCTCCCTGTGAAGAGGCAATGGTCGGAGGAGCCGGAGGACGTCGTCGCCGTCAAGGAGGAACCCGAGGAGCTCGGCTTCCGCGGAGTCGTCGGGTCGGAGGACTTTGTCGCCGACGTGGATGCGGTTGCGGCCGCCATTGCCGAGGGCAGCTTGCACGAGGAGGCAGAGCGCCGGCGCCACGACGAGGAAATCGAAGACCTCCAGTGGCGCAGGCGGTCGAGGCCAACCTCGCCACCAAGGAGCAGAGGGCGATGTACATCGATCTCTGCAGCTCCGGCGATGAGGACTGAGATCGCACTGATATAGTATGTAGTATGTAGTATGAACTTTCCGTAAAACTATATTTTCAAATTATGCAGTTTCATTTACGGTTTCTGTTAGACCGCGCTCATTTTCGATCCGTAAACGAGATCTTCGTGAAACCGCAAAGGATCGAGATTTTACAAGGTATGTTAGAGTTGCTTTTACACAACGCCAAATAGTACTCCCTCCGTCCGGAAATACTTGTCCTAAAAATACATATAATGAATGTATCTACAATTAAAATAAGTCTAAATATATTCATCTCTAGGACAAGTATTTCCTTACGGAGAGAGTGTCTAAAAATTAACCACCAACCGTAGCAGATGTAGTCGATAGTGGTATTTACACAGCCCACAATATCCGAGCTGTCCAATAAATTAACACCAAGAACAGAGCATCTATACATCTATATACATGCTGTCAGCTGTGAGTCGTGGTTGGATCCCATACGTAGCTAGTAGGAGTACTAGCTAGCAGCACTAGTAATATAGCCGAATCTTGTTCCTGCCGAGCTTTGGAGGCATCTGCACGCGTGCACGCAGCATTATCTTCATATTGGTATCATGCATGGTACTAGCATTCTTCTTGATTAGCCCTCTGAACTCCTATCAACTTCTTCCACTGATTTGTCCCTTAGTCTTTGTTTTTGCATGTTAAATGTTTCTTCCTCGTATATATCTGAAGGTTCTCCGATCGGCTACATCCATTGGCATGCCACCAAAAAGCTGTTTGCAAATGGTCCATGCCACTCATCCTCGTCTTTTGGTACCATCAATCACACTTTGGGCTCCCAAATGATCTAGGACTCTAAAATGTGGCTAGCAAGCTAACAAAGTCGATCGTGTAATGTAATCCGGTGATAAATCTGCATTTCTTAAACGGGGAGGATAGGAGACAGTTCCAAGATCTCGGATAATCTGAGTAGCCGATGTGACAAACGAGGCATAATTTGTGTTTTGGACTGGAATGGAGACCGGGCAGTTGCATTGGATGATTGGGTCATGACAAAACAAAACAACACTCACGGGCAAAGTTGAATACGCAGTAGTACATGTGCCATGCTGTCCTCCTCATTTGTTTCTCGCAGTACAGGTTTCTCTAGGCCTGTTTTCTTTTTCAGTTTTGAACAGCTTTGCATGCATAGCATGTCTGGCCAGATTAGTAACATTATGAGCTGGAGAGGTAACAGTGCAAGAGATGAGAGAGGGTGAAGGAAGGAAGAGCCGAAGATGATCCTGTGGCATGCATTGTTCAGATGCGAAGCTGCAGTGGCAAAGTCGTCCATCGACCGATGCGGATTCTGAAATTACGTGTGAAGCATCCTTGTGCACAGTGTTAAAGTTCAGACCACACAGTGCCACTGTTCTGTTGGATTGACAACAAAGCAAGGGGTAACATTTTGTTTGCTTGCTCTGGTGCCTTCAGAAGGCAGGGCGTCCTCTTTCCCCTCAATCAACTACAACTCTGATTAACCTCAGATGCAGAGGCCAACACTATACAAAGTTCAGAGAACCGGGGAGGGTGACTGTTTGACGTCGCATGCTGCGGCCGGGTCCATCATGCCATGCACCAAGGTTGGTCCTGGAATGATTTTGAGAATTCCGGAAAGATATAATATGGTTTCGGAAAAGTTTACATGTATATATAATTTTTTCGTAAGGTTTTAAAATTAATTCTGAAAACGTATAGATAATCTGAGATTTTGTTTGTGAAAGAAGTCTCTCTTAGTGTGCTAACTCAAGAGGGCAGCCCAAAGTGAAGTGTCCCTCTTTGAAAGGGGGGCGAATTGGACAAGGACAGTGTCCTCCACTCCTTGGTTTGAACCAAAGGCGTCCTCCTCCTTTTGGTGTGCCCTCTCTCTACCTCTTCACATGTTGAGAGACCCTCCTAGCTAGAGGTACACCAAAGTCCTAATGTGATCCCTCCCACATGGCTATGCCCTGATCTTAGTTTAATTGATCTAAAGTCTAAACTCCTAATTAGACGGGCTTTAATCCTGACATAGTTGGTCTAATTAGATTAGACTCACGTTGCAAGGCTCTTTCTCTAGTTTTTTTGAAGCTCTTTTTCCTGAACATCGAAGTGATGTCTGATTTCTACTCCCTCCCTCCCATAATATAGGACGAAAATGTATTATACCGTGGGACGAAAGGCGTACTTTGGAACACGTGCATAAGTTTGAGGGGTCTTCTACTTTAGTTCTTGATCAGTGAATCATCATAGAGAGATTCAAACGGGTAGGAGGTATACAAGCATAGTACATTGCTTGTGCTACTCTACTATCAATGAGGTCATCATTACCCGTCATTTTTATAATATTCTTGGGTGCGATCATGTGGCATAACATTTCTATTGCATAAATTTCTATTTCGAAATCATCAGCAAAAATACTTGCTCGGATAGATTGTATTGGATGAAAAGTAATCTTTCATAATCTTCTCTTGGCCCTTGTCCTCTGTCTCCATTGAGGTACACGCGGCCAAACTGTCATCCTTGTCTAGATCGAAAGTCCTCCTTAACGATCACGGCAATGGACAATGCTCACAAAATGATATAGTAGAGGGAATCGGGCTAGAGATGCTCTTAATTATCGGCCGGATGGCATGAGCGGATTATAGTTATGCTGTCACTTGTCAATGGATTCAATAGCTAGCGAGCTAGCAGCAAAGCTATAGTTGATGTTGCTGTTCTTGCCGGTTAAACTTGGAGGCATCTGCATGCACGCAGCATTCGAGATCTTAAGAGCATCGTCTACAGCCGGAGATCTTAGAACACTACAGCCGGTCGTTTCAAATAACCCCTCATACGTACGTGAATGCATGTGGTCAATGATCCGACAGGAAAAAATAATAATCCAACCGGACCTCTAATATCATTCCTGTATGACTGGGTGGTCCAAGAATCCTCATATTCATCTCAAATATGAGTAAGATATGAGGGCTCGCGGACGCACCCGGGCGCATCCCGTCAGTCCACGACATAGGACGCCGTCCCAACCCGGACCACCTTTTCTTTTCTTTTATCTCTTTCTGTCTATCAATCATGTGCAAGTGACCGGACATATGAGAAAGAAAATGAAGAGTGTGATTGCGCGGATAGACAAATAGAGGACACGCCCGATCATTGACCGGGCGCGTCCGCGGACATTTAGGGGGTCATATTTGCAATGTCCGACAGTGGGTGCTCTTAAAAGCGAATGCGTCTGGACGTGTTTGCGGAGAGTGATAAGACACGTCTCAAATAAACAAAACCGCATCTCAACATCTTATATAGTCATACTGGGTTCTCAAATTCATACAAAATCATACAAACGAGAAAACCTAGGCACTACCTTGATACCTAACTACTACCCCTCGTGAGAGATTCCGACTATCTCCGTGCCCTCCGACGGATACATGGGCGGCAGCTGTAGCTTTGCTGTCTCCGACTGCTCTCCTCTGGCCTCCTCCAATGCTATCTCCGCCTCGAACTCGTCGACGAGCACATCGGCCTCCGCCTACCTCTACCGGATGAGCTTACGGTTGGCCGACACCTCGAGCTCATCTTGGATGGACTCTAGGATGGCCTGCTGCTCCGCCATCTCCTCGGCTTGCGCAACGATGACCTCCGCGTCCGCCTCCGCCAAGTTGAAGCCCGTAGAAGGCTGGTCCACCTCGTCCTCCTGCGCACCGGTCATGTTCATCGGCTCCGCCAACTCCTCCTCCTCCGGCTCTCGTGCGAATCCGGAGGCAGACTTGCAGCGATGCGAGCGGCGCGCCTCGCCTGGATCTTCGCTTGGTTCTGGATCGTGTGCTCCTGCGTGAGCATCACGTACGTGGTGACACAACGGCGAACCATATCGACGCCGGAGAGCGCGGGAGAGGAGGCGATAGGCTCGGGTGACGACAGAGAGAGAGAAGGTGGATGTGCTAGGGTTGGGGGACACCGACCGGTTTAAATAGCCGAATTTGATATCAGGCAACAAGCCGGAGCGGCGCCACGCGACGTTCACACCACGGCGACGGTCGACGCGCCCGTCGGACCGTCAGATTTCCTGGCGAGTTCGCGTGGGTCCGGTTGAGTCAATTTTTTGTGATTGGTCTATGTCCGGACGGCCTGCCCGAGCATTCGAGACGGGTCCGGTAACATCCCCGGTGTTCATTTGATTTGTGGCTTGGTTTGTTAGCTATTTTGTGTGCTTATCGGCTAATTAACCTAGGAGCGTGATCTTGGTTGCCCTCATGCCACTTGATGGTACGGGGAGCCGGTGGACAACTCAGTTAGCACTGAACAAGATATACCGTTGCTGTTGTTTTGCATGTTGTTTCTTCCTCATCACTCATATAAGAAGGTTCTTGGATCGGCTCCATCATCCATTGGCATGTCACCAAAAAGGTGCTCGCAATGGTCCATGCCATAGCGTGCTCCAACTCACCCTCCCCTTTTGGTACCATCAATCACACACTGGCTGGGCTCCGACATAGTTTATAGTCATGAAATGCGGCTAGCTAGCTAACAAAGTCGTTCGTGCAATGTAATGTAATGTGGTGATAAATCTGCATTTCTTATATGTGGAGTACAGGCGACGGTTCCGAGATCTCGGATAATCTGAGTCACCGATGAGACGAACCAGGCATAAATCGGCAGTTGCATTGGATGATTGGATCATGACAAAACCGCGCTCACGGGCGAGTTTAATACCGAGTACGTGTGCCATGCTATGTATGGAGGCTCATTATTTTTCCACCAAGTACAGGCTTCTCTCTGCATGTTTTCTTTTCAGTTTTGAAAAAACAGCGTTACATGCATAGCATGTCTGGCCAGATTAGTAGTAAGATTATGAAACTGGCTCTAGAGATGCCAGAGGGTGAAGGAAGGAAGAGCCGAAGATGATCCTGTGGCATGCATGCATGCAATCAGCTCAGATGTGAAGCTGCAGTGGCAAAGTCATCAGTCGACCATGTATGCAGGTTCTGAAAATTATAGTATGTGAAGCAGCATCTCTCTGAAACAGTGGTGAAGTTGAGCCCACACAGCGCCGCTGCTCTGTTGGATTCGCAGCAGAGCAAGCTCCTCTTTCCACCTCAATCAGTTACCATCTGAATCACCACCGCTGTGATCTCTGACGAGCCCGGCCAACACCGGCACTATAAAGAGTTCAGAGAACCCGGAGCCTACCAAGGCCAAAACGCCGATTTGTTTTCTTCCTGGGAATCGAATCATGCATGAGCCGCTCCGCTCCGCCATAGATTTCCCCCTCCTTCCACTGGGACACATGCACATGCCGGACTGCCGCTCAACACTCTGAACCATAACTTGTCTACTTTAAGCCGGACGAGTGCACTGTGTGCCTGTGACTCGCAGCTCAACTGAGCGAGCAAATCTTCTCGCCTCTCGCCTCCCCAGACATATTATACCGCCACCGCTTCGCATCGCTTCTCCGGGTGCAACGTCCATTGCTTCCGTTGTTGGTTTGTTGTCTCCCACCTCGAGAACCATGGACGAGGCCTGCGACCTCAAGGTGCGCGTCAATGGCCGCCACACGCTGCTTCTCCACCAGGTAGGCATCTATCTGTCTGCCTCGGATCGATCAAGAAAGCATGATGTTTCTCGATTGCCGGAAATTCTGACTGTTGCAGCTTGTTTGACTGATTGGTTGGTTGGTTAACAGAGCGTCGTGTGCGCCTTCTCCGGGAGGTTGAGAGCAATGGCGGCGCGGGAGAAGAAGGCAAAAGGCAGGGGAAGAAAAGAGGCGTTGGTGTCCATTGAGCTCGACGGCTTCCCGGGAGGTGGCGAGGGGTTCGAGCTCGTGGCCCGGTTCTGCTACGGCGATGGCCGCCTCCCGCCGCTCCGACCCGCCGACGTCCCGCTCCTGCACTGCGCCGCGGCGTTCCTGGAGATGACGGAGGAGGTGCGCGCCGGCAACCTCCTCGCACAGGCGGAGGCCTTCGTGGACGACGGGCTCTGCTACTGGACGTGGGCCGACGTGCTCGCCGCCGTCAAGAGCTGCGAGTCCTTTGCCGCCTACGCCTCGGGGCTCCAAGAGAAGCTGCTCTCCGCTCTGTTCTCCAGGACCGACGCGGGCGCGGAGACGCCCAAGTCCAACTGCTCATCATCGTCGACGTGCTCGTCGTCGTCGCAGGAGACGGTCGGCGGCAGACCGTCGTCCGCCGCCAAGACGCCGGAGTCGGTGAAGCCGTCATGCCTGAGCGGCGGCAGGGAGTGGTGGTTCGACGACGTGGCGTCGCTGTCCCCGCCGACCCTCGAGAAGGCCATGAAGGTGCTCGGCTGCCACGGCGCCGACAACAAGAACCTGACGCTGACGCGGTTCCTGCTGCACTACCTCCGCCGCACCGCCACGCTCCGCAAGGCCAACGACTCGGGCGGCAGCATCCTCGCCGGTCTCGCCGACACGGCCGTGCACGGCGTGGCGCTGGCCGGCGGCGGCGGGGCGTTCTCCTGCCGTGGCCTGTTCTCGGCTCTGCGGACCGTGTCGGCGGCGGGGCTGAGCAGGGAGTGCCGGCGCAAGCTGGAGACGCTGGTGGGGCGGATGCTGGACCAGGCCACGCTCGACGACCTCCTCGTGTCCGGCGACGGAGGCGGCGTGTACGACGTGAGCCTGGTCATGCGGCTCGTCAGGGTGTTCGTGAGCTCCGTCGAGGAGGCTGGCTCGCCGTCGTCGTCGCAGAGGATGAGGAAGGCGGGGAGGCTGGTGGACAAGTACCTGGCGGAGATCTCGCCGGACCAGGGGCTGCGGGTGTCCCGGTTCCTCGCCGTCGCCGAGAGCCTGCCGGACTCCGCCAGGGACTGCTACGACGGCGTGTACAGAGCACTGGACATCTACCTCGAGGTAAGAGCCGTTTCTTCAGTTTTTTTTTTAAAAAAATTCGGCTGTATTTGGAGAAAATTCGATTCATATTTCAAATTTGGGCAATTCATATTTGAAACCGATTTCTCAAGAAAAAACTATTTCGGATCATACTTGCTCATGATGATTACCCGGAGGTTAAAAAGTTGGATGAAGCTGAGCTCTAGCTAATGATAGGCCAATCATAAATATTGCAGTAAAACATTCTCTGCCATGATACTCCATGGTGGTGACTGGTGAGAGACGGCAAAGGTCACCTAGATTTTCACCTGGCACTGTGCACATTTTTTTTTTCAATTTATTATGAGCCCACGATGATTTATTTTTCAAATTTTGCCAGAAAGAGGTCATGATGATAATCTTCACTTAGAACCGAAAAGCATATGTTTTAGCTACCGAATACAAGTGCAATCTCCAAAATGCAGCAGAAAAATATATAACTGTAAAATGGATAATGACAAACCTAACATTCTATTTTATGTGTCTACATCTAATTAGTTAACCTAGATTTTCTTGTACTAGCTTTATTTTGATGAAAATCATGCATCCTTCGATCCATATTAATTGACGGCAATTTGGTACAAAGTTGTAGGGCGTACTTCGATATAAAAATTATGATTCCTCCTAGCAAAACCCCAATACTTTTACATTGTACACATGCTACGAAAATTAATTAATACGGATAGAAGGGAGTATCATTTTAATTAGACCAGTCATAATCATCTACTCCTATTTTACACCACATTTTTTTGCAATGATGCCTTATGCAAAGCGGCGGAATAGAGGTTGGTAGCACTATCATCACACCACCATGGGTTGATAGTGATGGACAGA
This sequence comes from Hordeum vulgare subsp. vulgare, assembly GCF_904849725.1. Lineage (NCBI taxonomy): Eukaryota > Viridiplantae > Streptophyta > Magnoliopsida > Poales > Poaceae > Hordeum > Hordeum vulgare. The sequence continues at coordinate 648,335,462 of NC_058519.1, read as the reverse complement.
CAGGTGGACTGTTGAGAACTTTTGTGTCATGGAGTATGGAAGCAATTTCTTTGCGCTGCTGCGATGCCTTTAGCCCTTTTTGGTCCATCAGATTAGATCTCGAAACACTGTCACCAGAGACCACACTAACTACCCCTGTCGTCCGCTTTATTATCCAATCACGTCTTATCCTCTGGTGCATTCAGTCACCCTGCCTGTCAATCCATTTTACATGCTGAAAATCTCATCTCTGTCTGAACAAATGCACTTGCTTCAGAGAAAGAGCACCTGCAACATCTCTGAACTTTGCCTCTGCTTTCAGCAAGTTACAACACATGTTTGGCAGCATTTTGCTCTGCTTGAAGTGACGTTTTTTTGTTTTCCCTCATGCATTAGAGCATCTTGAGCCACAACTTGCAAATTCGGACCCTCAAACGCCTGCGGCCATACTTTTTATTTTCTTCCTCATATGTTTCCTATTTATCCGTTCGCGCATCCACACTTTTTATTTTCTTCCTCATATGTTCGATCATTTGCACGTGATTGATGAAAAGAAAGAAAAATAAATAAATAAAAGAAAGAAACAAGTGATTCGGGATGGGGTCGCGTCCTATGTGGAGGACCCTCATATCCTCCTCATATTTAAAATGAATATGTGTGTTCGTGAACAACCCGAACATATAGGGACGATAGGAGGGGTTTGATTGGATTATTTTTTTTCTACTGTCCGACTATTGTTAATACGGGTATGTGGACACATGAAAGGTCATTTATTTGTACCGAGCTCCAATAATTTTCAATAATTTCAGAACTGAGATTTCGCATTTGTGTTATTACTGGTGATGGTAGCCAGTAGCCTTTTTTTTTTGCTCGAGAATACCTTCTGCCAGATTGCTTTTGGTTTGCTTCTTATGTCTTCTTCCTTTAATGAACCACCTTCCTGCCCTTTTTGTCTGTTCTTTTTTGCTTTAGTTTCCCTCTCGCCCACGGCATTCCGTGCACTAGCTAGCTACTGTAGTACGGAGCTTCTAAAGCTCTGTTCATGAAACTCCGCTGAATTTTGTAACCTCTTAGTTGTATGTATCGCCTTTATTCTAAAATTAAATGGAGGACCTAGAAACATTTTATGACTGCTATTTTTCAGTTTTTGGATGACGCACTAAGATGAAAAAAATTAAAAATAAATACAAAAATGCAGCTTATTGAAAAACTGATTCATGGTTATATTATGCGGTGGAAAGAGTATAATGCGTGTGCCTTTTGTGAATCTATGCAGTCTCATGCCGAGCTGACCGTTGAGGAGCGCGCGACACTATGCCGGTGCCTCAACTACGAGAAACTGACCCTCGAGGCGTGCAAGGACCTGGCGAGGAACCGGCGGATCCCGCCGAGGATCGCCGTGCAAGCATTGTCCTTGCAGCGGCCACCCGATGCACTCAAGAATCCCTTGTCATCGCCTACACCGAAGCGGGTCGTGCTGGACGACGAGAAGGAAAAGGAGGTGCTGAGGCTGAACCTACGACGGATGCAGGGCCGGGTGGCGGAACTGGAGATGGTGTGCAAGGAGATGAGAGGACAAATGAAGTTGTCGCCCCGGGCTGCGGCCAAGGGCAACAAGGCCTTGGCTGGCAGGGGCTTGCCTTGGATGTGCTAGTAGCTTTCATAATGGAAAAAAAGGGGGCATGATTTTTGTTTTGTGGGGTGAGGCTGTCATGCAGTTTGACCCTTTTCTTCCTCTTGATCCTTTTGTAAAGTTGTTTTGCTGCGTTGATATATTTGGCTTGTGCCGTGTTAATTGCTAATTGCAAGTGAAGCATATGGGTTATACTAAATATTGCCCTAAATAATGTATATAGGATTAAATTTTTGAAATGAATAAGATCATTAAGGAAAAGCAAACTATTTTCTCCAACGAATCAAACTATAATTAAAGTATATGTTGTTTTTCCGTTATGAATTAGTTGATTCATGCATTGGATGTCCTAAACGGTTACCATGCCAAGTTTTTTGTTATTATACATCTCATAATCTAAACAATACAATGAAAAGTACTAGGCATTTTTAAGGCATGTCTTAAAACACATACATGTGAGGAAAAGTAATGTGTTTGAATCAACTTATAATAACAAATAATCATATTATAGTGCTAAATTTGCATACAATTAGAAAAAAATATAAATAACAAAACATAAATGATGGTAATGATTGTTTTTTCAATTAATCTAAAATTATGATTATGAGATAAGGAGGAACATATACGATTTTAGTGCTTTGCAAATTTGTAGGTCACCTAAACACAGAATAGTACTATATGATAGCATAAATAACCCGGTTTGTCATAACTTAGTGCAACCAAATTGCTCACTAACTCAATACAAGGACCGTCATGATCGTAGATGATGTTGAAGGTGGGGACATACATATGATTAATTGCGATCTCCTCCATGAATATTCCGTTCTCTTAGACATAGGATTGCGAAGCATAACATAAATAAAGACCGAATGTCGGTGAATACTCACAACCTATGCCATAGGTAGGCTAAAGTCGGTGAGAACGGAAGGGACAAAGGTGGGCGCTCGGAACGAGGTTGATACACACATGGGACGCACGATGTACCCAGGTTTAGGGCTCTCCGTAGAGATAATACCCCTAATCATGTCGGAGTGTTTGATGTATAGGAACAGAGTACAATGTTGCTCCTGGAGCTGTGTTGGGAGGAGGAAGAGGGGAGCAGTCGGCTCGTCTCTACCTCTCTCTATGCGGTTGGTGAGTGTGTAGTGTTGAATGACTGGTGAATGATCGGCCCCTCTGCATGGAGGGCGACCGGCGGGTTTTATAGACGAACCCGTCGGCCTACAATATGGATAAAGGATACAGACGTGGGACCCGGCTGGCTACTTCGCCGGCTGGCCACTGGCCCACAAGGGTCTTGTCTTGTTGATGAGGGGCCCGCCGGCTGCATGGTCTCGATTGCCTGTGGGACCCGCCAGCTGCCCAATGGGAATCCCGCGTAAGGTTGACGCTGAGCACGCGCTGTACGTCAAGCGTCGCCCCGCGAGATTCTTCATGGGCAGGTAGTACGACCGCCTCCACTGTTCCCCACGCCGAGTGCAGTAATGGAGTGGGAGTGTGACGGTCCGACACTATGCTAGGTGATGGATCAGAGCCGGGGTAGGTCAGCGGAGTGGCCGCCGACGCTCGTACCTGTCGGGCGCCCTGATCATGTACCTTTGCTGACGCGTAGCTACCTTTAATCATGAGGTCTCTTCCTGACCTACGATCTGATGTGACTTGTGATCCTCGGTCGGCTAGCCTGCTTGGTCAGCCGGCTAGAGGGTGGCCGCCTCCTCCTCAGTCCGGCTGGCGGGACCAGGCCGGCTCCGAAGGGGAGGCCGCCTCGATTCTAGCCGGCAGGGGTTGCCTGGCCGGCCAGAAAGGTGGCCGCCTCGTCTTCCAGCCGGCAGGTGATGCCTAGCCGGTCAGAAGACTTGGGCCTTGGGAATCTCCATACCTTCATGTCCATTGGGCCGGAAATGAAGGAACATGCTTGATGAGCCTACCCCGGGGTTATCCCCCCGACAGTAGTCCCCGACGCGGCGGAACTGGGATGCGAACACTCCCAGGCCGCATCCTGAGGTGGCGCTTATCTGCGCCCACCTCGACATCTTGGGGAAGAGCGGCCTCCTCGTCCGCGACCTTCTCGCCACCATGGTGGTCTGCCGGATCCGGCCTCTGCAGAGGCGGCCGCATCTGGTCTGCCAGATGAGCGGCCGGCTTGATCCGTGCCGGCTGTCCACCAAGAGGTTCACCCCGGGCGCTGTAGCGCGAAGGGTGAACCTGATCTCCACCGTCCGCATGGATGAGGGCGGGGAATGGACATGGGAGATGTCCCCGTTCAACCGGTCTCACCCGCCTCCGATGGTAGCCTTACTCCGTTCTTCTCGGTTGTTTTGTCTTGAAGCCGGTGGCGTTGCTGAGCCTCTAGTTGAATTCCTTTTTTGTAGCTGTTCAAGACCCTACAGGGGTCCCTCCGTCAGCCTGCTCCTGACGTGGAGGTGTCCGACGCCTCCAAGATGGAGGACGAGGGTGCGATGGAGCCCTGCTCAGACTCCTCCGCCGGCTCAGAAGATCCCCTGGAGTCGAAAGGGACCGAGCCGTCTGATGAGAACACGCGACACGCCGTAGCAGACTGGACGGACGATGACGAGGAAGCCTCATTCTGTTCTGATGCAGCCTTCGAGGAAGACTCCGACGAGGTGGAGGAGGTCACCAGCCCACTGCTGACGTGTGGTCGGCGTCAAGGTGGCGAAGCGACCGCGGCTGACGAGGCAGCCGGGAAGAAGGGCAAGGGTGCCACTGTTGGGGAACGTCGCATGGGAAACAAAAAATTTCCTACGCGCACGAAGACCTATCATGGTGATGTCCATCTACGAGAGGGGATGTGTGATCTACGTACCCTTGTAGACCGTACAGCAGAAGCGTTAGTGAACGCGGTTGATGTAGTGGAACGTCCTCACGTCCCTCGATCCGCCCCGCGAACTATCCCGTGATCAGTCCCACGATCTAGTGCCGAACGGACGGCACCTCCGCGTTCAGCACACGTACAGCTCGACGATGATCTCGGCCTTCTTGATCCAGCAAGAGAGACGGAGAGGTAGAAGAGTTCTCCGGCAGTGTGACGGCGCTCCGGAGGTTGGTGATGATCTTGTCTCAGCAGGGCTCCGCCCGAGCTCCGCAGAAACGCGATCTAGAGGTAAAACCGTGGAGATATGTGGTCGGGCTGCCGTGGCAAAGTTGTCTCAAATCAGCCCTAAAACCCCACTATATATAGGAGGAAGAGGGAGAGCCTTGCCTTGGGGTCCAAGGACCCCTAAGGGCTTCGGCCGAGCCAAGGGGGAAGGTCTCCCCCCCAAACCGAGTCCTACTTGGTTTGGAAGGTGGAGTCCTTCTTCCCTTTCCCACCTCCTCCTTTTTTTTCTTTTCTCTTTGATTTTTCTTCCAATGCGCAGAGGGCTCTTTTGGGCTGTCCCACCAGCCCACTAAGGGCTGGTGCGCCACCCCCAAGGCCTATGGGCTTCCCCAGGGTGGGTTGCCCCCCCCCCCGGTGAACTCCCAGAACCCATTCGTCATTCCCGGTACATTCTCGGTAACTCCAAAAACTTTCCGGTAATCAAATGAGGTCATCCTATATATCAATCTTCGTTTCCGGACCATTCCGGAAACCCTCGTGACGTCCGTGATATCATCCGGGACTCCGAACAACATTCGGTAACCAACCATATAACTCAAATACGCATAAAACAACGTCGAACCTTAAGTGTGCAGACCCTGCGGGTTCGAGAACTATGTAGACATGACTCGAGAGACTCCTCGGTCAATATCCAATAGCGGGACCTGGATGCCCATATTGGATCCTACATATTCTACGAAGATCTTATCGTTTGAACCTCAGTGCCAAGGATTCATATAATCCCGTATGTCATTCCCTTTGTCCTTCGGTATGTTACTTGCCCGAGATTCGATCGTCAGTATCCGCATACCTATTTCAATCTCGTTTACCGGCAAGTCTCTTTACTCGTTCCGTAATACAAGATCCCGTAACTTACACTAAGTCACATTGCTTGCAAGGCTTGTGTGTGATGTTGTATTACCGAGTGGGCCCCGAGATACCTCTCCGTCACACGGAGTGACAAATCCCAGTCTCGATCCATACTAACTAAACGAACACCTTCGTAGATACCTGTAGAGAATCTTTATAGTCACCCAGTTATGTTGCAACGTTTGATACACACAAAGAATTCCTCCGGTGTCTGTGAGTTATATGATCTCATGGTCATAGGAACAAATACTTGACACGCAGAAAACAGTAGCAACAAAATGACACGATCAACATGCTACGTCTATTAGTTTGGGTCTAGTCCATCACATGATTCTCCTAATGATGTGATCCCGTTATCAAGTGACAACACTTGCCTATGGCCAGGAAACCTTGACCATCTTTGATCAACGAGCTAGTCAACTAGAGGTTTACTAGGGACAGTGTTTTGTCTATGTATCCACACAAGTATTGTGTTTCCAATCAATACAATTATAGCATGGATAATAAACGATTATCATGAACTAAGAAATATAATAATAACAAATTTATTATTGCCTCTAGGGCATATTTCCAACAGTCTCCCACTTGCACTAGAGTCAATAATCTAGTTCACATCACCATGTGATTCCAACGAATCCAACACCCATATAGTTATGGGGTCTGATCACGTCTTGCTCGTGAGAGAGGTTTTAGTCAACGGTTCTGAAACTTTCGGATCCGTGCATTCTTTACAAATCTTTATGTCATCTTATAGATGCTGCTACTACGTGCTATTCGGAAATGCTCCAAATATCTACTCTACTATACGAATCCGTTTCGCTACTCATAGTTATTTGGATTAGTGTCAAAGCTTGCACCGATGTAACCCTTTACGACGAACTCTTTAACCACCTCCATAATCGAGAAATATTCCTTAGTCCATTAGTTACTAAGGATAAATTTTGACCGTTGCTAGTGATTCAATCATGGTTCACTCTCTGTACCTCTCAACAGACTTTGAGTCAAGGCACACATCAGGTGCGGTACGCAGCATGGCATACTTTTGATTCTACGGCTAAGGCATAGAAGACGACCTTCGTCTATTCTCTTTATTCTGCCGTGGTCGGGTTTTGAGTCTTACTCACATTTACACCTTACAACGCAACCAAGAACTCCTTCTCTGCTGATCTATTTTGAACTCCTTCAAAAACTTGTCAAGGCATGCATCTTATTGAAACTTTCATTAAGCGCTTTTGATCTATCTTCATAGATCTTTGATGCTCAACGTTCAAGTAGCGCAATCCAGGTATTCCTTTGAAAACTCCTTTCAAACAACCTTATATGCTTTACAGAAATTCTACATTACTTCTGATCAACAATATGTATACCACATATACTTATCAGAAATTCTATAGTGCTCCCACTCACTTCTTTGGAAATACAAGTTTCTCATAAACCTTGTACAAACCCAAAATCTTTGATCATCTCATCAAAGTGTATATTCCAACTCCGAGATGCTTGCACCAGTCCATTGAAGGATCACTGGAGCTTGCATACTTGCTAGTATCTTTAGGATCGACAAAACCTTCTGGTTGTATCACACACAATGTTTGCTCAAGGAAACCGTCGAGAAAACAATGTTTTGACATCCTATGTGCAATATTTCATAAATAATGCATCAACAACTAACATAATTCTAACAGACCTTTAGCATCGCTACGAGTGAGAAAGTCTCATCATAGTCAACTGTTTGATCTTGTCGAAAACATCTTTGCGACAAGTTGAGCTTTTCTTAATAGTGACTTATCACCATCATCGTCTGTCTTCTTTTAAAGATCCATTTTTACTCAATAGTACTATGACCATCAAGTGTTTCTTCCAAAATCTACACTTTGTTTTCATACATGGATCCTCTCTCGGATTTCATGGCTTCCAGCCATTTGTCGAAATCTGGGCCCACCATCGCTTTCTCCATAACTCGTAGGTTCACTGTTGCTCAACAACATGACCTCCAAGACAGGGTTACCGTACCACTCTGTAGTAGTATGCGACCTTGTCAACCTACGAGGCTTGTAGTAACTTGATCCGATGCTTGATGATCACCATCATCAGCTTCCACTTCAATTGGTGTAGGCGCCACAGGAACAACTCCCTGCGCCCTGTTACACACTGGTTGAAGTGATGGTTCAGTAACCTCATCAAGTTCTACTACCCTCCCACTCAATTCTTTCGAGAGAAACCTTTACTCGAGAAAGGATCCGTTTCTAGAAACAAACACTTTGCTTTCGGATCTGAGATAGGAGATGTACCCAATAGTTTTGGATATCCTATGAAGATGCATTTATCCGCTTTGGGTTCGAGCTTATCAGACTGAAACTTTTTCACATAAGTGTCGAAGCCCCAAACTTTCAAGAAACGACAGTTTAGATTTCTCTAAACCTCAGTCTATACTGTGTCATCTCAACGGAAATACGCGGTGCCCTATTTAAAGTGAATGCGGTTGTCTTTAATGCATAACCCATAAATGATAGTGGTAATTCGATAAGAGACATCATAGTATGCACCATACCAAATAGTGTGTGGCTATGATGTCCAGACACATCATCACACTATGATGTTCCAGGTGTCATGAACTGCGAAACAATTTCCACATTGTCTTAACTGCGTACCAAAACTCGTAACTCAGATATTCATTTCTATGATCATATCGTAGACCGTTTATCCTCTTGTTACGACGAACTTCACTCCGAAACAGAATTGAACTTTTCAATATTTCAGACTTGTGATTCATTAAGTAAATACTCTTGCATCTACTCAAATTGTCATTGAAGTAAGAACATAATGATATCCACTGCGTGCCTCAGCACCCATTGGACTGCATACATCAAAATGTATCACTTCCAACAAGTTACTATCTTGTTTCATCTCAATGAAAATAAGGCCTTGCTCATGTGGTATGATTTGCATGTCACTAGTGATTCAAAATCAAGTGAGTATAAAGATCCATCAGCATGGAGCCTCTTCATGCAATTTATACTAACATGACTCAAGCGGCAGTGCCACAAGTAAGTGGTACTATCATCATTACCTCGTATCTTTTGGCACCAATATTATGAACATGTGTAACACTACGATCGAGATTCAATAAACCATTGAAGGTGATTATTCAAGAAAACAGAGTAACCATTATTCTCTTTAAATGAATAATCGTATTGCAATAAACACGATCCAATCATGTTCATGCTTAACGCAAGCACCAAATAAAAATTATTTCGGTTTAACACCAATCCCGATGGTAGAGGGAGCGTGCGACGTTTTGATCATATCAATCTTGGAAACACTTCCAACACGTATCGTCACCTCGCCTTTAGCTAGTCTCCGTTTACGCCGTAGCTATCATTTCGTGTTACTAATCACTTAGCAACCGAACCGGTATCCAATACCCTCATGCTACTAAGAGCACTAGTAAAGTATACATCAACATCATGAATATCAAATATACTTCTTTCGACTTTTGCCAGCCTTCTTATCTACCAAGTATCTAGAGTTGCTCCGTCTCAGTGACTGTTCCCCTTATTACAGAAGCACTCAGTCTCAGGTTTGGGTTTCATCTTGGGTCTCTTCATTAGTGTAGCAACTGTTTTGCCGTTTCACAAAGTATCCTTTCTAGCCCTTGCCTTTCTTGAAACTTAGTGGTTCTACAAACCATCAACTATTGATGCTCCTTCTCGATTTCTACTTTCGCAGTGTCAAACATCACGAATCGCTCAAGGGTCATTGTATCTATCCTTGATATGTTATAGTTCATCACGAAGCTCTCACAGCTTGGTGGCAGTGACTTTGGAGAACTATCACTGTCTCATCTGGAAGATTAACTCCCACTTGATTCAAGTGATTGTCGTACTCAGACAATCTGAGCACACGCTCAACGATTGAGCTTTTCTCCTTACTTTGTGGACAAAGAATCTTGTTGGAGGTCTCGTACCTCTTAACAAGGGCACAAGCATGAAATCACAATTTCATCTCTTTAGAACATCACTTATGTTCCGTGACGTTTCAAAACGTCTTCGGCGCCTTGCTTCTAAGCCATTAAGTATTTTGCACTGAACTATCGTGTAGTCATCATAAACGTGTATGTCGGATGTTCACAACATCTACAAACGACGCCCGAGGTGCAGCACGCCGAGTGGTGCATTAAGGACATAAGCCTTCTGCGCAGCAACGAGGACAATCCTCGGTTTTACATACTCAGTCTGCAAAGTTTGCTACTATCAACTTTCAACTAAATTTTCTCTAGGAACATATAAAAACAGTAGAGCTATAGCGCAAGCTACATCGTAATTCGCAAATACCATTAGACTATGTTCATGACAATTAGTTCAATTAATCATATTACTTAAGAACTCCCACTCAAAAAATACATCTCTCTAGTCATTTGAGTGGTACATGATCCAAATCCAGTATCTCAAGTCCGATCATCACGTGAGTCAAGAATAGTTTCAGTGCTAAGCATATCTATGCTAATCATACCAACTATACGATTCATGCTCGACCTTTCGGTCTCATGTGTTCCGAGGCCATGTCTGCACATGCTAGGCTCGTCAAGCTTAACCCGAGTGTTCCGCGTGTGCAACTGTTTTGCACCCGTTGTATGTGAACGTTGAGTCTATCACACCCGATCATCACGTGGTGTCTCGAAACGAAGAACTATCGCAACGGTGCACAGTCGGGGAGAACACAATTTCGTCTTGAAATTTTGGTGAGAGAACACCTCATAATGCTACCGTCGTTCTAAGCAAAATAAGGTGCATAAAAGGATTAACATCACATGCAATTCATAAGTGACATGATATGGCCATCATCACGTGCTTCTTGATCTCCATCACCAAATCACTGGCACGATCTTCTTGTCACCGGCGTCACACCATGATCTCCATCAACGTGTCGCCATCGAGGTTGTCGTGCTACTCATGCTATTACTACTAAAGCTACATCCTAGCAAAATAGTAAACGCATCTGCAAGCACAAACGTTAGTTTAAAGACAACCCTATGGCTCCTACCGGTTGCCGTACCATCGACGTGCAAGTCGATATTATCTATTACAACATGATCATCTCATACATCCAATATATCACATCACATCGTTGGCCATATCATATCACAAGCATACCCTGCAAAAACAAGTTAGACGTCCTCTAATTTTGTTGTTGCATGTTTTACGTGGTGACCATGGGTATCTAGTAGGATCGCATCTTACTTACGCAAACACCACAACGGAGATATATGAATTGCTATTTAACCTCATCCAAGGACCTCCTCGGTCAATTCCGACTCAACTAAAGTTGGAGAAACTGACACCCGCCAGTCATCTTTGAGCAACGGAGTTACTCGTAGCGATGAAACCATTCTCTCGTAAGCGTACGAGTAATGTCGGTCCGAGCCGCTTCGATCCAACAATACCGCGGAATCAAGAAAAGACTAAGGAGGGCAGCAAAACGCACATCACCGCCCAAAAAAACTTTTGTGTTCTACTCGAGAAAACATCTACGCATGAACCTAGCTCATGATGCCACTGTTGGGGAACGTCGCATGGGAAACAAAAATTTTCCTACGCGCACGAAGACCTATCATGGTGATGTCCATCTACGAGAGGGGATGTGTGATCTACGTACCCTTGTAGACCATACAGCAGAAGCGTTAGTGAACGCGGTTGATGTAGTGGAACGTCCTCACGTCCCTCGATCCGCCCCGCGAACTATCCCGCGATCAGTCCCACGATCTAGTGCCGAACGGACGGCACCTCCGCGTTCAGCACACGTACAGCTCGACGATGATCTCGGCCTTCTTGATCCAGCAAGAGATACGGAGAGGTAGAAGAGTTCTCCGGCAGCGTGACGGCGCTCCGGAGGTTGGTGATGATCTTGTCTCTGCACGGCTCCGCCCGAGCTCCGTAGAAACGCGATCTAGAGGTAAAACCGTGGAGATATGTGGTCGGGCTGCCGTGGCAAAGTTGTCTCAAATCAGCCCTAAAACCCCACTATATATAGGAGGAAGAGGGGGAGCCTTACCTTGGGGTCCAAGGACCCCTAAGGGCTTCGGCCGAGCCAAGGGGGAAGGTCTCCCCCCAAACCGAGTCCTACTTGGTTTGGAAGGTGGAGTCCTTCTTCCCTTTCCCACCTCCTCCTTTTTTTTCTTTTCTCTTTGATTTTTCTTCCAATGTGCATAGGGCTCTTTTGGGCTGTCCCACCAGCCCACTAAGGGCTGGTGCGCCACCCCAAGGCCTATGGGCTTCCCCGGGGTGGGTTGCCCCCCCCGGTGAACTCCCGTAACCCATTCGTCATTCCCAGTACATTCCCGGTAACTCCGAAAACTTTCCGGTAATCAAATGAGGTCATCCTATATATCAATCTTCATTTCCGGACCATTCCGGAAACCCTCGTGATGTCCGTGATCTCATCCGGGACTCCGAACAACATTCGGTAACCAACCATATAACTCAAATACGCATAAAACAACGTCGAACCTTAAGTGTGCAGACCCTGCGGGTTCGAGAACTATGTAGACATGACCCGAGAGACTCCTCGGTCAATATCCAATAGCGGGACCTGGATGCCCATATTGGATCCTACATATTCTACGAAGATCTTATCATTTGAACCTCAGTGCCAAGGATTCATATAATCCCGTATGTCATTCCCTTTGTCCTTCGGTATGTTACTTGCCCGAGATTCGATCGTCAGTATCCGCATACCTATTTCAATCTCGTTTACCGGCAAGTCTCTTTACTCGTCCCGTAATACAAGATCCCGTAACTTACACTAAGTCACATTGCTTGCAAGGCTTGTGTGTGATGTTGTATTACCGAGTGGGCCCCGAGATACCTCTCCGTCACACGGAGTGACAAATCCCAGTCTCGATCCATACTAACTCAACGAACACCTTCGGAGATACCTGTAGAGCATCTTTATAGTCACCCAGTTACGTTGCGACGTTTGATACACACAAAGCATTCCTCCGGTGTCCGTGAGTTATATGATCTCATGGTCATAGGAACAAATACTTGACACGCAGAAAACAGTAGCAACAAAATGACACGATCAACATGCTACGTCTATTAGTTTGGGTCTAGTCCATCACATGATTCTCCTAATGATGTGATCCCGTTATCAAGTGACAACACTTGCCTATGGCCAGGAAACCTTGACCATCTTTGATCAACGAGCTAGTCAACTAGAGGTTTACTAGGGACAGTGTTTTGTCTATGTATCCACACAAGTATTGTGTTTCCAATCAATACAATTATAGCATGGATAATAAACGATTATCATGAACTAAGAAATATAATAATAACAAATTTATTATTGCCTCTAGGGCATATTTCCAACAGTCTCCCACTTGCACTAGAGTCAATAATCTAGTTCACATCACCATGTGATTCCAACGAATCCAACACCCATATAGTTATGGGGTCTGATCACGTCTTGCTCGTGAGAGAGGTTTTAGTCAACGGTTCTGAAACTTTTGGATCCGTGCATTCTTTACAAATCTTTATGTCATCTTATAGATGCTGCTACTACATGCTATTCGGAAATGCTCCAAATATCTACTCTACTATACGAATCCGTTTCGCTACTCATAGTTATTTGGATTAGTGTCAAAGCTTGCATCGATGTAACCCTTTACGACGAACTCTTTAACCACCTCCATAATCGAGAAATATTCCTTAGTCCATTAGTTACTAAGGATAAATTTTGACCGTTGCTAGTGATTCAATCATGGTTCACTCTCTGTACCTCTCAACAGACTTTGAGTCAAGGCACACATCAGGTGCGGTACGCAGCATGGCATACTTTTGATTCTACGGCTAAGGCATAGAAGACGACCTTCGTCTATTCTCTTTATTCTTCTGTGGTCGGGTTTTGAGTCTTACTCACATTTACACCTTACAACGCAACCAAGAACTCCTTCTCTGCTGATCTATTTTGAACTCCTTCAAAAACTTGTCAAGGCATGCATCTTATTGAAACTTTCATTAAGCGCTTTTGATCTATCTTCATAGATCTTTGATGCTCAACGTTCAAGTAGCGCAATCCAGGTATTCCTTTGAAAACTCCTTTCAAACAACCTTATATGCTTTACAGAAATTCTACATTACTTCTGATCAACAATATGTATACCACATATACTTATCAGAAATTCTATAGTGCTCCCACTCACTTCTTTGGAAATACAAGTTTCTCATAAACCTTGTACAAACCCAAAATCTTTGATCATCTCATCAAAGTGTATATTCCAACTCCGAGATGCTTGCACCAGTCCATTGAAGGATCACTGGAGCTTGCATACTTGCTAGTATCTTTAGGATCGACAAAACCTTCTGGTTGTATCACACACAATGTTTGCTCAAGGAAACCGTCGAGAAAACAATGTTTTGACATCCTATGTGCAATATTTCATAAATAATGCATCAACAACTAACATAATTCTAACAGACCTTTAGCATCGCTACGAGTGAGAAAGTCTCATCATAGTCAACTGTTTGATCTTGTCGAAAACATCTTTGCGACAAGTTGAGCTTTTCTTAATAGTGACTTATCACCATCATCGTCTGTCTTCTTTTAAAGATCCATTTTTACTCAATAGTACTATGACCATCAAGTGTTTCTTCCAAAATCTACACTTTGTTTTCATACATGGATCCTCTCTCGGATTTCATGGCTTCCAGCCATTTGTCGAAATCTGGGCCCACCATCGCTTTCTCCATAACTCGTAGGTTCACTGTTGCTCAACAACATGACCTCCAAGACAGGGTTACCGTACCACTCTGTAGTAGTATGCGACCTTGTCAACCTACGAGGCTTGTAGTAACTTGATCCGATGCTTGATGATCACCATCATCAGCTTCCACTTCAATTGGTGTAGGCGCCACAGGAACAACTCCCTGCGCCCTGCTACACACTGGTTGAAGTGATGGTTCAATAACCTCATCAAGTTCTACTACCCTCCCACTCAATTCTTTCGAGAGAAACCTTTACTCGAGAAAGGATCCGTTTCTAGAAACAAACACTTTGCTTTCGGATCTGAGATAGGAGATGTACCCAATAGTTTTGGATATCCTATGAAGATGCATTTATCCGCTTTGGGTTCGAGCTTATCAGACTGAAACTTTTTCACATAAGTGTCGAAGCCCCAAACTTTCAAGAAACGACAGTTTAGATTTCTCTAAACCTCAGTCTATACTGTGTCATCTCAACGGAAATACGCGGTGCCCTATTTAAAGTGAATGCGGTTGTCTTTAATGCATAACCCATAAATGATAGTGGTAATTCGATAAGAGACATCATAGTATGCACCATACCAAATAGTGTGTGGCTATGATGTCCAGACACATCATCACACTATGATGTTCCAGGTGTCATGAACTGCGAAACAATTTCCACATTGTCTTAACTGCGTACCAAAACTCGTAACTCAGATATTCATTTCTATGATCATATCGTAGACCGTTTATCCTCTTGTTACGACGAACTTCACTCCGAAACAGAATTGAACTTTTCAATATTTCAGACTTGTGATTCATTAAGTAAATACTCTTGCATCTACTCAAATTGTCATTGAAGTAAGAACATAATGATATCCACTGCGTGCCCATAATGATATCCATTGCAGGGTATGGTTTCCTCCTCTTTTCCTTTCCCCATCTTGAGATGAGTTTTGTTCCTGAGGAGCTTGGCTTGACAGGGAGGCGGAGGATGTGGATGAAGACACCGCCTCCGCAGCCGAGCGAGCCGGCTGGGCAGTAGGTGATGCTGCCGAGAGGGAGCTCGAGATAGAGTCCAAGGGCCGGTGGGACACGGCTACGGGGAAGGCCACCGTGTGTCAGCCTCGCCCCTGCCCGGTCGAGAGGCCGGCGGAGAAGCGTGTGAAGGCTAGACATGACCCCTCCACACACGCCCATGCGGAGGAGCCAGCTAGCGAGGCCAGCCCCAAGGACCGAAGGGGCCCAGCCATCTGAACCGGCAGCCCCGGAGCAGGTGGACCTGGAGACGATCCTGGTTTCTCCCAGGGCCGAAGCGGCTCCTGACGCGCCGGTGCTGGACCTGACAGCGCCGGACGCGACCCCTGATGCCCCAGGGGCGACCATGGATGCGCTCGACGTGGCTCATCCGCCTCCTACGGGCGAGGTAGCGCCGGTCGGGACGGCGCCCGAGCCGGCTGTCGAGCCGGCACCAGGAGCCGGCGCCCTCGTCGTTCCCCAGCACGGCCGTGTTGCGCCAAGGGCCGGGGGCCGGGCTGGGAGCCGGCCCATGAAGACATGGCGGGCGACGAACTTGGCCCGCCTGCGACTGCCCGTCGGCACCGTTCTTTCCGGCGTACCGGAGCAGGTGACGTTGTTTAGCAGCAGCCGGTCGAAGGTGGAGCAGGCGGCCCGCGTGGTATGCGGCGACATGGAGCGCCTGGGAGCCCGCACCCAGGTAGGCACTGCCTTCTTTGGTTTTTCTTTGTACTTTTTTCTCCTCTCTTGGCGTTAGTGGGGGCGCGACAGTGCACCCACTGGGTGTAGCCCCCGAGAATCGGGCGGGTTGATGGTCAACCGGTCCGAATCTCTTGGAGGCCTTTTCTCTGCACAATTTTCTTCAGTGGGGGCGTGCAAGCGCACCCACTGGGTGTAGCCCCCGAGAATCGGGATGGTTAGGCTTTTAACCAGGTCGAATCTTAATCTTGTTCCCTTTCTCTCCGCTTTGGAAGGCACTTTACGATGCTCAGGTACAGGCGTACAACGAGCTACGGGACCAGTACCTGGGGGCTGATAGCCGGATTGCCGAGCTTGAAGCCCGGCTGGGCGAGGTTGCCGCGGAGCGTGATGCCCTGCGCGACACCGGCGGCCGGCTCCAAGAGCAGCTGGACCTTCAGGCGGAGAAGAAGGAGCTCGAGGCAACCGGCCGGGTCGAGTTGGAGCAGCTGCGGGCCACGCTGCAGGAGAAGGAGGCCTCCTACTCTGCCGACGTGGACCGCCTCGTGTCGCTTCACCTCAAGGAGGTGGACCTCAAGGATGCCGCCTTGAGGGAGAAGGATGAAGCCCTTGCCCAGAAGCAGACGCAGCTCGCCAAGGCTCTGGAGTCCGCTGCGACCCTCCAGGAGGAAGTCGCCCGCCTTACTCATGTGAGTAAGGTGCGGGATCGCGAGGTCCTCGAGGTCTCTCATGAGACCGACGGCGCCTTCCATCGTGGGTCTCTTTTCCTCGTTTTGTGTTTGGTCTTTTTGCCGTCTCGTCCTCTTGCTGTGTTCTTACGTCCCGGTTGCCGTTACTCCAGATCTCTTCCCCGAGACCCAGGTCGCAGCCAACACCGCCGTTGAGGTGTGCCGTGAGGAGCGCCGCGCGGCCGGGCAGGAGGTAGACACTACCTCCGGCTGGAGCATGGAGGAGATCGGGGTGGGCCTTCGGGCCCGCCTGCACGCCCTGGGCAAGTCTGTGGCTCAGCTCCAGGTTGCAGGTTCATCGATGGTGGCGGCCCTGTGGCCGGAGGGCGTGGAGCCGGCGTCCATGAGCCGGCTTGCCCGCTGGCTCGCAGTGGGTGGAGAGCGCCTGGACGCCTGGCGTGCCTCCGCAGCGCGGTCTGGGGCTTATATGGACCTACGCTTGGCCAAGTCATGGTATCGGAACCTGAACTTAGGCAAGCTGGCTGCCTAGCGTGACGGCTCAGAGGCGGAGCTGCAAGGCATGGAGGAGGAGCTCCGTGTGAGAGCCAGCACCGTCGCCGAGTACGCAGCCTGGGATGACTTCGTCTTGGAGCGGGGTGAAGACGGCGGTGTGATCGCTGAAGATCTGCACGGCCTTCAGCCCTATGACGCCGACGGCAGCTCCGACGAGGCGGTCCGGGCTGCGGAATCTGCAGCCGCCTCCAGCGGTGGGGCGTATGCCGACTCCTGGATCAGCGGAGCCGGGGGCCTCAGCGGGGGAGACGGTGCAACCACCTCGGGAGGATCCGGAGGCGGTGATGCCACCACATCAGGAGCAGCGGCCGAGACGACCACTGAGGCCGCTGTCCCGTAACCGGTGTCCTTCTGTGTTTTTGGTTCTACCCCCGAAGGGATGTAACGAACGTGGGCCGTGGGCCAATGCTTTTGTGAATGTATATATTCAGCATTATATTCGTCACCAAGCGTGTTTTCTTATGATCCCGTCTTTTGATTCCTGGTTGACTTCTCTTATCCGAAGCCATCAAGACATAAAGAACAGGACATAAGCCAATCAGAGGCCGGTTTGAATGAGCCAACTCGAGCCGGTCGTCCCAAGTATAGCCGGACTTTGCATGTATTCGACCTGACCTGGCGTCACTTCGCAAGCCAGGCGACCGGAGCCAGCCCGCAAGCTCGTACGAAGGACCAGGAGTCAGCCGGTACACTATGTGTCCGTCCAAGGGTGGACCGTCCGAGCGGCTGGCGAGCCCCCGAGCTTGTTTAAAGCTAGCAAGGGGCCGCGCTGCGTAGCCTCCGAGCTTGATTAAGCCAACAAGAGGTGGTACGCGGTGTAGCCGTACACTGAGTGAAAACTCTTTAACAAGAAGAAGCATGGAGCATGCTCTTTTATCGTATTTGTTGTTCCCGGCAGTTAGAGGCCGTCTTGAGTCTTGAATGAGATCGTATATACGATCGAGCCAGACCGAGCCGGTCGTCCCAAGTATAGCCGGACTTTGCATGTATTCGACCTGACCTGGCGTCACCTCGCGAACCGAGCGACCGGAGCCAGCCCGCAGGCTCGAGCGAAGGACCAGGAGTCAGCCGGTACACTATGTGTCCGTCTACAAGGGTGGACCGTTCAGGCGGCTAGCGAGCCCCCGAGCCTGTTAAGGCCAGCAAGGGGCCGTGCTGCATAGCCTCCGGGCTTGATTAAGCCGGCAAGAGGTGGTACGCGGTGTAGCCCGTACACTGAGTGAAAAACTCTCAATAAAAAGAAACATGGGGCATGCTCTTTTTATTGCCTTCGTTGTTCCCTGAAGAGGGAGGAAGATACACGTGCATGCTCTTTCCTTTGCTTGACTTCTCCCTTTTAGCAATAGAACGGGTGAAGCAACGCCACGTTCCATGGGCGTTCCGTTTCTTGGCCGGAGTCGTCCCTCTTGCGCTTCCTTGGCTTCTGGGCGTCAATCAGGTAGTAAGCGTTGTTGTGCAGCGCCCTACTGATGATGAAGGGTCCCTCCCAGGGGGGTGAGAGCTTGTGCTGGCCGGTAGTGCGCTGGATTCTTCTGAGGACCTAGTCTCCCTCCCTGAAAGAGAGAGGCCTGATCTTTTTGCCGTGGTAGTATCTCAGCTTCTATTGGTAGATGGCCGTCCGGCTCAAAGCCAAGTCCCTTGCTTCTTCGAGGAGATCCACACCGTCTTCTCTGGCCTCCTTCGCCTCCATTTCTGTGTATAGGGTGACCCGAGGCGAGTTGAATTCAACATCCGCGGGGATAATAGCCTCAGACCCATATACCAGAAAGAATGGACTGAAGTCGGTCGACCGGTTGGGCGTGGTGCGGAGGCTCCATAGCACAGCCGGCAGTTCTTCAATCCAGCAGCCGGCTGACCTGACCAGTGGTGCCACCAGCCTTGGCTTGATGGCGGCTAGGATCAGGCCGTTGGCCCTCTCTGCTTGGCCGTTTGACCGAGGGTGTGCCACTGAGGCCAAGTCGAGCCGGATGCCTAACTTGGAACAGTAGAGCGCCAGGGCGCCCTTGGCGAAGTTGGTGCCATTGTCGGTGATGCTGTGGGGAACGCCATATCAGACACAGATGTCTGTGATGACCCTAAGAGCAGTGGGGCCGTCAAGCTTCTTGATAGGTCTGGCTTCGATCCACTTGGTGAACTTGTCGACGGCTACCAAAATATGTGTCATCCCTCCGCGAGCCGTCTTGAAGGGCCCAACCATGTCCAGTCCCCAGACGGCGAATGGCCATGATAAGGGAATGGTTTTGAGCGATGAAGGCGGCATGTGGCTTTGTGCACTGAAGCGTTGACAGCCTTTGCATTTGTCCACCAGATCCACGGCCTCCTCGAGGGCCATGGGCCAGTAGAATCCATGGCGGAATGCTTTGGCCACCAGGGTTCTGGAGGCGGCATGATGCCCACACTCCCCTTGGTGGATGTCTCTGAGGATCTCCTGCCCTTTTTCTGATTCGACGCAGCGCTGGAACACGCCGGTGGTGCTGCGTCGTACCAGTTCGTGATTGATAGGCGGCGGACCTGCGCTGGGTCTGTCTCGCCTGCGCCTCGTTCTGAAGAAGTTCGCCGCGAAGAAGGAAGGCCAGAATAGCCCGAGCCCATGATGGAGCCGACACAAGGGTCGCCTCCGCTTCGTTTTAACTATTGGAGGCTTCTGCAACCCCCGAGCTTGATGGTGTTTCTGGTGTTATTACTGCAGCCGGCTCACCGTCTATCTCCATGACGTCCACCCACTGGAGGTTTCGAGCCCGCGCAGAGCCAGGGTTGTCATTGTAGCTGGTGCCGCTATTGGAGTCGGTTGGACCAATGGAGCCGGAATGGGATCCAAAGCCGGTGTAGTTGGTGGAGCCGACGGCGCTTGCACCGTAGACTCAGTCGGTGCCGTATTTGGAGTCGGTGCCGCGAGCGCATCCGGCGTGGGGTCCACAGTGAGCGTAACTGGCGGAGCCGGCGGCGCTTGTATCGTAGAGTCGGCCGGTACGAAGGTTGATGCCGACTCAGGAGACAGCTTGATAGACGGCTTGTGGAGTTGCTCGAGGGAGACGCCGGCTGGAATGGCCTGCCTCGAGGAGCCGATCTTCGCCAGTGTATCGGCCGCCTCATTTTCCGCCCTGGGAACATGGTGGAAGTGGAACTCACAACCCTCGAAGGGGCTGCTGAGCTGCTGGATGAGGAAGCGGTAGCTCGCCATGTTGGCGTCCCTGGCGTCCCATTCGCCAGAGACCTGCTGCACCACCAAGTCTGAATCGCCGAAGCATATGAGCCGCCGGATGCCGATCACCTTGGCAAGCCGGAGGCCATGAGCCAGTGCTTCGTACTCGGCGATGTTGTTGGAGGCGGCGAAATGGATCTAGAGAGAGTACTTGAGCTGGTCCCTTTCGGAGACGTCAAGATGATGCCGGCTCCCAGTCCTGTCCGCATCTTCGAGCCGTCGAAGTGCACCCGCCAATGTGTGGAGTCTGGAGGCGGTGGCTCGAACTGGGTCTCAGCCCAGTCGACTAAGAAGTCGGCCACCACCTGTGATTTGATGGCGGTGCGAGGCTCGTACCGGATATCATGGTCCGCCATGGTGATGGACCATTTGGTAATTCTGCCCATGGCATCACGGTTACCCATGATCTGTGAAAGCGGAGGAGTGCTCACCACAGTGATGGCATGCCGCTTGAGGCCGCGGAAGGCTTCATCCGCCTGGTCGTTCCACTCGAACTTCGTGGTCTTCTTCATGAGCTGGTAGAGTGGAAGGGCCTTCTCGCTAAGCCGGCTGACGAACCGCCTAAGGGATGCCAAGCAGCCGGCGAACTTCTGGACGTCAAGGATCCGAGCCGGCCGCACCATCCGCTCGATGGTGCTGATCTTCTCAGGGTTCGCTTCGATGCCGCGGGCGGATACGAAGAACCCCAAGAGTTTGCCGCCTGGGACCCCGAAGACGCACTTCTCAGGGTTGAGCCGGATCTTGTATTCGCGCAGATTGGCGAATGTCTCCCACAGGTCGTCGAGGAGGCTGTAGTGCTGCTTTGTCTTGACGACGATGTCATCCACATAGACGTGGATGTTTCTGCCAATCTGTGGCAGTAGGCACTGCTGCATGCAGCGTTGGAATGTCACACCTGCGTTCTTCAGACCGAACGTCATGGTGGTGTAGCAGTAGGCCCCGAAGGGCGTGATGAAGGAGGTCTTCAGGCGATCAGCTGGATCCAGCTTGATTTGATGGTAGCCCGAATAAGCATCCAGAAACTGCAGCAGTTCGCAGCCTGTAGTGGAGTCGATCACTTGATCTATCCTAGGCAACGCGAAAGGGTCTTTCGGACATGCCTTATTCAGGCTAGTGTAGTCGATACACATTCGCTGATGGGTTATAGTCCTAGGGTAGGGTCATAGGCCTGCCTTATAGGTCCTACCCAAGGACTACCCTTCATAAGGGACAAGGCCCTTAGTCAGTTCCGACTGAACTAAGGAGTTCCCATCATCCAGTCGGTAACAGACCTTCGACCATCCAGTCGAAGACGAGCATTCGGAACGTATCGAACTGACCGACTGGATTCCACTCTGTACATCGTAACCCCCCGGGAGGGAAACGGTCGTACGTTTTCACACGCCTTTATTAGCATTTAAGACGTACGTTACCTGTAACGTAGGCATTTATTCACCACTACTCCACCCCTGCGCACCGAACCGTTGTGGAGGGCAGCGCACTCTATATAAGCCACCCTCCCGCACTGGTGCGGGGGTTAGCAACTCATTTGTATTCCATATTCCACTCGACAGCAAGCTCCCAGAGCACTGAGACGTAGGGCTATTACCTCCACCGCAGAGGGGCCTGAACTCATACAACCTCGCCATAGCTAAGGCTCTGCCCATCCTTTTTGTACCCTACACATCTACTAGCAGGTTTATACCCACGACAGTTGGCGCCCACCGTGGGGCAGGCGTCTAAGCGACTTCCGGCGAGTTTGCGACTACTTCCTTTCATCATGTCGTCCGGTGGAGATTCGAGCATGGGTCACCAGATCTTCTTCGGCGATCTCTCCTTCATCGTCGACGATTCGGCGTGGCTTCGGGATGCTCCTCTCAACGTCGAGGCCCTTCCCCGTCGTGGGGCTACGCACTTCCATGCTGGCGCCCGCGGCATTCTTCTTCTCGAGCAGTCGGCCCCGGTGTCGACCTGCACCGCCGTCACGCGCCGCAGCAAGCGGTCTCGCCGTCCGCGGCTCCAGCGTTGGGTGCAACACGCCCAGGCGCGCCAGAATGCGTCTTCACAAGTGGCGGTTCTAGAGTCCGTTGTGGTTGCCCCGATGTCCCAGCACTCGGACTCGGTTCCGACTGAGTTTCCTTCCGAGTACGCGGATCGCGGGCCCGTAGCAGAAGTACACATAGCCAACTCCCATGAAGATCCCCGTCAAGCTGGCCGGAACGAGCACGAGGTCGGCGAAACGTCCGACGCGCCGTTCCGCCAGTCGGCACACTCGGCGGAGCAACGTGGAGTTGTTCCGCACACCCCTCCTCAACTTGGCTGCGGCTGCCAAGATAGCCGATTCCCTCCAGCCGACTGATTCAGAAGCTGGTAGAGGGATCGAGCAAATCCGCGCCCTATTGCACACGGCGCAGCAGCAGAATTCGGCAGTCTCCCAGTCGCACACCAGGATCCACAATAGTTCTGTTCATGCGAATACGCATCGGTCAGTCCACAGCCCTGGTTCCCAGCAGCGGCACAGGGGAGGCAGTCGTTCCATAAATCACGAAGATCGCCGCCGTTCACGCACCCCTCCGCGGGGTGGGCCCTACGGGCCCCGACATCATGATGATCGGCATTCAGTCGGCGACACTTACGACCCAAGGCCCGACGCAAGAGGGCGTATCACCCAGCGAAGGGTCGACAGGGGCCGAGCCCACCGCGATGGTTACGATATGGACCGTCCGAGTGGAAGCAGGACCATCGTGTCTGGTCCCGAGTGTTTCAGTCGAGCCATCCGTTTGGCTGACATCCCGCCCAACCTCAGATTGGCGACGGGAATCAGCAAGTTTACAAGAGAGTCCAAGCCAGAAACGTGGCTGGATGATTACCGACTGGTAGTCCAGATCGGAGGAGGGGACGACCATGTCGCCATGAAACACCTCCCTGTGATGCTCGACGGCTCGGTGCGAGCGTGGCTGAACCAGTTGGCCCCCTCCAGCATCTACAGTTGGACAGATCTGGCCCGAGTGTTCATCAAGACCTTCGAAGGGACGTGCAAGCGCCCTGCATGCCTCGTGGAGCTCCAGCATTGCGTCCAGAAGCAGAATGAGCCCCTGCGTGATTTCTTTCAGCGTTGGACAACTCTCTACCACACGGTGGAGAACGTCACAGAGCATCAAGCAGTCTGCGCCTTCAAGGCAGGCGTGCGGTACAGGGATCTGTATCTAAAGTTCGGCTGAACAGGTGACATCTCCATGAGCAAGATGATGGAGATAGCAGCGCGCTATGCAAATGGCAAAGAAGAGGACCGCATCCGAAGCGGCAAGCACAAGACAGTCGGCGACGGAGACGGGAGTAACACTCGGAAGCAGAAGCAAAAAAGCTCCGTCCACTCCGTAGGCAGAAGCTGCAGCCGTGACCAATGCCAAGTTCAAGGGCAAAGGGAAGGCGCAGTTTACCCCCAAGAAGAAGCAGTTCAATAATCCCATCCTGGACCAGCCATGTCCGGTTCATACGAAGATGGATGAAGAGGGCAACCCCATATATCCAAAGCACACCACTCGACAGTGTCGCCTCCTGATCCAGGGGTTCGGCGAAGGGAAACCGAGTGAAAAGGACAATGAACAGGATGAGGAGGATAAGGAGGATCCGTTCCCCCAAGTCCATGCAACACTCATGATTTTTGCTGACGTTGAGAGCAAGAGTCGACTGAAGCTGGTGAACAGGGAGGTGAACATGGCCACCCCTACCAACCCCAAGTTCCTCAAATGGTCTCAGACTGCGATCACCTTCGACCAGTCGGATCATCCAGCACACGTACCCACCCCAGGGAGACAGGCTCTGGTCGTCGACCCGGTGGTGGAAGGAGTCCGACTGCGCAAGGTCCTCATGGATGGCGGCAACGGCTTGAACATCATGTACGCCGACACACTCAAGGGGATGGGCATTCCGATGTCCAAACTCAGCGAGAGCAGCATGCAGTTCCATGGAGTCGTCCCTGGACGGAAGGCCAAGTCACTCGGCCAGATCTCGTTGGACGTCGTTTTTGGCTCCTACAAGAACTTCCGCAAGGAAAAGCTGACGTTCGAAGTGGTGGACTTCCAGAGCGCTTACCACGCAATTCTGGGCCGCCCAGCGTATGCGCGTTTCATGGCCCGTCCATGTTACGTATACCTGAAGCTGAAGATGCAAGGCCCGAAAGGCGTGATCACCATCACGGGCAATCGACAACGGGCCGAAGAGTGTCTGCAACAGGGATCAAGAATCGCCGACCAGCAGATGGCCGTCCTCGAGCTCGACGAGTACAAGAAAACAGTCGACCCCGCCGATCTGATGCGCTCGAAGAAGCCAGCTTCAGAGTCTGCATTCCAGTCGGTGGGAGAGACGAAGAAGGTCAGCATCCACCCGACGGACGACACTGCTGCCCCGACGAACATCTCCACCACCCTCGATCCTAAATAGGAAGCCGAGCTCACCCAATTCCTCTGTGAGAACTGGGACATCTTCGCATGGAAACCCTCTGACATGCCAGGTGTACCCAGGGAGTTGGCTGAGCACCGACTGCATGTGGATCCCACCGCTCGGCCCGTCCGAGAACGCCTGCGTCGGTCCGCCGCGCACAAGAGGAAGGCAATCGGGGAAGAGGTGGCCAAGCTGCTGGCAGCCAACTTCATTCGCGAGGTTCACCACTCCGAGTGGCTCGCCAATGTTGTCATGGTGCCCGAGAAGGACAAGTCGCTCCGAATGTGCATCGACTTCAAGCATCTCAATAAGGTCTGCCCAAAAGATCATTTTCCGCTCCCCCGCATCGATCAGATTGTTGATTCGACTACGGGCTGCGAGCGTTTGTCATTTCTTGATGCCTACTCGGGCTATCATCAGATCCGTCTGTATGGCCCCGATGAATTGAAGACAGCCTTCATCATCCCGTTCGGGTGCTTCTGCTACATCACTATGCCATTTGGTTTGAAGAATGCAGGAGCTACCTTTATGCGCATGATCCAAAAATGCCTCCTCGACCAGATCGGTCGAAATATAGAGGCATATATGGATGATATCGTAGTCAAGTCACACAAAGGTTCCGACCTGCTGACTGACTTGGCAGAAACATTCGCCGACCTTCGTAGGTACGATATCAAGCTCAACCCCGCCAAATGTTCATTCGGCGTTCCCAGCGGAAAGTTACTCGATTTCTTCGTTTCCGAACGAGGGATCGATGTCAACCCCGAAAAGATCGGGACCATCGTCTCGATGGAGAGGCCGGTCAGAATACACGATGTTCAACGGCTCACAGGTTGCCTAGCGGCTTTGAGCAGGTTCATCAGTCGACTCGGCGAGAAAGCCCTTCCTCTGTACCGACTCATGAAGAAATCAGATACCTTCGAGTGGACAGACGAAGCCCAAGTTGCATTCGACGACCTCAAAGTCCTACTTTCCACCCAGCCGGTTCTTACTGCTCCGCTCAGTAAAGAGCCCCTTCTTGTGTATATCGCGGCTACAAATCAAGTCGTCAGCAACGTTCTTACAGTCGAACGAGAAGAAGAAGGCAAAGCATTCAAAGTTCAGCAGCCAGTGTACTACGTCTCTGAAGTCCTGACTCCTTCCAAGCAGAGGTATCCCCACTATCAAAAACTTATCTACGGGATTTACATGACTGCGAAGAAGGTGGCCCATTATTTCCAAGACCACTCGGTGTCTGCCGTTTCTGATGCTCCGTTGTCGGAAATTCTCCACAATCGAGACGCGTCAGGCCGAGTGGCGAAGTGGGCAATGGAGATGCTGTACTGCGATATCAAGTTCGAGGCCAAGAAAGCTATTAAGTCTCAGGCTCTGGCTGACTTCATAGCAGGATGGGTAGAACAATAGCAACCGACCCACATCTACTCGGCCCATTGGACAATGTTCTTCGATGGGTCCAAGATGTTGAATGGCTCCGGTGCTGGCGTTGTGATCATATCGCCAAAGGGCGACAAGCTCAAGTATGTGCTACAGATACACTTCGATTCCTCCAACAACGAGGTGGAGTATGAAGCTCTCCTCTATGGATTGCAGATGGCCATCTCACTCAGCGTCCGTCGCCTGATGGTCTACGGCGATTCGGATTTGGTGGTCAATCAAGTGATGAAAGAGTGGGACGTCAGGAACCCCACCATGACCACATATTGCAATGCAGTGAGGAAGCTTGAGAAGAAGTTTGAAGGTCTGGAACTTCACCATGTTCCGAGACTGAAGAACCAAGCAGCTGATGAGTTGGCAAAACTCGGATCCACTCGGAGACCAGTCCCGAGTGACGTCTGCCTCGAGCACCTTCACCTTCCCTCAGTCAAAGAAGATCCTTTCACGGAGGAACCAGTACAACCAAAGAGTTCATCAGATCCGACTGAAGTCGATGTACCTGCTGTGGTTGATCTGGTCATGGAGATTCTTGCTGTCATCCCCGATTGGACTGTGTCGATCATTGCATATATCCTGAGGCAGGAACTACCAGAAGACGAAGTCCAGGCCAGGCAGATAGTCCGCAGGTCGAAGTCATTCACTGTCATTGATGGCCAATTGTACAAGGAAAGTGTTTCAGGCGTTCTTCAACGATGCATCTCCCCAGAGGAGGGGCAGCTAATCCTGGAAGATATTCACTCGGGAACCTGCGGTCATCACGCCTCTTCGAGAGCAATCGTCGCCAAGGCATTCAGGGCTGGTTTCTTCTGGCTGCACGCAAACGAGATGGCTAAAGATACGGTCGACCGATGTGAGGGCTGTCAGTTCTACTCCAACAAGTCCCACAAGCCGACATCTGCATTGAAGACAATCCCTCTTGTGTGGCCGTTTGCGGTATGGGGATTAGATACAGTCGGTCCATTCAGGATAGGCCAAGGAGGATACACACATCTGTTGGTGGCAGTCGACAAGTTCACAAAATGGATTGAAGCCAAGCCCATCAAGAAGCTCGACACCCTAACAGCCATCAAGTTTGTCAGAGACATCATCTCCAGATTCGGTGTGCCTCACAGCATAATCACGGACAACGGAACAAACTTCGACTCACAGATTCAAAGGTTTTTGTGCAAGCCAAGGTATCCGAGTGGATTTTGCTTCCGTAGCACATCCTCAATCCAATGGACAAGCAGAGCGGGCGAATGGACTCATTCTGCACGGTTTGAAGCCCCGACTCCTGCGAGTGGTGGGACAGGCCGCTGGCGCATGGGTCATCGAGCTACCTTCAGTGCTTTGGGGTCTCCGCACAACCCCGAACAGATCTACAGGGCGATCACCGTTCTTCCTTGTTTATGGAGCAGAAGCGGTCCTTCCGAGTGACTTGCTTCACAATGCTCCACGAGTCAAACTCTTCTCCGAAGCTGAAGCAGAACAAGCAAGGCAAGATGGAGTGCACCTTCTAGAGGAGGAGCGCGAGATGGCACTAAGTCGCTCAACCATTTATCAACAAGATCTGCGGCGCTTTCATGCACGCCACGTCAGGAGTCGCACGTTCCAAGCAGGCGACCTGGTGCTCCGAGTGGATCAGCAAAGACCTCACAAGTTGGCTCCTGTCTGGGAAGGACCCTTCATCATCTCCAAGGTGCTGAACAACGGAGCATACAGACTCTACAACATCGACAAGGAGACAGACGAGCCGCGAGCATGGAACGGAGATCTCCTGAAGCGCTTCTACACGTGACCGTCGACTCAAGCAATGTAAAGAACAAGTATTGATGAAATAATATAAAGCAGATTGAGCTTTTGCAGAGTCAGAATTCTTCCGCGGTCGCAGACTCCGGTCTCAAAAAAAAAACTTAGCTGCGATCCAGAATCGCCTAAGTTCTAACTTTCTCCGAGTGTGCACTAAACGTCGCACTCAGGGACTTAGCTGTGATCAAGAATCACCTAAGTAATAACTTTCTCCGAGTGTGCACTAAACATCGCACTCGGGGACTTAGCTGTGATCAAGAATCACCTAAGTAATAACTTTCTCCGAGTGTGCACTAAACTTCGCACTCGGGGACTTACCTGTGATCAAGAATCACCTAAGTAATAACTTTCTCCGAGTGTGCACTACAAACGTCGCACTCGAGGACTTAGTTGCGGTCAAGAATCGCCTAAGTATTAACTTTCTCCGAGTGTGCACTAAACGTCGTACTCGGAGACTTAGCTGCGATCAAGAATCGCCTAAGTATTAACTTTCTCTGAGTGTGCACTAAACATCGTACTCAGAGACTTAGCTGCGATCAAGAATCGCCTAAGTATTAACTTTCTTCGAGTGTGCACTTCACGTCACACTCGGGGACTTAGCTGCGATCAAGAATCGCCTGAGTATTAACTTTCTCTGAGTATGCACTAAACGTCGTCCCGGAGACTTAGCTGCGATCAAGAATCGCCTAAGTATCAACTTACTCCGAGTGTGCACTCGGGGGCTTAGCTGCGATCCAGACTCGCCTAAGTACATGAGTAATAGACCCTCATTGAGGCTCATGTGGATGTCAAAACAACTGACAACTACATGAGTAGCAGACCCTCATTGAGGCTCATGTGGATGTCAAAACAACTGAAAACTACATGACATACACGTCGCACCACGTGCGACCTCATAGTCGCACTCGACAACATAGCCGCGATCCCGTATCACCCAAATATTTTTTTACCTTTGAGTGTGTCCTTCAGATCCACTCGGAGACTCAATGGACCCTCATGGAGGCTCATGTGGATGTCAAGACCACTGACAATTACATGAGTACCAACTCGCTTCGACTGAGGCCTGTCCGACGCACTCGACGACTTAGCTGCGATCATAAATCGCCTAAGTACTCTATTGTCTTCGAGTGTGCCCTACAGATCCACTCGGAGACCCCGCAAGACCCTCACAGAGGCTCATGCAGATGTCAAGACAACTGACAATTACATGCTACGCATGTTTGCCATTGGCTTCACCAAGAAACGCCAAACAAAAACTCGAGGCAAAATTGCAACAAAAGAGCAAACGATTTGATTCAGATTCAAAAGTTCAAACAAAGATAGTTCACTCGGTGCGGATTAAGCTTACCCGCACCGATCCAAGAATGTGACGGCCAACAGCAGTGGCTAAAGTTCCTTACAAATCAACACACGGCATACCGAGGATAAAGTTTTCTTACGCATCATCCGGATTAGCGCCACGACTAGAGGGCTCTACGAATGTGTCCAGATCGATACCGTCGGCAATGCGGGTGGCACTCTCAAGGAAGATTTCCATGAAGTCTTCGAATCGAAGTTTCTTCGTGTTGGCGACCTTCAATGCTTTCAGCTTCTCCTCGCGCACCTCCTTGCAATGAACTCGGACCAGGGACACGGCAACATCTGCACCACAACGAGCCGCAGATTTCTTCCAAGACTGCACTCGGTTCGGGATCTCCTCCAGTCGAGTCATCAAGTTTTCCATCTCCTGCCGTGACTCATCTTCAGGCCAAAGCTCCTTGTCGATTCGGCCGACGACCTCTCTCAGTCGACCGATGAAAGGGCCAACTTTGCCCACGCGGATGTGCGCTCGGAGCAGATCTCGATTGGCGTCCTCGCCGAGTGGAACATTCTCGCGAATCTACCGCTCCATGTCAGCTGCTTCAGCTTCAGCGTTAATGCAAAAATCTGCAACAACAGGACAAGCAAACAATAAGCGCCGGGTGTGACGCACACATCACAAGCACTCGGAAAAAGCAGGACTTACCAGCCAGACGCGTCATCATCTGCCGAGCCCAGTCACTGACGTATTTCTCCTGCGCTATGCACCATTTGTTCAGCACGTCCATTTGTCCCATCAGAGCAGTCCTCTGTTTCCCCATCTTCTCAACTTCCCCAGTCAGCACTTTGTTCGCTTCGCGAGCCTGCTCCAACGACTTCTCTCGTTCCGCCAGAGCCTCCTTCATACCAGCCATTGCAAGCAGCGCCGCATCCAGCTCACCAGCAAACTGAATCTTCTCCGCCCTGAGAGTCTCATATGTTGTCCCCATTTCACAAGTTTTCTGCCAGCCAGCACCAAGAGACAATCAGACAATACAACAATAAAAAGTCTAAGTTCTTCACACCCCTGCCGACGCAAACAGTTGACAGCGGTCTCGGGGACTACACCCAGTGGGTTCACTGAGAGTGACCCCACTGGCATGCAACTCAAGCAGGTCCGCCCTATCGAGATACATGTTATCACCTACGCCTACGAGGCTAATACTACCTGACCTGAGTAAAATTACTCTCGGGGACTCTTACAGTAAGTGCACCCCGAGTGCCACAACTGTTCGCAGTCGACCATATTATTTACGGATCTGACCAAGCCAAAGACAATATGTATAAAGACAACTGCCGGTGCAAGCATTCGACAGAAGTCTCGGGGACTACACCCACTGGGTTCACTCATAGTGAACCCATTGCAAAAATCATACGGTATCCGAGAACACCCAGTGGGTTACAAGAGAAAAGTAAATACTTACTAGCCCACTTACTCGGATATCATCCCGTAGCTCCAAGCTCCGCTGGTACAGAGATGCGATGGAGTCGTATGCCTTCTTGGCTTCCCCCGCCATCAGCTCTGCCTGCACCATGGCCCCCTTGGCCGCTCCCACCTGCTCCTCCGGGAGACGCTGGATGTTGAACTCAACATTCGACGAGCCTGGCATCGTTAGCTCCTTGGGCATCCCAAGACCCGCTCCAGTCGGTTCATCAGCCACCAGCGCCGTTTCAGTCGGCGGCATCACCTCAGTCGGCAGCTCGTCTGCGGCGAGAGCAGTAACTGGCGGAGCAGCCTCAAGAACAGGCTCCGCAGCTTGCTCGGGTCTCCCCTGGTCACCCTCGTCCACGCAAATCGCCCCTGACAGACCGAACGACGCGAGATCTCAGAAAGAGAAAGAGTCAAGACCGAAGATAGAATTCGCGACGCGATAAAATAAAACTCTCGGAGTCACTACAACGCACCTGGCTAAGACGAGACGACGTTGTCCGTGTCCATGGGGTCATCCTCCTGGCGTGCCGGAGAGGTGGCGGAGGTAGAAACTCTGTCGAGTGAAGTTCATTCGACCATCAAACAGGAGTCCAATCGGATATCAGAGGAAATTAGAAGATCAATGCACTTACGTGGAGGTGACAGGAACAGTGACCCTCATCCGCGGCAAAGCCTTCCGAGGTTTAGATCCACTCGGTTTGGCCGCCTTGGAAGGCTGACCCGCGGACTCAGCAGCAACATCCCTGGTGACCCGCGGACTCAGCAGCAACATCCCTGGCCCTCCTGGTGCTCCGAGCACTCGGGACCACGGGAGCAGTGGGCGGAGCACTCGAGGATGCTGGAGGGACCGAGGGAACTGTTGGTTCAAGTCGGCGCTTGGTTCGATGCTCTAGCTGCGGGGGAGGCGAGTCCAACTCTTCGTCTTCCTCCTCTTCCTCACTAGTCTCTTCCTCCGTTTCCCCGCTGTCGAAGACATACTCGGCACTCTCCACGCTACCCTCCTGGCTGCCTTCCTCCTCTTCCTCGGCCGGGTTCCCGTTCGAGACGGGAGAAAACCAGTTGGTCCACTTCTGCATAAAATTCAGTCGGCGACATCAGACGTCACGCAGAGATTCAAGCAAGCAATAAGACTAAGACAGTTACATGCACTCGACAAATGGTACTCACCTGATTCGGAGGAGGATTATCCGCGCAGAAAGGCCTCACTCGCCGGGATCCTGTGGGGTTCTCGCAGGCGCCTGTGATCTGGAGCACCCACGAGGTCACCTTCTCCTCAGTCACGCCCACAACGATGGTCCGAGTGAAATCTTCGGGCCCCGTATAATGCCACATGGCATGGTCGCGAGCCTGCAGGGGTTGGATGCGCCGACCGAGGAAAACCTCCAGCAAGTCTATGCCGGTGACCCCCCTTCTGACGACATCTACGAGTGCGTCGACCAGAGGCTGGATGTCGTTCTTCTCCGCCTCCGTGAGCGCAAGCTGCTTAGGCAGAGCGGGCCGATCTAAGCTAAAGGGAGGCAGCCCTGTCATGGCATTCGGGCAGGCAACGTCCTGGCAGTAGAACCACGTCGACTGCCAGTTCCTGACCGACTCACTCAGCTGAAGGGCAGGATAACTACTCCGACTCTTTTTCTGGAAACCTAAGCCTCCGCAGAGCTGGAGAAGATGTGTTTTATCGTCCGACTGGCTGAGTCGTTTGATAGTTTGGGATCTAGCAGAGAATATGTGCTTGAACAGCCCCCAATGGGGAGGACAGCCGATGAAGCACTCGCACAGAACTATGAAAGCAGAGAGATGGGCTATAGCATTCGGGGGAAAGTGGTGAAGCTGCGCCCCGAAGTGGTTCATAATGCCTTTGAAGAAAGGATGCGGGGGCAGAGAGAAACCTCGATAGACATGGCTGAGCAGCAGGACGCGCTCTCCCTCCTGAGGCGCCGGCTTGACCTCATTCTCCGCCTGCAGCCTCCACGACTTGTGCATGATCATCCCATGCTCCACCAGCTGCAGTAAATCCCCCTCCGTCACCGTGGAGGGGAGGAAGTCGCCTTGGATCCACCCCACCGGCAGCGGTCACTGCCGCCGTTGAGCAAGAGCCGCCGCCTTCCCCTTCTTCTTCCTCGCCTCCATCTTGCTGGTCTGACCCTTGGTCATGGCGGAAGTTGAGGATCCGCGAAGGGGAAGGAGGAGGGAGGAGCTTAGGTGCGCAGGAGGTGGCGAGAAGGACGGAGCAAGTGAAGGCAAAAGATTCGGTGAGCGTAACGAAAAACCCTCACCGCTGGGATTTAAGTAAGGTTCCGACTGGGTCGCTGGCAGGTGGTCCCGAAACCTTATCCCCCGACCAACCGCGGCGATATCAGTGGAGAGGATGAAGGCGCGAGAATCGAGGCGTCAGGTGCTACTCGAGCGCGATGGCGTCATCCCCGCTGAGTGCGCGGTAACCAAAATTTGAGGATCCCGGAAAATCCGCCGCTGTCAGTTGACTCGTCACGTCAGAAGATACCACGGAAGCACTCGGTTTCCGACAGTTTGTTTCACAAATACTTCCACTCAGATTGTAGGTCAGAAAAGATAAAATGGATCGAGGCAAGCAACGCCAAAGTCACATCCGTACCAGTCGGATCCAAACTTCAAGCATCACTTCGTCGTTCCAACCTCAATCCATTCGGGGACTAATGATGGGGTTATAGTCCTAGGGTAGGGTCATAGGCCTGCCTTATAGGTCCTACCCAAGGACTACCCTTCATAAGGGACAAGGCCCTTAGTCAGTTCTGACTGAACTAAGGAGTTTCCATCATCCAGTCGGTAACAGACCTTCGACCATCCAGTCGAAGACGAGCATTCGGAGCGTATCGAACTGACCGACTGGATTCCACTCTGTACATCGTAAACCCCCGGGAGGGAAACGGTCGTACGTTTTCACACGCCTTTATTAGCATTTAAGACGTACGTTACCTGTAACGTAGGCATTTATTCGCCACTACTCCACCCCTGCGCACCGAACCGTTGTGGAGGGCAGCACACTCTATATAAGCCACCCTCCCCCACTGGTGCGGGGGTTAGCAACTCATTTGTATTCCATATTCCACTCGACAACAAGCTCCCAGAGCACTGAGACGTAGGGCTATTACCTCCACCGCAGAGGGGCCTGAACTCATACAACCTCGTCGTAGCTAAGGCTCTGCCCATCCTTTTCGTACCCTACACATCTACTGTCAGGTTTATACCCACGACATTCACCATGTGTTGTTTTTCTTCAGCATCAGGACTGGGTTTGCCAGCCAGTCCGGGTGGAAAACCTCCATGATGAAGCCAGCTGCAAGGAGCCGGGTGATCTCTTCTCCGATTGTGCGCCGCTTCCCCTCGGCGAAGGGGCGCAAAGGTTGTTTCACCGGCTTTGCATCCGGTCGCACGTGAAGTTTTTGCTCGGCGTACTTCCTCGGAACACCCGACATGTCTTTGGGGGACCATGCAAAGATGTCCCGATTCTCACGGAGGAAGTCAACGAGCTCGCCTTCCTATTTGGGGCTGAGGCCAGCCCCGATGGTGACGCACTGCTTCTGGTTGGCAGGTTCGAGTGGGACCTGCTTGGTCTCTTTAGCCAGCTTGAAAGAGCCCTCGACGGCCAATTGGGATGGAGGAGAAGGAATCATCGGCTGCTCGATAGCCTGGGCCACGAGCCGGTCGATCTGTCGCTTCTCCTCAGCAATCACCAAGGCGTCGGCGAGGCGGCTGCTATCTTGGGCACACTCGAGCGACTTCTTGTAGTCGCCAACGACACTGATGATGCCCTTGGGATCCGGCATCTTCATTTTCAGGTAGGCGTAATGCGGAATAGCCATGAATTTGGACAGACCCGGTCTTCCCAGCAGCGCGTGATACGGGCTACTGAGGTCCACTACCTCGAACCATATGGACTCTCGGCAGAAGTGGGCCTTGTCGCCGAAGAGGACGTCCAGCTGGATCTTGCCGATGGGCGAGCATGACTGCCCAGGCACGATGCCATGGAAGACAGTGATGGTTGGCAGGACGTCCGTCTCCTTGAGCCCGAGCTTGAGGAGAGTGTCGAGGTAGAGGATGTTGATGTTGCTGCCGCCATCGACCAGCACCCCGGAGAATCGGCAGGTGAGCCTTTTGGAGGCGAAGGTGGGGTAGAGGACGAGCGCGTATGATCCCGGGTTGGGCACCACCGCAGGATGGTCCACCCGGCTCCATGTGATTGGTTTGTCAGACCAATGCATGTACTGGGGAA
Source organism: Hordeum vulgare subsp. vulgare (assembly GCF_904849725.1). NCBI lineage: Eukaryota > Viridiplantae > Streptophyta > Magnoliopsida > Poales > Poaceae > Hordeum > Hordeum vulgare. The sequence goes on along the minus strand of NC_058519.1, from coordinate 648,300,323 downwards.
CCGGGAGGACAATGGTGTTTACCTCGCACCGTCTTTGGCGCAGGCTGTGCTTGTCGTCGCCTTCGCTGGTGAAGACGACGAACGCTCCGTCTTGATGAGGATAGTCGTCAGGGTGAGGACCGTCATCGCGAGGCGGTGGCGGCGGAAGCGGAGCGTGGTTGGGAGCCGGGGCTCGGGGCACCGCCTGCGCACCCGGAGGAGCCGGCAGGCCATCCCCTTGGGACAGCCGGCGTGCGAAGCTGCACTGTCGAAGGGTATGGGTAGACGACGTCGCCCCAGAATGTATCTTGCAGGGGGCGTCGAGCATCTTCTCGAGGGACTGCCTAGGCAGCACTTGGGGTTACCCCGATTGGGACGCTTTCGTGGAGGGCCGGCTTGAGAAGCCGATGCCTCGCCCTCCAAATTGGCCACTAGCTTGTTGTTGGAGCGGGGATCCATCTGATCCTCCTTGCGCTTGTAGTTGTTCTGGCCGCCTCGGTTGTCCCCAGCCGGCTTGGGAATAGCCGGCGTGGGAACAACCTTGTCCAAGGCGGTCACCTTGATGCGCATTGCGGAGTCGGCCGTGGCGTACTTGTCCTCCTTGGCCATGAGCACCGCCAAAGAGGTGGGCTCGGCTCACATGAGCTTGTGCTTGAGGAGGGTGCCGTCTTGGCATCCGTCGATGAAGTACTGGATGGCTTGTACCTCATGCACCCCTTGCAGGAGTTGCGGAGCTCAGTCCACCGGGTGACGTAGTCGCGAAGGGGTTCGTCGGCCTTCTGGACGCACATGGCCAGCTCGCGGGGCCGGCCAGGGCGCTTGTATGTGCCCGTGAAGTTGCGGACGAACGCCTCCTCGAAGTCCACCCAGGAGTTGACGCTGTCGGTCGGGAGGCTGTTAAGCCAAGTCCGGGCCGAGCCGGCCAGCATGAGTGCCATGTAGCGAACCGCTACGTGCTTGTTGCCCCTGGCGATGCCTACGACCGTGGTGTAATCCCGAGGCAGGGTGAAACCTCGGGGGAACGGCTCCCCTCGGATCCGGGGGCCGAAGCATGCCGGACCGACGGGTCCGTCTTCCTCTAGGAGGGCCGCATGGGCCAGGGCAACGATACGCCGGCGGGCCTCCCGCTCATCCTGGGTGACGGGGGCGCCAGCCCCGGTGGCGAGAGGGGAGGCGCCTCGGGAGCCGCAGGCGTGAGTTCTTCGCGGGGGAAGATTCGCGTACCCTGAATTGCCCTCGTCGCCTCTGCGACGCAAGCCCGAAGTATGCTCGCTCTGGCGCTGAGAGCGCCAGTCTTGGCTTCCCTCGCCCCTCAAGCCGGAAGGGCGATGCGAGGAAGATCCTTCGGCGTGGTGCTGGCCGCTAGGGTGGCGGCGTGCCCCTGAGTTCGGTCCCGGGGACTCTGATTGAGCCTGACCGTGGTCAAACTTAGCGTGCTGCTGGTTAGCGGCGTCAAGGAGATCCTTGACACGCTTTTCTTGGAAGGCGCGCTCCTCGCCTTCCAGGCTTGCCATCTCCTCCATGGCTGCCTGCGCCGCCCGCATGTTGGCCGCAGGAGTCTCGTAGGTGGGCAGGTCCCCGCCTAGAACCTCGGCGATGAACCAGCCGCGGCTGCGGACCGATCCAAGCCGGCTAGGGCCCTCGGAAATCGGAGTGAGACCGTATGCGGAGTTGTACTCGCGCTACGTAGCCTACAACCGACGTTTCGCCGAGGCCACGGCGATGCCCTCCTCCAAGATACGCTTGCGAGCCTCCTCCAGCGAGGCCCGAGCGTCTGCAGGGTCGGCGGAAGCGGTGACCGGTGTCTTCAGGCCGGCGATGGCGTCCCGAAGAGTGTCAGCGGCGGCCGCAGCGGGCTCGCCGGCGCCTGCGGAGGCCTTACCAGGAGCTGTGCTGGTGCCAGCGCCGATAACCATCACCTCCACGGTGTTGGAGACGGCAGCAACGTGGTATGGGGTGAAGAACCCCACCGACGGCGGAGGGCCGTCGAAGATGAGGACGTTACTAGGGTAAACGTCGTGGGCGGGCATCTCAGCGATAGAGAGCCTGCTGAAGCTGGCGCAGAGCGCCTCAACGTCGAAGTCCTCGCCGAAGTAGCGCGGGCCGTCGTTGAGTCGAAGGTCGCTGAAGAGAACGCTGAGGTTCTCCATGGTAGCGACGACGACGCTAGGGAGCGCCTCGTCATCAGAATCTTCGTCCGAATCTGCATGGCGGACGGGGACGTCGATCATCATGGGTGTTGCCTCGTCGAAAGCAGGCTCCACGGGCATGCAGACTGATCCGGACGTGATGCATCCGGTGGTGTAGGTGCGGGGCCCCGCCCAGCGCGTAAAGCCAGCCGATGCCGCGATCGGCCCCACGGTGGGCGCCAAATGTCGGTGAATACTCACAACATATGCCATAGGTAGGCTAAAGTCGGTGAGAACCGAAGGGACAAAGGTGGGCGTTGGGAACGAGGTTGGTACACGCATGGACGCACGATGTACCCTGGTTCAGGGCTCTCCGTAGAGATAATACCCCTAATCCTGCGGGAGTGTTTGATGTATAGGAACAGAGTACAATGTTGCTCCTGGAGCTGTGTTGGGAGGAGGAAGAGGGGAGCAGCCGGCTCGTCTCTACCTCTCTCTATGCGGTTGGTGAGTGTGTAGTGTTGAATGACTGGTGAATGATCGGCCCCTCTGCATGGGGGGCGACCGGGGGGTTTTATAGACGAAACCGCCGGCCTACAATATGGATAAAGGGTACACGCGTGGGACCCGGCTGGCTGCTTCGTCGGTTGGCCAGGGGCCCACAAGGGTCTTGTCTTGTCGATGAGGGGCCCGCCGACTGCATGGTCTCGATTGCCTGTGGTACCCGCCGGCTGGCCAATGGGAATCCCGCGTAAGGTTGACGCTGAGCACGCGATGTACATCAAGCGTCGCCCCGCGAGATTCTTCATGGGCAGGTAGTACGACCGCCTCCACTGTTCCCCATGCCGAGTGCAGTAATGGAGTGGGAGTGTGACGGTCCGACACTATGCTAGGTGATGGATTAGAGCTGGGGTAGGTTAGCGGCGTGGCCGCCGACGCTCGTACCTGTCGGGCGCCCTGATCCTGTACCTTTGCTGACGCGTAGCTACCTTTAATCGTGAGGTCTCTTCCTGACCTACGATCTAATGTGACTTGTGATCCTTGGCCGGCTAGCCTGCTTGGTCAGCCGGCTAGAGGGTGGCCGCCTCCTCCTCAGTCCAGCTGGCGGGACCAGGCCGGCTCCGAAGGGGAGGCCGCCTCGATTCTAGCCGGCAGGGGTTGCCTGGCCGGCCAGAAAGGTGGCCGCCTCGTCTTCCAGCCAACAGGTGATGCCTAGCCGGTCAGAAGACTTGGGCCTTGGGAATCTCCATACCTTCATATCCATTGGGCCGGAAATGAAGGAACATGCTTGATGAGCCTACCCCGGGGTTATCCCCCGACACCGAACCATCATCATACATAGCGCCATACGACGGTGTGTACAAATCAACTTGTGTACGCGGTAAGTACCTTTTCTTCAAAATTTCGAAAGTTCAACTGAGTCTAGAGGAAATTTGATTCGGATTTCATAAACATGCAGCTGAAATTTGAGACCAAATTCTTAACCAAACATATTTCGTATAGCACGTACTCATGCTGATTTTGGATGGGAGGTTAAGGTCCTGTTTGTTTAAAAAGTTCTAGGACTTTTTTTAGTCTCAACTAAAAAGTCCGTAGTCCCTACCTGTTTGATTCGAGGAACTAAACATGGACTAGAGGTTATTAAATGACATGATAAAAGACTATGTTACCCTTATTAATGGACTAGAGGTTATTAAATGACATTTTAAAAAGAGGGACACTGTTGAAAAAAGTCCCAAAAAGTCCTAAAAAAAACTCTTCCTTATGGACTTCTTTTTTTAGTCCCAAATGCCCACTTTTAGTCCCTAAAAGTCCATCCTGTTTGGTTTAGATGAGACTAAAATGGACTTTTTTTTAGTCCCAACACCAAAAAGTCCCTGTAAACAAACACCCCCTAAGGAGATACTCAAGGCATCACACTGTTTGATTACGTTTTTAGAAAAGAATAAAAAATGGATTCAGAAACAAGCAGTATTGTTGATAATTGAAATCGAATTCTCAACACAATCGTGATGATTGGGGAGATGATTACCGGTAGGTTAAGGACGTACAGTAGGCAGACGGCAGAGTGTAGGCCAGCCAGGGCACCGAGACATTCACCTGGGACAGACAGGGAATATTCTCTGAGACTATGATGGCCGTATGATGGTGCCAAGATGACTTCCGATTAAACGAAGACTTTTGCAAAGCAACTGCATAGAGTTTGATCGATAGTACTATGATGAGATGCTAATGATGGTTAGAGGGATTGTCTATACAGTACAGTACTTTTGCGTCATGGAGCATGGAGCAATTTGTTTGCTATGCCTTTTGGTCCATTTGGCACTGTGCATTGTGCGCTACCTTTTGGTCCATCAGTTCAGATCTGAAAGGAAAACTTGTCACTAGGCCACACCACACTACCCTGCTTTATCCCTGTCTTATCCTCTCATTCTGTCAGACTAACATGAGGGAATCTCTTTCGGCAGTAGTCACCGACTCAATCCATTCAACACGCTGAATTTTGCTATGCTTCTGAATCGATAAACTTGGTTATACCAGAGAGCTAGTAATTGCAGCAGAAGTATCTTCAGGTTTCAGCAGTGTGTACTTGAACTAATAAAATCTTAATCGATTTTAGCGTTCTTCTCTTCTGCCTGAAGGTTGCTTCGCTGCGCTTCAACCAAATTACATGAGTATTTTGCTCTCTCACGTCTGTGCACTACCAAACTTTGTTGGAAATTGCATGCATGCAGATGTTTTTCTTTTTCATTTGACATTTGGCCCCGTTTGCACGCAGTGTACTGTTTGCTTCGTCTTGTCCTTGGTCTATCAAATCGGTTTCACTTTTGTATTGGCTCATCATTTTCAGAACTAAGATTTCACTTTCGTTTGCTAGTGCCGGTGATAGCCAGTAGCCTTTGCTTGAGTATTGCTTCTGCCGGATTGCCTGGTGCTTTATTTCCATGTTTTGCCCCCCTTTAATCACCTTCATCCACTTTCTTGTCTGTTCTTCTTGCTTTGATTTTCCTTGGCATCCACGGGAGTATTGTTCCTTTTGAGCGTGTTAACCGACAAAACAGGGCACTAAACGATTTCTCACTATATGATTGCGCTAGCATTGTCAACAAAACTTTTGTAAAGGTTCATCTACGGAACCTCGTTAAATTCCGTAATCGTTAAATACTGTATTTGATATATATCCCGGTCCGTAAGGGGCTTTAGTCCCGGTTCACCAACCGGGCCTGTTCCACGCCGGGACCAAAGGTGCTCCACGTGGGCGCCTCAGAGCGCACTCAGGGGCAGACCCTTTAGTCCCGGGTCTTAACACGGACCGGGACTAAAGGATCCGTCTGTTTATTTTATTTGTTTTACCCAAAAAGGTACCTTATTTATTTATTTTTCAAATTTTATTTTTGAATATTCTTTGATTTGTTTTCATGTTTTATTTCAATTTTTAAATCTTGAATTTATTTGACAACCTTTCACTGCTTCAACCCGAGCACGCTTAACTTCTTGGTTCTATCGCCCCTAGTTGCCAAGTCTGCACTTGTTGTTCTCCTGACAATAGTAAGCTATCAATCCTAAACAACCTAGGGTTTGATGTCATGTCACATGATTTAATTTTTTGAATTCAAACAATTATTAAAATAAACAAAATAAGTAATAATAATAGTGAATTTCAATGAAAACAACCTAAAGATTTTAAATAAATTATTTTTTCTTATTTTTGTGGAAAAAACTTCTTTTTGCCATAACTTTTTTTACATTTGGAATTTTGAGCATCTGAGAAAACTTCACCGGGCAAGCCCCGGTGAAATCGATTCCCAATTTTCTCTAGTTTTTTTGATATATTAAACTTTTTTTTGACGTCGTATGCAAAAGTTATGGCCGTTTTACATTTTTTCCTTTTTTGAAAAAACGGTCAAAATTCATATCTCAAAATTTGTATACCAACTAGGCACTAAAACTACAGAAAGTACTAACTAAAAATCTACAGAAAGTACTAACTAAAAATAATAAAAAACAACAACTAAATGACTAAAACAACTATATAAGCAAAACAATATTGTTTTAATTAAAATCCAAATTTAAATTATTCTAAAAATAACCAAATAAATCTTACTGTGATAACAATCTAACAGATGACTAGGAGAAAAAAAAATTAAATTAAAAACTATTTGTAAACTCAAGTTATTCATAATTTGGGTTTGAAGCAAATTTGAAGAAATTTAAATTTAAACCATTCAAATTTAAAAACTAATTGCACAAACAAAAACTAGAATTTTTTTTGAATCTAATGCAAAAGAATCACTCAAAAAAATTTAAATATCCTAAAAGATATAAGCAATTTAAAACATCCCCTAGACGAGGAGATGGAGGCGTTGAGGCTGAAACTGCCAACGATGCAGGGCTGAGACGGTGTGCAAGGGGATGATGGTGCAGAGGGAGGGCAACAAGTGGCAGTAGGGGCTTGCCTTGAATGTGATGGAGCAAGGCATTTTTTTAGGGGTGTGAGGTTCTCACATATCTAGCATAGCCTCGCTTGTGAAGTAACTTTTGCCGCATTAATCCTTTTTTTTTGTGTGCATTTGAAGTGATGGTTCGTTGAGTGTGAGTGAAGCGTCTTTCGTTGGTTAAGAGGAATTTTCTTCGGGGTACACTATTTGGGAATTTTTTTTGAGGAAGTAACTTTTGCTTCCACTTATCTCTTGTAGATTGATTGAAACTTTGGTGTTTGTTTCCAGGGACTTATTCCCTATAAGTCCCACCTAAACCAAACACAAGGGACTTATTGGGACTTATTGTGGTGATTTGGAACTTATCAAATAAGACTCTCAGGGAGGAGCTTATTGGGACTTATCCCGAGCCGGACCTACCCCGCGTCCCTCCAGGCTCGTTCCCTGCACGCCGCCCCGCCTCTCGGTCCAATCGCCGCCGCCGCCCCGCCTCTCGCCCCGTCGCCGCCCCGCCTCTCGCTCCGGTCGCCGCCCCGTCGCCGCCCTGCCTCGGTTCGTTCTGCCTCAGTTCGCTGCCCCGTCGCCGCCCCGCCTCGGTTCGTTGCAGCGGTGCCTCCAATCGCCGGACAGGCCCTCTCCTGAGCCTCGTTGCAGCGGGGCTTATCCTGTGTGCCGTACGCGTTGGCTAATGACGATCCATGTGAACAAGTGTATTATTAGGTGCAACATGGACTTATAAGTCCCTGTAAACAAACAGGTAGGGACTCGGAACTTATAAGTCTCTGTAAACAAACAGGTAGGGACTTATGATTTATAAGTTGGGACTTAAAAAAGTCCTAGGACTTATGAAACAAACAGGGAGTAAGGGAACCAGTGAAGTATAAGGAAGAAAGTTGTATGGGAGGGAACCTCATAGTCTCCCGCCTGGGGCCCTTTTTAGATTTTGACACGTTACACTTTGCATACTTCTGAAAGCTGCTAAAATTTTTGCTAGTCTTTATCTAAGGAAAACACTTAGTATCCATAGTCTGGAACGATTCCAATCGTCAGACCCATCTTCTCCCGTCGATCCAGCAGAATCCCGACGCTCCAGATTCGTCTGTGATTTAGAAACTAAAATCGTATTCCCTAAATCCCGCGCGTAATCTACTCCAATCAACGCCCACAACCGCCCGTGTCTGCCCACTCCCCTGTTTCCCCAACTCACCATTGCCGACTCCAGCGCCATCCCGTTCTCCGCCACCAACCAAGCCGCTGACCCCCGTCCCCCCCATCGGCCACGAACGCCGCCCTCCCATTCCACCGGACCGTCCGCCGGATCGACCTCGCAGGCACAACCTCGCACCCGTGCACTGCCCCCTCCTCTGTTTGCCACCCCACCTTCGTCGCATGCAGCGACATCTCCTCCACCGCCACCAGACACCGCCGTTGCCCCTACAGCCCACCGACCCCGCTTCCCCCACCGGCCGTCGACGCGACCCTCACTCTCCACGGAAGCCTACTGTCACATCCAGCCCACACCCCTAGTGCTCGACCCGCCACGCACCACCAGCTCACCCCACATCGGATCTAACACCCCGCCGGCGGCGAGCGGATCAGTCATCCCATCCGCAACATCGCCAGGGCGTACATCCCGTCAATTTGAAGCTGTCGCATTGCATCGGCCGCCACTTGCTGGAGCTCCCAATCCCAGGTCGTAGGTAAACTCAATTGTTTGTGTGTTGTTCCAGATTTGGGATTTCTTTCTCATTTTTTTTCAAATGAAATCTGATGTCTAATTCATCCTGTAGACTAAATGTTTCATATGTTCATTAGTTGACTAGCATTTGTTTTTGAATATTTTCATATGTCGCACCCGTGCTTCCTATCTATGCAAATGTTCTAAAATACATCCCAATAAGCTTCCTGTGTCACATGTAGACGAACACTTGGCAGCAAATTTGTTATCTATTCCCTTTTTACAAACTCCTTGCTTCCATTGTACAGAAAAATTGAACCATGTTGCACCTTAAAATGCATCAAACACAGATGCTTCTGCAGTGGCCACTCTCTGATTCGATTGTATTAAAAACTGCTTCCAAAACATTGCCACCATGGAAAACATACACTCAATGGAAGCAACTTACTAATGCCTGTGTCATGCGCCGTATTCATCGTGTGCCCATTTTTTTTGCTCCTGACCATAAACAATGCTTTTAGTTTTTTGTACTGCATTTTGCTGCCGTGCCTAATACAGCATACAAATATGCTAACCCATCACATCACTCTTTTTCTCAGGTGACAATCAACAATGACTAAAAAAGATAAAGAGTCGCTCATGCTCCAGAGTCGATATGCAGCGGTCCGGTTAGATGATATCGTGTTAGGTCTCGCCCCCGCAAGGAAAAACCTCATTCGTACCAAAAAATGGGGCAATCTCCTGGATGTTAGCAAATTCTCAGCCCCCGAGGGACTCCTAGAATGGATCATTGACAGGATTGACCCGAAGCTTGGTGAATTTCGGAACCCACGAAACAATACCAGCATTCTATTCACTCCAGAAATGGTTGAAAAGGTCCTCGGACTTCCTCATGGGACTAGGCATGTTGTTGTCATAAGCAAGCATGAAGAATCCCCTCACCGAGAATTCTACAAGACAGATTATGATCATGGTAGACGGGCGCCCATTCACTATGCTGCAACTATTCTAGAAAAAGAAGTTGATCTAGATGACGAGACCTTTTTTAGGACCTTCTTCCTAGTAGCATTGGCTACTCATTTGACACCAGGAACTGGAAACATGGTCCCATTGGAGTATTTAGGCAGCCTTGAAGTTGCATCCGAGGTTTGCGAGTACGCATGGGGAGATCAAATTCTCAAAGATGTCATGACTGAGATCGATACATTCCAAAAGAAGAAGAAGAAAGCAATATTGGATGGAGCTTTCAAAAAAATTTGGGTTGGCAGCTGCCTACCCTTGGTTGCGGTATACACATAGTCTATGCACTTTTTATACCTCATATTTTATGTAGTTATTATTTATTTTATCCACATTTTTTGATCCTACCTTTTTATTTTCAGATTATATACATGGACCATCTCGACTTTCCTGAATCATCTATTTCGACGCATCACATAAATTACTCACTCCCTAGAGCATCCCACGTAACAGATGAGGACTTCAAATTTGTCATGCTACATGATAAAAGCAGATTGACCCTCAACGCACATATTTATGGTGCGCGACCGGTAAGGCCATACAATATTTTCTTGCCTTATATTACAATGCGATACTAATTCATTAAGATAGATGCCAATCTTTTCTAATATGACGCTCCCCGTTTATGCATGTACATCTCCATATAAGAATTTGTAATCTTCAAGTGTGCTAAAATGCTGCATTTTTTTGTAGTTCCGTGCACCCGAAAGCACACCATATGCCATCCAACGGTCAAACTACGATGACCAACCTGCTACACACCCATATATACAACAAACAGGAAACAATTGTACCAACCATCCACCACAGGTACCCACTTCTATTGTGCTTATTTCTAACAGAGCTTTTACGTACAGCTTCTACTCATCTGGTATTCTAAATTTTTTTATAGACCGAAGAAAATCAGGACATGCATCACGAGGCCCCTAGATTTCCTATCAAGCTTCCGGAGGTACAACGATATCAAATTATTTCTGAAAACCCACTAGTTCTATACTCCAATGCATGTTTCTACCATCTTTTCTGAAGGTTTCCATTCTGTTACTTACATGCTTCCCTCTAACTTGAAGAAACATAAACATGACAAATAAATTCTATACACAAAACCCATGCTTCCACCATAATAATAAAATGTCTTCATGTTATAATACACATGCTTCCAGAGATAAATGTCTTCATGCTGTCATATACTTGCTTCCATAGTAAATTCTATTCCTCAAAACCCTTGCTTCCTCTACAATAAAATAATGTCTTCATGATGTAATATGGATGCTTCCAGAGTAACAACCACCAGAGTAAATGTCTACCTGTTGTAATATACTTGCTCCTAGAGTCAATTCCATACATCAAACCCATGCTTCCACCATAGTAAAAATTGTTTTCATGCTTTCATATAAATGCTTCCAGAGTAATATCTTCCAGAGTAAAGTTACTCATGCTGTACTACACATTCTTCCAAATTAATTTATGTACATCAAACCCATGCTTCCATCTTAATACAAATGTCTTCCTGATGTACTATAAAAGCTTCCAGAATTATTTAACACGCACAATCATTTCCTCAAATCATTCACCATTTCACATGCTACATGCTTTCGTGCAGGAACTACCGGCCTACATACTACAAATTATTGGAACACACAAATCAAAATGGGCACAGGATATATCAAAAGCTACATCGAGACTTTCTAAACTTCACGTCAAGCGCATGGAAGAGTTTGCACAAGATGTTTTAGCGGCCACAAAAGATAATGCTCCAGATCCAAAAAATTATTCTTCACCTCATTGGGTACTCCAGGACACACATACCGAACAACCACAGCCACATGGTCCAAAAGAAACTCCCGACACCAGGTTTTGGAAGGAAGCAACTGCATATGCCGATGAGGTGGAGAAAAGTGTTACTAAAAAACCTCAGAATAACCAGGATGTAGCTTCAACATCCGCTCCTGCTGCGAACCAAGTTTGCACCGAACCACGTCCCTCATCACATCAAGACCAACCGGCCGACGCTATTACAACCCCTCCTGTCACGAAGCATTCCACCAGCAGTGAAGAAACATTGCGGAGGGTCCTTGATTCTTACGAAGATCCGAGTTTCAGTCTTCTACCCCCCGGTCAGACTTGGACCCAAGCTTTCGCCGAACCACCTCCATCAACACATGAAGGTGAATTTGTGGACGCTTCTACAGCTGTAGTACAAACCACAGCTGCAGGTACGTGCATCACAAACCATATTACAATCTCATTTCGGTTTAAATTATTTTTTTTCAATAAAATCACTTGCACGTATATATGCTCGTGCAGGACCTACAACCATGGCAACAGTTGAAGCAAACCTGGCACACATTAGTCCTCAATCATCCCCAATACATGCACCAACACCAACATCCCCCACACAGCCCACACAGGTGCACCTTCTAACACTTTATCAAAAATGCATCCTCTAACCCCTTTTGCAGCTTCCATTTAAACGCGAAGACACGTGTCCAACACATTACATGCGTCTACTTAGGATAACACATCCGAAGGACCAAACATGAGCCATAATGTCAATGAGGTACGGTTCCACCCTTTTCCAACTCACTCAAACTCCAAGTACAAAATTCAGTCTACACCATTACCGTTAAATTATTTGTACAACCTATCATCCATCCAGGGGGGTCAACCCTCCACCGGAGATGTCCTTCACACCATTGGCACACAAACTCAGGAGAAGAAGAATAGGAAGAAGAGAGCTTGTCTTCGGAAAACTGAGGACACAAGGCTGAAGAAAATCAAGGTTACAAGCTCTTCGATAGAACTGTACAACAAGTACATCACCGCCAGATGTTTAAGGCCTCCCAAAAAAACTGATAAAAGGTTACATGTCACAACTTTTTCATTAAATCACATCCGTGCACTCGCACCTTTTATTAAGTTTATGATTCACCTGCAAGCAACTCATGCTTCCTTGGTTCCCTAGTAATGTGTTCATACTTACATAAAATGCTTCATCTGATTACGTTTGTTCGCAATCACCCTTGTATTAGGCCACCTTTCATCGATTACGGTGGGTACCATATATCATATGAACACTTCCGTGGCGCACTCAAGCCACGCGGATGGGTTGACACCCATACAATGGAGCTCTACATTCGCCAGTTCAACCTTCAACAAACAATGGAAGCATGCAGCTCTGCCCTTCCTACCAAATACGCCTTCTCACAGTCCTTGACGGTAACAACCTTCGCAACACATCTCTTTGGTTTTCCACCATCACTTATTTTAAAATTCTTTACATTGTATTTCATAACTTTCATCAGGCAAAACTAAGCGTGCCCGAGGAAAAATTCGTTGCAACCAACTGCCTTCGTGAATTCAACAATGCCTACCAAGATGGCTCGCTCAAGTCAAAGGATATGGTACACTTCTCACGCCATTAAACACTGTGCTCATCACTTCATATCAATTTTTACAAACTTCCAATTTGCACCGTACCATGTACTGACGCACAATACATCGTCAAAATTTACAATCTATAACCACCTGGAAACAAATTCATACCCTTCATACCCATAATATTTTTGCAGCTTTACTTCGCAATTCCCCACAAACAACATTGGATACTATGTTGCATCAACCTTCTTTACAAACAGATCAACATATTCGATTCAGACAAGAAGCTGAAAAATGATGAAGTGTACGAGTTGTCAAACAATCTGGTGAGCACTCTCCTAAACTAACAGTAACTAATTATTGTGCGATGTTTTTCTGGTGATGCGTTGATTACATTTTGCATCCCTTTATTTTTAGGTTACCAACTTTACGACACTGGCCACGCATGCCAAAGCATTCACAAAGTTGGATTTCATGAAGTTCACGTGCTTCAACCCCCCCGATTGCCCCCAACAGAAAACTCAGTAAGTTTATACAATCTTTTTTTCAACTCAAGTCGGTGATGAAGAAAATTCACACTACGTATGATGCTCTCTTCTATATTTTTGCCAGCTACGATTGCGGAATATTCACAATGCTCTTCATGAAGCAATGGGATGGGAAGATCATGGCCAACTTTTCCAAGGTATTACCCTCCTAAACCAAACAGCTACTCATGTGTTAATTCAATGCTTCTATCAATCATATTGGTTTTTGGCATGTAACCAACTCTGCAATTTTCTTCAGTGCACCCAACTACAAATGTGCATTCTTCATTGTTCTAACCACCGTCCCGACTTCTACCGCAGGATACATACGGCCATCGGGCGATTATCACCGAACTAATCATAACTTCGCAGCTCAACAACCAAGATCCTACCTGGGTACTGAAGACCAACTGAGGAACCGTCTTAGTCGCGATCAAACAAATAATATTCCTCGTAGATAATCACGCCGACGAGCATTCAACAGAATAAACGATCGCGCTTCTGCGAACTATGTGCTTCCAAGTTTCTTTTTTACTTCTAGCTAGTTGTTTTATTACACAATTCAACTTCGTTACCAACATGTTCCCATATTTTTGTGTCCTCTATCTGGTACTATTTTGTACTCAATCATGAGTTTTCAAGCTGGAAGTAACAGAGCATTGTTTTTTCGCTTCATGATGCTGTTTGTCGTCTATGTACTACCAACATTGAAAACAAAGTGTACGTTACTTTGCACTACGTATGATGCTCTCTTCTATATTTTTGCCAGCTACGATTGCGGAATATTCACAATGCTCTTCATGAAGCAATGGGATGGGAAGATCATGGCCAACTTTTTTACTTCTAGTTAGTTGTTTTATTACACAATTCAACTTCGTTACCAACAGGTTCCCATATTTTTGTGTCCACTATCTGGTACTATTTTGTACTCAATCATGAGTTTTCAAGCTAGAAGTAACAGAGCATTGTTTTTTCGCTTCAGGATGCTGTTTTTGTCGTTTACGTACTACCAACATTGAAAACAAAGTGTACGTTACTTTTCACTACGCACGAATAATATATTTTTTGTTTCCACTTCAATCTGTGCTTGCTTCTTGCAAACATTACTCACCGGAAACATACATTCTTGCATGAATTACAAGAACAATCTACACAAAGTTTGTGAAGCGGAATGCTACATATTACTTTGCATTCTCAAACAAAAATTCACATTGATCATAGTTTTCACCAAAAAAAAACCTTGATTTATCCTGAATCAAAACCCCAGTACATAAACATGAATACGCTTGCTTCTTCCAAACTTCACTCACCTAAAACATATATATTCCCATGAATTCTGGCGCCACCCTACATGAAGTCTGCTTCATGAAATCGGTGTGCTTCCAGCGTGTCGTTAACATTTTTTCACAACTACATAAATCATACCTATATTCACAGAAATAGTGAAGCAGAAGTCTACATATTATTTTCTGCATTGCCAAAGTAAATTCTAGTTCATCAACTTAGTACACCACATCACAGTACGCGGTAACCTTCGTAGAAAAACTATTTACAGTGTCAACTCCGTCTCATGCCTAAGTTTTTCAGCTTCAACCTTCTGTCTCTGTCTCTCAAGCGCGAGATACGGGCAATTCCTCTTGTCGTGCCAATCCTCCTTACAATAAGAACACACACCCTTCTTCTTTGCTTTTTGCTGTACCTTCTCCTGCCTCAGCTCCACTAGTGGTTTCCTTCTTTTCTCTTTATCTTTTGGTCTACCTTTTTTGGCAGATTTTGGCGGATTATTCACATTTCTGCTTCCTACTACTTCAACATCAACACCTACTGGTGGGTCTTGGTCTGGCAAACTACCTGACAACCTTCACTTCTAGACCAGCTTGCTTAGCTCAACCACTCCACCAGCAACAATCTTGTACGTCTCCGGACCAAAACATGCATCCGAAGCAAGTGTACACATCTGGCTGCACAGGTCATTGTACCTGAGAGTATTTGTTTCCGGAACCTCTGAACCAACATTTCTGCTTCTTGCAGGTCTAATTGTTGCTTCCTCAGACCATCTATGCATCATGTATTGCTCAGGTATTTCTTGCACATTAGTATGCACCATTACCTTTAGGATGTGATGACACAAGATCCCATTCATGTGGAATCTGTTGCATGAGCACTCATACGACCTGTCAACTGGGTCGGTAACAACCACACGTATTTTACTTGAATCAGAATCGCAACGTCGTAGCTCAAACTTAAACCGATTACCTTCAACAGGATTAATCATCAATGTCGTTGTCTCCTCCATCATTTCCTTAAACTTTCCGAAGGCAGTCCTGGTATAAAACTTTGATGCTTGCTCCTCTATCTTGTACCTAGTGGGAAAAAATACATCCGTTCTCAGTAGGAATACAGAAGCATGATAACAACATACATGAAGCAAACTTTAGCTCCACATGTTGCAGATTATATCAACATTTTTTTCACATTTACTCTGTACGTTTCATACCTTGACCACAGCGGCGCAACAGTAGCCTCGCCAAGGAAACCAGCATTGTCCTCCCGGTCAAGCCTAGTTTCCTGTATGTACTCGTACTGCTTCACAAACTGCCACACCGAGTCATGAGGGTGCACAAGCTTCTTGAAGAACGAGTTCAATCCTTCTGACCTGCCAGTCGTGCCTGTGAAGGGAAAGAAGTGTCTTTTGAAGTACGCCGGTGCCCAGGTGTGCCTACACTCCCACATGTTACTCAGATGTGGGTGCTCACCAAGCTCATGCTTCAGCACCATCCGCTGCCATGCTTCAGCACCATCCGCTGCCATGCTTCCTCAAATTCTAATGCACTGTCGGTCCCATTCACACAGTAATAGAATTCTTCCTCAAAATCTGCTCTTGTCCTGAACAACATACCCAGTTTTTCCTTCGCTATCTTCAGCACGTGCCACTTACAGCATCTGTGTACTATTCCAGGGAAAACCATGCTAATAGCTTTTGACATCGCTTGGTCTTGATCTGTCATTATACACCCTGGTGGGTCATGCCCCATTGCATCCATCCACTTCTCAAAAACCCACTTGAATGTCTCAATTTTTTCATCTGGAATCAACGCACATCCAAACATTATGGTTTGCATGTGGTTGTTTATTCCAACGATTGGTGCAAACGGCATGTCATACCTGTTCGTACAAAACGTAGTGTCAAAGAACACACAATCTTTGAATTTTTTGTATGCCTCCCGGGTCCTTCCATCAACCCAGAATAGTGCCCTCACTGCTTTATTCTCATCTTCCAGCTTCGCATAAAAGAAACGTGGACTCTCTGCATGCAGCTTCTCAAAATACTCCATCGTTTTCGCCATATCATTCAAAGACACCTCATTTCTCAACTTAGTTCTAATGTGTGCAACATCTCTGGCAGTGTACGGAAGGTTGCCAAGTTCCCCATGCAAGTCTCCTAGCGTTGCCATGATCAACGCTGTTGGTATGTTCCGATTATGCAATGTCTTCAGAAACATGTAGTCCTCATACGGTACCTTTCTATGAGATCTGTAAAACCTTGTCCATTCCCCCCTACTCATCATTGGGTGCGTATGTTGCTCCTCAAAAACAGTTACTTCCCATTTTCCATCCCTCAACACCACTGCCATGCGTGCTCTGCATCCATGCCTATTCACCCTGTTTCTCTTTCGCTGTGCTACAAGTTTTTTATTGCCAAAATCTGGTTCCTTCCTTGATGCACAGACATTTTCTTCTAATGCTTCATACCACTCAGGATCACACACAACTTGTTTTCCTCCATCTTGGGCGCTTTCCCCTCCTGCATGAACACACTCGAACTCTCTCCTGATTATGTGATTACACCCCTTCTTCTGACTCCTCTTAGTGTAACATATCCTACTACCAAAACCCAGCTTCTTAGCATAGCTATTATACACCATTTGTGCTTCCTCGATGGTGTCGAAGACGAATCCAACATATGGCGCATCTGGTCGAGTAGTTGTCGCAGCATCAGCAAATGGAATATATGTCCCCCCTTCAATGTCCTCCATGGTTTCATCCTACAATGAAGCATATTTTTTAGCACCATAATTGCAAACATGAAATCGTAGAGCCAAATCATTAAGCAAAATTTGTATATATCTGAACACAGACCATATCCTCATGCATCTGGACATACACGGTGCTAAACAAATCACGCCATAGTCCGAACATAGCCACTGACATTGAAAACTAAGCTTCCAGCAGCAAATTATAATGTATCCAATGGAAACAAACAATGCTTCTAACTACGTTCTCTCACACTTATCCTAAAGATTCATCATCAATCCCCCATGCTGTGTAAAAGACCAAGCAAATGATGCATCATACTACCAGCACACATCAAAACTACAACCAACATAAGAAAAAAGAAAGCTAAGTACTGCGAACATGTATCAAGGTGTTCGTTTTACCTCATAATCCCCAATATTCACCACTGGAGGATTCAGGTTCGTCTGATTACTCGAAGCAGCAGCACCCCAGACGCCTACCGAACCTGTCGTACTGACCGATCCATGCCGCCAGAATGCATCCGAAATCCCTCCATACTTAATATCTCGTCGTAGGTGCGCCATTTTTGCAGCCACTTGTATCTCGCTGGAAGCACTCGCGCCACAAATCTGACTGGAGAAGACACAGGAGAGAGGAAGTGTTCTCCCGCGGGAGGCAGCGTGCTTCCAGGGCGTGCGTTCAGGGCCACTAATTACGTACACCCAGCCGCTTAATTACAGGTATTAAAAGCCTCAGGGAGCAGGACATCTAATCTAATCTCATGGATCCCATCACCCGCATCCAATGGCGCATAGGCAGTCTGATGGATGCTAAACACCTGTAGTCTGATGCCTAGCGCTCGCCTTTATCTAAATACTTGTTGTTGTTATTGGAGAGAACAATACTAGTTTTCTCCAACAACAAGTATTATGATACGGAGGAAGTAATAAAGAAAGAAGTGACCTTGCCCATCCGTCGCATGAACTGTGCCTTGCGTGCTAGAAAACACACAGAGCGCCTGTTGTGGCCGGTGCATGTACGAGCGACCTGTTTTTTAAATTTATATTTTTTTTGTTTTTATTATTCCTCATTGTTTTTCCTACTTTAAGTAATTTAGGAATTCAAAAAATTACCGAAAATTTTAAAAACTGAGAATTTAAAAATATAATGTTTATTAATTCATAAATATTTGTGGATTTAAAAAATGTTTGCATATTCATAAATTCGAAAATAAATATTTACGTAATAAAAAAATCTTGATTTAAAAAAGATGTAGATGCAATTGAAAAACATCAAGTTCGAAAATTGTTTCACTAATTTCCAAAAAAACATTTGTCGACTATAGACCTTTCGCCGATTAAGAAAAAGGGTTTACAAAATGTTCGCATTCTTATAAGAAAATGTTTGCAAATAGTCTAAAATCTTCATGATTTTAAAAAATGTTTACGAATTTGAAAGATGTTCAGATTTCAAATTTGTTCACGAGTTTTATTTCATGATTTCACAATTAATATACGCATCTGCGAAGGGGTAATGCAGTATTTTTAAGATACTTATTGATCGGATGGTTACTTTTCCATCTAACCAAACGGAAGCTAACGATCATCTCGGCCGCCGCCGCGACCACTCCTTGCACCGGACCGCCGGTGATGACGACCTGTGGCGACGTGCATCGGACCACCGGTGATGATGATCTGCTCGCTGTGCCTCACGGAAGCAGTGGCGATGTGCCCTGCGACGGGTTCCCACTACCGCGCTCGCCACCCAACACCTCAATGCCGGCCCGACGGAGATCCGGCAGCGCCCCACTACCACGTTCGCCACCCAACCCAACTTGGGAACGCCGGCTTCGTCCGGGAGCCAACCAATTCCTTGTCGCTGAACGCAGTGTATGTTGGCAGATTTGCGGTCATGGTGATATTCAGAGAACTATGCTCATAAATTCAGAGAACATTTATTGATGTTAAAATTCAGAGATGTTGAGCTACTCCAAAATTCTACTGGTAGTACGTAAAGTTTCATTTGTATAGCAATATTTGTACGTAAAGGAATGGAATTCCAGTGTCAGCCTTGTGACTGATGAATGAACACAAATTCGGACTGGATATTAACATCGGCCAACAAACTGAATTCCAGCAGCAACATTTTAATAGTTGTCAATCCTTTGCGGCGATGCCGATCAGGATCAAGAGCTGAAATGAAAGCTGGTGGCAATGCCGATGAGGACCATCAGTGCAGATAGCTCTACTCCATTTAGAAGTGCCGTGCGAAAGAAAAGGGATGGGAAAAATAACGACTGATGAATGAATACAGATTAAGATTTGGCAAAAATAAATGGGATTCCAGTGCGAACGTCCTGAGTATTAAACAGGAAAAGATAATTTCAGTCATGAGAGTGCAACATTACATACTCTATATTATTTCAGTTCTGAAAGAAACACTATATATCGGAAAGGAGGGAATGCCATTTTTCTGTCGATCCTGTCCATCCCAACCACAAGCAAAAGGGTAAAATTTTGCGTATGCAAAATCTGCACCGCAGTCAAGATCAGAACGATTTATCTCTCGTTTATTCATGGTCAAATCTGTTGGCGATTACACATGTACATAAACAAGTGGGGAAACAAACGCAATACAGTACAGAGACGTCTCACCAGACTCGGCAAGAGCAGGACACAACTGTAGCATATATACTTTCAGGTTGCAGAACTCGCACGCACATCAACCAAACTGACTCCAATCCGGATGATCATACGTCGAGGCACATGCATGCGCTCAGCCGGAGATCTCGATGGCCTTCACCTCGGGCTTCTTGACCTGGGCCTTGGGCACGGTGACGGTGAGCACGCCGTTCTCCAGCCCGGCCTTCACCTCCTCCACCTTGGCGTCCTCCGGCAGGCGGAAGCGCCTGACGAACTTGCCGCTGCTGCGCTCCACGCGGTGCCACTTGTCATTCTTGTCCTCCTTCTCCTTGGTGCGCTCGCCGCTGACGACGAGCACGTTGCCGTCCTCCACCTCCACCTTGACCTCCTCCTTCTTCACTCCCGGAAGGTCGGCCTTGAAGACGTGCGCCTCGGGGGTCTCTTTCCAGTCCACCCGGGCGCTGGCGAACGCGGCCGTCTCGCTGTTGCCGCCTGCGATCGCCGGGGGGACGATGGAGCGGAAGGCGTCGAAGGGGTCCGCCCAGAGGCCGGCCAAGGGGTCGAACACGTTGCTCCGCCTCACGATCGACATTGTCGGTGTTGATTGATTGCTTAGGCTTGTGCGCTCGGAAAATTCTGTATCGGATCGTTGGATGCTGCTTGCTTTTGCACTTGGCACTGGCTTGGGTTGGGATGGCGGTCGATGGGAGGTGAGTGAGCTACTCATAGCGTCGCAGGTGCTGCTCTTGAAGCATCTCGAGTAGCCTGCAATCAAAGAGCGTTGGGTTATTTTTGGCTTGTCAGCTCGGCTGCACGAGCTTCTCTTTTCTCTATTTTCAGCACATGAAGGTTCTGGAGTGCTCTCATCTGTTGGAGTTTCCATTATTATTTCTCTATACAGCTCTGGAATGTGATGGCGCCTTTTCTACAACAAGACATGGCCAACTCGAGATGCCTCACGAGCGCACCGACAAACAGAGTACAGCCGTTTCAGAGTTGCTGAGAGCATCTTCAACAAACGCACAAAAATTCCACGTCCTAAAATAGTTTTAGCACGTCACTGTAGCAACTTTAGTGCGTCGGGAACAACATTGCTTTAGCAGATGTCAAAAAACGCACGTTCAAAAAAACCTGCAGTGTAAACTGTGAAGCGCGCGCAATCCGGCGTCCAGAATATGCTGCGCGCGATAGCGTTTTTTAGCACGTGCACAAAAGCTTTTAACGCGCGCACTGTTTTACAGCGTCTGTTGGAGCTGTCCAGGGCCCAAAAAACGAATCTTTTAACGCGCGGAGCAGTTTTTAAACGCCTGTTGGAGATGCTCTAAGAGAGGACGGAGATGTCGATCGTGAAAATAACTAACGACTCTGTCCGTTTATTGTAGTTGTTGTGTCAGCGCATCTTCAACACCCATCTCAAACCGCACTACCTCGAAAGCCATCCAACACAATGTTATATAGTACTCCCTTCGTCTCAAAATAAGTGGCTTAAAATTAACTCAATTTTGTATTAAAAGTGATGTAAAGTTGAGTTATTTTTAAGTCACTTATTTTGAGACCGAGGGAGTAGATCATTGGACGATTCGAATGTATTTTTTCCAAAAATTGAAGACAAAGTGAAGACTTTGCTAGCGTTTGAACGGCTGCCACTTTTGCAACTATCCCTCACCCGTCATTAACCCCCTTCCTCGCTTGCATGCTCCCTGACCAAAACAGTCAGCGCCGTTCTAGAGCGTCAGTGTCATATTCATGTCCGGTCAGAACGAACGTGACCTCTTACTGTTGCCGGCATTCAAGCGGCTCGCCGACGCCGCTTCTTGATGCAGGCGACTATTTTGCATTCAAGTGATACTCCGTTGTTTCCATCGCCCTGCAATAATGATATGATGTTGCGGAGGAACCTACTCCGACGCCATGTGTCAATTTGTTTGACGCCCACTATTAACCACACCTCCGCTGGCCACTATCATCCGTCCACTATGTAAACTTCATTCCTAGTCACAACCGCAGTCATCCTCCTCCGGTAATTTCTCCTCATGGCACCACGCCTGCCACACCCTCCTCGCGCTCTAAAGCCCTCTAGGAGAACCTCTCGTCCGAACAAAAGAAAGAGATTTTTTTTCTGTAAAGGAGGAATACCTCTGTCCTCTGCATCAGTGTGATGCATGCAGTCATATTATTAGAAAGCGATTCAACCAAAGTGTGTCATACTGTTGGGTAACGTAGCATAAATTCAAAAAAAATTCTACGCATATTCAAATCTTCCTATGGAGAGACCAGCAACGAGAGAGGGGTGAGTGCATCTTCATACCTTTGAAGATCGCTAAGCAGAAGCGTTACTAGAACGCGGTTGATGGAGTCGTACTCGCAGCGATTCAGATCGCGGTATGATTCCAATCTAGTGTCGAACTACGGCACCTCCGCGTTCAACACACGTGCAGCCCGGTGACGTCTCCCGCACCTTCATCCAGCAAGGAGGAGGGAGAGGTTGGGGAAGAACTCCAGCAGCACGCCAGCGTGGGGTCGATAGAGAGACGAGGTCTCCCGGCAGGGCTTGACCAAGCACCGGCAGAGAGAAGGAGGAAGAAGGGCAGGGCTGCGCCGAGAGAGAGAGAAAACCGTGTGCGAAACAGCCCCGAAACCTCAACTATATATAGGGGGAGGGGGAGGGGCGCAACTGTAACGACCAAGATGCGGTCCTTTCCGATCTGGGGATCGAAGCCCCGAATAGGAAAGAAGCGCATCTAAGCGTTTCGCAAGCAGGTAACACAACACAAATAATAATAAAAGTAGACAATCCGGGATTCAATTGTCTTCTCATAAATAACTCAGAGTACATCACAGATACAATCAAGGTAGTTCCGCTACGGACTACAAAACATAGAAACGCTATGCTACCCTGCCTGCAGGCCCACGATCACGACCATGCCTCAACCCTCTGGATAGTTCACGTAGAGGCGGTCTGTCTCCTCGTCGTACTGCCACGCCAGTAGAGTGCCGTCGGAATCATCTGTCTCTGGGGTACCTGTACCTATTGGGAGTTTTGGAGGAATCCGTGAGCCACGGGGACTCAGCAATCTAAGACCTTGGTGCCGGAACTAGTCATGTTATTAGGTAGGGTAAGGTGATGTGTATAAGGTTGCAGCATCCTAAGCTTGATTTAGTGGCTAACTTACGTAAAGCAATTATGAAGGTGGTCTACACTAGCGGTCGTGATTACTTGATCACTAAGTGATCCTGAACACCTACCTACGGCATTCATAACCCCACTGTGTTCCCGATCGAAGAGAGATCTTCGAGGGGGACAGTCACGGTTACGCACACAGTTGGCAATTTTATTAGCTTATGTTTAAGTTCTCTAATACCGGATGTTAACAAAATATTCCAAGTTGCCACATAACCGCGGGCATGGCTTTCCGAAAGATTAAACCCTGCAGGGGTGCTCCAACTAGTCCATCACAAACGTACACGGGCCGCAAAGTAATCCTCTATCACGAATCTCGTGATCTCGTCGGATTCCTTAGAGGAAAACCTCAACTCTGGGGGAAACCAAAGCTTCACCGGGATTCCTATACGCAAGATATATCGCTAAGGTAAGGCAAGACTAGCAGGACCTCCCGACGTGTCGACGACCCCAATAAGAGCCGCGTATCTCAGTCTCAGGACACGTCGGATGGAACTAGCTACAGGTACCAAACCTCAAGTTTCCTTGTGGTGGCCCCGCAGGCAGACCAGTTTGGACCAACACTCATGAGGAGCACTGGCCCGGGTTGTTGATTAAAGGTCCTCGGGGTGATCATTCCCTATGCAGTTTATTAAGTGATTAGCAAATTAACACCAATGTTGGGCCCTGCCGGACAAGCCTTAATACTACGCGATTTATCGAGGGGGTCCCCATAACAACCCCAAACGTGTTAGGAGCGAGCATTATGGAATCAAACACCGGTAACCGGTAACTAAGGCGGCAATAACGGAACAAAGCACCCGACAAAAGGCTAGGCCTTCCGTCATTTACCAAGTATATAGGTGCCTTAATTAAATAACAGAATTTAAGATAATGATATCAAGCTCATGTTAACACATGAGACAAAGCACCTGCCTCTAGCAATGCTAACATTAGTAGCTGAACAAAGCCTACTTAGCCACTCAAGTTTTGCTAGGGAGGGATTAGTGTATGGGTTCATGGCATATCAAGAGGCAATTTAATTCAGTGGTAGGCAGCGAGCAATATGATATGGAAACGCAAACTAGCATAACAAGTCTAGAGATGGGATCAAGGTCATATCATCTTGCCTGTGATATCCTCAGCTTGGAATGAATCTGGTTCGTCCTGCACGTACTCCCCCGAATCCACGTACTCGTTCTCCGATCCTGGTGCTACCCAACATAAGAATAATATCCAATGAACAACATCACTTCAAGATGCAACAAGCACATGATGCATGAGATGAAAAATGAGCATGCATCACTATTTCTATCACTAGCACGAGCAAAAGAAACTACTACAAGTTTCTGGACTGAACTGTACACTAAGCTATTTTGACATGCATGAGAATGGAATGAACAGATGTGTCTCGTGGAAATGATGCAAAACCATATAAAGAACATTACAATCGGAGCTACGGATCAACGGGAATCAACGAAACAAGATATGAAGCCCTACGTGTAAGAATCAACACCACACCCACAATTGGCACAAATCTGGTATTCCCAGGTTGCCAAGACATATAACAACCCAACATGAATGGATTGGAGCAAGGAAGAAGACCACAACATCAACTAATCACCCACATTCATCAAAATGACTATACTACACAATCTGCCATAATCTGCATCTTAGCTCTTTGTGAGCTACATGCAACATAGCTACAGCCCTCCAAATATGACAAACAATATATGTGGCTGTAGCCAACAAAGAACAATACAAGCACCAGCAAGAATCACACCAAAAGGAATTAAACACAAGAAGATACAAGGCCACAAACTTTCCCAAAACCATCAGATCTCAGGGACTTCGTGAAAATTCCTGCACCTGACTTTCTGTCTTTGTTCTGAAGCTTTTTTGACAGCAACCAAAACATAACCTACAGGACTCCAAATGAGATTAAATTTGACAGGGAGCTTCACAAACATATCAGGTCCAAATTCCTAGCACTGAACTAAGGCTAGATCACAACAAAATGACCAGCACAACCTCATCTACAGGAGAGGAAAATGTTTCCAGATTCCCAGACTTAGTGAAATTCCAGATTTCACTAAGCTGGAATTATCAGCCACATGCCCACTTTCTCTAGGCATAGTTTGGACACAAGTAACACCAAGTCATAATTGACATCACTATGGTGTAGAGCAAAACCCCTACTTCTATCACACAAAAGTTCATGCCCTTGGGCTCCACCTATTCCATGGAAACAAAGAGCAAACTTGCAACAAACCTGAATATGTCAACTCCATAAAGCATCCCAATGGAAAAACTAACTTCACCACTGGTTTCCTTGGGAGATTCTACCCCAAAATCATCTATAATATGTGGGCACTTACTTGGAACAAGTGGCCACAAATTAAGGAAGAAGAAACTACTCCAAATCATGCCTAGTAAATAGAGCATCAATTCATGTAGTTCCTCTATATCAACTACTACATGGTTGAGCTCATGTGCACAATGACAAAGTGACATGGGGGTTTGAACCCCATGTTTGTGTCATGCACATCAACTTCATAACCACTACTACCCAACTATCCACACAAACAACATACCATGCCCTCTCACATATGGTCATGTGAAGGTGCAAAGCTTGCTTGCAAAGGTGGAATGCTTCTCACACACACATCTACTCCACATCATCCACAAGCACATCATGCTGTAGATCAACACACATACCTACACATGCTAAACATAGCCTGCACCACATGGCAAACATACACACACCATAGGATCTAGCAACTCTATACATACATGCACTCAACAACAATGCACTTCTAAGCATGATAAAGCTACATGATCTCCTACACATGATTTAGCTACATATGCACTCCTAGTGCAAACACACACACATGCCTATGACTTGAGCCACATGCACATGCTTGCAAGCACCCTACACCAACATCTATACAAGGTGTGTGGGAGGGCAAAATCCTACACACACACACACTCTTATGCACATAATCACCCCTTGTGTGTGTGCCACCATGCACGCACACCATCACAAAACCTACACCAAGTCTATAACATGCACACACTCCTAAACTAGGCAGGAAAGGAAAAAACAGCAAGGAAGAAAGAAATACCAAGCTACAATTAATCAGGGGTTGCTTAGCTACCAATCAGCAAGGAAAAGAATAAAAGAAAACAAAGGTAAGGCAAAAGGAGAGGTGCTGGGGTCGAACCCTAGACCTACTGGAGGTGCAAACTGCAGCTCTACCACTCTGCTAGGGCCAAGGTAATCGACAGTGGAGGATCGATGCAGGGGATCTACTTGCTGCGCTACCCTACTTTCGAAATAGGAGAAGGAAAACAAAAAGGGGGGGGGTGCTCCTACTAGGATTCGATCCCTGCACCTGACGATAACACACACACACATCAACCACTGTGCTACATTACGATGTGTGACAGAGTAAGGATCTAACGCAAAGTATACTACCACGATCCTACTCCCTGGCCTGCACCTGCGAGCCGGTGACAGAGAGATCACCGGAGATGGTATCCTCTACCACAACCTCTACCACGCCCGCGGGAAAAAGGAAGACGCACCTACCTACGAGGAGAGTCTCTGCTCTGCATCTACTCCACATCGAGCGCTCTACACCTAAACACACATCACATCAAGCTCCTGCCGTTCTCTCCTCTGAACAGAGGAGCACGACGACCACTCCGGCAGATCCAACCGAGGGGAAGGGAGGAGGAGTGATAGTCACCTAGGGAAGGAAGAGGGGGGCGCCGATCGGGAAGAAGGAGCCGCCTCGAGACGACGAGGGTGCGCTGATGATGGCCTGATGCAGATCCGACGTAGGGGAAGGAGAACATCGGGTTCGCGCCGAAGACGAGCTCCTGCCCATCGCTGTGGTCGTTCTCCGACCTCAACGACGGCGGGAATGGAGCGCGGGCACCCTCCCAAGCTCCCGGACATGGTGGCCGTGCCGGTCGACGGTGCACGCGGGGGTAGACATCGGCGTTCCTCCTCTTCCTCTCTGCACTGGCTACAGACTTACCTCTGGGAAAGAAAGAGAGAGGAGGGAGATGGGGAATGGAGTGGCGGCGGCGTATGGGAGAGAGGGGGAACCCTAGGCCGAGGGGGGGGGGCACGGACGCCAACAATATATGGTGGCCTTGACGTTTGTGCACGGCGTCAACTTTCTCTGTCTTTCAGCGAGCTGACGGAAAGGGGGAAGAAAGAAGACGACGTCAGGAAAGGAGAAGGGGGTCGCGCGCCTGGGCTCTCGCTGGACAGAGAGGATCATGGGCCACGCCGAAGGGGGAAGGCTCATGCTACGCCAGGGGGAGAGAAGTAATTCGCTGGGGGGTTTTCTATTTAGAAAACAACACAGAAAGGGAAAAATAACACAAGGCAAAACTACTGGGATAAATTCAAAAGGAAATACCCCCTGGTCATATAAAAATATGACCTATTTAAATAAAATAAGATCAATATTTTTAGGAGCAAATAATATTTCACAAAACAGAATTAATGTCTCTGTTTTGTTATCATTGCACCTGCTTAAAACACTTTTAAAAATCACCAAGCTAGCACAACTTCACACTCACATTAATCCCTAAACATTGGACATTTTAAAAACAGGGAAGGAAGGAGTGTATCTTGACTTTTAGAAGAAATGGAGGGGGAGGGAGGATGGTTTGTAACCCTAGCAACTTACTATCACATGCACTCATAATAGCCCTCAACTCACACACATAAGAACACATGCAACACTAGGTATCTAACCACAAGATCACCACACCACATGAAATGCTAAGATCATATAGCAACACACAAGTCAAGGGCATGCAATGATATGCTATGCATGCATGCATGAGAGGGAAGTAGTAAGGAACACACATGAAAACATGGTACCGAATATAACATCATAATCTCTGGCAAGGTGGACCCACTTGCAATGGTTCCGAATAGGGAAGGTTTACATATGGGGCACTAGAAACTCTCCCACACTACAAAGAAGATCTCGCCCTCGAGATCTAAGACTGAAAGAAATCGGGAAATTCGGAACGAAGGTGGTCCTCACGTTCCCACGTAGCCTCTTTATCGGAATGGTGAGACCACTACACTTTGAGAATTTGACAGTCTTGTTACGGGTCTTGCGCTTAGTCGCCTCGAGAACCGCAACTGGGTGCTCACGGTAAGAAAGGTGAGGCTGAAGGTCGATATCTTGAAGATGCACGGTGCGCTCGGGGGTCTTGAAACACCTCTAAAGCTGAGAAACATGGAACACATCATGGACATTTGCAAAGGTTGATGGAAGCTCGAGCTGGTACGCAAGGTCGCCCCTCTTGCCCACCACTTTGAACGGACCAACGAAACGAGGCGCAAGCTTGCCTTTGATGCCAAAGCGCTGCATACCCTTCATAGGCGACACCTTGAGATAGACAAAGTCATCAAGCTCATAAGACATCTCACGATGCTTACTATCATTGTAACTCTTCTGACGGGACTGAGCTGCTCTGAGGTTGTCGCGAATGATCCGACACATCTCCTCAGCTTCTTCTATCATATCATTCCCAAGGATCTGACGCTCGCCGGTCTCGGACCAGTTGAGCGGAGTATGGCACTTCCTGCCATAGAGAATCTCAAACGGAGCCTTGCCGGAACTAGCTTGATAACTGTTGTTATACGAGAACTCCATAAAAGGCAGACAATCTTCCCACTTCATGCCAAAAGAGATAACACAGGCTCTCAGCATATCCTCAAGAACTTGATTCACTCTCTCCACTTGACCACTAGTATGAGGATGGAACGCTGTGCTGAAGCGGATATTCATGCCCATAGCAGTCTGAAAGGAGTCCCAGAACTTGGAAGTGAAGATACTTCCGCGATCTGAAGATATCGTCATAGGCACGTCATGCAAAGAGACAATCCTGGAGGTGTACAACTCTGCCAGTTGAGCTGCTGAAATGGACTCCTTGACTGGAAGGAAATGAGCCACTTTACTCAACTTGTCGATGACGACGAAGATAGCATCATTGCCCTTCTTGGACTTCGGAAACCCGGTGACGAAATCCATCTCAATGTGATCAAACTTCCACTCGGGAATCGACAAAGGCTTCAAGAGACCCGCTGGGCGTTGATGTTCTGCTTTCCCTCTTCGACATACATCACACTCGTTTATGAACTGAGCAATTTCACGTTTCATACGAGTCCACCAGAATGGCTGCTTCAAATCATGGTACATTTTGGAGCTTCCAGGATGAATAGAGAGCAGAGAGTTATGAGCTTCTTCCATGATCACCTTCCCGAGATCACCTTTCGGGACGACAAGGCGATCCTCGAAAAACAACGTGTCCCTGGCATCAACAGTGAAGCACTTATACTTGGGGAGACTCTTTCACATGCCGATCTTGACCTTCTTGACCATAGCGTCAAGAAGCCGAGCTGCTCTGACCTGATCTTCCAAGGTAGGAGAGATCTGAAGGTTCGCAAGAAAACCCTGAGGTACTAGCTGAAGGTTAAGCTTCCTGAAAGACTCAGAAAGACCCGGCTGAATAGGTTGCAGAATCAGACTGTTGCAATATGCCTTCCTGCTCAATGCATCTGCCACAACATTTGCCTTGCCTGGCGTGTACTCAACACTTGGATTAAAATCCTGGAGCATTTCCACCCAACGTGTTTGCCGAAGATTCAAGTTAGGCTGAGTGAAGATGTACTTGAGACTCTTGTGATCGGTGAAAACTTCAACCTTACGTTCCAACAAGTGATGTCTCCAAGTCATCAAGGCGTGTACCACAGCTGCTAGCTCGAGATCGTGCACAGGATAGTTCTTCTCCGCGGGCTTCAACTGCCTGGAGGTATAAGCAACCACCTTCCTATCTTGCATCAAGACTGCACCAAGACCCTGGAGAGAAGCGTTGCAAAAGACTCGGTACGGTTTGGAATCATCCGGAGGAGCCAAGACCGGAGTGGAGATAAGCTTCTCTTTGAGTGTATCGAAAGCCAGTCGACACTTTGGGGACCAAACATACTTAACACCCTTCTGAAGAAGACTAGAGAGCGGCTTGGCGATCTTGGAGAAGTTCTCAACGAACCTTCTGCAATATCCAGCAAGCCCGAGAAAGCTTCGAAGCCGCTTCACATTCTGTGGAGGTTCCCATTCAACAATGGATTGTGTTGGGGAACGTCGCATGGGAAACAAAAAATTTCCTACGCGCACGAAGACCTATCATGGTGATGTCCATCTACGAGAGGGGAAGAGTGATCTACGTACCCTTGTAGATCGTACAGCAGAAGCGTTAGAGAACGCGGTTGATGTAGTGGAATGTCCTCAGGTCCCTCAATCCGCCCCGCGAAGAATCCTGCGATCAGTCCCACGATCTAGTACCGAACGGACGTCACCTCCGCGTTCAGCACACGTACAGCTCGACGATGATCTCGGCCTTCTTGATCCAGCAAGAGAGACGGAGAGGTAGAAGAGTTCTCCAGCAGCGTGACGGCGCTCCGGAGGTTGGTGATGATCTTGTCTCAGCAGGGCTCCGCCCGAGCTCCGCAGAAACGCGATCTAGAGGAAAAACTATGGAGGTATGTGGTCGGGCAGCCGTGAGAAAGTCGTCTCAAATCAGCCCTAATTGCTCCATATATATAGGAGGAGGGAGGGGGACCTTGCCTTGGGGTCCACGGGACCCTCAAGGGGTCGGCCGAGCCAAGGGGGGGAGGACTCCCCCCCCAAACCGAGTTGGACTTGGTTTGGTGGGAGGAGTCCCCCTCCCTTCCCACTTCCTCCCTCTCTTTTTTTCTTTTCCTTTGATTTCCTTTTCTTGGCGCATAGGCCCCCTTGGGGCTGTCCCACCAGCCCACTAAGGGCTGGTGTGTCTCCCCAAAGCCTATGGGCTTCCCCGGGGTGGGTTGCCCCCCCCCCCCCCCGGTGAACTCCCGGAACCCATTCGTCATTCCCGGTACATTCCCGGTAACTCCGAAAACCTTCCGGTAATCAAATGAGGTCATCCTATATATCAATCTTCGTTTCCGGACCATTCCGGAAACCCTCGTGACGTCCGTGATCTCATCCGGGACTCCGAACAACATTCGGTAACCAACCATATAACTCAAATACGCATAAAACAACGTCGAACCTTAAGTGTGCAGACCCTGCGGGTTCGAGAACTATGTAGACATGACCCGAGAGACTCCTCGGTCAATATCCAATAGCGGGACCTGGATGCCCATATTGGATCCTACATATTCTACGAAGATCATATCATTTGAACCTCAGTGCCAAGGATTCGTATAATCCCGTATGTCATTCCCTTTGTCCTTCGGTATGTTACTTGCCCGAGATTCGATCGTCAGTATCCGCATACCTATTTCAATCTCGTTTACCGGCAAGTCTCTTTACTCGTTCCGTAATACAAGATCCCGCAACTTACACTAAGTTACATTGCTTGCAAGGCTTGTGTGTGATGTTGTATTACCGAGTGGGCCCCGAGATACCTCTCCGTCACACGGAGTGACAAATCCCAGTCTTGATCCATACTAACTCAACTAACACCTTCGGAGATACCTGTAGAGCATCTTTATAGTCACCCAGTTACGTTGCGACGTTTGATACACACAAAGCATTCCTCCGGTGTCAGTGAGTTATATGATCTCATGGTCATAGGAATAAATACTTGACACGCAGAAAACAGTAGCAACAAAATGACACGATCAACATGTACGTCTATTAGTTTAGGTCTAGTCCATCACGTGATTCTCCCAATGACGTGATCCAGTTATCAAGCAACAACACCTTGTTCATAATCAGAAGACACTGACTATCATCGATCAACTGGCTAGCCAACTAGAGGCAAGCTAGGGACGGTGTTTTGTCTATGTATCCACACATGTAAATGAGTCTTCATTCAATACAATTATAGCATGGATAATAAACTATTATCTTGATACATGAATTATAATAATAACTATACATTTATTATTGCCTCTAGGGCATAATTCCAACAGTCTCCCACTTGCACTAGAGTCAATAATCTAGCCTTCACATCACCATGTGAATTTACATTGTAATAAATCTAACACCCATACAGTTCTGGTGTCGATCATGTTTTGGCCGTGGAAGAGGTTTAGTCAGCGGGTCTGCTACATTCAGATCCGTGTGCACATTGCATATATTTACGTCCTCCTCCTCGACGTAGTCGCGGATGAGGTTGAAGCGTCGTTTGATGTGTCTGGTCTTCTTGTGAAACCTTGGTTCCTTTGCCAGGGCAATGGCACCAGTGTTATCACAGAACAAGGTTATTGGATCCAGTGCACTTGGCACCACTCCAAGATCCGTCATGAACTGCTTCATCCAGACACCCTCCTTAGCCGCCTCCGAGGCAGCCATGTACTCTGCTTCACATGTAGAATCTGCTACGACGCTTTGCTTGGAACTGCACCAGCTTACTGCACCCCCATTAAGAATAAATACGTATCCGGTTTGCGACTTAGAGTCGTCCGGATCTGTGTCAAAGCTTGCATCGACGTAACCTTTTACGGCGAGCTCTTCGTCACCTCCATACACGAGAAACATCTCCTTAGTCCTTTTCAGGTACTTCAGGATATTCTTGACCGCTGTCCAGTGATCCACTCCTGGATTACTCTGGAACCTACCTGCCATACTTATGGCCAGGCTAACATCCGATCTAGTGCACAGCATCGCATACATGATAGAACCTATGGCTGAAGCATAGGGGACGGAGCGCATATGCTCTCTATCTTCATCAGTTGCTGGGCACTGAGTTTTACTCAATCTCGTACCTTGTAAAACTGGCAAGAACCCTTTCTTGGACTGTTCCATTTTGAACCTCTTCAAAACTTTATCAAGGTATGTGCTTTGTGAAAGTCCTATCAGGCGTTTTGATCTATCCCTATAGATCTTAATGCCTAGAATGTAAGCAGCTTCTCCTAGGTCCTTCATAGAGAAACTTTTATTCAAGTAACCTTTTATGCTCTGCAAAAGCTCTACGTTGTTTCCAATCAGTAATATGTCATCCACATATAATATTAGAAACGCCACAGAGCTCCCACTCACTTTCTTGTAAATACAAGATTCTCCAACCACTTGTATAAACCCAAATGCTTTGATCACCTCATCAAAGCGTTTGTTCCAACTCCGAGATGCTTGCACCAGTCCATAAATGGATCGCTGGAGCTTGCACACCTTGACAGCATTTTTAGGATCGACAAAACCTTCGGGTTGCATCATATACAACTCTTCCTTAAGGAAACCGTTAAGGAACGCTGTTTTGACATCCATCTGCCAGATTTCATAATCGAAAAATGCAGCTATTGCTAACATGATTTGACGGACTTAAGCATCGCTACGGGTGAGAAGGTCTCATCGTAGTCAACTCCTGGAACTTGTGATAAACCCTTTGCCACAAGTCGAGCTTTATAAACGGTCACATTACCGTCAGCGTCCGTCTTCTTCTTAAAGATCCATTTGTTCTGAACAGCCTTGCGGCCCTCAGGTAGTATCTCCAAAGTCCACACTTTGTTCTCATACATGGATCCTATCTCGGATTTCATGGCTTCTAGCCATTTGTTGGAATCTGGGCCCACCATTGCTTCTTCATGATTTACAGGTTCATTGTTGTCTAACAACATGATTGATAAGACGGGATTACCGTACCACTCTGGAGCAGCGCGTGATCTCGTCGACCTGCGGGGTTCAACAGAAACTTGAATTGGAGTTTCCTGATCATCATCATTAACTTCCTCCTCAACCGGCGTTGCAACGACAGAGGTTTCCCCCTGCCCTGCTCCACCATCCAGAGGGATGAGAGGTTCGACAACCTCGTCAAGTTCTATCTTCCTCCCACTCAATTCTCTCGAGAGAAACTCCTTCTCGAGAAAAGTTCCGTTCTTAGCAACAAACACTTTGCCCTCGGATTTGAGATAGAAGGTGTACCCAACTGTCTCTTTTGGGTAACCTATGAAGACGCATTTTTCCGCTTTGGGTTCCAGCTTTTCAGGCTGAAGCTTTTTGACATAAGCATCACATCCCCAAACTTTAAGAAACGACAACTTTGGCCTTTTGCCATACCACAGTTCGTATGGTGTCGTCTCAACGGATTTTGATGGTGCCCTATTTAAAGTGAATGCAGCTGATTCTAATGCATAACCCCAAAATGATAACGGCAAATCAGTAAGACACATCATAGATCGCACCATCTCTAACAAAGTACGATTACGACGTTCGGACACACCATTACGCTGTGGTGTTCCAGGTGGTGTTAACTGCGAAACAATTCCACATTGTCTTAAGTGAGCACCAAACTCGAAACTCAGATATTCACCCCCACGATCAGACTGTAGGAACTTGATCTTCTTGTTACCATGATTTTCCACTTCACTCTGAAATTGCTTGAACTTTTCAAATGTTTCAGACTTGTGCTTCATCAAGTAGACATAACCATATCTACTTAAATCGTCAGTGAAGGTGAGGAAATAACGATATCCACCGCGTGCCTCCACGCTCATTGGACCACACACATCGGTATGTATGATTTCCAACAAGTCACTTGCACACTCCATTGTTCCGGAGAACGGAGTCTTAGTCATCTTACCCATGAGGCATGGTTCGCACGTGTCAAGTGAATCAAAGTCAAGTGACTCCAAAAGTCCATCAGCATGGAGTTTCTTCATGCGCTTTACACCAATATGACCCAAGCGGCAGTGCCACAAAAATATGGCGCTATCATTGTTTACTCTAACTCTTTTGGTCTCAATGTTATGTATATGCGTATCGCTATCAAGATTCAATATGAACAATCCTCTCACATTCGGTGCATGACCATAAAAGCTGTTACTCATAGAAATAGAACAACCATTATTCTCTGACTTAAAAGAGTAACCGTCTCGCAATAAACAAGATCCAGATATAATGTTCATGCTCAACGCAGGCACTAAATAACAATGTTTTAAGTTCATCACTAATCCAGATGGTAGCTGAAGTGACACCGTGCCGATGGCGATTGCATCAACCTTGGAACCGTTTCCTACGCGCATCGTCACTTCGTCTTTCGCCAGCCTTCGTCTATTCCGCAGTTCCTGTTTCGAGTTGCAAATGTGAGCAACAGAACCGGTATCGAATAACCAGGCACTACTACGAGAGCCGGTTAAGTACACATCAATAACATGTATATCAAATATACCTGATTTTCCTTTGCCCGCCTTCTTATCTGCCAGATACTTGGGGCAATTGCGCTTCCAGTGACCCATACCGTTGCAATAGAAGCACTCTGTTTCAGGCTTAGGTCCAGCCTTGGGTTTCTTCGGCGGATTGGCAACAGGCTTGCCGCTCTTCTTCGAATTGCCCTTCTTGCCTTTGCCGTTTCTCTTAAAACTAGTGGTCTTGCTCACCATCAACACTTGATGCTCTTTACGGAGTTCAGACTCTGCGACTTTCAGCATCGCAAACAACTCGCCGGGAGACTTGTTCATCCCTTGCATGTTGTAGTTCAACACAAAGCCTTTATATCTTGGCGGCAGTGATTGAAGGATTTTGTCAGTGATAGCTTCTTGCGGGAGTTCAATCCCCAGTTCAGCTAGACGGTTTGAGTACCCAGACATTTTGAGCACATGTTCACTGACAGACGAGTTTTCCTCCATCTTGCAAGCATAGAATTTATCGGAGGTCTCATACCTCTCGATCCGGGCGTTCTTCTGAAAGATAAACTTCAACTCCTGGAACATCTCAAATGCTCCATGACGCTCAAAGCGACGTTGAAGTCCCGGTTCTAAGCCATACAAGACTGCACATTGAACTATTGAGTAGTCCTCCTTACGCGCTAACCAAGCGTTCTTAACATCCTGATCAGCCGTGGCGGGTGGTTCATCTCCTAGCGCAGCATTAAGGACATAATCCTTCTTCCCAGCTTGTAAGATTAGCTTAAGATTACGAGCCCAGTCTACAAAGTTGCTTCCATCATCTTTCAACTTAGCTTTCTCTAGGAACATATTAAAATTCAGGATGACACTTGCGTGAGCCATGATCTACAACACAAATATATTCAAAGTGGACTTAGACTATGTTCAAGATAATTAGAGTTCAACTTAATCAAATTATATGCTAAACTCCCACTCAAAAAGTACATCTCTCTAGTCATTTGAGTGGTTCATGATCCACTTACACTATCCCAAGTCCGATCATCACGTGAGTTGAGTATAGTTTCAGTGGTAAGCATCCCTATGCTAATCATATCAACTATATGATTCATGATCGACCTTTCGGTCTCATGTGTTCCGAGGCCATGTCTGCACATGCTAGGCTCGTCAAGCTTAACCCGAGTGTTCCGCGTGCGCAACTGTTTTGCACCCGTTGTATGTGAACGTTGAGTCTATCACACCCGATCATCACGTGGTGTCTCGAAACGACGAACTGTAGCAATGGTGCACAGTCGGGGAGAACACAATTTCGTCTTGAAATTTTAGTGAGAGATCACCTCATAATGCTACCGTCGTTCTAAGCAAAATAAGGTGCATAAAAGGATTAACATCACATGCAATTCATAAGTGACATGATATGGCCATCATCACGTGCTTCTTGATCTCCATCACCAAAGCACCGGCACGATCTTCTTGTCACCGGCGCCACACCATGATCATCCATCAACGTGTTGCCATCGGGGTTGTCGTGCTACTTATGCTATTACTACTAAAGCTACATCCTAGCAAAATAGTAAACGCATCTGCAAGCACATATGTTAGTATAAAGACAACCCTATGGCTCCTGCCGGTTGCCGTACCATCGACGTGCAAGTCGATATTTCTATTACAACATGATCATCTCATACATCCAATATATCACATCACATCGTTGGCCATATCACATCACAATCATACCATGCAAAAACAAGTTAGACGTCCTCTAATTTTGTTGTTGCATGTTTTACGTGGTGACCAAGGGTATCTAGTAGGATCGCATCTTACTTACGCAAACACCACAACGGAGATATATGAGTTGCTATTTAACCTCATCCAAGGACCTCCTCGGTCAAATCCGATTCAACTAAAGTTGGAGAAACCATCACTTGTCAGTCATCTTTGAGCAAAGTGGGTTACTCGTAACGATGAAACCAGTCTCTCGTAAGCGTACGAGTAATGTCGGTCCAAGCCGCTTCAATCCAACAATACCGCGGAATCAAGAAAAGACTAAGGAGGGCAGCAAAACGCATATCTCCGCCCACAAAAACTTTTGTGTTCTACTCGAGAAGACATCTACGCATGAACCTAGCTCATGATGCCACTGTTGGGGAATGTCGCATGGGAAACAAAAATTTTCCTACGCGCACGAAGACCTATCATGGTGATGTCCATCTACGAGAGGGGATGAGTGATCTACGTACCCTTGTAGATCGTACAGCAGAAGCGTTAGAGGACGCGGTTGATGTAGTCGAACGTCCTCACGTCCCTCGATCCGCCCCGCGAACAATCCCGCGATCAGTCCCACGATCTAGTACCGAACGGACGGCACCTCCGCGTTCAGCACACGTACAGCTCGACGATGATCTCGGCCTTCTTGATCCAGCAAGAGAGACGGAGAGGTAGAAGAGTTCTCCAGCAGCGTGACGGCGCTCCGAAGGTTGGTGATGATCTTGTCTCAGCAGGGCTCCGCCCGAGCTCCGCAGAAACGCGATCTAGAGGAAAAACTATGGAGGTATGTGGTCGGGCAGCCGTGAGAAAGTCGTCTCAAATCAGCCCTAATTGCTCCATATATATAGGAGGAGGGAGGGGGACCTTGCCTTGGGGTCCAAGGGACCCTCAAGGGGTCGGCCGAGCCAAGGGGGGGAGGACTCCCCCCTCAAACCGAGTTGGACTTGGTTTGGTGGGAGGAGTCCCCCTCCCTTCCCACTTCCTCCCCCTTTTTTTTCTTTTCCTTTGATTTCCTTTTCTTGGCGCATAGGCCCCCTTGGGGCTGTCCCACCAGCCCACTAAGGGCTGGTGTGTCTCCCCAAAGCCTATGGGCTTCCCCGGGGTGGGTTGCCCCCCCCCCCCCCGGTGAACTCCCGGAACCCATTCGTCATTCCCGGTACATTCCCGGTAACTCCGAAAACCTTCCGGTAATCAAATGAGGTCATCCTATATATCAATCTTCGTTTACGGACCATTCCGGAAACCCTCGTAACGTCCGTGATCTCATCCGGGACTCCGAACAACATTCGGTAACCAACCATATAACTCAAATACGCATAAAACAACGTCGAACCTTAAGTGTGCAGACCCTGCGGGTTCGAGAACTATGTAGACATGACCCGAGAGACTCCTCGGTCAATATCCAATAGCGGGACCTGGATGCCCATATTGGATCCTACATATTCTACGAAGATCTTATCGTTTGAACCTCAGTGCCAAGGATTCGTATAATCCCGTATGTCATTCCCTTTGTCCTTCGGTATGTTACTTGCCCGAGATTCGATCGTCAGTATCCGCATACCTATTTCAATCTCGTTTACCGGCAAGTCTCTTTACACGTTCCGTAATACAAGATCCCGCAACTTACACTAAGTTACATTGCTTGCAAGGCTTGTGTGTGATGTTGTATTACCGAGTGGGCCCCGAGATACCTCTCCGTCACACGGAGTGACAAATCCCAGTCTTGATCCATACTAACTCAACTAACACCTTCGGAGATACCTGTAGAGCATCTTTATAGTCACCCAGTTATGTTGCGACGTTTGATACACACAAAGCATTCCTCCGGTGTCAGTGAGTTATATGATCTCATGGTCATAGGAATAAATACTTGACACGCAGAAAACAGTAGCAACAAAATGAGACGATCAACATGCTACGTCTATTAGTTTGGGTCTAG
The DNA here is from genome assembly GCF_904849725.1 of Hordeum vulgare subsp. vulgare. Classification (NCBI taxonomy): domain Eukaryota; kingdom Viridiplantae; phylum Streptophyta; class Magnoliopsida; order Poales; family Poaceae; genus Hordeum; species Hordeum vulgare. Next base: position 648,261,503 of record NC_058519.1, on the reverse strand, counting down.
TCCATCACGTGATTCTCCCAATGACGTGATCCAGTTATCAAGCAACAACACCTTGTTCATAATCAGAAGACACTGACTATCATCGATCAACTGGCTAGCCAACTAGAGGCATGCTAGGGACGGTGTTTTGTCTATGTATCCACACATGTAAATGAGTCTTCATTCAATACAATTATAGCATGGATAATAAACTATTATCTTGATACAGGAATTATAATAATAACTATACATTTATTATTGCCTCTAGGGCATAATTCCAACAGATTGAACCTTGGACGGATCAACCTTAATGCCCTCGGCAAAGATAATATGCCCAAGATAAACCACTTCTTTCAGCCAGAACTCCCACTTGGAAAACTTAGCATACAGCTTGTACTCTCTCAGTTTATCAAGCACCAACCTGAGATGTTTTTCATGTTCTTCATCAGTCTCAGAAAAGACCAGAATGTCGTCGAGATAGAGCAAGACAAATTCATTCTTGTATGGGGAGCAAATATAGTTCATCAATCGACAAAATGTCGGGGGAGCATTAGCCAGACCAAAAGACATAACAGTATACTCATACGAGCCAAAACTAGTCATGAATGCCGTCTTCAGAATGTCTTCCTCGCGAATGCGAATTTGATGATAGCCCATTCTGAGATCAAGCTTGGAGAATACTTTAGCACCTTTCAACTGTTCGAACAACTCAGTTATGTTCGGAAGTGGATATTTGTTCTTGATTGTCTTGTTGTTCAATGGACGGTAATCGACACACAGCCGGTCCGAGCCATCCTTCTTCTTGAAAAATAGAACACCACATCCCCACGGAGACGAGCTTGGTCTGATCAAACCCAAACGCTCCTGCTCATCGAGTTGCCTCTTGAGTTCCTTCAATTCTTCTGGACCCAGCTTGTACGGCCGTTTGCACACTGGCTCTGTGCCGGGCTCAAGCTCAATGACAAACTCAACTTCACGGTGCGGAGGCATGCCTGGCAGCTCTTCAGGAAACACATCTTGATATTCGTAGACCACTAGAACTTGCTCAATAGGATTGATCTCACCCTTTTCATTCAAGGAGAACAGACGGATTGTATCATAGCGCACCGCGAATATAATCACATCCTCCGAAGGGTGGGTAAGCTTGACTTCTTTGGCTTCACAATCAATTGACGCCTTGTTCATGGCCAACCAGTCCATACCAAGGATCAAATCAATGTCGGAATTGCCCAAGACAATAGGAGATGCCAGAAAAGCATAAGCGCCCATCTTGACAGAAACATCTGGGACGAACAACTGAGATCTCATCCGTATACCCGGAGACACAACTTGCAATGACTTGGGAAGGAACTCGGTCACAATATTATTACCAAATGCAAAGGGGTATGACATGAAGGAATGCAAAGCACCAGAATCAAATAACACTTTAGCAGGGATATCATTGACGAGGAGGTTACCCATTATCACATCAGAGGAGTTGTTTGCTTCAGCTGCGTTCACCATGTTGACTCGAGCTGATCTGGGGTTGAATTTGACAAGAGCATTGCTTGGAGGTTTGCCTGGAGGAGGAGGCGGCAGACGAAGCTGAGAAGTACATTTTTTGGCATAGTGACCCTTCTGCCCACATTTGTGACAAGTGACATCTGCTCGCTGCGGAACTGAGTCTGAGGAGGCCCTTGATTCTGATGCTGGTATCTCTACTGGAAGCCAGGGTTGGGTGGGTGGGAAGAACCACGACCACCTGAGTGCTTCAGCTGCTATGAGTGCCGAGGAGGAGGAGGAGAAACCCAAAACCTCTGTTGCTTCTGAACCACCTGAGTCGAGGAAGAGCTGGAATCTATGAAGCGCTTCTTGGAGTTTTCCACCCTGAGCAAGGCCGTCTCTACTCTGAGAGCTAGGTTGTAGAACTTGTCAAACTCCTCAGGATCGTGCAAAGCAAGAACTAACCGCAAGTCTTCCTTCAAGCCACCCCTGAACTGATAGATCTTGCTCTTCTGATCCGGGACATCCTGCGGCGCATAACGGGCCAGCTCGTGGAACTCGACATTGTACTTGTACACATAATTGTTGCCCTGCTTCAAACGCCTGAACTTCTCACGCATCTCCTCCACAAAACTGGAAGGGATGTAGTGGGACCTGAAGTCACGACAAAACTCGTCCCAAGACATCACCCTGTCGCCTCTGGAGTCCTTGAGCTGCTGCCACCATATAGAAGCCAGTCCCTTCAACTGAAACATTGCAAACTTGACATAGTCCTCCAGACGCACATTGCTACACTCGAAGTGAACGTCTTAGGCTGGTTTGACAGGAACTGACTCAGATTGGCGAAGTGATTGCCACCCGGCTGGAAATTGCCCTGCTGATGATTGGCTCTCTCTTGGATCAACTGTAATAGCATCTGAGTGTTTGCATTAGTAGCTGCCATCATCGCCTGTCACGCCTCTGCAGGAGCAGGCGGCAGCGGAGGAGGAGGAGGAGGTGGTGGAGGCGGCATATCCTCACGCCCTGGGGTCTGACGAGTCGGTGGAGCCATCCTGAAGACGGACAACATATTAGTCCACAGAATAATTGAAGATATTGCTGGATCAAAAGACAGAATATCTGAACAGAATTTAGCAATTGCACTTGAACAACATAGCAAGAATGCATCCTCAAAGTGACGGACGACAAAATTCCGATAAGGACCACTGCAAACAAGTGTGAGCTAGAACTGCTCGGAACAAACATATGACCGAGATTTCCCAAACCTCAATCAAGCGTCTGTAGGAAGATAGTCCTATAAGATACTACTAGATATCCCACCTATGAATTCCCGAAATAACTGGTCATGCAATCAGGTACACGGATACAAGGAGTATTTCACACAACTCCTAAACTAACCCGTCACCTGTATCACATCCTTCAACACACGACCAGCATCTCGGACCTTCGCCTACAACAGATCCTCGTGATCACAATGATACCAAGTGTGGTAGTACCCCCGAAAATCTACACCAGTACTGGGGACATCGGGGTTATCTCACCACTACCAGTATTGAAGCAATAACGAATATCCTTCGATCTTAGATACTCAGAAATCTGAATGATGGCGATGTGCGCAAAATCCCCCGGAGCTCAACTCCCCTGATACTTAGAGCAGATAGGAGGCAGCAAGACAGGATTCCGTCACATCAAAATCATATAGATTTCACAAATACCCGCGTGATCCTAAAAAAAAATTTGAGCGAGAAAAGGAGTAGAGTTAAAGATTTCCTAAGACGGGAACCTCACCAGAGCATAGAAGAGGAGAAAAAAGAATCCTACTCTCCGATATAACTAAGACTCAAAACATTTTCTAGACTCGACTCGGCCAAGTACGATCACACAAAGGCTCCTATGGTCGTAAGGCTCTGATTAACAACTTGTAACGACCAAGATGCGGTCCTTTCCGATCTGGGGATCGAAGCCCCGAATAGGAAAGAAGCGCATCTAAGCGTTTCGCAAGCAGGTAACACAACACAAATAATAATAAAAGTAGACAATCCGGGATTCAATTGTCTTCTCATAAATAACTCAGAGTACATCACAGATACAATCAAGGTAGTTCCGCTACGGACTACAAAACATAGAACCGCTATGCTACCCTGCCTGCAGGCCCACGATCACGACCATGCCTCAATCCTCTGGATAGTTCACGTAGAGGCGGTTTGTCTCCTCGTCGTACTGCCACGCCAGCAGAGTGCCGTCGGGATCATCTGTCTCTGGGGTACCTGTACCTGTTGGGAGTTTTGGAGGAATCTGTGAGCCACGGGGACTCAGCAATCTAAGACCTTGGTGCCAGAACTAGTCATGTTATTAGGTAGGGTAAGGTGATGTGTATAAGGTTGCAGCATCCTAAGCTTGATTTAGTGGCTAACTTACGTAAAGCAATTATGAAGGTGGTCTACACTAGCGGTCGTGATTACTTGATCACTAAGTGATCCTGAACACCTACCTACGGCATTCATAACCCCACCGTGTTCCCGGTCGAAGAGAGATCTTCGAGGGGGACAGTCACGGTTACGCACACAGTTGGCAATTTTATTAGCTTATATTTAAGTTCTCTAATACCGGATGTTAACAAAATATTCCAAGTTGCCACATAACCGCGGGCACGACTTTCCAAAAGATTAAACCCTACAGGGGTGCTCCAACTAGTCCATCACAAACGTACACGGGCCACAAAGTAATCCTCTATCACGAATCTCGTGATCTCGTCGGATTCCTTAGAGGAAAACCTCAACTCTGGGGGAAACCAAAGCTTCACCGGGATTCCTATACGCAAGATATATCGCTAAGGTAAGGCAAGACTAGCAGGACTTCCCGACGTGTCGACGACCCCGATAAGAGTCGTGTATCTCAGTCTCAGGACACGCCGGATGGAACTAGCTACAGGTATCAAACCTCAAGTTTCCTTGTGGTGGCCCCGCAGGCAAACCAGTTTGGACCAACACTCATGAGGAGCACTGGCCCGGGTTGTTGATTAAAGATCCTCGGGGTGATCATTCCCTATGCAGTTTATTAAGTGATTAGCAAATTAACACCAATGTTGGGCCCTGCCGGACAAGCCTTAACACTACGCGATTTATCGAGGGGGTCCCCATAACAACCCCGAACGTGTTAGGAGCGATCATTATGGAATCAAACACCGGTAACCGGTAACTAAGGCGGCAATAACGGAACAAAGCACCCGGCAAAAGGCTAGGCCTCCGTCATTTACCAAGTATATAGGTGCCTTAATTAAATAACAGAATTTAAGATAATGATATCAAGCTCATGTTAACACATGAGACAAAGCACCTGCATCTAGCAACGCTAACATTAGTAGCTGAGCAAAGCCTACTTAGCCACTCAAGTTTTGCTAGGGAGGGATCAGTGTATGGGTTCATGGCATATCAAGAGGCAATTTAATTTAGTGGTAGGCAGCGAGAAATATGATATGGAAACACAAACTAGCATAACAATTCTAGAGATGGGATCAAGGTCATATCATCTTGCCTGTGATATCCTCAGCTTGGAATGAATCTGGTTCGTCCTGCACGTAATCCCCCGAATCCACGTACTCATTCTCCGATCCCGGTGCTACCCAACATAAGAATAATATCCAATGAACAACAGCACTTCAAGATGCAACAAGCACATGATGCATGAGATGAAAAATGAGCATGCATCACTATTTCTATCACTAGCACAAGCAAAAGAAACTACTACAAGTTTTTGGACAGAACTGTACACTAAGCTATTTTTACATGCATGAGAATGGCATGAACAGATGCTTCTCGTGAAAACGATGCAAAACCATATAAATAACATTACAATCGGAGCTACGGATCAACGGGAATCAACGAAACAAGATATGAAGCCCTACATGCAAGAATCAACACCACACCCACAATTGGCACAAATCTGGTATTCCGAGGTTTCCAAGACATATAACAACCCAACATGAATGGATTGGAGCAAGGAAGAAGACCACAACATCAACTAATCACCCACATTCATCAAAATGACTATACTACACAATCTGCCATAATCTGCATCTTAGCTCTTTGTGAGCTACATGCAACATAGCTACAACCCTCCAAATATGACAAATAATATATGTGGCTGTAGCCAACCAAGAACACTACAAGCACCAGCAAGAATCACACCAAAAGGAATTAAACACAAGAAGATTCAAGGCCACAAACTTTCCCAAAACCATCAGATCTCAGGGACTTTGTGGAAAATCCTGCACCTGACTTTGTGTCTTTGTTTTGAAGCTTTTTTGACAGCAACCAAAACATAACCTACAGGACTTTAAATGAGATGAAATTTGAAAGGGAGATTCACAAACATACCAGGTCCAAATTCCTAGCACTGAACTAAGGCTAGATCACAACACAATGGCCAGCACAACCTCATCTACAGGAGAAGAAAATGTTTCCAGATTCCCAGACTTGGTGAAATTCCAGATTTCACTAAGCTGGAATTATCAGCCACATGCCCACTTTGTCTAGGCATAGTTTGCACACAAGTAACACCAAGTGATAATTGACACCACTATGGTGTAGAGCAAAACCCCTACTTCTATCACACAAAAGCTCATGCCCTTGGGCTCCACCTATTCCATGGAAACAAAGAGCAAACTTGCAACAAACCTGAATATGTCAACTCCATAAAGCATCCCAATGGAAAAACTAACTTCACCACTGGTTTCCTTGGGAGATTCTACCCCAAAATCATCTATAATATGTGGGCACTTACTTGGAACAAGTGGCCACAAATTAAGGAAGAAGAAACTACTCCAAATCATGCCTAGTAAATAGAGCATCAATTCATGTAGTTCCTCTATATCAACTACTACATGGTTGAGCTCATGTGCACAATGACAAAGTGACATGGGGGTTTGAACCCCATGTTTGTGTCATGCACATCAACTTCATAACCACTAATACCCAACTATCCACACAAGCAACATACCATGCCCTCTCACATATGGTCATGTGAAGGTGCAAAGCTTGCTTGCAAAGGTGGAATGCTTCTCACACACACATCTACTCCACATCATCCACAAGCACATCATGCTCTAGATCAACACACATACCTACACATGCTAAACATAGCCTGCACCACATGGCAAACATACACACACCATAGGATCTAGCAACTCTATACATACATGCACTCAACAACAATGCACTTCTAAGCATGATAAAGCTACATGATCTCCTACACACGATTTAGCTACATATGCACTCCTAGTGCAAACACACACACATGCCTATGACTTGAGCCACATGCACATGCTTGCAAGCACCCTACACCAACATCTATACAAGGTGTGTGGGAGGGCAAAATCCTACACACACACACACACACACTCTTATGCACATAATCACCCCTTGTGTGTGTGCCACCATGCACACACACCATCACAAAACCTACACCAAGTCTATAACATGCACACACTCCTAAACTAGGCAGGAAAGGAAAAACAGCAAGGAAGAAAGAAATACCAAGCTACAATTAATCAGGGGTTGCTTAGCTACCAATCAGCAAGGAAAAGTATAAAAGAAAACAAAGGTAAGGCAAAAGGAGAGGTGCTGAGGTCGAACCCCAGACCTACTGGAGGTGCAAACTGCAGCTCTACCACTCTGCTAGGGCCAAGGTAATCAACAGTGGAGGATCGATGCAGGGGATCTACTTGTTGCGCTACCCTACTTTTGAAACAGGAGAAGGAAAACAAAAAGGGGGGGTGCTCCTACTGGGATTCGATCCCTGCACCTGACGATAACACACACACACATCAACCACTGTGCTACATTATGATATCTGACAGAGTAAGGATCTAACGCAAAGTATACTACCACGATCCTACTCCCTGGCCTGCACCTGCGAGCCGGTGACAGAGAGATCACCGGAGATGGTATCCTCTACCACAACCTCTACCACGCCCGCGGGAAAAAGGAAGACCCACCTACCTACGAGGAGATTCTCTGCTCTGCATCTACTCCACATCGAGCGCTCTACACCTAAACACACATCACAGCAAGCTCCTGCCGTTCTCTCCTCTGAACAGAGGAGCACGGCGACCACTCCGGCAGATCCAACCGAGGGGAAGGGAGGAGGAGTGATAGTCACCTAGGGAAGGAAGAGGGGGGCGCCGATCGGGAAGAAGGAGCCGCCTCGAGACGACGAGGGCGCGCTGATGATGGCCTGATGCAGATCCGACGTAGTGGAAGGAGAACATCGGGTTCGCGCCGAAGACGAGCTCCTGCCCGTCGCTGTGGTCGTTCTCCGACCTCAACGACGGCGGGAATGGAGCGCGGGCACCCTCCCCAAGCTCCCGGACATGGTGGCCGTGCCGATCGACGGTGCACGCGGGGGTAGACGTCGGCGTTCCTCCTCTTCCTCTCTGCACTGGCTATAAACTTACCTCTGGGAAAGAAAGAGAGAGGAGGGAGATGGGGAATGGAATGGCGGCGGCGGATGGGAGAGAGGGGGAACCCTAGGTCGAGGGGGGAACGGACGCTAACAATAGGTCGTTACCGGGAGATCTCTTTACTCGTTCTGTAGCACGTCATCGTGTGACTAACTCCTTAGTCACATTGAGCTCATGATGATGTTCTACCGAGTGGGCCCAGAGATACCTCTCCGTCACACGGAGTGACAAATCCCGATCTCGATTCATGCCAACCCAACAGATACTTTCGGAGGTACCCGTAGTGCACCTTTATAGTCACCAAGTTACGTTGTGATGTTTGATACACCCAAAGCAGTCCTATGGTGTCCGGGAGTTGCACAATCTCACGGTCGAAGGAAAAGATACTTGACATTAGAAAAGCTTTAGCATACGAACAGTACGATCTAGTGCTATGCTTAGGATTGGGTCTTGTCCATCACATCATTCTCCCAATGATGTGATCCCGTTATCAATGACATCTAATTCCCATGATTAGGAAACCATGATCATCTATTGACTAACGAGCTAGCCAACTAGAGGCTTGCTAGGGACACATTGTGATCTATTTATTCACACATGTATTACTGTTTCCTGTTAATACAATTATAGCATGAACAATAGACGATTATCATGAACAAGGAAATATGATAATAACCATTTTATTATTGCCTCTAGGGCATATTTCCAACAGTCTCCCACTTGCACTAGAGTCAATAATCTAGTTACATTGTGATATATCGAATACCCATAGCATTATGGTGTTGATCATGTTTTGCTCGTGGAAGAGGTTTAGTCAACGGGTCTGCAATAATCAGATCCGTGTGTACTTTACAAATATCTATCACTCCACTCTGGACATGGTCCTGGATGGAGTTGTAGCGGCGTTTGATATGCTTCGTCTTCCGTTGAAACCTGGACTCCTTGGCTATGGCGGCCCCAGTGTTATCACAGAAGAGTTTCATTGGACTCGACGCGCTTGGAACCACTCCAAGGTTGGTGATGAGCTCCTTCATGCGAATTCCTTCATGAGCCGCTTCTGAAGCAGCTATGTACTCCGCTTCACATGTAGATGCTGCCACGACTTCTTGCTTGCTGCTGCACCAGGTCACTGCCCCACCATTCAAAACATATATGTATCCGGTCTGTGACTTAGAGTCATCCGGATCTCTGTCGAAGCTAGCATCGATGTAACCCTTTACGACGAGCTCTTCGTCACCTCCATAAACGAGAAACATTTCCTTAGTCCTTTTCAGGTACTTAAGGATATTCTTGACCGTTGTCCAGTGTTCCATACCGGGATCACTTTGGTACCTTCCTACCAAACTTATGGCAAGGTTTATATCAGGTCTGGTACACAGCATGGCATACATAAGAGAGCCTACGGCTGAAGCGTAGGAGACAGAACTCATCTTCTCTCTATCTGCTGCCGTGGTCGGCGACTGAGTCTTACTCAATCTCATACCTTGCAAAACTGGCAAGAACCCTTTCTTTGAGTTTTCCATATTGAACTTCTTCAATATCTTGTCAAGGTATGTACTTTGCGAAAGACCTATGAGGCATCTCGATCTATTTCTATAGATCTTGATGCCTAATATGTATGCAGCTTCCCCAAGGTCCTTCATTTAAAACTCTTGTTCAAATAGGCCTTTATGCTCTCCAACATTTCTGTATTGTTCCCCATCATATGTCATCCACATACAGTATGAGGAAAGCTACAGAGCTTCCACTCACTTTCTTGTACAGACAGGCTTCTCCGTAAACCTGTATGAACCCAAACGCTTTAATCACCTCATTAAAGCGAATGTTCCAACTCCGAGATGGTTGCACTAGCCCATAGATGGAGCGCTGGAGCTTGCACACTTTGGTAGCACCTTTAGGGTCGACAAAACCTTCTGGTTGCATCATATACAACTCTTCCTTAAGGTTCCCGTTAAGGAACGCTGTTTTGACGTCCATTTGCCAAATTTCATAATCATAAAAGGCGGCAATCGCTAACATGATTCGGACTGATTTCAGCTTTGCTACGGGAGATAAAGTCTCTTCGTAGTCAACTCCTTGAATTTGTCGAAAACCCTTTGCGAGAAGTCGAGCTTTATAAACGGTTACATTACCATTTGCATCAGTCTTCTTCTTGAAGATCCATTTATTTTCTATGGCTCGCCGGTCATCGGGCAAGTCCACCAAAGTCCATACTTTGTTCTCATACATGGATCCTATCTCGGATTTCATAGCTTCAAGCCATTTGTTGGAGTCCGGGCCCTCCATCGCTTCTTCATAGTTCGAAGGTTCACCGTTGTCTAACAACATGATTTCCATCACAGGGTTTCCGTACCACTCTGGTGCGGAGCGTGCCCTCGTGGACCTTCGCGGTTCACTAGTAACTTGATCCGAAGCTTCATGATCATTATCATTAACTTCCTCTTCAGTTGGTGTAGGCGCCACAGGAACAACTTCCCGCGCTGCGCTACTATCCTGTTCGAGAGGGGGTGTAATTACCTCATCAAGTTCTACCTTCCTCCCACTTACTTCTTTCGAGAGAAACTCTTTCGAGAGAAACTCTTTCTCTAGAAAGGATCCGTTCTTGGCAACAAAGGTTTTATCTTCGGATCTAAGATAGAAGGTATACCCAATAGTTTCCTTAGGGTATCCTATGAATACGCATTTCTCCGCTTTGGGTTCGAGCTTTTCTGGTTGAAGTTTCTTCACATAAGCATCGCAGCCCCAAACTTTAAGAAACGACAACTTAGGTTTCTTGCCAAACCATAGTTCATACGGTGTCGTCTCAACGGATTTAGACGGTGCCCTATTTAAAGTGAATGTTGCAGTTTCTAATGCGTATCCCCAAAATGATAGCGGTAAGTCGGTAAGAGACATCATAGATCGTATCATATCTAATAAAGTGCGATTATGACGTTCAGACACTCCGTTGCGTTGCGGTGTGCCATGCGGCGTCAGTTGTGAAACGATTCCACACTTCCTTAGGTGTGTGCCAAACTCATGACTCAAATATTCTCCTCCACGATCAGATCGTAGACACTTAATTTTTCTGTCACGTTGATTCTCGACCTCACTCTGAAATTCCTTGAACTTTTCAAATGTCTCGGATTTGTGCTTCATCAAGTAGATATACCCATACCTACTCAAATCATCGGTGAGAGTGAGAACATAACGATAGCCACCGCGAGCTTCAACGTTCATTAGACCACACACATCAGTATGTATTATTTCCAATAAGTCGGTTGCTCTCTCCATTATTCCTGAGAATGGAGTCTTAGTCATCTTGCCCATGAGGAACAGTTCGCATGTGTCAAATGATTCAAAATCAAGAGACTCTAATAGTCCATCAGTATGGAGCTTCTTCATGCGCTTAACGCCGATATGACCAAGGCGGCAGTGCCACAAGTATGTGGGACTATCATTATCAACTTTACATCTTTTGGTACTCACATTATGAATATGCGTAACATCATGATCGAGATTCATCAAGAATAAACCATTCACCAGCGGAGCATGACCATAAAACATATCACTCATATAAATAGAACAACCATCATTCTCTCACTTAAATGAGTAGCCGTCTCGCATTAAGCAAGACCCTGATACAATGTTCATGCTTAAAGCTGGTACTAAATAGCAATTATTAAGGTTTAAAACTAATCCCCACGGTAGATGTAGAGGTAGCGTGCCGAGGGCGATCACATCGACCTTGGAACCATTTCCGACGCGCATCGTCACCTCGTCCTTGGCCAGTCTCCGCTTATTCCGCAGTTCCTGCTTTGAGTTGCAAATGTGAGCGACATCACCGGTATCAAATACCCAGGAGCTACTACGAGCGCCGGTAAGGTATACAACAATAACATATATATCACATATACCTTTAACGTTGCCGGCCTTCTTGTCCGCTAAGTATTTGGGGCAGTTCCGCTTCCAGTGACCTTTTCCCTTGCAATAGAAGCACTTAGTCTAAGGCTTGGGTCCATTCTTTTTCTTCGTCCCGGCATCTAGTTTACCGGGCGCGGCAACAAGTTTGCCGTCTTTCTTGAAGTTCTTCTTACCCTTGCCCTTCTTGAAACTAGTGGTCTTGTTGACCATCAACACTTGATGCTCTTTCTTGATTTCTACTTCTACAGACTTGAGCATCGAGTACAACTCGGGAATGGTCTTCTCCATCCCTTGAATGTTGTAGTTAAGCACAAAGCCTTTGTAGCTTGGTGGGAGAGACTGGAGGATTCTGTCAATTATAGCATCATCCGGATGTTCGACTCCAAGTGAAGTCAGACGACCGTGTAACCCAGACATTTTGAGTATGTGCTCACTGACAGAACTGTTCTCCTCCATCTTACAACTAAAGAACTTGTCGGAGACTTCATATCTCTCGACACGGGCATGAGCTTGAAAAACTAGCTTCAGCTCTTGGAACATCTCATATGCACCGTGTTGCTCAAAACGCCTTTGGAGCCCCGTTTCTAAACTGTATAACATGCCACACCTAACCAGAGAGTAGTCATCACTCCGCGTTTGCCAGACGTTCAGAATGTCCTGGGCTGCTGCGGGAGCGGGAGGGTCACCTAGCGGCGCATCAAGGACATAAGCCTTTTTAGCTGCTTCAAGGATGAGCTTCAAGTTGCGAACCCAGTCCGCATAGTTGCTACCACCATCTTTCAGCTTGTTTTTCTCTAGGATTGTGTTGAAATTGAGGTTGACGTTGGCCATCTACAAAATTTATAAAGGCAACTTTTAGACTAAGTTCATGACAATTAAGTTCATTTAATCAAATTAAGTATGAACTCCCACTTAAATCGACATCCCTCTAGTCATCTAAGTGATACATGATACATGTCGACTAACCCGTGTCTGATCATCACGTGAGACGGACTAGTCACCATGGTGAGCAACTTCATGCTGATCGTATTCAACCATACGATTCATGTTCGACCTTTCGGTCTCTTGTATTCGAGGTCATGTCTGTACATGCTAAGATCGTCGAGTCAACCTAGGTGTTTCGCGTGTGTAAATCTGGCTTACACCCGTTGTATGCGAACATTAGAATCTATCACACCGATCATCACTTGGTGCTTCGAAACAATGATCCTTCGAAATGGTGCACACTTAGGGGGATACGTTCTCGAAATTTTAAGAGGGATCATCTTATTATGCTACCGTCGTTCTAAGCAATAAGATGAAAAACATGACAAACATCACAATGCAATCATATAGTGACATGATATGGCCATTATCATCTTTGCTCTTTCGATCTCCATCTTCAGGCATCGCATGATCATCATCGTCACCGGTGTGACACCATGATCTCCATCATCGTGTCTCCGTGAAGTCGTTATGCCAACTACTACTATCACTACTACTATAGCTAACCGTTAGCAATGAAGTAAAAGTAGTAAGCACATGGCGTTGCATCTCATACAATAAATTAACACAACTCCTATGGCTCCTGCCGGTTGTCATACTCATCGACATGCAGGTCGTGAAACCTATTACAATAACATGATCATCTCACACATCATACATGCAACATCACAACTTTGGCCATATGACATCACATGTCAAACCCTGCAAAAACAAGTTAGACGTCCTCTAATTGTTGTTGCAAATTTTACGTGGCTGATTTGGGTTTCTAGCAAGAACACTTTCTTACCTACGTGACAGCCACAACGATGATATGCCAAAGCTATTTACCCTTCATAAGGACCCTTTTCATCAAATCCAATCCGACTAGAGTAGGAGAGACAGACACCCGCTAGCCACCTTTATGCACGGTGTGCATGTCTGTCGGTGGAACCAGTCTCATGTAAGCGTACGTGTAAAGTCGGTCCGGGCCGCTTCATCCCACAATACCGCCAGAAAAGAATAAGACTAGTAGCGGCAAGCAATTGACAAATCATCGCCCACAACCTTTTGTGTTCTACTCGTGCATAGAATCTACGCATAGAAAACCTGGCTCGGATGCCACTGTTGGGTAACGTAGCATAAATTCAAAAACTTTCCTACGCATATTCAGATCTTCCTATGGAGAGACCAGCAACGAGAGAGGGGTGAGTGCATCTTCATACCTTTGAAGATCGCTAAGCGGAAGCGTTACTAGAACGCGCGGTTGATGGAGTCGTACTCGCAGCGACTCAGATCGCGGTGTGATTCCGATCTAGTGCCGAACTACGGCACCTCCGCGTTCAACACACGTGCAACCCGGTGACGTCTCCCGCACCTTGATCCAGCAAGGAGGAGGGAGAGGTTGGGGAAGAACTCCAGCATCACGACGTCGTGGTGCCAATGGAGAGACGAGGTCTCCCGGCAGGGCTTCACCAAGCACCGGCACAGAGGAGGAGGAAGAAGGGCAGGGCTGCGCCGAGAGAGAGAGAAAACAGAGTGCGAAACAGCCCCGAAACCTCAACTATATATAGGGGGAGGGGGAGGGGGCGCAGCCCTTAGGGTTCCCACCCCCAAGGGGTGCGGCAGTCCCAGATGGGAGAGGGGGCGGAGGCCAGGGCAGGGAGGAGGGGTGGCGCACCCCTGTGGTGGGCCTTAGGCCCACCTGCGCTAGGGTTCCCCCCCCCCTCTCCCCTCTTCCTGCGCCATGGGCTGAGTGGGGGGCGCACCAGCCCACCTAGGGGCTGGTTCCCTTCCCCACTTGGCCCATCTAGCCTCCCGGGGTCGTTGCCCCCCTTCGGTGGTCCCGGTACATTACCGGTGATGCCCGAAACACTTCCGGTGTCCGAAACCATCCGTCCTATATATCAATCTTTACCTCCGGACCATTACGGAGCTTCTAGTGATGTCCGGGATCTCATCCAGGACTCCAAACAACTTTCGATAACCTCGTATAACAATTCCCTATAACCCTAGCGTCATCGAACCTTAAGTGTGTAGACCCTACGGGTTCGGGAGACAGGTAGACATGACCGAGACACCTCTCTGGCCAATAACCATCAGCGGGGTCTGGATACCCATGGTGGCTCCCACTAGCTCCACGATGATCTCATCGGATGAACCACGATGTCAAGGATTCAATCAATTCTGTATACAATTCCCTTTGTATGTCGGTATAGAACTTGCCCGAGATTCAATCGTCGGTATACCTATACCTTGTTAAATCTCGTTACCGGTAAGTCTCTTTACTCGTTCCGTAACACGTCATCGTGTGACTAACTCCTTAGTCACATTGAGCTCATGATGATGTTCTACCGAGTGGGCCCAGAGATACCTCTCCGTCACACGGAGTGACAAATCCCGATCTCGATTCGTGCCAACCCAACAGATACTTTCTGAGGTACAAATCCCGATCTCGATTCGTGTCAACCCAACAGATACTTTTGGAGGTACCGTAGTGCACCTTTATAGTCACCGAGTTACGTTGTGACGTTTGATACACCCAAAGCACTCATACGGTGTCCGGGAGTTGCACAATCTCACGGTCGAAGGAAAAGATACTTGACATTAGAAAAGCTTTAGCATACGAACAATATGATCTAGTGCTATGCTTAGGATTGGGTCTTTCCATCACATCATTCTCCCAATGATGTGATCCCGTTATCAATGACATCTAATGCCATGATCAGGAAACCATGATCATCTATTGACTGACGAGCTAGCCAACTAGAGGCTTGCTAGGGACACATTGTGATCTATTTATTCACACATGTATTACTGTTTCCTGTTAATACAATTATAGCATGAACAATAGACGATTATCATGAACAAGGAAATATGATAATAACCATTTTATTATTGCCTCTAGGGCATATTTCCAACACATACAAAGTCTCATGTGGAGATAAATATATGGAGAAATCACAAAAGCCACAACTGGCTAACCATAGAAGTGGATGCATAGTGATCTGCTCTATTGTTGGACCGCCATCCAATCAGGTTATAGGTATTCCGTGTGCGCCATCTCACATCGGTTGCACCCATAAGCCATATGATCTTTGGCTTCCGCTCGACTGAGTAACACCACATACGGATCCAGACAATTGCCATGTAGATGACCTACAACTTTTTTCTGATAATATGCCTGTTAAAAGTAACGTCATTCCTACAATTCCAAATGGCCCTAAGTAATACATATACTCCAACTCATATATGTGCCACTAATATAGGCTCTATCCCGTTTAGCCAAGTCCAAAAAGGACGTCAATGTTATCAGAGGGATCGGCGTTAAAACATGCCTAGACCGTACACCAAAGTAGCTTAGGCAGGGGACAATCAATAAACAGATGTTGGATGGACTCATCTAGGTCAGAGAAGCAACACCGTATACTACCCTCCCAATTGCGTTCTGCAAGATTATGTTTCATGAGAATCACCTGTTTGTGAACAAACCACATGATTTTTTTATCTTGAGTGGAACCTTTATTTTACAAATATGTAGAGAGTTTGGGATTGGTCCAGTGTTTATCATGTCTATGTATGTATACATAGACTTCACTGAGTATACACCTAACACCGAAAGTATCAAACGGAGTGTATCTGGTTCCTCAGTGAGGTTAATCTGCATCAATCTACTCACAAGATGTAACAATCTATCCCATATGGCTCCTACAAGTGATCTTCTGAATTGAACGCTTAAAGGGACATAGCCTAAGTTCGTACTCACCAAATCCTATTTTCATTGTACTATGTGATACAAGGAAGGATATTACATGACCAGCGGCGTGTCCCCTAACCATGTATCATTCCAGAACCTAGTTGAATTACCATTCCCTACTCTGAATTTGGTCCCGTTGAAAAATGTTACCTTAGTCCTCATGAGACCCTTCCAGAAGGATGAATCCGTCGGTTGCACTGTCACTTGTGCAAGTGTCTTGAAGCATAGATACTTGTTACGCAACAACTGTACTCATACTCCTCTGTCCTTAACAGAAAGGACATGAACATGTATACGATCCTTGTGCCACCCATTTTCATCTCGATAGATCAAGCTCCGTTCATACACCTCTCGTACTGCCACATTTAGAACCACGACAAATGGGATGGTGGCAGAGTGGTGCTAGAGGTGGAGGTGGACAATGTAGGGTGGGTGTAGGGTGGAATAGGAGGAGGCACCGCTGAGGTGAAAAGGCGATCAATGAAAGCATTAGTGGTGAGGGCAGGCTGACGGCAGGGAGGCGGGAGGTGGGCATGCAATATGGCTATTATAAAAGGGGTGGGAAGATGGATACTTACACTAGTGGAGAAATGGCTAGCCACAACTTACATTGGTGGCGCCGTTTCTCACCAACGCTAGCACTAATATTTTCACATAGTGCTGGCATGGGCTAAGTTGGTACGCCAGCTGCAAACGGTTAGTGCTGGTGTGGTTTTTTTTGTTCACGTCACAAATCTCTTGGCCCTTGCAATGTGAGATTGGATTTCAATAAGCTCATTACTAGAGACACTATCATATTTGACTCTCCTGCTCCCCCCCCTACACTATGGAGGTCAATAAGGGAAGGAACATAACCCAAATTGGAGGAGATGAATGGGCTCGTTTCATTGCCTGTATGCATCTCACCGGGGGTGAATTGATCAGCTTCTCGTTTAGAAGAGAAACTCCAAGGCTCGCTGTTATCTATCTCAACTATGAGGAAGAAGATGATGACCCACTTGATGAAGCACTCTTTGCCCAAAAAAAATGACCAGGCTGAGCAAGATGAAACAGACGCGCTCTGGGAAAAGCTTCCACCACGTGATGCCTAAGTCAGGATGCCATCCGAGACCCGCCTGACATGAACGATGGTTAACCACCATGTGATGGCATGTTCTTATTTCTGTAGTAATGTGATATGCTTATAGTATGTATAGTAATGTGATCATCATGTTTTTTCAGAAATTACCTAAGAGGCTATCTGAGTTGTGGCATCGAGTCGGATGAAGAAGGCATTATTGGACTACCCCTTACCACAAGGGGCTCCGTCACCACCTTTGCTTACGCAGTGGACACGAACGGACACACTATCTTCAGTGCGACTGGGTGGAGCAACTTCCTCGCTGACAAGAATCTCTGGGTTGGACAGGTCGTCTTAGTCACTATTAGGAACACCCCATGCCATGACTTAAGGACGATAATCGTTTTCAACATCCTTTAACCATGTTAGTTTGCTCGTGTGAAATAAACTCATGTTTGTGAGGATTCTCGTTATAATAGCCACTTATTAGCTGTAGCTAGTACCGCTTGTGAGATTTGCACTTATTATTAACTGAAATGCATTGTTCTATTGGCTAATTCCTCATGTGCAATGCTAAATGCTAAATGTCATGTGTTGTGTGTTTTTTTGGCTGCACAAAACGTTCCTCGTGTGCAATGTACATTGCACGCTGCTAGGTGAGCGATTATAGTGGTGGTGTTGCCTACGTGGCACGCCATCAGCACATAGAATACCGCTGACGTGGGACCCAACGCCTCCATTCTTTTTTAACTGTGGCATCATATTGGTGGCGTAGGGTGTCCATGCCAGCACAACCTGTTTTTCCACGCAATAGCTAGACTTTTCTGCAGTAGTGTTGCCTTTAGGAGGTGGGGAGGGGAGGATTGGAATGATATTTTCTGATTATCAAAAGAAAGGTATTTGCTTGGTGTTCTATTGGTTCCACTCACCTCTGATTGCCTTCTGGTAAAGAAAGACGATGAAACAATAAATCATTGTCTAGGTTTTCGTGCCATCGAAGGTATCATTTCGACAATAGAAGTGGATGTGTTGTATGGAATACAATCACGCGGCTAAATATAACCTAGCCCTAGAGTGGCTATCGCGGTCTCATGTGAAACATGTGTGACACTAAGTAGTTTATTTTGTTTCGGTCTAGTGGATCAAGAACCTCTAATCTAACGGAATATCGCCACTTACTTCGGCCTGACCTGTCATTCTTTAATTTTATGCTGGTGGAAAAATAATCCCCATTCGTACGACGATGAAGCACTGAGCCAAAATCAACCTCGCAAGGGGTTTGTTCTTGGCTATGGTGTGTTTGATGATCTTTTGTTCTCACCCATTGAGATGGGTGACTCATGCAACTCTTCAATACATGACGTTTGTTCGGATCCACAGATTTGATCTTATCAATTTCATTACCCAAAGTGTGGACATCGATTTCAAAATGTTAAGTTAGAAACAACGGTACAGAAAGAACTTTGATGTATATTTCATCGGAGATGTTTGTGCTATTCACATTTGTTTCAGTGCTTTCATTTTTTCACTGTCGAAAAACATATGGTTTTGGACTGCCTGGTTCCTTTACTGTCCCGATTCAATTAAAACATTTATTACTACTTTGTTTCTTATTAATCTTCCACTTTCTTCATCAAAAAATACTTACGAAATATTTTGGACAGGAGCACTTGTAAACATGCACAACCGAGGAAACACCAACCAACTAACATGTGACCAGCAAAGCGTGCCAGCAGAGATCATACTATTATATATGCATGGATCGATGACTACTCCCTCTGTTCCAAAATATAAGTCTTTCTAAAAATTTCTTTATTAAACTACATATGGATGTATATAGACGTATTTTGAAGTGTGGATTCGTTTATATTATTTTGTATGTAATCCTCTATTAAAATGTCTAAAAAGACTTATATTTAAGAACGAAGGAAGTAGGAGTACATAACTATGACAAACCATACGATAAAAAACGTGGCCGTGATGTCAGAGGCAAAACGCTAAAAGCCAAAGCTAGACAAGAACATGCCTGCCTGTAAAAAAAAACATGAAACAATAGTACATAAAGAAGGAGGTCGTAACGAAAACGGCGTGGCATCTTCTGCTATGAAATCGTAGTAGCGATCGCGCGAGCATTTATCACTAGTCTTCGCACTGTTTGTCTGACCGTCACATGCCATCCAGACGGTTGGTGGGCGTGGCGACCACCTAGCTACCTTGCATCGCACCGGCCATCCACGAGCTGCATGCTCAGCCTCAGCGGACATGGAGAAGCTCGGCGGGAACTCGGCCAACTCGTGCCCGCTCACGCCGCTGGGCTTCCTGGAGCGGGCGGCCACCGTGTTCGGCGACTGCCCCTCCGTCGTCTACCATGGAGCCGTCTTCACCTGGTCCCAGACCTACCGCCGCTGCCTCCGCCTCGCCTCCGCGCTCTCCTCCCTCGGCGTCTCCCGCCTCGACGTCGTAAGCGCCCTTCCATCCATCCTCATTTCTCAAGCGCCCCTGTGTCGCAGTCAAACTGAATTCATGAATTGGGTTGATGCATGATGATCCATGGGGTGAACCAACTGCTTCTTCAGGTGTCGGTGCTGCTGCCCAACGTGCCGGCGATGTACGAGGCGCACTTCGGCGTGCCCATGAGCGGCGCCGTGCTCAACACCATCAACACGCGCCTCGACGCGCGCACGGTCGCCGTCCTGCTCCGCCACTCCGGCTCCAGGCTCGTCTTCGTCGACCCGGCGCTGCTCCCGCTACTTCTCGACGCGCTCCGCCTCCTCCCGCCGGAGAACCCGGCCCCGCGCGTCGTGCTCGTCGAGGATCCCCACGAGAAGGATCAGTTCCCTCCGGCCCAGGCCAAGGATCTGACGTACGAGAGGCTCCTCGAGATGGGCGACCCGGAGTTTAGGTGGATCCGGCCGGCCAGCGAGTGGGATCCGATGGTGCTCAACTACACCTCCGGCACCACGGCTGCGCCCAAGGGGGTCGTGCACTGCCACCGCGGGATCTTCTTGGTGACCGTGGTGTCGCTCGTGGACTGGGCGGTGCCGCCACGGCCGACGTTCCTGTGGACGCTGCCCATGTTTCACGCCAATGGGTGGAGCTTCCCATGGGGAATGGCCGCCGTCGGCGGCACCAACGTCTGCCTCCGCCGCGTCGACGCCAAGGATGTCTACGCCGCCATCACGGATCACCGGGTCACGCATCTCTGTGGCGCGCCCGTCGTGCTCAGCATGCTGGCCAATGCGCCGGAGGGTGTGCGCAAGACTCCGCCCAATAAGGTACGGATCATGACCGCCGGCTCGCCGCCGCCCGCTGCGGTGCTGCATCGTGCGGAGGCATCGGGCTTTGAGGTCAGCCATGGGTACGGGCTGACAGAGACTGGAGGCCACGTCGTGTCGTGCGCGTGGAAGGGCGAGTGGGACAAGCTGCCGGCGTCAGAGCGCGCGCGGCTCAAGGCGAGGCAAGGCGTGCGCACGCCCGGCATGGCCGAGGTGGACATTGTCGACGCCGACACAGGCCGCAGCGTGCCCCGGGACGGCACCACCATGGGCGAGATCGTGCTCCGCGGCGGGTGCGTCATGCTGGGGTATCTCAACGACGACGAGGCGACAAGGGCGGCGATCCGGGACGATGGGTGGTTCTACACGGGGGACGTGGGCGTGATGCACCCGGACGGTTACCTGGAGATCCGGGACCGGTCCAAGGACGTGATCATCAGTGGCGGCGAGAACATCAGCAGCGTGGAGGTGGAGTCCATGCTCTACGGCCACCCAGCGGTGAGCGAGGCGGCGGTGGTGGCCCGGCCCGACGAGTTTTGGGGGGAGACGCCGTGCGCGTTCGTGAGCCTCAAGGACGACGCGGCGGGCACGGTGACAGCGGCCGAGGTGATCTCGTGGAGCCGGGAGCGCATGGCGGGGTACATGGTGCCCAAGACAGTCGTGTTCCGCGGCGAGCTGCCCAAGACCTCCACCGGCAAGGTCCAGAAGTACGTGCTGCGGAAGCTCGCCCGGGAGATGGGACCCACTCGCAGGGGTAGCAGCAGCAGCAGCAAGATGTAGTGTACGGCATGGCAATGGGCAAAGTGCTTGTCTCTGAATTTTCATCTCTTTTCCATGTGATAACTCAAGCTATATGCAAAATAGCTTAAAATTATTTTGTTCTCTGCTTGGTTTACACTGAGCAACTTTCGTTTGAAGCTGAATTCAGGAGAATTCTATGTAACTGTTTTCTAATCTAATTTCTTATTAAAAATCAGGGTAATTCTGAAGTCACTAAACTCATCCCTACCTGGTATTGTTTCAGTTTAAGTGGGACGAAGCATGCTTCTTAAACCATGACCATCAAAATGCAAAATAGGCTTCACCCAAATGATGATGGTATTCCTTTCCTCATCTGCATGGAATTGGAAGGGCATCTTCAACACAGGCCCGCAAGCCTCCTGCATGTGTGTGGATTGTGTTGTCCACACCATGAAACTCATTCAATGCCGTTTGTATCGGTGTGCGGCATCGTTTGGACATACTTTCTCCCATAAATCAAACACAAACATGGAGTTTTTGCCTGAGTCCGGACACGCGATCACGCCAACTTATAACTGCCCATCCAAACCCCTTCAAGCATCAATGCAGCATTCATGCCCGGCCATAGCAGGCGCGACCGTTTACTCGCGCCGGCATTGAAGCGGTGCGTCGGTTGAGAGAGTAGTGCTCGCGTCGCTTCCCGGTACAGGCAACTACTGTGCGTCCAAACGACACGATGATCGCCCTTTTGTTCGTCCGCCGCCCACAGTGATGGAGCGCGGTTGTCGGGGCGTCTTCTCCGACGCTATCCGTCCGTCCCTCTGCAGCCCCACCATTGCTATATAAATCGCTGTCCCGGTCATAGTTGTAGTCATCTAGCCTCCGATCCCTCTTCGCACCACTCCCACCATGGATCCCTTCCCCACAAAAGCTCTCTAGGACGGGCTGACGTCAGAGCTGAAGAAGGAAATAGCCGCCATTGCTGCTGGCTGGATGGCTGGCCGAGAAGTAGCCGGAGGACGACGACATCCCAATGGAGGATGTTGTTGACGACGAACCGCACCACCCTCGGGCGGCAACACAATGAAAAGACGGTACGAAGGGAGGAGAAATGATAAGTACACAAACGGTTAATAATAAAAACCGTTTGCGTTTTATTACATAGCAAACGACCGTTCTGTACGCACCGTCGCGAACTGCTCTACGCATGAGGTGGTCGGTTGAGGTTGTCATGACACGCTCTGCTCGCGTCCGTGCATGCAAGCTCTGCCGACGTCCCTCAACGTTTGGGGCGCCATATGCATGCGGTTACGCCGCACCCTACGCCAGCATGCAGTTATACATGCACCACCATGCAGTTAAGTGCTACAAAAACTTTCATGCGGACGTGCCGAAATTCCAGGCCGTCCGACACCCACCCATTTATTCCCGCGGCCATTTACCTTCATCTCTTCCACCTTTCTATCGCGCCAAACAACACAACAAGCACACCCACGACGACAAATAATAGAGAGAGGATGGACATCTCTTCATCACTTCAACCTTCCCGTGCGGATCCAATGGTGGATGCCGGCGCCGAGCGGCAGATCGCCATTATTATCAAAGTGGACACCCACATTAGGAAGACCGACCTCTCGGTGGTGTACACCAACGACCCGATTGCTATGGAGAACTCCATCAACACGTTGGAGCAGCTGCTTGCGGAGGATGACAATACAAAGTGGTCAGCTTCGACCTCGAGTACACCGGCAGCCATGCCAGGCATGATCATATGGTTCGTCGCCCAATTATGTGTGCGTCATCACGTGCTCGTCTATCACTACTGCCTGGCCACAAGTTCTTGCGAGCGTTTCATCGGGTTTGTCAACAGCCCCGACTACAAGTTCGCAACGGTGGACACCACAACAATCTCAAGGTGCACAAGACTTTTGACTTGTCCTGCCAGAAGCTTGTCAACATCCAAGATCAGTACAGGGTTAGGGCGGCGAGAAGAAGAAGCAAAAGGACTCCCTGGTTTACCTCGCCGCAGCCATCATCGATCCCTACTACACATACATGAAGGCTGAGTTCGACAAGGACAAGTCTGTCTGGCACAAGACGTGTGTAAAAGAATTGGATGAGGAACACATCAAGTACGTAGCCAAGGACACATACACAAGCTATGAGATGTACAGGAGGATCGTTGACATGAGGAAGTGACTCCTTCCTGCAGACGGCGAGGGATAGCGACAAGCAGAACAATGGCGGCAACCATCATCAGAAGAACAATATTATTTGATGATCGTCTACTACTTGTAAATTTATATTGAGGAATATACATGGGTTGTGTAGTCACTTATATAATTGGATGTTTAAGTTGGTTATGCAACAATAATGTTGGTGTTCTCTAGTCAGTGCATAGATGTTTTATAAACATAGCAAATCACATCTCATAACCGTATGCCCACAACAGACAGAGCTTTTCAGTATGAATCGTTTGGTTTTTATTGGTCTTTCCATACAATTCTGATGAATGAACTATTTGCATGATATCACACACCTTGTTATGGTAACTCGTTTATTTTCTAGCTGAATCACTGCAAACGGTTTGTCTGAATGAATTGTATGATGTACTTCACACTTATATGTATTTTCTGAATCAGTTTTATTATCTTGACTAATCGCAAACAGTTCATGAGCACCAACTGTATTCCCTGCATCACACACGCTAGTTTAATCTCAAACATGCTGGATGGAGCAGTCATTGCACACAGTGTTCTTTATTGGCGACGAAGCTAGAGTTGGAATTATGCCCTAGAGGCAATAATAAATATAGTTATTATTATAATTCCTATATCAAGATAATCGTTTATTATCCATGCTATAAGTGTATTGAATGAAGACTTATATACAAGTGTGGATACATAGACAAAACACTGTCCCTAGCAAGCCTCTAGTTGGCTAGCCAGTTGATCAAAGATAGTCAGTGTCTTCTGATTATGAACAAGGTGTTGTTGCTTGATAACTGGATCACGTCATTAGGAGAATCACGTGATGGACTAGACCCAAACTAATAGACGTAGCATGTTGATCGTGTCATTTTATTGCTACTGTTTTCTGCGTGTCAAGTATTTGTTCCTATGACCATGAGATCATATAACTTACTAACGCCGGAGGAATACTTTGTGTGTATCAAACGTCGCAACGTAACTGGGTGACTATAAAGATGCTCTACAAGTATATCCAAAGGTGTTCGTTAAGTTAGTATGGATCGAGACTGGGATTTGTCACTCCGTGTGATGGAGAGGTATCTCGGGGCCCACTCGGTAATACAACATCACACACAAGCCTTGCAAGAAATGTGACTTAGTGTAAGTTGCGGGATCTTGTATTACGGAACGAGTAAAGAGACTTGCCGGTAAACGAGATTGAAATAGGTATACGGATACTGACGATCGAATCTCGGGCAAGTAACATACCGAAGGACAAAGGGAATGACATACGGGATTATATGAATCCTTGGCACTGAGGTTCAAACGATAAGATCTTCGTAGAATATGTAGGATCCAATATGGGCATCCAGGTCCCACTATTGGATATTGACCGAGGAGTCTCTCGGGTCATGTCTACATAGTTCTCGAACCCGCAGGGTCTGCACACTTAAGGTTCGACGTTGTTTTATGCGTATTTGAGTTATATGGTTGGTTACCGAATGTTGTTCGGAGTCCCGGATGAGATCACGGACGTCATGAGGGTTACCGGAATGGTCCGAAAACGAAGATTGATATATAGGATGACCTCATTTGATTACCGGAAGGTTTTCGGAGTTACCGGGAATGTACCGGGAATGACGAATGGGTTCCGGGAGTTCACCGGGGGGGAAACCCACCCCGGGGAAGCCCATAGGAATTGGGGGTGGCGCACCAGCCCTTAGTGGGCTGGTGGGACAGCCCAAAAGAGCCATATGCGCCATAGGAAGAAAAATCAAAGAGAAAAAAAAGAGGAGGTGGGAAAAGGGGGAAGGACTCCTCCTTCCAAACCTAGTTGGACTCGGTTTGGAAGGGGAGAACTCCCCCCCCCCCCTTGGCTCGGCCGAAGTCCTTAGGGGTCCTTGGACCCCAAGCCAAGGCTCCCCCTCTTCCCCCTATATATACGGAGGTTTTAGGGCTGATTTGACACAACTTTGCCACGGCAGCCCGACCACATATCTCCACGGTTTTACCTCTAGATCGCATTTCTGCGGAGCTCGGGCGGAGCTCGGGCGGAGCCCTGCCGAGACAAGATCATCACCAACCTCCGGAGCGCCTCACGCTGCCAGAGAACTCTTGTACCTCTCCGTCTCTCTTGCTGGATCAAGAAGGCCGAGATCATCGTCGAGCTGTACGTGTGCTGAACGCGGAGGTGCCGTCCGTTCGGCACTAGATCGTGGGACTGATCGCGGGACGGTTCGCGGGGCGGATCGAGGGACGTGAGGACTTTCCACTACATCAACCGCGTTCAGTAATGCTTCTGTTGTACGGTCTACAAGGGTACGTAGATCACACATCCCCTCTCGTAGATGGACATCACCATGATAGGTCTTCGTGCGCGTAGGAAAATGTTTGTTTCCCATGCGACGTTCACCAACAGTGGCATCATGAGCTAGGTTCATGCGTAGATGTCTTCTCGAGTAGAACACAAAAGTTTTTGTGGGCGGTGATGTGCGTTTTGCTGCCCTCCTTAGTCTTTTCTTGATTCCGCGGTATTGTTGGATCGAAGCGGCTCGGACCGACATTACTCGTACGCTTACGAGAGACTGGTTTCATCGCTACGAGTAACTCCGTTGCTCAAAGATGACTGGCCGGTGTCAGTTTCTCCAACTTTAGTTGAATCGGATTTGACCGAGGAGGTCCTTGGATGAGGTTAAATAGCAACTCATATATCTCCGTTGTGGTGTTTGCGTAAGTAAGATGCGATCCTACTAGATACCCATGGTCACCACGTAAAACATGCAACAACAAAATTAGAGGACGTCTAACTTGTTTTTGCAGGGTATGCTTGTTATGTGATATGGCCAACGATGTGATGTGATATATTGGATGTATGAGATGATCATGTTGTAATAGATAATATCGACTTGCACGTCGATGGTACGGCAACCGGCAGGAGCCATAGGGTTGTCTTTATAACTAACGTGTGTGCTTGCAGATGCGTTTACTATTTTGCTAGGATGTAGCTTTAGTAGTAATAGCATGAGTAGCACAACAACCCCGATGGCGACACGTTGATGGAGATCATGGTGTGGCGCCGGTGACAAGAAGATCGTGCCGGTGCTTTGGTGATGGAGATCAAGGAGCACATGATGATGGCCATATCATGTCACTTATGAATTGCATGTGATGTTAATCCTTTTATGCACCTTATTTTTCCTAGAACGACGGTAGCATTATGAGGTGATCTCTCACTAAAATTTCAAGACGAAATTGTGTTCTCCCCGACTATGCACCGTTGTTACAGTTCGTCGTTTCGAGACACCACGTGATGATCGGGTGTGATAGACTCAACATTCACATACAACGGGTGCAAAACAGTTGCGCACGCGGAACACTCGGGTTAAGCTTGACGAGCCTAGCCTGTGCAGACATGGCCTCGCAACACATGAGACCGAAAGGTCGATCATGAATCATATAGATGATATGATTAGCATGGGGATGCTTACCATTGAAACTATGCTCAACTCACGTGATGATCGGACTTGAGCTAGTGTAAGTGGATCATGAACCACTCAAATGACTAGAGAGATGTACTTTTTGAGTGGGAGTTTAGTGAATAATTTGATTAAGTTAAACTCTAATTATCTTGAACATAGTCTAAGTCCACTTTGAATATATTTGTGTTGTAGATCATGGCTCACGCGACAGTCACCCTGAATTTTAATACGTTCCTAGAGAAAGCTAAGTTGAAAGATGATGGAAGCAACTTTGTAGACTGGGCTCGTAATCTTAAGCTAATCTTACAAGTTGGGAAGAAGGATTATGTCCTTAATGTTGCGCTAGGAGATGAACCACCCGCTACGGCTGATCAGGATGTTAAGAACGCTTGGTTAGCACGTAAGGAGGACTACTCAGTAGTTCAATGTGCAGTCTTGTATGGCTTAGAACCGGGACTTCAACGTCGCTTTGAGCGTCATGGAGCATTTGAGATGTTCCAGGAGTTGAAGTTTATCTTTCAGAAGAACGCCCGGATCGAGAGGTATGACACCTCCGATAAATTCTATGCTTGCAAGATGGAGGACAACTCGTTTTTCAGTGAACATGTGCTCAAAATGTCTGGGTACTCAAACCGTCTAGCTGAGCTGGGGATTGAACTCCCGCAAGAAGCTATCACTGACAGAATCCTTCAATCACTTCCGCCAAGCTATAAAGGCTTTGTGTTGAACTACAACATGCAAGGGATGAACAAGTCTCCCAGCGAGTTGTTTGCGATGCTGAAAGTCGCAGAGTCTGAACTCCGTAAAGAGCATCAACTGTTGATGGTGAATAAGACCACCAGTTTCAAGAGAAACGGCAAAGGCAAGAAGGGTAATTCAAAGAAGAGTTGCAAGCCTATTGCCAATCCGACGAAGAAACCCAAAGCTGGACCTAAGCCTGAAACAGAGTGTTACTATTGCAAGGGTATGGGTCACTCGAAGCGCAATTGCCCCAAGTATCTGGCTGATAAGAAGGCGGCCAAAGAAAAATCAGGTATATTTGATATACATGTTATTGATGTGTACTTAACCGGCTCTCGTAGTTGTGCCTGGGTATTCGATACCGGTTCTGTTGCTCATATTTGCAATTCGAAACAGGAACTGCGGAATAGACGAAGGCTGGCGAAAGATGAAGTGACGATGCGCGTAGGAAATGGTTCCAAGGTTGATGCAATCGCCGTCGGCACAGTTTCACTTCAGTTACCATCAGGATTAGTTATGAACTTGAATCATTGTTATTTAGTGCCTGCGTTAAGCATGAACATTATATCCGGATCTTGTTTATTGCGAGACGGTTACTCTTTTAAGTCAGAGAATAATGGTTGTTCTATTTCTATGAGTAACATCTTTTATGGTCATGCACCCGATGTGAGAGGATTGTTCATATTGAATCTTGATAGTGATACACACATACATAACATTGAGACCAAAAGAGTTAGAGTTAACAATGATAGCGCCATATTTTTGTGGCACTGCCGCTTAGGTCATATTGGTGTAAAGCGCACGAAGAAACTCCATGCCGATGGACTTTTGGAGTCACTTGACTTTGATTCACTTGACACGTGCGAACCTTGCCTCATGGGCAAGATGACTAAAACTCCGTTCTCCGGAACAATGGAGCGTGCAAGTGACTTGTTGGAAATCATACATACCGATGTGTGTGGTCCGATGAGCGTAGAGGCACGCGGCGGATATCGTTATTTTCTCACCTTCACTGACGATTTGAGTAGATATGGTTATGTCTACTTAATGAAGCATAAGTCTGAAACATTTGAAAAGTTCAAGCAATTTCAGAGTGAAGTTGAAAATCATGGTAACAAGAAGATCAAGTTCCTACGGTCTGATCGTGGGGGTGAATATCTGAGTTTCGAGTTTGGTGCTCACTTAAGACAATGTGGAATTGTTTCACAGTTGACACCGCCTGGAACACCATAGCGTAATGGTGTGTCCGAACGTCGTAATCGTACTTTATTAGAGATGGTGCGATCTATGATGTCTCTTACCGATCTGCCATTATCATTTTGGGGTTATGCATTAGAAACAGCTGCATTCACTTTAAATAGGGCACCATCAAAATCCGTTGAGACGACACCATACGAACTGTGGTATGGCAAAAGGCCAAAGTTGTCGTTTCTTAAAGTTTGGGGATGTGATGCTTATGTCAAAAAGCTTCAGCCTGAAAAGCTGGAACCCAAAGCGGAAAAGTGCATCTTCATAGGTTACCCAAAAGAGACAGTTGGGTACACCTTCTATCTCAAATCCGAGGGCAAAGTGTTTGTTGCTAAAAATGGAGCTTTTCTCGAGAAGGAGTTTCTCTCGAGAGAATTGAGTGGGAGGAAGATAGAACTTGACGAGGTTGTCGAACCTCTCATCCCTCTGGATGGTGGCGCAGGGCAAGGGGAAACCTCTGTCGTTGCGACGCCGGTTGAGGAGGAAGTTAATGATGATGATCATGAAACTCCTGTTCAAGTTTCTGTCGAACCACGCACGTCGACGAGACCACGTGCTGCTCCAGAGTGGTACGGTAATCCCGTCTTATCAATCATGTTGTTAGACAACAATGAACCTGCAAATTATGAAGAAGCAATGGTGGGACCAGATTCCAACAAATGGCTAGAAGCCATGAAGTCCGAGATAGGATCCATGTATGAGAACAAAGTGTGGACTTTGGAAGTACTGCCTGAGGGCCGCAAGGCTATTCAGAACAAATGGATCTTTAAGAGGAAGACGGACGCTGACGGCAATGTGATCGTTTATAAAGCTCGACTTGTGGCAAAGGATTTTTCACAAGTTCAAGGAATTGACTACGATGAGACATTCTCACCCGTAGCGATGCTTAAGTCCGTCAGAATCATGTTAGCAATAGCTGCATTTTTCGATTATTAAATCTCGCAGATGGATGTCAAAACGGCGTTCCTTAACGGTTTCCTTAAGGAAGAGTTGTATATGATGCAACCCGAAGGTTTTGTCGATCCTAAGAATGCTAACAAGGTGTGCAAGCTCCAGCGATCCATTTATGGACTGGTGCAAGCATCTCGGAGTTGGAACAAACGCTTTGATGAGGTGATCAATGCATTTGGGTTTATACAAGTAGTTGGAGAATCTTGTATTTACAAGAAAGTGAGTGGGAGTTCTCTGGCGTTTCTAATATTATATGTGGATGACATATTGCTGATTGGAAACAACGTAGAGTTTTTGGAGAGCATAAAGGATTACTTGAATAAAAGTTTCTCTATGAAGGACCTAGGAGAAGCTGCTTACATTCTAGGCATTAAGATCTACAGGGATAGATCAAAACGCCTGATAGGACTTTCACAAAGCACATACCTTGATAAAGTTTTGAAGAGGTTCAAAATGGAACAGTCCAAGAAAGGGTTCTTGCCAGTTTTACAAGGTACGAGATTGAGTAAGACTCAGTGTCCAGCAACTGATGAGGATAGAGAGCATATGCGCACCGTCCCCTATGCTTCAGCCATAGGTTCTATCATGTATGCAATGTTGTGCACTAGACCGGACGTTAGCCTGGCCATAAGTATGGCAGGTAGGTTCCAGAGTAATCCAGGAGTGGATCACTGGACGGCAGTCAAGAATATCCTGAAGTACCTGAAAAGTACTAAGGAGATGTTTCTCGTGTATGGAGGTGACGAAGAGCTTGGCGTAAAAGGTTACGGTGATGCAAGCTTTGACACAGATCCGGACGAATCTAAGTCGCAAACCGGATACGTATTTATTCTTAATGGGGTTGCGGTAAGCTGGTGCAGTTCCAAGCAGAGCGTCGTAGCAGATTCTACATGTGAAGCGGAGTACATGGCTGCCTCGGAGGCGGCTAAGGAGGGTGTCTGGATGAAGCAGTTCATGACGGATCTTGAAGTGGTGCCAAGCGCACTGAATCCAATAACCTTGTTCTGTGACAACACGGGTGCCATTGCCCTAGCAAAGGAACCACTGTTTCACAAGAAGTCCACACACATCAAACGACGCTTCAACCTCATCCGCGACTACGTCGAAGGGGAGGACGTAAATATATGCAAAGTGCACACGGATCTAAATGTAGCAGACCCGCTGACTAAACCTCTTCCACGGGCAAAGCATGATCAACACCAGAACTGTATGGGTGTTAGATTTATTACAATGTAATGCGCATGATGATGTGAGGGCTAGATTATTGACTCTAGTGCAAGTGGGAGACTGTTGGAATTATGCCCTAGAGGCAATAATAAATATAGTTATTATTATAATCCCTGTATCAAGATAATCATTTATTATCCATACTATAATTGTATTGAATGAAGACTTATATACATGTGTGGATACATAGACAAAACACTGTCCCTAGCAAGCCTCTAGTTGGCTAGCCAGTTGATCAAAGATAGTCAGTGTCTTCTGATTATGAACAAGGTGTTGTTGCTTGATAACTGGATCACGTCATTAGGAGAATCACGTGATGGGCTAGACCCAAACTAATAGACGTAGCATGTTGATCGTGTCATTTTATTGCTACTGTTTTCTGTGTGTCAAGTATTTGTTCCTATGACCATGAGATCATATAACTTAAAACGCCGGAAGAATACTTTGTGTGTATCAAACGTCGCAACGTAACTGGGTGACTATAAAGATGCTCTAGAGGTATCTCCGAAGGTGTTTGTTAAGTTAGTATGGATCGAGACTGGGATTTGTCACTCCGTGTGACGGAGACGTATCTCGGGGCCCACTCGGTAATACAACATCACACACAAGCCTTGCAAGCAATGTGACTTAGTGTAAGTTGCGGGATCTTGTATTACGGAACGAGTAAAGAGACTTGCCGGTAAACGATATTGAAATAGGTATACGGATACTGACGATCGAATCTCGGGCAAGTAAGATACCGAAGGACAAAGGGAATGACATACGGGATTATATGAATCCTTGGCACTGAGGTTTAAACGATAAGATCTTCGTAGAATATGTAGGATCCAATATGGGCATCCAGGTCCCGCTATTGGATATTGACCGAGGAGTCTCTCGGGTCATGTCTACATAGTTCTCGAACCCGCAGGGTCTGCACACTTAAGGTTCGACGTTGTTTTATGCGTATTTGAGTTATATGGTTGGTTACGGAATGTTGTTCGGAGTCCCGGATGAGATCACGGACGTCACGAGGGTTTCCGGAATGGTCCGGAAACGAAGATTGATATATAGGATGACCTCATTTGATTACCGGAAGGTTTTCGGAGTTACCGGGAATGTACCGGGAATGACGAATGGGTTCCGGGAGTTCACCGGGGGGGAAACCCACCCCGGGGAAGCCCATAGGCATTGGGGGTGGCGCACCAGCCCTTAGTGGGCTGGTGGGACAGCCCAAAAGAGCCCTATGTGCCATAGGAAGATAAATCAAAGAGAAAAAAAAAGAGGAGGTGGGAAAAGGGGGAAGGACTCCTCCTTCCAAACCTAGTTGGACTCGGTTTGGAAGGGGAGAACTCCCCCCCCCTTGGCTCGGCCGAAGTCCTTAGGGGTCCTTGGACCCCAAGCCAAGGCTCCCCCTCTTCCCCCTATATATACGGAGGTTTTAGGGCTGATTTGACACAACTTTGCCACGGCAGCCCGACCACATATCTCCACGGTTTTACCTCTAGATCGCGTTTCTGCGGAGCTCGGGCGGAGCCTTGCCGAGACAAGATCATCACCAACCTCCGGAGCGCCGTCACGCTGCCGGAGAACTCTTCTACCTCTCCGTCTCTCTTGCTGGATCAAGAAGGGCGAGATCATCGCCGAGTTGTACGTGTGCTGAACGCGGAGGTGCCGTCCGTTCGGCACTAGATCGTGGGACTGATCGCGGGACGATTCGCGGGGCGGATCGGGGGACGTGAGGACGTTCCACTACATCAACCGCATTCACTAACGCTTCTGCTGTACGGTCTACAAGGGTACGTAGATCACACATCCCCTCTCGTAGATGGACATCACCATGATAGGTCTTCGTGCGCGTAGGAATTTTTTTTGTTTCCCATGCGACGTTCACCAACAGCTATAGCTATACCGTTTGCGATGGCTCGATAACACATAGTTTAGGCGAAGGGTCTCAGATTGATGTGTCGTCTTTGGACCTTCCTGCAGTAGTTCTTGCTTGCTAGCTAGCCAGCGGCCTCCGCGTTGTGTTCCTAGGCGTGGCGGCGCTCGGGCGACTACGGATGGGCGCGGTGCTCGGGCGACTGGAGATGGGCGGCTGGATTTAGTGGCTGCACCATGGAACAATATGAGTCGGAAGTACCTCACCTTCGTCAAGGAGCTCACTGTCCTCCGTGGAGAAGAGCCGAAACTCGCGCAGGCGGAGTAACTGGAGAGGCGGAGCAGCGCGCATGCGGCGTTATGGGAGAGGCGGAGCAGTGCGCACGCCACGCCAGCATGATCGTGCTGGCCTTTGGGCGGCGCGCGAAGTACATAAGCAATGTGATGAAGAGCGGTGAGCCGCAAGACTGAACCACCATGGCGGTCCACAAGTTGTCGCCGCCTGGTCGTATTAGACCTGCATCCTTGGCCAGGAGGAGCGTGATGGTGCCAAGAAGGTGCGCGTATGCTGGTCTCGCCATGTCCCTAGTTGAGATGCGTGGGGAGGCGCTCAACGTACTCGAGGTGGTCACGCCGGTGTTCGGGTTCGTCCGTTGTATGGCCTTTTTCCGCCGCTGTGCTAGCTGAGGTGCTCTATTTTTAAGTACAGTCGTTAACTCCTAATCAACATGCGAGCTAGACAACCAAACATCGTGCATAATTTGGTTTCAAGTGACAAGACCCCTCATACAGGCAACCAAACAACACGCAAATGATGTTTTTACCATGTATTCGCTTAACCTATATCCACTCAACTTGGCTCGTTTTCTTCCTCTCAGCTAAGCTCTGCTCACCGAGGCAACCAAACACTCACCTAATGCATCTACAACAAGAATGTTGATATTCTGTTCATCTACAAGCAGGAATACAACACACGGCTCGCTTCATGGCGGCATCATCGTCGTCATGGCGGTTAGGGAAGTCGGGGTGACGGTGGGTCGGCGGCGTCCCCCCTCTCCTCATCACGGCTACGTTCTCACACTCCTCCTAAGAGCGGCGTCCTCCATGGAGCTCCAATTGTTCCTCCTCCTGGCGGCAACTCAAGTGGTGGAGCTAGAAAAATGTATTAGGGAAGGGAAGTGCAGTTTAAACAAGCTGGAAAGGGAAAAACATGAGAAATATAATCTTCTAGCGGTAAAAAGCACTGAATTTGTACTCCCTCCTGATAGATACCGTGGATCTTAGGCTAGATGTGTTCGGATGATGTGGTAGATTAATTACCTTGTGATGAACTCGATGAGCTTCCTCTGACGTTCACCGTGACGTGGTGGTGACGGTGGGGAAGCAAAGAGAGATCCGGTGGCGGCGGTGATGGACTTCCCATCTCTTCAATGCTACCCTCTGGATCGGATTAGGGTTAGAGAGTGGGGAACCAGTGGCGGCGGCGAACCTCGTAACCTGTGCCATGGTCCCCACCTCCTCTACATATAGCACTGCGCGACAGGGGCCCACCAGCCTTGCTTGGGCTGGACGCCCCCGATCAGGGCGTGAGTCAAGGTCCAATGGGCCGTTGGGCCCATTGGGAAAGAGATCAATCTAACATTCTCCCCCTTGATCTCATCATATACTTTTAACTTTACCCGTTTCGTAACAGATCAATGCATAGGGCATGTTTCATCGTCACGGCTCAATTGCCGATGGAATCAGACAGCCACAATGTACCTCTCTATTTTGAGACAGATTCTTTAACATTGGGCCCTTTGTTGTCCGGAAATATTAGACTATACCATAAAACCCATGTCGACTGCGTGTTCTCCGAACACACTGGGCGGTAAGCCTTTGATAAGCAGATGTGCAAAACACTTGTTTGTTGCTTTTATGCTTCAAGCATTTTTCCATAATTCCGGACTTTCTCCTTCACAACACGTAACTCTTTGTTAGTGTGTTTGGCATCAACACTTGACTCGTTGTGGCAGGAGCGAAGGAATTTAAAATGGTTATCGTTGTTGTCAACCATTATCAACTCCGGGTATAGGTAGCCATTAACCATTTCGCCTATACCTCAGCCTCATATCAAGCTATAACATATCATTGCATCACATTGATGACAATAGTTTCACTCATTTGGAGATTTTCCACACAAAACTCCGAGTATGAAAGTTAACGACAATTGTGGATTTCGCTATACATTTCACAAGTCCTCCTTTGTACTCACAATCTTTTGAGAGCACTTATTTATTTTAGCATGAGGCCGATATCTTTGTCTCCATTCCATTGATTTATCTATGGACTGGAAATTGCCAAAACAACCCGGATATATACGTGAACTGTGTCAGGGTAATATCTTGAGCTTCCAACAACTGAAGCATATGGTACCATATCCGTTTACAATCTTTTCTTATTAACTTTTGGAACACCATAGTTTCCACTTCCATTACCCTTGACTATAAGAACAGGCGTAGGTTTTCCCGTATGCATAGTTTAGAGATCTTTCTTAGCATGTCCATGCGACATTCCTAATACCCCCTTTTATTCTTTTGAACTTTGAGGACAAGAACTTCTTTTCTCCTCCTGCAGTAGATTGACATCACCACTAGCATGTAGGCATCATCCACATGCATAGGAATTGGGAAACGAATTTCCCATTCTATAACTTTGCATGAATGCAATTGTCCTCTCATTTTCTTTGCACAAAATCTTTCGATTTAAGTCATGTTTTACACCTTTACATATTTCCTTTGGAGTCACATTTGCCTTGTAGACCCTTCATAAAGTCTATGTTAGTGAAATTCAAATGATGGAATTTCACTAACATAGACTTTATAGTAGTCACAAGTATCTGATTTTCACATTCCTAGAGACCATCAAAATCTCAGGTACTGGCACTTCTTTCATATGGGGTTGTCGTTGCTCTGTCATTGCCAAGAGGCAAATTAATTCTATAGTCACCCATTTCCAAAAGGCAATAGGTTTTACAGGGACCTGTATCACAAGATCCCTTGTAGAGCTAACAACAGGTGTTGTATAGGTCATACAACATGCTCCCCCAGATTACTCCATCTTGACTGAAGAAATGGCATATCTTTAAACTTTCTTCTTTATGGCACTT
The DNA here is from genome assembly GCF_904849725.1 of Hordeum vulgare subsp. vulgare. Classification (NCBI taxonomy): domain Eukaryota; kingdom Viridiplantae; phylum Streptophyta; class Magnoliopsida; order Poales; family Poaceae; genus Hordeum; species Hordeum vulgare. The sequence continues at coordinate 648,225,043 of NC_058519.1, read as the reverse complement.
TAAGCACCACTGTTGTATTCCTTAGTCTGCTTTTGGAACTATAAAAGATCCGAAAATACAACTGTTTCTTTTCTTTAGGGGTATCATAATGACGGTATTCAGATGACTGTCGTACTCCCCTTGACAATCATATTCTTCATTTATGGATCACTTTAGATGCATAATGTGCATCACATCATCTAAAGTACAGAGGAGTCATGAAATACATTACAATGTATTTCATGTCTCTTTCTCCCCCTCGAAATGTGGCAAGAACTTTTTGCCACAATTTTGAAACCCATTCATAGCTCTTGTGAAATGAGGAAACTTCGATTATCTAGCTCATTCATCTTATCACTTCATGTAAAATGAAGTTATAAGTTAACTAGTATGGAAGTACTTTTTCCTCATTTCATTTCAGAAACTCAACACGGTTCTTTATCATTGTCTCTTTTGCAAGTCATACTTGCATATCATTCTTGTCTTTAGGTTCGTCTGTTACTTGTATCCTTTCTGGATTTAGTGATTGCATAATGACCGTTACACATAAGGTGTACGGTCGATAATAGGAAAGCTTAATAGCTACTCCATACTTTTCTCCCATAGTGGGACACATTAACCGCACATGAGTCATCATAACTTTCTCCTGTCATACAGGATAAGACCTTTGCCAAAATTTCTCCCGCCATACACGGATTGTTGACATAATACAATGTCAACTTTACCCGGTTACGCAGGCATTCTTCCCAGACTTTTCCCGCCATGCGGGTAATTCCCTTTAAGGGACATAAATGACATAATTGGCTCTTTTGACTGCATCAAATTCAAAAATAAATCTGAATTATCTTTGACACACATGTTTGATCCGACGTTGGTCAAATTCAACATGCATGTTGCTTGTTTCATTTCAATCATGTTGGCTGAAAAAAGGAGACTTCATCATAGAGAGTACATGAAAGACATTCGTCAACCAAGACTCTCAATGATCTATCTCTTTTCTTTTCTTGAATTAATATCCAAGAGTTCTTTTCTCGTGAAGCCATTCTTTAGAGAGAATTTATTCCCTCAAGTTATGACCTTTCTTTTCCATCTTTCGGGTCACTAGTACCCAAACATTCGCTTTCATCAGTGAAAGCTTGAATAACTTTTAGTCTAAGAAAACTTAGCCAATAAACAATGGTAATGAGCATAAAAATAACCCTACGTTGGTATGATTAAAATCATGCAAATTAAACCTTTCTGGAATGTTCTAAATCACCGTTGTGGCAGGATTAGAATAAAACATCATTCTTCTATATTAATTCCATATCACCGTTGGGCAGAAATGGAAATAATGCATATAACTTATAAATAATGTGATGATAGTATTTGTAAGAAATAATCATCATCGTTAACCATATTGCAGCAGAAAAAAGAAATAAACATTTCTCTATCTGTGCTCTGAAAATTGATCACTTTGATACAAAATTTATCAGAGATTTAAGTTTTGAACATAAGATGACTCATACAATTATAGCATTGTCGTCATCAACGTGGGTCAGAAAACAACAATACCATATTTTAACTTGAAAACAAACTTCATTTTATTGTCATAGCGGAAACTGTTTGAATCTCATTTCACCCAGAGGGAAAAAGTTTGCTAATAACAGTTCTTCCAATTAAATTTTCCCGTTGGTTCCAATTTAATTGGAGGATTAAACATTTACTTTGCAGTGGAAAAACGTGAATATGATAATTCATACACCTTTACAGAAAAATATTCTGTTAAAATTAAAAAATCATGAACTTTACAATCCATTTTATAAAGTCATGAACTTTTCTTTTTCTGAAAAAACTTCTTTTATTTTCAGAATCTTTTATTTTTCTTTGCAGAAAAATTAATATTAATTTTATAGAAACTTTGAACACTTTCCTTTTCTTTTATAATCATGTTTTTGTAGGAAAAGAATTCCTAAAAAAAACTCTTGAATCTGCCTAAAACTCTGGGCAGAAAATGAAAAGCTTTTAAAATGAAAAAGTCTAGCATGGGTTGGCGCTGGCTTGCCTCGCCTCGGCCTGAGGCGGCTGCCTGCGGCCCGAGTGTGCCTCGGCATGCCAGCCGTATTGGCCTGGCGCGGTGGGCCGGCCCCTAAGGCCACGCCTCTTTCCCCCTGGCCTGCTGGCGCACTTTCGGCCTGAGGCCTTTTCTTTATCGGCTTGGGCCGGCCCTGTTACATCCTAGGGTTTCGGCGCGGGGTATCCTGGCCGTCCAGGAGATCCGACGGCCCCCCGTGGGGATCGCCAGAGCAAAAGACCCGCCGAGCCGGCTAGGGTTCCTATTCTCCCCTGCCGCACCATTGCCTCTTTTCGCTCCCGAGCGTGCCGCCCACCCCGCTCGGTCTTCTCTCGCGAGATGAGCCGCAGCTCCGGTAGCCGACGTCGGCCACGAGGGAAGCTGCGCTCCTCGCGCTCGCCCCTCTTGCCGTTCTCTGCTCCCGCGGCTCCTCGCACGACAGAGCCGGACAGCAGCCGCCGACGGTGGGGTTCATTCATCCACGCCGCACGCGCTCGTCCCTGTGGCTTGTCGCGTAGGGTGTTGCCTGCGGGTGGCCGAGCCCCTCCTATCTCGGTGGCTTACATGCCCCGCCGGAGGTGCTGGGATGGCCGCCGGCAGCGGTGACCGAAGGTCCCGCGCCACGCCGCGCCCTCTTCCCTCCTGGCGTTCCTTTTCTTGTTTCTGAGAGAGAGAAAAACATAGGCCTTTCCTTTCGCCTGTCGGCTCGCGGTGGCAGGGACTTCTCCCTCGCGTGGTGGCCCTCAGGTCCCGCCCAGAAGCCCCGTGGCCGTGGCGTTCGACCAACGCTTCCTCCCCTTTCTATTTCAGAGAGAGAAAGACACACTCACAGCGCACCGTGGCCTCCCCTTTCGCCGGTTGCGCATTCCCTTGCGGGGAGCGCGTCGCCGTCGAGTGGGTTGGCCGTGGTGCCTCTTCACCTTTCGTTCCGATGCGCTGTGGCCTTTGCGCCGTTGCCTCCCCTTCGCCGGTGGCGCGTTTCCCTTAGCGGAAGCGCGCCGCCGTCGAACGGCGTGGCCGCGGTGCATTTACTTTGCCCCCGGAGAGGTGGCTTTCTTTGCTTTGCATGTTCCCCTCCTTTTTTTCTTCTTTTTCGGATCCAATCCGATTCCTTTGTTCGTTTTTATTTTGGATCTAATTAGATCCATACTTTGCCTCCAAGGAGGTGGGTTCTTCTTCCCCACACCTCGGCTTGCCGATGCGTGTGGGGATCGAGAGGAACAGGCACGGCCGAGGCGGCGCTCTTTGCCGGAGAGGACTCCGTGAAGCCTTTTTTTTTCTTCTTAGAACTTTGCCCTTCTCGGGTTCATATCGGGGATAGGGACATCTTTTCTTGTACATGTTTCAACCAAAACTCATCTAAAGCCTCGTGGCTCATGATACCATTGATAGATCCCGTGGATCTTAGGCTAGATGTGTTCGGATGATGTGGTAGATTAATTACCTTGTGATGAACTCGATGAGCTTCCTCTGACGTTCACCGTGACATGGTGGTGACGGTGGGGAAGCAGAGAGAGATCCGGTGGCGGCGGTGATGGACTTCCTATCGCTTCAGTGCTACCCTCTGGATCGGATTAGGGTTAGAGAGTGGGGAACCAGTGGCGGTGGCGAACCTCGTAACCTGTGCCATGGTCCCCACCTCCTCTACATATAGCACTGCGCGACAAGGGCCCACCAGCCTTGCTTGGGCTGGACGCCCCCGATCAGGGCGTGAGTCAAGGTCCAATGGGTTGTTGGGCCCATTGGGAAAGAGATCAATCTAACACCTCCGTTCCAAAATAAGTGTCTCATGCTTAGTATAACTTTGTACTAGAGCTAGTACAAAATTAAGACACTTATTTTGAGACCGATAGAGTACTGGTCATGAAGAAATTAGTAGCAAATCCATGGTATTAGGGGGAGAAGGGGACAGGGCCCCTGCTGGTCCCCCTGCCTCCATCACTCGCGTCCTCCATGCAACTTCAATTGCTCCTCCTACTCCCTCTCCATCTCCTCCGGATCCTACGACTTTGTCAATGGGGAGCACACGACAGCGATGGTCAGGACCAGCTCCTCCTGCTGCTCCCACTGGAGAATAAAAATGAGTTCTTGATTCGGACGAGGGCGATGGCGACGAGGCCAATAGAGAGGGGGTGACGGAAGGAAGAGGGCCGACGCCGGCAAGCAAGGAAAGATAGTTGTGCTAGTGGGATGGTAGTTTTGGAAACAAAAAAATAAATAGTAGTGTGACAAGATCTCAAGTGGAAACCAAAAACGTCTTATATATGAGAGTGATTGTGTAAGAACACGAGAAGCTTTCTTATGTTAATTAACATTTGTCTTGAATCATTTCTCTATCATTTTCATGACTTATTTTCGTCAAAATCACTTTGCAACATAAATTCGTGCATTGTGTGTGCATGCATACTACATGCATTGTTATAAAGTGAGTATTTTCTTCATGATCCATCTCAAGTAAGACAACACCTAGGCGTGTCAAGCGAAAATCTAAGCTGTGTTCAGTAACCCTCCACTCTTCCACTTGAGAGCAGAGCGGGCGGAGCACCATATTAACGGCTCTAAATTAGACATGCATGCCCCTCCGCTCCGGAGCAGAGCTGTAGAGCAGCGAAGGGAGTCCAAACATGCTTTCACTAATGGGCACCTTCTATGTCGGTTAGGGGTTCTCACACCGACGTGCCCGCATATATGGGTCAGCCATCATGAGGTGGCCCAATTGCTAGCCAGGAGCGCACCCACATGCCCTCATATTTGTCTCAAAAAAAAAAAATGGTTTGCTTTCTGTCAACATTGGCCGGTTAACAATTGAACAATTGTTCATCGATTTGCAAAAAAAAGTTCATGGGATTTGAAGAAAAAAGTTTGTAATGTGAAAAAGTTCATGAGATTTGGAACAAAAGTTCATAAGGATTTTCAAAAGTATTTCAAAAAAAAGTTCAAATATTTGCGAAAAAAATATCCACGAATTTGATAAAAAAAATGAAAAATGAAACCAAAATAATAAAACCGGCAAACAATGGAAAAAACAAAGAGCCACATGGCCATGTACATACATGGACATGGATATCATGTAGTGGAGGATGTACATCGGTTATCGAATTGAACTGTAACAGGCGCTTAATTAGCGGAATATGAATTGGGCGTCAAACGGCGGTTGTTTGGTAATGTGATTCGACGTTTCAAACAAAAGAGAAGGGAAAAGGGGGCAGAACGGACTGGCCCATATAGCAAGAGCGGGTGTGCGTTTCCTTGCTTTCCATGGCGCATGTCGTGGAATAGAAGCATGAGTGCATGACCAATATTGAAGTTGTATTCAGGTTGATATTTTTAGGCAAGGCGATGTATTCAGGTGAATTCTATTTGAGGCGCTTTGCGTCAAATAGGCGCCAAAACGCGCAAGCGACTGAGCGGGTGGGCTGGCTCATTGGTAAATCAGACTGCAGTACAAGATTCGGTTTTGGGAACTTTCGAGAAATTTTTCGAACCGGTTTTCTTTTTTACTTAACATGTTTTTCGTCTTCTCTTTCTTTTTTCCCTTTGTTCTTGAGTTTTTTCTTCCAAATTTTATAAAAGTAAATATGGTGTTGTTTTTAAAAAATGTTCAGGTTTCTACATAATGTTCCTTTTTTAAAATGTTCAGGTTTTACATAAAATGTTAGCGTTTTTAAAAAATGTTAACAATTATCATTTCTTTGTATTTTTTAAAATGTTCAAGATTTGCAAAACTTTGTTTGGAGTTAAAAATAAATCAGTTTTTTTAAACATGTTCGCATGAGGGACTGCAAATCTCATGTCCTATGGACTGTTCTACTTCCGAGACAAGTACAAGAGTAGCAATGAGAAAATGAAGGAAAATGACATTACCATATCCACACTAACCAGTGAGCGAACTACTTCCTCTTGCATCGTGAGTAGGAGTTGCAGGTTCGGGTGGTGGGCATGCACGTCAGATGGCCACCCTTGCCCCTAGTCAGAGGGCGAGGGTTAGCATATCGATAATTCTCTTCTCCTAGCTCTCCACTTGCTTTTCATTTTATTTCCCTTTGTAACTCCCCCAACCCACCCACACCCAAGTCGATTAACATTCTTACATTCACTATTGATTATGTGTTATGCTATGTCACTCAAAGAGGAAGTGCATCCCCCCTCCCGGGGGCCGAGGAAGAGGGTGAGTGAACCTGCACGCCGAAGACGGTGCCCTTGATTTGCCAGTGAAGAGCCCGCGTCGCTATAGTCCTCCGTAGATGTGGTGGTGGAGCTCATCGTTGGAGAAGATGTGGTGTTATCGACGCAGGGACGCACATAAGTGCATCAATTCATCGTCAAACATGCTCTAACGTGAGGTAAGGAGTTGATGCAACAAGCTTGCAACAGTTCATTGTCTAACATGTGGATCATTTTCTATACGCGTTTTGCAAAGCGGATCAAAGAATTTCTATTGGTGTGCACGTATCTTGCAAGGGCAATGAAGGTTTGCATGGTTGGTTACGCAGTGCAAGTGACAAAATTTTTGAAACCTGGGTTTGGAAGTTCTTTGCTCACAAAGATCATGTGTAGAACATAGCAACCTGTGAAGTTCTCAAGTTTCTAATTTGGGATGTATAGAAGTTGGCAACTAGTGAAGTTTAGAAGATGGCAAATTTTGGTATTCAGGAGACGATAACATCTAATGTGTTTGCTTGCTGCCTTTGGGAGTCGAACTTGTGCTAGGGCTATTGCTTTAGTGAAACACTTTAATGTAACTTGGCTAGAATTTGTGTTATTGCTATGACTATTACTTGACCTTATAATGACGGTTGTAACTAGCAGATATCTATCTTATTTTCTATCTTGATTATGAATTGTGGTTCTCACTTAGTTAGCACAGATGGCATTAATTGAAAATGCTTCATGTTCTTTTTATGGTTATTATTGTAGTGACCAATCTTCTTCCATTTTACTGGAGCTTGTTGTAGTATGATTGATTTGTAAGACAAATGGCAAATAATCTCACCACTCCAACACTAAGGTGATTATAACCACATGTGGCAGGAAACCAAAAGAAAATAGTAACTTTTTGCCAAACATTTGTGGAAGCCAACCAAACACACACCACGCAAAATCTACCACACCCAACCTAAGGCATGGCTACCAACCAAACAATTTGATTTTGCCACACACTATCGCAAGCCATAGGTGTGGCTAGCACCTCACCTTATGCGTGGCAATTTGAGTGTCCAAGAAAACAACCCCATAGTTCACCAAACACATGAAAAAGTGTAGGAATAGGGATGACATCTAATTACTAAGAGCATCTACAGTCGGACCCCTCATACCTGTCTCAAACGCGTGGGTAGGCCGCCCGGTCACTGGCTAGTCACGAAATTCTGACCCACACATGCTTCTTAAATGGGCCTTAAACACTTGGGTTGACCGGCACCCCTCATATCCAACTCAAATCATGCGGATATGGGCGCACCCGGGCACTCCCGCCACGTCGGACCCGGCAATCCAACCCCACCACAATTTGCACCAAATCCTTCAAACCCTTCCTCCTCCACCTGTCGCCTTTCAATATTTCCCGCGCCGTCCATCACCCTTGCTCCCCATCCGCACCACTAGTCCCAATCCGCCGTCGTGATGTCTTGCAGCCCATCCCCGACCTCCACGACGTAGACGCGGTCCACCACCTCCATTAGTGTCCCTTCCTCCAGTGCGTCTTCTAAGGCGAAGAACGTCGCCCTGAAGTTGCAGCGTTGCCGGGAACGAGAGATGAAGGCGGTGGCGTCATCGCATGTAGGTGCGGACATGCTCGAGGAGATGTCTCCCCCGTCACGCCTGGCTCCGCACACGCCATCCATCCAAGCACCCAGATTATGATGCCTGGCACCCTTGGGACGGAGGAGTCGTCGCAGATCGTTCGGGAGCATATACTCACGGGAACTGCCACCGCCCTAACCACACTCGACATGTTCGACAGAATGATAGAACAAGACCGGGTATGTTTTGTTTGCTCCTGTTCGATCAAATGTTCAATGTTTTGCACAGACCACTAGTTCGCCCATGATGAATGCTTGCAAACCATGATCATCTAGGAGGCATAGTTGTCAAGCATGATCAATGACAATGAAGATCCGACTAAAATGGATTATGAATTGAAGTCCATTACCGCATTTGAAGTTGGGAGAGCACCTGATCCCAATCTGAGCAAGAAGAAGAAGAAGAGCAAGACGACTAAGGCAAGAGGTCCGCCTTTCTCCATATTTGAGGACATCTTGTTGGTTAAATCTTGGTTGTCCACAACAATGGATCCAATATGCGGCACCAAGAAAAAGGGGAACATGTATTGGGAGAAGATTTGGAAGGATTATCATGAACAAAATTAGTATGTGGAGCCACATCCCATCGTGACCACCCGCAATGTGGCATCTCTCAAACATCGATGGGGGATCATTCAAGAAGAAGTGAACAAGTACTCCAGGTACTACCCACAAGTGACCAAACTCCCTAGAAGTGGGATGGGAGTGGCAACTCACGTAAGCTCAGTTACCTAATCTTGGGTTTGCATTCTTGTGCTCATATGTATGTTGTTTGCTAGACGGCGATGACGGCCACTTTGTATCACGGGATCGAGAAGAAGCCATTTGCTTTTAGCCATTGTTGGATCATATTGAATGGCAAGCCAAAGTGGACACAAGTTGTGGCCGGTCTCAAAGCCGGCAAGAAGAAGAATGATGGCCCAAGCTTCCACCAATCCATTGGGTTGGACGATGAGGACAACAGAGGTTTTCATCAAAAATGGAGGAGCTACCATGCCAAAGGATTACTGACAAGTCATGGGAAACAAGTGGGATAAGGCAAGGATCTCCCGTGACGTCGCGGCTATAAAAATGTCGTCCACATGGACGGGCATTTTTTGGCAATGGAGAACAAGATAGAAGAGGTAAAAGCTCATGTTGGATGCGCAAAAGGAGAGGATGGAGTGGGACTAGACGAGGGAGGAGAGGAGGCTTGAAATTGTGAGGGAGAAGATCGAGTTGGAGAAGCAAGAGGTCGCGATCAAATGGAAACTCGAGAAGGCCGTGAGATTTGGAAAGACTGAGCTCAAGAAGGTGAGGTTGCAACTTGCACAGGACACGGAGGATGTGTATGCGAAGAAGTGGCTTGCGGAGAAAAAGAAGAAGGAGATCAACGACCATAGGGCGCACGAGGCGGCAAGGACAGCTGTTGCGGCGGATCATGCGGCCAAGATGCAGGCGCCTTGGATTGCCGCGTGCGACCAGTGATCCGACAAGCATACCTTCTCGCTTAGACATTGATTTCATTTTAACATGTCCGGTTTGGTGAACAGTGATTTGATTTGCTTTTTTTTTAACTGTTGAATTCGAACAATTTGTATTGGATAGTTGATGTGCATGGCTTGTATTGATTTAAGAATTGCATTTGAGATATGTGGATGTTGGGCGCAACATATGAGGGACCGGCGGGCGCAATCTATAAACGCATCATGGGCGTATAGTGGACTGAACCTGCAAAATACGGTTGTAGATACTCTAAGCGCAAGAACGAAGACATGGCAAAGAGCTAGGAGATTATGTGTTCAGCACCTAGTTCAAAAAAAACGGACCGGACCGGCGGTCGAACCAGAAAAAAAGGAACCAGCAGCCTTATCGGTTTTTTAAGCTAAAAAGACCGTTCTGTGGTCGGACTGAAGAAAACCGGTTAAATCGGCCGATTTTCTGAAAAAAAAACGGTGAAAAAAACCGGGTCGTTAAACCGGGAAAAAAATCAAAAAATGTTTTAATAGAAATTGATAGAAATGAGATTTAATCCCAGGTCATGTGAGCAATGCGCGAGGCCTGCCCATGGTCCAATAACCAACTTAGCTATGCTACTTTGTTGTTCAATACATGAAAATAATTTTATTTAACCATTGTTTCACACTATATTAGCACATATATTATTCAGTATTTATTATTCGTTTTTTTGTGATATATACCTCACTCCCCGGTTCCTCCACTCAAGTCTCTAACCAACGATTTGTACATATACCTACTGATAAAGAGATTGTTGCTTCTCTCCGTCCCCTCATTCCTAAACCCATGTTTTATGTGAATTAACCTACAAGCCAACTTAAGTCACAAACGAACCATTTTTTGCAAACTAACTAAACAACAACGAGGTGAGCAACTCCGCATGAGCGACGCCATGAGAGAGCACCGTGGCGGTGCGGGGAGGGAGGGCGGCCATTGCCCCCTCCCCCCAAACCCGAATATAATGTTCATATTCTATTTGTGATGAGCGTAATGGGTGTTGTTCAATTTAAGGGTTCATGCTCATTTTTCTTTGATGATGGCTTGCGTTGAGTGGCTAGAGTCACTGACAATGGTCTCATTTTCATTTTTCTTTGCTCTTGTGGATGTACTAGGGCAGCACCATGCTGCCCACATGGTTCATGTCCTAAACATCGCTTCAGTGTCATGTAGTAGTACTATGTCAAACTGAAAGTGTTGACATTCAGGACATTCAAAAGCAGGACATGAAACTGAAACTAAAATTGTTGCCAGTTGGCATTCAAGTCATTAGAAGCAGGCTTCGCCCACATCCCATGTATAGAGAAACGGGCAGAAGAACAACTAGATAGATATTACTCGTTCATTTCTAAATATAAGGTTTTGTACAGATTTCAATACGGTCTACATACGAATGTATATAGATATGTAGATACATGTATTTTATATTGTATGTAGTTGTATTAAAAATATCCAAAAACGACTTATATTTACGAACGGAGGGGGTACATCACTAGTTCAGTATGACCTTTCGAAATGGAGTAGGTTTTTAGGTTGGTGACATGAGCGAATTACAAAGACACGATGAAAGTAGAACATAAGCGGAATCCATTTGAACCCTAAACAAGGATGAAGAGAAAGACCGACAAGCACCTGAATATTCACATTTCTACCCTTTTCATCGACTCAAGTCTCTAACCAGTGATGATTTCAGTGTAAGAAGTCACTTTTCCAAGGCACAACCAACGGATTTCCAAGAGGGACCAAATATCACCGAAACGACAGCAGCATACCCTGGATTGAATTCTCGGTCCAGTGGTTATCAATGGCATCCTCCTATCAGTTGATCGATTAAACAAGTTTATCACAAGGTAACAAGGGACAAGGGTGCTCTCATTTCTTCACATAACCAGCAGGGCGACATACATCATGCACATAATACAATCTTGCAGCTGCAGCTGCAGCAGACAGGCTTGCTGAATGCTGATCTCCAGAGCAGACGTGCCAATGCCATTGCCATGCTGCTGCAGATCAAACCAGGCAAGACGACACAACCCTGAATTTCTACAGCAATTATACTACATCTTGCTGCTGACGCCCCTGCGGGTTGGGCCCATCTCCTTGGCGAGGTTCCGGAGCACGTACTTCTGAATCTTGCCGGTGGACGTCTTGGGCAGCTCGGCGCGGAACACCACGGTCTTGGGCACCATGTACCCGGGCATGCGCTCCCGGCTCCACGCGATCACCTCCGCCGCGGTCACCGCGCCGCCGGCGCCCTCCTTGAGGCTCACGAACGCGCACGGCGTCTCCCCCCAGAACTCGTCCGGCCGTGCTACCACCGCCGCCTCGTTCACCGCAGGGTGGCCGTAGAGCAGCGACTCCACCTCCACGCTGCTGATGTTCTCGCCGCCGCTGATGATCACGTCCTTGGACCGGTCGCGGATCTCCAGGTACCCGTCCGGGTGCATCACGCCCACGTCCCCCGTGTAGAACCACCCGTCGTCCCGGATGGCCGCCCTGGTGGCGTCCTCGTCCTTGAAGTAGCCCATGGTGACGCACCCGCCACGGAGCACGATTTCGCCCATGGTGGCGCCGTCCCGCGGCACGCTGCGGCCGGTCTCGCCGTCCACGATGTCCACCTCGGCCATGCCGGGCGTGCGAACGCCCTGCCTCGCCTTGAGCCGCGCGCGCTCCGACGCCGGCAGCTTGTTCCACTCGCCCTTCCACGCGCACAACAGCACCAGCCCAGCCGTCTCCGTCAGCCCGTACCCGTGGCTGACGTCGAACCCGATGGCCTCCGTGCGGCCCAGCACCGCAGCCGGCGGCGGCGCGCCAGCCGTAAGGATATGCACCTTCCCCGGCAGCGGCCTCCGCACGCCCTCGGGCGCGTTGGCCAGCATGTTGAGCACGACTGGCGCGCCGCAGAGGTGCGTGACCCCGCGGCGGGCGATGGTGTCGTAGACCTCGGCGGCGTCGACGCGGCGGAGGCAGACGTTGGTGCCGCCCACCACGGCCATCCCCCACGGGAAGCTCCAGCCGTTGGCGTGGAACATGGGCAGCGTCCACAGGTACGTCGGCTGCTCCGGCACGGACCAGGAGACGAGCGAGTCCATGGTGACCACGAAGATGCCGCGGTGGCAGTGCACGACCCCCTTGGGCGCCGACGTGGTGCCGGAGGTGTAGTTGAGTATCATGGGGTCCCACTCGCTGGCCGGCCGGACCCACCTGAACTCGGGGTCGCCCATCTCCAGCAGCTTCTCGTACGTCAGGGCCGCGGCGGGCGCGGGAGAGAAGTCCTTCTCCTGGGGGTCCTCGACGAGCACCACGCGCGGCGCCGGGTGGCCCGGCGGGAGGAGACGGAGCGCCTCGCCGAGCACCGGCACCAGCGCCGGGTCGACGAGGATGAGCCTGGACCCCGAGTGGCGGAGCAGGACGGAGACGGTGCGCGCGTCGAGGCGGGTGTTGATGCTGTTGAGCACGGCGCCGCTCATGGGCACCCCGAAGTGCGCCTCGTACATGGCCGGCACGTTCGGCAGCAGCACCGATACCTGAAGAAGCAGTTGATTGATTCACGCACGCCATGGATCGTCATCCACCAACCCAATCCAATCCAATTAAATCCAGCTGGTCGGCGGGATCGACGGCAGATGCGATCAAAGAAATAAGTTAGGGGACGGGTGCTTACGACGTCGCGGCGGGAGACGCCGAGGGAGGCGAGCGCGGAGGCGAGGCGGAGGCAGCGGCGGTGGGTCTGGGACCAGGTGAAGACGGTGTCCCCGTAGACGACGGAAGGGCAGTCGCCGTACACGGTGGCGGCGCGCTCGATGAAGCCCAGCGGCGTCAGCGGGCAGGAGTTGGCCGGGTTGGCGCCGAGCTTCTCCATGGCCGCCGGACCGGACGGGGCGGCTAGCTTGAGTGACCTGCGACCACGGGCGCCTATCTCGTGGTTGTTGGGGAAACAGAACAGAACAGAGCAGAGCAAGTGACACGAGGCTTGGCCTCTGCCACGGCATAAGAAGGCGATGCAGCGCGCTACAGGAGCCGCCCGATGGGGAACCGACGGCCGCGATGGAGGCATGATATCTCTGAATTTTCGAGAGACGGGGGCTTAGTCAACGTGTATAGGATAGTCGAGGTGAGAGCTGACTGACAGGCAGTTTGATTTTTGAGTGGTTCGTTGGATTCCACTTGCTTGGTCGTGCCGAGATGCAAAACTGAAATTGCATTGTTTTTTCTCTCATGGCAGACATTACTTGCAACATTTAAAATGGACTTGCAATTTCTTTTGACCGGTAGCCTTTTTGACTTTGAAATGTTTAGTGCCATTTCGAATTTTCTTTGCCATCTGAAATACATTCATGATATGGAGTTTATTGTTTCCTGATGTGACATATATATTCCATGGAGATTTTCTTTTTTGCCGTATAACGATAAAAAGTGCGTCATGCAAGATGCTTAGCAAGATAAGCAAATATTCCATGGAGATTCTTTTAAACTAGAATGCTGCACTTAGGAGCAATCTACACAGGAAACTTACAGATTATTTCCCAGAACCAATCCCTTTCCCTCTTTAATTTCCCGGCTGGGCCATGTTGCCCCGTTTTCCAGTTCAGTCTTGCCTGCTTTGTTCGTAAAAGTATGTCGGACCTTTTAAACGATCCCTTATATATCAGTGATCGGATAGAAAAAAAATGATCCAGCCCGATCTTTTATATCATCTTTATATGTTTGGACTGTCTGTGAATCTTCATATTCATCTTAAATATATGAAGAATATGAGGGCTCACGAACGCGTCCGGACGCTTCCGCTCATTCCGCCACATAGGACGCGACCTTATCCTGGGTCATCTTTTTCTTTTTTTCTTTTTTTTCTTTCTCTCTCTTCCTCTATCTTTTCCTCTCTCCAATCACGTGCAAGTGACCGAACATATGAGAAAGAACATAAAAACTGTGGTTGCGCAGAATGATAAATAGAGAGCACGCTCGATCACTAACCGAGCACGTTCGTAGACGTTTAGGGAGTCATATTTGCAACGTTTAGTTGTAGATTCTCTAAATTACTTCCCATATCATCTGCCCTAGTTCTTGCATAGTTCCTATTTCTACACATAAGTGGTTGTACTTGAGCAAAAAAATCAACAGTTTCCTCTAATCACCTCATAGTGCAGAAATGGAACACGGCATAGTTTGGTCCGATGTTTGATGTCTCTTCAATAGAACTAGATCAGGGGGGTGGGGGTTATAGTTTGGGAAGTTAAGTAAAACATTAGTAGATCTTTGTAGGTGTACCATTGTTGACAGAATTATGATAGTGGGGCCGGTTTAATTTTTTCACATAAAGGCCTTGTTCGGTTTCTTCAAAATTAAAGGGGTTTGGAAGGGATTCGGAGGAATTAAATCCCATACAAGTCAAATTTCACCTCAATCCCCTCCATTCCTCTCCAGTCTCCTCCTCAGTGGGATTAACCGGAAAAGGTCAAAAGGAGATTTAGGAGCACCTCCCTTTAGCAAAAATCCACGTAGTGTGTTCATGCAAAGCAGACTACACGCACGTCTTTTTTTCTTGTTCTGTTCGACATGGTGATATTAATGATGACAACGATGATCAACCGAAACCATGCCCCCTGCCCGTTCCATTTTAGGCCTTATACAATACAAGGTGTTTAAAAAAGGTGCTGACAAAATTAAACCGGTTTTTTTAAAGGGTTGTTGTCTATTTATATAGAGTAAACGCTTAATTAAGCATGCTTCGTATAAAGATAAGCATTGATGTTTAGAAAAATCTTGTTTTATTTTTTAAACACCTTGCATTGTACAAGGCCTGAGGAGCCATGGGACAAGGGAAGCCAGCTAGCTGCGACAATGACGCTTACACGAAAACTGGATCCAGCTCTTTGTTCCGATGACAATGACAACAAACTCACCAAGCTTCTATACACAGGTGTTGATTGTAAATTGTAATGTTTTGGCATTTTAATTTATTTGCCATGAGAAGAATAAGAAAATCACATACATACAGAAGTGTGTTTCGTGCAACGCTCCATCTTTTGCAAATAAGGTTCTCCCTCCAATTCATATTAACTGTCAAAGATTTAGTATAAAATTAGTCTAAATCAACAACAATTAATATGGTTCGAAGGGAGTAGGTAGTATTGTTTTCTTAGTTCAGTAATACGACGCTCTGACATCTTTCCAGTGAAAAGCTGTGATAGTGTGCATCTGATACAGCCAAGACCCCCAAAGATTTGTTTTTCTTCTTCTACCTAAGAGTGGATTTAATCAGGAGCACGGATCACCTCCCTTTACCTAAATCCTCCGTGCTACTGTGAAGCAGACCCCAGCTACGTGTCAGAGTATCTCCAACAGCCGCGCAAAAAGGCGCGCGCGTTAAAAACGACAGTTTACCGCGCGCGGGACTGAAATGCGCGCTTCAACAGCGGCGGAAAACCGCGCGCGCGGGAACCGCTAGCGCGCGCACGCGAAAAGGCGGCAGCCCGCGCGCCATTTTTGCGGCGTCGCGTCCCGCGTGCCCATAAAAGGCAGCGAGCTGCCCTGCCTCTCGCGCCGCGTTCTCTCTCCCTCTGCCGCTCGCGCCGCCGCCGCGTTCTCCCTGTCTCTCGCGCCGCGCTCTCTCTGCCTCTCGCGCCGCCGCCGACGACGACGAGGCCACCATGCCGTCGCGCCGCCGTTCTGCGTCGGGCTACCGCGGCGTTCGCCAGCGCCCCAACGGCGGGTTCTACGCCGAGATACGCTCCGGCGATCTCCGGCTGAGCCTCGGCACCTACGACACGGCGCACGAGGCCGCCCGCGCGTTCGGCGCGGCGGCGTGGCGCCTAGGCAGGCTGCGACTGCAGATGAATTTCCCCGACGTCCGCACGCTCCAGCAGGCATTAGACCTGGCCCCGCCGCCTCGTCTAAACTCCACACAAGACCGTGCGGAGCACACTGCGCTGCAGCGCCGCCTCCTCGTCGCCCAGGAGGACGAGCGGGTCATGGCGGAGTGGCGCCGGCGCCACCCGGAAGACGTCGCCTACGAGCAGGAATACTGGGAACGGCGCCGCGAGGAGGACACGCGCAGGCGCCACGAGGAGCGGTTGGATAGATGTCGTCGGAAGGCTTTGGCGTGTGCGCAGGCCGACCTCGTCAATGCAGGCGGGAGATCCTTCTTCACTGAAGAAGATGAACGTTGGTTTGACATCTGGCTGTCAACCTCCGACGACACCGACGATGATGGTGGTGCAGATGACTGGAACGACTAGGATTAGTATATTTTTTATCGAACTATCTAGCACCGAACTATCTATCTATGTTTTCGAACTACCTATCTAGTTGCTATCTATGTAAAATAACTTTGTATCTTTTTTATTTAAATGCAATCTATTTATTTAAAAAAAATATGTGCGCTGCATTTTTGGACACTGCTGGAGCGGCGCGCGCGCTGTATTATAGCGCGGCTGTTGGAGCCAGCGCTGCGCGACGTGCAAAACCAGACGACCAGCGCGCGACAAACTCGTTTTTTAGGCGCTGCGCGAAGCGGCGTCTGTTGAAGATGCTCTCAAGTCTCTTGCTCGTTTTCAATGGATGACGATGATGATGCCGGCTCCAGTCAGCTCTACTCATATTTCCCATGAGCCAAGAGCAAGTACGTGTGGCCACGGTCGACGTGCCATGCCTATCGGGATCAAGGAACCGCTCGTTCTCGATGCGACGCCATTCCCAGTGTCGCTTTCACAGTCCCGTGTAGTTTCTCTTTCTTGAGACAGACGACTACGACAAATTTACATACATACATGCAGACATACATACCCCGACCCAATCTCGGCTACCGTATACTTATCCTCCGCCTCGCCATCTCTTCTGCAGATAATGGCCGTTTGGGTCTTTGTTTTTGTCTGTTTACATTGACAGCGATCGGAAGCCATACGTGTTTTCAGCCGTACGATGTGATCTCCACGTTACCCCGGACAGCGAGGCTTAGCCACTACTGCTACACCACAGACAGCATCGTGTCTGCAAATTGGCCTCTGCATTTGTAGCTTGCAACGGAGCTCTCTGACGGGCCTGGTATATGTAACCGGAACGTCTCTCTGGTACGTCATGTTCTACAGGACAAGAATTTTTAGCCGCAATTTGCAAGGTAGGACGACTTCTTTTTTTGAGGCCTGGCTTAGTGAACGCATATCTAAGTCTTCCCTTGTCTTAAAAAAAATTAAAAGATCTCCACGCAAAAAACAAACAAATGAATATCTACCAGATAGACAAACATATAGCTTGTTGAGCAGTAGGGTTCCACTTCCTTTTCGTGCCATTTCGGCAGAGATGCCAAGCTGAACTTGCTTTTTGTTTCCTTCCTTGGCAGACATTTCCACATTCGAAAATGGACTGGCATTTCACTTGAAACACTGGTATGTAAATAGCTAGGACCTTCCCCCTCCCGAATTACTTGTGGCAACTAAATGTATCCGTTGGGGAAGCTATGTAGAAAGCTGCAGGTGATATTTCTTTTGCCACAGATCTTTTTTGATTAAGGATGGCTTGAGAATTAGATTCGGAGGATAAGTGGCTAGGAAATACCATTCTTTGAGAATAATATCCGCCTCTATATAATATAGTGCGTCACAAGGGTGATACTATCACATGGGTTCGATGTTTTCCGATGTGACGTTCAGAAGAAATTTAATTGGACCCAGGCTCAAATCGTGAAACCAGGGGTGGAGACAGGGGCGAGCAGGCCCCCTCCCCCTAACAATTGACGGAAACTAAAGTATGTAATGTATATTTGACTGATATGAGCAAGTACGTATGTATTTCCTCCTCCCTCCCCCATCAGCCACCATGGCTCCGCCACTGCCTGGAACAGCCTGCTCCAGCGGTTGTCCATGGTGCAATTATGACATGGGTCCTATGTTTTCCAATGGAACCTACATGGAAATGGGTAGTTCTCGATGGAGTCTATGTATGAAGTGTTAATCCAGCTTGACGTGCCAACTGATAATAATAAGAAGAACTGGAAGATGAAGATACCGCTTAAGAATAAAATCTTTGCATGGTATCTTAGAGTCATTCTTACTAAAGATAATCTTATCAAGAGCAATTGGCATGGAAATACATAATATGTCTTTTGTCACCATGATGACACAATAAAACATTTATTCTTTCAATGCAAATTTGATCGTTCTATATGGTCACTCATCCAAATAGTTTCTGGCTTGTATCCTCTTTGTAGTGTTGCTAATGTATTTGGCAATTGGCTACATGGGATTCATCACAGGTTTATAACTCTTCTCAGGGTGGGAGCGCTTGCCGTTATTTGATCGCTTTGGTTATGTAGAAATAATAAGGTTTTTATTGATAAAAGTACTTCTCTTATGGAGGTCATCTACATATGTATTGGGACTCTTCGTTTATGATCCTTTCTACAACACGTGGACAATCGAGACATATTTACAGGGTGTGTACACGATTGAGGGCTACATCAAGGAATACTTTTATGTGACATTGATGGCAACATAATCTTAGGATTGACCCCCCTTCGCTTTAGGCGTTATACGAAAACTACATGTTTCATTGTATTTTGCTTTTTTTAATTATAAAACAATGTTTGGTTGTGTACATCCTAGCTATGCAGAGGTATGGCATAATGCTTAAATCTTTGAAGTAATAAAGCACCTGTCGTGGGTATAAGTCTGACAGTAGAAGTATGGGGTACGAAAGGATGGGCAGAGCCTTAGCTACGACGAGGATGTATGAGTTCAGGCCCCTCTACGGTGGAGGTAAAAGCCCTACGTATCAGTGCTCTTGGAAGCTTTGTGTCGAGTGGTTTATAGGATTACAGCAAGTGCCAATCCTTGCACCAGTGGGGAAGAGCGGCTTATATAGAGTGCGCTGCCCTTCATAATGGCCCGGTGGACAAGGGTGGAATAGTGACGAATAAATGTCTATGTTACAGGTAACGTAAGCTTTAAATGCTAATAATGGTGTATGAAAACGTATGACCGTTGCCCTCCTGGGAGGTTACGATGTACAGAGTGGATTCCAGTTGGTACGTTAGATATGCTCCGAGTGGATCGTCGCCGACTGGATGATGGGGGCGTCCTTAGTTCAGTCGGAACTGTCTAAGAGCCTTGTCTTCTATGAAGGGTAGTCCTTGGGTAGGACCTATAGGACAGGCCTATGACCCTACCCTGGGACTATAACCCCATCATTAGTCCCCGAATGGATCGGGGTTGGAACGATGAAGTGATGTCTGGAGTATGGAACCGACTGGTATGGAGGTGACTTTAGCGTTGTTTGCCTCGATCCATGTTATCCTTTCAACCAGTGATCCGAGTGAATATACCAGTGAAACGAACCGTCAGGGACCGAGTGTTTCCGCAGAATCTTTCGACGTGACTGGTCAAACTGACAGCGCCGGATTTTCCGGGATCCTCAAATTTCGGTTGTCGCGCGCTCAGCAGGGATGACGACATCGCCATCGAGTAGGTTTTGCCTCCTTGATTACCGCGCCGTTATCTTCTCCACTAATCTTGCAGCGGCCGGTTGGGGGATAAGATCTTGGGTCCACCTGTTAGTGACCCAGTCGGAAGCCTATTTAAGCCTCCCCGGCAGGATTTCCTGTTGCGCTGCTCATCCTCCTCTCATTAATCTCGCTCCTCCCGCAGCTCTCTGCACACCTCAAGCCACCTCCTTCCCCTCCTCCTCTGCGGATCCGTCGCCCTCGCCATGACGAAGGGGCAGACCAGCAAGTTCGAGTCACAGAAGAAGAAGAAGAAGGGGCGGCCCCTACTCAGCGGCGGCAGCGGGCGCTGCCGGCGGGTTGGATCCAGGGGGATTTCCTCCCCTCCTCGGTGACGGAGAACGACGTGCTGGAGCTGGTGGAGCATGGCATGGTTGTCAACAAGTCCTGGAGGCTGCCGGAAGGCGAGACAGAGCTGGCGCCGAAGGAGGGGGAGCGCGTTCTGCTGCTTAGCCATGTGGCCAGAGGTTTCTCCTTGCCTCCCCATCCCTTCTTCCGAGGTATCATGAATTACTTCGGGGCGCAGCTCCATCACTTTCCTCCGAACGCAATTGCCCACCTTGCTGCATTCGTCACCCTCTGCGAGTGCTTCATAGAATGTCCTCCCCACTGGGGGCTCTTTAAGTATGTCTTCTCCGCTAGATCCCAAACTGTTAACAAGTTTAGCCAGTCGGACGATAAGACACACATCCTCCAGCTCTGCGGGGGTTTAGGCTTCCAGAAGAAAACAAAGAGTAGCTTCCAGCAGCAGGATCCACATGCAGTCGATGCTCAGCCAACTCCCTGGGTACACCTGGCATGTCAGCAAGCTTCCATGCAAAAATGTCTCAGTTCTCACGGAGGAATTGGGTGAGGTCGGCTTCCTATTTTGGATCAAGGGTGGTGGAGATGTTTGTCGGGGCGGCGGTGTCGTCCGTCGGATGGATGCTGACTTCCTTCGTGTCTCCCGCCGACTGGAATGCAGACTCGGAAGCTGGATTCTTTGAACGCATCAGGTCAGCGGGGTCGGCGGTCTTCTTGTACTCATCCAGCTCGAGAATAGCCATCTGCTGATCAGCAATCCTCGACCCCTGCTGCAGACACTCCTCGGCCCGCTGCCGATTGCCTGTGATCGTAATCACACCTTTGGGACCTGGCATCTTCAGCTTCAAATAGACGTAACATGGACGGGCCATGAAACGCGCATATGCCGGACGGCCCAGAATCGCATGATATGCACTCTAGAAGTCCATCACCTCGAATGTCAGCTTCTCCTTGCGGAAGTTCTTGTCAGAGCCGAAGACGACATCCAACGCGATCTGGCCGAGTGATTTGGCCTTTCGTCCTGGGACGACTCCGTGGAACTGCATACTGCTCTCGCTTAGTTTGGACATCGGAATGCCCATTACCTTGAGAGTGTCGGCGTACATGATGTTCAAGCCGTTGCCGCTGTCCATGAGGACTTTGCGCAGCCTGACTCCTTCCACCACCGGGTCGACGACCAGAGCTTGCCTCCCTGAGGTGGGTACGTGTGCTGGATGGTCCGACTGATCAAAGGTGATCGCAGTCTGTGACCACTTGAGGAACGTGGGGGTGGATGGGGTTGCCATGTTCACCTCCCTGTTGACCAGCTTCAGTCGACTTTTGCTTTCCACATCAGCAAATATCATCAACGTTGCCTGGACTTGGGGGAACGGATCCTCCTTGTCCTCATCATCCTGCTCGGTGTCCTTCTCACTCGGCTGTCCTTCACCGAATCCTTGGATCAGGAGGCGACACTGCCGAGTGATATGCTTCGGCAATATGGCATTGCCTTCTTCATCCATCTTCGTGTAGATTGGACACGATTGATCCAGGATCGAATTTCCCGATTGCCTCTTCTTGGGGGTGTACTGAGCTTTCCCCTTGCCTTTGAACTTGGCATTTGTAACGGCTGCTGCCTCTGCCTGCGGAGTGGATTGAGCTTTCTGCTTCTGCTTTCGATTGTTGTTCCCATCTCCATCGGCGACTGACTTATGCTTGCCGCTACGTATGCGGTCCTCCTCTTCGCCATTTTCATAGTGCGCGGCTATCTCCATCATCTTGCTCATGGAGATGTCGCCTGTCCGACCGAACTTCAGGTACAGATCTCTGTACCGCACGCCTGCCTTGAAGGCGCAAACTGCTTGGTGCTGTGTGACGTTCTCCACCGTGTGGTAGAGGGTCGTCCAGCGCTGGATGAAATCGTGCAAGGGCTCGTTCTGCTTCTGGACACAGTGTTGGAGCTCTACGAGACCAGCAGGGCGTTTGCACATACCCTCGAAGGTCCTGATGAAGACTCGGGACAGATCGGACCAGCTGTAGATGCTTGACGGAGCTAACTGGTTCAGCCAGGCTCGCGCCAAACCGTCGAGCATCAGTGGGAGACGTTTCATGGCGACATGGTCATCTCCGCCACCGATCTGGACCGCCACTCTGTAGTCGTCCAGCCAAGTTTCTGGCTTGGACTCTCCTGTGAACTTGCTGATTCTCGTCGCCAATCGGAAGTTGGGAGGGATGTCAGCTGAGCGGATGGCCCGACTGAAGCACTCGGGGCCAGAGACAACGGTCCTGCTCCCACTCGGACGGTCTCTATCATGACCATCACGGTGGGCTCGACTTCTGTCGACCTTCTTCTCGGCGATGTACCCTCTTGCGTCAGGCCTTGGATCATGCGCGTCACCGCCCGAACGTCGATCATCGTGATGCCGGGGCCCGTAAGGCCCACCCCGCGGAGGAGTGCGCAAACGGCGACGATCTTCGGGGTGAGACCGAATGGGAAGCGGATTCCGACTCGGGTCCCTGGAACGGCTGCCCCCTCTGCGTCGCTGATGAGAGTCGGGACTGAAAACCGACCGATGCGTGTTCGCGTGAACAGAACTATTGTGGATCCTGTTGTGCGACTGGGAGACCGCCAAATTTTGCTGCTGCGTCGTATGCAACAGGGCACGGATATGCTCGATTCCTCTACCAGCCTGTGAATCAGTCGGCTGGAGAGAATCGCCTATCCTGGCAGCCGCAACCAAGTTGAGGATGGGTGTGCGGAACACCTCGACGTTGCTGTGGCGAGTGCGTCGACTGGAAGAACGATGGTGTTGATGACGAACGCGGACGATTCTCCGAACTCACGCTCGTTCCGACCAGTCCCGAGGGGACTTTCATGGGAATCGGCCATGAGAACTTCGGCTGCAGGCCCGCGACCCAGATACTCGGAAGGTAGCTCAGTCGGAACTGACTCCAAGCACTGGGATGGCGGCGGGACCACAACCGATTCGAGCAACGCCACTTGCGAGGACGCGCTCTGTCGCGCCTGGGCGTGTCGCACCCAACGCTGGAGCCGCGGACGACGGGATCGCTTGTTGCGGCGCGCGACGGGGCCGAAGACCTACACCGGGGTCGATGGCTGGAGAAGAAGAACACCACGGGAACTGGCACGGAAGTGCGTAGCCCCGCGACTGGGAAGCGCCTCGACGTCGAGGGGCGCATCCCGAAGCCATGCCGAATCGTCGGCGATGAAGGAGAGGGCACTAAAGAGGATCTCACGACCCATGCACAGATCTCCGCTGGACGACATGACGAAAAGATAAAATCGCAAACTCGCTGGAAGTCGCTTAGACGCCTGCCCCACGGTGGGCGCCAACTGTCGTGGGTATAAGTCTGACAGTAGAAGTATGGGGTACGAAAGGATGGGCAGAGCCTTAGCTACGGCGAGGATCTATGAGTTCAGGCCCCTCTACGGTGGAGGTAAAAGCCCTACGTCTTAATGCTCTTGGGAGCTTTGTGTCGAGTGGATTATAGGATTACAGCAAGTGCCAACCCTTGCACGAGTGGGGAAGAGCGGCTTATATAGAGTGCGCTGCCCTTCATAATGACCCGGTGGACAAGGATGGAATAGTGACGAATAAATGTCTATGTTACAGGTAACGTAAGGTTTAAATGCTAATAATGGTGTATGAAAATGTATAACCGTTGCCCTCCTGGGAGGTTACGATGTACAGAGTGGATTCCAGTCGGTACGTTAGATATGCTCCGAGTGGATCGTCGCCGACTGGAAGATGGGGGCGTCCTTAGTTCAGTCGGAACTGTCTAAGGGTCTTGTCTTCTATGAAGGGTAGTCCTTGGGTAGGACCTATAGGGCAGGCCTATGACCCTACCCTGTGACTATAACCCCATCAGCACCCCTTTTCAGAAGGATATGACCTAGCTTCGGCAGTGAGTGTATTTGCAACTAAATGGTCAAACATAATATATACCCTTTTTTTTACTTAAATACAAAATAGAAATATCTTTCCAAAAGAAGAGACGACCTCTACCTATTTAGGGCATCTCTAACCGATCATCAATAAATTAGAGGAGACTAGCAAAAGGGCCCGTGCGTTGCAACGGGAGAAAAAAATACCACATGCTTTTAATCTTTTTATAATCATTTTGATTCATTAAAATAATAAGCTAACTAACTAATGTAGTGAGTCCTATCCTATTTTATTGAGAAATCAACCCGTCCATTGTTAATTCCACCAGGATGATAAATTGAGCGGGACAAGCAAAGCAAAATAAAGAGACTAAGTGAATTGATCAATGAACTGTTATCTTATTTCACTCATGGGGTAGAGAATGTGGGATCAGATGACAAACTGAAGGTGGTGTTCCATTCTCTTTCTCTACAACAATACAATCTTACATTCAATACATTCATTCATCAGCAAACAAATCCCCACAAAACAAAATTTCTTACCGGTGCTTGGCACACGGTTGGAGCCATGGGGAGGGGATCTCACCAGATGATGAGTTCCTGCCGGAGGAGGGGATACGATGAGGCGAGCAAGGGTTAGGCGCCTCTATCTGGCCATAAGGAGTCGCCGTTGCCGCGCCATAACCTCGGAGTTCCCCATGTGAGCCATGGAGGCCCGCCTCCACCTGCAAGTACTTCACTCCGCCACGCCTTATCCGCGCGCCGCCGCCGTTCTGCATCGAGCAGACACATCATCCCCAATCACTGTAGTTGTCGCGTTGATTTGATCCAGAAGCTGTGCTCGAGCGCCGAAACGGGGGCAGCAAGCGGGCAGAGGTACGGCTGCGGAGGCGGGTGGGTTGGGATCGACAACAATGGTGGTTGAGGTCGGCCGCGGCGGCGAGTGGTGTGCCAGCGGCCTGGGCACAGGTCAGGGTGGACCAGGGGCGACGCGATGCGCTCGAGCACCGCAACGGGGACAGTGAGTGGGGAGAGGTACGACCGCGGAGGCGGGTGGGTTGAGAACAGCAGCGGTGGCCGTTGAGGCCGGCCGCGGCGGCGAGTGGTGTGGCGGCGGCCTGGGCACAGGCTAGGGTGGCCCAGGGTCGACGGGAGGAGGCAATGCGTACGGGTATAATTTTTGGAGCGAATCGTTTTTTTCCTTTTGTGTTGCAGATAAATGATGGAGCGCGGGTGGAATAACAAAAATTACAGGAGCTTTTTTTATAAAAATGCCGCGGTGGGTTTTCCGACGGAAGCAATAGTCGCTTTATTATTATAGCAAAAGGGCTCATGCGTTGCAATGGGAGAAGAAATACCACACGCTCATAATTTATAAAAAAGGTCTATAATCTGAGAATTTGTAGTTACGACACAAATAAAGATGGTCTTATCCTACAAAAATGCAGCTCAAAATTTCACAATGCAGTTCAAAATTTCACAGGTCTTCTATTTTAACACGGCTTGCATGTAGATTTAATACGTACAAAGAATCAGTCAAGTGACCTTCAGTTTCATCTCTAATCCTGATTTTGTTGACGTGTTCATCTTCAACCCGGATGAGTACTGGTATGAAAGAAAGACGAATAATGACTTATTTATTAAGATTGCACCCTAGATAGTATTTTTATTAAACGTTTAACAGATAAAATAATATCATATTTAAATTCTACATATTTTTCTAATCAAATTCCATATATAATATGTTAAATTTGGAGTTACGGTTTAAAAGATACGAGTATTTTAAAAAACATTTAATTTAATATATACTACGAGTTTAATGTCATAAACAGTAAGAGCTTTTTTGTAAAATCACCTCGGTGGGTTTTCCGACGGAAGCGATAACCTTTTTATTATTAGGTAAAGATATGAAGGAGCATATTTACTCGTCTAAAACAGTGGTGTCTCTAACATATACCTAATACTTAGCCGATTTAAAAAAAAATAGTGGCGCATGAACCAAAAATCAATAAATTAGAGGAGATATGGAGGAGCATATTTGCTCCTCTAGAACAGTGGTGTCTCTAACATATACCTAATACCTAGCCGAGTTAAAAAAAAGTAGTGGCGCATTAACCAAAAATCGGTGCAAATTTTGGTTCGAACTACTACAGAAAACATACTAAAACCAAATGTGATGGAAATTTGAAATACTTTACATAACTTAAACGAGATTTAGGCGCTCACTGACCGATTCCGTAAACCCTCCAATGATATCGTTTCTGATCTCTGAATATTTTGAGGGACGTGGCTTAGTGAACGTGTATACAGCCGCTGTATGATAGTTGAGCTGAGAGCTGACTCACAGGACGTTCCATTATTGAGTGGTTAGTTGAATTCCACTTGCTTGCTGGTGCCATTTTCCCTAAGATGCTAAACTGAACTTGCATTGTTTTCTTCCTCATGGCAGACATTTGAACATTTAACATAGAGCCAGTAGAGGGGCGAGCGGGGGCAGACACCCCCCCCCCCTTCCGGGTTAGGGGGGGGGGGGGCTGGGTGTGTAATTGTTACTCCATTAGAAAAGGTATACAGGGCTCTATTTTATGGGTCCAAACATTGTTGGTTGGCCCAAGCCCAAAGCAGTAGCTTTTGTAGGGACCACCGATGCTTGCCGCATGCTTGCGGTCTGTGGACATAACATCATCTATTATGAGCAGATGTGACGAGTTGGAACTGGATTTGCTACTCTAGCTAGGTATGTATTCATCCGATGTCGATAACATTTTCTTAATACAACCAATGAAAAAAAATAGCATGCTATATGTATAACGTCCCTATAACGCGCTATAACATACTATTAGTGAGACATCGTACATTGATTAGCGTGTTATAGCACGTTATAATAAGCTATTAGTATGATATTGTATACTGATTAATTTAGCGAGACAATTCTCTATACGCTATAGCGGCTATTAGCGACGGTATAGTGTGCTATTTTTTCAGTGAATACAACACACATTGATTATATATATGCATAACTATGTTTGTGTTGGTAGATAACTAAATATCAAGTAAAAGCAAGTCTGAAGAAGCAAGTAGTGGTTTATTTTTCATTCAAAAATATGTGAATGCAAGCTGAATCGTGCTACTTAGTTATACAATAATTACAAGCTGAATCCTGCTACTTAGTTATACAATAATTAGTCATATATATGATGATGTTCCGGAAGAGGGTAGTTTAAGCTGTTTTTGGGAGTAGTTGGATGCAGGCCGTTCATGGAAAGTAGACCCCAAGCACGTCTTTTATTCTTGTTGTTTTCAACATGACGGTGATAATGATAATGACGATGATTGACCGAAACTAAAGCAAGGGAACCAGTGGTGGCGGCACTTACATCGAAATTGCACCGCACCTATTTGTTTCGTCGACAATGACAAAAAGCTCATCAAGCTTCTTAAGAAAGGCACTGATTGTAATGTTACTTTTAATTACTATTGGCATTTCAATATATTTGTCTCACATGCAAACAAAGCAGTGGAAGACACATATATAAGTAGAAAAGTGTGTTTTGTTTAGTAAGAGGAGACATTTGGTCGACTATGAGCATGCTAGCTTTCGCTGAAGAAATTAACAACTCACGCAAGCAACTTGGCCGGCCAATTAGCAAACCTTTACCTTTAAAAGACAATAAGAAAAAGGGAGGCGACCAGAATTGGAACACCATACCTCCTTCGCTTATCAGGGTGCTAGCCAGTACGCTACCACTAATTTCTTATACTCCCTTCTGTTAGAACTAATCCCGTAGGATTCACATGACTGGATCTTATGCCTAGTAATTAGACCAGCTAAACAATATAAGTGAGAGAGAGATTGGTTCTTACCACCAATGGTTGAGGCCATTGGTGTAGCCGATGCGATGTCCCGTGCCTGCTCGATGCAGGCGTGATGCAGGCTCGGGGTAGACGGTCGTGGCGGGAAGCAGCGTCCCTCCGGGCGCCACCGGCACTGTTGTGGAACAGGGGCAGAGCTTGGTGATGATCTTCCCGTCGTGCAGCGCTCCCCCAGATCGGATAGGGTTTTAGGGATGTAGGGAGCAGTAGTAGACCGTACGTGAATAATATCTCGCACGCAGGTGTCGGCTGCTCCCCACTCTTTTATGTGCGCTGGCGACAGGGGACCAAAACCACGTTGGTTAGCGTGCCCCCGATCAGGGTGCTTTTGTTGTGACGAGGGAACGCTCGTTGGATCGTGACCCTCTCTTTTACGTTACTTTGTGTTTATCCTTTGACTTTTTTTCTTTCTTTCTTTCTTTTCTCTACAGCCCGTTGGGCCTTAGATCAAATACCAATATTCTCCCCCTTGATCGCTAGGCTCATTAACTTTCGTCCATTCTTCATAGGAATGATATAACAGAGCAAGGTGTTACAACGACAAATGAAATGCCATTGAACCGCCATACTCATAGCACTCATCCTATCTCGAAACGGAATACATATTACTTAATGGGGAGTGGTTATATTAGTGGTCCCATTATTCCAGAATCAAGAGGCTTCCAATAATCCCATGTCGGCTACATGCTCACGAAATATATTGGGTGGTAAGCCTTTAGTGAGCGGATCCGCAAGCATACGTGTCGTACTGATATGCTTAACATTAATTGTTTGATCCTGGATTCTATGTTGAACAACACGATACTTTAGGTCAATGTGCCTGGCGGCAACACTTGACTTGTTGTTATTGGCATAGAAAACTGCGGGTTCATTATCGCAGTACAATGTGAGTGGTTTGGAAATGCTGTCAACCACCTTAAGTCCGGGAAGAAAATTCTTCAGCCATACAGCCTGCTCAGTGGCCTCAAAACATGCTATGAACTCTGCCTGCATCGTAGATGAGGCAACTATCGTTTGCTTGGAGCTTTTCCACGATATGGCTCCACCAGCGAGTGTGAATATATAACCTGACGTGGATTTCTTGCTATCCACACACCCGACAAGATCAGAGTCTGAGTAACCAATAACTTCTAGGTTATCGGACTTCTTATATGTAAGCATGAAATCTTTAGTACCTTGCATATAACGCAAGACTTTCTTTGCGGCCTTCCAGTGGTCCGGTCCTGGATTAGATTGGAATCTGCCAAGCATCCCGGTTACGAAAGCTAAGTTAGGGCATGTACACACTTGAGCATACATGATGCTTCCGACAGCCGAAGCATAGGGAACCGACTTCATATGATCAGTTTCATTTTGGTTCCTTGGACATTGGAATGTCCCAAACTTATCACCCTTGACTATGGGGGCAGGTGTAGAAGAGCACGTATGAATATTGTATTTCTTTAGTACTTTCTCAAGGTATGCCTTCTGTGATAGTCTTATTGTTCCATTGGACCTGTCTCGATAAATCTCAATGCCAAGGACATACGAGGCTTCACCGAGATCCTTCATGTCAAAATTCGAGGACAAAAATCTCTTGGTCTCTTGCAGCATATCTTTATCACTGCAAGCCAACAGAATGTCATCCACATATAGGACTAGAATTGTGAACCTACTGCCTTTGAACTTGACGTATATGCAGTTGTCCACTTCATTTTCTTTTAAACCAAAAGTTCTAATAACATTGTCGAACTTTAGGTACCACTGTCTTGAAGCCTGCTTCAAGCCATATATGGATTTCTTTAAACGACATGCCATATGTTCTTTTCCTTCCATGACAAAACCTTCAGGTTGAGTCATGTAGACTTCTTCTTTTAAGTCACCATTCAAAAATGCCGTCTTGACATCCATTTGATGCAGCTCTAAATCATAATGAGCTACAAGTGCCATGACTATTCTGAAGGAGTCCTTTGCCGAGACAGGTGAGAAGGTTTCCTTATAGTCGATCCCTTCTCTCTGTGTAAAACCCTTTGCTACAAATCTCGCTTTGAACCTTTCAACGTTCCCTTTGGAGTCATATTTGGTTTTGTAGACCCATTTGCAGCCTACCCTTTTGGCTCCATCGGGAACTTCTGTTAAGTCCCAAACATCATTCGAGCTCATAGATTTCAATTCATCTTCCATGGCAACCATCCATTTGGACGCGTCTTCACTTTTAGTGGCTTCTTTATATGAGGTCGGATCTTGTGCCTTCCCGATGTCATTTTCATCCTCACACATGAAAGTGACATAATCATTTGGGATGGCCTTTTTCTTATCTCGTTGCGATCTTCTCACGGGCTCATTAGTATGCGTGTTTCTTCTTGCCCGAGAAGGTTGAGGATTAACATTAGGTTGAGGATCATCATTTGGTTGGGAGTCCTCGTCCTGAGGAGGATCTTCATTATGTTGAGGCTCCTCGTCAGATTGAGGATCCACTTCAGGTTCGGGATCACCAGCCGGTGTCTCGTGCGTGATAGTCATAGGGATAAAGCTCTCTTGATAGTCGGGGATGGGACATACACCCGCTTCTCCTCAAGATCAATTGCCCTAACCTCAGTGATTTCATTATCCTCAAAAAATACCGCTTGCCTGGTTTCCACAAACTTGGTGGTGTGACCTGGGCAATAAAAACGGTATCCTTTTCCTCTATGAGGGTACCCAATGAAAAAACAACTAATTGTCTTTGGGTCCAACTTCTTAATTTGTGGATTGAATACTTTAGCATTTTGAATACATGATCAACATCTTTTCTAAACACATTTAACATTTTTAAATTCTTGGCTAACATTTTTGAAATACTTGTTCAACATTTTTATATACATGATAAAAAATCATCATTTTTGTAACACACGATCAACATTTTGTTTATACACGCTAAACATTTTTTGAATGTTTGATTAACACAATTAAATACTTGTTTTTTTAATAGACGATCAATAATTTTTCTATACATTTTCAGCATTTGCCAAATACTTGTTTAACATGTTTTAATACTTACTCAAGATTTTTTTTATGTTTTTGTAGAATGTTTTTGGAATATATATAGTTAGAATATCATAAATTATAAACAGAAGTATTTCTTGTAATATATATATATATATATATATATATATATATATATATATTATCCAAATACATGTTTCATATCTTGAAATACTTTTTCAATATTTTCAAATGTCATTTGTAGAATATCTTGAATTATGAATAAAATTTTAAAAAGAAAGCAAAAAACAAAAGACGTAAAAATAACAGAAAAAGAGGTTGTGGCCTCCCAGGCTCGTGGGCCGGCCATCTCCCCTCCAGCAAGTCTTTAGTTGGACTCATTGAAGACGAGATATAGGGACGCCCGTTCGCGTGTGCTGGAACGAGAGGGTGGATTGCGGTTGATTTAAAAAGGTCAGGGTTTTCTATAAAATGTCATTATTTCTTTAGAAGTGAAATACGCCGCTTTTAGCAAGATCCCGTGTCCCGCGTTCATGCGATGCACATATTTTTCTCGTGCTCCTTTTGAACAGATGACGATGACGATGCTGGTGCCAGTCAGCTCAACTCCTATTTAAGCATCAACCAAGCACGCACTAGTGGGCACGATCAACGTGCCACTCCTATCGTAATTAAGGAAGCGTTCGATGCGACGCCATTCCGATCCATGAGTGTAGCTTTCACGGTTCCGTGTAGGTTTCTTCCTTAAAAGAAAAGACAACGACACGATACATGTATACGTGCCCTGTGCCAATAATAATCTGGCCATGTTACTTTCATTTCACCCTGCCTTTTCTCTGCATCACTTGTCCGCCGTCATTTCTGCAGATAACGGAAGCCAGGGACGAACGCGCAGCTAGCAGCAGCAGCGTCCTGGCCCTTGCAGTTCAGACAGACGGCGACCGGAAGCCCTGTGTGTTCCCAGCCGTCCAACGTGACTTGTACGGTTGTACCTTGTTTCCACGTTATAGACAGGACAGCGAATTCGTAGCGTGCCCCGTGTAAACGAGACCTTCTCTCCGGCCGGTCGGTCTTCCATTCCGTCCTTGGAGACGAAACGGAGGCTCTCAGAAGCGATCTGCGAGGCTGAATTTGGTGGGATCGCCGTGGAGAATGTAGAAGTACGTGAATTCGGCCCTATCGCGGTCTAAGGTTTTGTTCTAGAACGCGGAAGCTTCTCTGTTCATGAACGAGACGTTTCTCTCGTCGGTCCCCCGTTGTGTTTCTAGATGCCGTTCTGTGTAGAATGTGTTGTGGTCATCAGTTCCGTGATCTTCAGAACGGTATGGGGTTTTGCACGACTTGTGGTCCACGACAAGTTGTGGAGATGGCATGTCTTTCTCCAATCTCTGGAATTTTGTGAGACGCGGCTCGTTCAACGCATGCCCAACCCAAGTCGGTATAGGATGTTTGGAGCTCGTCCTGCACTGGCGGGCAGTTGATTAGTGGTTGGATTCCGCTTCCTTGATCGTGCCATTTCGGTCTGCTTTTATTTTTCTTCCCTGGCAGGCATTTCAACATCCGAGATAGACTGGCATCTCACTCGGACAACTGGTATGTAAATATATAGCTAGTTTGATTTGTTAGTATGAATAGTTTCAAACTATAACTACTACTCCATCATATCGGAAAAAAGTGTCTCGGCTTTGAACTAAGGTGGGGAGTAGTAAATTATACGTGCAAGTATATAATAGCAGGGGAAAATGCATTCTTGATATTTTATTCCTTCAATCTAGATTGTTTTATTGCTTTTTTATTGGAGAATTGGATTCTTGACATGGGAAAAAGATACTTTTATGATAATACGGGACGACAGTGGGGATTCGTTTAAAAGGTCACGTGGTAGAATCTTGTGAAATAAAAGCTTTATCTAACCGATGGTATTGTTCGGATTTGTCATCTCTCAACCGTTGGATGAAGCATATCCAACCATCGATATCCAAATTTATTGTTACACTGTATAGTGGTAAAGATAGATAAAATTTATTTTCCATGTGAAACAACATCTGTTCACGGAAGAGGGTATTTTGTGGAAAGTGTCCTTCTGTTCCCAAGCTCAAATGAGCATGGTGAACAGTAAAATCAAAAAAAAAAATATATATATTAAAAACCATTTAAAAAATCTGATTTTTTTTGTGAGCAACATTAATAAAAGTTCTAAGTGCATGAATTTTTTGGCCTGAAATAACATTCCTATAAGGCATGACAAAAAAAAAATTGATACTCTAACAATGTGCATTTTACCCATTCCTATAAGGCGTGATAAAAAAACAAATTCATTTATTCTTGGCAATAACTTTCACTCTCTCATGCTAGCTTCAAAATGTCAGTGGACCAATCTCTTTTATACTCATGCTGGGAGACCCGTCCAAAAACTTTGTTGAGCTTGTGCATAACATTCTTCCTATTCCGTGATGTGGAAAAGAATCGTATTTGCATTGCCTTTTTCTGATTTCGAACATATACACGTTGGCGCTTGCTAGCCCTCTCTAGGACCACCAAGCCAAAAACCGTCACTTAAGCCTTTTACATAAATCACTCTCATCCACAAACAACTCTGGGATGTCTTGTGCACTAGCAACCCTCGGAATGACCTCGAGCGCCATGCAGTTGTGCATCTTGGTGGAAGATGAGAAAGTGTTTCTCGCATTGATGTAACGTCAAAACAATCCTCTTGAGCTCATGGAAAAGGACCCGACACAATTCATAGTGAATGTGCTGCTCCGCTCAAGCTTGGGGACAATACCCTTGAACACCGACATCTTGATCTAGTAATTTTCAAATTTGAAGCTCTTTGGATTTTTGGTCCGCTAACGAAAGTGAGGAGCAGAGGGCAATGGTCTGACAATGAGGATATCACATGCAAGACATGATCATTGAAATTGGCATCCCAATCCTCGTGGCATAGGACACTATCGAGTTTGCTCAAGGTGGAGTTGTTTCTCTCATTGCTCCATGTGAATCACCGGTTTTACAAGTCAATTGTTTTAAGCTCGCAAGCATTGTGAGTGGCTCTAAATCTGTTCAACCGACTCCGGTTGACATTATGCTTGTTTTTGTCTCTAGCTCATGTATTCGAAGTCACCATTTACCTTCCATTTTGTACCTAGAGGTGGCATATGAGTGACTAGCTCGGCAAATAAGGGGTCATTCAGGTTGTTCGCCATAGGGTCATCTCTATTATTAAAGGGGATCTGCCGTCGTCGTGATGGTTCGACCAGGCTCGATCCCCCCTCGTTAGCACTGCCACCGCTAGCAGTTCCACCGATTTTTTCCATCCCTCCATAAACCGATCGATTAAATACAAAAAAAAAACCGGTTCACAGGGAAAAACCTCTACCTCCCGTGGTAGTTCAACCTCTTCGTTCCCCCCTCATATCCCTAACTCATCCCACGCTCTCGCATCCTAACCTAGCTACCCACGCACGCAGTCTCCCCTGTGCGATCGCCAACCGCCCAACCTAGCCCAAACATAGGCATGTGCGTCTCCCCTCCTGCGATCTCCACCCCCACTCTTCCTCTCCTATCCTTCGGGCTGCGAGGCACTGGTTTCCTCGCCCGAATGCGGAGATGCCACCAGGAGGGCTCTGAGCCGATCCCATGGCCTCCTACCCGTTGTCGCCGCCGGCCAGCGGTTCGTGCACCAGTTCTTGAACAAGTTTGGTGCACTACGATCTGGGTTGAGCTCCAATCATTCGGCGCGGTACTGGATCCGGCCCCTAAACCTAGGCCGACACTTCCGCAGGTACGCCACATCGGGGTCTTTGCATGGTGGGAAGGCTCGTGCATGCGGTTGTAGAGGCAAGATAGGAGGCGGTGGGATCGCTCTCATCTTATCTTCATTAGGCTGGTCACAATGGGGAGGAACTTAGCAGTAACATCACACACTCCAATACAACTTTGCTTATGTGACACGTATTTAGTGAAGAGAGAGGTGCTTGTGGTAACTAGCTAAGTTACCGGAACATCACACACTCCAAGAAACAATGAGTCTATAGCCTAATAAATGCATTGTTGCATGACACTACATACATGTTACTCCCCATTGTGGAGGTAGGAACATAGTCTAGGAAAGCGTGTAGGTTCCTACCTTATGTTACTCTCCATTGTGACCAGCCTTAAGCGCTTCCATCTTAAATTTTGGTCCACCATTGTTGCCCTTGTATTCCTCTTTTGCCAGGTCGTCTTGGTTCAATAATCTCAGTCTTGTTAAATATAAAGGCACCTCAGAGGAAAACAAATGAAGAGATTGGATCGGATCGGATAATGAGAAAAGAAAAAAGAGAGATTTGATCGGGATGCAATGCTTGCATGGTCTGGTGCACTTGGCTTCAGGCTTACTACACAACGACGAGCTTGGAGCCCGAGGCGGCCGCTACGGGCGCAGGCCCTGGGCGCAATCAAATCCACTGCCACGCAGGGCCTGCTTGTGAAGTGCGCCGTGACCGCCTACCAAAGCCATGTAGTGCAGACATGCAGGCCAAGGGTGAGGGCGGTGAGGTGCTTCAGATGGGAGGCGCTGAGACGAGGGGGCGAGGTGAAGGAGGACGTGGTTCAGATCAGGAACATTTGTGGTGTGTGCATGTGTACTCCCTTGTTTTCACCAAGCCATAAAAGATGTAGCAATTCACATCGGGTCTTCTTTATTCATGGTAGAATATACCTGTTATTTTATATTTGTTCACATGCATTTACTTTAATCTACTGATGATCGGGCCTTCTTTTATTTTTGTTCCTCAATCGTAGTCTTGGCTGAGGCCATGCAGGGAGAATATGAGCTCCTGATGCATTTCTTAACATGCGTTATAAACTGTATCATCAACAAGTATCAAGTATGGTCATATACGATGCTCTAAACTGTGCAACATAGTGGTGGACTTTCCATTTTTGGTGTTTGTTGTGAGTTCTGTTTGATTATTTTGTCAATTTTCTAATTAATTACCTGCTACAAATACTAATTAATCTTTCCTTACCACTTCTGTCAGAGGGTGATTTTACTATAGGAAATTTGATTGAAGATCTCAACGACGGCAATTTTATGTACAATTGTTCAACTCCGAAAAAGCAGTGAGAGACCGAGCTCCACATAGCTCTTTAATTTTTTTTCAGCCAAAACTATTTTCACACACTGAAAAAAGTATATACATATATGTGTATTTGTATTACGCACGTACAAGTTTCCATGAACATATATGCTCTCATGTAACATACTAAAAAAAGATAAATACACAGATTAAAATGGGCTTTGTCTTTGTTGTTTTTGGGCCAGATATTCATCTTTTTTGTGTAGCATGCAAATAATCGAATTACCTGATGAAACTTTTTACATACTTGACGACCATGCATATGTATTTATAAAAAAAATGATATTTTTTAAAATTTTAAGGTATATTATGATTTTTTTGGTAAAACAGGCTTCACGGAGACCGGTCTCTGCGACGCCCCACTCTGTTCAACTCCTGCTTTGTAACCACTATAACAAAATGGATTGAAAATCTCAATGATGGCAATTCCATGCATTGTTGTTCAGCTTGCTTTCTAACCCGGCAGCGAATTTGTACTTACTAAGAGCAGCTGCAACCGGTCCCGTCAAATTCTATCCAAACGTTTGGGCGGATAACCGGCCGATCACTGTCTAGGCAATAAAGAGAACGAAAAAAGGTAAATTCTGGACAGAAAAACCGGCCACTACCTGGACAAGAGAGGGGGGGGGGGGGAAGAGGTAACCCGAGCCGACCCTCAATAGAAAAAGAACGGGAAAAAATGGGGAGCATGGTTGCGTCCACGGGAAATAGGGGTTCAAGATGGATTCACCCGTGCACTGATCGGACGCGTCCGTGGACATTTTGGAAGCCAAATTTGCCCATTGTGTGGTCGTAGATGCCCTAAGCAAATGTATTATTTGGGATTTTTGTCATTTTATATTTTTGGTTTACTTCTTACAATTGCTGATGCAATTTTTTTGGCCCACTCCATTTTAGTAGTGAGTTATTTTATGGTAGCCTAAAATGAATATAAACCCTTCATTTGCTCTATTTTGATGGATAGGACTATTTGATACTCCAGTATAGATGTCTTGAAGTACTACCACTAAAAGGTGCGGAGTATCACCACTTCGGAGGTAATTTGGTAATCTAGGATTAGATCATTAATTCTATATTAATTAACGGTTATGATCAACATGCAGCCGCCAATTAAGCTGCGGGTGAAGCCAAGAATAACAGGATCCCCTCGGCGGCTAAGTTGTCGATTCCTCTCAGAGGATGCGGCAACCATCATTGTGCATGATCAGAGGAGGAGACGTGCACTTGATCGGATGAGATTTTTAGTTTAGGAAATTAAATCAAGGGAAAAATCTTAACATTATACCTGAATTAAGGAGACAAAAAGTCTAAAGTACCCTCTAAAATCAACAATGAGACTTTGTTGGCACTCCCACGTCTATGTAAGGAATACGAGGGTACAGTAAAAAAAAACTCATAGTATTTTGTTTTACCCGTTGCAACGCACGCGCTCGTTTGCTAGTAGAAATAAATGATATTGAATGAAAAGTTACCACACAACTTGACAGTCGCCGAAAGGTAGAAGGTGCCCAGAACAATATGTTCAACCTGACAGACATCCTCATTCCAGGGGAGAAGAATGCCACCACGCGTGCCAGACACCGGCCGTGGAGCAAAACCGTGCAATCGGTAATCTCCCAGGTGCCCCGCTTGGAATCCCTGTAAAAATTTACAACTGTATATTGATTACCCCTGTATATCACTGAAGATCAGTAAAATACAACCTGCTATACAAGTGGGGTCTAGGGTGCGCGTGGTTGGTCTTATTTCTCGTTTGGCTCGGGGAATCTCTTCGTCGTTGTCGGTGGAAACTCCATGAACTCAAAGGACGCGACCGAAGCAAGCTCCAGCCATGCGGCACTGCTCGCACCGGGGACCAACAAGATAGCTAGACGCCTTCACCAACCTCGTGTTCCTCGGCCCTCTCCTTGTGGCGGAGCGAGGCTGCGACTGACGCGGAATTTGGCTGCAGTGATGCTCCAGGGGCGCTGCGTGAAGGCTCTTTGGTGGATGTGCTCCGGCGGTGCGTCGGCATCCTTGGCGACGGAGGCGGACGCTTAGACGTAGGCGGCGGGCCTGGGTGGTACAGCCAACGCGGCAGAAGGCGATGGTGCTGGCGTTTGATGGTGGTGTCTCCGGTGAACACTGGCAGCACTCCGGCAAGCGGCGGCGGGCCAGGGTGGTACAGCCGACACGACAGAAGGCGATGGCGCTGGCCTTTGACGGTGGTGTGGCCGGTGAACACCGGCGGCACTCCGGCAAGCGGCGGCGGCCGCCTCGGTATGCTCCAATCAAGACGCTGCGGCGCTTGCTTCGGCAGTTCGGCTTTGGATACAGGATACGGAGAAAAAACGATGGCCGGAGCAGTGTTTTAGAAACTGGCGGATTGCAAGCAGATTACAACTGTAACGCAAAACCAGGCGTAAAGTTTATAATGCAAAAACAACATTCCAAGCAGATCCTCCGGTTTCTGTTACGGAGGTATTTTTTCCGCTTGTAAACGGTTGCGAAACGATGAACCAAACGCAGCCTTAGACTCTTGCAGGCATGAAAACCTGCAACCGAGGAACTGAAATAGTTTTTTTAAGAGGCTAAAGTTTCAAGCACCCCTGACTAAAGAGGGGCTAAAACTAGTCTTGAGACTAAAAATTTTTAGTGAGGGGTATCACTACTAAAATATGGATTAGTTCCCTCTCTTCTCATTTAACTCCTCTCCTTTAACACAGGCGAGTTCTCAATTAGAGGGTTTAGAGGATAATAAATGCTCGTTAACTTGATTTTAGTGTCTTTAGTATTTGGATCCAAGCATGGGTGAGACTAGCAAGTTTTAGTCCCATTACTTTTAGTCATGAGACTAACCAAACACCCTCTCACTTTCCTTCTTTCCAATCCTGTTAAGTCAACTTAGCTGTAATTAATCCTTGCCGGTAATTTCCCATAAACTCTGAAAGACAGACATAGCGAGGAGCCCAGGAGCACAACTGCCATGAGCACCCAGGCAAAAAGCAAACCCTGTTTGTCTCGCCTTTTCTGGCTTCGCCACTTCGGCTCATAATCCAAAAAATCTTCTATTTATGGAATTATGGCTTGGGCTTTTAGCTTATACCATCATATAATAAGATTGATTCGTAAGCCAGAAGCCGATAAATAGGAGCTTTTTTTACTCTTAAGTCGAAGTCAAAAAGCCAAGAAGAAACCCAAACAAATAGGGCCTAAAAGCATCTACAGTTGGACCACTTATATCCGTCTCAAACGTCCGAACAACCCCATCTGATCAGTGCCCGGTCATTAAAAAGTGATCGAGACGGACGCCCTAAACGGGCCTCAAACGCCCAGGCTGACCGGCACCCCTCATATCCATCTCAAATATGGGGCGGATATGGGGGAGCTCGGACGCGCCCGGGCTGACCGGCACCCCTCATATCCATCCCAAATATGGGAAGGATATGGGAGAGCCCGGACGCGTCCGGGCACGCCCGCCACACAGCCCGACCCACCCACGACCCCACGGTTGTCCCATAAAAAGTCGCATGTGGCTCATCGCTCTGAAACCTAGCTCACTCACTCTCCTCTCCTGCTATGCCTTCTCCTCTCCCCGCACCTAATCGGATCGAATTCGATGAAATGTCGAGCTTTGGCAGCAGCTCTGACGACGACCTCTATCCAGAGTATGAGCTTGCCCTCCGCATCACCTTGGAGCAGTCCAAGGTGGAGACCAGGGCAGCTCCAGATCGGCAGCCTTGCCGCTTCCCCTCCGGCGCAGCTCGAACGCCGGCGCTGGCCCCTACCGGTCCGTGTGTAGCTCGCGCAAGCGGCCTGGGTAATCCGCTCCTCCCCTGCATTGTCCCTTGGCCCCGTCGGTTGCCGCTCCCCCACGTGGGCGGCGGTGAATGCTTGTGCCCGCTGCACCGGCCCGAATACGCATGCCAAAATCAGAGGCGCGCGCCGCCCGTCGTGAGTGGCAACATCAAAGGTAGAGAGGTCAGAGGCGGAGCCCGATGAGGACGCGCGACTCTTCGAATGGGTCTACCTTCAGTCGCTTACGACAGCGGAGACGGACGCGCAGTAGCTCCGGCGGAAGAACGCGAAGGTGATGCGGATTGGCATTGAGAAGTCCGAGCGCGAGGCAGCGGAGGCAGCTCGGCTCGCCAAGCTCAAGTGGGAGCAGGACAAGGAGGTCCGGCAGCTAAAAGGGATCGTCATCCTCTCCGACGACGACGATGAAAACCTCGGCTCCTCGTCCGATGACTCAGCCGATTCCCCACTAGCCGCTGACTCCTACAACTGCATCGGCGACTCTCCCCGTCTCTGTTTATATTTTACCTATTTTTAGGTAGTTCGTAGTTAAGATTTGTCGATAAACTCCGATGAATTATGCTCTTTTTGTTTGGCCAATCCAATGAACTTCGACGTTGATCTATGTTTACGTAGTGTTGCATGGGTTGTATGATTCTGAAGGTTCGGATATGTGGAATGTAGATGTGGAAGGCAAAAAGAAAAGGACGTCCAGTCAGTGTCCGCAGACGCGTCCGTAGGCGTTTGAGGGGTCGGATTTGCATGATCCGGCTGTAGATGCTCTAAGATGATCTCTAAATTCAGCAAATTCTAAACGGATGGCCACAAGCCAATCAGGAGCCCCACGGGTGCCATCTCCTAACACAAGCGACATGTAGTTGAAGTATAACATAAAACACTACAACAACTTTTAAGCAACAATACTTGACGCAGATCAAACCGCAACAGCGACGCCGTGCACCTCCAGGTCCAAAGCCCCATGGCCTGCACGCCTGATAAGGGCATCTTCCACAGCCCATGTACGCTTACAATTGAGACGAAACAGAACCCTTAGCTCAGCAATGACCGACGTCAACAATCCTTTGTAGTGGAACATGTCGAGGAACTCCTGAATGGCGCCTTCCATGACTGAATTCACCCCCGTCTTCCACGATTCCCAGGCGACCACAGGGGTTGCGACTTACAACATACGCATATTTTTGATTACACACATAGCACACACACACTCAACAAGCATTTTTCTCCGATTGGGAAATAATACCATGGTCTTGATGATTATTATAACTTCTTCTTCCATGTGGTTCTGCCTCTCACAATCTCCTCGTACCCATCACCTGCTTTTAGTTGCAGAAGGTGCGTGTACTTCGTTGGCCATTGTTGCAATGCACCAGCCAAGCTGTGGTGGCCATTGATGAATTCTGGCAAGAGTGAGGGTCCCCTCACCATGGTAACGTTCTCGCTTGGCGAAACCGAGTCCTCATCTGGCTGGCAAATAGACTGCACAACATCCGAGCTTCCACACTCTTTCCTGTACTCCAGTATGATGCTACTAAGCTGGTGGTGCTGCAAGAACTGATCGGGGATAGTCTGCACATGATCAACAAATAAATTACTAATAGAATTTTGTAGGGTCAAATTTGTGTCCGGATGAATTAAGCAAGGGTGTGCGTTTAGTTGTTGTTTATATTCCTCCGTCTGGCAGCTCTCCATGCTCAGCTACTCGACGTGTCTGAGTTAATTTATTGATAAGTAGTAATAAAAGTTAAATTTGACTACAGATTTAGGGGTCAAACTTTGACTATAAATTTAACTAGTAAAATATAAGAAATGCTAAAAAGTTAATGTCATATTTTTAAGCATGGAAAATCGAATGTTTTTTATATCCAATTATGTGTTTTGAGCATGGCTATATTCTCAGCAAGCATGTGAAATTCTGGGGAAAAAATGAACATGTCAGGATTTGCCATGCTTGCGGAACGGAATTTACAAGCTCGTGACATGTAATTTAACATAAAAAACATTTGATTGACATGTTTAAATATCTGATGTTTGTGCGGTTCTATATATAATCACTTTTTTGACGTGAACAGCAGAAGCTCTGCCTTTGTATTATAGCAGAAAAGAAGTCACAAGTCATACAATAACGGATGGAAGACCCATGGTATAGCAGGTCATACACCCACTCAACATCACAGCGTAAAATACAAGGGTTATATAATCATTAAATAATATATGTCCCACTGGTAGTTAGGACGGGAAGTTGTATAGCGATGAATACAAAGGTTATATGCTCCCTGGTGGAGAAAAGTTGCGCTGTATATTACCTCAAGCATCCACCGTACATATTTGACATTGTTGACGTGCTGGTTCATATCGAGATCACTTCGTTTCGGCTGCAAAAAATATCCAAATTAGTCATAGATGTGAGAAACAAGGCAACAAAGCAGGACAACTGCAGACAGAAAGTCTCGCAAAAAAAAAACTGCAGACAGAAAAATCTTAGAAAGGTGCCTAGGAACTTCAGACAAGTTACCCAAATAAACAAGTTATTAAGCCTAGGAATGTCAGAAAAATTGTGCATCAAACAATGAATGAAGCTAACCTTCAAGCCTGAGTCGACGTGTCTGGCGTTGCTGTCGAGCTTGATGATCTTGTCGGTGGCCTCCTCGTGGATGGCGTGGCGGTCGCTGAACCACGGCGAGATCTCACCCCTGACCTCCTCTGGCATCTTGGACAGCCTCCTGGTGTTCTTGTTCATCATCACCCACGTGCTGGTTGCTCGGACGTAGATGTTGCCGGAGCCGCGGCCGCGGATGAGCCAGTCACGCCGCATCCCGTTCTTCCCCGACGAGCCAACCCACGTGTCAATCTCCAGCACATCACCCCTGCAGCACAGCAATGCACGCACAAGCTAGACAGTTGAGGCCAGGATCAAGACTCCAAGAGCATTATATTTCTCCCTATATATGTTCTTGAAAGAGATGTTATGTCCGGTGAGGCCAACTAGTTATGTACCATAATGGGTAGTGGTCGACTTGGACGTGCATCCTGGACACGACCCAGATGAGGTTGCTCTTGATCATGCCGTGCGTCGCGCCGAAGCCGTCGCCGAGCAGGCCCGACATCCACACGTGGTTCAATGCCGTCTCCTGCTTCATACGTGCATGCATACGTTATGTGCCCTAATATAAACCTCAGGAATGAGCCCAAACAAGATAGAGTACGTACGTACCTGGAGAAGATTAAGCAGGGTCTCGAGAGTGGCCGTTCGGTCAGGGCCGACCTCGTACGAGCGCACCACCACCGTCTGCTGGTACCGCACGCCGCCCTCCACGATCTGCGCCTGCCGGAAAGGATCCTCGGCCTGTTTCTCCGTCGGGATGTTCTGCCGGCTGCGCTCCCGTCCGTCCGTCGCCGGCGCCAGCAGCGGGGCGCTGAGCTCCGCCAGCGTTTCGTTGA
Organism: Hordeum vulgare subsp. vulgare; assembly: GCF_904849725.1. Taxonomy (NCBI): domain Eukaryota; kingdom Viridiplantae; phylum Streptophyta; class Magnoliopsida; order Poales; family Poaceae; genus Hordeum; species Hordeum vulgare. Next base: position 648,181,842 of record NC_058519.1, on the reverse strand, counting down.
TGGACGTCTCCAGCGCCGCCCCCACCTGTAGCGTGGCGCGGTGCGTGGCCCCGTTGACCCTCACGGCGGCGTTGCTGCGCTGCTGCCCTCCCCTCTCCGACGAGGAGCATCTGATGAGCACGCGCGAGGAGTAGATAGCACCCGACGACAAGGTGTTAGCCATGCAGATGTGAGCCAAGAGTTGCACCTCACTAATTTCCTTCCTTGTTCGTGGGATGGGTAAATAATCAATTGAACATGGAGATCGATCATTGCACTAGTGGGTTTCTTATAGTGGCATTTGCTAGGGACTTGGTTTGGCAGCGTTCGCTCCAGAGGACAAGGAACAAGAAATTAAACTGTCCTCTTGTACCTACTCCGCTAGAAGCAATGCTGGAAACTCCGCATACTTCGGTGACGACAGAAATTATATATTGAAGCGAAATTAACCCGGACAAGAATGGCGTGCTCATACCCCTGGTGCACTTGTTTTCGGCGATCATAATAAACTTTGACGCCTCTGTGTTGTTGCAAGGTGCTTTGATTTTCTCATCACAAGAGTATAAAGTGACACCTTAGATTCTTTACAATAGAATAACCACACTCCAATGGAATGAATAAAGCATGAGGGGGAAGGTATATACGGTCTAGGTTGTCGCCTCGGCGTGCGGGAGACGACCGGTTTGTTTCCAACCGTCGGATGTTAGTAGGTAGAATGCCCTTGCGTTGTTACAAGTCTTTAATTTCTTGTTCTGATCACACCATAGTACATTAGCGATTTCACTAGGGGTGTTTCAATAGGCTGAAGCCTACCCTCTAGAATTTCTATTTCAGCTAAATGTACTACTTCACAATTATGCCAAGGTGCCAAGGTGTTTAACATGCTAATTGCAATGCATTTACTAATTAGGCTTAGGAACTTGATGTTTTGAGCCTACCCTTCAGTCCGGTGCTAGATTCGCCACTGCCGTAGTATATGCACGTTCTGTTGCACAAAGATCGGTGAATATTTGGCCCATGCCATTGACATCGTCTTGACCTTTGGTATTATGCACTGGTAGAAAAAGGTTCATTTGTCCCGGTTTTAGAGGCTCATTTGTCCCGGTTCCAGAGGCCCACTAGCCCCGATTCTGAAACCGGGACTAAAGGGTCGGGACTAAAGCCCAAAACTTTTAGTCCCGGTTTGTTTACGAACCGGGACAGAAGTGTCTCCACGTGGCCGCTGAGGGGAGCCCAGGCAGTAGGAACTTTAGTTCCGGTTTGTCACACCAACCGGGACCAAATGGCATCCACGCATCAACATCTGGCCGGAGTTGGGGTTTTTTTATTTGGGGGGGGGGGGGGGGTTGGAGGGTTAATTTAGTGATTTCATATTGTTTTAGCTTGCTAATAGAGACAAGTAACCTCTCTTTCTCCATGCTTGGTCGACGCTTATTCTCCCCTTCACCTGTAGGGTGGTCAAGCTCAAGCTCCTCAAATCCCTCCATTACTTCATCCACCATCACAACAGCAAAGCCATGTGGAATCGGAAGGCAGTGAAAAGTTTCATTGGGTTGAGGACGTGGAACAGAGCCGGTAGCAGCCTTGAAAGTGAGGTTCCGGCATTTCGTCATAAGCTCGCAATGTTGAGCCTCAGTGGTAGTATCCACGTGGTAGCTAGGAGCCGTGAAGTCAGGCTGAACGAGCTCCGAGGAAGCCATGCCGCTTCTCCGCTGAGATGGCGGGGTAGCTTCTGGGGTAGCTCGTTGTCTCTCAAGTTCCTCTAGCTTTTGTAGTCTTGCAATGATCTTCTGCATGTCGCTCAACTCCGCTTTCCTCTTTCTCTCTCGGCTTCTGTAACCGCCTGCGTCGGGAAACCCAAAATTTCACGGAACGGAGCCTGGTGTCCCTCGTGTTCGTCCAGGGTGCTCAACATTCCCTAGGGCCTCAGTCAGCTCGTCCTTCTCTCTGTCGGGAATGAACGTCCCTTCCTGCATTGCGGTGATACACTTCTGAAGCTTGTTGATGGGTATTGCAAGTTGCTCATTCGTCCAACGGCACTTCCCTGTTTCAGGGTCCAAAGTTCCCCCAACCCCGAAGAACCGAGTCCCTGAACGGTCTGGCCAGTTCAATGTTTGTGGTTCGACCCCTTTAGCAATCAGGTCATTCTCAGCTTTGTCCCACAACGGATGGGCTTTGAGGTAGCCACCTGACGCTGTGTGATGGTGATGCTGCTTCTTTGCAGCATTGTTCTTGTTTGTCTCTGACATTTTCTTACTCTTGTGTGATGTCTTGTAGGCCACAAATGCGGGCCAGTGATCTCTCATCTTCTCAAATCGGCCGATGAATTCTGAAGTCTTCCCTTTGTCGACAAACTTTGATTTCAATTCTTTCTTCCACCTCCTGAATAGATCTCCCATCTTCTTAAGAGCACACACCTTGACCAGTGGCTCTATAACTGGCTTATTCGGATCCTCCTCAGGAATTTGCCTTCAGCGCAGTCCAAAGATCATTTTTCTGCCTATCAGTGACATAATCACCTTCAGGGACGTCGTCGCCCTTAGGTTTATTCCATTGCTTGATGCTGATCGGGATGTTGTCCCTAATAATAGCTCCGCACTGAGCAGAAAATGCGTTCTTGGTACGCTTAGGTAGAATCGATAGGCCATCGTCACGGAGTTATGTGATCGTGAACTTTTCATCCTTGAGAGACCTTCTCTTTGGGCCTCGTCTCGTAACCGAAGTTTGGCTCGATCCGTACTTTGCAATAGCTCCCTCCTCCGTTTGGTCACCGGAGTCGTCATCATGGTCTCCTTCTTCCTCCGACATTCGGTCACCGGAGCCGTCATGATCATGTCCTTCCTCCTCCATTGTTCGATCACCGGAGCCGTCATCCTCTCCTTCCAGACCATCTGTGTCGTTGAGATAATAAGAGATCTCAACTCCGTCGCGGATTATCTCACCCGACAACTATTCTTCTTCCAAGTTTCTTGGATCCATAGTTTCTGCAAATATTACAACATGGCAATTAATATACAAACATGAATGTCCGACGTCCGGACCGCCTCTCTCATGAATGTCAAACAACAGATTCTATACGAAACACTTTCAAGAGTTTAGCTTGGACACTTATGGCATTTAGTTTTGATTTGTTACCTGTGAAACTCCCAAAAGTTTAGCTTAGTTTATTCGTGTCCTATGATTTTGCATACCTTTTTTGATATTTTACGAGTTAGTGAAAAGTAAGCAATGTGATGACACTGTTTCGGATATCAAGATGGTACTTTAAGATAAGGGATTTTTATTTTTGTGCCCCTCGTTTGTTAGTTCTACTCATTCATCCCCGCACTCTTAACTTTTGCTCATTTTTTCCTACTCCCTTGCTCGAAACCATCAGAACAGGTTACAACGGACGTTGCCGTCGGGTCAGTGCTTTGACCGTTAACTCTGATGAGTGGGGGCGCGTAGGGCGCATGCAACTGACCACGGTCGTGGGGTAGCACGTGTCGATGGGGCAGTCGATGGGACATGCCCGAAACGTCCCATTGTATAAAGAGGGGGAACCACCTTCCAGCGCATCGACCCTACCATTTCCCCCAAATCCCCTCCTTGCTGCATCGTCTTCCTCTCCCCAACCGACATCATCTCGCTCTCCTCCAACTACCATATCGTTGTCTCCCACCGCATCCTCTTTCTCATCTTCATCGCCTCCATCTATCCGATGGCGGGAGCTCATGGCGACGCCGGCGCATCGGCCAGAGATGTAGTGGAGTTGCAGGGCGCGGTGACCGCAGATGAAGTGAAGGATGTTGGTGGCGTCCACGGCGGTGCGGGGAAACTCGCAACCGTTGCGGATGTGGAGAAGGAGGTGGCGGTCTCCGCCTCAGTGTTGATGGAGCAGAAGGTGACAGCGTCGAGCGGCGCAGTCCATCCCAATACCCACGATGCGCAACCTCGCAAGGAGCAGGAGGTATTTGCACTTGCTTGTTAGTTGCAATATTTAGGATATTAGCTTGTAGAGTTAGTTGCATTGGTTAGATTGTGATTCATACGGTAGTATAGATGGTTAGAGTAGTTGGTTTGACGGATGGGCCGGGGTTTTCTATATGGGGGGATGGGGGTTTTTTCGTTGCAAAAATGCTAGATAGATGTGTATGAGAGATAGGGATCTCTGTGCTTCAATGCTACACATATGTATGCTTATTAGATTTGTTGTTTTTAATGCTACACAAATTGGGGTTTTAATGCTACAGACATGTATGCTTATTAGATTGGGTCCCTATTAGATTTGTTTTTGAATGCTACGGATATTGGGGTTTTGAATGTCATATGCCCAAATGGAATCCATTGATTAAGAAGTTATTTGATTCATTAATATATAAATTTGTCCACAATATGTAGTTATATTAGCTCTGTTGTTCAATGTCTGTGCATGACAATGGAAAATGCAAATAACCCTAGTATATTAGCCCTTTGATCAATGTGTCATGTGTGCATCTCTAAACTTTCAATTGGCTTCTGTATTTACTAGTGATGGATGTAATTGTATATTCATGAGGATGATGGATGGGGGAAAACAGGAAGCTGGCCTTTACTGGGTTTGACCCATACGATCCAGAGTATAGTGACGACGAAGAATATGAGGTAAGCCTACTTGAAATTTAGATTGTTCATTTAGTTTCTTCGACATGGTTTATATGAATCTATAATGTATTAATGCAATTCATTCATGTGTGCAGTATGATTCTGGAGAAGATGTGTACAAGGGCAACTTCAAATCCTTCAAAGCGAAGGAGGTGGAGAAGATCAAGGCCAAGGGAGTTGCTTCCTTCTTTAACCGCAAGATCAAGAAGTGGCGCTGCCCCTACTTGTCACGCCCAAGATGTGACCCTATCCTCAATTTGGCACGAAGGCCTCGTCAGGGATAGAAGTGCATCTCGTCGTGTCGCAAGAATGGATATCGTTACAAGTACATGTACTAAAAAGAAGAGATATATATATATATAGAATTGGCTTACACTCGCCATAAGCTACATCAGAGTCACAGCAGTACAGTACATATTCATCAAGAGTAAGAGCAGGGTCCGACTACAGACGAAAACAAACGACAAAAGAAGAACGACGTCCATCCTTGCTATCCCAGGCTGCCGGCCTGGAACCCATCCTACATCGATGATGAAGAAGAAGAAGAAGAAGAAGAAGCAACTCCAAATGAACAATCAACGCGCTCACGTCAAGTAACCTTTACCTGTTCCTGCAACTGGTGTTGTAGTGATCTGTGAGCCACAGGGGACTCAGCAATCTCATTTCCAAAGGTATCAAGACTAGCAAAGCTTACTCGGTGAGGCATGGTTAAGTGGTGAGGTTGCATGTCACAGCCCGAGACCGACGCCCCAGAAGATTCCCCCCTTTATTCCCTTTCCGCTGTGTGGCTATTTTATTTTGTTGGTTGCATCATCATTTAGCTTGCATCGTCGCATCATGCATGGCATCTTGCATCGGTTGTCTCGTGTGGTGTTTTGAGTGTTGTGCTTCGAGTGATCACCGAGTCGTAGTGCGATAGTAGCTCCCCCTCTCTCTCCTCTCATTTCATTTGGTGGTTTTGCTAAAGTTCCGTTTTAAACCCCTCTTTTTAAAAATATAGATTCGTCTTCTTTTAAAGAAAATCATTTTATTAAATGTGGGGGCAACCCCTAGGTTTTGCTTTATTTTTTCCCTTTGTTAATTGTTCTAAAACTAGTAACCCTTTTATTTATAAAAGGGGTTTGATTTTTTTTATTTATTATTTTGAAAAGGGTTTTAATTTTTAATTATTTAAAAGGTTTTAGTTTTTATTCATTTAAAAAAAATGCCCAATCTATTTTAGAGTTGGGGTTTATTTTTAAAGTAGCAAAGACATTTTCCTTATTTTAATATTTAATATTTTATTTTTTATTCCTTTTCTTTGTTAAAGGCCTTTTCTTTAGTTATAAAAATTATGTTTTAAAAGTTTTTTTTAAAAAAAAAACCCAAAGAGGCAAAGGCCCAGCCGGCCCAAGGCCAACCAGGCCCGTGCCCTAGCCCCAGCGCTCCTCATCTCCTCCCCGAGCGTCGTCGCTTCCCCTCGATCCCCTCCTGTGCGCCTCCCTCGCCCGTTCCCCTCGCCATGGCCGTGCTCCCAGCAGCTCGCCGCGCCGCCTCGCCGCCTCCGCGCGCAACCGCCTTGCCCCGTCCCCGCGAGCTCGTCCCCACGCCCCGCGTAGGTTCCTCTGCCTTGCCTCCATGCTGCCCTGGTCTCCCGAGGTCGTCGCGCCGCCGTGGCCTCCCCGTCGCCCGCCTGCGCCTCCGGCAGCCCCGCGCGCCGCCGTTCCCCACCGGAGCTCGCCACCGCCGCGCCATGGAGATTCCCCTGTTGCCGTTGCTAAGCCTGCCTGTTGTTGCTGTGCCGATTTGCTGCCGCTGTCGCTGATGCCTGCCTGAGTTGTTGTTGTTGCTGTGCGTGCCGCTAGCTCTTGCTGATGCGTGGTGTTGCTCGAGCTGCCTTGCGGTTGCGTGGCTGTAGCAGCCGGTTTGTGTTGTTGTTGTCGCTGACGTGTTGCTGTTGTGTGCTGTTGTTGTCGCTGCCTGCTGCTGTTGTTGCTGTGCGAAGCTGCTGCTTGTTGTGCCATGCTAGTTGCTGGTTCCTGTCGTTGCTCGTCGTCGTTAGCTGTCGCTGTTGTTGTTCCTGTTTTTGCTGTTGCCGTGTGCTTGCCTTGCCGCTCCTGTGTTGGTCGCTGCTGCCTGAAGCTAGGCATTGCTTGCTTGCCGAGACTGTTGCTGGAGTGCCCTGTAGCTGCTGCTAGGCTGCTATAGCTAGCTGTTGCTTGTTGTGCCTTAGCCGTTGCTGCTATAGCTAGAGCTGTTGCTATGGCTTTGCTTGCCTGCTAATAGATATGTTGATGCTGGCTAGTGTTGCTAGGTTGCTAGCTGAGGCATGATAGCTTGCTCTGCTTGTTTGCGTGTTGTTGTAGTAGTTGCTGCTGCTAGGCTAGGTTGTCGTGCTTGCTGCTTGCCGAGGTTGCTGCTAGACTAGTTGTTGCGGCCGCTTGGCGGCGCCGAAGTTCGCAAGGACCATCCCCTCCTTCATGGGACCGACAAGATCGGCGGGTACAACGACGTCCTCGACGAACCCCGAACATCGACGGAGACGTGATCGACTACCGACGCCGAAGACCCGAGAACAACGACGCTGAGCGAACGACTACCGTCGACGAGACCGTGTACGACTACTTCCACGACGACCACGACGTCCGCTTCGACCGAACCCCTCCGATTCGCACGCGTCGAAGGTATACCGATGAGACGTGTCGTGTACCGAACACAAATGATGTATGAGTTGAATATATGTATGCACCGTATGTTGCCCGTTGCACGTGTACTTCTTTTGTTGTGCCTCGACACATGGGAACCCGAGATACGGGATCACCCCATTCTTTATTTAGCGTTTCCACACGCGGGCCCTATTCGTTGGCACGATATCTCGACGAGTTATCGGGATAGGAGCGTTGCCCTGGCATCGTTTCCGTCTTGCCGCCATGGTTCCCTCTCACTCGCCGTGGCGACATGTGTCTTTCTCTTCTTGCCCGTGATGTTTGAACTCGCATGCATGACGCATTCATGGCATAACATCTTGTGTTGCATGTTCTCGTGTCGTAGCTCCGTTCTATGTCTCGCATGTTACCCGACTAGGATACCACGTAGAACCGTTGCTTCACCCCTTGCCATGTTAAACAACAATTTAATCTTGCCGGTAGATTAATGGGAGTGAACTAATAATTAAACGTGGAGTTTCGTCGATATGCAACCCTTTGCATATCGAGCTTCACTTAATGTGTAGGTTTGCGTGAGGTGAATTGTCATGCCATGCCTTGCATCTTTGAACCGATCATGCATCATATTAGGGTGTGCATCATGTCATGCATTTGTCGTGGTGAATAACTATGTTGATGTTTGTTTCCGGTTTCCTCCGTCTCGATAGATTTCCGCAAGCGTGTCGGAATGTGAGGACCCTTCGTCTACGTTGGTTCGCCGACTTCACGGAGTCATTCTTCTTCCAAGCGGGATCTCAGGCAAGATGACCATTTCCCCAAATACCATTACTATCATTGCCATGCTAGTTTTATCGCTTCTATCGTTTATGTCTCGTTGCCTACCACATGTTAAATATCAGCCTCTCAACAATGTCATGATTACCTTCAACCTGTTCGACCTAGCAAACCACTGATTGGCTATGTTACCGCTTGCTTAACCCTGTTGTTAGCGTTGCTAGTTGCAGGTGCAAATGCTTCCATGTGATAACATGGGTTCTTTGTTATATCACCCTATTAAATGCTATTTAATTTAGTGCACCTATATACTTGGTAAAAGGTGGAAGGCTCGGCATTTCTAGCCCGGTGTTTTGTTCCACCTTTGCCCCCTTAGGGCTACCGGTGTTATGTTCCATAAATGAGCGCTCCTAACACGACCGGGGTTGTTATGGGGACCCCCTTGATAATTCGTTTTAGATTAAAGCTGGTCTGGCAAGGCCCAACATTGGTAGTACCTTTGCCCAACATAATAACTTTGTTAATACTGAAAGCATAGGGCGTCATGAACTCGAGGAGTAATTTCACATAATACAGGGAGGGCCAGTGCTGATGGTGCTGGTCCAAAACAGAGCACCGTGCGGGGACACCGCGAGGAAACTCGAGGTTTGGCACTCGTACGCGTAGCTTATCCGTCGTGTTCTTAGAACGAGATACGCGGCTCCTATCGGGATCGTCGAGACGCCGGGCGGCCTTGCTGGATTAGTTTTACCTTTGACGAGATATCTTGTGCATCGGGATTCCGGTGATGCTTTGGGTAATCTCAGAGTTGAGGTTTTCCACTAAGGAATCCGACGAGATCGTGAGCTTCGTGATTGAGGATTTCTATGCGGCTTGTGGTAATTTGTGGTGGACTAGTTGGAGCATCCCTGCAAGGTTAAATCTTTCGGAAAGCCGTGCCCGCGGTTATGTGGCAACGTGGAAGCTTTGTTTAACACTGGTTCTAGGTAACTTGAAGTTAATTAATTAAAATATGCCAACTGTGTGCGTAACCGTGACTGTCTCTTTGGTGAGTTCCTTCTCCGATCGAGGACACGGTGGGGTTATGTCTCACGTAGGTAGGTGTTCAGGGTCATTCATTTGATCACCAGTAGACACGTCCGTTATGCGTAGATCTTCCCTCTCTTATTTCTTGTACTCGTAAGTTAGCCATCATATATATATGCTTGGCCGCTGCTGCAACCTCACCACTTAACCATACCTCACCCATTAAGCTTTGCTAGTCTTGATACCTTTGGAAATGAGATTGCTGAGTCCCGTGTGGCTCACAGATTACTACAACACCAATTGCAGGTACAGGTAAAGGTTATTTGACGCGAGCGCGTTGATTGTTCATTTGGAGTTGCTTCTTCTTCTTCTTCTTCATCGATTTAGGATGGGTTCGAGGCCGGCAGCCTGGGATAGCAAGGATGGGCGTCGTTCTTCTTTTGTCGTTTGTTTTTGTCCGTAGTCGGACCCTGCTCTTACTCTTGATGATTATGTAATGTACTGATGTGACTCTGATGTAGCTTGTGGCGAGTGTAAGTCAATTCTATATATATATATATATATATATATATATATATATATATATATATATATATATATATATCTTCTTTTCAGTACATGTACTTGTAACGATATCCATTCTTGCGACACGGCGAGATGCGCCTCTATCCCTGACGAGGCCTTCGTGCCAAACTGAGGATAGGGTCGCATCTTGGACGTGACAAGTTGGTATCAGAGCAGTACCGACCTAGGAGCCCCCTTGATTGATCGAACTTGGCCGAGTCGAGTCTAGTGAAAAACTGCTTTGAGTCTAGTTATATATCGGAGAGTAGGATTCTTTTTTCTTCTCTTCTATGCTCTGGTGAGGAATCTTGACGTAATAATTTAATTCTACTCCTCTTCTCACTCAATTTTTTTTAGGATCACGCGGATATTTTTGCAATCTATATGATGCTGATGTGACGGAGTTCTCTCTTGGTGCCTCCTATCTGCTTTGAGTTTCAGGGGAGTTGAGCTCCAGGGGATTCTTGAGCACATCGTTATCATTCAGATTTCTTAGTATCTCAGGACGAAGGATGTTCGTAATTGCTTCAATACTAGTAGTGGCGAGATAACCCCGATGTCCCCAGTACTGGTGCAGATTGTTCGGGAGTACTGCCATACTTTGTATAGTTGTGATCACGAGGGTCTGTTGTAGATGAAGCTCCGAGATTCTGGTTGTGTGTTGACGGATGTAATACAGGTGCGGGTTAGTATAGGAGTTGTGTGATTATTACTCCTTGTATCCATGCACCAGATTGCATGACCAGATATTTCGAGAATTCTTAGGTGGGAATTCAAGTAGTTACTTATAGGACGATCTTCCAACAAATTTGTGTTGCTTCGATGTCAAGTGGTGATTTCAGACCTTTCCAAGAGGTGTTCTCATATTTTTATGAGAGTATTAATTCTTTTGCTCTATCAGTTGTCTTATCAATTCCTTTCAACCGGAGTCATTGTATCAATTCCATTCAACCGGTGTGCTTCTCTTCAACTGAATTCAATCTTATCTAATTTTGCAAGATCATTCTCTCAATTCTTACCGGAGTTCGTCTCATCTGTTCCAAGTCGTCTTTGTTTTTCCCCGCCCTCCCACCCTTTTCTTCAGTGATTGGATTTTTATCCAGGAGTTTTCTCTTCTTTGTGTTTCCGCTGTCTGTTCTTTTCACTTTTAACCGGTGATTCATTGTGAAGATTCTTAGGAGATTCGTTTTCATCTTTATTCATTCTTGTCATCTTTTGTGACAGCCCGATACCGACGTTCCAGAAGATTCCCCTTTTTTCTTTCCGTTTCCGTCGTGTGTCTATTTTTATTTGTCGCGTCATCATCGCATCATGCACATCATCTGCATTGCATCGGCATCTCCGTTGCCGCCAGTTTTCAAACTTGCATTCGTTAGTAGTTGCCGGTTCGCGTCGTTGTCCGTTCTGAGCCCGACCGCACTCGCACGCGTCCGCGGCACCGTCGAAACCCTGTTTTTAAAGTGTGCGTAAAACTTTCTCCGATTGAGCTGGAATTTGTCGTGCGGTGTTATTTATTTATAGCTAGGCCGCCTGTCGAATTTCGTCGCGATCGGAGACCGTCTGGTACCTGAGCGGTCGACCGTAGCGGCACCGTATTCGGGCTACCGTCGGACGTCTGTTGGTGTTTTAAAATTCGTTGTCACGCCGTCCGTTCTCCCTCTCGTCTCCGGTTATCCCCTCTACGCGGCCGCGTACCCATTCCCACGTGCGGAATCGTCCGAATCCGACCGCACGGTTGGATCCGGAACGCGATTCCGGTTAACCGAGCACCCCCTCCCCCCCCCGTTTGTCTATATATAGGCCCCATGCCATTAATTAGAGAGCCACTCCCCCTCTGCCTCGAAAACCGTGCCCTCACCTAACCCTAGCCGCAGCCTCTCTCCCCACCAGCGCCGCCAGCCCGCTCCGGCCCGCGCGAGGCCCTCCGGGCCCATCCGGATCCGCCGCCGCCTGCCAAGCCGCGCCGCCTGCAACAGGCTCTCGCCCCGCGCCCTCCCCGTCGCTGGCCGGTGCGTCCTCGCCGCCGCCGCCATGCGCCGCCGCCTTGTGCCTCGCCGCGCCGCCCTCTGCCCGCCGGCCGAGTGCCTCCTCTGGCCAGGCGAGTCGCGGCAGCTAGCAGCCAGTCCGCTGGTCATGGCGCCTCCGGCTGCAGTAGCTCGCCGGCGCCAGATCCGTCAGCCGGTGCCTTCCTCGCCGCTCCCTCGATCTCCAGGCCGGATCCCGCCGCCTTCGGTCCTCCCGTGGCATCGAGCCCTGTCGGGAACCGCCGGCCGGCGCGGTCTACGTGCGTGGCCGGCTCCCTGCTCGCGCACGAGGAGCACGACGCTCCGTCGCCGTCCTGGGCCTCCCCCGCGGAGCGGCCCAGCAGCATTTGCCGCGTGGCCCAGGAGCCTCCCGCGGCCCAGCGCCTCCCCAGGCCCAGGAGTCCCTCGGCCTCCTGCTCCCTCCAAGCCGGCCCATCTCCAGGCAGGCCCGAGGTGAGCAGCTCCTTTTCCCCTCGCCCCCAGCGCCTTTTGTTTATCTTGCGCTCAATGCCATGTGTAGATTCGGCCCGTTAACCTTTTTCTTATTTTTGCGATATAATTAAAATTCCAGAGATATACGTATATTAAAACGTTCGTAGTTTTTAATCCGTAAGTCGGATCGCGACATATTGTATATGGATTTGGTGTAGAATTTCGCGTAGAATCCGAATTTATAACTCGCATATTTGTTTGATTTAGTTTAGCGTGTCGGATGCCTAGTATAACGTGTTGTTTTAATAGGATACGTCCCGTATTTATTTTTCACGCAAGTCCGGTTAGTTCGAATACCTTAGATAAAATGCCTATGTTTTAGGGACCTTTATTCCTGGTATTTTAGAGCGGTCATAGGTATTTTTGCATGTATGGCTTGCCTCTAGTTTATTTTCCCCGTGTAAAGGTTATTTATCTCTTATTTTTGTGTGGCTTTATTTTGTTGTGCAACCCCACATATTTTATATGTTTCCCATGGATTTTTCTGTGCAATTAGTTTTAGCTTTTGAGCAAGTTAGTTCGCGAGATATTTTGCTATGTTGCCCTTTTGTTTAATTCGTAGGATTTATTCCGTGCCTCGTTTGTATTAGTTGTCAACTAGGGAGTTGTTCTTTGATGTTTTGTCTAGCCCCTGGTATTTTTAGTTGCAATAGAAATGAATGTTTAGGTGTGTTTTGATTACCCTCAAGTTGCTAGAAATAGTGCTGTTTTAGAGGAGCTGAAATATTTCTAAGTCTGGAATCTGTTATATTCTGTTGTTGTCTTGTCTTGCTTGCATCTTGTGATCTGTAGCTCTTTTGAGGTTGGTCCAATGGAGTTAGTTGTACCCCTTGTGTTTCTCTAGCATGCTGTACTTTTTCATGCCATTTGGAGTCCTGTAGCTATAGGTTTTGCTGCTGTCAATATTGCTTCAGATCGAAAACTGCACTTTCATGAGGTGTAATTTTCACTAAGTCTGAAATAGTGTGTGAGATGTCGTTTTGTGTCTTCTTGTCCTAGTGCTCCTTGATGCCATGCTAGTGGTTGTTAGTTGTTTGTAGTAGGGCGTCTTGCCCTCTTTCGTGCCATGCCTTGCTTGAGTTTATCGGAGTTGTGTAGCCGTAGTTGTGGGGCGTAGAAAGTGCTATGTGGCTGATTTTGGCAGATTGTAGTCAGTTCTTGTTTTGTTCGTAGTTGTTGAACCGTAGCTCCGATTTGAACGTGTCCTACATGAAACTTGCTTAGAATCTCGTGTAGTTTCATTTTATCTTGCTGGTTGTATGTTTTGAAGTGCTCGTAGCCGCCGTTGCACACATTTTGCATTCATTGCCATCATATCTTGCGGTGCTTGTAACTTTTGTTCCGTAGCTCCGTTGGAGATGTTCTTTATGTCTAGATTGCTTTCCATGATGCGTAGAACCATGAGAACCTATTTGTTTTGTTGTTTAACAACTAATTAATGCGTTAATTCAGATCTGGACAGAATTGTAAATTAGCATGTGAGGTCGTCTCGGAGATGCTATATGTCATTTCCGACCTCATTTAAAATGTCTAGATAGGTAGTTTAATTTCTGCTTCACCTCTTGCATGTTTGACAACATTAATATTGCCGTGTAAATAACCGGGAGTGAACTAAATAATTTATATGTGAAGTTTCGTCAATATGCAACTCATTGCATATTGAACTTCACTTAATGTGTAGTATTTGGTTGTTGTGAATTGTCATGCCGTGACTTGCATGTATTCAGCTGCTCATGCATCATTTGTGTTGTTGCACCGTGTGGTGAATTCCGTGTATTGATTTGCGTTTCCGGTTTGCTTCGTCCCGATAGAGTTCCGCAACGTGCCGGATTCTGAGGACCCGTTCGACTATGTCGGTTCGTCTGCTTCACGGAGGCATTCTTCTTCCAAGCGGGATCTCAAGCAAGATGATCATTTCCCCAGATACCGTTACTATCATTGCCATGCTAGTTTTACCGTTTCTATCGATTATGTCACGTTGCCTACCACCTGTTAAATACCAGCCTCTCAACAATGTCATGATAACCCTCAACCTGTTCGACCTAGCAAACCACTGATTGGCTATGTTACTGCTTGCTTAACCCTGTTGATAGCGTTGCTAGTTGCAGGTGTAGTTGTTTCCATGTGACAACATGGGTTCCTTGTTATATCACCCTATTAAATGCTATTTAAATTAATGCACCCATATACTTCGTAAAAGGTGGAAGGCTCGGCCTTTCTATCCTGGTGTTTTGTTCCACCTTTGCCCCCTTAGTTTCGGCTACCGGTATTATGTTCCATAAACGAGCGCTCCTAACACGATCGGGGTCGTTATGGGGACCCTTGATAATTCGTTTTAGATTAAAGCTGGTCTGGCAAGGCCCAACATTGGTACTATTTGCCCAACATAATAACTTGATAATATTGAAATGCATAGGGAGTTAGCGCTACCCGAGGAGTAATTTTACATAAACAGGGGGGCCAGTGCTGATGGTGTTGGTCCCAAACGGTCTGCCTGCGGGGCCACCACGGGGAAACTCGAGGTTTGGCACTCGTACGCGTAGCTTATCCGCCGTGTCCTGAGAACGAGATACGCGGCTCCTATCGGGTACGTCGACACGTCGGACGGCCTTGCTGGATTAGTTTTACCTTTGACGAGATATCTTGTGCATCGGGATTCCGGTGATGCTTTGGGTAATCTCAGAGTTGAGGTCTTCCACTAGGGAATCCGACGAGATCGCGAGCTTCGTGATTGAGGGTTTCTATGCGGCTTGTGGTAATTTGTGATGGACTAGTTGGAGCACCCCTGCAGGGTTAAATCTTTCGGAAAGTCGTGCCCGCGGTTATGTGGCAACGTGGAAACTTTGTTTAACACTGGTTCTAGATAACTTGAAGTTAACTTAATTAAAATATGCCAACTGAGTGCGTAACCGTGACTGTCTCTTTCGTGAGTTCTTTCTCCGATCGAGGACACGGTGGGGTTATGTCTGACGTAGGTAGGTGTTTAGGATCATTTATTTGATCATTTGTAGTTCTCGTCCATTATGCGTAGATCTTCCCCCTCTTATTTTTTTACTCGTAAGTTTAGCCACCAAATATATGCTTAGCCGCTCCTGCAACCTCACCACTTAACCATACCTCGCCCATTAAGCTTTGCTAGTCTTGATACCTTTGGAAATGAGATTGTTGAGTCCCCTGTGGCTCACAGATTACTACAACACCAGTTGCAGGTACAGGTAAAGGTTACTTGACGCGAGCGCGTTGATTGTTCATTTGGAGTTGCTTCTTCTTCTTCTTCTTCTTCTTCTTCTTCTTCATCGATCTAGGATGGGTTCCAGGCCGGCAGCCTGGGATAGCAAGGATGGACGTCGTTCTTATTTTTCTCGTTTGTTTTCGTCCGTAGTCGGACCCTGCTCTTACTCTTGATGATTATGTAATGTACTGATGTGACTCTGATGTAGCTTGTGGCGAGTGTAAGCCAATTCTAAATATATCTCTTCTTTTCAGTACATGTACTTGTAATGATATCCACTCTTGCGACACAACGAGATGCGCTTCTATCCCTGACGAGGCCTTCGTGCCAAATTGAGGATAGGGTCGCATCTTGGGCGTGACATCTTTTCCGGTGAATTTAATTCAGTTGTCCGTGTCATCATATCATTTTCATCCTTGTAATTCTTTCCTATGTTGGAAATTTTTATCAGTCTATCTTCTTGTTGTCATTTCTCTCTATTCTATCCGGGGCGTTGAAGTTATCTCAGAATTCTTGTCCTCAATTGTTTAGTTATTTCGAGGTGCCAACCTCATCTAGTTCTCGTTATATTGGTGCAATATCCCTCTTTCTAGCAATCTTTTCAACGGTGGTTTCTTCGAGTGGGCTCATAACCCATAGGTTTTCCCCAGGATCTTATCTGGCTCTTGAAATCTTTTCCGAAGATCTCTAAATCTTTTCAACTATGACGTAAGTATGATTTCATCAGTCATATCCCTTCTTCAAGATCTATTTGAATTAATTCTCATATTGGCTCAACATTTCATTCTTCTTTATTCCGGAGTGTCTCATTAATTCTCGGTGGTGTTCTTCTCATCATTCTCTTCTTTCAAGACCGAAGGAGTGTTTCTCTCGAATCTTGGTCCATTCTCTTGCAGATTCTTCATTTCAGCTTTGTGTTATAATCTTAATTGTTGTCAATCGTGGGTATCCCTTTCTTGCTATCCGGTGCTTTTCTGAGTTGTTTTCGGTTCTCGTTCCTCCGAAGGCCATCATTTAGAAGATTCTTCGTTCTCAGCTTTCAACTTTCATCCTCGATTCTTCTCAATTGTTGTCTCTTCGTTCGTCTCTCAATTATTTTGGCGCCTTGTTCTAATTTTCTTTCAGGTAGCTCATGATCTCTTCATTCCTATGTATTTCCATTCATTGAGGGTTGCCTCATTCATTTCAATTCTTACTGGTGTCTCCTTCAAGACTTCGTCTGTTTGTGCTCATATATCTCCTCAATCATTTCTACAAGAATAAGTTGTATGCTAGATCCGTTGATTGTCATCAATTTAATTTGATGAAGGATGAGCATAACATAATTCTTATTATTGTCCTTCCTTCTTCCAAGAGATTTCAATTCTTCTTCCGTAGTGGCTAATGATATCAATTCTTTTCTCAAGTGCCTATATTTCTTTTCTGGAGTTCCAAGTTCTTTTAAGTATCTCTTTGTGAGGCTTCTTCTAAATCTTGGTAAGGTCATAATCTTATTCTTTTCTACCTTCTTATCACCGCATCATTCATTTGTATACGGAGGTCCTTCATGGTGGTTCATCAAGGTTTCAATCCATTCTCAAGTGTTCTTCAAGATTCTTGTTGGAGTACCTCAAGCATTCTTTCTCTTGCATTTCCAATGCGTTTGTTCTTCCTTTATCCTTTGAGGTGGTATTATAGCATTCTTGTTAGTGTAGGAGCCTCGAAGAGTTTTCCTTTCAAGAATGAGATAATTAAACCCACCAATTCTATGATCATGAGATATTTGCAACCCATGATTTCTTCATTGAGCTATCTTGGTTTGGATTTCACCTAAAGCTTTTCCTATGGATTATGCTATCATGGTGCTTGTCATTTGCCCAAGTTCTCGATGTATCCTCTTGGTGTAAGAAGTCTTGATATCTTTGCTTTCTTCTACCCTTGTTTCTTTTAGTGGTTGGTTGTCACCTCATATTTGTTGAGATGATTTTCATAAGCCCACTACTATCTTGTTCTTTTCGTTGTTGTTTTTCCAACAACTCCGTCAAATTCTTCTTCCAAGGATGCTTGCCAAGTTCAATGGAGTCGGTAGTTGTCATTCTTTTCTTCATTCTGTTCTCCCGCTTGAGATAGCATATTCTCTTGTTCCGGGGGCATTGTGATGTTGCTCTTTTGGGTCTAGCATCTTGTCCTGTCAAGATCATGGTATTCCCTTGCTCTATTTAGTTGTTTGTTTATGTATATTGTCTAATTCTCTCTTCTTATCGAATTTTTTGTCCCATTTTCCTACCGAAGTGCTGCCGAAATTTTCCGTGAATTCTTGCTTGTTTCTCATATCATTCCTCATCTCTTTGCAACTCTCAAGGATTGTTGGTGTCACTCGTTTGTCAAAGAAGCGATTAAGTTTTTACCTCTTGTTCTTTCTCATCCTCTCCCCCATTTCATTCTTGGATCTCGGGGCGAGATCCTCTTGTAGTGTAGGAGAGTTGTGACAGCCCGAGACCGACGCCCCAGAAGATTCCCCCCTTTATTCTGTTTCCGTCGTGTGGCTATTTTATTTTGTTGGTTGCATCATCATTTAGCTTGCATCGTCGCATCATGCATGGAATCTTGCATCGGTTGTCTCGTGTGGTGTTTTGAGTGTTGTGCTTTCAGTGATCACCGAGTCGTAGTGCGATAGTAGCTCCCCCTCTCTCTCCTCTCATTTCATTTGGTGGTTTTGCTAAATTTCCGTTTTAAACCCCTCTATTTAAAAATATAGATTCGTCTTCTTTTAAAGAAAATCATTTTATTAAATGTGGGGGCAACCCCTAGGTTTTGCTTTATTTTTTCCCTTTGTTATTTGTTTTAAAACTAGTGACCCTTTTATTTATAAAAGGGGTTTGATTCTTTTTATTTATTCTTTTGAAAAGGGTTTTAATTTTTAATTCTTTAAAAGGGTTTAGTTTTTATTCATTTTAAAAAAAATGCCCAATCTATTTTATAGTTGGGGTTTATTTTTAAAGGAGCAAAGACATTTTCCTTATTTTAATATTTATTATTTTATTTTTTATTCCTTTTCTTTGTTAAAGGCCTTTTCTGTAGTTATAAAAAATCTGTTTTAAAAGTTTAAAAAAAACCAAAGAGGCAGAGGCCCAGCCGGCCCAAGGCCAACCAGGCCCCTGCCCTAGCCCCACCGTTCCTCATCTCCTCCCCGAGCGCCGTCGCTTCCCCTCGATCCCCTCCTCTGCGCCTCCCTCGCCCGTTCCCCTCAACATGATCGTGCTCCGAGCGGCTCGCCGCGCCGCCTCGCCGCCTCCGCGCGCAGCCGCCCTGGTCTCCCGAGCTCGCCGCGCCGCCGTGGCCTCCCCGTCGCCCGCCTGCGCCTCCGGCAGCCCCACGCGCCGCCGTTCCCCGCCGGAGCTCGCCACCGCCGCGCCATGGAGATTCCCCTGCTGCCGTTTCTAAGCCTGCCTGCTGTTGTTGTGCCGATTTGCTGCCGCTGTCGCTGATGCCTGCCTGAGCTGTTGCTGTTGTTGCTCATGCTGCTAGCTCTTGCTGATGCATGTTGTTGCTCGAGGTGCCTTGCGGTTGCCTGGCTGTAGCAACCGGTTTGTGTTGCTGTTGCCGCTGATGTGTTGCTGCTGTGTGCTGTTGTTGTCGCTGCCTGCTGCTGCTGTTGCTGTGCGAAGCTGCTGCTTGTTGTGTCGTGCTAGTTGCTCGTTCCTGTCGCTGCTCGTCGCCGTTAGCTGCCGCTGTTGCTGTTCCTGTTTTTGCTGTTGCCGTGTGCTTGCCTTGCCGCTGCTGTGTTGGTCGCTGCTGCCTGAAGCTAGGCAATAGATATGTTGATGCTAGCTAGTGTTGCTAGGTTGCTAGCTGAGGCTTGATAGCTTGCTCTACTTGTTTGCGTGTTGATGTAGTAGTTGTTGCTGCTAGGCTAGGTTGTCGTGCTTGCTTCTTGCCGAGGTTGCTGCTAGACTAGTTGTTGCGGCCGCTTGCCGACGCCGAAGTTCGCAAGGACCATCCCCTCCTTCATGGGACCGACAAGATCGGCGGGTACAACGACGTCCTCGACGAACCCCGAACATCGACGGAGACATGATCGACTCCCGATGTCGAAGACCCGAGAACCACGACACCGAGCGAACGACTACCGTCGGCGAGACCTTGTACGACTACTTCCACGACGACCACGACCTCCACGATGTCCGCTTCGACCGAACCCCTCCGATTCGCACGCGTCGAAGGTATACCGATGAGACGTGTCGTGTACCAAACACATATGATGTATGAGTTGAATATATGTATGCACCGTATGTTGCCGGTTGCACGTGTACTTCTTTTGTTGTGCCTCGACACATGGGAACCCGAGATACGGGATCACCCCATTCTTTATTTACCGTTTCCGCACGCGCGCCCTATTCGTTGGCACGATATCTCGACGAGTTATCGGGATAGGAGCGTTGCCCTGGCATCGTTTCCGTCTTGCCGCCATGGTTCCCTCTCACTCGCCGTGGCGACATGTGTCTTTCTCTTCTTGCCCGTGATGTTTGAACTGGCATGCATGACGCATTCATGGCATAACATCTTGTGTTGCATGTTCTCGTGTCATAGCTTCGTTCTATGTCTCGCGT
The DNA here is from genome assembly GCF_904849725.1 of Hordeum vulgare subsp. vulgare. Taxonomy (NCBI): domain Eukaryota; kingdom Viridiplantae; phylum Streptophyta; class Magnoliopsida; order Poales; family Poaceae; genus Hordeum; species Hordeum vulgare. Next base: position 648,161,894 of record NC_058519.1, on the reverse strand, counting down.
GTTACCCGACAAGGATGCCACGTAGAACCGTCGCTTCACCCCTTGCCATGTTAAGCAACAATTTAATCTTGCCGGTAGATTAACGGGAGTGAACTAATAATTAAACGTGGAGTTTCGTCGATATGCAACCCGTTGCATATCGAGCTTCACTTAATGTGTAGGTTTGCGTGAGGTGAATTGTCATGCCATGCCTTGCATCTTTGAACCGATCATGCATAATATTAGGGTGTGCATCACGTCATGCATTTGTCGTGGTGAATATCTGTGTTGATGTTTGTTTCCGGTTTCCTCCGTCTCGATAGAGTTCCGCAAGCGTGTCGGAATGTGAGGACCCTTCGTCTACGTTGGTTTGTCGACTTCACGGAGCCATTCTTCTTCCAAGCGGGATCTCAGGCAAGATGACTATTTCCCCACATACCATTACTATCATTGCCATGCTAGTTTTATTGCTTCTATCGTTTATGTCTCGTTGCCTACCACATGTTAAATATCAGCCTCTCAACAATGCCATGATTACCTTCAACCTGTTCGACCTAGCAAACCACTGATTGGCTATGTTACCGCTTGCTTAACCATGTTGTTAGCGTTGCTAGTTGCAGGTGCAAATGCTTCCATGTGATAACATGGGTTCCTTGTTATATCACCCTATTAAATGCTATTTAATTTAATGCACCTATATACTTGGTAAAAGGTGGAAGGCTCGGCATTTCTAGCCTGGTGTTTTGTTCCACCTTTGCCCCCTTAGTTTCCGCTACCGGTGTTATGTTCCATAAATGAGCGCTCCTAACACGATCGGGGTTGTTATGGGGACCCCCTTGATAATTCGTTTTAGATTAAAGTTGGTCTGGCAAGGCCCAACATTGGTACTACCTTTGCCCAACATAATAACTTTGTTAATACTGAAAGCAAAGGGCGTCATGAACCCGAGGAGTAATTTCACATAATACAGGGAGGGCCAGTGCTGATGGTGCTGGTCCAAAACAGAGCACTGTGCGGGGCCACCGCGAGGAAACTCGAGGTTTGGCACTCGTACGCGTAGCTTATCCCCTGTGTCCTGAGAACGAGATACGCTGCTCCTATGGGGATCATCGACATGTCGGGCGGCCTTGCTGGATTAGTTTTACCTTTGACGAGATATCTTGTGCATCGGGATTCCGGTGATGCTTTGGGTAATCTCAGAGTTGAGGTTTTCCACTAAGGAATCCGACGAGATCGCGAGCTTCGTGATTGAGGATTTCTATGCGGCTTGTGGTAATTTGTGATGGACTAGTTGGAGCACCCCTGCAGGGTTAAATCTTTCGGAAAGCCGTGCCCGTGGTTATGTGGCAACATGGAAGCTTTGTTTAACACTGGTTCTAGATAACTTGAAGTTAATTAATTAAAATATACCAACTGTGTGCGTAACCGTGACTGTCTCTTTCGTGAGTTCCTTCTCCGATCGAGGACACGGTGGGGTTATGTCTCACGTAGGTAGGTGTTCAGGGTCATTCATTTGATCACCAGTAGACACGTCCGTTATGCGTAGATCTTCCCTCTCTTATTTCTTGTACTCGTAAGTTAGCCACCATATATATATGCTTGGCCGCTGCTGCAACCTCACCACTTAACCATACCTCACCCATTAAGCTTTTCTAGTCTTGATACCTTTGGAAATGAGATTGTTGAGTCCTCTGTGGCTCACAGGTTACTACAACACCAGTTGCAGGTATAGGTAAAGGTTATTTGACGCGAGCGCGTTGATTGTTCATTTGGAGTTGCTTCTTCTTCTTCATCATCATCGATTTAGGATGGGTTCCAGGCCGGCATCCTGGGATAGCAAGGATGGACGTCGTTCTTCTTTTGTCGTTTGTTTTTGTCCGTAGTCGGACCCTGCTCTTACTCTTGATGATTATGTAATGTACTGATGTGACTCTGATCTAGCTTGTGGCGAGTGTAAGCCAATTCTATATATATATATATATATATATCTCTTCTTTTCAGTACATGTACTTGTAACGATATCCATTCTTGCGACACGGCGAGATGCGCTTCTATCCCTGACGAGGCCTTCGTGCCAAATTGTGGATAGGGTCGCATCTTGGGCGTGACATTGCAGCAGCCGCTAAGCATATATTTGGTGGCTAAACTTACGAGTACAAGAAATAAGAGGGGGAAGATCTACGCATAACGGACGTGTCTACTGATGATCAAATGAATGATCCTGGACACCTACCTACGTCAGACATAACCCCACCGTGTCCTCGATCGGAGAAGGAACTCACGAAAGAGACAGTCACGGTTACACACACAGTTGGCATATTTTAATTAATTAACTTCAAGTTATCTAGAACCAGTGTTAAACAAAGTTTCCACGTTGCCACATAACCGCGGGCACGGCTTTCCGAAAAGATTTAACCCTGCAGGGGTGCTCCAAGTAGTCCATCACAAATTACCAGAAGCCGCATAGAAATCCTCAATCACGAAGCTCGCGATCTCGTCGGATTCCCTTGTGGAAAACCTCAACTCTGAGATTACCCAAAGCATCACCGGAATCCCGATGCACAAGATATCTCGTCAAAGGTAAAACTAATCCAGCAAGGCCACCCGGTGTGTCGACGAACCCGATAGGAGCCGCGTTTCTCATTCTCAGGACACACCGTCTATGCAAAGTGGACGGGAACCAAACCTCGAGTTGCCCCGTGGTGGCACCGCCGACTGCTAGGTGGGTGGACCAACACTCATGAGGAGCACTGGCCCGGGGGTTGATTAAATTTCCTCGGGTTAATTACTCCCTATGCAGTTCATTAGTTATTAGGCAAAGGTAGTACCAAAGTTGGGCCTTGCCAGACCAGCTTTAATCTAAAACGAATTATCAAGGGGGTCCCCATAACAACCCCGATCATGTTAGGAGCGCTCATTTATGGAACATAACACAGGTAGCCGAAACTAAGGGGGCAAAGGTGGAACAAAACACCAGGCTAGAAAGGCCGAGCCTTCCACCTTTTACCAAGTATATAGGTGCATTAAATTAAATAGCATCTAAATATGGTGATAAGACAAGGAACCCATGTTATCACATGGAAGCATCTACACCTGCAACTAGCAACGCTAACAACATGGATAAGCAAGCGGTAACATAGCCAATCAGTGGTTTGCTAGGTCGAACAGGTTGAAGGTTATCATGGCATTGTTGAGAGGCTGATATTAAACATGTGGTAGGCAACGAGACATAATCGATAGAAGCGTTAAAACTAGCACGACAATGATAGTAATGGTATCTGGGGAAATGGTCATCTTGCCTGAGATCCCACTTGGAAGAAGAATGACTCCGTGAAGTCGGCGAACCAACGTAGTCGAACGGGTCCTCACATTCCGACACGCTTGCGGAACTCTATCGGAACGGAGCAAACCAGAAACAAACATCAACACAAATATTCACCACACGATGCACAACATGATGCATAACCTACTATGATGCATGATCAGTTCAAAGATGCAAGGGATGGCATGGCAATTCACCTCACGCAAACACTACACATTAAGTGAAGCTCGATATGCAACGAGTTGCATATCGACGAAACTCCACATTTAATTATTACTTCACTCCCGTTTATTTACGCGGCATATTAAGTTGTTGTTAACATGGCAAGGGGTGAAGCGGTGAACCTACATGACATCCTAGACGGTTAACACGCGGAGCATAGAACGGGGCTTCGGCACAAGAAACATGCAACACAAGATAATTATGCCATGGATTCGTCATCCATGCAAGCTCATAACAACACGGGCAAGCAGAGAAGACGCATATGTCGCCACGGCGAGCGAGAGGATACCATGGCGGCAAGACGGAAACGAAGCCACGACAACGTTTCTATCCCGATAACTCGAAGAGGTATCGGTGCAAACGAATTGTGAGTGTGTGCGGGAACGCTAAATAAAGAATGGGGTGATCCCGCTACCGGGTTCCCATGTGTCGAGGGTGCGACGAAAGATAGACAACGTGCAACGGGAAAACATACGGCGCAAACATACATACATCTCATACAACATATGCATTCGGTTCACGACAACGTCTCATCGGTATACCTTCGAAGCGTGCAATCGAAGCGGATCGGTTCGGTGAAGAAGAACAAAGATCGCCGTGGTCGTCGAGGTACTCGGTCTCGTCGACGGTAGTCGTTTTCTCGGCGTCGTGGTCCACGGGTCTTCGGCGACGGTAGTCGAACACGTTCCTGAGGGTCGTCGAGGACGTCGTGGTACACGGCGATCTTGTCGGTTCCACGGCGGCGGAGATAGTCTACGCGGCGACGGCAGGCGACACAACAACAACATCAGGCAACTGCGGCAGCAACCTAGCGGCATCGACGGTAAGCAGCAGCCTGCAGCAACTACAGCAACTGCTAGCAACCTACATCAACTATCATCAGGCGGCAGCAACAGTAGTCAGCAACTACAAGCAGCAGCTAGCTGGCAGCATCGACAGCAACATGCATCGGCAGGCATGCATCAGGCCAGCATGCAACCAGCAGGATCATCTAGCAGCAACCTACAGCATCTACAGCAAAATGGTGGCGGCAAGCTACTACAGCAGGAGCAGCACGAGCAACAGCAAAAGCAACCTGCATGCAACAGCCACGTCAACAAGAGCAATAGCAAACGCTCGGCAACAAGCACAACTAGCAGCAACACGCATCGGCAGACATGGGAGAGGCCAAGGCGGCAGCACATCTCGCGCAGGCAAGCACATCATCAGCAATAGGCAACGGCCACTACTGGCAGCAACACCAAGCATGTCAAGCACCTACTACAGCAGCTTGGCAACAGCAACAGCAAACGCAGCCGTAGGCAAGCTGCAAAACGGCGGCAGCAATAGGGACAGGAAAACGGCGAGCCCGGCAACTACGAGGCGGCGTCGACGGAGGGCCTCGGGAGGCGCGCACGTGCTCGGGAGACGGCCAGGGCGAGGGCATAGCGGCGGGGCGGCGCCGGCGAGCAGCGAGGCGACAAGCACGCGGCAAGGAGGAGGAGGTCGACAGCGCGAGGAGGAACGGCGAGGCACGGGAGGTCGCTACGGCGGCGCGCGGGGCGCACGCTGCTGGGTGCAGGGGTGAACGGCCATGGCGCGGCCGCGCGGGGACGGTGCAGGCGGCGCGGCTGGGCGGCGCGCGGGGGAGCTGCTGCGGGGCGAGCAGCAAGGAGGAGGAGGGGCGAGGGCGAGCAGCGCGGTCGCGGGGGCAGGCCATGGCGGGGCGAGCACCTGAGGGCGAGCTAGGGGACGGAGGCGAGGGGAATCGGGGAAGAGGGGAAGAGGGGCAGAGGGAGGCGCACGGGAGGACGAGGGAGGACGAGGCAAGAAGACGCGCACGGGGAAAACAGGGGGCTCGCTAGGGTTTGGGGCCAGCTGGGCCTTGGGACGGCTGGCCTGGGCAGGCTCCTCTCATTCCCTCCTTCTTTTTTTTTTATAAAAAGAGAGAACAAACACAAAAGAAAATGTTTTAACAAAATAAAAAAATGCCTTTTACTCCTTTAAAAATATACCCCAACTTTTAAAAATAGATTGGGCATTTTTAAACAAATAAAAATGAAACCTTTTTCTTAAGAATTAAATAAAAACCCTTTTAACAAGAAAATAAAAATAAAACCCTTTTGAAGAATAAAATAAAACCTCTTTTATTTAAAGAATAAAATAAAAGCTCTTTAAAAGAGAAAAGAAAATGAGACTGTTTTAAAATAAAAACACAAGGAGAAATAAAATAAAACCCAAGGGTTGCCCCACATTTAATAAAAGTATCTTTTATTTAAAAGAAGACGAACCCTTTTTTTAAATAGGGGTTAAAACGGAAACTTTAGCAAAACCACAAAAACGAAATAAGAGGGGAGAGGAGGGGAGTTACTATCGCACTAAAGACACCGAGAGCACTTGAAGCACACACACTCAAAACACCACACGCGACAGACGATGCAAGATGCCATGCATGATGCGACGATGCAAACTAAATGATGATGCAACAAATAAAACTAATCACACGACGGAAACAGAAATAAAGGGGAATCTTCTAGCACGTCGACATCGGGCTGTCACACTACTGCACCACCAAGCCAAAGCCAAAGGATGGCCGCTTGGATCACCTTGTGTCTCATGCTGAGGATGTAGTGAATCGCGGGAAGGACTACATGATCACGGGGCAGCATGCTTCCGTCGCGAAGGCACTGACTCCGGTGTGATGTGATGATGTGATGAACTGAATGTGGCAGCATGTTTTATCTTTATCTTTTGCGTTACTTTTGGTAAACTGAATGTGGTTGTTTATGATGTGATGAACTGAATCTATGGTAGTAATGTATTAGGGTGCCCAATGTATTATGGGAACACATGTATTATGATATCTATATTTGTTTGTCCTTAAATTTGCCTGTGGTGTATGGTTACTTCTGTTTAGATATTTTTTGAATTAATCTTCATATTTTTACATTTTCTTTTGAAAATATGCTTTAATATAAAAACTATTAAAAACACGTTTAAAATATGAAAATGTAAAACTAAGTTCACATCCTTCTTATTCACTTTGAAATAAAGCTTTGGTGATTTATTTGATTTTTTTATTTTTTTTCAAAAACAGAAGGTAACCCTACCTCATCTCCTTGAACTCTATGAAATCTTGTAGGTGATAGCTCATATGTGTGAAGGTTTGCTCATTAAAACGATCATAGATGTTGTGTCTTTATATTTGCTTGTGGTGTATGGTTACTTCTGTTTAGTTGTTGTGAGCTATGAGTTTAGATGTTGCAATGATCACACATGTTGTTTCAGTGTTGCTTCACTGATTAGACATGCTGCAAAAAAAACCTTGGCATACTATCTAGGGTAACTATCTATGTTTGTATAGGAGATCATGTGTGTAAAATTTGAAGTGATTTAGAGGATGTCAAAGAAATTTCAATTTGAGAAATGTGCTCCAAATGAGCTCCGAGGCTAGGGTAAACAGTCCCATTTGTAATCAAGTTTTTCTGGACCTACTCTAAATGAGCCAAATGTTTTTATTAACACCAATTCAATCTATATAGTGTAGATTCGAAGTCTCACTATTTTTTGAATTAATCTTCATATTTTTACATTTTCTTTTGAAAAATATGCTTTAATATAAAAACTATTAAAAACACATTTAAAATATGAAAATGAAAAATTAAGTTCAGATCCTTCTTAGGCCCTATTTGGAACCATCCAGATTATATAATCTGGTTTTTATAATCTATTGTATTTCCAAACAGGACAGTTTATATTGTAGATTTTATAAACTAGATGACCAGATTATTATAATCTCATAATCTCCTCTACCCCAGCTAAAATGAGATTATGGATTACAAATGACGTGTTATCCTTGTAAACTTCAAGAGAATTACGCAGTGCCACCGCCACTTTCCTATTTTTCCTTGTAAACTGAGGGCAAACATGTCATTGTACAATTTAAAAGCTGGTTTACAGTTTATATAATCTGACCTCCAAACATACCCACCTGGATTATTCTTATAAACCAGATTATATAATCTATGTTCATAATCCAGATTATTATAATCTATTATGGTTCCAAACAGGGTCTTAATCACTTTGAAATAAAGCTTTGGTGATTTTTTTTTAATTTTTTTTAATTTTTTCAAAAGCAGAAGGTAACCCTACCTCATCTCCTTGAACTCTATGAAATCTTGTAGGTGATAGCTCATATGTGTGAAGGTTTTCTCATGAAAATGATCATAGACCAAGTTTATGATTTTTGGTTGGTAACATGTCACATAAGACAACATTGTGCGCGGGTTTTACATTTTTTTGATTTGTTTAAAATTAATGGTGCTCATTTGACCTCGATCGTGTCAGCTAGGGTTTTTTCATGAAAATGACCATAGACCAAGTTTAGTATTTTCCCTCGTTAGTGTGTCTTATAAAACAACAAAGGACGAAGGTTTCATATTTTTCCGATTTTTTAATTAGTTATTGCTCAGTCAAAGCTTTCATAACCCCGTTGATCAGCTCAAAACCCCTCTAAACCCCGCGGGGTTTCGAGAACATGCAGCGTGCATGGGGCAGCGGCATGCGCAGGCCCGTGGTTCGAGCGGTGGAGCAGCAGCTAGGGATTGTGGAAGAAAAGGGGACGTGCATAGGTCGTACAGGTGATCTTCCCTGTTTTTTGCATAAGAATGTCGTGGCGGGAGGAGGATAACAAAAGAAAAACGTATGTTTACATGTCACATTTCTTAAAATCCATTATCTATTTTCTAAAGAAAATTGCACTAATGGAGGGATCGGCTGACTTGATTAATTTATGCCATGTTTGGAACCACTCAAATTACATAATCTGATTTTTATAATCTATTATGTCTCAAACATGACAAATTATATTGCAGTTTATAAAAACTAGATGTCCAGATTATTAAAAACTCATAATCTACTCTACCCCAGCTAAAATCAGATTATGGATTACTAATGACCCATTACCCTTGGAAACTTGGATATAATTACCTACTTCCGCCACCACCGTCCTCCAAACATGCACACCTAGATTATTACCTTTACAGCTAAAAAACAGAGGGCAGACGTGTCATTGTACAATATAAAACCTGGATTACAGTTTATATAATCTGGCCTCCAAACATGTCCACCTAGATTATTTTTATAAACCAGATTATATAATCTATCTTCATAATCTAGATTATTATAATCTATTGTGCTTCCAAATAGGGCCTTAGAAAAGTTAGATTCATGGTTTTCTTTTGTATGTTAGGAAAGTAGTGATTTGTAAGGAAAGAGTGGGGAGGAAATAAATGAGTGGATTTTTTAAAGAAAAATGCATTAGTGGAGGGATCAGTTGATTTGGTTAATTTCGAAAAGTTAGATATGTGATTTTTTGTATGTTAGGAAAGTATTCATTTGTTTTAAATTTGGAAACCCCTGAACAAATTCTGTAACCTGAAATTTTTTGGAAATTCTCAAATATTTTTGAATCTGTGAACAAATCTAGAACAAAGGGAACATTTTTTGGAATTCAAAACAAATTGATGCCACAAAGATTTTTTAAAACTTCCGGAAAATATATTGAATTTGCAAACAAATTTATGAAAATGGGAACATTTGTTGTTAAAATATTAAACAGTTTTAAACGTAAAATATTTTTTCCCTAAATTTGTGAACATATTTAAAAAAAAGAACATTTATGAAATTGAAAATTCAAACTTCTTTCCGAAAGAAGTTAAATTCGAAAATGAAAAAGAAAAGAAAAGAAAAATAAATATAAACATGGGTGTTAGTAGTAGTGCTAGTACCATGCCTGTTGGAACGGACAAATAATGCTAGTAGTGCTGTATAAGACAAGACGATGAGCTTCTGTATCTACACTGCATCATTATTTGTGCACGTTTGCTAAAGGTTAGATGTTTGGATTTATTTTTTCGGGTGTCAGTCGATTTTCGTTGGCACGAGCAAGAACCAACAATAGCCGGTGGGAGTGAGCCTGGAACTTGATGGTGCGGGTGCGGGTGCGGGAGTATTGGGGTTTCTAGGCGGTGGCTTAGACGGATGTAGCGAGGTGGCCTCAAGCAACAACCGTACGGAGAGGTTGAGGGGAGGATAGCGCAGCAAGGCAGCGTCCACTGGTCATGGGGAGCGAAAACATGTGGTTGGACCGGGGGTAGGTGTGCGAGCGAGGAATGAAGGAACAAGAAAGGGAGGAGGACTGGAGGAAGATAAACATCACACTCTTACAAAAATTTCGAGTACATGGCATATGGGCACTCCCTTAGGCTTTGTTTAGTAGAAGTGGATTGGGAAAGTATGGACAGGAGGGGATTTGATGAATCCCTTCGTTCCATCCAATCCTCTTAAATCCTCGGGGGTTTTGTTTTCAACAGTCCCTCGAGGAGGGTTCTGAAACGCATGGATAGGAAGGGATTGAAAGGGAACGAAGGGGCTCGGTTAAGCAAACCTCACTTACCAAATGGGCGTCCGAGGTTCTGTGGGGTTTCTGGTCCTTCCAGGGATTTTTCTCTCGAAACCTCCTGAATCCTTTCGTGCCAAACAAGGCCTTATGAAGTTGTTGTACTAATATACCAGCAATCATGGTAGTATAATTACTGATTTGACACGAAAGTATGATAAATAATAAAACACAGTGAAGCCAAAGAAAGCTGATGAAAACCGTAAAGAGAAACACGAGAAAAAAGAAAGAAAATAGATAAGAAAAATAAACCTAATATTATAGGGAAATAATAAAAACAACAGAAAAAAAACGAATGCGAAACAGTGAAAACCTAAAGAAAACAAGAAGAAAACGCATGAAAAGGAAGAAAAAATGAGAACTATTATACGTCGCACCTTGCGACAAATGGCCCTCCATCGCACAACCTACGCACCAACTGGGCAGGCCCATTACGGAGGCATAGGGCTGCATGTAGCGAGCGAATTTTATGGGAGCAACTAGTTAGCGACCACACCTTTGAAAGTCTTTCAGGATCACTCCCCCCACCGTCACTTTCGCGTTCTCAGCTGTCGTCACGTGTTGCATTCTGAGCATTTCCTTCGTATTTTTATTTTTTTATTTTTTTCTATGTATTTTTCGTTTTTTTAGATTGGGTTTTTTCCGGGTTTTATCCGTACGGCCGTGCCTCTCGGAAAGAGAAAAACATGTTTTTTGCTTTTTTTTCTCGTGGGATGCATGATTTTGCTTCCGCGAGAGGCACGGTTTTGCTATTGCAAGAGACACAGGCGTGCCTCTCGGAAAGTAAAAAAACTTGTTTTCTGTTGTCTCTTTTTTCAAGAGAAGCACGGTTTTACTTCTGCGAGAGGCACAGTTTTGCTATCGCGAGAGGCACGGCCGTGCCTCTCGGAAAGGAAAAAAACGCGTTTTCTGCTCTTATTTTTTCCGCGAGAGGCACGGTTTTACTATCACGAGAGGCACGGCCGTGCCTTTCGGAAAGGAAAAAAACACGTTTTCTGCTCTTTCTCTCTTTTTTTCGCGAGAGGCACGATTTTGCTATCGCAAGAGGCACGGCTATGCCTCTCAGAAAGGGAAAAAGAAATGTCGGTTTTTCGTCCGGTTTTTTCAGTGGAAAAAAAGTTATTCGAAACCTGTCAGTCTTGAAGATCTTGATGCGAGAAACCCAATGATGAAAACAGTTTAAGATTTGAACGCATGGTTTAGGAAATAAACCATTTTGAAAATACGGATGTACGAAAAACGAAAAAAACTCCCCGGTTGCGACAAGTGACACGCATGTAGTGCGTCACTTGTTGCAATCTAAGAAAGTGGGATTAATTATTGAAAGGTGTACTCCTCAAGTGATGATTTCTGAATTCTATGAAAAGGTCTCGCTGGTAGTGCAACAGAAAAAAATAATAAAAAGCAGGGCGTTGTAGAGCAATTGACCCGAGACCTCTCAGTAATGAAGTGGCTGATTCGCAACGCTAATGTCTGAGAACTAAACACAGTGCTACAACTCAACACTTCTTAATTTTATTGAAAACGTTCTTAGAAATTGTCAACAATTTTCTAAAAGTCCTAGCAAAGTCCAAACCTTTTCTAGCAACGTGAAAAAAAGATTATATTGAATATGTTTTTAAGAGAATTTCTTTTAAACTAATTAACAATTTCTGAAATCCCGAACAGTTTTTCCAAGTGTGAATAATATCTTGACCATGCAAAATTTGATATAATAATGGGCACAAATTTTAGTTATTTTAAAAAGTGCTAGCAAATTATTAAAAAGTTATCATTTTTGATATTCTGAACAATTTTAAAATTCTGAACAAAATTGTAAAGCCCTTAAAAAAATTAAAATCTGATTTTTTTTGGAAATTCTCAAACATTTGTGAATCTGTAAACAAATCTTGAAAAAGAGGAACGTTTCTTGGAATTCAAAATGAAGACATTTGTAAACCCCTGAAATATTTTAAAAACTGAACATTTTTGTAATTGACGAACATTTTTGAATCTGTGAACAAATCTTGAAAAAGAGGAACATTTTTTGGAATTCAAAACAAGTTGAAGAAACGTATGTTTTTTAAAAACGTTGAACATTTTCTAACATAAAACATTTTTTAAAATTTGTTCACAAATTTCAAAAAAGGAACATTTTATAAATTCCGAATACAAACGTGTTCTAAAAGAAATTAATTTTGAAAATAAAAAAGAAAAAAGTAGAAAATTAAACACAAACATAAAAAAGGGGAAATAAAACTTGAAAAGGGAAAAAAGTAAGATAAAAAAAAGGAAAAAAGCGGGGAAAAGGAAAATCTGAAAAGCAGAAAGGTCAGTAAATATTCAGGATATTTTAATAAAAACACCCAAAACTGGACCTAGTCTCTCCCTAATAATAATAAATCAAATAAGGTTTCTGGTCGTCCGTCATATAAATTACCCTTAAAGTTTGCCTAAATTACCCACCATGCCACCAGTAAATAATAGAAAACGTTTCACAAAGCAAAAAATCTTGGACTGGGCCGGCTCATGTAAAAACCTCCTATATTACGCTCTGCATGCTGGGAGAATATCCAGCACACCGTATGGCCGGCCCATGCACAGGCGCCTGCTTTTAGTTTCGTTTATTTATTTATTTTCAGTTTCGTTTTATTTTTTTATTTTAAATAATTTAGAACTTCAAATAATCTTTAAATTTTCAATAAATTGAAAATTATAAATCAAAATATTTAAAAAATAAAATGTTTGTGACTTGAAAAACTGCCCGGAGTTTTATATAAAATGCTCGCATATACAATAAAAATGTTGCAATTTTAGAAAAATATTTATACAATAAGAAAAGTCCATGATTTCAAATACAATTCCATGTATTCAAAATTATTAAAGGCATTTAACAAAATGATTTCTAATTGAAAATATGTTAATGCATTTAAGAAATGTCCTAAAATTTTAAAAATAGCTAATGCCTGTTTTGATAGTTTCTTTTTTTATTTAAAATTTTCCATTCCATTTTTGTTTATTTCTAATTTAAATAATTTAGAATTACATAAACTTTTGCATATTAAAAAATAGGAATTTTGAAATAAAATGCTGACAAAAACATAATGTCCATGAATTTAATAAATATATTACTGATTTATAACAATGTCCATGAATTTAATAAATATATTACTGATTTATAAAAATGTTTGTTTATTTAGAAAAACTTCATGCGTTTCAAAAAATGTTTCTGAATTTAAAATAAAATCCTCCAACATAAAAAAAACTATGTTCGCCTTTTCTTGAATTAGTCGCCAATTCAAAAGAAAATATTTAAACCCGTTCGAAAAATAAAAATTATTCACGATTTTTAGTAAATGTTTGTAAATTGTAAAAAATGTTCTCGATTTTAAAATTGTTCCCATATTTGTAAAATTATTCACGAAAGATCTAATGTATGTAGTTAAACATTAATGCTTCTAAATCTTTGTGACAATATAACTGTGTGAATTTTGAAGAATTAACTGTTGGATGGATCGAATTATTATTGTATGTTTCTAAAAAAAATTATTGAAATTCAGAATAAATCTTTGAGTTACCAAGATTTGTGACAACCATGATATATATTTTTTGAAAATGTAAAGATTGCTTCAACTTTTGAATAAATTTAAAAGAAGAAACATTTTCTTGCATTTGTGCATAAAATTTCAAAATCAAGCGATGATATATGAACATAATGTGGTCACCATCATTGAAGATTATATTTTTTTCCGTGGCAACGCACGGACCATTTTGCTAGTGTGACTAAAAGGAACGAACAAAGGCTAGCCAGTGGAAATACATTAATGGGCCGTCCATATGTGTGTGCTCCGCGGGCTATGGGAGATAAGAAATACTCCCTCTGTCCTAAAATAAGTATTTTAACCTTTCTACAACTTTGTACTAAAAACTATTTTTGGACGGAGGGAGTATTAACTAAAAAGTACTCATTGCGAAATCACTTCCATCTTACTAGGTTGCGACAAGTAACGGGCTGCATATGCACCACTTGTCGCAACGTGTTAGTTTTTTTTTCATAGATCTGTCTATTCCAAACAATTTATCTATTAAAACATGCGCCGAAATCACAAACCATTTTTGCTTTTGGATTCCTCGCGCCGAGATCTTTAAAACTAAAATCACGTTGATAGGTTTCGATGACCTTTTGTTGCACGAAAATTTATTACATTTTTTCCATGTTGAACATTTGTTTCACAAAACTAGATCCCATATTTTAACACTTGTTGAACATTTGTTAAATGCACACTAAAAATTATTACGTAAATGGTAAACATTTTCTCAAAGCAGATGCTGCACGGGAGACGTGGAAGCTGTCCAAGGAGATTCGAGAGAAGTAGAAATTAAGAGATTAATTAATTGATTGGTTGGTTGGTACGGTGGAGCTTCTTGGACGAGCCACAAAGGCCTGTGAATCGATCAAGGCATCAAATGCTCTACTCGCAGCTTTTCTTCTTTCTAATTGTTTCTGAACCTCCTTTCAATGTTTTCATCTATGTATTTATGTTTTGTTGTATCCTGTGTGATTGCCTCAATATATATATATATATATATATATATGTACCAATAATGTACTACTGAATAATATATGCAACCTTTTGTTTTATTTGATTTATTTACTACTTCCTCCGTTCCTAAATATAAGTTTTTCTAGATATTTCACTAATAAACTACATACGGATGTATAGACATATACTTTAGAGTATAGATTCATTCATTTTGTTTCGTATGTAGACTTCTAATGAAATCTCTCAAAAAACTTATATTTAAGAACGGAGGGAGTAGAAATCCATGCATGTATGTCACTGTTAATTTTATTTTCAATGCAGTATTATTGAACCCCATCGGGTTTGGTTTTCCCGGCTGGTTCTCTGATTATCAAAACCAATAAGCTACGCTGAAGGGGCAGTCGATGGCACTGTCCACGTCATCCTTCATTTTACTGCATGATAAAATTGTGAAGAATAAAGTGTAATAGGAAAGAAGGAGAGCAAATGATGGAAACGTCATCTCATTGATTGAAGATTTGGGTATATATACCCTGGTACAAAGGCGGTTTACAAGGAGGAGTTGCCAAACTAAGAAACCGACATAAGCAAGGATTATCCCCTAATTAATCTAATTAATTTATTCCTAACACTCCCCCTAATCAATGCTTGTACTTGTAATGTATATCATGTTGACAAAGCCTCCTCCTTGTATGTGATTGCCTTCGAGAATGATCACCATCTTCATTTTGAGAAATACTTGTATAATCTTTAAAGTCTCCCCCAAAAACCCTATGGGAAAAATATGAGGAGAATAATGTAGATATGTTGCTAAAACTCCTTAAAACCCATTGGGAAAAGTAATAAGGAGAAAATGATGCAACATATAATGATTATTGTCTCTTGATAACTCATATGAGAAAATAAACCTTTGAAGAAGGAGAAAACTCATCGATAAGTTTGGAGAACAATTAATATATCTCGAGTACTTCCTTTAAAAACCCGGTAGGGAAAATAGAAAGTATGATATATGATCTTTGAGAAGATATTGCCTCTTTAAATACCATTATGAGAAACTTTGAGAGAAAACTCGTAAAGGAAAAGAGTGCAATCTAATATGCCATTGAAAACTCCTTTAAAACCCAGTGGGAAAATATAAGGAGAAAATGATATGGCATACATGGACACTTGTGTTTATATTGTCTCATTAAAAACCTTCTATGAGAAACCATTATGGGAAAAACTCGTCAAGGAAAAAAGAGTACAATATATGCAATCTGAAGATTGCTAACACGTTATAGTTTGGGAGATTACTCCCCCTGGACCTTGCAAATATGGAGGATGTCTCATACCAATTTCATTGACATGAACATAAGATTGTGTATAATCTGTTAGATATTCACATGATTTTGTTTGCAAATTATTTCCTCACTTTTCTATAATTCGTGAGGATAAGTAGTTTCCGAGCAATGTGATTTATGATATTGCTCTTCATATAACCTCTAGGTGTTGAGTAACACAAGTGGACGTAGCTTTATAAATCAAGTTATGTGATTCTGATGAATCTCAACCACATGATTTTGAATGCGGTTAATCATTTTGCCAAGCTATGCATATTTTGCAATGCTTTTAGATAAATCAATTATGTCAGGATGATAAGTGTGAATAACCATTGAAGTCCATTTAGATGACTTCCATATGAAGGCTATTCCAACAAATTCAGTCATTGATATGGCGTCATTGGGATCAAATAAAGAGCCAATATCATCATATCATATCATGGTCATATGTTGTATTTCTTGATGGAATTGTCCAGTATTTATTGCGAGCTTAAGATATAAGATGATATTCCATATATCAAGCATGTACCTTTTGTTGGGGGTTGCACTCTGAACAAACATAGCAAATATGGTGTCAGGTCTGACATAGTTTGCAATCATATGAGTTCTTTGACATTAGTGAGATATAGAACTTCATGTCTTTATGTCACTTCATTATCAACCCTAGGTATGTACCTTATCAAAGGTAGTATGACCATACATGTCTTTTGTTGTTATGATATATCCACACTGAACTTCTCGTATATGTTTTGGATATATGTAGACTGGTATGTATTCTTGAGAGAATGCTCAAGTTGTAAGCTTAAGCTAAATTTGGTTGAATCCAAATTTTCCGTCTTGAGATGATTTTGTGTATGTTTATGTCTTGTAGAGACATTGATGATGAAATCGTCGTTATACACTGAGGTGATGTAAGGAAATCAAATTTTGAGATTCCTTTATTAACACATAAAAAAAGATCATCCTTTGAAGAAGGAACTCATTTAGTCGGTAGTACCATATGATTTCCGACTATTTCAAGCCATATAGTGACTTCTAAAATTTTACACAAATATGTTGCGATTTATTTTGGATTCAGAATTGTAAGCCCCTCAGGGATTTCGTTATAAATTTTCGAAACGAGTGACCCATATGAGTATGTAGTCACTTCATTCGTTAAGTGCATGGATAATATTATTTGTACTGCCAATGATATTTATTATCGAAACTTAATACCACTCATACCAAGAGGGTATGTTACATCATAATTTGATGTTGGGTCTCTGCGTGAACCTTTTTTGCTACAAGCCTCACTTTCTCACCACCTCATTGACTTTGTCTATGAATGAGAAGTTTTAGTATTTCATATGGAAGATACTTATGAGGAGTAGGTATTACTGTGGTAAATACCACTCGTTTGCAGAGCGAGGCTATTCTTCATTACTTGCTTCCTTTTATGTGAACCAATATGAGTGCAAGAGGCATTATACCATGGATTTTGGTTCAGGGCCCAAAAGGTTTTAGCAATTTTTAGAAGAAATGTATGTCGACAAATGTAGTCTTTAATTTATATGATTATGATGGAATAGATGAAGTTTGCGGAAATATATTTATTCCTTTTAACTCCTTGTGATTTCCTACAACAATGGAGTCAAGGTGTTTCGATGTTCCGACACCAAAACAGTTGTGCACATTTATGTCGGGTTTTGGATGATGAGCATCCGGTGAGGTGTCTTTCAACTTGATGTTGAATTAAATTTACTGGTTAAGGATTTGATTTCCTCTATTTCCGCGGAAGCATATGCGAGATTATACCTCGTGTGGTCAGATTTCTCCCCCTATTGCTCTTATTTGGGGATAAGAGTGGTTTATCAGGTACCTCCACTCTTTCAGACACTTTACTGCAGGAATATAAAATTGAGTGACACATTTGTCATCAGTAAACGTATGTGGCAGATTTGCAATGAGTTGCAAATATGTGATTCTAAACTTCTTGTTCACATTCTTTGAGTACGTGGATATAAGGACTGAATGTAAATAAAATTTCTAATTTATTTCTCGGCATTCTTTGTGGTACTAATCTCCCCCTAATGCCGGAAATGTCCTTATTGCTGATGCAATCAGCATACGGGTTGTGAATGATTTTAATTGACGGATAAATTGTTATTCCTCACATAGTTCCCTAAATTTCTGTGAGAGCCCATTGATGTATGCTGGA
Organism: Hordeum vulgare subsp. vulgare; assembly: GCF_904849725.1. Classification (NCBI taxonomy): domain Eukaryota; kingdom Viridiplantae; phylum Streptophyta; class Magnoliopsida; order Poales; family Poaceae; genus Hordeum; species Hordeum vulgare. The sequence continues at coordinate 648,143,893 of NC_058519.1, read as the reverse complement.
GTGGTGATATCGGTATGTAAACCGAATTATCACAGATAGGAAATACTTTGTTTATTTCTACGTAATTACTACAAGGGGAAAGTAGTATGCTATGGAGTTGGTATGATTTAGATCATACTTACGGTGTGTAATGCCGTATTTGTCTAGCATCAGGCTAGTAAATTACGATTTTGTAAGTTTGGTCATATTATTAATTTCACTATCTTTGATAAGATATTGAACTAAACCATTATGTGTATGTACATAAAGTATTAGGTATATCAGACATTGCTTGTGAAAAGAGTTCAACGAAGTTGTCTATTCGAATGGATTTATCCCTTGTTTAGGATAACTAGCTTGCTCTTACTTTGAGAATTTGAGCAATTAATTTAGTTATATCATTCATGGTTTGTGTGACAAGAGACACACTGGAAATCATTTTATAAATGTTTCCATGAGTACCATGAAGTATCTATACAATACCACACAATGGTTTAGTAATGCACATATCTTCTAAATGTCTTCAAGGAAGAATAAGTGGCGCATTTGAATTTTTAAGGTGAGAGAGCCTTAAAACTTATTTCCCCTGTGGCACATGCGGTGCACATAAAATCTGTTGATTTGTGACATATTATAACTTAAAAAGTTTTGTGACCAATAGAATTGCCAATAATTTTCTAATCAACCCCAAACCTGGATTGTAAGGCTTAAAACCAAATATTTTGTAAGATTTAGAAAATTATTATGTACGCAACAAACTGAGTATCAATTGATTCATACATACAAAATTTATCAAATATAATGTCCAAACAATATGATATTGGACATCGCACTACATGTAGTAGTACAAGTATAGGCTAACAATATTTTGGGAATAATCGGCATATTGCATGAGGTCTCCCATATTACTGAAAAAATAGTTACGCAAACATATCATATGCACAAAAGAATTGATCATTCTTTTATTGCACTATATTTTTGGTTCTCCTTCTGTTGAAGATTTGAGAACATCATTTACCAGAATATTTTCTGGTTGTATGTTTGCAAATTTTCAACTATCCCAATGAACTTATTTGCCTTCTTAATAAATTTATGGTGTGGTTTGACCATATGTTTGACGGTTTGGTAATCATAGGTACGATATTTATATAACCACACATTTGACAAACTTGAGAGTTATCTTTGTAATCATTTGAAAATGACATATTCCCTGTAAAGAGTTAATTCTATCTTTGGTTGTCTTTTAGCCTCCACTTTACTTTGAATTCATCATGATCCTATTTTGTGACCAATGACTTGCTTAGTATTTGCAATACTAGCAAGAATTTCAAATAATGGAATAGCACGCGTTGGGTGAATCTGATGATTTTGAGGAATAACATGTTTATTTACCATGAAAATGGTAATACCATAATAAGAGGATGTAAAGTGTATCTATGGGCTTTTCAATCGGATTCAAATACGAAAAATATCTGATCATAAAATCTCAACTTAAAGTTGATTTTATAACTACCAAAATGGTAAGTTGCGATAGACTTGAGGCCTTGAAAAACAATTGGGTGATCATTCCAAATGTGCTCATGGCAACATGTTTCTCTTAAGAAAAATATTCAAGGTGAATAAATATTCGTCCATTATGTACTTAGTTTGAGAACTAAGTGAACTTGGTGACATATGAAATACATATGAATATACTTAGCTATTAAGAGAATAGCCATGACACATATTCCGAAGGTGGAGTTATAGTGGCCACAAATGCCACGTGTGGATATAATGACTGATGTCATGAATCATCTTACGATAAATACTCCCACCTAACATGAATTTAAAGCATTTGGAAATGTCAGCCATGTGTTACATGAAAATGCTATTGCATTCATTTTAATTTACTTACATGAGTAAGAAATATATACTGATAAAATGATTTGTTTGAGAACAATCATGGCCAAGGTGATCCTTGGTGAACCTAGGTGTATCCTTCAATATAACACATGCAATGAAATAATTGCTAATGTTTTGGACTTCATTCTTGAGGAAGTGTGTGATTTTAGTCACTGCCAAAATGTATAGACTTCCATGCTTAACATTGGTTAGTCACTATGAAAGCATAACCACGATATTGATGTTGACCTTGCGTAAGTGTTGAGACACTCAATCATTGCCATAAATTATGGGATCCATCTTGATGGAAGGACGACACTACAATGACTGCCATTATATAACCAATGTAATAGAAGGTAATCACACTTATATGCGAATATTTTTGTAGTTTCCCATGACATATTCAAGCAAAGTGTGCAAGAACAATATTTACTATGCGAGTAAAATATTATAGTGAACAACAACAATAAATGCTTCAAAGGAGCAAATTCTAGTACGGCTGATGCCATATAGCCATATGTGTAGACCTCAATTTATATAGGATAACACTTTGAAGATAATCACCAATATGGTGTAGATCTCGTAGTAATAGAAATCATAGTCTGACTTTTGTGAGTAGATGTTCATAATTCTATTACCTTATGTTATGCTATATTTAAGAAAATCACGTTGAAGGTAGTCACATGTCACAATGACATGATGTAGACCTTGCAGTAATAGTGGATAGTCTGCAAAATTTTGCAGTAGATGCCAGTATTACCTTATGATATCTTGAGGTAGTCACATCTAATATTAATATTTGGAAAAGCACGTTGAAGGTAATCATCTTGTAAAATTGACAAGATGTAGACCTCATAGTAGTGACGAATAATCTGCGAACTGTGCAGTACATGTCATCAATACCTTGTGATTCAAAAATAAAATTTTGGGCTATGTACACATTAATATTTGGAAGAGCACGTTGAAGATAGTCATCTTGCCAAAATGACAAAACGTAGATCTTACAATAGTGATGGATAATCTGCAAAAATATGCAGTAGATGCCATCAAATATCTTGTGATTCACAAATAAAATGGGATGTAGTCATATTGATTATGACATTTCGTAATCCTTATTTTGAATTTACGTCAAGATTTGCAAGAGAGAAAAAATCAATTGCAAAACATAGTTGTTGCACTTATCATAAAAAAAATGCTAGTTTCGAGGGTCCATTCCGGATGGAACGGTCGATGCACCCAATTATATAAGCACACTTTTTCCATTGGGACTCAACCAATATGATCAATGAGATATTAACCAAAATCAAAAATAACATTTAGCCTGATGGCTTTCTATTGAAGTAGTTCTACTAAGCCTGATGGCATGCAAGGCTGAGGGCTAACTTTAAATTCCTAAGAACCAGATGGCTTGATATAGTATATTTATCCAGTAATACAGACTACCGTACTGAATAGTTTGGATAAGCCTGAGGGCTGAACCAAAATTACAGGGAATTTTTAGTAGATAACATGAACGTGAAGGATTAAATTGAAGAACTAACGAAGGGATAAGGTTCCCTATCACTTCCTTCCCGTGAGTGAATAGGAATCAATTGATTCCTTGGCCGCTCCTCTTCTACGCCGGTACAGCCGCCTCTGTGAGACGCTGGAGGATTCTCCTTGCTGTAGTGGAGTAGTCTCCTTGCTGGGAGGGGCGAGGGTGGACCGGCTGTGAGTTGTGCGCCGCGCGCCATCCCGCATGGAGCCGGGTCGAGACTGGACGGCGCACGTCGTCGTTCACCGCGACAGGCCGAGGCGAGGGCCACTGCCCACTGTTCGTGAGGAAGGGTGAGCAGAAGGAGTAGCAACTGGCTGCCGCCACCCGTTTCTTCGCTTGAGGCAGAAAACCGAAGGTCATCCCTGCGCCGGAGTTCGCATCCGCGCGCGTGCAATGATGAGGACGACGAAGGTACGATCCTCCCAGACTGAGCCTTTTTCTTCTTCTGTGCTTTTGTTTGTAGTTCACAATTGATCGATTCTCATCTTCGCCGTGATCGTGTGGTGGCCGAAACTTCAGCAACCAACTTCTCCGGCCATCTTTAGGGCAATTGCAGATCGTCGGAGCGGCGTCCGCTCTCGGTAGAGGCTAGCGTGGCTGATAACGTGTGAAGAATAAAGTGTAATATGAAAGACGGAGAGAAAATGATGGAAACGTCATCTCATTGATTGAAGATTTGGGTATATATACCCTGGTACAAAGGCGGTTTACAAGAAGCAGTTGCCAAACTAAGAAACCGACATAACTAAGGATTATCCCCTAATTAATTTATTCCTAACAAAAATAAACTTGTTTTTTCTTGAATGAGAAACCTCCCAAATAACACCTCCCCCGCAATCGAGCCCCACGCCGTCATCGTCATCTCGCACGTCTCCTCCTCCTCCACTCGATTTCCCTGATCCCCTTCCCGCATGTTGCCTGCTCACATTCCTTCCCCCTTGACTCGCACGCAGGTGGCTGCAGGGGAGGCGCTGCAGAGGAGGCTCGTGCAGGGGTGGTGGTGATGGGAGTGGGGAGTAATGGAGGCGGCGGTGGCAGCGACGACGGCTAGGAAGAGCGTGTGCATGCCCGGCGCGGGAAGTTTCATCGCTTCGTGGCTCATCAAGCTTCTCCTCTCCATGGGCCACTAAATGGTCCGCGGCACCGTGCGAGATCCCGGTAAGGACCCTCCTCGCTTTGGTCCGTCCTTCCGAACCCTCGAAGGTCTAACCTCAGCTCATGCTCGCACTGCTCCCGCCCCACGATGTCGTCTGCGTCAAACTGAAAGCCACGAAACCACGGAGGACGGGGACGAGGTCAGGGTGTAGATGTGGACTGATTTCTTTGTATCTCCCGCTGAAGAGTTTGAAGGAGTTTTTTAGACAACCTTGGTAAAGAACCGATTCTGGTTGATTTCTTTGAGTTTAATGTCAGGGCCTCTGGTGGATGCACAAACATGTTCCTCTCCCAGCTCAGCATGTCATTTTTAGATTGCGTTCTCTGCATCAATCTCAAAAGGATTTGCACTATGTACTAAGAGTATTTTCATTTCGTCGAAACGCAATCCCGCGCCCCTTATTTGCTGCGCCGGCTCCCTCGCGCGCGACTCTCCCGCGCTCGCTCCTGCTCTCTCCCGCGGTCGCTCCTCCTCTCTCCCGCGCTCCTGCTCCTCCCTCATCCGGCCGCGCTGCCGCCGCCGCTCGCGCCCCCGCGACCGTTCAGCGCTTCCCCGGCCTATCCCCGGGCCACCGTCGCCGCCCGCGCCCGCCGGCGACCACTCAGGCGCTTCCCCGGCCTGTCTCCGCTGCGGGCGCCGCCCGCGCCCCCCGACGACCATTCAGGCGCTTCCCCGGCCTCCCCGCGCCGCCGCGCTTCCGCCCCACCCCCCTCCCAGTCCGGCCGGCCCTCGCGCGCCTCCGACGTCCGAGGAACAGCGCCCGAGAGCTCGCTGCCGCGCCGCGCCCGCAAGGTGTTCGGCAAAACGCCTACAAGGTATGTATTGCTCCAAACTTATGAATTTGGTGCATGTTTTGAATGGTAGTTTTTACAGTATAGTATTGAACATTGTAGATGAGTTTGTCGTATAATTCTTCCGAAGAAGAATTTGATATGGAAGAGGAGGAGGATCTTGCAATGATCATAGCTATGCATATCAATAAAAAACCGAAGCACGGTGGTTCGGTTATGGGTCGAGAGAAAATTTGGAGAGATAGGATTGATTCCCATAACAGATTGATGAAGAACTATTTCGTGGAGAATCCCACATACCCGGAGTCGTATTTTCGTCGCCGGTTTAGGATGAGCACAGACTTGTTCAAGCGCATTGCAGAGAAACTAGCGAGCCATGACCGGTTTTTCCAGCAAAGGAGGAATGTCGCCGGAGAGCTTGGGCATAGCACCTTTCTGAAGGTGACAGCCGCATTGCGTATGTTGGCATACGGTATCCCTGCTGATCTAGTTGATGATCACTTGTCTATGGGTGAGAGCCAAGCCACCATGTGTGTCAAGCGCTTTGCAGTGGGAATTGTGGAAGTGTTTGGCCAGGAGTATTTGAGATCTCCCATTGCTGAAGACGTCGCAAGGCTATTGGCGATGAACAAGGCTCGCGGCTTTCCTGGCATGCTTGGCTCAATAGATTGCATGCATTGGAGTTGGAAGAATTGTCCAAAGGCATGGCTGTAACGACCAAGATGCGGTCCTTTCCGATCTGGGGGTCGAGGCCCCCGAATAGGAAAGAAGCGCATCTAAGTGTTTCGCAAGCAAGTAAACATAGCACATATTAATAGTTACAGTAGACAATCTGGGATTCAACTGTCTTCTTATTAATAATACAGAGTACAACGCAGATACAAACAAGGTAGTTCCGGTACGGACTACAACACAGGGAAAATGCTATGCTACCCGCTGCAGGCCCACGATCACGACCACGGCTCAGTCCTCTAGATAGTTCACGTAAAGGCGATCTGTCTCCTCGTCGTACTGCCACGCCAGCTGGGTGCCGTCGGGATCATCAGTCTCTGGGGTACCTGTACCTGCTGGGAGTTTCGGAGGAATCCGTGAGCCACGGGGACTCAGCAATCTAAGACCTTGGTACCAAAACTAGTCACGTCATTTGGGTATGGAAGGGATTAAGTGTTTCAGGCTGCTGCAACCTATGATTGAATAAGTGGCTATCTTACGCAAAAGAGAAGTGAAAGTGGTCTACGCTAACGATCGAGAATACTTGATCAGAAAGTGATCCTGAACACCTGCCCACGGCATTCATAACCCCACCGTGTTCCCGATCGAAGAGAGATCTTCGAAGGGACATTCACGGTTACGCACACAGTTGGCATTTTTATTAGTTTATGTTTAAGTTCTCTAATATCGGATGTTAACAAAATATTCCAAGTTGCCACATGACCGCGGGCACGGCTTTTCGAAAGATTAAACCCTACAGGGGTGCTCCAACTAGTCCATCACAAACGAACACAGGCCGCAAAGGCATCCTCTATCACAAATCTCGTGATCTCGTCGGATTCCTTAGAGGAAAACCTCGACTCTGGGGAAAACCAAAGCTTCACCGGGATTCCTATACGCAAGATATACCGCTAAGGTAAGGCAAGGCTAGCAGGACCTCCCGACGTGTCGACGACCCTGATAAGAGCCGCGTATCTCAGTCTCAGGACACGCCGGATGAGCGATGGTTACCACGCCAAAACACCGAGTTGCCCCGGGGAGCGTAATAAGCTGCTCTGGTTTGGACCAACACTCATGAGGAGCACTGGCCCGGGTTGTTGATTAAATTCCTCGGGGTAGCTATTCCCTATGCATTTTACTATTAGGTGATTAGCAAATAGTACCAATGTTGGGTCCTGCCGGACAAGCCTTAACACTATGCGATTTATCAAGGGGGTCCCCATAACACCCCCGAACGTGTTAGGAGCGATCATTATGGAATCAAACACCGGTAACCGGTAACTAAGGCGGCAATAACGGAACAAGACACCCGGCAAAAGGCTAGGCCTCCCGTCATTTATCAAGTATATAGATACATTAATTAAATAACAGAAATTAATATAATGATATCAAGCGCATGTCATCACATGAGTTTAAAACACCTGCAACTAACAATGCTAACATTAGTAGCTGAGCAAGCCTACCTAGCCATGCAAGTTTGCTAGGAAAGAGTAAGGTGTTTAGGCTCATGGCATATGAAGAGGCAATGTATTTTCAGTGGTAGGCAGCGAGCAATTTGACATGGAATCCAAACTAACATAACAAGTCTAGAGATGGGATCAAGGTCATATCATCTTGCCTGTGATATCCTCAGCTTGGAATGTTTCTGGATCTCGTGCACGAACTCTCCTGACTCCACGTATTCGTTCTCCGCTCCCGGTGCTACCCAACATAAGAATAACAGCCAATGAACAACAACACCACAAAATGAAACAAACACATGATGCATGAGATGAAAGTTGAGCATGCACCACTATTTCTATCACTAGCATAAGCAAAATAAACTACACCAAGTTTCTGGACAGAACTTTGCACTAACTATTTGGACATGCATGGGAATGATATGAACAGATGCGGCTCGTAAAAAGGTGCAAAACCTTATAAAGAACTTTGCAAACGGAGCTACGGATCAACGGGAATCAACGATACAAGATATGAAGCTCTACGTGAAAGATTCAACACCTCACACACATTTGGCACAAATCTGGTATTCCCAGGTTGCCAAGACATATATTAACCCAACATGAATGAAATGGAGCAAGGTAGAACACCACAACAACAATTAAGCACAAACTTTGAACAAAATGGCAAAACTACGCAATCTGCCAGTTTTTGCATCTTAGCTGTTTGTGAGCAACATGCAACATAGCTACAGGTCTTCAAATATGACAAATAATATATGTGGCTGTTGTCAACCAAGAACACTACAAGTCCCAGCAAGAATCACAGCAAAAGAAATTAAACCCTAGAAGATACAAGGCCACAAACTTTCCCAAAACCATCAGATCTCAGGGACTTAGTGAAAATTCCTGCACCTGAGTTTCTGTTTCTGTTCTGAAGCTTTTTGACAGCAATCAAAACACAAGCTACTGGACTCCAAATGACTTTAAAATTGACAGGAAGCTTCACAAACATACCAGGTTCCAAATACTAGCACTGAACTAAGTGCAGTTCTCAACAGAATGACCAACACATCCTCATCTACAGGGGAAGAAAATGTTTCCAGCACTCCAGACTTGATGAAATTTTCAGAGTTCAAAAATCTGGAATTTTCCAGCCACATGCCCACTATTTCTAGGCATAGTTTGCACACATATGTCACCAAGAGGTGTTTGACACCACTATGGAGTTGAGCACAAACCCCTACTACTAACACACAAAGATCCATGCCCTTGGGCTCCATCTATACCATGGAAACAAGCCCAAACTTTCAACAAAATGTAAATGCTACTCCATAAGGTATGCTTCTAAGATGACATATACATAGGTGAATCTTATGTGCATAATGACAAAGTGACATGGGGGTTTGAACCCCATGTTTGTGTCATGCACATCAACAACACCCACAACCATATCACAATATTACTAGTATCAAGCACATCACAATGGGACTCTAAGCTAACAAGAGAGTACGCACACCCCCACATATGGGCATGTGATGGTGCACACTCTCACATATATTTCACTTCATTCACAACAACATCATGCTCTTAAACCTAAGAACAACAAGAGGGGGAAAAACTAAGCAAGTAACTTGGTAGCATCACCTCTCAAACATTTTTAGTAGGTACCACAAGTGGTGTGCACTCACAACCACATCATCTCCATACCTACACCATCAACTCCACTTACAACCTCTATGCACAAATGCCTATTTGCAAACACACCAACAACATGAACTACAAGACCACATACACATTCATGCCCTACATACATGCTCTCTCTCACCCTCCATCAAACAACAGGGAAGTAAAGATATATAAGGGCATCTGCAACCCTTTGATCTAGGCTTAGAGTAGCAAACAAAGCAAGGGAAAAACAAAATAAAAAATCAGCAAGAAATAAAAGGAAAAAAAATATGGGGTTTCTCTGGGATTTGAACCCCAGATCCCCTGATACAACACCCCACAACACATCCACTGCGTTGCTGCTACTGTTGTTAACAGGAGAAGAGAAAATGGCAAGGTAAGTTGCCTGCAGGCCACTGATACGAATAAATCAAAACAAAACAACAAAAGGCGCCAAGGGGGGGACTCGAACCCACGCCCTCCTACAGGCGCAAGCATATGTCAGTGCAACACTACCATCAGGCTACGGATCGATGACTGGCTATGACAGGAAGGAAAAGTAGAAAAGCACTCTCCACTGCAGAGGAGAGCTCCGCCGGCGGCCGGACCAGAGAGAGCTGGCGGCGCCACTCCCGGCTACCACCGGCAGGGGGAGCTATCGGCGGGGGACGCGGAAACCTCAGGGGTTCCATTCCCGCCCTGAGCACGGGAAAAGGCTCCCCCTTGGCTGCCTGGAACTGCACCGGTGTTCTCTGCTATGGCAGCACCGCCCGCCTGGGAGCACGGCGACATAGAGCGCCGGCTGCACGTCGAGTTGCTGCTGCTACTGCGCTGCTAGGCTACCCAACGCTACCCTGCTGTTGCGGCTTGCTAGCAACGCCCTGCTACACCACTACGCCTCGCCTCTCCACTCAACAAGCACGCACGAGCTCGGCACAGGACTTCGTCTAGCTGAAGCCGACGAGGGAGAAGGGAGGACGAAGGAAGGGGAAGGCGTCTCACCTTGGGGAAGGAAGGAGGGAACCCACGGCGACGAGACGACGTAAAGGGAGGGGCGAACAACTGCTGCTACAGAAGAAGAGGAAGAAGGCCCCTGGACCGAGGCGATGACGGGGTCCTGGCCGTCGTTGAGGTCGCTCCTCGACCTCAGCGATGGCGGGAATGGAGCGCGGGGAACCACCCCGAGCCCCTGGACATGGCCACCGGTGCCGGAGACGACGGAACGCGGGGTTGACGGCGGCGGCGCTGCACTCTCTCTCTCTCTCTGCTACTTCTACAGAACTTACCAGGGGAAGAAAGAGAGAAGGGGGAAGGTGGTGGCGCTGGGGAGAAGGAGAGGGAACCCTAGGGTGGAGGAGGAGGACCTGGGCTCCTTTTATGGTCTCGGGAGGCGAGCTTGAGCCGCTGGATTGAGGGGGAGGCGATCGGGAGGTGGAGCCTTGGTTGTACGAGAGTGACGTCGGGAGGAAGAAGAGGGACGGCGAGTGGGCTGCACAGCGAAGGGGTATGGCCTGGGAAGAGGGTTATGGCCCAAGTTGGCTCTAGGTAGAGAGAAAGAATCCCTCGGATTGTTTTCTAATAAAAAATAGGGCCTGAAAGAAAAGAAATATACACAACCACCTAGTAGGGATAAAAATAAAAGAAAATTCCCCCTAGTCTTGGAAAAATATGACCTAATAGAATAAAATAGGAAAACAATATTTGGAGCCATTTGAAATAAATGCAAAACAGTAATTAATTTACTGTTTTGGGTTTATTAGCACCTCTAAAAAATCAAAGAACAAATCAGCAAAATTGCACCTCCTCATAATCACAATTTACTCTAACCACCAGTCATTTTAGAATCACTTTTGGGAAGAAGGAATTTTGACATGGAATAATAGGAGGGAAAAGAATTTAAATTAGCTAAGAGCTTAGCAATGGCTAGCACTCACTCCTACATTACACACACCATAATCACATGAGCATCAACACAAAATATTGCTAAACCACACCCTCACACCTATCAAGATCACATGCGTTATCTCACCACAATGCTAACTCCTAGTAAGAACATATGCCATCATGATCATGACATGCAATCATAAAGTATGGCATGGAATCAAGGCATGGCAAAGATGGCATGGCATGGATACATTCGTGCAAAGAAAACTAAAAGTAAGAGTCGCATGAAATCACAAGATCAAGGAGATGACATGTTATTTTATGCTAAGCATGCATGCAAGGAAGATATGCAAGGGACACAGGAGATCATAGACACAAGTGACATCAACATAAATCTGACAGGGTGGACCCACATGCAACAGGTTCCAAATAGGGAAGGTTCCACACTTGGGGCATTACAAACTCTCCCACACTACAAAGAAGATCTCGACCTCGAGATCTAAGACTGAAAGAAATCGGGAAATTCGGAACGGAGGTGATCCTCGCGTTCCCACGTAGCCTCTTTATCGGAATGGTGTGACCACTGCACTTTGAGAAACTTGACAGACTTGTTACGGGTCTTGCGCTCAGTCGCCTCGAGAACCGCAACTGGATGCTCGCGATAAGAGAGATCAGGCTGGAGATCGATATCTTGAAGATGCACAGTGCGCTCGGGGTTCTTGAAACACCTCCGAAGCTGAGAAACATGGAACACATCATGGACATTTGCAAAGGTTGACGGAAGCTCGAGCTGGTATGTGAGGTCGCCCCTCTTGCCAACCACTCTGAACGGACCAACGAAACGAGGCGCAAGCTTGCCTTTGATGCCAAAACGCTGCATACCCTTCATAGGCGACACCTTGAGATAGACAAAGTCATCAAGCTCATACGACATGTCACGGTGCTTGCTATCGTAATAGCTCTTCTGACGGGACTGAGCTGCTCTGAGGTTGTCGCGAATGATCCGACACATCTCCTCAGCTTCTTCTATCATATCATTGCCAAGGATCTGACGCTCGCCTGTCTGGGACCAGTTGAGCGGAGTACGGCACTTCCTGCCATAGAGAATTTCAAACGGAGCCTTGCCAGAACTAGCTTGATAACTGTTGTTATACGAGAACTCCGCGAAAGGCAGAGAATCCTCCCACTTCATGCCAAACGAGATAACACAGGCTCTCAGCATGTCCTCAAGAACTTGATTCACCCTCTCCACTTGACCACTAGTCTGAGGATGGAACGCTGTGCTGAAGCGGATCTTCGTGCCCATAGCAGACTGAAAAGAGTCCCAGAACTTGGAAGTGAAGATACTCCCGCGATCTGATGAGATCATCATAGGTACACCGTGCAACGAGACAATCCTCGAGGTGTACAACTCTGCCAGCTGAGCTGCGGAAATGGACTCCTTGACTGGAAGGAAATGCGCCACTTTACTCAATTTGTCGATGACGACGAAGATAGCGTCATTACCCTTCTTGGACTTCGGAAACCCTGTGACGAAGTCCATCTCAATGTGATCGAACTTCCACTCGGGAATCGGCAAAGTCTGCAAGAGGCCCGCTGGTCTTTGATGTTCTGCTTTCACCCTTCGACATACATCACACTCATTAACGAATTGAGCAATTTCACGCTTCATACGGGTCCACCAGAACGACTGCTTCAAGTCATGGTACATCTTGGAACTTCCCGGATGAATAGAAAGCAGAGAATTATGAGCTTCTTCCATGATCACCTTCCTGAGATCACCTTTCGGGACGACAAGACGGTCCTCGAAAAACAAAGTGTCCCTGGCATCCACAGTGAAACACTTATACTTGGGAAGACTCTTTACCACACCAATCTTGACCTTCTTCACCATAGTATCAAGTAGCTGAGCTGCTCTAACCTGATCTTCCAAGGTAGGAGAGATCTGAAGGTTCGCAAGAAAACCCTGAGGAACCAGCTGAAGATTGAGCTTCCTGAAAGACTCAGAAAGACCCGGCTGGAGAGGTTGCAGAATCAGACTGTTGCAATATGCCTTCCTGCTCAATGCATCTGCCACAACATTTGCCTTGCCTGGCGTGTACTCAACACTCGGATTAAAATCCTAGAGCATTTCCACCCAACGTGTTTGCCGAAGATTCAAGTTAGGCTGAGTGAAGATATACTTGAGGCTCTTGTGATCGGTGAAAACTTCAACCTTACGTTCCAACAAGAGATGTCTCCAAGTCATCAAGGCGTGCACAACAGCTGCTAGCTCGAGATCGTGCACCGGATAGTTCTTCTCCGCAGGCTTCAGCTACCTGGAGGTATAAGCAACCACCTTTCTATCTTGCATCAAGACTGCACCAAAACCCTGGAGAGAAGCATCGCAAAAGACCTGGTACGGCTTGGAATCATCCGGAGGAGCCAATACCGGAGTGGAGGTAAGCTTCTCTTTGAGTGTATCAAAAGCCAGTTGACACTCTGGAGACCACACATACTTGACACCCTTCTGAAGAAGACTAGAGAGCGGCTTGGCGATTTTGGAGAAGTTCTCAACGAATCTTCTGCAATATCCGGCAAGACCGAGAAAGCTTCGAAGCTGCTTCACATTCTGCGGAGGTTCCCATTCAACAATGGCTTGAACCTTGGACGGGTCAACCTTAATGCCCTCGGCAGAGATAATATGCCCAAGATACACCACTTCTTTCAGCCAGAACTCGCACTTGGAAAACTTGGCATACAGCTTGTATTCTCTCAGTTTATCAAGCACCAACCTGAGATGTTTCTCATGTTCTTCCTCATCCTCAGAAAAGACCAGAATGTCATCGAGATAGAGCAAGACAAACTCATTCTTGAATGGCGAGAAAATATAGTTCATCAATCGGCAAAAAGTCGGAGGAGCATTAGCCAGACCAAAAGACATGACCGTATACTCATATGAGCCAAAACTGGTCCTGAATGTCGTCTTTGGAATGTCTTCCTCGCGAATGCGAATCTGATGATAGCCCATTCTGAGATCAAGCTTGGAGAATACTTTAGCACCTTTCAGCTGCTCGAACAACTCATTTATGTTCGGAAGCGGATATTTGTTCTTGATTGTCTTCTTATTCAATGGACGGTAATCGACACACAGCCGTTCCGTACCATCCTTCTTCTTGACAAATAGAACACCACATCCCCACGGAGACGAGCTTGGTCTGATCAAACCCAAATGCTCCTGCTCATCAAGTTGCCTCTTGAGTTCCTTCAACTCTTCTGGACCCAGCTTGTACGGCCGTTTGCACACTCACTCTGTGCCTGGCTGAAGCTCAATGACGAACTCCACTTCACGGTGCGGAGGCATCCCTGGCAGCTCTTCAGGAAACACGTCCTGATATTCACAGACTACTGGAACTTGCTCAATGGGATTGATCTCACCCTTTTCATTCAAGGAGAACAAGCGGATTGTGTCATCGCGCGCTGCGAATATAATCACATCCTCCGAAGAGTGGGTCAGTTTCACTTCTTTAGCTTCACAATCAATTGATGTCTTATTCATGGCCAACCAGTCCATACCAAGGATCAAATCAATGTCGGACTTGCCCAGGACAATAGGAGACGCCAGAAAAGCATAATTGTCCATCTTGATAGAAACATCCGGAACCCTCATGAACGAACTCATGCGCATGCCCGGAGAAACCACATGGAAGGGACTATCCAAATGAATTGCAGGAATATCATGCTTAGCTAGGAAAGGCTTGGAGATGAAGCAATGCGAAGCACCAGAATCAAACAAGACTTTAGCAGGAAAATCATTGACTAAGAGATTACCCATGATCACATCCGAAGAATTTTCTGCCTCAGCTGCATTCACCATGTTGACTTGAGCTGATCTGAGGTTGAACTTCACAAGAGTGTTGCTAGGAGGTTTGCCTGGAGGAGGAGGCGGCAGACGGAGCTGAGAAGTGCATTTGTTGGCATAGTGACCCTTCTGCCCACATTTGTGACAAGTGACCTCTGCTGGCTGCCGGAACTGAATCTGAGGAGGCCCTTGCTTCTGATGCTGATATCTCTGCTGGAATCCAGGGTTGGGTGGGCGGGAAGAACCACGTCCACCTGAGTGCTTCGGCTGCTGAGAGTGCCGAGGAGGAGGAGGAGGAGAAACCCAAAACCTCTGTTGCTTCTGAACCACCTGAGTCGAGGAAGAGCTGGAATCTCTGAAACGTTTCTTGGAGTTCTCCACCCTGAGCAAGGCTGCCTCTGCTCTGAGAGCTAAGTTATAGAATTTGTCAAACTCCTCAGGATCGTGCAAAGCGAGTGCTAACTGCAAATCCTCCTTCAAGCCACCCCTGAACTGGTATATCTTGCTCTTCTGATCCGGAACATCCTGCAACGCGTAACGGGCCAGCTCGTGGAACTCAACATTGTACTTGTACACAGAATTGCTGCCCTGCTTCAAGCGCCTGAACTTCTCGCGCATCTCCTCAACAAAACTGGAAGGGATGTAGTGGGACCTGAAGTCACGACAAAACTCGTCCCAAGTCATCACCCTGCCACCTCTAGAGTCCTTAAGCTGCTGCCACCAAATAGAAGCCTGCCCCTTCAACTGGAATGTTGCAAACTTGACATAATCCTCTGGACGCACATTGCTACACTCGAAATGCTTGTTCATATCACGGATCCAATCTTCCGCATCAAACGGCTGGTCGCAAGAAGTGAACGTCCTAGGCTGGTTTGACAGGAACTGACTCAGACTGGCGAAGTGATTGCCACCCTGCTGAAAATTACCCTGCTGATGATTGGCTCTCTCCTGGATCAACTGCAACAGCATCTGAGTATTTGCATTGGTAGCTGCCATCATCGCCTGCCAGGCCTCTGCAGGAGGAGGCGGCGGCGGTGGCGGAGGAGGAGGCGGAGGCGGCATATCCTCACGCGTTGGGGTCTGACGAGTTGGTGGAGCCATCCTGAAGACGGACAGCATATTAGTCCACAGAATAATTGAAGATAAGCTGAATCAAAAGACAAAATATCTGAATAGAACTTAGCATTGCACTCGAACAACATAGCAAGAGTGCATTCTCAAAGTAACAGACGACAAAATTCCGATAAGGCCACAGCAAACAAGTGTGAGCTAGAACTGCTCGGAACAAACATATGATCGAGATTTCCCAAACCTCAATCAAGCGTCTGTAGGAAGATAGTCCTATAAGATACTACCAGATATCCCACCTATAAATTCCCGAAATAACTGGTCATGCAATCAGGCACCCGGATACAAGGAGTATTTCACACAACTCCTAAACTAACCCGTCACCTGTATCACACCCTTCAACACACGACCCGCATCTCGGACCTTCGTCTACCACATATCCTCGTGATCACCACGATACAAAGTGTGGTAGTACCCCCGAACAATCTACACCAGTACTGGGGACGTCGGGGTTATCTCACCACTACCCGTATTGAAGCAACAACGAACACCCTCCGTTCTTAGGTACTTAGAAATCTGAATGATGGCGATGTGCGCGATAATCCCTGGAGCTCAACTCCCCTGATACTTAGAACAGATAGGAGGCACCAGGACATGATTCCGTCACATCGAAATCATATAGATTTCGCAAATACCCGCGTGATCCTAAAAAAATTTTGAGCGAGAAAAGGAGTAGAGTTAAAGATTTCCTAAGACGGAAGCCTCACCAGAGCAAAGAAGAGGAGAAAAATGAAACCTACTCTCCGATATAACTAAGACTCAAAACATTTACCAGACTCGACTCGGCCAAATACGATCACACAAACGCTCCTATGGTCATAAGGCTCTGATTACCAACTTGTAACGACCAAGATGCGGTCCTTTCCGATCTGGGGGTCGAGGCCCCCGAATAGGAAAGAAGCGCATCTAAGTGTTTCGCAAGCAAGTAAACATAGCACATATTAATAGTTACAGTAGACAATCTGGGATTCAACTGTCTTCTTATTAATAATACAGAGTACAACGCAGATACAAACAAGGTAGTTCCGGTACGGACTACAACACAGGGAAAATGCTATGCTACCCGCTGCAGGCCCACGATCACGACCACGGCTCACTCCTCTGGATAGTTCACGTAAAGGCGATCTGTCTCCTCGTCGTACTGCCACGCCAGCTGGGTGCCGTCGGGATCATCAGTCTCTGGGGTACCTGTACCTGCTGGGAGTTTCGGAGGAATCCGTGAGCCACGGGGACTCAGCAATCTAAGACCTTGGTACCAAAACTAGTCACGTCATTTGGGTATGGAAGGGATGAAGTGTTTTAGGCTGCTGCAACCTATGATTGAATAAGTGGCTATCTTACGCAAAAGAGAAGTGAAAGTGGTCTACGCTAACGATCGAGAATACTTGATCAGAAAGTGATCCTGAACACTTGCCTATGTCATTCATAACCCCACCGTGTTCCCGATCGAAGAGAGATCTTCGAAGGGACATTCACGGTTACGCACACAGTTGGCATTTTTATTAGTTTATGTTTAAGTTCTCTAATACCGGATGTTAACAAAATATTCCAAGTTGCCACATGACCGCGGGCACGGCTTTCCGAAAGATTAAACCCTGCAGGGGTGCTCCAACTAGTCCATCACAAACGAACACAGGCCGCAAAGGCATCCTCTATCACGAATCTCGTGATCTCGTCGGATTCCTTAGAGGAAAACCTCGACTCTGGGGAAAACCAAAGCTTCACCGGGATTCCTATACGCAAGATATACCGCTAAGGTAAGGCAAGGCTAGCAGGACCTCCCGACGTGTCGACGACCCTGATAAGAGCTGCGTATCTCAGTCTCAGGACACGCCGGATGAGCGATGGTTACCACGCCAAAACACCGAGTTGCCCCGGGGAGCGTAATAAGCTGCTCTGGTTTGGACCAACACTCATGAGGAGCACTGGCCCGGGTTGTTGATTAAATTCCTCGGGGTAGCTATTCCCTATGCATTTTACTATTAGGTGATTAGCAAATAGTACCAATGTTGGGTCCTGCCGGACAAGCCTTAACACTACGCGGTTTATCAAGGGGGTCCCCATAACAACCCCGAACGTGTTAGGAGCGATCATTATGGAATCAAACACCGGTAACCGGTAACTAAGGCGGCAATAACGGAACAAGACACCCGCAAAAGGCTAGGCCTCCCGTCATTTACCAAGTATATAGATACATTAATTAAATAACAGAAATTAATATAATGATATCAAGCGCATGTCATCACATGAGTTTAAAACACCTCCAACTAACAATGCTAACATTAGTAGTTGAGCAAGCCTACCTAGCCATGCAAGTTTGCTAGGAAAGAGTAAGGTGTTTAGGCTCATGGCATATGAAGAGGCGATGTATTTTCAGTGGTAGGCAGCGAGCAATTTGACATGGAATCCAAACTAACATAACAAGTCTAGAGATGGAATCAAGGTCATATCATCTTGCCTGTGATATCCTCAGCTTGGAATGGTTCTGGATCGTCCTGCACGAACTCTCCTGACTCCACGTATTCGTTCTCCGCTCCCGGTGCTACCCAACATAAGAATAACAGCCAATGAACAGCAACACCACAAAATGCAACAAACACATGATGCATGAGATGAAAGTTGAGCATGCACCACTATTTCTATCACTAGCATAAGCAAAATAAACTACAACAAGTTTCTGGACAGAACTTTGCACTAAATATTTTGACATGCATGGGAATGATATGAACAGATGCGTCTCGTAAAAACGGTGCAAAACCATATAAAGAACTTTGCAAACGGAGCTACGGATCAACGGGAATCAACGATACAAGATATGAAGCTCTACGTGAAAGATTCAACACCTCAAACACATTTGGCACAAATCTGGTATTCCCAGGTTGCCAAGACATATATTAACCCAACATGAATGAAATGGAGCAAGGTAGAACACCACAACAACAATTAAGCACAAACTTTGAACAAAATGGCAAAACTACGCAATCTGCCAGTTTTTGCATCTTAGCTGTTTGTGAGCAACATGCAACATAGCTACAGGTCTTCAAATATGACAAATAATATATGTGGCTGTTGTCAACCAAGAACACTACAAGTCCCAGCAAGAATCACAGCAAAAGAAATTAAACCCTAGAAGATACAAGGCCACAAACTTTCCCAAAACCATCAGATCTCAGGGACTTAGTGAAAATTCCTGCACCTGAGTTTCTGTTTCTGTTCTGAAGCTTTTTGACAGCAATCAAAACACAAGCTACTGGACTCCAAATGACTTGAACATTGACAGGAAGCTTCACAAACATACCAGGTTCCAAATACTAGCACTGAACTAAGTCCAGTTCTCAACAGAATGACCAGCACATCCTCATCTACAGGGGAAGAAAATGTTTCCAGCACTCCAGACTTAGTGAAATTTTCAGAGTTCAAAAATCTGGAATTTTCCAGCCACATGCCCACTATTCCTAGGCATAGTTTGCACACACATGTCACCAAGAGGTGTTTGACACCACTATGGAGTTGAGCACAAACCCCTACTACTAACACACAAAGATCCATGCCCTTGGGCTCCATCTATACCATGGAAACAAGCCCAAACTTTCAACAAAATGCAAATGCTACTCCATAAGGTATGCTTCTAAGATGACAAATACATAGGTGAATCTTATGTGCACAATGACAAAGTGACATGGGGGTTTGAACCCCATGTTTGTGTCATGCACATCAACAACACCCACACCCATATCACAATATTACTAGTATCAAGCACATCACAATGGGACTCTAAGCTAACAAGAGAGTATGCACACCCCCATATATGGGCATGTGATGGTGCACACTCTCACATATATTCCACTTCATTCACAACAACATCATGCTCTTAAACCTAAGAACAACAAGAGGGGGAAAAACTAAGCAAGTAACTTGGTAGCATCACCTCTCAAACACTTTTAGTAGGTACCACAAGTGGTGTGCACTCACAACCACATCATCTCCATACCTACACCATCAACTCCACTTACAACCTCTATGCACAAATGCCTATTCGCAAACACACCAACAACATGAACTACAAGACCACATACACATTCATGCCCTACATACATGCTCTCTCTCACCCTCCATCAAACAACAGGGAAGTAAAGATATATAAGGGCATCTGCAACCCTTTGATCTAGGCTTAGAGTAGCAAACAAAGCAAGGGAAAAACAAAATAAAAAAATCAGCAAGAAATAAAAGGAAAAAAAATATGGGGTTTCTCTGGGATTTGAACCCCAGATCCCCTGATACAACACCCCACAACACATCCACTGCGCTACTGCTACTGTTGTTAACAGGAGAAGAGAAAATGGCAAGGTAAGTTGCCTGCAGGCCACTGATACGAATAAATCAAAACAAAACAACAAAAGGCGCCGAGGGGGGGGGGGGGACTCGAACCCACGCCCTCCTACAGGCGCAAGCATATGTCAGTGTAACACTACCATCAGGCTACGGATCGATGACTGGCTATGACAGGAAGGAAAAGTAGAAAAGCACTCTCCACTGCAGAGGAGAGCTCCGCTGGCGGCCGGACCAGAGAGAGCTGGCGGCGCCACTCCCGGCTACCACCGGCAGGGGGAGCTATCGGCGGGGGACGCGGGAACCTCAGGGGTTCCATTCCCGCCCTGAGCATGGGAAAAGGCTCCCCCTTGGCTGCCTGGAACTGCACCGGTGTTCTCTGCTACGGCAGCACCGCCCGCCTAGGAGCACGGCGACAGAGAGCGCCGGCTGCACGTCGAGCTGCTGCTGCTGCGCCGCTAGGCTACCCGACGCTACCCTGCTGTTGCGGCTTGCTAGCAACGCCCTGCTACACCACTACGCCTCGCCTCTCCACTCAACAAGCACGCACGAGCTCGGCACAGGACTTCGTCTAGCTGGAGCCGACGAGGGAGAAGGGAGGACGAAGGAAGGGGAAGGCGTCTCACCTTGGGGAAGGAAGGAGGGAACCCACGGCGACGAGACGACGTAGAGGGAGGGGCGAACAGCTGCTGCTACAGAAGAAGAGGAAGAAGGCCCCTGGACCGAGGCGATGACGGGGTCCTGGCCGTCGTTGAGGTCGCTCCTCGACCTCAGCGATGGCGGGAATGGAGCGCGGGGAACCACCCCGAGCCCCTGGACATGGCCACCGGTGCCGGAGACGACGGAACGCGGGGTTGACGGCGGCGGCGCTGCACTCTCTCTCTCTCTGCTACTTCTACAGAACTTACCAGGGGAAGAAAGAGAGAAGGGGGAAGGTGGCGGCGCTGGGGAGAAGGAGAGGGAACCCTAGGGTGGAGGAGGAGGACCTGGGCTCCTTTTATGGTCTCGGGAGGCGAGCTTGAGCCGCTGGATTGAGGGGGAGGCGATCGGGAGGTGGAGCCTTGGTCGTACGAGAGTGACGTCGGGAGGAAGAAGAGGGACGGCGAGTGGGCTGCACAGCGAAGGGGTATGGCCTGGGAAGAGGGTTATGGCCCAAGTTGGCTCTAGGTAGAGAGAAAGAATCCATGGGATTGTTTTTTAATAAAAAAATAGGGCCTAAAAGAAAAGAAATATACACAGCCACCTAGTAGGGATAAAAATAAAATAAAATTCCCCCTGGTCTTGGAAAAATATGACCTAATAGAATAAAATAGGAAAACAATATTTGGAGCCATTTGAAATAAATGCAAAACAGTAATTAATTTACTGTTTTGGGTTTATTAGCACCTCTAAAAAATCAAAGAACAAATCAGCAAAATTGCACCTCCTCATAATCACAATTTACTCTAACCACCAGTCATTTTAGAATCACTTTTGGGAAGAAGGAATTTTGACATGGAATAATAGGAGGGAAAAGAATTTAAATTAGCTAAGAGCTTAGCAATGGCTAGCACTCACTCCTACATTACACACACCATAATCACATGAGCATCAACACAAAATATTGCTAAACCACACCCTCACACCTATCAAGATCACATGCGTTATCTCACCACAATGCTAACTCCTAGTAAGAACATATGCCATCATGATCATGACATGCAATCATAAAGTATGGCATGGAATCAAGGCATGGCAAAGATGGCATGGCATGGATACATTCGTGCAAAGAAAACTAAAAATAAGAGTCACATGAAATCACAAGATCAAGGAGATGACATGTTATGTTATGCTAAGCATGCATGCAAGGAAGATATGCAAGGGACACAGGAAATCATAGACACAAGTGACATCAACATAAATCTGACAGGGTAGACCCACATGCAACAGGTTCCAAATAGGGAAGGTTCCACACTTGGGGCATTACAATGGCATGGGCAATTCCACGGCCGAAAAAAGGGTTCCACTATAATCCTTGAAGCGGTGGCCGATCAGGAGACTTGGATTTGGCATGCATTCTTTGGAATGCTTGGATCTTTGAATGATATCAATGTTATCAATCGGTCATCACTGATGAATAAGATTGCAGATGGTGAGTTGCCACCGGTGCAGTTTGTAGCAAATGGTCGTACGTACAACTATGGCTATTATCTAGTGGATGGCATCTATCCAAAGTGGCAAACCTTCGTGAAGCCGTTGAAAAAGCCGGAAGGTAAGAAAAATCTTGATTTCCACAATGCTCACGCGGCTGCTAGAAAAGATGTGGAGAGAGCATTTGGGATTTTGCAAGCCCAATTTGCTATTGTTAGAGGACCGGCTAGATTTTGGGATCAAAAAATGCTTTGGTACATCATGCACGCTTGTGTGATCATGCACAACATGATCATCGAGAATGAGCATGGCCAAGATTTAGATTACTCACAGTATGAGCTCTTGGGACATCCCGTGCGAGTGCGACGGAGGGCTGAAAGGGTAGCCCGTTTTGTTGCCTCCTATCATGCCATTCGGCGTCCCGCAACGCACAATGATCTTCAGAAGGATCTGATTAAAGAGTGATGGGCATGGCATGGACGACAAAGAGCATGATTTGGTTGTGTTTATTGCATTATTTGTATTGTATTGTATTGTATTGTTCATGAACTATTGTTTGTGTTTATTGCATTATTTGTTGTACTGAAGTATAAACTATTTGTTTGAGTTGTAAGACTATTTATTGTTGATTTATTTTGTTTGTTTGATCGTTTTTGCGCCTATTTTTTGAAATGTATATGTGATGTATATGTCGTTTGTGCGTGCTGCGCGCGCTGCATTTTTGGGCACTGCTGGAGCGGCGTGCGCGCTGCATTATAGCGCGGCCGCTGGAGCCAGCGCCTATCCCCGCGCTAAATGAGCCGAAGCGCGCGCTGCAAACGCATTTTTTGGACGCGGCGCGAAGTGCGCCTGTTGGAGATGCTCTAATTATTTTCCTATCCGAAACATGCACAAAATCGGAATAGAGAAAGGTAAATCAGTACTTAGACTGTGTGGATTATGTCTATTGGGCAATGGAGGTCGCAAATAACTTCTACACATACTTATTGGCAGGGCCAAAGAGGACGGTCGGGTAGGTGGTTTAGTACCACATCTAGTGGATGGTGGTGTATCCATTCTACAATACATAATTTTTTTCATGGAACATGATATGACAAAGGCTAGAAATATGAAGCTAGTCATGTGTCTCTTTGAGAAGTTGTCGGTATTGAAGATCAATTTTAGCAGAAGTGAACTTTCTGCTTTGGAAGAGCCAAAAAAGAACAAGATTCATACAAACAATTGTTCTGATGTGAACTAGGATCCCTACCATTTACATATTTAGGTATACCAATTAATCATCGCAAGTTACCTAATAAGGAGTGTTAATGCATTGAAGATCATTTAACAAAAACTAAGTTGGCGGAAGGGTAAGATCATGTGTTATGGTGGAAGGCTAGTTCTGATCAACTCAGTGTTGACAAGTGTGCCAATGTTTCTACTGTCTTTATTTGAAGTGCATGTAGGGCTACGAAAAAGGTTAGACTTCTATCGATCGTGATTTTCTGGCAATTTGATGAAAACAAAACAAAATACATACTTTCCAAATGGGATATTATTTATAGACCGAAGGACCAGGGTGGGCTAGGGATTAAAACTTATATGTCAAGAATATATACATGCGCAGCAAGTGGTTGTATAGGTGTGTTGATACTAAAGGTATGTGGGTGCAAATTTTACGGAATACATACCAACATTCGAAAACTCTAGCCCACGTTAATGTGAGACCTAATGATTCTATTTTCTAGAAGGGACTAATGAAAATGAGAGTTGACCTAATGATTCTATTTTCTAGAAGGGACTAATGAAAATGAGAGTTGCTTTCTTTCACGAAACCAAATTTATCATTGGTAACAGTAATACGACTAGGTTTTAGGAAGACACTTGGTTAGGGAAGACACCACTAGCCACAAAATATATGTCTCTGTACAATATTGAACATAAGGAAGCTTATATGGCTACAATATTACACTTTGTCCCCTGAATATCCTATTCAGAAGGTCCCTAGTACAAGGCCGATGGGATAGCTGGTTACATCTCGTGCGAAGGTTGGTGGATGTTCACCATTCTGATGAGCCAGGCATGATTCGATGGAAGTTATCCATCAATGGGATGTTTCCCGTTAGGTCTATGTATCTAGACTTAATATACACTGGTCCAATTCCAAAATCTAGTCATATTTGGAAGATTAAAGTACCTTTGAGAACCAAGATATTCATGTGATTCGTTCACAAGGAAGTGATTCTTACAAAAAGATAATTTGGCCAAGCAAAGATGAGAGGATAGTAAGCGATGTTGCTCTTGTGATAAACATGAGACTATAAAACACCTCTTTTTCAAATGCCCGTTGGCCAAAGTTCTATGGTGCACGCTTCAAGTAGCCTTTAATGTTAACACTCCGTTTAGTATTAACACATTATTTGGATCGTGACTAGATAGAGTGGAGCCGAGTATTGCAGAACATATTCGGGTAGGAGTATGTGCATTACTATGGATGATATGGAACTGCAGAAATGACATGATTTTTAGTATGCAACTTTGTATAAAAAAATTGCAGGTCATATACAGGTCATGTCTTGGATCCATAGTGGTCCTTCCTCAACCATGTCGAAGCTAAGGAACATATGGATATTGGATGCAACCGTTAGGATATGATAGCACGTATTATTTACAACCAGTTTGGATGGCAGTTCAATAATAAAGTAGGTGTATAGTCATCTAGTACTATTTTTGCTGGTTGTGTCAGATTTATTTTTATATTACTTTGGCTCTTTTGGGAGTAATTTATGTATCACGGACCTTTTATGTGACATTTTAGCTTAATAATATGGCATATGCATCATTCAGATGCAGAATCCGGGGTCCTCCTCCTTTTGACAAAAATATAGGCATTCATTTGCCCTTATTTATCTTGTCAACCCTTCTCCTCCCTTGTTTCCTTTTGGGTCATCATGCCTTGCAAGGTTTCTTGCAAGGCAAATGACGCCACATTTCACTTGTCCTCTTTCTTAAAGTTGGTCTTTTTCTGCGACCATGACTTCCCCCTTCACCATACTCCCCGGCGGCTTGATGTCCGCCATGGCCTTGAGCATACGTGACTGTCGTGTGCTCGTGGCCAGCCATGAAGGGGCCTCGACCATCTTGGCTTTTGGTCTCGTCGAGGTCGTAGGGCTCGCCACCCACACCATCGTCCACTTTGTCCTTGAAAATGATGTTCTCCATGATGAAACGGTTGGCCGAGTCATGGTACGTGGCGGTATTGGGCCGAGTAGATTGCGGGCATTAGGAAGCATGCCGGCAGGGATCTCGCGCCGCCGTTTCCTCTGCCCCCGATGGCCGCCCCTCCGGTCGCTGGTGTGGCGTTCAGGTCGATGGCCATGGGCACGGGCGTGGCCAGCGCGACCATGCTCACCTTAGGTGAACCGGAGTACGGACATGTGGAGAAATTGGTTGCTTGTGGGTGGGGATGGAAATCGGATGACTGCGACATAGTAGACGTGTGCAGTAATTGTGGCCATGGCGGATAAACTACAGACGAGCCCGTACTTGCCTAGGTTGTCAAACCCTCAGAGCAGGCCTGCTTCGCGGCCGTAGCGATGAGGGCGTTGCTCTCCGTGATGTTGGCCTTTTGTTGTGCAGCGGCGCCAGGCGGCTTTCAGCTTCTTGACCGCCACCTGTCGCGAGCCAGCTCTCTTGGCCTCATCGCGCGGGCGTCAGCACCTTCTTGAGCTTGGACGCCGCCGCCTTTTTGCGAGGCTTGTCGACGAAGGATGCGAGGGAGGCGAGGCCGGCGGCAGTGTCAAGGATCGGCGCTTCATCCATGGCGAGCAGCCGGGGAGAGCCGGTGGACACGAGGTAAATGTGGTGGATGTGCCATCGACAAGGGGAGAACAAGAGCGGGCGTCACATGCGTTCGTTGTGTGTTCGCGCCGTCGCAAACACGACCCTAATTTGAACCTGAAATGTGTCGTGCGCAGACAAAAAGCAGACGCTCTTTTGTTTGGATTGCTGCGTTAGGTCGATTCTTCTATCCGTTTCGATCCAAACGGAGGATAGTTTTGGTGGACGGCGTTGGAGTTGCTCATACGAAAATTACTTCCTGCTCTGCCGCATCGGCATCAACAAGTGGATAGGGAAGCTCCAGCACAGACGACTCAGACGAGGGAAGCAGCACAAGGTGCAGGAGAGATGAGAGAAGCAGCACACAAGTCCAATGCGGTGCAGGGTCGAAGAGATACAAGAGATCAATTGATTGATTGAATGATTAATTGGGTAGGTGGATGCAACATGATTCCTAAATTAGCTTCTTGGATGAGCCGTGGAGGCCAAGCTCCTGGAAACCAATAAACAAAAAATGAATCATTGTTCTTGCTTAAATTCATCCAAACACATTATTGTTCACACAAGGAAGCATTGTGCACCAAACATTGCATACAACAACACAAATACATGTATATAACCACTTGAGCTTATTCGGTAACCACATTTGACAATCTCCCCGCAGCTACTTGCAATTGGCCAGGGAAGCAAAGTAGTATAGTTCACTACATTGTAGATAATTAATTAACGCCCGCGGCAGCCGAAGATGGCCTTGCAGCCGCTACCGGTGTAGGGCTGCCCCCGGCCAGCGCAGGAGCCGGTGCACGCCGGCCTGCTCGCCTGCACCCCTTTGTAGCTGATGTACTGCTCGCCGTAAAGCACCCTCCTCCGCGGGTACGCCGCCTCCTCACGCTCCGCGAAGCCCACGTCGTCGTCGTCCTCGACGCCGCGTAGCGCGGGCACCGGTACCGCGTGGGTGGCGCCGGCGAGGACGCCGCGGCTCATGATCAGCGCTGCGGTGATGGAAGCCAAGAGGAGCAGTTGCGTTTGCAGCTTCATTGTCTCTGCTTCCAAGCGATGCTGCTGCACTGCACTGCGGCCTGTGCTCCAAATAGGAGGATCCTTCTCTCTTAATAATGAGCCATAGCACTGTTGCGTCAATCATAGAGGAGATGAGTCAAGATGTAGGTGGTTGAGGGAACTCTTTTTTCTCTTTGCGGATAAAAAATCCATCTAATCATATAAGGTACCAGCACGCCTAACATTGCATGTGATGCTGGACGCCACGATAGCATCCGACAGGTGCGTGTCCGGTCTCCGCCGTGATAAAAGAGGCTCTCTTTTTTCGAACAAAAAGTCCACAGCTGAGTTAAATCGCGCAAACGACCAGGAAGCAAAACTTTTTTACATTCATTAACATTTTTAAAATTTGTGACATAATTTGGATTTGGAAACATTTTTCTGTAATTCATAAACAGTACTGAAATTCGGATCATTTTTTGAAATCATGATTTTTTTTTATTACACAAACATTTTTTAAATCTAGGAACATTTCTCTTTTTCGTATAAAAATAAATATTAAAAACAAAAAGGATTTTCAAAAAGATAAAACATTAGAAATGAGACTCGGCCTGTGCCTCGTACTAGGTCGGCCCAAATCATGTAGGGGTTGCGCGTTTGGAGGGTATCCTCTGACCCAGGCGTAGACTAGGAGGTCCTCATTTTTAGACCAATCACATCGTCTCAATTTTTCAAACATAGTACGATCGAAGTCGTTCACACACATATAATAGGATAAAAAAATCCATGTTAAACCTTGAACTCGTAGAGATTCAGCGAAATGAACCACAACTTTGAAATCTCCGTCAAACTATGCAATCCCGGTCTAAAACGAACCAACCCGAGATTCGTATCACTGGTGGGCTAGAGAGTGGCGGCTTTGACCATGGCGCGCACATGTCCTCGCTAATGGGCCGGCCCATTTGTCTATATTTTGCTCTTTGTGAAATTTCAAAAATATTCGAGCGTTACAAAAAAGTATGTGACATTTCGAAATATATTTAAATGTTGTATATATACAGACATAAATGTTAAATATATATGTCTGTGTGTAATTTTAAAATGTTCGTTGCATTTCAAAAATGTTCAAAATAATGTACGTAAGATTCAAAATAATATCCACGGATTTGTTGTCAAATCGACGAACTTTTTTCTAATTCTGAAATTTTTAGAAATATGTAAACTCTTTTAAAAGACTCATGGAATTTTTTGAAGCCATTAATTTTTTTCAAAATCGTAAACTTTTTATCAGACTATTAGACTTTTTTGAAATCATGAACCTTTTTTTTAATATGTGACCGACCATTGGACCCGACCGACCATTCCACTCGCTCGCCGCGACCCGCAAGGACCGGCGGCGCGCATGCACGAGACCTGGCGCAGAGCGTGGGAGAGTGACTGGGCGGTCACAGGCCTCTTCGAATCCGATGGTTGCTCACCCGTCCAGCCAGCTACGTACGTGGAGCCACAGGATCGACTGCGCTACCACATCGCTGCGATCCAACATTATTTTTGCGTGGTTAACGGATATGAACGGCTACCCTTTTCCAAAAGTCGAGTCCCGTGTACGGGTGCAAGTAAAACTTAAGGCTCGAGGGTGATTTGGGATGGATTTTTTTCTTCAAAATGTCAGCAATCCCGGGCACCTCATCAATCCCTGTGTTGACAAATGATGTCGGGGTTTAATTTAGACCGGAATTATATAGTTCAGGTGCAATCGACAGGAATTTCGATGTAAGGGTTCATTTCGCCGAACCTCTAAGAGTTCAGGGTTTGGAATAGACTTTTTTCCACTAGGATACAGTCATCCCCTATGATAGCACGCAAACACTATCCTAGGAGCATCTTCGAAAGACTGAGTCGGCATAGCATGCAGTGGCGGAGCCACCGCTCAGCTACCCTGGGCAGTTGCCCAGGCTCAACTTGTAATCTCTTCCTTAAAATAATGGCAAGGATGAAAAAAATTCAGCTTTTTTATGGGCAAATCACAAAATAGCTGCCGGCCATTAGGAGCCTTCATATGCTGCTCAGGCTATCACATTGAGCTGGCTCCGCCACTTTAGCATGTTGAGATTAATAAAGTCATCACAGACGACTCGTAGTCGACGAGAACGTCTCTTTTCACTGAATGGACATCGTCGAAAAATCTAAAATAAATATAAAAAATATGAACATCAATGGCAAGTCTAGTACTTAAATCCTGATGGGCTAGAAATGCCCCTATCCCCTAACCATCCCAATACAGATTGGTTCACCAATATCTCAATTTTGTTTGGTCTCCTTCTCGAAGCATCACGGTCCGGCTCAAAATGTTCGAATTTGTTGTACATTTCATAATGTAACATGCTCTTAAACCAAACAACAAAAGCATACAATTCGACGACGTTGTTCTCAATTGGGACATCGGATACTCCAAACAGGCTGAGAAACTAAAAAAGCAGGGGCAAAAATCATAATGTAAACGAAAAAAAAAAAACATGGCATAGTGCTTGGTGCGCTTCTCAGCCCGTCTTGTACTCTGCGACGGTGATCTTGGCCGCGGGGCCTTCCTGGATGTACACGATGGTGAGCTTGTCGTCGACATCCAGCCTGGTGACCCACGACGGGAACCCGTACATCTCCTTCTCCTGCGTGGCGGAGACGCCGTAGATGGGGCCGGTCAGCCCCTCGATCCGCAGCTTCAGGTACGTGATGGGGTGCCCGCACGCGTGCTTGCCGGTCACCACATGCCGGTAGTAGTCCACGCCGTTGGTCTTCCACGTGTTGGTCACCGTGTGCACGAACTCCAACGGCGTGCCTCCGATGTGCAGGGACTCCTGCGGAGGCTGGTAGCCCCGGCTGTTACCGGCGGCCGCGGGTTCGGCGGCGAGGCGGGCGAAGACGCCGCACATGGGCGCTGCGGCGGCGAGGGTGGGCTCGGCGCGCTGGTAGTTGCACCGGTCGTCGACGAATCCGTCGTGGCCGTCTGGCCCCCCGACGAGCGCGCCGACGAGGACGTTGGGGTCGGCGCCCTTGCTGTTGTAGTACGCGTCGAAGCCCTCCATGCACCCGACGGTGTCGATCACGGCGTAGACCGACGGGATGGACGCGCCGCGATGGTGCACGTGCGTGGGGAACTTGTCGCCGTGGCCCACCATGTAGCTCATGGACAGCGGGTTCTTGCCGAGGACGTAGTCCACCTGGGACCTGGCGAAGGCGACGATCTCGGCCGGCGCGACCTCGCCGTCGGGGCACTTGAGCTTGTCGCCGGACTCGGCGAGGTAGTCGGCGTAGACGGTGAGGAGGAAGACGGAGGAGCTGACGTACTGCATGTTGTTCCAGTCGGCGACGTAGAGGAGGCCGCCCGGGGTGGTCTTGACGTTGTTGCCGCCGTTCTTCTGGATGCACGCGCACATGAAGAACTCGGCCTTGGCCCGGAACTGCTTGAGCGTGTCGGCGTAGTCGCCGTCGCCGCCGCCGGCGAGGAGCACCTTGGAGAGCAGCACCTGGACGCCGGCGTACTTGTTGTCCCAGGAGAACTCGCGCACGGCCCAGCCGGTCCCGCCGAAGCCCTCGGCGTTGCGGGCGACGTAGTCGAGGTAGTTCTCGTCGCCGGTGGCCTCGTAGAGCCACGCGGCGCCCCAGAGCAGCTCGTCCTGGTAGCCGGAGGCGGAGGGGTAGAACTTCTTGGCGCACTGCAGGGAGTCGTCGTAGCGGCCCCGGAAGGTGTCGGCGAAGATGAAGATCTCCTTGGCGTGCATGAGCAGCTGGTTGGCGTACATGGAGTCGTAGTGCCGGAACACCTTAGCGGAGGCGGCGAGCGCCGCTGCCGTCTCTGCGGCGACCTCCGAGCCCGGGCGGCTGGCGTCGATCTTGGACGCCGTCCTCGGCGTCGACATGTCCTCCGCGCGCTCCCAGCACAGGTGGTCGCTGTCACCGTCACCCACCTTCAAAGTTGTTCCAAGACGCCGGGTTAGGCCGGGCCGGGCCGGGCCGGGATGGACAGGGCTGGGCTTGCTTAGTGGTGTGTACCTGGACCCAGAGGGTGTTGGGCTCGGTGTGGGCCTTGATGAAGTAGTCGGTGCCCCAGCGGATGGCGTCGAGGGCGCGGTTGAGGGAGTTGGCGGCGACCATCTCCTTCTCGAACTCGAGCACGCCCCACGACAGCATGGTCACCGCGTAGGCCATCGGGAACCCGAACTTGACGTGGTCGCCGGCGTCGTAGTACCCGCCCACCAGATCAACCTGCACACATCCATCCATTCTCGATCGATAAAGCAAATGCGCGAGGATCGAGCTCCTCCGATCGGAGTTCGTACGTCGATGAGGGGGGAGTGCGCGCGCGTACCCCCTGGGAGAAGCCGTCGGTGAGGGCGGAGTCGCCGCGCCAGTGCACGGTGCGGTCGGCGGGGAGCTTGCCGGACCGCTGCGCCTCGAAGAACTGGAGGGACTTGTCGAACGCGCCGGCGTAGTCCGACCATGCCGGCGAGGCCTCGGTGGACGCCGCCGCGAGGAGCACGAGCAGCGCCGCCGCCGCCGATGCGATCGTCAACCGCGCCATGGTTGCCTCGTTCTTCTCTGCAGGTAACTAAGTGGGCAATGTCGCCGTCGTCGTCGTGGTGCTGGGAGTGTCCGGCGCGGCGGGCGGGGATTTATACGGGGCGTGCGGATCGCGGGGCGGCCGGCCGTGACCGACATGGGGCGCTGCGTGGTGCCTGGCACGTAGGGAGTAGAGGGGAGACGAACTAGGCTGTTTGCGCCATGCACGTCTTGCAGCCAGAAATGGTCGCACGCACAATGGGGTCGATCGTGGGGTCGCTGATCGTCCTTAAATCTTCAAATGCTGCCATCTGATCATGCAGTTCTGCCGTACTCAAAAGTCGGTGAAGATGTGTGATCACGTCGTGAGTTTTGTGGACTTAAATAGATTGACTCACATAATGCTTTCTTTTGGCTTTATTTTGTCGGCCCATGGTTGGTCAACTAGTACGTGTGTCCTTACAGGAGGAAGTAGTTAAGCCACAAATTAGCTTGTGTGTTGTGCTAAATCTCATCATGATAGTTGGCATAGTGGATCAAATATCTTAGTAGTCTCAGTTACTAGTAGAATTAAGCGTGGCAGGCATGGTGATCAATCTTCAAATCATTCGAATTAGTAAATTGAGACACGATTATAGGGTTTAGGATTGTCTCCAACCCCCCTCCAACACTCTCCTCCCTCAAAATACAATGAAAATCACTAATGATGTACCCCTATTGTTTAGTTTTTTCGGAAACGTAAGACTTTAAATTATGTCGCACTGTTTTAACAAAGGCAACGACTTGTGAAAACATAATCTTTTATCAAAGTTGACATTCTTGCATAGGTGTTTTTTTAATATCTTCAACGAAAAAACTTCAAAACATGATAATTGCACAAATAGGAATAACCTCAAAGATGTTGAGGAGATGCATATAGGTAGAGTAAAGATGGTACAACATATCAAATCCCATTGAAACAAGCAACATGAAACAAGACCCAAAACACTAAGAACTTACAGGTTATATAAAGGTCACCGACCTTGGTGTTGTCTCAAGTTTTCTCATTAGGACCTTGATGTTCGTCTATTTTCTTCTATGAAAAAAGCGCAAACACAAAAACACATGTACGCGCAAAAACTTAACTTCAAAATTGCTGAAAGACCTCCTTTAAGACGAGTTCTAAATGTCAGTTTCATTTCAAACGGTTGGATAAGAAGATAAATATAGACCTATTCCTAAACAAATTGGGACGAGTGTGGGTGAGCAAAAGAGGCGACCAAGGAAAAAACCTCATGGACTATAGAACACCAACATATATGGGTTCAACCTCGTGCATACTTAATAACGCCCACCTCTTTTACTAAGGAAAGCCTCGGAGACTGAAAGTGCTCTTCTACACCCGAGCTCAAATGAGCATGGATGAACAGTAAATTTTAAAAAAAAAAGTTCAAAAAAATCTGAAGCTTTTACAACAAACTACAAATGTTTTAATAGCTTGCAAAATTTCAATACGAAATCACATTTTTTAAGTCGTCGTAAAAGAAAAAAGAAAATTAGTGCTCTAAAATGCTTTACAGAAAAGAAAAAAGAAAATGATTTTTCCACGACTTAATAAAATTTTGCAAGCTATTAAAATATCTTTTAAAGTTTTCTGTAAAAAAATTATATTTTTTTGAAGATCTTTAAAATATTTTTTGAATTTACTATTCATAAGAGTTCATTTGAGCTCGGATACAAAAACATCATGTCCCTCGGAAACGCTATGTCTCGCTTCTCGCAGGTAATTGTTTTACATCTTTACACCCCGCACGTACCGACCCAAGAAGTAAGCTATTTTTATATTTTTGTTTTTATTTATTTTTACATTTTATAGTTTGAATTATAATTTATTTATTTTTATTTCCTCATTTTATGATTTTTTGGTAAGTAAATAAATATTTTTTATGACTACACTTGCCAAAAAACTTGAATGTTATTCTCAAAACATCAACATCTCTCTTTTTGATTTACAAACATTTATTTTACATACAAAATCGTCTTTTAAAACATACAAATTTTTTTTAATACACACAATATTATTTTGATATACATTAACATTTCTTTTCACGTTCAGGAACATTTGTAATCCTAACAAAAAGGACATTTTGTAATACATATGTAGAACATTTTTGCTACATGTAAAATTTTCTTATCACGTACATGACTATATTCTAGAAAATACATTGAAATTATTATGAACACGACTCCTTTTTGATTCGACCGTAGCTCTTTATCCCCGTTTTACAGTTTGTTTTATAGTTTTATAGTTTCTATTCGACGGTAGCTAAAATAAACTCTTAAAATGTTTTTTTTTGATTCGTATCTTAATTTTATCACTAGTTTAATGCTCGTACGTTGTCACGGGGCAAAACAACCCTGGATCAAATAATTGTCTCAGTTCAAAAATGTGTTGAACATGATGGCATGCTGATGCTCCCCCAAGCAATTGTCGTTTCATAGTACCATCATCTCCTTTCAAGAAGAGAAAGTAATATGTAATCTTCTCTTTGTTATCGTTCCTTACCTTTATTTTCGATATTGTATTTCTATGAATATATAATATTCATCAATTCAAAATAATTTTTTGATTTGTATACCTGATTTGCGAACTACGAAGGATGTACGTAGAGCAAAAAATATTTGCCCCACCTTGAACTCAAAAGAATGTGCCGCTTATTTTTATTCAAGGACAACATAAAAGGCTCAAAATTTAAATTCTATAAACAGTTTTGTAGGA
Organism: Hordeum vulgare subsp. vulgare; assembly: GCF_904849725.1. Lineage (NCBI taxonomy): Eukaryota > Viridiplantae > Streptophyta > Magnoliopsida > Poales > Poaceae > Hordeum > Hordeum vulgare. The sequence continues at coordinate 648,109,286 of NC_058519.1, read as the reverse complement.
GAGTCATGTAGAAACTTTGGAAGATAATGGTACCTCATGGGCATATTATTCGAATAATTTTTTCATACGCCTTAACATAAGCAGACAGATATATTCAATAAAAACAACAGAAGACACACTCGTACTAGGCAAGATAGAAACTTAAAGCACAAACAAAACCATTGATTCATAGAAACCTAGGGCGAAACCACACTGTCATGTCACTCGTAATGCACAACGGAAGCGCCCAAAATGTTTGATTGGACAACAGCCACAAAAATATTATAGCTCCATCACTCCAACTTAGTCCCTCGCACTTTTCAGATTTGTAGCTTTTTTCTTTCCTGCATCATGTCTTCATTTCTTCCACAACATCTTCATTTTCAGTGTCAGATTCAACAACTTAAAAAATACAAAGCATTCCTCGCCCATACTTCCCATCCTCTCTTATCTTTGTCACTCTGCAAGCCTATCCATAAATGAAGAAAGGTAAACTTGTAACAAATCCGCTCTACTGAGGTTAAATCATCTTATTCTCAAAGCATTCTCTGTTACAAGTTTCCCATATCACCCGACAAATTGTTTATCATTTTACTGTTTGGAACGTCGCATGGGAAACAAAAATTTTCCTACGCGCACGAAGACCTATCATGGTGATGTCCATCTACGAGAGGGGATGAGTGATCTACGTACCCTTGTAGACCGTACAGCAGAAGCATTAGAGAACGCGGTTGATGTAGTGGAACGTCCTCATGTCCCTCGATCCGCCCCGCGAACAATCCCGCGATCAGTCCCACGATCTAGTACCGAACGGACGGCACCTCCGCGTTCAGCACACGTACAGCTCGACGATGATCTCGGCCTTCTTGATCCAGCAAGAGAGACAGAGAGGTAGAAGAGTTCTCCGGCAGCGTGACGGCGCTCCGGAGGTTGGTGATGACCTTGTCTCAGCAGGGCTCCGCCCGAGCTCCGCAGAAACGCGATCTAGAGGAAAAACCGTGGAGGTATGTGGTCGGGCTGCCGTGGAAAAGTCGTCTCAAATCAGCCCTAAAACCTCCGTATATATAGGTGGGAGGGAGGGGGCCTTGCCTTGGGGCTCAAGGAGCCCCAAGGGGGTCGGCCGAGTCCAAGGGGGAGGACTCTCCCCCCCCAAACCGAGTTGGACTAGGTTTGGTGGGAGGGAGTCCCACTTCCTTCCCACCTCCTCCCTTTTTTTTTTCTTTCTCTCTTGATTTTCTTCTCCTTGGCGCATAGGGCACTTGTGGGCTGTCCCACCACCCCACTAAGGGCTGGTGTGTCTCCCCCAAGGCCTATGGGCTTCCCCGGGGTGGGTTGCCCCCCCCCCCCCCGGTGAACCCCCGGAACCCATTCGTCATTCCCGGTACATTCCCGGTAACTCCGAAAACCTTCCGGTAATCAAATGAGGTCATCCTATATATCAATTTTCATTTCCGGACCATTCCGGAAACCCTCGTGACGTCCGTGATCTCATCCGGGACTCCAAACAACATTCGGTAACCAACCATATAACTCAAATACGCATAAAACAACGTCGAACCTTAAGTGTGCAGACCCTGCGGGTTCGAGAACTATGTAGACATGACCCGAGAGACTCCTCGGTCAATATCCAATAGCGGGACCTGGATGCCCATATTGGATCCTACATATTCCACGAAGATCTTATCGTTTGAACCTCAGTGCCAAGGATTCGTATAATCCCGTATGTCATTCCCTTTGTCCTTCGGTATGTTACTTGCCCGAGATTCGATCGTCAGTATCCGCATACCTATTTCAATCTCGTTTACCGGCAAGTCTCTTTACTCGTTCCGTAATACAAGATCCCGCAACTTACACTAAGTTACATTTCTTGCAAGGCTTGTGTGTGATGTTGTATTACCGAGTGGGCCCCGAGTGACAAATCCCAGTCTTGATCCATACTAACTCAACTAACACCTTCGGAGATACCTGTGGAGCATCTTTATAGTCACCCAGTTACGTTGCGACGTTTGATACACACAAAGCATTCCTCCGGTGTTAGTGAGTTATATGATCTCATGGTCATAGGAATAAATACTTGACACGCAGAAAACAGTAGCAACAAAATGACACGATCAACATGCTACGTCTATTAGTTTGGGTCTAGTCCATCACGTGATTCTCCCAATGACGTGATCCAGTTATCAAGCAACAACACCTTGTTCATAATCAGAAGACACTGACTATCATCGATCAACTGGCTAGCCAACTAGAGGCATGCTAGGGATGGTGTTTTGTCTATGTATCCACACATGTAAATGAGTCTTCATTCAATACAATTATAGCATGGATAATAAACTATTATCTTGATACAGGAATTGTAATAATAACTATATTTATTATTGCCTCTAGGGCATAATTCCAACAGTTCCCTAGTGCTGTTGTTGCATGTTTTACGTCACAATCATACCCTGCAAAAACAAGTTAGACGTCCTCTAATTTTGTTGTTGCATGTTTTACGTGGTGACCAAGGGTATCTAGTAGGATCGCATCTTACTTACGCAAACACCACAACGGAGATATATGAGTTGTTATTTAACCTCATCCAAGGACCTCCTCGGTCAAATCCGATTCAACTAAAGTTGGAGAAACCGACACTTGCCAGTCATCTTTGAGCAAAGGGGGTTACTCGTAACGATGAAACCAGTCTCTCGTAAGCGTACGAGTAATGTCGGTCCAAGCCACTTCAATCCAACAATACCGCGGAATCAAGAAAAGACTAAGGAGGGCAGCAAAACGCACATCACCGCCCACAAAAACTTTTGTGTTCTACTCGAGAAGACATCTACGCATGAACCTAGCTCATGATGCCACTGTTGGGAACGTCGCATGGGAAACAAAAATTTTCCTACGCGCACGAAGACCTATCATGGTGATGTCCATCTACGAGAGGGGATGAGTGATATACGTACCCTTGTAGACCGTACAGCAGAAGCGTTAGAGAACGCGGTTGATGTAGTGGAACGTCCTCACGTCCCTCGATCCGCCCCGCGAACAATCCCGCGATCAGTCCCAGGATCTAGTACCGAACGGACGGCACCTCCGCGTTCAGCACACGTACAGCTCGACGATGATCTCGGCCTTCTTGATCCAGCAAGAGAGACGGAGAGGTAGAAGAGTTCTCCGGCAGCGTGACGGCGCTCCAGAGGTTGGTGATGACCTTGTCTCAGCAGGGCTCCGCCCGAGCTCCGCAGAAACGCGATCTAGAGGAAAAACCGTGGAGGTATGTGGTCGGGCTGCCGTGGAAAAGTCGTCTCAAATCAGCCCTAAAACCTCCGTATATATAGGTCATAGGAATAAATACTTGACACGCAGAAAACAGTAGCAACAAAATGACACGATCAACATGCTACGTCTATTAGTTTGGGTCTAGTCCATCACGTGATTCTCCCAATGACGTGATCCAGTTATCAAGCAACAACACCTTGTTCATAATCAGAAGACACTGACTATCATCGATCAACTGGCTAGCCAACTAGAGGCATGCTAGGGATGGTGTTTTGTCTATGTATCCACACATGTAAATGAGTCTTCATTCAATACAATTATAGCATGGATAATAAACTATTATCTTGATACAGGAATTGTAATAATAACTATATTTATTATTGCCTCTAGGGCATAATTCCAACAGTTCCCTAGTGCTTACTTCCCTTGCATGCATGCATTACATATCATTCCTTGCCATACTTATGATTGGATGCCATGATCATGTTGCATTTGAGTTTAATAGGAGTAGTGTTGTGGTGTTGTGAGTGCATGTGATCTTGCTAGGATTAAGTGGTGGTTTTGCACTACCTTGTGATGCATGTGATAATGGTGTGTGTGATGTAAGAGGGTGTGCTAGTCTTTTTAAGCTCTTGCCTTTTAAACTCCTTTTCCCTCCTATTTTTATTCTTGTCAAAATTCCTTCTTCCCAAAGATGATTCTAAAATGTCTAGTGGGTAGATAAAATGTGCTTATGAGGGGGTGCAATTTTTCTGATTTGATTCTTTGATTTTAGTGGTGCAAATAAATTCAAAACAGTAGCTTAATGACTGTTTTGCATTTATTTCAAACATCTCCAAATATTGCATTCCTATTTTTCCCTATTGGGCAAAAATTCCTTAAGTCCAACAGAATTTTCCTTTTGATTTTTGCCACAATAGCTTAGGTGGGTTATTTTCTTGAGTGTGTTTAAATACTAAATAGGAATTCCCTTCCCAATATTTTTTTCCCTTCTTCCTGGACAGCATGGGCCTCTTTCCTCCCTCCTGGCCCAGCTGCTCCCTCCAGAGAGAGCCCACGCGAGGCCTCTCCTTTCCTCCTTTCCTGACGGCGTCCTCCTCCTCCCCTCGCTGTCTGCTTTCCGTCAGCACGTGTGAGAGAGAGAGAGCTGACGGCGCCGTGAGCAGCTCGTCGAGGTCCCCCTATAAGATGCGTTGGCGTCCGTGCCCGAAGCCTAGGGTTCCTCTCCTCCCCTCAGCCGCAGTCGCCACCTCTCCCAAACCCATCTCGTTCCCATCTCTCTTCCTTCTTCTCTGTCAGGTAAGATAGCAGAGGGTGCACAGGGAGAGAGTCGCCGGCGTCTTCCGCGGGCGTCGTCGGGCGGCCCGGCCGCCATGTCCGGGGGCTCGGGGCGGCTCCCCGCGTCCCATTCCCGGCGTTAGGAGCCTCGGGGAGCGACCCTCCCGTCGAGCTCGTCCTCGTCAACGGGGCGAACCGGGCGAACTACGTCCTCTTCTTCGGTCTTCGGCGGAACGACTTCGTCGGCCCGTCTTCTTCCTCTCCGACGCTCCTCCTCCCCGTTCGGCGCCCCCTCTTCTCCCTAAGGTGAGGTTCTTCGCCCTTGCCTCCCCCTCCGCGGTTCGATCATGGTCTGCAGTAGGAGCTTCGGTCCTTCTCTGCTGTTGTTCGTCGTATAGCTAGCGGGCGAGGGTTGTGTGGTGATGTGGTGGGCCTTGCTGCTGGTAGGTAGAGGTTGCAGGAGCAGCGCCTCCACCCAGCGCGAGGGTCCGCTTCGTCAGGAGGACGAGCGCCTCCTTCTCTGACGGGAGTTGTTGCCGTGGGAACCCAAGCCCGAAGCTTTCTTGGGATCCTGCTAGTGCAGTTCATAGGTAGTCTCGTGGTAGTAGGAGGAGGGCTTCCTCCCCCCTCTCGGCAGCAGCCCCGTGGTAAGAGGACCCCCCTCGTTGCCGGCAGCGCAGCTTAGCAACGCCGGCAAGCGCGTAGCTGGCAGTTCTCTGTCGCTGTTATTCTCGCTGTAGACACGAGTCGGTTTCTGTAGCTTTACCTTCGTGTGTATCCCCCCTCTGTCAGTAATGACATCGTAGCCTGATGGTAGTATCTCTCTGTCATATGCATGCGCCTGATGAGAGGTCCAGGGTTCGAGTCCCCCCCTCGACGCCCTTTTGATATTTTGTTTTGATTTATGTTGCTGGTAGATTACCTTGCCTTTTTCCCTTCTCCTGTTAACATCAGTAACAGCAGCGCAGTGGTAGATGTGTGTTTGTGTTATCGTCAGGTGCAGGGTTCGAATCCCATGCGTTGCACCCCCTTTTTATCTTGCCTGTTTCCTTTCTGATTTGCAGTAGGGCAGCACAACAGAGTTTAACCTCTGTTTGGGTCTTTCTCTATCGAGCCCCATGGGCATAGCAGAGTGGGTGGGTGCAGTAGAGATCATCAGGAGGTTCAGGGTTCAAATCCTGACCCCTCTTGCTATTGTGTTCTTTCCCTGTTGTTTTTTTTCTTCTGCTACATTTTTTTTAAACACCCTTCTTACTATTGCTGATCTTGTGCCTACCAAAGGTGGCCATGGAATTATGTATTTTTTTCCCTTGCTGTTATAGTTGTGCTAGGTGATGTAGTGTGTGTGGTTGTGCTTGTGAGAGATGTGCATGTGAGTGTGTTTCCCTTGTGCTTGGAGTGGGCTCTTGCACCACGTGGGGCTAGTAGATTGTGATGTGTGTGCATTAGCTTGTGGTAGCTCTAGTATAGATATGTGTGTGAGAGCCTCACCCATGGCAAGGCATGAAGAGCATTGATGTGCTCATGAGTAGTAGTGTGTGGTGGTGTTGGATTCATTTAGGGAGTGTAGCTATTGTATGCTCTAACTAGTTCTAGTAGGACTAGATTTGTGTCATGCTAGATATGTGGGTGGTGTGGACCTCCCCACCTTTACAAGTGGTGCACCTCCTCATGTTTAATATGAGAGAGGGCATATTGTGTGTGTGTGGGGTTGGCTCATGTGTGTTGGTGTTGTTGATGTGTATGACACAAACATGGGGTTAAAACCCCCATGTCTATTTGTCATTGTGCACATGAAACCCTCCTATGTATTGTCATCTTAGAAGAATACCTTATGGATTTGCATTTTTATTTTGTTGAAAGTTTGGGCGTTGTTTCCATGATATAGATGGAGCCCAAATGCATGGATCTTGGTGTGTTTGTTATAGGGGTTTGTGCTCAATACCATAGTGGTGTCAAACACCTCTTGGGAACTTGTGTGTGCAAACTATGCCTAGACAAAGTGGGCATGTGGTTGGGAAATTCCAGATTTTGAACTCTGAAAATTTCACTAAGTCTGGGATGCTGAAAACATTTTCTTCCCCTGTAGATAAGGTTGTTCTGGTCATTATGTTGAGAACTGGACTTAGTTCAGTGCTAGTGTTTTTAACCTGGTATGTTTGTGAAGCTTCCTGTAAATTTTAAAGTCATTTGGAGTCCAGTAACTTGTATTTTGGTTGCTGTCAAAAAGCTTCAGAACAGAAACAGAATCTCAGGTGCAGGAATTTTCACTAAGTCCCTGAGAACTGAGGGTTTTGGGAAAGTTTGTGGCCTTGTATCTTCTAGAGTTTAATTCCTTTTGCTGTGATTCTTGCTGGAGATTGTAGTGTTCTTGGTTGGCAACACCCACATATATTATTTGTCATATTTGAAGACCTGTAGCTATATTGCATGTGGCTCACAAACAGCTAAGATGCAGAAACTGGCAGATTGCGTAGTTTTGACATTTTGTTCAAAGTTTATGTTTAATTGTTGTTGGGGTGTTCTACCTTGCTCCATTTCATTCATGTTGGGTTAATATATGTCTTGGCCACCTGGGAACACCAGATTTGTGCCAATTGTGGGAGTGGTGATGAATCTTTCACGTAGGGCTTCATACCGTGTTTCGTTGATTCCCGTTGATCCGTAGCTCCGTTTGCAAAGTTCTTTATATGGTTGTGCACCGCTTTCACGAGATGCATCTGTTCATATCATTCCCATGCATGTCCAAATAGTTTAGTGCAAAGTTCTGTCCAGGAACTTGTTGTAGTTTATCTTGCTTGTGCTAGTGTTAGAAATAGTGGTGCATGCTCAACTTTCATCTCATGCATCATGTGATTGTTGCATTTTGTGGTGCTGCTGTGCATTGGCTGTTATTCTTGTGTTGGGTAGCACCGGGAGCGGAGACCGAATACGTGGAGTCAGGAGAGTACGTGCAAGACGATCCAGAACCATTCCAAGCTGAGGATATCACAGGCAAGATGACATGACCTTGATCCCATATCTAGACTTGTTATGTTAGTTTCGATTCCACGTTATTGCTCGCTGCCTACCACTGAAAATATATTGCCTCTTCATATGCCATGAGCCTAAACACCTTACTCTTTCCTAGCAAACTGGCATGGCTAGGTAGGCTTGCTCAGCTACTAATGTTAGCATTGCTAGTTGCAGGTGTTTATAACTCATGAGTTGCCATGAGCTTGATATCATTATCTTAATTTCTGTTATTTAATTAATGTATCTATATATTTGGTAAATGACGGGAGGCCTAGCGTTTTTCCGGGTGTCTTGTTCCGTTATTGCCGCCTTAGTTACCGGTTACCGGTGTTTGATTCCATAATGATCGCTCCTAACACGTTCGGGGTTGTTATGGGGACCCCCTTGATAAATCGCGTAGTGCTAAGGCTTGTCCGGCAGGACCCAACTTTGGTTTTAATCTGCTAATCACATAATAATCTGCATAGGAAATAGCTACCCCGAGGAATTTAATCAACAACCCGGGCCAGTGCTCCCCATGAGTGTTGGTCCCACCTGAGCGATGTCCGGGGCCCCACTGGTCACCCAGTGGTTTAGCCATCCCGACGTCTAGCTCATCTGTCGTGTCCTGAGACTGAGATATGCGGCTCTTATCAGGGTCGTCGACACGACGGGAGGTCCTGCTAGTCTTGTCTTGCCTTAGCGGTATATCTTGCGTACAGGAATCCCGGTGAAGCTGTGGTTTTCCCCAGAGTTGAGGTTTTCCTCTAAGGAATCCGACGAGATCACGAGATTCGTGATAGAGGATGCCTTTGCGTCCTGTGTTCATTTGTGATGGACTAGTTGGAGCACCCCTGCAGGGTTTAATCTTTCGGGAAGCCGTGCCCGCGGTTATGTGGCAACTTGGAATATTTTGTTAACATCCGGTATTAGAAAACTTAAACATAAACTAATAAAATATGCCAACTGTGTGCGTAACCGTGACTGTCCCTTCGAAGATCTCTCTTCGATCGGGAACACGGTGGGGTTATGAATGCCGTAGGTAGGTGTTCAGGATCACTTTCTGATCAAGTATTCACGATCGTTAGTATAGAACACTGTCACTTCTCCTTTGCGTAAGCTAGCCACTTATTCAACCTTAGGATGCAGCAGCCTAAAACACTTCACCCCTTCCTTACCCAATGACATGACTAGTTCTGGCACCAAGGTCTTAGATTGCTGAGTCCCCGTGGCTCACGGATTCCTCCGAAACTCCCAACAGGTACAGGTACCCCAGAGGCAGATGATCCCGATGGCACCCAGCTGGCGTGGCAGTACGACGAGGAGACAGATCGCCTTTACGTGAACTATCCAGAGGATTGAGCCGTGGTCGTGATCGTGGGCCTGCAGCGGGTAGCATAGCATTTTCCTTGTTTTGTAGTCCGTACCGGAACTACATTGATTGTATCTGCGTTGTACTCTGTATTATTAATAAGAAGACAGTTGAATCCCAGATTGGCTACTTTATTTATTATTATGTGATATGCTTACTTGCTTGCAAAACACTTAGATGCGCTTCTTTCCTATTCGGGGCCTCGACCCCCAGATCGGAAAGGACCTCATCTTGGTCGTTACAAGTTGGTAATCAGAGCCTTACGACCATAGGAGCCTTTGTGTGATCGTATTTGGCCGAGTCGAGTCTAGTAAATGTTTTGAGTCTTAGTTATATCGGAGAGTAGGTTTCATTTTTCTCCTCTTCTTTGCTCTGGTGAGGCTTCCGTCTTAGGAAATCTTTAACTCTACTCCTTTTCTCGCTCAAAATTTTTTTAGGATCACGCGGGTGTTTGCGAAATCTATATGATTTTGATGTGACGGAATCATGTCCTGGTGCCTCCTATCTGCTCTAAGTATCAGGGGAGTTGAGCTCCAGGGATTGTCGCGCACATCGCCATCATTCAGATTTCTGAGTACCTAAGAACGGAGGGTGTTCTTTATTGCTTCAATACGGGTAGTGGTGAGATAACCCCGACGTCCCCAGTACTGGTGTAGATTGTCCGGGGGTACTACCACACTTGGTATCGTTGTGATCACGAGGATCTGTTGTAGACGAAGGTCCGAGATGCTGGTTGTGTGTTGAAGGATGTGATACAGGTGACGGCTTAGTTTAGGAGTTGTGTGAAATACTCCTTGTATCCGGGTGCCTGATTGCATGACCAGTTATTTCGGGAATTCATAGGTGGGATATCTGGTAGTATCTTATAGGAATATCTTCCTACAGACGCTTGATTGAGGTTGGAAAATCTTGATCATATGTTTGTTCCGAGCAGTTCTAGCTCACACTTGTTTGCTGTGGCCTTATCGGAATTTTGTCGTCTGTTACTTTGAGAATGCACTCTTGCTATGTTGTTCGAGTGCAATGCTAAGTTCTATTCAGATATTCTGTCTTTTGATTCAGCTTATCGTCAAATATTCTGTGGACTAATATGTTGTCCGTCTTCAGGATGGCTCCACCAACTCGTCAGACCCCAGCGCGTGAGGATATGCCGCCTCCACCTCCTCCTCCGCCACCGCCGCCGCCTCCTCCTGCAGAGGCCTGACAGGCGATGATGGCAGCTACCAATGCAAATACTCAGATGCTGTTGCAGTTGATCCAGGAGAGAGCCAATCATCAGCAAGGCAATTTCCAGCAGGGTGGCAATCACTTCGCGAGTCTGAGTCAGTTCCTGTCAAACCAGCCTAGGACGTTCACTTCTTGCGACCAGCCGTTTGACGCGGAAGATTGGATCCGTGATATGAACAAGCATTTCGAGTGTAGCAATGTGCGTCCAGAGGATTATGTCAAGTTTGCAACATTTCAGTTGAAGGGGCAGGCTTCTATTTGGTGGCAGCAGCTTAAGGACTCCAGAGGTGGCAGGGTGATGTCTTGGGACGAGTTCTGTCGTGACTTCAGGTCCCACTACATTCCTTCCAGTTTTGTTGAGGAGATGCGTGAGAAGTTCAGGCGCTTGAAGCAGGGCAGCAATTCTGTGTACAAGTACAATGTTGAGTTCCACGAGCTGGCCCGTTACGCATTGCAGGATGTTCCGGATCAGAAGAGCAAGATATACCAGTTCAGGGGTGGCTTGAAGGAGGATTTGCAGTTAGCACTCGCTTTGCACGATCCTGAGGAGTTTGACAAATTCTATAACTTAGCTCTCAGAGCAGAGGCAGCCTTGCTCAGGGTGGAGAACTCCAAGAAACGTTTCAGAGATTCCAGCTCTTCCTCGACTCAGGTGGTTCAGAAGCAACAGAGGTTTTGGGTTTCTCCTCCTCCTCCTCGGCATTCTCAGCAGCCGAAGCACTCAGGTGGACGTGGTTCTTCCCGCCCACCCAACCCTGGATTCCAGCAGAGATATCAGCAGCAGAAGCAAGGGCCTCCTCAGATTCAGTTCCGGCAGCCAGCAGATGTCACTTGTCACAAATGTGGGCAGAAGGGTCACTATGTCAACAAATGCACTTCTCAACTCCGTCTGCCGCCTCCTCCTCCACGCAAACCTCCCAGCAACGCTCTTGTGAAGTTCAACCCCAGATCAGCTCGAGTCAACATGGTTAATGCAGCTGAGGCAGAGAATTCTTCGGATGTGATCATGGGTAATCTCTTAGTCAATGATTTTCCTGCGAAAGTCTTGTTTGATTCTGGTGCTTCGCATTCGTTCCTCTCCATTCCATTTGCATCCAAGCATAGTGTTCCTGTGGAAGAGCTTCCTAGTCCGTTGTCAGTAGTTTCTCCAGGCAAGTTCATGCATGCTAGTACCCGTGCTCCGAATGTTTCTATCAAGTTGGACAATTATGCTTTTCTGGCCTCTCCGTATGTCTTGGGCAAGTCCGACATCGATTTGATCCTTGGTATGGACTGGTTGGCCATGAACAAAGCATCAATTGATTGCGCAGCTAAAGAAGTGAAACTGACCCACTCTTCGGAGGATGTGATTATATTCGCGGCGCGTGATGACACAGTCCGCTTGTTCTCCTTGAATGAAAAGGGTGAGATCAATCCCATTGAGCAAGTTCCAGTAGTCTACGAATATCAGGACGTGTTTCCTGAAGAGTTGCCAGGGATGCCTCCGCACCGTGAAGTGGAGTTCGTCATTGAGCTTGAGCCAGGCACAGAGCCAGTGTGCAAGCGGCCGTACAAGCTGGGTCCAGAAGAGTTGAAGGAACTCAAGAGGAAACTCGATGAGCAGGAGCGTTTGGGTTTGATCAGACCAAGCTCGTCTCCGTGGGGATGTGGTGTTCTGTTTGTCAAGAAGAAGGATGGCACGGAACGGCTGTGTGTCGATTACCGCCCATTGAATAAGAAGACAATCAAGAACAAATATCCGCTTCCGAACATAAATGAGTTGTTCGAGCAGTTGAAAGGTGCTAAAGTATTCTCCAAGCTTGATCTCAGGATGGGCTATCATCAGATTCGCATTCGTGAGGAAGACATTCCAAAGACGGCTTTCAGGACCAGTTTTGGCTCTTATGAGTATACGGTCATGTCTTTTGGTCTGGCTAATGCTCCTCCGACTTTTTGCCGATTGATGAACTATATTTTCTCGCCATTCAAGAATGAGTTTGTCTTGCTCTATCTCGATGACATTCTGGTCTTTTCTGAGGATGAGGAAAAACATGAGAAACATCTCAGGTTGGTGCTTGATAAACTGAGAGAATACAAGATTTATGCCAAGTTTTCCAAGTGCGAGTTCTGGCTGAAAGAAGTGGTGTATCTTGGGCATATTATCTCTACCGAGGGCATTAAGGTTGACCCGTCAAAGGTTCAGGCCATTGTTGAATGGGAACCTCCGCAGAATGTGAAGCAGCTTCGATGCTTTCTCGGTCTTGCCGGATATTGCAGAAGATTCGTTGAGAACTTCTCCAAAATCGCCAAGCCGCTCTCTAGTCTTCTTCAGAAGGGTGTCAAGTATGTGTGGTCTCCAGAGTGTCAACTGGCTTTTGATACACTCAAGGAAAAGCTTACCTCCACTCCGGTATTGGCTCCTCCGGATGATTCCAAGCCGTACCAGGTCTTTTGCGATGCTTCTCTTCAGGGTTTTGGTGCAGTCTTGATGCAAGATAGGAAGGTGGTTGCTTACACCTCCAGGCAGCTGAAGCCTGCGGAGAAGAACTATCCTGTGCATGATCTCGAGCTAGCGGCTGTTGTGCATGCCTTGATGACTTGGAGACATCTCTTGTTGGAACGTAAGGTTGAAGTTTTCACCGATCACAAGAGCCTCAAGTATATCTTCACTCAGCCTAACTTGAATCTTCGGCAAACACGTTGGGTGGAAATGCTCCAGGATTTTAATCCGAGTGTTGAGTACACGCCAGGCAAGGCAAATGTTGTGGCAGATGCATTGAGCAGGAAGGCATATTGCAACAGTCTGATTCTGCAACCTCTCCAGCCGGGTCTTTCTGAGTCTTTCAGGAAGCTCAATCTTCAGCTGGTTCCTCAGGGTTTTCTTGCGAACCTTCAGATCTCTCCTACCTTGGAAGATCAGGTTAGAGCAGCTCAGCTACTTGATACTATGGTGAAGAAGGTCAAGATTGGTGTGGGAAAGAGTCTTCCCAAGTATAAGTGTTTCACTGTGGATGCCAGGGACACGTTGTTTTTCGAGGACCGCCTTGTCGTCCCGAAAGGTGATCTCAGGAAGGTGATCATGGAAGAAGCTCATAATTCTCTGCTTTCTATTCATCCGGGAAGTTCTAAGATGTACCATGACTTGAAGCAGTCGTTCTGGTGGACCCGTATGAAGCGTGAAATTGCTCAATTCGTTAATGAGTGTGATGTATGTCGAAGGGTGAAAGCAGAACATCAAAGACCAGCGGGCCTCTTGCAGCCTTTGCCGATTCCCGAGTGGAAGTTCGATCACATCGAGATGGACTTCGTCACAGGGTTTCCGAAGTCCAAGAAGGGCAATGACGCTATCTTCGTCGTCATCGACAAATTGAGTAAAGTGGCGCATTTCCTTCCCGTCAAGGAGTCCATTTCAGCAGCTCAGCTGGCAGAGTTGTACACCTCGAGGGTTGTCTCGTTGCACGGTGTACCTATGATGATCTCATCAGATCGCGGGAGTATCTTCACTTCCAAGTTCTGGGACTCGTTTCAGTCTGCTATGGGCACGAAGATCCGCTTCAGCACAGCGTTCCATCCTCAGACTAGTGGTCAAGTGGAGAGAGTGAATCAAGTTCTTGAGGACATGCTGAGAGCCTGCGTTATCTCGTTCGGCATGAAGTGGGAGGATTGTCTGCCTTTCACGGAGTTCTCGTATAACAACAGTTATCAAGCTAGCTCTGGCAAGGCTCCGTTCGAGATTCTCTATGGCAGGAAGTGTCGTACTCCGCTCAACTGGTCCCAGACAGGTGAGCGTCAGATCCTTGGCAATGATATGATAGAAGAAGCTGACGAGATGTGTCGTATCATTCGCGACAACCTCAGAGCAGCGCAGTCCCGTCAGAAGAGCTCTTACGATAGCAAGCACCGTGACATGTCGTATGAGCTTGATGATTTTGTCTACCTCAAGGTGTCGCCTATGAAGGGTATGCAGCGTTTTGGCATCAAAGGCAAGCTTGCGCCTCGTTTCGTGGGTCCGTTCAGAGTGGTTGGCAAGAGGGGCAACCTCGCGTACCAGCTCGAGCTTCCGTCAACCTTTGCAAATGTCCATGATGTGTTCCATGTTTCTCAGCTTCGGAGGTGTTTCAAGAACCCCGAGCGCACTGTGCATCTTCAGGAAATCGATCTTCAGCCTGACCTCTCTTATCGCGAGCATCCAGTTGCGGTTCTCGAGGCGACTGAGCGCAAGACCCGTAACAAGTCTGTCAAGTTTCTCAAAGTGCAGTGGTCACACCATTCCGATAAAGAGGCTACATGGGAACGCGAGGATCACCTCCGTTCCGAATTTCCCGATTTCTTTCAGTCTTAGATCTCGGGGTCGAGATCTTCTTTGTGGTGTGGGAGAGTTTGTAATGCCCCAAGTGTAGAACTTTCCCTTCTTGTAACCTTCCATGTGGGGCCACCTTGTCAGAGATCTTGATGCTATCTTTTTGTGCCATGAATTCATGTGTGTTCCCTAGTGCTTACTTCCCTTGCATGCATGCATTACATTGTTGGAATTATGCCCTAGAGGCAATAATAAATGTATAGTTGTTATTATAATTCCTGTATCAAGATAATAGTTTATTATCCATGCTATAATTGTATTGAATGAAGACTCATTTACATGTGTGGATACATAGACAAAACACCGTCCCTAGCATGCCTCTAGTTGGCTAGCCAGTTGATCAATGATAGTCAGTGTCTTCTGATTATGAACAAGGTGTTGTTGCTTGATAACTGGATCACGTCATTGGGAGAATCACGTGATGGACTAGACCCAAACTAATAGACGTAGCATGTTGATCGTGTCATTTTGTTGCTACTGTTTTCTGCGTGTCAAGTATTTATTCCTATGACCATGAGATCATATAACTCACTGACACCGGAGGAATGCTTTGTGTGTATCAAACGTCGCAACGTAACTGGGTGACTATAAAGGTGCTCTACAGGTATCTCCGAAGGTGTTAGTTGAGTTAGTATGGATCAAGACTGGGATTTGTCACTCCGTGTGACGGAGAGGTATCTCGGGGCCCACTCGGTAATACAACATCACACACAAGCCTTGCAAGCAATGTAACTTAGTGTAAGTTGCGGGATCTTGTATTACGGAACGAGTAAAGAGACTTGCCGGTAAAACGAGATTGAAATAGGTATGCGGATACTGACGTTCAAATCTCGGGCAAGTAACATACCGAAGGACAAAGGGAATGACATACGGGATTATACGAATCCTTGGCACTGAGGTTCAAACGATAAGATCTTCGTAGAATATGTAGGATCCAATATGGGCATCCAGGTCCCGCTATTGGATATTGACCGAGGAGTCTCTCGGGTCATGTCTACATAGTTCTCGAACCCGCAGGGTCTGCACACTTAAGGTTCGACGTTGTTTTATGCGTATTTGAGTTATATGGTTGGTTACCGAATGTTGTTCGGAGTCCCGGATGAGATCACGGACGTCACGAGGGTTTCCGGAATGGTCCGGAAACGAAGATTGATATATAGGATGACCTCATTTGATTACCGGAAGGTTTTCGGAGTTACCGGGAATGTACCGGGAATGACAAATGGGTTCCGGGAGTTCGCCGGGGGGGGGGGGGCAACCCACCCCGGGGAAGCCCATAGGCATTTGGGGAGCCACACCAGCCCTTAGTGGGCTGGTGGGACAGCCCACAAGTGCCCAATGCGCCAAGAGAAGAAAAATCAAGAGGAAAGAAAAAAAAAGGAAGGAGGTGGGAAGGGAGGGGGACTCCTCCCACCAAACCAAGTCCAACTCGGTTTGGGGGGGGAGTCCTCCCCCCCTTGGCTCGGCCGACTCCTTGGGGGTCCTTGGACCCCAAGGCAAGGCCCCCCCTCCCTCCTCCTATATATATGGAGCAATTAGGGCTGATTTGAGACGATTTTCTCAAGGCTGCCCGACCACATACCTCCACGGTTTTTCCTCTAGATCGCGTTTCTGCGGAGCTCGGGCGGAGCCCTGCTGAGACAAGGTCATCACCAACCTCCGGAGCGCCGTCACGCTGCCGGAGAACTCTTCTACCTCTCCGTCTCTCTTGCTGGATCAAGAAGGCCGAGATCATCGTCGAGCTGTACGTGTGCTGAACGTGGAGGTGCCGTCCGTTCGGTACTAGATCGTGGGACTGATCGCGGGATTGTTCGCGGGGCGGATCGAGGGACGTGAGGACGTTCCACTACATCAACCGTGTTCTCTAACGCTTCTGCTGTACGATCTACAAGGGTACGTAGATCACTCATCCCCTCTCGTAGATGGACATCACCATGATAGGTCTTCGTGCGCGTAGGAAAATTTTTGTTTCCCATGCGACGTTCCCCAACAGTGGCATCATGAGCTAGGTTCATGCGTAGATGTCTTCTCGAGTAGAACACAAAAGTTTTTGTGGGCGGTGATGTGCGTTTTGCTGCCCTCCTTAGTATTTTCTTGATTCCGCGGTATTGTTGGATTGAAGCGGCTTGGACCGACATTACTCGTACGCTTACGAGAGACTGGTTTCATCGTTACGAGTAACCCCCTTTGCTCAAAGATGACTGGCAAGTGACGGTTTCTCCAACTTTAGTTGAATCAGATTTGACCGAGGAGGTCCTTGGATGAGGTTAAATAGCAACTCATATATCTCCGTTGTGGTGTTTGCGTAAGTAAGATGCGATCCTACTAGATACCCTTGGTCACCACGTAAAACATGCAACAACAAAATTAGAGGACGTCTAACTTGTTTTTGCAGGGTATGATTGTGATGTGATATGGCCAATGATGTGATGTGATATATCGGATGTATGAGATGATCATGTTGTAATAGAAATATCGACTTCACGTCGATGGTACGACAACCGGCAGGAGCCATAGGGTTGTCTTTATACTAACGTTTGTGCTTGCAGATGCGTTTACTATTTTGCTAGGATGTAGCTTTAGTTGTAATAGCATAAGTAGCACGACAACCCCGATGGCAACACGTTGATGGATGATCATGGTGTGGCGCCGGTGACAAGAAGATCGTGCCGGTGCTTTGGTGATGGAGATCAAGAAGCACGTGATGATGGCCATATCATGTCACTTTATGAATTGCATGTGATGTTAATCCTTTTATGCACCTTATTTTGCTTAGAACGACAGTAGCATTATGAGGTGATCTCTCACTAAAATTTCAAGACGAAATTGTGTTCTCCCCGACTGTGCACCGTTGCTACAGTTCGTCGTTTCGAGACACCACGTGATGATCGGGTGTGATAGACTCAACGTTCACATACAACGGGTGCAAAACAGTTGCGCACGCGGAACACTCGTGTTAAGCTTGACGAGCCTAGCATGTGCAGACATGGCCTCGGAACACATGAGACCGAAAGGTCGATCATGAATCATATAGTTGATATGATTAGCATAGGGATGCTTACCACTGAAACTATACTCAACTCACGTGATGATCGGACTTGGGATAGTGTAAGTGGATCATGAACCACTCAAATGACCAGAGAGATGTATTTTTTGAGTGGGAGTTTAGCATATAATTTGATTAAGTTGAACTCTAATTATCTTGAACATAGTCTAAGTCCACTTTGAATATATTTGTGTTGTAGATCATGGCTCACGCGAGTGTCATCCTGAATTTTAATACGTTCCTAGAGAAAGCTAAGTTGAAAGATGATGGAAGCAACTTTGTAGACTGGGCTCGTAATCTTAAGCTAATCTTACAAGCTGGGAAGAAGGATTATGTCCTTAATGCTGCGCTAGGAGATGAACCACCCACTACGGCTGATCAGGATGTTAAGAACGCTTGGTTAGCGCGTAAGGAGGACTACTCAATAGTTCAATGTGCAGTCTTGTATGGCTTAGAACCGGGACTTCAACGTCGCTTTGAGCGTCATGGAGCATTTGAGATGTTCCAGGAGTTGAAGTTTATCTTTCAGAAGAATGCCCGGATCGAGAGGTATGAGACCTCCGATAAATTCTATGCTTGCAAGATGGAGGAAAAATCGTCTGTCAGTGAACATGTGCTCAAAATTTCTGGGTACTCAAACCGTCTAGCTGAGCTGGGGATTGAACTCCCGCAAGAGGCTATCACTGACAGAATCCTTCAATCACTGCCGCCAAGCTATAAAGGCTTTGTGTTGAACTACAACATGCAAGGGATGAACAAGTCTCCCGGCGAGTTGTTTGCGATGCTGAAAGTCGCAGAGTCTGAACTCCGTAAAGAGCATCAAGTGTTGATGGTGAGCAAGACCACTAGTTTCAAGAGAAACGGCAAAGGCAAGAAGGGCAATTCGAAGAAGAGCGGCAAGCCTGTTGCCAATCCGCCGAAGAAACCCAAGGCTGGACCTAAGCCTGAAACAGAGTGCTTCTATTGCAAGGGTATGGGTCACTGGAAGCGCAATTGCCCCAAGTATCTGGCAGATAAGAAGGCGGGCAAAGAAAAATCAGATATATTTGATATACATGTTATTGATGTGTACTTAACCGGCTCTCGTAGTAGTGCCTGGGTATTCGATACCGGTTCTGTTGCTCACATTTGCAACTCGAAACAGGAACTGCGGAATATACGAAGGCTGGCGAAAGACGAAGTGACGATGCGCGTAGGAAATGGTTCCAAGGTTGATGCAATCGCCGTCGGCACAGTGTCACTTCAGCTACCATCGGGATTAGTGATGAACTTAAATCATTGTTATTTAGTGCCTGCGTTGAGCATGAACATTATATCTGGATCTTGTTTATTGCGAGACGGTTACTCTTTTAAGTCTGAGAATAATGGTTGTTCTATTTCTATGAGTAACATCTTTTATGGTCATGCACCGAATGTGAGAGGATTGTTCATATTGAATCTTGATAGCGATACGCATATACATAACATTGAGACCAAAAGAGTTAGAGTAAACAATGATAGCACCATATTTTTGTGGCATTGCCGCTTGGGTCATATTGTTGTAAAGCGCATGAAGAAACTCCATGCTGATGGACTTTTGGAGTCACTTGACTTTGATTCACTTGACACGTGCGAACCATGCCTCATGGGCAAGATGACTAAGACTCCGTTCTCCGGAACAATGGAGCGTGCAAGTGACTTGTTGGAAATCATACATACCGATGTGTGTGGTCCAATGAGCGTAGAGGCACGCGGCGGATATCGTTATTTTCTCACCTTCACTGACGATTTAAGTAGATATGGTTATGTCTACTTGATGAAGCACAAGTCTGAAACATTTGAAAAGTTCAAGCAATTTCAGAGTGAAGTGGAAAATCATCGTAACAAGAAGATCAAGTTCCTACGGTCTGATCGTGGGGGTGAATATCTGAGTTTCGAGTTTGGTGCTCACTTAAGACAATGTGGAATTGTTTCGCAGTTAACACCGCCTGGAACACCACAGCGTAATGGTGTGTCCGAACGTCGTAATCGTACTTTGTTAGAGATGGTGCGATCTATGATGTCTCTTACTGATTTGCCGTTATCATTTTGGGGTTATGCATTAGAAACAGCTGCATTCACTTTAAATAGGGCACCATCAAAATCCGTTGAGACGACACCATACGAACTGTGGTATGGCAAGAGGCCAAAGTTGTCGTTTCTTAAAGTTTGGGGATGTGATGCTTATGTCAAAAAGCTTCAGCCTGAAAAGCTGGAACCCAAAGCGGAAAGGTGCGTCTTCATAGGTTATCCAAAAGAGACAGTTGGGTACACCTTCTATCTCAAATCCGAGGGCAAAGTGTTTGTTGCTAAAAACGGAGCTTTTCTCGAGAAGGAGTTTCTCTCGAGAGAATTGAGTGGGAGGAAGATAGAACTTGACGAGGTTGTCGAACCTCTCATCCCTCTGGATGGTGGCGCAGGGCAAGGGGAAACCTCTGTCGTTGCGACGCCGGTTGAGGAGGAAGTTAATGATGATGATCATGAAACTCCAGTTCAAGTTTCTGTTGAACCACGCAGGTCGACGAGATCACGCGCTGCTCCAGAGTGGTACGGTAATCCCGTCTTGTCAATCATGTTGTTAGACAACAATGAACCTGCAAATTATGAAGAAGCAATGGTGGGCCCAGATTCCAACAAATGGCTAGAAGCCATGAAATCCGAGATAGGATCCATGTATGAGAACAAAGTGTGGACTTTGGAGA
The DNA here is from genome assembly GCF_904849725.1 of Hordeum vulgare subsp. vulgare. Classification (NCBI taxonomy): domain Eukaryota; kingdom Viridiplantae; phylum Streptophyta; class Magnoliopsida; order Poales; family Poaceae; genus Hordeum; species Hordeum vulgare. The sequence goes on along the minus strand of NC_058519.1, from coordinate 648,089,067 downwards.
TACTACCTGAGGGCCGCAAGGCTATTCAGAACAAATGGATCTTTAAGAAGAAGACGGACGCTGACGGTAATGTGACCGTTTATAAAGCTCGACTTGTGGCAAAGGGTTTTTCACAAGTTCCAGGAGTTGACTACGATGAGACTTGCTCACCCGTAGCGATGCTTAAGTCCGTCAGAATCATGTTAGCAATAGCTGCATTTTTCGATTATGAAATCTGGGAGATGGATGTCAAAACGGCGTTCCTTAACGGTTTCCTTAAGGAAGAGTTGTATATGATGCAACCCGAAGGTTTTGTCGATCCTAAAAATGCTGACAAGGTGTGCAAGCTCCAGCGATCCATTTATGGACTGGTGCAAGCATCTCGGAGTTGGAACAAACGCTTTGATGAGGTGATCAAAGCATTTGGGTTTATACAAGTGGTTGGAGAATCTTGTATTTACAAGAAAGTGAGTGGGAGCTCTGTGGCGTTTCTAATATTATATGTGGATGACATATTACTGATTGGAAACAACGTAGAGTTTTTGGAGAGCATAAAAGGTTACTTGAATAAAAGTTTCTCTATGAAGGACCTAGGAGAAGCTGCTTACATTCTAGGCATTAAGATCTATAGGGATAGATCAAAACGCCTGATAGGACTTTCACAAAGCACATACCTTGATAAAGTTTTGAAGAGGTTCAAAATGGAGCAGTCCAAGAAAGGGTTCTTGCCAGTTTTACAAGGTACGAGATTGAGTAAGACTCAGTGCCCAGCAACTGATGAAGATAGAGAGCATATGCGCTCCGTCCCCTATGCTTCAGCCATAGGTTCTATCATGTATGCGATGATGTGCACTAGACCGGATGTTAGCCTGGCCATAAGTATGGCAGGTAGGTTCCAGAGTAATCCAAGAGTGGATCACTGGACAGCGGTCAAGAATATCCTGAAGTACCTGAAAAGGACTAAGGAGATGTTTCTCGTGTATGGAGGTGACGAAGAGCTCGCCGTAAAAGGTTACGTCGATGCAAGCTTTGACACAGATCCGGACGACTCCAAGTCGCAAACCGGATACGTATTTATTCTTAATGGGGGTGCAGTAAGCTGGTGCAGTTCCAAGCAAAGCGTCGTAGCAGATTCTACATGTGAAGCGGAGTACATGGCTGCCTCGGAGGCGGCTAAGGAGGGTGTCTGGATGAAGCAGTTCATGACGGATCTTGGAGTGGTGCCAAGTGCACTGGATCCAATAACCTTGTTCTGTGACACCACTGGTGCCATTGCCTTAGCAAAGGAACCAAGGTTTCACAAGAAGACCAGACACATCAAACGACGCTTCAACCTCATCCGCGACTACGTCGAGGAAGAGGACGTAAATATATGCAAAGTGCACACGGATCTGAATGTAGCAGACCCGCTGACTAAACCTCTTCCACGGCCAAAACATGATCGACACCAGAACTGTATGGGTGTTAGATTTATTACAATGTAATTCACATGGTGATGTGAGGGCTGGATTATTGACTCTAGTGCAAGTGGGAGATTGTTGGAATTATGCCCTAGAGGCAATAATAAATGTATAGTTGTTATTATAATTCTTGTATCAAGATAATAGTTTATTATCCATGCTATAATTGTATTGAATGAAGACTCATTTACATGTGTGGATACATAGACAAAACACCGTCCCTAGAATGCCTCTAGTTGGCTAGCCAGTTGATCAATGATAGTCAGTGTCTTCTGATTATGAACAAGGTGTTGTTGCTTGATAACTGGATCACGTCATTGGGAGAATCACGTGATGGACTAGACCCAAACTAATAGACGTAGCATGTTGATCGTGTCATTTTGTTGCTACTGTTTTCTGCGTGTCAAGTATTTATTCCTATGACCATGAGATCATATAACTCACTGACACCGGAGGAATGCTTTGTGTGTATCAAACGTCGCAACGTAACTGGGTGACTATAAAGGTGCTCTACAGGTATCTCCGAAGGTGTTAGTTGAGTTAGTATGGATCAAGACTGGGATTTGTCACTCCGTGTGACGGAGAGGTATCTCGGGGCCCACTCGGTAATACAACATCACACACAAGCCTTGCAAGCAATGTAACTTAGTGTAAGTTGCGGGATCTTGTATTACGGAACGAGTAAAGAGACTTGCCGGTAAAACGAGATTGAAATAGGTATGCGGATACTGACGTTCAAATCTCGGGCAAGTAACATACCGAAGGACAAAGGGAATGACATACGGGATTATACGAATCCTTGGCACTGAGGTTCAAACGATAAGATCTTCGTAGAATATGTAGGATCCAATATGGGCATCCAGGTCCCGCTATTGGATATTGACCGAGGAGTCTCTCGGGTCATGTCTACATAGTTCTCGAACCCGCAGGGTCTGCACACTTAAGGTTCGACGTTGTTTTATGCGTATTTGAGTTATATGGTTGGTTACCGAATGTTGTTCGGAGTCCCGGATGAGATCACGGACGTCACGAGGGTTTCCGGAATGGTCCGGAAACGAAGATTGATATATAGGATGACCTCATTTGATTACCGGAAGGTTTTCGGAGTTACCGGGAATGTACCGGGAATGACAAATGGGTTCCGGGAGTTCGCCGGGGGGGGGGGGGGGGCAACCCACCCCGGGGAAGCCCATAGGCATTTGGGGAGCCACACCAGCCCTTAGTGGGCTGGTGGGACAGCCCACAAGTGCCCAATGCGCCAAGAGAAGAAAAATCAAGAGGAAAGAAAAAAAGGAAGGAGGTGGGAAGGGAGGGGGACTCCTCCCACCAAACCAAGTCCAACTCGGTTTGGGGGGGGAGTCCTCCCCCCCTTGGCTCGGCCGACTCCTTGGGGGTCCTTGGACCCCAAGGCAAGGCCCCCCCCTCCCTCCTCCTATATATATGGAGCAATTAGGGCTGATTTGAGACGATTTTCTCACGGATGCCCGACCACATACCTCCACGGTTTTTCCTCTAGATCGCGTTTCTGCGGAGCTCAGGCGGAGCCCTGCGGAGACAAGGTCATCACCAACCTCCGGAGCGCCGTCACGCTGCCGGAGAACTCTTCTACCTCTCCGTCTCTCTTGCTGGATCAAGAAGGCCGAGATCATCGTCGAGCTGTACGTGTGCTGAACGCGGAGGTGCCGTCCGTTCGGTACTAGATCGTGGGACTGATCGCGGGATTGTTCGCGGGGCGGATCGAGGGACGTGAGGACGTTCCACTACATCAACCGCGTTCTCTAACGCTTCTGCTGTACGATCTACAAGGGTACGTAGATCACTCATCCCCTCTCGTAGATGGACATCACCATGATAGGTCTTCGTGCGCGTAGGAAATTTTTTGTTTCCCATGCGACGTTCCCCAACATACATATCATTCCTTGCCATACTTATGATTGCATGCCATGATCATGTTGCATTTGAGTTTAATAGGAGTAGTGTTGTGGTGTTGTGAGTGCATGTGATCTTGCTAGGATTAAGTGGTGGTTTTGCACTACCTTGTGATGCATGTGATAATGGTGTGTGTGATGTAAGAGGGTGTGCTAGTCTTTTTAAGCTCTTGCCTTTTAAACTCCTTTTCCCTCCTATTTTTATTCTTGTCAAAATTCCTTCTTCCCAAAGATGATTCTAAAATGTCTAGTGGGTAGATAAAATGTGCTTATGAGGGGGTGCAATTTTTCTGATTTGATTCTTTGATTTTAGTGGTGCAAATAAATTCAAAACAGTAGCTTAATGACTGTTTTGCATTTATTTCAAACATCTCCAAATATTGCATTCCTATTTTTCCCTATTGGGCAAAAATTCCTTAAGTCCAGCAGAATTTTCCTTTTGATTTTTGCCACAATAGCTTAGGTGGGTTATTTTCTTGAGTGTGTTTAAATACTAAATAGGAATTCCCTCCCCAATATTTTTTTCCCTTCTTCCTGGACAGCATGGGCCTCTTTCCTCCCTCCTGGCCCAGCTGCTCCCTCCAGAGAGAGCCCACGCGAGGCCTCTCCTTTCCTCCTTTCCTGACGGCGTCCTCCTCCTCCCCTCGCTGTCTGCTTTCCGTCAGCACGTGTGAGAGAGAGAGAGCTGACGGCGCCGTGAGCAGCTCGTCGAGGTCCCCCTATAAGATGCGTTCGCGTCCGTGCCCGAAGCCTAGGGTTCCTCTCCTCCCCTCAGCCGCAGTCGCCACCTCTCCCAAACCCATCTCGTTCCCATCTCTCTTCCTTCTTCTCTGTCAGGTAAGATAGCAGAGGGTGCACAGGGAGAGAGTCGCCGGCGTCTTCCGCGGGCGTCGTCGGGCGGCCCGGCCGCCATGTCCGGGGGCTCGGGGCGGCTCCCCGCGTCCCATTCCCGGCGTTAGGAGCCCCGGGGAGCGACCCTCCCGTCGAGCTCGTCCTCGTCAACGGGGCGAACCGGGCGAACTACGTCCTCTTCTTCGGTCTTCGGCGGAACGACTTCGTCGGCCCGTCTTCTTCCTCTCCGACGCTCCTCCTCCCCGTTCGGCGCCCCCTCTTCTCCCTAAGGTGAGGTTCTTCGCCCTTGCCTCCCCCTCCGCGGTTCGGTCATGGTCTGCAGTAGGAGCTTCGGTCCTTCTTTGCTGTTGTTCGTCGTATAGCTAGCGGGCGAGGGTTGTGTGGTGCTGCTGGTAGGTAGAGGTTGCAGGAGCAGCGCCTCCACCCAGCGCGAGGGTCCGCTTCGTCAGGAGGACGAGCGCCTCCTTCTCTGACGGGAGTTGCTGCCGTGGGAACCCAAGCCCGAAGCTTTCTTGGGATCCTGCTAGTGCAGTTCATAGGTAGTCTCGTGGTAGTAGGAGGAGGGCTTCCTCCCCCCTCTCGGCAGCAGCCCCGTGGTAAGAGGACCCCCCCTCGTTGCCGGCAGCGCAGCTTAGCAACGCCGGCAAGCGCGTAGCTGGCAGTTCTCTGTCGCTGTTATTCTCGCTGTAGACAGGAGTCGGTTTCTGTAGCTTTACCTTCGTGTGTATCCCCCCTCTGTCAGTAATGACATCGTAGCCTGATGGTAGTATCTCTCTGTCATATGCACGCGCCTGATGAGAGGTCCAGGGTTTGAGTCCCCCCATCGGCGCCCTTTTGATAGTTTGTTTTGATTTATGTTGCTGGTAGATTACCTTGCCTTTTTCCCTTCTCCTGTTAACATCAGTAACAGCAGCGCAGTGGTAGATGTGTGTTTGTGTTATCGTCAGGTGCAGGGTTCGAATCCCATGCGTTGCACCCCCTTTTTATCTTGCCTGTTTCCTTTCTGATTTGCAGTAGGGCAGCACAACAGAGTTTAACCTCTGTTTGGGTCCTTCTCTGTCGAGCCCCATGGGCATAGCAGAGTGGGTGGGTGCAGTAGAGATCATCAGGAGGTTCAGGGTTCAAATCCTGACCCTCTTGCTATTGTGTTCTTTCCTTGTTGTTTTTTTTTCTTCTGCTACATTTTTTTAAACACCCTTCTTACTATTGCTGATCTTGTGCCTACCAAAGGTGGCCATGGAATTATGTATTTTTTCCCTTGCTGTTATAGTTGTGCTAGGTGATGTAGTGTGTGTGGTTGTGCTTGTGAGAGATGTGCATGTGAGTGTGTTTCCCTTGTGCTTGGAGTGGGCTCTTGCACCACGTGGGGCTAGTAGATTGTGATGTGTGTGCATTAGCTTGTGGTAGCTCTAGTATAGATATGTGTGTGAGAGCCTCACCCATGGCAAGGCATGAAGAGCATTGATGTGCTCATGAGTAGTAGTGTGTGGTGGTGTTGGATTCATTTAGGGAGTGTAGCTATTGTATGCTCTAACTAGTTCTAGTAGGACTAGATTTGTGTCATGCTAGATATGTGGGTGGTGTGGACCTCCCCACCTTTACAAGTGGTGCACCTCCTCATGTTTAATATGAGAGAGGGCATATTGTGTGTGTGGGGTTGGCTCATGTGTGTTGGTGTTGTTGATGTGTATGACACAAACATGGGGTTCAAACCCCCATGTCACTTTGTCATTGTGCACATGAAACCCTCCTATGTATTGTCATCTTAGAAGAATACCTTATGGATTTGCATTTTTATTTTGTTGAAAGTTTGGGCGTTGTTTCCATGATATAGATGGAGCCCAAAGGCATGGATCTTGGTATGTTTGTTGTAGGGGTTTTTGCTCAATACCATAGTGGTGTCAAACACCTCTTGGGAACTTGTGTGTGCAAACTATGCCTAGACAAAGTGGGCATGTGGTTGGGAAATTCCAGATTTTGAACTCTGAAAATTTCACTAAGTCTGGGATGCTGAAAACATTTTCTTCCCCTGTAGATAAGGTTGTTCTGGTCATTATGTTGAGAACTGGACTTAGTTCAGTGCTAGTGTTTTGAACCTGGTATGTTTTTGAAGCTTCCTATCAATTTTAAAGTCATTTGGAGTCCAGTAACTTGTATTTTGGTTGCTGTCAAAAAGCTTCAGAACAGAAACAGAATCTCAGGTGCAGGAATTTTCACTAAGTCCCTGAGAACTGAGGGTTTTGGGAAAGTTTGTGGCCTTGTATCTTCTAGAGTTTAATTCCTTTTGCTGTGATTCTTGCTGGAGATTGTAGTGTTCTTGGTTGGAAACAGCCACATATATTATTTGTCATATTTGAAGACCTGTAGCTATGTTGCATGTGGCTCACAAACAGCTAAGATGCAGAAACTGGCAGATTGCGTAGTTTTGACATTTTGTTCAAAGTTTGTGTTTAATTGTTGTTGGGGTGTTCTACCTTGCTCCATTTCATTCATGTTGGGTTAATATATGTCTTGGCAACCTGGGAACACCAGATTTGTGCCAATTGTGGGAGTGGTGATGAATCTTTCACGTAGGGCTTCATACCGTGTTTCGTTGATTCCCGTTGATCCGTAGCTCCGTTTGCAAAGTTCTTTATATGGTTGTGCACCGCTTTCACGAGATGCATCTGTTCATATCATTCCCATGCATGTCCAAATAGTTTAGTGCAAAGTTCTGTCCAGGAACTTGTTGTAGTTTATCTTGCTTGTGCTAGTGTTAGAAATAGTGGTGCATGCTCAACTTTCATCTCATGCATCATGTGATTGTTGCATTTTGTGGTGCTGCTGTTCATTGGCTGTTATTCTTGTGTTGGGTAGCACCGGGAGCGGAGACCGAATACGTGGAGTCAGGAGAGTACGTGCAGGACGATCCAGAACCATTCCAAGCTGAGGATATCACAGGCAAGATGACATGACCTTGATCCCATATCTAGACTTGTTATGTTAGTTTCGATTCCACGTTATTGCTCGCTGCCTACCACTGAAAATATATTGCCTCTTCATATGCCATGAGCCTAAACACCTTACTCTTTCCTAGCAAACTGGCATGGCTAGGTAGGCTTGCTCAGCTACTAATGTTAGCATTGCTAGTTGCAGGTGTTTATAACTCATGAGTTGCCATGAGCTTGATATCATTATCTTAATTTCTGTTATTTAATTAATGTATCTATATATTTGGTAAATGACGGGAGGCCTAGCCTTTTGCCGGGTGTCTTGTTCCGTTATTGCCGCCTTAGTTACCGGTTACCGGTGTTTGATTCCATAATGATCGCTCCTAACACGTTCGGGGTTGTTATGGGGACCCCCTTGATAAATCGCGTAGTGCTAAGGCTTGTCCGGCAGGACCCAACTTTGGTTTTAATCTGCTAATCACATAATAATCTACATAGGGAATAGCTACCCCGAGGAATTTAATCAACAACCCGGGCCAGTGCTCCCCATGAGTGTTGGTCCCACCTGAGCGATGTCCGGGGCCCCACTGGTCACCCAGAGGTTTAGCCATCCCGACGTCTAGCTCATCTGTCGTGTCCTGAGACTGAGATACGCGACTCTTATCAGGGTCGTCGACACGACGGGAGGTCCTGCTAGTCTTGTCTTGCCTTAGCGGTATATCTTGCGTACAGGAATCCCGGTGAAGCTGTGGTTTTCCCCAGAGTTGAGGTTTTCCTCTAAGGAATCCGACGAGATCACGAGATTCGTGATAGAGGATGCCTTTGCGGCCTGTGTTCATTTGTGATGGACTAGTTGGAGCACCCCTGCAGGTTTTAATCTTTCGGAAAGCCGTGCCCGCGGTTATGTGGCAACTTGGAATATTTTGTTAACATCCGGTATTAGAAAACTTAAACATAAACTAATAAAATATGCCAACTGTGTGCGTAACCGTGACTGTCTCTTCGAAGATCTCTCTTCGATCGGGAACACGGTGGGGTTATGAATGCCGTAGGTAGGTGTTCAGGATCACTTTCTGATCAAGTATTCACGATCGTTAGTATAGAACACTGTCACTTCTCCTTTGCGTAAGCTAGCCACTTATTCAACCTTAGGATGCAGCAGCCTGAAACACTTCACCCCTTCCTTACCCAATGACATGACTAGTTCTGGCACCAAGGTCTTAGATTGCTGAGTCCCCGTGGCTCACGGATTCCTCCGAAACTCCCAGCAGGTACAGGTACCCCAGAGGCAGATGATCCCGATGGCACCCAGCTGGCATGGCAGTACGACGAGGAGACAGATCGCCTTTACGTGAACTATCCAGAGGACTGAGCCGTGGTCGTGATCGTGGGCCTGCAGCGGGTAGCATAGCATTTTCCTTGTTTTGTAGTCCGTACCGGAACTACATTGATTGTATCTGCGTTGTACTCTGTATTATTAATAAGAAGACAGTTGAATCCCAGATTGGCTACTTTATTTATTATTATGTGATATGCTTACTTGCTTGCAAAACACTTAGATGCGCTTCTTTCCTATTCGGGGCCTCGACCCCCAGATCGGAAAGGACCACATCTTGGTCGTTACACTATGTACGGTGGTACCAGCTGGTTATTTTGGTTCTCGAATGCAACAAAGCATATTGAAAACCATGACTCCCTATTTTTTATTAGTAAACCGTTATCACTTTTGAGTAACGAAAGTTGCAAATATTTACTTGACGTGTTGGAATCCCATCCAAGAGGGTAATTTACAGTTTAAGATCACGGTGACACATTTCCTTCATTTGCAACATCGGTTCATGGGTAATTGAGTTTTGCATTTGTTTGCTTTGACAATTTTGAATATGCAATAAATAGCATGGAATGGCCTGAAAGTAGTTGCTGAAAGAAGTACCATTCCAAGTGACAAGAAATGGAAACAAGTTTGATGACATACCAAGTTAAGTATGTGGAAGAACAACCTCATCCTCACAGAATCGTCATGCAGTCCATATTCTTTCCCAGAGTTCTCCACCAGCATTCATATTTCACGACAATGGCATGGTGTGTCGGGATTAAATAAATATATTCCTTATTGATACATGAAATAGGACGACATTAGCAAGTCAATTCTATTTTATCTGAAGATCAAAATTTGACAAGTTGAAGACGACATACAGAGATTGTAGGTCAAAGTCTGATGTCCCTGAAATCATTATCACCAAAGATAGTGACCCTGGAATGTACGTTGTTGCCACGGTATAACAAGAAAAGTATGCACGGGTCATTTAGTTCTATTTTTTCAAAGCATAAAACGCAACAAATGTTCATAATTTCACTACATATAAACGTGAATCTTTTTTCATCACTCCCTTTTGGCCATAATGTGCATCATACCATTTGTCCTTCGCTTCCTCCATAATGGGCCATCGACAGATTGGCCAAACGTAGATGACCTAATTGTGATATGTGTCCTCTATGCAAGCAAGTTCAGGAATCTGGTCCACACTTCTTTTACAAATGTCGTTTCACCCTGCGCCTTTGGAACATCATTAATGATTGTTCTTCTAGAAAAATAGAAGAGGTAAAATCAATATTCCGCATGGCCATATTGTGTACATTGAGGTTAACAGAATTACAGTTTTTCCTTTGGTTTCCAGCAAGACCAATATGGAATGGATTACATCATGGTGACCTCTATTTTGTTTTCAGCTTTCAGTTTGTGCTGCGTGCTTGAAGTAGAAGTTCTGCATCTATACTGCATAGAGAACATCCACCGTTATTGTTGACCTTGCAGAATGTTTACATGGTGGTCATGGTGATTTACCGATCATTAATTTTCAATAAAATATAAGTACATAAGCATGTATTTATATCGGATTGCAAGATTAGCACCGACCAAATGACTTAGCTGAGCAAACACCTTCATGCTTCTTGTGGCATAGTGATTGATATGCCAATTAGAAACGAATGCAAAGAGAGAGCTCGCCCACAAGTAAAAAAGTTGAGAAGAATGCTAATCTCAGATGCATAATTTAAAAAAAGCATATATTTTTATAATCCAAAAAATCAAGCGGAAAGAATGCAAAGCAACCATTTACCTGTTGTTCCACTGAAGATTAGTAAGCTGCCTTGGGTTTTGTCGGAGAAACATGAAGGAAAATGAGAAAACAAACCTAAATTCCACAAACCTAAATTCCACAAACCTAAATTCCCCATTTGGAGCTTCTTCTGCATTATTTGTGGGTTCTCAATAGCCATATATGTGGTCATTGTACACACACAAGAAACAACAGTATGCTTGAGGTGGTTACATTCCTTTGCAAAAAGCGACAATCAATTTAACAACATTACGTGGAGAAGTATAATTCCCACACATTACACACAAATAAATAGATTCTCTCTGAGATTCTTTTTGCCGCAAAAGTGAGTGGGTTAAAATCACACAAACATATATGTCCCATTTGGACCAAATCACGGGTCTGCAAAAAAAAAAAAAATGGCGAACACTTAGCCCACCCTTGTCTTACCAGGAAGTGACATGAAATTGCACTGGAAAGTTGGGCTAGTATTGGCATGACAAATAGCTGGGCCTAATCCAAGCATTCTATGAATCAAAGGAGCAAGATAGTAGATGGTTAGTTCAACATTCTGTGAATTAAAAAGGACAAGAGCTCACGTTGCTAAGAAGAACTGCACAAATGTTTCCTACTTCAGCTTCTCCTCATGTTCATCGTCTTCTGTGGCATAGTCATATTGCACACGTTCAGACTTTCCAAGCATCTCTGAACCAAAAGAAGCAGTTAACACACAACCAAACACACATGCAAACAGATGACAGTACCGAACACATTCATAGTCTGGACCAATTAAATTGATGTACGGAAAATTAAACAACATGTTTACCTCTCATCGATCTTGTATGTCTCCCGGTCTCCTGCCTAACACCATCCAATCTCAACCCAATGGCCGCGGTGCGGGCCTCTGGGCTGCCATGGTCGGGCAAGTCCTGGGGCTTCTCCCTTCTCCAGCGACGGGGTGTATGGGTGCTGACACAGACACGGGACACCAATCTTGGATCAAAGGAGGAGGCGAACTGCGACATAGCTGATGTCGGGTCAGGAAGAAGAAGCATTGAAGGCAGGTGCGTAGAGACGTCTTCATTGTGGAAGACAGGTGCACGGGAGGGGGGATGGCGAGCAGAAGATTTGGTTTCCTGAGTGCAGGTAGCGGTCAGTGACGTCAAGAGGACCATGTGGGGGCGCGGCGGACATGAGGATTGAAGGGAGAGAAAGGGGAGGGGCGGAATACACAAGTGTTGTAGGTACCCTTGCGGCGAATGGTTTGGGAGAGGGGAGGGGAGGGGAGGGGAGATCGTGGCTTGGTGGTGGTCATGGAGAATCGGGAGCGAGGGACATGCGAGAGGATCGTGGTTTTTTTTTTACCGTGTGGAAGAAGTGCGAGACGTGAGGAAAGGGAGATTGAACGAAGTGAGGTTAGCTTTTTTTGCTGGATCGATGTCGTAGGGGGGAGGGAGGAGGTCGAACCATCACGACTGCAGTTCCCTCTTTAATAGTAGAGATTTGCATCTTTATGGAGTCTGATAGAGATGGTAGCTCGTCGTGTGTAGGACGAGTTGATCAAACCAACCACGAGCCGCACTCGTGCGCCTCTTGCGCTCCCCCAACACCACGCCGATCACAACATTTATATTGCATCAGTGAGCATCGGGACCCCTAAATCGGTCTTGGGAGCAGCATCACATTAATGTTTAGGCCAATCAAAATGCTCGGAGTGGGAGCACCAGTAAAGGCATGTACAATGGTGCTATTTTAGGAGTGCCATATATGATAGATGATGAGGTGGAGGAGAGAGAACTTAAAAAAAGGCCCCACCTTCTTTTACTTAAGAGAAGACAAGAGGTGATCTCTCAGCACAATATGTCTCATCATGTTTTTATGAATAGCTAATTATAGAAGGTAAGTCTAAGAGATGATTTATTATAGACTCTTTTTTTGATCATTTATAAATTATATATAAAATTTAAGATAAGACTATTTTATCAACCATTGTGCATGCCCTAAAGGTCGCCGGAGACGATGTGACGACAAAATGATCTAAGTGCGCTAATCGTACGTGGAGAGTCAAAATCGCCGTGGAGGCTCATATGTAGCAGAGTCTTGCTGTTTTTTATTATAGCTTAGATGTGATGTTACCATTCCTCCATTGAACAACTAATCAAGGTATTCTCTTCATGCGTTCTTTAATGTCCTTATTTTTTTAACGGTTCCTTAATGTCCTTATATCAACTACAACTGGGCACTCCAAAACGGCCTCAAATGCCCGAACGTACGGCTCGTTCATGAAAATTCGATCTAGATGGGCGCCCCAAACGTCCAGACTGACCGGCATCCCTCATATTCAACTTAAACATGGGACGGATATGGGGACGCCCGAAAGCGTCCAGTACGTCGGACTGATGATGAGATACCACGAGGTATTGCCTGAAAATCCAATGGTCCGACGGGCGTCTCCTTCGACGGGGTTGTGCGAACTCGGCGTGGCGCCGCTCCGGCTTGCCGCCCAAGGCCATATCCGGCTATTTAAGCCGGCCGACGTCCCCCAACCTTAACCCATCCACCTCCTCCCTCTTCGCATCGTCAGCCCGAACTCATCCATATCCTCCCTCTTTGCACCGCCAGCCCGAGCACATCCACTTCCTCTTTCCCGCTCTACCGCTCTTCCCACGCTCTCCGGTTTCATCATGGTCCGACAAAAAGATAACCACGTACGCCATGCTCACACGAGAGCACCGATACTAGATCAAGCAGGAGATCTGGGCGAGGCGCGCAACTCGCATTGCTACCGGGTTGCCTTTGGACTCGCCAGAGCCAAAGGAGAAGGAGGAGGAGGTGGCGGCAGAGGAGGAGGAGGAGGGAGACGAGCAACAGTCGACTTGAAGGTGGCGGATCCATAGGAGGATGAGGCGGAGCAGGAGCTGGCGCGGGCTCCGTGCTTTAACATGGAGGCCGTGGAGGCAGAGTTCGCCATCCCAACGGACAAGATGGCTGAGCAACAAGCCATCTTAGAGTCCATCCAGAATGAGGCCTATGTGGAGGCCAACCGATACTTCATCCGATAGGAGCGAGCGACGGCCGACGCTTTTTTCGCCAAACTCAGGGAGAAGATGGATGTGGAGGCCAACATGGAGGAATCGGAGCTGTAGATGTCGTTCATGTATCCGGAGCCGGGCACAAAGATATTTGACATCTTCAATGAGGATTGGGATAGTTGGTCTATATAGTACCTGGATTTTTTTCTTTCTTTACATGTTTTTGTAGGAATTTAAAATTTCTAGTATGAAGTATTCCGATGCAGATGAGCAAATTTGAGGACGGACCAATCACTGCTTGCACACGTGCCTGGACGGATTTGCCTCATCCGTCTGTACACGTTCTTATCAATAAAATAAAAAGAAACGCTTGTTAATGGGCCACATTACCCGGGCCAGCTGCTCGCTGCGTACCAATTTCGCCGGCACGCGGGTCCCACTCATCAGCCAGCAGCAGAATCCCGTCCCCGCAATCCCGTTTCTCGCTTCCCCTCCTCCAAGAAGAAGAAGAAGAGGAAAGCCGGCGACGAGTCAAGAGTCAAATCCCCGCGGCACCAACCACCTCCCCCCCCCCTCCCGCCGCAGCCAAACGCACACGAGCACGCCCAAATCGGCAACGACCAAATCCCCAAACCCTAGCGCGCCAATGCCCCGCTAGGCCCCTCCCACCCGACCCGACCCGATCGCCGGGCCGGCCATGGATCCGGGCGGGACGATGCTGCTGGAGGACTTCGGGCAGCGGGTGGACCTCACGCGGCGCATCCGCGAGGTGCTGGCCAACTACCCGGAGGGCACCACCGCGCTGCGGGAGCTCATCCAGAACGCCGACGACGCCGGGGCCTCGCGTGTCCGCCTCTGCCTCGACCGCCGCGCCCACGGCGCCTCCTCGCTGCTCGCCCCGGCGCTCGCGCAGTGGCAGGGCCCCGCCCTGCTCGCCCACAACGACGCTGCCTTCACCGACGACGACTTCGCCAGCATCTCCCGCATCGGCGGCAGCAAGAAGGCCTCCCAGGCCTGGAAGACCGGCCGCTTCGGGTATGTTCGCTACCTACGCTCTCTCCCTCTCGCTCTGCTTCGAGCTGCCAATTCCAATCTGAGCTTCCCCACTAGTAGAATTGGACTAGTGCGGCTTTGTGGTGTTTTGTGTTCTGATGCCATGACTGTTGCGATGTGCTCGAGGTGCATGATCACTGATAATTTGTAAGGGAATGTACCAATGTGCTTAGCAAGTTAGAGTGTTCCTCTGTTCCGTGATTAAGTTCAGTCTGAGTCCTGCACTTGTTACTCATTCTGCCATATCTGCATTTCTATCTGAAGCACAGATGGATGATAATGTTTTATTATAGTAGTTCTAGAAACCAGGGCCATGCGTTTAGTAAGTTGTTATCTATGCAGCTTCTGAAGCATGTTATTCGGACTGTTTTATTGATGCTCATGCCACCCCCGTAGTAACCCATGGTTTACGTTTCTGCAGCGTTGGTTTCAACTCGGTGTACCACTTGACCGACTTGCCATCGTTCGTGAGTGGCAAGTATGTTGTCATGTTTGATCCGCAGGGCGCTTACCTTCCAAATGTGTCGGCTGCAAATCCTGGAAAGCGCATAGACTATGTCAGTTCTACGGCACTTACATTGTACGGCGACCAGCTCTCGCCCTATCGTGCATTTGGCTGCGACATGAAAGCGCCATTTCAAGGAACCTTGTTCCGTTTCCCTTTGAGGAATGCTGAGCAAGCATCCTCTAGCCGGTTGTCAAGACAAGTGTACACGGAGGATGATATCTTATCTCTTTTCGCTCAACTCTACGAAGAAGCTGTATACAACTTGCTTTTTCTTAAAAATGTCCTCGCGCTTGAAATGTATGTGTGGGAACCTGATATGAGTGAGCCAAAAATAGTATACTCTTGTGCCTTACGATCACAGGATGGCAAATTGTCATGGCATCGCCAAGCTCTAATCAGGTTCTCTGGCACTTCTGCTGAATCCATTGAGCAGAAGATAGACTCATTCTCCATGGATTTTGTATCGGAGGCATTCCTAGGGAACAAGTTTGAGAAAAAGAGCCATACCTATTTTATTGTACAGGGAATGGCATCTGCATTAAGTAAAATAGGTATTTTTGCAACTGATGCTGCCAAGGAATATGATCTTCACCTACTGCCCTGGGCTTCTGTTGCTGCTTGCATCTCCAAAGTGGAGCCTGAGGTAATGCGTGATTCATTTTCACTTTACTAGCCCAGACTAGCCATGTCCCTGTAGCTATGTTGAAATTGCTTTTTGTTCAGTTTACGAACCATGGACATAATTTTTTCCCTTCGACATGTTTCCTGCTTTTAATCGACTCGTGATTATAGTAGTTGTTATTAATGCATGCCTTGTTAATGGAATGGAACCTGTGAATGTGATTGTGTGAACTTGTTTGTTTTCATCTGATTTTGCACTTAAACTAGCAAGATGTGTACGTGACCACATCTCATAGAATTGCAGGTAATTTCTGGCCTATTAGCTGTGGCTAATGTAGTGACCATTTCTTTCATGGGTATGCTCTTCGGTAGTTTGGTGGCAGCAGCTGGGCCTTACATGTTATCTGCTGTTGCTTTATTGAAACAAAATTCACATCAACAACAATGCCTTTATTATGTAAAAGAGTGGTTCCGTATACTCTGTAGTTGTTTTCTTTTTTGTTCAGTGATGAAGTCTGCATCTATGCACTTCAATGACGAGACATAGTTTCTAGAACGTAAATAATTTGTTTGATTTATGTTGCAAAATGAATGACATGTTCTGGTACTGTAGCTCACTTTTCTAATTCTTGGCGCGTTATTCTAATGTTTTGATTTTCGTTTTCTAGTGTTTCCTGTTTTTACGCTTTATGGTAATTACTGAATTTTACAGGATATTAATCACAGACAAGGTCATGCATTCTGTTTTCTTCCTTTGCCAGTAAGGACCGGACTATCTGTGCATGTGAATGGTTATTTTGAAGTTTCGTCCAATCGACGTGACATTTGGTATGGAGCTGACATGGACAGGGGTGGTAAGCTCCGCTCTGATTGGAACAGGCTACTGCTGGAAGATGCTGTTGCTCCATTGTTCAGAGAACTGTTGCTGGCGCTGCGGACACTTTCAGGCTCCACAATATTGTATTATTCTTTATGGCCAACTGGTTTATATGATGAACCCTGGAGTATTCTTGTGGAACAAATTTACAAAGTTATCTATACCTCTCCAGTCTTGCATTCAGAGATCAAAGGTGGGACATGGGTATCACCGGCTGAGGCTTTGCTTCATGATGAGGGTTTTTCAAGAAGTCATAATCTTAGTGAAGCTCTTGTATTGTTAGGCATGCCTGTTGTTCGTGTACCAAGTGGAATTGTTGATATGTTTTCGAAATTCTATATGAAGTCTATGATAAAACGAGTTGCTCCTGCTGCAGTGAGACATTTTCTCCAAGATTTTGTAAAGCTTGGTACATTAGGAAAATCTCATAAGCTAATATTGCTGGAATATTGCCTTAGTGATCTGGACAGTGCTGATATTGGTAAATGCATGAATGGTCTCCCACTAATTCCACTAGCAAATAAGCAGTACGGGATTTTTTCTGAGATTTCACATGAGAACACATATTATGTCTGCGACAAGACAGAATATGACCTCCTTTCTGCAGTCGGTGACAGATTAATTGACCGAAGCATCCCCCCTGTACTACTAGACAGGTTGTATCAGATAGCCAATAACTCTCAGGTGAATATTTCACCCATTGATGGTCCAATCTTTCTTCAGTTCTTCCCCAGGCTATTTCCTCCTGGATGGAAGTGCAAAAACCAAGTTCCTTGGGATCCATCATCGGGTGTGTCATCTCCTACGGCAGACTGGTTTAAACTTTTTTGGCACTATATTGGGGAACGCTCTTATGATCTTGATTTGTTTACTGACTGGCCTATACTGCCTTGTACTTCTGGACACCTTTACAGAGCATCTACATCATCAAAATTAATTGAAACAGAGTCACTATCTAGTTTGATGAAGGAACTATTGGCCAAGTTAGGTTGCAAGATATTAGACACCAAGTATTTAAGTCTGTATCAACAGCTTTCTCATTACGTATATGATGGCGATGCAACTGGAGTTCTTAATTCAATCTTTGGGATTGCTTCACTGGAGGGAGTCGATGTGCACGCACTGTTTCAACGCATCAAGCCTGGTGAGAAAATTGAACTATACCAGTTTCTTCTAGATCCGAAATGGTACATAGGAGTCTGCCTTTCTGACTTGAACATAAAGCTATGCAAAAAGTTGCCCATCTTCAGAGTATTTGATGGAGGATCTCACAGTTCTTATGGCTTCTCGGATTTGTCTGGTTCAAAAAGGTATTTGCCACCTCTTGGTGTTCCTGAGCACCTACTCAATTCTGATTTTCTGTTCTGTATATCCCCAAGCAATGAAGATATCATAATGAGGTATTATGGTGTTGAACGTATGCCAAAATCAGTCTTCTACCAGCGGTATGTTCTGAACAAGTTAGATGAGTTGCAAGCAGAGGTTCGTGATTCAGTTATACTAGCCATCTTGCAAGATCTCCCCCAGCTGTCCTTGGAAGATTCAAGGTTCAAGGAAGGCTTGAAAGTCCTTAGATTCGTGCCGACTATTAATGGGACCTTGAAAAGTCCTCTGTCTCTTTATGATCCTCGAGTGGAAGAACTCTATGCTCTTCTCCAGGAATCAGACTGCTTTCCCAATGGCTTATTTCAAAATCCAGACGTTCTTGATATGTTACTCTGCTTGGGGCTTAGAACTTCTGTTTCTACTGATACTATAATAGAAAGTGCTCGGCAAATTGATTCATTCGTGCGCAAAGATCAAGAGAAGGCTCATTCAAGGGGTAAATTGCTTCTTTCATATCTTGAAATCCATGCTCACAAATGGCATGTAAATAAGGCATTTGATGCCCGGAAGAAGGTGAATAATATGCTTGCGAAAGTCACTACTGCACTGAGGCCTCGTGATACGTCTTGGGAGTTTGATCTGGAGAAGTTCTGGAGTGATTTGAGAATGATTTGTTGGTGTCCTGTGTTGGTCACTGCACCAAGCCCAGCCCTGCCATGGCCTTCAGTATCATCGATGGTTGCTCCACCTAAGCAAGTAAGGCTGCAGGAAGATATGTGGATTGTTTCTGCTAGCTCACGTATACTTGATGGTGAATGTATTTCCTCAGCTTTGTCTTACAACTTAGGTTGGTCATCTCCCCCTTCTGGAAATGTAATCGCTGCTCAGTTGCTTGAGCTGGGTAAGAACAATGAAATTGTGACTGATCAAGTCCTTCGGCAAGAGTTAGCGTTGGTGATGCCTAAGATTTATTCGTTACTGACTAATTTGATTGGTTCTGATGAAATGGATATTGTCAAAGTGGTTCTAGAGGGCTGCAGATGGATTTGGGTGGGCGACGGATTTGCAAAAGTTGATGAAGTTGTTCTAAGTGGCCACCTTCACCTTGCGCCTTATATTCGTGTCATTCCAATTGATTTAGCAGTTTTCAAGGACTTGTTCTTGGATCTTGGCATAAAGGAGCACCTCGGCCCTGTGGACTATGCTAGTATTCTGACCAGAATGGCCATGAGGAAAGCCACGGCTTCGCTTGAAGCTGAAGAACTAAGGACAGCTGTCTTAGTGGTGCAGCATCTAGCTGAATTCCGGTTTCAGGATCAGCAAACACAGATATATTTACCTGATTCTTCGGCTAGGCTCTGCCTATCCTCGGAACTTGTATTTAATGATGCTCCTTGGCTTCTTGACTCTGGTCATGACATCATTGGTGATGCATCCAGCATTGCTTTCAGCCCAAAGAAGTATGTTCACAATTTTGTGCATGGTAATATTTCCAATGACGTGGCAGAAAGGCTAGGTGTTCGCTCCCTTCGCCGTCTCTTGCTTGCTGAGAGTTCCGATTCGATGAATTTGAGTTTATCAGGGGTTGCTGAGGCTTTTGGACAACACGAAGATTTGACTACAAGGCTCAAGCATATTGTTGAGATGTATGCAGATGGTCCTGGGATTCTCTTTGAGCTGGTACAGAATGCAGAAGATGCTAAAGCTTCTGAGGTTGTGTTTCTTTTGGATAAGACCCAGTATGGTACTTCATCCATCCTTTCACCTGAAATGGCTGAATGGCAGGGGCCTGCTCTCTACTGCTTTAATGACTCAGTTTTTAGTCCACAAGACCTTTATTCCATCTCACGAATTGGTCAAGACAGCAAACTTGAGAAACCTTTTGCAATAGGAAGGTTTGGTCTTGGCTTCAATTGTGTCTATCACTTCACAGACATGCCTGGATTTGTTTCTGGTGAGAATATTGTCATGTTTGATCCACATGCCCGTTATTTACCAGGAATATCTCCTTCTCATCCAGGTTTAAGGATAAAGTTTGTAGGACGGAGGATCTTAGAACAGTTCCCTGATCAGTTCACACCATTCTTACACTTCGGTTGCAACCTGCAACAGCCATTTCCAGGTACACTTTTCCGGTTTCCTCTTAGGAATGAAGCCGCTGCTTCTAGAAGTCAAATAAAGCGCGAACAATATGCAACCCAAGATGTGGAGATGCTTTTCTCTTCATTCTCTGAAGTTGTATCTGAGGCTCTACTTTTTCTCCGCAATGTTAAAAAGATAACTCTGTATGTCAAGGAGCATGACTCCCAGGAGATGCAACTTGTTCACTGTGCTTTGAAGCAGAACAGTTCTGAGGTCTCCAAAGAACCACATGCACTTAATACGATGCTTGCATTTGTACATGGAAATCAATCATCAGGAATGGATAGGAATACTTTTTTCAATAGGTTGAATAAGACAAAAGACAGTGATTTACCCTGGAGTTGTCAAAAAGTTGCTATTCTTGAGCGAAGCCCTACTGCCCACTTGGTGCATTCATGGATCTTAACCGAGTGTATAGGCGGGGGTCATGCTAGAAAGTTGTCAACTGCCTCTGATAGTAAATCTCATTTCTTTGTTCCCTGGGCATCAGTAGCTGCATATCTGCATTCTGCGAGTGTGGACGATACCAAAGAGCTGTCTGGTGAAGCTGAAGTTAACCGCGATGATTCTGCTCCTAAGCATCTAGCTCTCCAATCTTCCCAGAGCAGTAATACGTTTGAGGGCCGGGCCTTTTGTTTTCTTCCTCTACCAATCAATACTAGTATACCAGTGCATGTAAATGCTTATTTTGAACTATCTTCAAATCGAAGGGATATTTGGATTGGAAATGACATGGCCGGGGGAGGAAGAGTGCGATCAGAATGGAATCTTGCACTGCTTGAAGACGTGGCTGCTCCTGCTTATGGCCACCTCCTTGCAGCCATGGCAGAAGAACTTGGTCCTTCCGATCAGTTTCTCTCATTTTGGCCTACTGCTGTAGGTGCGGAGCCATGGTCTTCCATGGTGAGGAAGCTTTATGTATCAATCGCGGAACTTGGACTTCATGTTTTGTATACGAAAGCTCGAGGTGGCCATTGGGTGTCAACAAGGCAAGCTATTTTTCCAGATTTCAGTTTCTCAAAGGCAACCGAGCTGGCAGAAGTTCTCTCGCAAGCTGGTTTGCCTTTGGTATCTGTATCCAAGCCGATAGTAGACAGTTTTGTAAATGTATATCCATCAGTTCATCTCCTGAATCCTCATTTGCTAAGGAATTTGTTGATCCGACGGAAGCGTGGGTTCAGAAGCAGAGAAGAGGCCATACTTGTTCTGGAGTATTGCTTGAGTGATATGGACGATCCTTCCCTTTCTGATAAATTGCACGGATTGGCTCTTCTTCCTTTGGCAAATGGATCATTCACAACATTCAATAACCGAGGGGAGGGTGAAAGAGTATTCTTTGCTTCAGAAATGGAATTTGACTTTCTTAAGGATTCAGTGCCACATCTTGTTATTGATAACTCTCTACCAGATAGCGTTTTGAAGAAGTTGTTTGACATAGCTTCTTCTGCACGGTCAAACATATACTTATTTACGTGCAATTTCCTTCTCGAGCTGTTACCCAGGATTTTGCCGCCTGAATGGCAGCATGCCAAGCAGATATCTTGGTTTCCTGAACAGCAAGGCCAGCCAAGCGTGGAATGGATGATATCACTTTGGAATTTCTTGCGTCATTCATGTGAAGATCTTTCAGTATTTGCAAAATGGCCTATACTACCACTTGTAGATGGCAAGCTTATGCAACTTGGCAGTGCTTCAAATGTAATAAGAGACGATAGTTGGAGTGAAAATATGCACTCATTGCTTCAGAAACTGGGCTGTTTCTTTCTGAGACCTGATCTGCAGATAGAGCATCCACAGTTAGCTAATTTTGTTCAGGAATCCACTGCAGCTGGTGTTCTGAATGCTGTGCATTCAGTTGCTTCTAATGTCCAGGATATTAAGGAACTGTTCGAGAGTACTTCATTGGCAGAAACACATGAGCTCCGCAGTTTTATTTTCCAGTCAAAGTGGTTTTCAGCGAATCAGATAAACATTTCACATATGAATACAATCAGGAACCTCCCTATATTTGAATCTTATAAATCTAGGGAGCTTGTTAGTTTGGCAAACCCTAGAAAATGGCTTAAACCTGACGGTGTACATGAGGAGCTGTTGAATGGAAGCTTTATAAGAACTGAATCTGAAAAGGAAAAGTCGATTTTAGTATCATACTTTGATGTCAGGGAACCTGAAAAGGCTGAATTTTACAAGGATCATGTGCTTCCTCGGATGTCAGAGTTTCTGTCACAGCCAGCTGTTGTTTCAGCAATTGTTCGTGATGTGAAGCTGTTGATAGAAGACAATGATTCTGTGAGAGCTGCATTGTCTGAAACCCCTTTTGTATTAGCAGCTAGTGGAGCATGGCTACATCCTTCCAGGTCTCTCTCCTCCTCTGTGTGTGTGTGTGTGTGTGATGTTTGAGACTGTATTTAGGCTGGTAGACCGCCCTTTTTTTTTAACTTGTATGCTCCAGCAGCTTTTCTTAGCATTTGCACTAGGATAAGTGTACTTAAATATTGATGTTCATCTTTTCTTCTTTTGCTCTCTAGACTTCAGTATAAATAAGTAACACCTATTTTTCTTCAGGCTTTATGATCCTCGTGTGCCAGAGTTTCATAAGTTGCTGCACAAAGAAACCTTCTTTCCTTCGGAAAAGTTCATGGCAACTGAAATAATTGAACTGCTGGCAAGTTTTGGACTGAAAAGAAAAATGGGTTTTAGTGCTTTGCTTGACATGGCAAGGTCAGTTTCACTGGTGCACAATTCGGGACAAGATGATGATGCATGTGGGCATGGGCAAAGGCTACTTACCTGTCTAAATGTTCTTGAATCGAAGATGTCAAACATGGAGGACAAGGACACTCTCCATGAGGATGTCGATCCCGAAGTTTCTAAAACCGATGGAGATTTGGAAGCAGTAAATGAAGTGGATAGTTGTGACCCAGACCCAGCTATTGTGTCTTTGTTCTCAAACTTTGATCTTGACCTACCAGAGCATGAGTTTTGGTCAGAGCTGAAAAATATTGCTTGGTGCCCCGTCCATGTTACACCATTGATCAAAGGTCTTCCATGGCTCATATCAGAATATCATGTAGCACCTCCAATCATTACAAGGCCAAGATCACAAATGTGGCTTGCTTCATCAAAAATGCGGATACTGAATTCTGATTCTTGTTCCATGTATCTGCAAACAAAACTCAGTTGGTTAGACCCACCAAATGTGAATGTTTTATTGTCCCAGTTAGTTGAGCTTTCCAAGTCTTACGATGAACTCAAGATGTTTTCTGAAGACTCATCCATTGATGCTGTCCTACAAAAGGAGATCAAACTAATCTACTCAAAATTGCAAGATATCGTTGACAGCGGCGATGCCAACATTCTAAAAGAGAACCTGGATGGGATTTCATGGGTTTATGTAGGAGACAGGTTTGTGCCTCCACATGCACTTGCATTTGAATCGCCTGTAAAGTATCATCCTTATCTTTATGCAGTTCCGTCTGAACTGTCAGAATTTAAAAAGTTACTCTTCAAATTGGGTGTGAGGCAGACATTTGATGCAACAGATTATCTCAATGTACTTAGTCGCTTACAAGGTGATGCCAAAGGAAAGCAATTGTCTGCAGAGCAACTGAGTTTTGTTCATTGTGTTTTGGAAGCATTTGTGGATTGTTATCCTGACAGTCAAGCAGCTGATGCATTACTGAATTCGTTGGTGATTCCAGATTCATTTGGTGTCCTGACACCTTCGAGAAACCTTGTGTATAATGATGCACCCTGGATGGATACTGATCCCACTTCAAAGCATTTTGTGCATCATAGTATTGGTAATGATCTGGCCAATAGACTAGGGGTACGATCTCTTCGCGGTTCTTCGTTATTGGATGATGAGCTAATGAGGGATTTGCCATGCATGGAATATGCTAAAATAAGCGAGTTGCTAGCTCTGTATGGTGAGAGTGACTTCCTTTTGTTTGATCTCATTGAGCTAGCTGACTCTTGCAATGCAAAGAAAGTGCACCTAATCTATGATAAACGAGATCATCCGAAGCAGTCTTTATTGCAGCAAAGTCTAGGTATGCTAGAGACCATCTCTCTGTACAATTATTTCAATCACTCTCTTCTTTATTCTAATAAACAGTCTGCTATCAGTAGTTATATGCTGCTTGTCTCTTTAATCCTAGGACTGCAAAGTTGATACCTAAATATTTGACCCATTTAATTTGATGATTTTTTTTGTTCCAAAAAACATCTTTAGGTGACCTCCAGGGTTCTTCATTGACAGTGGTCTTTGAAGGAACCATAATAAGCCGAGAGGAAGTTTGCAGCCTCCAACTTCCTCCTCCATGGAAACTGAGGGGAAACATTCTTAACTACGGGTTGGGACTTCTTAGCAGCTATTTTGTATGTGATGCCTTGACTATTCTTTCTGCTGGCTATTTCTACGTTTTTGATCCATTGGGCTTGACTGGTGGTGCAACTTCCACTGCAACCTCGTCTGCCAGATTCTTTTCTTTGATAGGTACAGTTATTACTTCAGTTACATTCGCTGAATTCATTTATAGATGTGCTAGTTGGTTATGAGTCCTTAGAGCATACTCAAATGCGAAAGTAGGCTCTGAGCCAAGGGCTGAAAGAAATAGGTTTCAGCATCTGCACCAATTCCTTTTGGGCAGACAGAGGCCTGTTGAGGGCCAACACTTAATAACATCATTTATCTGCTAAATGTTATTTTGGACTCATGTTGAAGTGTGTACAATTCCATGTTTGCTGGATTTTTAGGGGTATTTAGATTTGTTTATGAGGAATTGGATATTTTATTTATGCTATGGTTCATTAATTGAACTATTGCGTCATGGTTTTGCTAATTATATGCATATTTAAATTTTAGTATTAGTTCATTGTTGTCTATAACTCTATATTAGAATATTTTGGATAAATTCCGTGGTTAGTATCAGCTTATGTTTTTATTGGATGAAGCCCTTAACGCTACTGGCTTTTCAGGAAATGACTTGGTTGAGAGATTTCGTGATCAGTTCCTCCCAATGCGTGTTACACAGGAGACTTCATTGTCTTCTGCAAACTCTACGGTTATTCGAATGCCTTTATCATCAAAATGTTTGAAAGAATTTGAAGCAGGTTGCGACAGAGTAAAGCAGATTTTTGATAGATTTATACAGAATCCATCCAGTACTCTCCTGTCCCTGAGGTCAGTCATTCAGGTAAGGGTTATTTGTGGATGGCTTTCACACTGAAGTAGTAATTCATATTATTTTCTGTACTTCCGTTTAGTCTTTCTGCTGCAAAGTGGTACGAATTGTGCGTTTCTTCACTCATAATTAGTTACTCTGCTACTGAATTTCATATCCTGTGACCACGTTAATGTACTTTAAACTGCAAAGAAAACTTTCATTTGCATCTGAATATCATTTCCGGTGACCACATTGATGTACTTTAAATTGCAGATAAGGTACTACCTCCGTATCAAACTATAAGATGTTTTTGTTGGCTAGTTTAGCGTACAAAAATGTCTTATATTTTGATACAGAGGTATATTTTATTTGCATTTCACTGTTCAGTTTTACAATGTGTATTTTGCTCAAGTACGCGACTAGATTATATTTCAAACTGAACATTTTGTTTCTTTCAAAATTATAAGTAAGCACTTCCTTTATCTTATCTTACCATATTGTTGTTTGGTAGTATTCTTTTTCTGTTCTTTTTAATGTTCTTGATTTATCTGGAACTGCTATTCTATTTTGGTTTGACTGGTTGATCATGTATTGAAGAGAAATCGGGTATCATTGAGTAATTCTTTCTCTTGTTGCATAGTTGTAGCAGGATAATAATATGTTGAAAAATGAAAACAGACCACATTACCTTAGCAATATGATTTCCTTTGGCCTGCCTATATGCTTAGTTTTCTAGATAGATATTCAGTATGCGCAATTGTTGTTAGTTTAGTAGATTTGTTCAGTGTATAATGTGCACATGTTATAGAACTGTATCAGAGGGCGATATTTCTTATGGACTAAAACACCAAATCTGCAGTGCTATGGCAGAAAATGCCAGAGAACTTCTAGTCTTTGTTGATTTTTTGGATGTAGACTAATTGATCAAATAATATTTGATACACAGTTACTTTTTGTATAATTTTTTATGAAGACAGTAATTATTTTATAGCCAATCTGTATTGTCTTTTCATCGGTAGTATTCAAAACTGATTTTTTACTGCACCTACTTGATAGTGATTTCAATATAGAGTGCTGGTAGTACTAAACCATAGTTACAATAGAGTACATGCATCTATTTAGACATAGTAATGATAAAGCCCTAGTGGATGATTTCACAGCATGATTTATAAAATTAAAATAATCATCTGCATTTATTAAGTGATGTCAATGTGTTTCGAATCAGGTATCTTTATCAACATGGGAGGATGGAGCCTCTCAGCCAACCCTGAACTATTCCGTGCTTGTTGATCCATCAGTAGCTACTTTGAGGAACCCATTTTCAGAAAAGAAATGGAGAAAGTTCCAAATATCAAGAATATTTGCAAGTACAACTGCAGCAATAAAAATGCAAGCTATAGATGTGCATGTGATAGAGAGTGGCTGCAGTTACATTGACAAATGGTTTGTCG
Organism: Hordeum vulgare subsp. vulgare; assembly: GCF_904849725.1. Classification (NCBI taxonomy): domain Eukaryota; kingdom Viridiplantae; phylum Streptophyta; class Magnoliopsida; order Poales; family Poaceae; genus Hordeum; species Hordeum vulgare. The sequence continues at coordinate 648,062,642 of NC_058519.1, read as the reverse complement.
CCCTCTGCCTTGGGTCAGGGCAAACACGGAATATGGCTCTTGACAGGTTTGCCTCTTTCAGATCATACTGTAGTTGAGAACCTTTTATACATTAAAATCCTACTCGCTTGTTTTTTGCAAGAACCATCCATGAATGTTGTTAAATGTGTCTGCTGATGAATTTGTTTTTGGCATACATACTGATTTATTTCTGTTTCAGACGGTATCTTGCCTACAACTTAACCCCTGTTGCTGGAGTAGCAGCGCACATAGCTCGAAATGGAGTACCAACCAATACATATGCATCCAGTTGTATATTATCACCTTTACCACTATCTGGGTCAATAAGCATGCCAGTCACGACTCTAGGTCATTTCCTTGTAAGGCATGATGGCGGACGCTACATTTTTGGCAGCACACATGATAAATCTTTGCGCGAGATGGACAGAAACAAATTGGTTGAAGCATGGAATGAGGAGCTTATGCTATGTGTGCGTGATTCATATGTTGAGATGGTCTTAGAATTTCAAAAGCTTAGGAAAGACCCTCTATCTTCTGCTATTGAATCACGGTGTGCACACTCTGTGAGTATTATTTTACAGGCTTATGGTGACAGGGTATACTCTTTTTGGCCAAGATCGAAACAATCTACAGCTTCACTCATTGGGCAAGGTTCTACCGTAGATAATTTGAATTCACCAAGAACATCTAAAGCAGATTGGCAGTCCTTGATAGAGCAAGTGATAAGACCATTCTATTTACGGTTGGCTGATCTTCCCGTTTGGCAACTTTACCGGGGAAATCTTGTTAAAGTGGGTGAGGGTATGTTCTTATCCCACTCAGGGAGCGGAGATGATGATAACCTACCATCTGCTACTGTCTGTAGTTTCATGAAAGAGCACTATCCTGTTTTTTCTGTTCCATGGGAGTTGGTTAGTGAAATCCAAGCAGTTGGAGTTACTGTAAGAGAGATCAGGCCCAAGATGGTTAGAAATCTACTAAAAGAGTCTTCATCCATTTTACTTCGATCTATTGAAACATATATAGATGTTCTTGAATATTGCTTCTCCGATATGGACCCATACCGGTTTACAGATCTACATATACCTAATCAGTCACAACTTAACAGTCAACTTGTTCAACCAGTGAATGCTTCCGCATCACAATCTATGCTGTCTTCAAGCAGTTCTTCATCTTACCATACCGGTACACAGAGGCCGGGTACTTCTGGGGGCGATGCACTTGAGATTATGACATACTTCGGGAAGGCCCTATATGACTTCGGTCGGGGGGTTGTCGAGGATATCAGCAAGACCAGTGGCCCAGCATCATCCCATAGGGCCCAAGCTGAGAATAATGTGTTGTCATCTATCATATCTGAACTCAGAGGTGTCCCATTTCCGACGTCAACAAAATGTCTAACAAGGCTGGGATCTACCGAACTTTGGATTGCCAATGAGGAGCAGCAAATATTGATGCGCCCCTTGTTAGATCGCTTTATCCATCATCAGTGTTTGGAAAAGCCTTTCTTGGCACTGCTGCTTTCCACTCAGGTTATTCACGTGCCTCTGAAATTGAGGAGTTTTTCTCCTCACTTATTATCAGGCCATTTGAAGCACATATTTGATGAGCGTTGGGTACGTGCAGTTGAGAGGAAGCCACAATGGATTCCTTGGGACAGTAGTTCTGATTCATCAACCACTGGGCCAACTCCCAAATGGATTAGAAGCTTCTGGAAAATATTTAGCTCCTTGAATGGTGACCTTTCACTTGTGTCTGGTTGGCCCTTGATTCCTGCTTTTCTCAACAGGCCAATTCTATGCTGTGTGAAAGAACGCCATCTAATATTTGTACCTCCAGTGGATGATTCAAACACTCAGATGGTACATGTTAGTGTGGTTGTTGATGATGTAGCTAGAGAGATTGATACATCTGGTCTAAATGGAGATGACACTGGTGAAGCTGAACAGAAGAGTGCACTTGATACTGCATTTGAGTCAATGAACTCAAAGTTTCCGTGGTTATCTGCTCTGCTTAATCAGTTGAACATACCAATTCTCCATTTGTCTTTCCCAGAGTGTGGTGCCATATGCAATTTGTTTCCTTCACGTGATCGAACTCTTGGACAGACAATTGCTTCTAAGTTAGTTTCAATAAAAAATGATTCTCATTTACCTTCATCACTTAATCTATCAAGCGAAGATTGTGATAGACTGTTCACGCTATTTGTCTCAGACTTCAGATTATCTAGCAGCCACCTTTATCAGAGAGAAGAATTGGACGTCTTGAGAGAGCTTCCGATGTATAAAACAGTTACAGGAGCATACACTAGTCTGTCAGGGTCTGATCATTGTATTATTTCTCCCACAGCATTCTTTCACCCCAGTGATTCCCGGTGTTTTTCTAGCTCAGGTAATGCAAATTTGTTTCTTCAGGCTTTGGGGGTTGAACAATTAAATGATCAAGAAATACTAGTGAGGTTTGCTTTGCCTGGCTTTGGGAACAAAACAGTTCAAGAGCAGGAAGACATTTTAGCTTACTTGTATGCTAACTGGAAAGATCTGCAACTTAATTCAGCTGTAGTAAATACCTTGAGGGAGACTAATTTTGTGACAAATGCAAATGAGTTTTGTACAGAGCTGTTCAAACCAAACGAACTACTTGACCCTTCAGATGCTTTGCTGGCTTCAGTATTTTCTGGGGAGAGAAATAAGTTCCCTGGCAAAAGGTTCATGTCAGATGGTTGGCTTGGTATACTCAGAAAAGTGGGTCTTCGGATATCTACAGAGGCTGATATGATAGTACAGTGTGCTACGAAAATAGAAACAATGGGAAATGATGTGATGTCATCTTTAGAGAAACATGATGACTTTGATGCAGACTTGTCAGACAGAAAAAATGAAATTCCTTTTGAGTTATGGTCATTGGCAGAATCTGTTGTAAATGTGATTTTGGCAAATTTTGCTACTTTGTATGATAGCAGTTTTTGCCAAAAGATTGGAAAAATTGTATTTGTACCTGCAGAAAAAGGCTTCCCAAGTATTGGTGGCAAGAAAGGGGGCAGAAGGGTATTTGCATCTTATAGTGAGGCTATCTTATTAAAGGACTGGCCATTGGCATGGAGTTCTGCTCCAATTCTTGCGAAACAATCAATTATTCCACCTGATTTTTCTTGGGGAGCATTTCAGCTTCGGAGTCCTCCTGCCTTCTCTACAGTTCTAAAGCACTTGCAGGTTAATGTTGTAAAATACTTACAGTTCAATATCGAAATGATTTCTTTGCTTACCTTTTTGTGAAATTAAACAGACTGTTGGGAGAGGCAATGGGGAGGACACACTGGCACACTGGCCATCTTCATCAGGGATAATGACAGTAGAGGATGCCTTTCTCAGGATCTTGCAGTACTTGGAGAAAGTATGGGGAACAATATCGTCTTCAGGTAGCACAAATACACAACTAAGCTTTTACCTTACTGTATATGCCATAAATTTTTGCCATTTGTAGTAATATCGTTAGTTCCTCACCTTTGCACTCTCTTCAGTTCCAGTTACTTGTGGTATACTTGGCAATTGTAACCAGTCCCAATTCTATCCGGTCGGGTTTCATATTTGAGTGCAATCATGCAAATTTTCGTGTGGCCTGTAAGGCGGATGAAGCCCTGAAAAGTGAAGACAATATATCCAGATTAAACTGCACCTGAAATGGTCATGCGAGTCTCCTAAATATCTAGATTTAATCTAATAAATTTCCTTTTTCACGTAAAACCTTTTTAAGGCCAGCTCTGTAGATGCTCCGTATTTCTAAAACAGTAAAACCTGTGGCGAACTATTCATAATGGCTTGTTCTCTGCATCAACTCAATGTTTTCATTTATTTCTGCCGGGAATCATTTCTTGCTTGAGTGAGATTTACTTCTTGCTTATTGTAAAGAAATGAATAGTCATTACCATGGTCATGTGTGATTTTGACATTTTGCCAGTGTGCTTATCCATGTTGCTTGATTGTGGTAGTAGGAAGTCATAACTGATAAACCATAGAGCCGATACAGCTACTAACGAACTTACTAAGATATGCCCTTGAAGTTGTATTTATGCATATGTACGCGCTTTTCTTTGCTATGGTATATAGAGAACCACAGAAGGGAAGGTGCAGTGAGTCTTTGTTGCTTTTTGAAAAGAGATCCGCTGTTACTCTAAACTGATTGTTTCTATTGCCTCATTCTTTTCAGGAAAAACAGAATTGATGGAACTGGCATTTATACCAGTTGCAAATGGTACTCGCTTAATAGAAGCAAAATCACTTTTTGCTCGTCTGACTATCAACATGTCACCTTTTGCTTTTGAACTTCCAAGTCTGTATCTTCCATTTGTTGCCATTCTTAGAGAAATTGGGATGCAGGAAAGCCTTACAAACTCTTATGCAAAGGAGCTTCTTTTAGATATCCAAAAAGCATGTGGTTACCAACGCCTGAACCCAAACGAACTCCGTGCAGTGATGGAAATCTTGGACTACATGTGTTCAGGAGTCAACCAGCCTATCCCAGACGGATCAGAAGGGCTTTTTGATTCTGTAATACCAGATGATGGCTGCAGGCTTGTCTCAGCTACATCATGTGTGTATATTGACCCATACGGTTCTCATTTGCTGAGTAATATAAATACATCCAGGATAAGATTTGCTCACCCAGATCTTCCTCAGAACATTTGCAAGGCCTTGGGCATAAAAAGACTCTCCGATGTCATTGTAGAGGTATACTTCTCTAACATGATCCGACATTTCTTTACCAAATAAATGATTTTGCGGTTTCTATTTCAAATTAACTTAAATTTTCCCTTGTCAGGAACTTGATGGGAAAGAAGAGCTTGAGGTTCTAGACAGCATTTGCTCAGTTACTCTGGACAGAATAAAAGAGAAGCTGCTCAGTAAATCTTTGCATGATGCATTAAGGATTGTGATGATTGGTATAACCAATCATTTCCCTTCTTTTGAAGCCCTTGGTATGGTGAAGATAGAAAGCATACTGAAGGATATATCACAGAATCTGCAGTTTGTTAAACATGTCTATACTCGCTTTCTATTGCTTCCCAATCTCCAAGATGTCACGAGAACGGCTCAGCATCCTTCTCTTCCTGAATGGTCAAGCAATGGAAAGCACCGAAGCATTTATTTTGCTGATAAATCCATGGGTCATATTCTAATTGCAGAGCCCCCAAGTTTTTTGACAGTACATGATGTTGTTGCAATTGTCGTCAGTCACATATTAGGGGCACCAGTAATCTTGCCAATCGCTTCGGTATTTGCATGCCCAGATGGTTCAGAGAAAGAAGTGCTTCAAATACTCCATCTTGGCACTGACGTTGGAGTTTCGAAACGCGAAGGAAGGTACGACTGTTCCCTGGGAGCAGAGTTATTGTCACAAGATGCTCGCCAGGTCCAATTCCTTCCTTTGAGACCATTCTACAGCGGAGAGATTGTTGCATGGAAAACAGGAAAAGAAGGGGGAAAGCTCAGGTATGGTAGGGTTCCTGAAGACGTAAGGCCATCAGCCGGTCAAGCTCTTTACAGGTTTCCGGTGGAGACAGCCCCCAGCGAGACTCGCATGCTACTCTCCAGTCAGGTTTACTCGTTTAAGAGTGTTTCAACAGCTGACCTTTCCTCGGCACCTTCCCAACTGGATAGTGGTAGAGTGGCAGAAGTTGGACAACCAGGCCACTCGTCCGTTAGCGCTAGAACTGAAGGCGCAGATGATACGGTTAGTTTTCATATTTTTTTGGGGGTGCGGTCTCTACTCTTTGCATGCTGGATTGTTGCCATAAAATAGTTTTACTATTTTACAGGCTGCTGGGCTTGAATACGGCAAAGTATCTTCCACGGAGCTGGTACAAGCAGTCCATGATATGCTTTCGGCAGCAGGGGTAAGGATGGATGCTGAGAAAGAAACACTGCTACAGACTACCCTTTCCTTGCAAGACCAGCTTAAAGAATCTCAAGTGGCTCTCTTGGTGGAGCAGGTTTGTTCACTTCCGTGTCTCTTATGTTGTCTTGAATCCATTTCCTATTGGTAGCATCTCTCAGTCACTTCTCCACTTAGACCAGGCTCTGTGCTCGTATAGCGGTATCTTATGAGATTTTCACCAGGATCTGTACTTCCGTAGATGTTTCCATACGGTTTTCGAGGGGAAACCACACAATATAATGTCCTAGGGGAAACCACTTCGTAGTTGTTGCACAGCATAGCATACTGTAAGCTACCTGGTTAGCATTGTAGGATCACCACTCTTGTGAATTCTAACTGAAAGCGCTTCTGTAAACATGCCTGCCTATATGATGACACTGAAAGTTGTTTGCGCTATTGTATTGTAGGAGAAAGCCGAGTCAGCGGTGAAAGAAGCCGACATAGCCAAGGCGGCATGGTCATGCCGCGTCTGCCTGAACTCCGAGGTGAACATGACCATCGTACCGTGCGGCCACGTCCTGTGCAACAGGTGCTCGAGCTCGGTGTCGCGATGCCCATTTTGCCGGACCCAAGTGTCCAAAATGATGAAGATATTCAGGCCATGAAGACACCGAGGGAGGGGCACCGGCCCGACATTCTTCAGATCCCGCATTCTTTGCTCAACGAGCGTGTGTAAATATAAACCCCACTAGCAGTCCAGTCCATGTACAGCACAGGCAGAGGCACAGCGCATTCTAGTTTAGTTTTAGACTTGGTGCGACACGACACGATACGATACGATGTAATAGTCTTCAGTATTTGAGTAGAAACTTACCAATTTCTGGAGCTGACCGAAAGGTCGTAGTGGGAATATAGCTGCGAGGTGCCTAAACATTTTCAGGTTTCTTTCAGACTCGTTCGTTAGTTGTCTTGCTGCTGACAGCGTTTGATCCGAACTTCCAACCAACTCATGGAAACTTCGTTTTCTTGCTGACGAAATCACGGAGCTGTCAGCTCAAAATAATAATAATAATAATAATCACGGAGCTGTCACCCCCTAGTTTGGCTACAGAAAAGTCCTACTATACGAGTAGTACCATATTTCTGGAGCCTAGCCACGCTGGTCCAAAATATCAGTGCCCAGCCGCCTTACGTGGGCGCGCGGGTAAAATGGCAAAGCAAAAAAAAAGCTCTAAAGCAGCAGCGAGAAAAAAAAATCTCGCTCACGCCACACGACGTGTAATGATCGAGTCGCGAAGCTTCTCCCACCAGTCGGGACTCGGGAGGCAGAGGTAGAGTAGCAAAGCCATGCCCGCGCTTCTCCTCAACGCCCCAGCCCGTCCCCTCCGGCAGCGGGGTGGAGCAAAAGAACATGTTGCGGTAACTATTAGAGCAACTTCAACCGCACGATTCAACGGACGCGTATTTTGTTCATATTTTATTCATTTAGATCGGTCCGGCGAACATCCGTGCCTGCTTTTTGAAATGGGTTGGCGTTTGCGCCCAACGCCGCAGCGGCGTGAAAAAATAACATCATAACTATTTTACATAATAATCTTAGATTGCTACTGGAAAGATACACCAGAAAATAAATACTAATGGTTCATCTATGTTCTTTTTTGACATGAAAGATTCATCCATGTTGGAAGTGCATCTATAACGTCATTTGATTTTTCTTGGTTAAACATTATGGAAATGGTTGACCACATTTCAAAAAGGAAGAAGACGTCAATTTTCGATTTTTCTGAAGGCTCTAATGTTTTCTGGTTTTATTTTAAGTCATAGGACAACCACAAGAGGGTCGTGTTGAGGAGATTGTGTAAGTTTGAAGATCAAGCAAATATCTTTTACACTTGCCATCTTCCAATGCCTGCACATCATGAGTTAAAACCCATCCATTTCCTGTTGTTAATGTGATCCCCAGGTCCCGAGGCTTATGGTATGGGTCTCCGCGGTCCAAGGAATACTCTCTCGATACCCTGGATCCTCGGGACGTCGGACGCACGGGCCTCGGGGTCCTCTTTGCCCTGGGCCTATCTCTTTGGAAAAGTCGAGTCCGTGTGTCCTTCAGATCCTCAGAATCTCTGACCCCCCCGGGTCCTCAGAGTAAAGAGTTTCCTCTCTGGATAGGCCGGATCACATGGCCCCTGACCCCAGTCTTTGGTCTGGGGCCTTTAGCCCGAACCTCTGAGGTGTGCTGGTGGGAAACAACTAGAACAAATCTAGGGGTATTTATACCCACCCTTCTTATTTCTCCAACAATAATCTTCTTGTTGAGCTTTCTCCACCATTGCCAAACACTAAAAGCTTGATTCCTCTTGATTTCATCACTCAAACTTCAACAAACTTTGAGGATTGATAGAGAATCACCCAATCTATAGTTCCACCAAACCAATTTGTGATGCCCATAGTTGTTCATCACCAAACTTGTTACTCTTGGATACTTGGGACTCCTATATATGCTGAAGGACTCATGCCAGGAGCTTCCTTGTGTGTGATGTGCTCCAAAAAGTTTGTAAAGATATGGTGGTCGCCTTCAGGACTAACCATAAGTCATTTGAGGCTCATCTTTGCGGGACTCAAAGGAATAAAATGGCGAGCCACTTGGTGGCGCTCGGGACTTTGGCCTTTGCATCTCTCCATTGGATATTAGCACTCTCCCAAGAGTGTGAACTTTGGGATACATCCTCGTCTCCAACTTGTATGGTTAATCCATTTACGTACCTTTACTTGTTGCACTTCCTAGCTAGATTACCTAGATTATTAGCTTGCTTGCCATATATGTTGTTCTCACCGTAAATTGCATATCTAGAGAACTTACTTTATCCACACTATCCGTAAATTGGAAGTTAAGCTAAAAGTTTGTTGTCTCCTATTTACCCCTCTAGTCAACCTCTCCGATCCTTTCACATGTTCTTATCTATGGTGCCATTAAGGAGGGCGAGTTACGGAGATCAAAATTCATATTTTTATCATTGCCAAGGTCATCATTTCACCATAGAATCGTCATACACATCCCCTAATTAACGACATCCGTGACAATATTGATTGCAACCACATTGTTACAACAACTCTGACACAAGTGTATCAACCATCTATGATGGGTCTAATTACTATGAATTTCTTGATTCTCAGTATGTTGCACAGAACAAAATATAAATAAACTTGATAAAAATAATGAAACGTAGCTGGTTTGGTTAACATGTTATTATTGGGTCTTATAGATCACCATTTTCGTCAACAATCATTGTCAATTTATTACCTAACCCATGTAACTTGTAAGTCACATTTGACTATGAAAAAACAAGTAAATAATTATGTAAATGGTTAAATTTGTACTCTAGAAGTTTGTATGCATTTAATTTATTTAATCAAACATTACAAAACACTATCAATTTCTCTCCTGGATCATACCCTTTAGAGATCTTACCATGATATTTAGGTATATAAAAACACGAAGACATACATATGAAATTTGCAATTTATGCAATTGTAAAACAATGATGATAAGCCATGATTTTTTTGTATTATATTTTTTTTGTCATAAAAGGAGTAAACTAGTGCAATGTTTTTTCACGAAATAAGATTTAATTTAACATAGTGTCACTGTATTTTAACAATACACATCACAATCGTATAACAAAGAACATTATATTAATATTTGGTGACACTATTGTGTTGTTAATATGCTTACTATGTAATAGAAAATATAAACATTGAGATTGTAATGTGATAAGAATAAGTGTATAACTTTGGTATAAAGAAGGGGAAAACTGACGCCTCAGGTTGTAAGCACGGCGGGATGCGGGTGTCCGCCACAGAGCTAAGCGGGACAGTGACACTATTGCGGGAGTTTGCGGCTGGCCGCCAAACACCGCTTAGCGCGAGACAGTGCGGGTCCCGCATTAGCCCGCATACACCCGCCAGCTATGTATTATTTCTCTGAAGACTACTAGAGTACAACCCTTAGCATTATCAAAGTGCGGCTAAGTTGCCACTAGAGCTCAGACGAAAATTCAGATAACCAACACTATATGTTTATCAATCAGTATTATATGTTTTTTAATCAACACTACACATCATTTATAAAGTATGTTGTGAATATCAGGCATAAAAGAATAAAAGTCTACAGAATTCACATCTGGCAACAAACAACACATCAGTGAGATATTCAAAACACATTCAGATAAAGCCCTTAATGCTGACAACATCACATATATGAGCACTATTGACACATTAATATTCAGAACTCGTATGAGAACCAGGGTGGTGCTTGGTTTCTTGTTGCCTTCTAATGTCCGTGTAGTTGCCGCCAAGAGGGGAGGGCAGAGGCAACATAGATCAACAAACCATGTCACTCTTCGTCACCATAAAATACTTTCAATTCAAATCAACAACAAAAGTCTTGTCTTGCTTGCATTCAGATCCTCCTCCTTCCATCCAGTCTGTTGCCCCTATCTGATACACACACAAACATCAAACCACCAGTCGTCTTCATGGTTGAATGCAAATACTATTCTGAATGCAAATATAGGGAAGATGAATGCAAATACAACAAGGGCAATGTATCTAATTAACTAAACAATGTTCACAAAACATAAATGGCTTACAAAACTCATTGACCTTAGCTCTTTCCTGACAAACTAACAAATGCCTAATGCATTCACTAGTACCAACTTTTCTTGCAACCACAAAAGTTCTCTTGCAATATTTACAATTGGCTTCCTTGTGTTTGTTGCCATCATACACATGATCAAAATCATCCCAGATTTCAGATTTAATTTTCTTTTTTTTTGTTTCTATGTGGAACACCTATAAAATTTGAGATGAACAAATATTTTATGCCAAGTTCAGATATGCACACAATTGACATTAAAACTAAACATATGTACAAAATATAGACATTAAAACTTACAAGGAATCCGAGGTAGTGTTGGCGACGATTGTTTCACACAGAATCTTAGTGATGCTTGAGATAACACAACATTTACCCATGGGGATTGATGACCCACAAGTATAGGGGATCTATCTTAGTCCTTTCGATAAGTAAGAGTGTCGAACCCAACGAGGAGCAGAAGGATCTAACAAGTGGTTTTCAACAAGGTAAAATCTGCAAGCACTGAAATTATCGGTAACAAGTAGTTGTGTGGTGAGATGATTCGTAGCAAGTAGCAAGTAACAAAAGTAACAACGGTGCAACAAAGTGGCCCAATCCCTTTTGTAGCAAGGGACAAGTCTGGACAAAGTCTTATAGGAGGTAAAACGCTCCCGAAGACACATGGGAATTTCTGTCAAGCTAGTTTTCATCATGTTCATATGATTCACGTTCGTTACTTTGATAGTATGATATGTGGGTGGACCGGCGCTTGGGTACTGCCCTTACTTGGACAAGCATCCCACTTATGATTAACCCCTCTCGCAAGCATCCGCAACTATGAAAGAAGAATTAAGACAAAGTCTAACCATAGCATTAAACTAGTGGATCCAAATCAGCCCCTTACGAAGCAACACATAAACTAGGGTTTAAGCTTCTGTCACTCTAGCAACCCATCATCTACTTACTACTTCCCAATGCCTTCCTCTAGGCCCAAATAATGGTGAAGTGTTATGTAGTCGACGTTCACATAACACCACTAGAGGAAAAACAACATACAACACATCAAAATATCGAACGAATACCAAATTCACATGACTACTTATAGCATGACTTATCCCATGTCCTCAGGAACAAAAGTAACTACTCACAAAGCATAATCATATTCATCACCAGAGAGGTAATGAGTAGCATCAAAGATCTGAACATAAACTCTTCCACCGTGTAATCCAACTAGCATCAACTACAAAGAGTAATTAACACTACTAGCAACCTTACAAGTACCAATCAGAGTCGCGAGACGGAGATTGGTTACAAGAGATGAACTAGGGTTTGGAGATGAGATGGTGCTGATGAATATGTTGATGGTGATGAGTCCCCTCCGATGAGAGGAGTGTTGGTGATGACGATGGCGACGATTTCCCCCTCCGGGAGGGAAGTTTCCCCGATAGGATCGTCCCGCCGGAGCTCTAGATTGGTTCTGCTCAAGTTCCGCCTCGTGGTGGCGGCGAATCCTTCGAAAAGCCTCCCCTTGATTTTTTCCAGACCGAAACCCTTCTTGTAGCAAAAGGGGGGAGCTAGAGGGCCAAGTGGGAGCCCACAAGCCCCCTAGGTGCGGCCAGGGGGGCCGCGCCTAGCAGGCTTGTGGCCTCCTGCTGGCGCCCCTCCGGCACTTCTTCGGCCCAGTATTTTTTATAAATCCCCAAAAAAAATCCACGTTGATTTTCACGGCTTTTGGAGTTGCGCAGAATAAGCATCTCAAACTTGCTCCTTTTTCAGGCCAGAATTCCAGCTGCCGGCATTCTCCCTCTTCATATAAACCTTGCAAAATAAGAGAGAAATGGCATAAGTATTGTACCGTGAAGTGTAATAACAGCCCAAAAAGCGATAAATATCAGCATGAAAGCATGATGCAAAATGGACGTATCAACTCCCCCAAGCTTAGACCTCGCTTGTCCTCAAGCGAAAGCCGAGATCAATAAATATGCCCACATGTTTAGAGAGAGAGGTGTCGACAAAACAAGATACAAACATGCAGGCATCATGATCATGATCAGAACAGCAATACCATCATATCATCTCTTATGCTAAAGTGACAATTCCTTCACAAAGTAAAGCATGGATCAAGAACCTTACCGAGAATTAACAACCGAAAGCCTTTAGTCATTGAAGCAATTGCAATTTATCATAACATCGGAAAGAGTCAAATAAGAGCTTGTAAAGCAAATCCACATACTCAATCATCTTTTCGTTCTCTACAATTGGTACAACTCACGTGGTACTCATGAGATCAAAGTTTCAGCTGGACACAGAGAAAGATAGGGGCTTACAGTTTCGCCTCCCAACCATTTACCTCAAGGGTAATATCAACAATAATAATTCATGAATACTTACTTCCAAGTTGACCTATGAATATAGATCTTTCCCAAGCATATGACGTTAGCTAAGATAAAGGCAAAATAAGGAATTGGTGAAGATCACCATGACTCTTTCAAGGGCAAAAAGTAAAGGTACAAGATAGGCCCTTCGCAGAGGGAAGCAGAGGTTGTCATGCACTTTTGAGGTTTGGATGCGTGTCCTCTTAGTGTGAAGGAACGTCACTTTATATTGCTTCCTGTGATAAAGAACTTTATTATGCAGTCTGTCGCTTTTATGTCTTCCTCATCACAGGTTCGTACAAAGCTTATTTTCCATACACTAATAGATCATACATATTAGGGAGAAATTTTTATTGCTTGCACCGATGACAACTTACTTGAGGGATCTTATTCAATCCATAGGTAGGTATGGTGGACTCTCATGGCAAAACTGGGTTGAAGGTTTATGGATGCAAAAGTAGTATCTCTGCTTGGTGCGAGAGGTTTGGCTAATATGAGGTGGAAGCAATCGTCACATGCTAAGGGATCTTTAGTCATATAACATTGTTCGGAACCAAGCAAACACAATTCATTATGTTGTCTTCCTTGTCCAACATCTACTTCTAAGCATGTAATAGTTTAGTGAGTGTTCACAATCATAGATGGTGTTAAAGATGATATATTTATATGTGAACCTCTCCTTCTTTATCACTTCCTATTAATTGCAACAATGACCAAGGTCTACGTTTTTCTACCCTCAACAAGTTTCAATCATCATTCTTTTTATATGTGAAGCCATCACTTCCCATAAGATCATTACATGATCTTTCATGCTTTTATTCTTTTCTCATTCTTTTGATCATGGCATGAGGCAAGGCCCTTAACTAAGACACTCTTTATTATATGGCTCACGATCTCGAATACATCGGGGGTGACACAAAGCAAAACTCAAGCCTAAAACACTAAGACCTTTAATCTATTAAAGAAAGATAAAACCAAAAAGGAACGAACTAAAACAAAGGTAAAGGAAAAAGATGTGATGGTGATACGATACCGGGGCAACTCCCCCAAGCTTGGCACAAGCCAAGGGGATTGCCCATACCCATGCTCAGTTGTCTTCCTTTGGAGGTGATGGTGATGGCATTGTTTTGTCCTTTGATTCCAAGAGGGCCATCAATCTTTGATTTATACCTTGGAGATCTGTGATATGTTTCTCCAGGAAAACAACTTCACGAGTGAGATAAGTATTGCGAGCACGAGTTGTTTCACAAAACCTCAAGAGTTCAATCAAGGACGGAGACAGTAGGTGGAGGTAGGGTTGGAGGAAATCCACATCTTCAACTTCTTCCTTGTTGAACACAGATTGTACTTCGTCCCACGCCTGATTCCTCTCCTCAGTTCTGCCCTTGGCTTCCGCGACTTCCACTCTTTTCAGATCAGCATCTACTTCTTCATAGACTTGAGGGAAATTGTTGTCCCCGACAGATTCCTGAGACGTCATCCTTTCTCTAAATCTGCGGCAGAAAACAGGCTCAAAACGAAAACATAGGAAATTTGCATGAGACGAGGGTCAGACCTTACGGGAGAATATATAATGATTTTTTTCCGACCAGAAGGATTACTTCGCAAGAAAACAGAGTCCGGGAGGCACACGAGGTGGCCACAAGCCCCCCAGGCGTGGCCAGGGGGGTGGCACGTGCCTGGCAGGCTTGTCGCTTTCTCGTGCGCTTTCCGGACTATTTCAATTTTTTCTAATTTTCTAAATATTCCAAAACGGAGAAATATTCCTACTGGAAAAGTTTTGGAGTCTGTTTACTTACCGAATCACATACCTCTTCGTTTTCGGAGTCTGAAATAGGTTGATAAATATCCCTTAGGTATTCCTCCGGAGTTATGGTCTTGATAATATTGCTTTCAACATTTATGGGAGTACCTGAGATATAATGCTTGATTCTCTGCCATTTACCACCCTCGAAAAATTACCTTCCGTCTTGTTGATCTTGATAGCACCGGAACGATATACTTCCTCAACAATGCAAGGACCTTCCCATTTAGAGAGAAGCTTGCCTGCAAAAAAATCTTAAACGAGAATTATATAGCAAGACATAATCACCTACATTAAACTCACGCTTTTGTATCCTTTTATCATGCCACCTCTTAACCTTTTTTTGAACAACTTGGCATTCTCATATGCCTGAGTTCTCCACTCATCAAGCGAGCTAATGTCAAATAACCTCTTCTCACCAGCAAGTTTGAAATCAAAGTTGAGCTCTTTGATTGCCCAATAAGCTTTATGCTCTAGCTCAAGAGGTAAATGACATGCTTTATCGTACACCATTATATAGAGAGACATGCCCATGGGATTTTTATAGGCAGTTCTATAAGCCCACAGTGCATCATCGAGCTTCTTAGACCAATTCTTTCTAGACCTATTGACAGTCTTTTGCAGAATTAGCTTAATCTCTCTATTGCTTAGCTCTACTTGACCACTGGACTGAGGGTGATTTTCACGCCCAAGATGCGACCCTATCATCAATTTGGCACGGGGGCCTCGTCAGGGATAGAAGCGCATCTCGTCGTGTCGCAAGAATGGATATCGTTACAAGTACATGTACTGAAAAGAAGATACACACACACACACACACACACACACACACACATATATATATATATATATATATATATATATATATATATATAGAATTGGCTTACACTCGCCACAAGCCATATCAGAGTCACAACAGTACAATACATAATCATCATGAATAAGAGCAGGGTCCGACTACGGACGAAAACAAACGACAAAAGAAGAACGATGTACATCCTTGCTATCCCAGGCTGCCGGCCTGGAACCCACCCTAGATCGATGTAGAAGAAGAAGAAGAAGCAACTCCAAATGAACAATCAACGCGCTCGCATCAAGTAACCTTTACTTGTACCTGCAGCTGGTGTTGTAGTAATTTGTGAGCCACAGGGGACTCAGCAATCTCATTTCCAAAGGTATCAAGACTAGCAAAGCTTAATGAGTGAGGTAAGGTTAAGTGGTGAGGTTGCAGCAGCGCTAACCATATATGAGGTGGCTAACTTACGAGTACAAGCATAAAGAGGGGGAAGATCTATGCATAACGCACGTGAATTACTGATGATCAAATGAATGATCCTGAACACCTACCTACGTCAGACATAACCCCACCGTGTCCTTGATCGGAGAAGGAACTCATGAAAGAGACAGTCACGGTTACGCACACAGTTGGCATATTTTAATTAAGTTAACTTCAACTTATCTAGAACCAGTGTTAAACAAAGTTTACACGTTGCCACATAACCGCGGGCACAACTTTCCGAAAGATTTAACCCTGCAGGGGTCCTCCAACTATTTCATCACAAATTACCACAAGCCGCATAGAAATCCTCAATCACAAAGCTCGCGATCTCGTCGGATTCCCTAGTGGAAAACCTCAACTTTGAGATTACCCAAAGCATCACCGGAATCCCGATGCACAAGATATCTCGTCAAAGGTAAAACTAATCCAGCAAGGCCGCCCGACGTGTCGACGATCCCGATAGGAGCCGCGTATCTCGTTCTCAGGACACGACGGACAAGCTAGAGGTCGGGATCGCTAAACCTCTGGGTGACCAGAGGGGCACCGGACATCGCCGAGGTGGGACGAACACTCTTGAGGAGCACTGGCCCGGGGGTTGATTAAATTATCCTCGGGTTAATTACTCCCTATGCAGTTCATTAGTTATTAGGCAAATGTAGTACTAAAGTTGGGCCTTGCGAGACCAGCTTTAATCTAAAATGAATTATCAAGGGGGTCCCCATAACAAGCCCAATCGTGTTAGGAGCGCTCATTTATGGAATATAACACCGGTAGCCGAAACTAAGGGGGCATAGGTGGAACAAAACACCAGGCTAGAAAGGCCGAGCCTTTCACCTTTTACCAAGTATATAGGTGCATTAAATTAAATAGCAATAATATGGTGATATGACAAGGGACCCATGTTATCACATGGAAGCAACTACACCTGCAACTAGCAACGCTAACAACATGGTTAAGCAACATGTTATCGATGAAACTCCACGCTTAATTATTTAATTCACTCCCATTTATCAACACAACAATATTAAATTGTTGTTAACATGACAAGGGGTGAACCGGGTGATTCTACAAGTCATCCTAGTCGGTTAACACGCGAAACTTAGAACGGATCTACGGCACAAGAAACATGCAACGCAATATATCATGCCATGAATGCGTCATGCATGCGAGTTCAACAACACGTGCAAGAAGAGAAAGAAGCATATGTCGCCACGGCGACCGAGAGGGAACCATGGCGACAAGATGAAAATGAAGCCACGACAACGTTCCTATCCCGATACTCAACGAGATGTTGGCGCCAACGAAGTGGAAGCGTGTGCGGGAACGCTAAATAAAGATGGGGTGATCCCGCTATCGGGTTCCCATGTGTCGAGGGCACGACGAAAAGGAAGACAACGTGCAACGAGCAAACATATAACGCAAACATAAGATACATCTCATACATCACATGTATACGGTTCACGACACGTTCATCGGTATACCTTCGAAGCGTGCATATCGTAGCGGTTCAGTTCGTTGCGGCAAAGGAGAACATGAGTCACCGCGGACGTAGTGGTACTCGTGGTACTCCGGTCTCGTCGACGGTAGTCGTTCGCTTGGCGTTGGTAGATGGGTCTTTGACGACGGTAGTCGAACACGTTCCGAAGATGGTCGGGGTCGTTGAGGACGTCGTGGTACTCGTGAACTTGTCCGAGATCCATGGTGGCGGGGATGGTGCTCGCGGACTCCGGCGACGTTCCCGAAAGGCGATAGGGCGAGGCAACGCAACAACATCTAGCGGACAGCGGCCTACAACAACTACAGCAACTAGCTAGCAGCTAAGACAGCAACTAACACAAGCAAAAACAAACATCTACAACAAGCAACAACTAAGCAGACTACGCCACCTAGGAGCAACTAGTAGCAGCCGACAGCAGCACAACTAGCAGCAATAGCAACCTAGCAGCAGCAGCTACTAGCATTAGCAAGCAGCAGCTACACGGCTAGCACTAGCAGACAAGCAAGCAAGCGCAACAAGCAAAGCAACTACATGGCAACTCACAGCAAGCAGCAACAGCAACGGGACAGCAGGCAGCAACAGGCAAGCAAGCATCGGGCAACAACATCCTAGCAGCAACTACAGGCAGCAGGAGGAGCTACAACACAGGCACGCGACGACACTGCTAGCACTCGGCGGGGAATGGCGGCAGGAGCAACATGCAGCAAGCTACGCAGCAGCTTCGCACAGTAGCAACATCACCACGGCAGGCAAGCACATCACGGCAGGGCGGCGCACCGGCGAGCACGGCAAGAGGCGAGGTCGGGCAGGACGGCGGCAGCGCGCAGAGGGCCTCGGGCCGGCCAGGGTCGACGAGGGGAACCGCGGGCACGATGGCCATGGCGAGCTCACGAGGGCGAGGGCCGAGGGCGAGGCCATGGGGAGCACGACGGCGACCGGGGAACCTATAGGCGAGGCGGCGCGGGGAGGCAGCGAGGCGGAGCAGCACGATTGACGCCGGCGGCTCGGCAAGCCGGTGCGGGCAGGGGGCGAGGCCGAGGCCAGGAACCTACGGGGCTGGGCGGCGCACGGGGAGGTGAGGTCGGCGGCGCGGCACCTGCGCGAGGGAGAGGAGAGGCGAGGGGCTAGTGATCGGGGCGAGGGGAAGCTGCGCGACGAGGGGAGGAGAGAGAGGGGATCATGACGAGGGAGAAGAACAGAGGGGGCTCGGCAGGGGAGGACGAGAAACGAGGGACGAGGGGGCTGAGGAGGCTGCCGCTAGGGTTGGCCAGGCAGGTGGGCTTTGGGCCGGCTCGGCTAGGCTCCCTCTTCCCCTAATCTTCTCTGCTCTATTTCTTTAAAAACAGAAAACACCACACACAAAAAAAAAGATCTAACAAAAATAGAAGAAATAATTTTGACTCCTTTAAAACAAACCCCAACTATAAAATAGATTGGACATTTTTTTAAACGAATAAAAAATAATTTTTTTTGAAGAATTAAAATAAAACCCTTTTTTATAAGAGAATAAAGTAAAACCCCTTTTAACAAATAAGATGAGACTCTAGTTTTGAAAACAAACAAAAGGAAAAAAATAAAGAAAACCCAAGGGGTTGCCTCCACCTTTAATAAAATGAGTTTTAAAAGAAGACGAATTTATTTTGAAGGGGTTAAAACAGAAATCTTTTACGCAACCACAAAATAGAATAGAGAGGAGAGAAGGGTTTTAGGTCCATGTTGTAACAGGGTTTGAAGGGGCTCTGTTGCACCCACTCTCATCACGCCAACGAACAACGCCACACTCACAAAGCACTCACAAGCATTAACACCCAACAACACGGAGCAACAAGCAACACCGACAAAACACAGTTGACATGATGCCATGCATGATGCCATGATTCAAACTACATGATGATGCAACAAACAGAATATAATCACACGACGGAAACGGAAATGAAGGGGAATCTTCTGGGGCGTCGGTCTCGGGCTGTAACAACTCTCCTACACTACAAGAGGATCTCGCCCCGAGATCCAAGAATGAAAGGGGGAGAGGATGAGAAGGAACAAGAGGTAAAAACTTAGTCGCTTCTTTGACAAACGAGTGAAACCAACAATCCTTGAAGGTTGCAAAGAGATGAGGAATGATATGAGAAACAAGCAAAAATTCACGGAAAATTTCGGCGGCACTTCGGTAGGAAAATGGGACAAAAAATTCGATAAGAAGAGAGAATTAGACAATATACATAACAAACAACTAAATAGAACAAGGGAACACCATGATCTTGATAGAACAAGATGCTAGACCCAAAGAGCAACATCACAATGCCTCCGGAACAAGAGAATATGAAATAGCTCAAGCGGAAGAAGAGAATGAAGAAAAGAATGCCAACTATCATCACAATAGAATTGAAGAGCCTCCGGACAGAGAATTGACGTAGTAGTTGGAAAACCAACAACGAAAAGAACAAGATAGTAGCAGGCTTATGAAAATCATCACAACATTTATGAGGTGACAACCAACCACTAAAAGAAACAAGGATAGATTCGGGAAACAAGATATGCACACTTCTTACACCAAGAGGATACATTGAGAACTTGGATTAATGACAAGCACCATGATAGCATAATCCATAGGAAAAGCTTTAGATGAAATCCAAACCAAGATAGCTCAAAGAAGAAATCATGGGTTGAAATATCTCATGATCAAAGAATTGGTGGGTTTAATTATCTCATTCTTGAAAGGAAAACTCTTCGAGGCTCCTACACTAACAAGAGTGCTATAATACCACCTCAAAGGATGAAGGAAGAACAAATACACTGGAGATGCAAGATAAAGAATACTTGAGGTACTCCAACCGGAATTTTGAAGAACACTTTGAGAAAAATCACATCGTTGAAGAACCACCATGACGAGCCTCCGTATACAAATGAATGATGCAACGATATGAAGGTATAAAAGAATAAGATTATGACCTTGCCAAGATTTAGATGAAGCTGTTGGGGAACGTCGCATGGGAAACAAAAATTTTCCTACGCGCACGAAGACCTATCATGGTGATGTCCATCTACGAGAGGGGATGAGTGATCTACGTACCCTTGTAGATCGAACAGCAGAAGCGTTAGAGAACGCGGTTGATGTAGTGGAACGTCCTCACGTCCCTCGATCCGCCCCGCGAACAATCCCGCGATCAGTCCCACGATCTAGTACCGAACGGACGACACCTCCGCGTTCAGCACACGTACAGCTCGACGATGATCTCGGCCTTCTTGATCCAGCAAGAGAGACGGAGAGGTAGATAAGTTCTCTGGCAGCGTGACGGCGCTCCGGAGGTTGGTGATGACCTTGTCTTAGCAGGGCTCCGCCCGAGCTCCGCAGAAACGCGATCTAGAGGAAAAACCGTGGAGGTATGTGGTCGGGCTGCCGTGGAAAAGTCGTCTCAAATCAGCCCCAATACCTCCGTATATATAGGTGGGAGGGAGGGGACCTTGCCTTGGGGCTCAAGGAGCCCCAAGGGGGTCGGCCGAGCCAAGGGGGGAAGGCTCCCCCCCCAAACCGAGTTGGACTTAGTTTGGTGGGTGGGAGTCCTTCCCTTCCTTCCCACTTCCCCTTTTTTTTCTTTCTCTTTGATTTTTATCTCTATGGCGCATAGGGCCCTTTTGGGCTGTCCCACCAGCCCACTAAGGGCTGGTGTGCCACCCTCAAGGCCTATGGGCTTCCCCGGGGTGGGTTGCCCCCCCCGGTGAACTCCCGGAACCCATTCGTCATTCCCGGTACATTCCCGGTAACTCCGAAAACCTTCCGGTAATCAAATGAGGTCATCCTATATATCAATCTTCATTTCCGGACTATTCCGGAAACCCTCGTGACGTCCGTGATCTCATCCGAGACTCCGAACAACATTCGGTAACCAACCATATAACTCAAATACGCATAAAACAACGTCGAACCTTAAGTGTGCAGACCCTGCGGGTTCAAGAACTATGTAGACATGACCCGAGAGACTCCTCGGTCAATATCCAATAGCGGGACCTGGATGCCCATATTGGATCCTACATATTCTACGAAGATCTTATCGTTTGAAACTCAGTGCCAAGGATTCATATAATCCCGTATGTCATTCCCTTTGTCCTTCGGTATGTTACTTGCCCGAGATTCGATCGTCAGTATCCGGATACCTATTTCAACCTCGTTTACCGGCAAGTCTCTTTACTCGTTCCGTAATACAAGATCCCGCAACTTACACTAAGTCACATTGCTTGCAAGGCTTGTGTGTGATGTTGTATTACCGAGTGGGCCCCGAGATACCTCTCCGTCACACGGAGTGACAAATCCCAGTCTTGATCCATACTAACTCAACTAACACCTTCGGAGATACCTGTAGAGCATCTTTATAGTCACCCAGTTACGTTGCGACGTTTGATACACACAAAGCATTCCTCCGGTGTCAGTGAGTTATATGATCTCATGGTCATAGGAATAAATACTTGACACGCAGAAAACAGTAGCAACAAAATGACACGATCAATATGCTACGTCTATTAGTTTGGGTCTAGTCCATCACGTGATTCTCCTAATGACGTGATCTAGTTATCAAGCAACAACACCTTGTTCATAATCAGAAGACACTGACTATCTTTGATCAACTGGCTAGCCAACTAGAGGCTTGCTAGGGACGGTGTTTTGTCTATGTATCCACACATGTAAATGAGTCTTCATTCAATACAATTATAGCATGGATAATAAACTATTATCTTGATACAGGAATCATAATAATAACTATATTTATTATTGCCTCTAGGGCATAATTCCAACAGTCTCCCACTTGCACTAGAGTCATTAATCTAGCCCTCACATCATCATGTGAATTACATTGTAATAAATCTAACACCCATACAGTTCTGGTGTTGATCATGCTTTGGCCGTGGAAGAGGTTTAGTCAGCGGGTCTGCTACATTTAGATCCGTGTGCACTTTGCATATATTTACGTCCTCTCCCTCGACGTAGTCGCGGATGAGGTTGAAGCGTCGTTTGATGTGTCTGGTCTTCTTGTGAAACCGTGGTTCCTTTGCTAAGGCAATGGCACCCGTGTTGTCACAGAACAAGGTTATTGGATTCAGTGCGCTTGGCACCACTCCAAGATCCGTCATGAACTGCTTCATCCAGACACCCTCTTTAGCCGCCTCCGAGGCAGCCACGTACTCCGCTTCACATGTAGAATCTGCTACGACGCTTTGCTTGGAACTGCACCAGCTTACTGCACCCCCATTAAGAATAAATACGTATCCGGTTTGCGACTTAGAGTCGTTCGGATCTGTGTCAAAGCTTGCATCGACGTAACCTTTTACGGCGAGCTCTTCGTCACCTCCATACACGAGAAACATCTCCTTAGTCTTTTTCAGGTACTTCAGGATATTCTTGACCGCTGTCCAGTGATCCACTCCTGGATTACTCTGGAACCTACCTGCCATACTTATGGCCAGGCTCACATCCGGTCTAGTGCACAGCATTGCATACATGATAGAACCTATGGCTGAAGCATAGGGGACGGAGCGCATATGCTCTTTATCTTCATCAGTTGCTGGGCACTGAGTCTTACTCAATCTCGTACCTTGTAGAACTGGCAAGAACCCTTTCTTGGACTGTTCCATTTTGAACCTTTTCAAAACTTTATCAAGGTATGTGCTTTGTGAAAGTCCTATCAGGCGTTTTGATCTATCCCTATAGATCTTAATGCCTAGAATGTAAGCAGCTTCTCCTAGGTCCTTCATAGAGAAACTTTTATTCAAGTAACCCTTTATGCTCTCCAAAAACTCTACGTTGTTTCCAATCAGTAATATGTCATCCACATATAATATTAGAAACGCCACAGAGCTCCCACTCACTTTCTTGTAAATACAAGATTCTCCAACCACTTGTATAAACCCAAATGCTTTGATCACCTCATCAAAGCGTTTGTTCCAACTCCGAGATGCTTGCACCAGTCCATAAATGGATCGCTGGAGCTTGCACACCTTGTTAGCATTCTTAGGATCGACAAAACCTTCGGGTTGTATCATATAAGACTCTTCCTTAAGGAAACCGTTAAGGAACGCTGTTTTGACATCCATCTGCCAGATTTCATAATCGAAAAATGCAGCTATTGCTAACATGATTCTGACAGACTTAAGCATCGCTACGGGTGAGAAAGTCTCATCGTAGTCAACTCCTTGAACTTGTGAAAAACCCTTTGCCACAAGTCGAGCATTATAAACGGTCACATTGCCGTCAGCGTCCATCTTCCTCTTAAAGATCCATTTGTTCTGAATAGTCTTGCGGCCCTCAGGTAGTACCTCCAAAGTCCACACTTTGTTCTCATACATGGATCCTATCTCGGATTTCATGGCTTCTAGCCATTTGTTGGAATCTGGGCCCACCATTGCTTCTTCATAATTCGCAGGTTCATTGTTGCCCAACAACATGATTGATAAGACGGGATTTCCGTACCACTCTGGAGCAGCACGTGGTCTCGTCGACCTGCGTGGTTCGACAGAAACTTGAACTGGAGTTTCATGATCATCATCATTAACTTCCTCCTCAACCGGCGTCGCAACGATAGAGGTTTCCCCTTGCCCTGCGCCACCATCCAGAGGGATGAGAGGTTCGACAACCTCGTCAAGTTCTATCTTCCTCCCACTCAATTCTCTCGAGAGAAACTCCTTCTCGAGAAAAGCTCCGTTTTTAGCAACAAACACTTTGCCCTCGGATTTGAGATAGAAGGTGTACCCAACTGTCTCTTTTGGGTAACCTATGAAGACGCACTTTTCCGCTTTGGGTTCCAGCTTTTCAGGCTGAAGCTTTTTGACATAAGCATCACATCCCCAAACTTTAAGAAACGACAACTTTGGCCTTTTGCCATACCACAGTTCGTATGGTGTCGTCTCAACGGATTTTGATGGTGCCCTATTTAAAGTGAATGCAGCTGTTTCTAATGCATAACCCCAAAAAGATAACGGCAAATCGGTAAGAGACATCATAGATCGCACCATCTCTAATAAAGTACCATTACGCTGTGGTGTTCCAGGCGGTGTTAACTGTGAAACAATTCCACATTGTCCTAAGTGAGCACCAAACTCGAAACTCAGATATTCACCCCCACGATCAGACCGTAGGAACTTGATCTTCTTGTTACGATGATTTTCCACTTCACTCTGAAATTGCTTGAACTTTTCAAATGTTTCAGACTTGTGCTTCATCAAGTAGACATAACCATATCTACTTAAATCATGAGTGAAGGTGAGAAAATAACGATATCCGCCGCGTGCCTCTACACTCATCGGACCACACACATCGGTATGTATGATTTCCAACAAGTCACTTGCACGCTCCATTGTTCCGGAGAACGGAGTCTTAGTCATCTTGCCCATGAGGCATGGTTCGCACGTGTCAAGTGAATCAAAGTCAAGTGACTCCAAAAGTCCATCAGCATGGAGTTTCTTCATGCGCTTTACACCAATATGACCTAAGCGGCAGTGCCACAAAAATATGGCGCTATCATTGTTAACTCTAACTCTTTTGGTCTCAATGTTATGTATATGTGTATCGTTATCAAGATTCAATATGAACAATCCTCTCACATTCGGTGCATGACCATAAAAGATGTTACTCATAGAAATAGAACAACCATTATTCTCTGACTTAAAAGAGTAACCGTCTCGCAATAAACAAGATCCAGATATAATGTTCATGCTCAACGCAGGCACTAAATAACAATGATTTAAGTTCATCACTAATCCTGATGGTAACTGAAGTGACACTGTGCCGACGGCGATTGCATCAACCTTGGAACCATTTCCTACGCGCATCGTCACTTCATCTTTCGCCAGCCTTCGTCTATTCCGCAGTTCCTGTTTTGAGTTGCAAATATGAGCAACAGAACCGGTATCAAATACCCAGGCACCACTACGAGAGCCGGTTAAGTACACATCAATAACATGTATATCAAATATACCTGATTTTTCTTTGGCCGCCTTCTTATCTGCCAGATACTTGGGGCAATTGCGCTTCCAGTGACCCATACCCTTGCAATAGTAACACTCCGTTTCAGGCTTAGGTCCAGCTTTGGGTTTCTTCGTCGGATTGGCAACAGGCTTGCCGCTCTTCTTCGAATTGCCCTTCTTGCCTTTGCCGTTTCTCTTGAAACTAGTGGTTTTATTCACCATCAACACTTGATGCTCTTTACGGAGTTCAGACTCTGCGACTTTCAGCATCGCAAACAACTCGCCGGGAGACTTGTTCATCCCTTGCATGTTGTAGTTCAACACAAAGCCTTTATAGCTTGGTGGCAGTGATTGAAGGATTCTGTCAGTGATAGCTTCTTGCGGGAGTTCAATCCCTAGCTCAGCTAGACGGTTTGAGTACCCAGACATTTTGAGCACATGTTCACTGACAGACGAGTTTTCCTCCATCTTGCAAGCATAGAATTTATCGGAGGTCTCATACCTCTCGATCCGGGCGTTCTTCTGAAAGATAAACTTCAACTCTTGGAACATCTCAAATGCTCCATGACGCTCAAAGCGACGTTGAAGTCCCGGTTCTAAGCCATACAAGACTGCACATTGAACTATTGAGTAGTCCTCCTTACGTGCTAACCAAGCGTTCTTAACACCCTGATCAGCCGTAGCGGGTGGTTCATCTCCTATCGCAGCATTAAGGACATAGTCCTTCTTCCCAGCTTGTAAGATTAGCTTAAGATTACGAGCCCAGTCTACAAAGTTGCTTCCATCATCTTTCAACTTAGCTTTCTCTAGGAACGTATTAAAATTCAGGATGACTGTAGCGTGAGCCATGATCTACAACACAAATATATTCAAAGTGGACTTAGACTATGTTCAAGATAATTAGAGTTTAACTTAATCAAATTATTCGCTAAACTCCCACTCAAAAAGTACATCTCTCTAGTCATTTGAGTGGTTCATGATCCACTTACACTAGCTCAAGTCCGATCATCACGTGAGTTGAGTATAGTTTCAGTGGTAAGCATCCCTATGCTAATCATATCATCTATATGATTCATGATCGACCTTTCGGTCTCATGTATTCCGAGGCCATGTCTGCACATCCTAGGCTCGTCAAGCTTAACCCGAGTGTTCCGCGTGCGCAACTATTTTGCACCCGTTGTATGTGAACGTTGAGTCTATCACACCCGATCATCACGTGGTGTCTCGAAACGACGAACTGTAGCAACGGTGCACAGTCGGGGAGAACACAATTTCGTCTTGAAATTTTAGTGAGAGATCACCTCATAATGCTACCGTCGTTCTAAGCAAAATAAGGTGCATAAAAGGATTAACATCACATGCAATTCATAAGTGACATGATATGGCCATCATCACGTGCTTCTTGATCTCCATCACCAAAGCACCGGCTTGATCTTCTTGTCACCTGCGCCACACCATGATCTCCATCAACGTGTTGCCATCGAGGTTGTCGTGCTACTTATGCTATTACTACTAAAGCTACATCCTAGCAAAATAGTAAACGCATCTGCAAGCACAAACATTAGTATAAAGACAACCCTATGGCTCCTGCCGGTTGCCGTACCATCGACGTGCAAGTCGATATTTTCTATTACAACATGATCATCTCATACATCCAATATATCACATCACATCGTTGGCCATATCACATCACAAGCATACCCTGCAAAAACAAGTTAGACGTCCTCTAATTTTGTTGTTGCATGTTTTACGTGGTGACCAAGGGTATCTAGTAGGATCGCATCTTACTTACGCAAACACCACAACGGAGATATATGAGTTGCTATTTAACCTCATCCAAGGACCTCCTCGGTCAAATCCGATTCAACTAAAGTTGGAGAAACCGACACTTGCCAGTCATCTTTGAGCAACGGGGTTACTCGTAACGATGAAACCAGTCTCTCGTAAGCGTACGAGTAATGTCGGTCCAAGCCGCTTCAATCCAACAATACCGCGGAATCAAGAAAAGACTAAGGAGGGCAGCAAAACGCACATCACCGCCCACAAAACTTTTGTGTTCTACTCGAGAAGACATCTACGCATGAACCTAGCTCATGATGCCACTGTTGGGGAACGTCGCATGGGAAACAAAAATTTTCCTACGCGCACGAAGACCTATCATGGTGATGTCCATCTTAGAGAGGGGATGAGTGATCTACGTACCCTTGTAGATCGTACAGCAGAAGCGTTAGTGAACGCGGTTGATGTAGTGGAACGTCCTCACGTCCCTCGATCCGCCCCGCGAACAATCCCGCGATCAGTCCCACGATCTAGTACCGAACGGACGGCACCTCCGCGTTCAGCACACGTACAGCTCGACGATGATCTCGGCCTTCTTGATCCAGCAAGAGAGACGGAGAGGTAGAAGAGTTCTCCGGCAGCGTGACGGCGCTCCGGAGGTTGGTGATGACCTTGTCTCAGCAGGGCTCCGCCCGAGCTCCGCAGAAACGCGATCTAGATGAAAAAACCGTGGAGGTATGTGGTCGGGCTGCCGTGGAAAAGTCGTCTCAAATCAGCCCTAAAACCTCCGTATATATAGGTGGGAGGGAGGGGACCTTGCCTTGGGGCTCAAGGAGCCCCAAGGGGGTCGGCCGAGCCAAGGGGGGAAGACTCCCCCCCCAAACCGAGTTGGACTTGGTTTGGTGGGTGGGAGTCCTTCCCATCCTTCCCACCTCCCTTTTTTTCTCTCTTTGATTTTTCTTTGTATGGCGCATAGGGCCCTTTTGGGATGTCCCACCAGCACACTAAGGGCTGATGCGCCACCCTTATGGCCTATGGGCTTCCCCGGGGTGGGTTGCCCCCCCCCCCCCCCCGGTGAACTCCCGGAACCCATTCGTCATTCCCGGTAACTCCGAAAACCTTCTGGTAATCAAATGAGGTCATCCTATATATCAATCTTCGTTTCCGGACTATTCCGGAAACCCTCGTGACGTCCGTGATCTCATCCGGGACTCTGAACAACATTCGATAACCAACCATATAACTCAAATACGCATAAAACAACGTCGAACCTTAAGTGTGCAGACCCTGCGGGTTCGAGAACTATGTAGACATGACCCGAGAGACTCCTCGGTCAATATCCAATAGCGGGACATGGATGCCCATATTGGATCCTACATATTCTACGAAGATCTTATCGTTTGAACCTCAGTGCCAAGGATTCATATAATCCCGTATGTCATTCCCTTTGTCCTTCGGTATGTTACTTGCCCGAGATTCGATCGTCAGTATCCGTATACCTATTTCAACCTCGTTTACCGGCAAGTCTCTTTACTCATTCCGTAATACAAGATCCCGCAACTTACACTAAGTCACATTACTTGCAAGGCTTGTGTGTGATGTTGTATTACCGAGTGGGCCCCGAGATACCTCTCCGTCACACGGAGTGACAAATCCCAGTCTTGATCCATACTAACTCAACTAACACCTTCGGAGATACCTGTAGAGCATCTTTATAGTCACCCAGTTACGTTGCGACGTTTGATACACACAAAGCATTCCTCCGGTGTCAGTGAGTTATATGATCTCATGGTCATAGGAATAAATACTTGACACGCAGAAAACAGTAGCAACAAAATGACACGATCAATATGCTACGTCTATTAGTTTGGGTCTAGTCCATCACGTGATTCTCCTAATGACGTGATCCAGTTATCAAGCAACAACACCTTGTTCATAATCAGAAGACACTGACTATGTTTGATCAACTGGCTAGCCAACTAGAGGCTTGCTAGGGACGGTGTTTTGTCTATGTATCCACACATGTAAATGAGTATTCATTCAATACAATTATAGAATGGATAATAAACTATTATCTTGATACAGGAGTCATAATAATAACTATATTTATTATTGCCTCTAGGGCATAATTCCAACAGAAGCTTCACAAAGAGATACTTGAGAAAAACTTGGAACTCCGGAAAGAAAAGATAAGAACACTTGAGAAAAAGGAATTGATATCATGAGGCACTCTGGAAGAAAGATTGAAATCACTATGAAACAGGAATAAGAATTATGTTATGCTTATCCTTCATCAAGTTTAATTGATGACAAGCAACAGATTTAGCATACAACTTATTCCTGTTGAAAGACTCTTGAAGAGACAGAGAGATAAGCACCACTTGAGGCATAATTGAAGGAAGCACTGGTAAGAATTCAGAATTGAATGGGAACACCAAGAATTAATGGAGATACATGAGAATGAAGAGCTCATGAGCCAGCTGAGAGAAAACTAGAACACGGCACCAGATAAACGAGAGATGACGAAGAGACAACAATTGAGAAGAATTGAGGATGAAAGCTGAAAGCTGAGAACGAAGAATCTTCTAAAATGATGGCCTTCGGAGGATCGAGAATGAAAACAACTCAGACATGCACCGAATAGCAAGAAAAGGGATACTCATGATTGACAACAATTAAGATGATGGCACAAAGCTGAAATGATGAATCTTCAAAAGAATGAACCAAGATTGAGAGAAATTGTCATGCCCAAGATGCGACCCTATCCTCAGTTTGGCACAAGTCCTCGTCAGGGATAGAAGCGCATCTCGTCGTGTCGAGTTGGTATCAGAGCAGTACCAACCTAGGAGCCCCCTTGATTGATCGAACTTGGCCGAGTCGATTCTGGTGAAAATGCTTTGAGTCTAGTTATATATCGGAGAGTAGGATTCTTTTTTTCTCGTCTTCTATGCTCTGGTGAAGAATCTTGACGTAATAATTTACTCTACTCCTTTTCTCACTCAAATTTTATTTTTTTAGGATCACGCGGATATTCTTGGGATCTATATGATGCCGATGTGATGGAGTTCTGTCTTGGTGCCTCCTATCTGCTTTGAGTTTCAGGGGAGTTGAGCTCCAGGGGATTCTTGAGCACATTGTTATCATTCAGATTTCTTAGTATCTCAGAACGAAGGATGTTCGTAATTGCTTCAATACTGGTAGTGGCGAGATAACCCCGATGTCCCCAGTACTGGTGCAGATTGTTCGGGAGTACTGCCATACTTTGTATCATTGTGATCACGAGGGTCTGTTGTAGATGAAGGTCCGAGATTCTGGTTGTGTGTTGACGGATGTGATACAGGTGACGGGTTAGTATAGGAGGTTTGTGATATTACTCCTTGTATCCATGTACCAGATTGCATGACCAGACATTTCGGGAATTCATAGGTGGGAATTCTAGTAGTTGCTTATAGGACAATCTTCTAACAAATACATGATGTTAGGTTGGAGTTCGACATCTAGTGGATTCGTTTGTTCAAGGTCGACTTACAGCGGTACACGTTGTGTCTTAAATCGTCCTTGTAGCTTGCTATGACTCGGGGACGCTTCATATGTCGGGTGCACTGCCTTGCACTTGATGGCTACTGTAAAATCGTGCCCGTGCGATCCTGTCCACGAAAATATCGGACGAAATCTTGCTCATGAGTTTGTTCTGGCTAATTGCAAGCCGCACCCTTTGTTTTGTTGAATATGGTAATTCAAGTTGCTTCAATGTCAAGTGGTGATTCAGATCTTTCCTAAGAGGTGTTCTCATATTTTTATGTGAATGCTAATTCTTTTGCTCAATCAGTTGTCTTATCAATTCTTGTCAACCGGAGTCGTCGTATCAATTCCATTTTACCGGTGTGCTTCTCTGCAACTGAATTCAATCTTCTCCAGTTGTTGCAGATCATTCTCTCATTTTATTCCGGAGTTCATCTCATCTGTCCCATGTTGTCTTTGTTTTTCCCGCCCTCCCACCCTTTTCTTCAGTGATTCAATTTTCATCCAAGAGTTTTCTTTTCATTTTGCTTCCGTTGCTTGTTCTTTTCTCTCTTATCCGGTGATTCGTTGTGAAGATTCTCAAGAGCTTCATGTTCATCTTTATTCATTCTTGTCATCCTTACCAGTGAATTCATTTCAGTTATCCATGGTCATCATATCCTTTTCAACCATTAAATTCTTTCCGACGTTGGAAATTCTTTCATCCTATCTTGTTTATTAATTCCTCTCTCTTTCTATCCGGAGTGTTAAGGATATTTCAGTAGTTTCTCGTTTTCAATTCTTTTAATTATTTCGAGGTTCTAACCTCATCTAGTTTTCTTATACCGGTGCAATATCTCTCGTTCTAGCAATTGTTTCAACGGTGATTTCTTTGAGTGGGCCCATAACCTAGAGGTTCTTTCCCAGGATCTTATATGTCTCTTCTAATTTTTTCCGGAGATCTTTAATTCTTTTCAACTATGACGTAAGTATGAATTTCATTAGTCATATCCCTTCTCCAAGATCTATTGGAATTTAATTCTCATATTGGCTCAACCTTTCATTCTTCATTATTCCGGAGTGTCTCAGTAATTCTTGATCTTGTTCTCGTCATCATTCTGAGCTTGCAATCCGAAGGAGTGTTTCTCACATTCTTGGTTCTTTATCTACAAGATCCATCATTTCAGCTTGGTGTCGTCATCTTAATTATTCCCAATCATGAGTAATATCCTTTTCTTGCGATCCGGTGCATTTCTGAGTTGTTTTCATTCTCGTTCCTCCGAAGGCCATCATTTCAGAAGATTCTTCGTTCTCAGCTTTCAGCTTTCATCCTCAATTCTTCTCAATTATTGTCTCTTCGTTCGTCTCTCGATTATCCGGTGCCTTGTTCAAGTTTTCTCTCAGGTGGCTCATGATCTCTTCATTCTCAGGTGTTTCCATGCATTCTTGGAATTTCCCATTCAGTTGTGAATTCTTACCGGTGCTTCCTTCAATTATGCCTCAAGTGGTGCTTATCTCTGTGCCTCTTCAAGATTCATTTCTAGAGGAATAAGTGTTATGCTAAATCCGTTGCTTGTCTTCATTAAACTTGATGAAGGATAAGCATAACATAATTCTTATTCTTGTTCTTCCTTCTTCCAAGAGATTTCAATTCTTCTTCCGGAGTGGCTCATGATATCGATTTTTTCTCAGGTGCTTATCTTTCTTTTCCGTAGTTCCAATTCTTTTAAGTATCTCTTTGTGAGGCTTCATCTTAATTTTGGCAAGGTCATAATCTTATTCTTTCATTCTTCATATCTTTGCATCATTTATTTGTATACGGAGCTCCTTCATGGTGATTCATCAAGGTTTCAATTCATTCTCAAGTGTTCTTAAAGATTCTTGTTGGAGAACCTCAAGTATCCTTTCTCTCGCATTTACATGTGCAATTGTTCTTCCTTTATCCGTTGAGGTGGTATTATAGCATTCTTGTTAGTGTAGGAGCCTCGAAGAGTTTTCCTCTCAAGTATGAGATAATTAGACCCACCAAGTCTTTGATCAGGACATATTTTAACCCATGATTTATTCATTGAGCTATCTTGGTTTGGACTTCACCTAAAGCTTTTCCTATGGATTGTTGCTATCATGGTGCTTGTCATTAATCCAAGTTCTCAATGTATCCTCTTGGCGAAGAAGTGTTCATATCTTGTTGCTCCCAATCTATCCTAGTTCCTTTTGTGCTTGATGGTCACCTCATAAATGTTGAGATGATTTTCACAAGTACACTACAATCTTGTTCTTTTCGTCGTTGGTTTTCCAACTACTCTATCTATTCTCTATCCGGAGGCTCTTCAATTCTATCATGATGATAGTTGTCATTCCTTTCTTCATTCTCTTCTTCCGCTTGAGCTAGTTCCTATTCTATTGTTCCGGAGGCATTGTGATGTTGCTCATTTGGGTCAATCTTGTTGTTCTATCAAGATCATGGTGTTCCCTTGTTCTATTTAGTTGTTTGTTGTGAATATTGTCTATTTCTTCCAGCTTTTCGAATTTTTTGTCCCATTTTCCTACCGAAGTGCTGCCGAAATTTTCCGTGAATTCTTGCTTCTTTCTCATATCATTCCTCATCGCTTTGCAACCTTCAAGGATCGTTGGTTTCACTCGTTTGTCAAAGAAGCGACTAAGTTTTACCTCTTGTTTTCTCATCCTCTCCCCCTTTCATTCTTGGATCTCGGGGCGAGATCCTCTTGTAGTGTAGGAGAGTTGTGACAGCCCAATGCCGACGTTCCAGAAGATTCTCCTTTCTTTCCGTTTTCGTCGTGTGTCTATTTTCTTTTGTCGCATCATCATCGCATCATGCGCATCATCAACATTGCATCGGCATCTCCGTTGCCGCCAGTTTTTAAACTTGCATCCATTAGTAGTTGGCGGCTCTCGTCGTTGTTCGTTCTGAGTCCGACCGCACTCGCACGCGCCCGCGACATCGTCAAATCCCTGTTTTTAAAAGTGTGTGTAAAACTTTCTCTGATCGGGGTGAAACTTGGCATGCGGACGTGATTAGTTATAGCCAGGCCGCCTGTCGAATTTCGTCGCGATCGGAGTTCGTCTGGTACCCGAACGATCGACCGTAGCGGCACCGTATTCGGTCTACTATCGGATGTTTGTCGGTGTTCTAAAACTCGTTGCCACGCCGCACTGTTTCCCTCTCTTCCCCGGCTAGCCTACTCTACACGGTCATTTAGCCGACCCCGCGTTCGAGTTCATTCGTTTACGATCGCGTGGGAGAAAACGGGGCCGAATTCGGATAAACCTAGCCCCTACGTCTATAAATAGGCAGCCACTCCTCTCTCCTCCTCGAAATCCGTGCCACCCCTCAAACCCTAGCCGCCTCCCAC
Source organism: Hordeum vulgare subsp. vulgare (assembly GCF_904849725.1). Classification (NCBI taxonomy): domain Eukaryota; kingdom Viridiplantae; phylum Streptophyta; class Magnoliopsida; order Poales; family Poaceae; genus Hordeum; species Hordeum vulgare. The sequence goes on along the minus strand of NC_058519.1, from coordinate 648,028,566 downwards.
CTCTCTCCCCTAGCCACTCCAGCACCCTCTCTCCCCTCAGCCGTCGCGGCCCGCCCGAGGCCCAGATCCGGCCCTCCCGGGCCCGGATCGGCAACCGCCGCGAGCGAGCCGCTAGCCCGAGCTCCTCCCGTGCGCCTCAGCCGCTCCTCCCGCGCGCGCCTCCTGCCGAGCCCCTCCCGACGCGCCGCAGCACCTCCCCGCCGGCCACTGGCCACCGGCCGCTGCCGGGTGCGCCGCCCAGGATCTCCGCCGCCGCGGCCCCGCCAGCACGCCGCCGCCTGCCCGGTTCTCGCCGTCGCTGCTGCCGACCGTCGCCGTGTTCGCCGCCTCAAGCCCCTGTCGCCGAGAATGGCAACCCCGGGGCCGGATCTGCCGCTGGCAGGTCTCGCCGGCCCTCGAGCCTCGCCGGAGCGCCGCCCCGCGCACTCGGGGTTCCCTGCTCCCGCGCCGCCATGACTCCTGCTCGGGATCAGACGACGTGCTCCAGATCGGGAGCGCCTTCCCCAGACGCCTCGCCGTGGGCTGGCCGCCGCTAGGCCCAGGTCGCTAGGCCCAGGCGTGCACCGACCGGCCTCCTTCCCGCGCCAAGGCCAGCCTCGCCTCTTGGGCCCCGCATCCCCATAGGCCCAGCGCACCCTAGCCTCCTCTCCAGGCCGGACGAGCCGGCCCAAGGTGAGCTACCCCAACCCTCTATTTTTTTCCCTAGGCGCATCTTAGTTATATTGTGCCTGCAGATTCAGCCCATTTAGATTAGTAATTTTCTCAACGATTTAACTAATTTCCGGTATTAGCTAAATATATAAACCCCCGTAACTTATATTCCGTAAGTCGGATCGAGGTGATCTATATATGGATTTGGTGTAGAATTTCACGTAGTATCCGTTGTTGTAACTTGCATATTTGTTTGATGTACTTTAGCGTGCCTAACGCCTAGTTTAGCGTGCTTTCCTATTATGTTTGCGTCCCGTATTTAATTGTCGCGCAAGTCCGGATAGCCCGAATGCCGTATTAGAAAAGCCCATGTTTTAGGAACTAATTAATCCATGTATTTTAGAGCAGTCATTTGTATTTTTACATGTAGGGAATTGCGCTAGTTTATTTTTCCGTGTCTAGATTATTTTCTCGCATTTACGTGTGGTAATATTTTCTTGTTGCAACCCCACATATTTTATATGTTTTCGGGTTAGAAAAATCCATGGGATTTTTTTGTGCAATTAGTTTTAGCTTTTGAGCAAGTTAGTTCGCGCGATATTTTGCCATGTTGCCCTTTTGTTTATTTCGTAGGATTTATTCCGAGCTTCGTTTGACGGAGTTGTCAACTAGGGAGTTGTTTTTGGGTGTTTAGTCTAGCCCCTGGTATTTTTAGTTGCAATATAAATGCATGTTTAGGTGTGGTTTGTTTGCTCTCAAGTTGCTAGAAAAAGTGCTGATTTGGAGGAGCTGAAATATTTCTAAGTCTGGAATCTGTTATATTTTGTTGCTGTCTTGTCTTGCTTGTATCTTGTTATGTGTAGCTCTTTTGAGGTTGGTCCAATGGAGTTAGTTGTAGCCCTTGTGTTTCTCTAGCATGCTATGAATTTTTATGTCATTTGGAGTCCTGTAGCTATTGGTTTTGCTGCTGTCAATATAGCTTCAGATCGAAAACTGCACTTTCATGAGGTGTAATTTTCACTAAGTCTGAAATAGTGTGTGAGATGCTATTTTGTGCCTTTTTTCCCTAGTGATCCATGATGCCATGTTAGTTGTTGTTAGTTGTTTGTAGTAGTGCTTCTTGCCCTCTTTCGTGTCATGCCTTGCTTGAGTTTTTCGGAGTTGTGTAGCCCGTAGTTGTGGGGCGTAGAAAATGCTATGTGGCTGGTTTTGGCAGATTGTAGTCATTTCTTGTTTTGCTCGTAGTTTTCGAACCGTAGCTCCGATTTGATCGTGTCCTACATGAAACTTGCTTAGAATCTCGTGTAGTTTCATTTTCTATTGCTGTTTGTATGTTTTGAAATGCTCGTGACCGTCGTTGCACACATTTTGCATTCATGCCATCATATCTTGCGGTGCTTGTAACTTTTGAACCGTAGCTCCGTTGGAGATGTTCTTTATGTGTAGATTTCTTGAAATTACGCGTAGAATCACGTGAACCTATTTGTTTTACTGTTTAACAACCAATTAAATGTGTTAGTTCAGATCTGGACAGAATTGTAAATTAACATGTGAGGTCGTCTCGGAGGTGCTATATGTCATTTCCGACCTCGTTTAAAATGTCTAGATAGGTAGTTTAATTTGCGCTTCACCTCTTGCCATGTTTAATCACATTTAATATTGCCGTGTATCTAATCGGGATAGAACTAAATAATTAAACGTGGAGTTTCGTCAATATGCAACTCGTTGCATATTGAACTTCACTTAATGTGTAGTGTTTGATTGTTGTGATTGTCATGCCTTGCATTAGACCGTTCATGCATCATGTGTGTCTTGCATCAGGTGGTGTATATCGTGTGTTGATGCTTGTTTCCGTTTCCCTCCGTCTCGATAGAGTTCCGCAAGCGTGTCGGATGTGAGGACCCGTTCGACTACATTGGTTCTTCTGCTTCACGGAGATGTTCTTCTTCCAAGCGGGATCTCAGGCAAGATGACCATTTCCCCAGATACCATTACTATCATTGCCATGCTAGTTATTTCGATGCTATCAATTATGTCTCGTTGCCTACTACATATTAAATTTCAGTCTCTCAACAATGCCATGAAAACCTTCAACCTGTTCAACCTAGCAAACCACTGATTGGCTATGTTACCGCTTGCTTAACCCTGTTGATAGCGTTGCTAGTTGCAGGTGCAGATGCTTCCATGCGAAAGCATGGGTTCCTTGTTATATCACCATATTAATGCTATTTAATTTAATTGACCTATATACTTGGTAAAAGGTGGAAGGCTCGGCCTTTCTAGCCTGGTGTTTTGTTCCATCTTTGCCCCCTTAGTTTTCGGCTACCGGTGTTATGTTCCATAATTGAGCGCTCCTAACACGATCGGGGTTGTTATGGGGACCCCCCTTGATAATTCGTTTTAGATTAAAGCTGGTCTGGCAAGGCCCAACTTTGGTACTACATTTGCCTAATAACCTAATAATAATGCATAGGGACCCGCCTGCACCCGCAGACTAATTTAATCAACCTCTGGGACAGTGCTCCTCATGAGTGTTGGTCCCACCTGAGCGATGTCCGGCTCCCCTCTGGTCACCCGGAAGTTTAGCGATCCCAACGTCTAGCTCATCCGTCGTGTCCTGAGAACGAGGTACGCGACTCCTATCGGGATCGTCGACACGTCGGGCGGCCTTGCTGGATTAGTTTTACCTTTGACGGAATATCTTGTGCATCGGGATTCCGGTGATGCTTTGGGTAATCTGAGAGTTGAGGTTTTCCACTAGGGAATCCGACAAGATCGCGAGCTTCGTGATTGAGGATTTCTATGCGGCTTGTGGTAATTTGTGATGGACTAGTTGGAGCACCCCTGCAGGGTTAAATCTTTTCGAAAAGCCATGCCCACGGTTATGTGGCAACGTGGAAACTTTGTTTAACACTGGTTCTAGATAACTTGAAGTTAATTTAATTAAAACTTGCCAACTGTGTGTGTAACCGTTACTGTCTCTTTCGTGAGTTCCTTCTCCGATCGAGGACACGGTGGGGTTATGTCTGACGTAGGTAGGTGTTCAGGATCATTCGTTTGATCATCAGTAGTTCACGTCCGTTATGCGTAGATCTCCCCCCTCTTATTTCTTGTACTCGTAAGTTTAGCCACCAAATATATGCTAGCCGCTGCTGCAACCTCACCACTTAACCATACCTCACCCATTAAGCTTTGCTAGTCTTGATACCTTTGGAAATGAGATTGCTGAGTCCCCTGTGGCTCACAGATTACTACAACACCAGTTGCAGGTACAGGTAAAGGTTACTTGACGCGAGCGCGTTCATTGTACATTTGGAGTTGATTCTTCTTCTTCTTCTTCATCGATCTAGGACGGGTTCCAGGCCGGCAGCCTGGGATAGCAAGGATGGACGTCGTTCTTCTTTTGTCGTTTGTTTTCGTCCGTAGTCGGACCCTACTCTTACTCTTGATGGTTAAGTAATGTACTGAAGTGACTCTGATGTAGCTTGTGGCGAGTGTAAGCCAACTCTCTATGTATATCTCTTCTTTTCAGTACATGTACTTGTAACGTTATCCATTCTTGCGACAAGACGAGATGCGCTTCTATCCCTGACGAGGCCTTCGTGCCAAATTGAGGATAGGGTCGCATCTTGGGCATGACAGAAATACCCCTTCGAATTGCAAGCTGAGAATGATGACGAGGAACAACACCAAGAATTACTGAGACACTCCGGAATAGAGAAGAATGAAAGGTTGAGCCAAATAAGAGAATTAGTTCTAATTGATCCTGAAGAAGGAATATGACTGATCAAATCCATACTTACGTCATAGCTGATAGAATTAGATATCTCCGAAAAGATCAGAAGAGCCAGATAAGATCCTGGGAAAAACCTGTGGGTTATGGGCCCACTCAAAGAAATCACCGTTGGAAAAGATTGCTAGAAAGATTGATATTGCACCGGTACAAATGAAGACTATATGAGGTTAGCACCTCGAAATAATTAAAAAAATTTGAAAATACGAAACTCAAAGATATCTTTAGCACTCCGGATAGCAAAGAGATGAATGAATAGCAAGATAGGAACATAAGAATTCCAACATAGGAAAGAATTATAAGGATGAATATGATATGAGGAACACGGATAATTGAATAGAATTCACCGGTAAAGATGAGACGATCGAATAAATATGAACACAAGCTCGTGAGAATCTTCACAATGAATCCCCGGGTAAGAGCGAAAAGAACAGTCAGTGGAAGCACAATGAAAAGAAAACTCTTGGATGAAAATTGAATCACTGAAGAAAAGGGTGGGAGGGCGGGGAAAAAAACAAAGACAACTTGGGACAGATGAGATGGACTCCGAAATAAAAGAGAGAATTATCTTCATCAATTAGAGAGGATTGAATTCACTGAAGAGAAGCGCACCGGTTGGAAAAGAATAGATATGACAACTCCGGTTGACAAGAGTTGATATGACAATTTGAATGAAAAAAAGAGTTTGCATTCACATAAAAAAATATGAGAACACTACTTATGAAAGATCTGGAATCACCACTTGACATCGAAGCAACTTGAATTACCATATTCCAACACAACAAAGGATGCAGCTTGCAATTAGCCAGAACAAACTCATGAGAAAGATTTCCGTTCGATATTTTCGTGGACAGGATCGCACGGGCTCGAACCTTAGAGTAGCCATCAAGTGCAAGGCAGTGCACCCGACATACGAAGCGTCCCCGAGTCATAGCAAGCTACAAGGACTCTTTAAGACACAATGAGAACCGCTGTAAGTCGACCGTCAACAAACAAATCCACTAGATGTCGAACCCCAATCTAACATCATGCATTTGTTGGAAGATTGTCCTATAAGTAACTACTTGAATTCCAACCTAAGAATTCCCGAAATATCTGGTCATGCAATCTGGTACACAGATACAAGGAGTAATAATCACACAACTCCTATACTAACCCGTCACCTATATCACATCCATCAACAAACAACCATAACCTTGGACCTTCATCTACAACAGACCCTCGTGATCACAACGATACAAAGTATGGCAGTACTCCAGAACAATCTGCACCAGTACTGGGGACATCGGGGTTATCTCGCCACTACTAGTATTGAAGCAATTACGAACATCCTTTGTTCTTAGATACTCAGAAATCTGAATGATAACGATATGCTCGAGAATCCCCTGGAGCTCAACTCCCCGGAAGAAATCAAGTCAGACAGGAGGCACCAAGACAGAACTCCATCACATCGGCATCATATAGACTCCAAAAATATCCGCGTGATCCTAATTTTTTTTTGAGTGAGAAGAGGAGTAGAATTAAATTGTTACATCAAGATTCCTCACCAGAGCATAGAAGAGGAGAAAAAAGAATTCTACTCTTCGAACTAGACTCAAAGCAGTTTTTCACTAGACTCAACTCGGCCAAGTTCGATCAATCAAGAGGGCTCCTAGGTCGGTACTGCTCTGATACCAACTTGTCACACACAAGATGCGACCCTATCCTCAATTTGGCACGGGGGCCTCGTTAGGGATAGAAGCGCATCTCGTCGTGTCGCAAGAATGAGTATCGTTACAAGTACATATACTAAAAAGAAGATATATATATATATATATATATATATATATATATATATATATAGAATTAGCTTACACTCGCCACAAGCCACATCAGAGTCACAACAGTACACTACATAATCATCATGACTAAGAGCAGGGTCCGACTACGGACGAAAACAAACGACAAAAGAAGAACGACGTCCATCCTTGCTATCCCAGGCTGCTGGCCTGGAACCCATCCTAGATCGATGTAGAAGAAGAAGAAGAAGAAACTCCAAATGAACAATCAACGCGCTCGCGTCAAGTAACCTTTACCTGTACCTGCAACTGGTGTTGTAGTAATTTGTGAGCCACAGGGGACTCAGCAATCTCATTTCGAAAGGTATCAAGACTAGCAAAGCTTAATGGGTGAGGTAAGGTTAAGTGGTGAGGTTACAGTAGCGGCTAAGCATATATGAGGTGGCTAACTTATGAGTACAAGAATAAAGAGGGGGAAGATCTACGCATAACGGACGTGAACTACTGATGATCAAATGAATGATCCTGAACACCTACCTACGTCAGACATAACCCCATCGTGTCCTTGATCGGAGAAGGAACTCACGAATGAGACAGTCACGGTTACGCACACAGTTGGCATATTTTAATTAAATTAACTTCAAGTTATCTAGAACCATTGTTAAACAAAGTTTCCACGTTGCCACATTACCGCGGGCACGGCTTTCCGAAAGATTTAACCCTGCAGGGGTGCTCCAATTAGTCCATCGCAAATTACCACAAGCCGCATAGAAATCCTCAATCATGAAGCTCGCGATCTCGTCGGATTCCCTAGTGGAAAACCTCAACTCTGAGATTACCCAAAGCATCACCGGAATCCCGATGCACAAGATATCTCGTCAAAGGTAAAACTAATCCAGCAAGGCCGCCCGACGTGTCGACGATCCCGATAGGAGCCGCGTATCTCATTCTCAGGACACGACGGATGAGCTAGACGTCGGGATCGCTAAACCTCTGGGTGACCAGAGGTGCGCCGGACATCGCTCAGATGGGACCAACACTCATGAGGAGCACTGGCCCCGGGGTTGATTAAATTATCCCCGGGTTAATTACTCCCTATGCAGTTCATTAGTTATTAGGCAAATGTAGTACCAAAGTTGGGCCTTGCCAGATCGTGTTAGGAGCGCTCATTTATGGAACATAACACCGGTAGCCGAAACTAAGGGGGCAAAGGTGGAACAAAACACCAGGTTAGAAAGGCCGAGCCTTCCACCTTTTACCAAGTATATAGGTGCATTAAATTAAATAGAAATAATATGGTGATATGACAAGGGACCCATGTTATCACATGGAAGCAACTACACCTGCAACTAGCAACGCTAACAACATGGTTAAGCAAGCAGTAACATAGCCAATCAGTGGTTTGCTAGGTCGAACAGGTTGAAGGTTATCAGGGCATTGTTGAGAGGCTGAAATTAACATGTGGTAGGCAACGAGACGTAAACGGTAGAAATGGTAAAACTAGCATGGCAATGATAGTAATGGTATGTGGGGAAATGGTCATCTTGCCTGAGATCCCGCTTGGAAGAAGAACAACTCCGAGAAGCAGTCGAACCGATGTAGTCGAATGGTCCTCACATTCCGACACGCTTGCGGAACTCTGTCGAGACGGAGCAAACTGGAAACAAACATCAACACAAATATTCACCACACGATGCACAACATGATGCACAACCTACTATGACGCATGATCAGTCCACTGATGCAAGGCATGGCATGGCAATTCACCTCACGCAAACACTACACATTAAGTGAAGCTCGATATGCAACGAGTTGCATATCGACGAAACTCCGCGCTTAATTATTTAATTCACTCCCGTTTATCAACACAGCAATATTAAATTGTTGTTAACATGGCAAGGGGTGAAGCGGGTGATTCTACAGGTCATCCTAGTCGGTTAATACGCGGAACTTAGAATGGATCTATGGCACAAGAAACATGCAACATAATATATCATGCCATGAATGTGTCATGCATGCGAGTTCAACAACACGGGCAAGAAGAGAAAGAAGCATATGTCGCCACGGCGAGCGAGAGGGAACCATGGCGACAAGACGAAAACGAAGCCACGACAACGTTCCTATCCCGATACTCAAAGAGATGTCGGCACCAACGAAGTGGAAGCGTGTGCGGGAACGCTAAATAAAGATGGGGTGATCCCGCTATCGGGTTCCCATGTGTCGAGGGCACGACGAAAAGGAAGACAACGTGCAACGAGCAAACATATAGCGCAAACATACGATACATCTCATACATCACATGTATACGGTTCACGACACGTTCATCGGTATACCTTCGAAGCGTGCATATCGTAGCGGTTCGGTTCGTTGCGGCAAAGGAGAACATGAGTTGTCGTGGACGTAGTGGTACTCGTGGTACTCCGGCCTCGTCGACGTAGTCGTTCGCTTGGCGTTGGTAGACGGGTCTTCAGCGACGGTAGTCGAACACGTTCCGAAGATGGTCGGGGTCGTTGAGGACGTTGTGGTACTCGTGAACTTGTCGACGATCCATGGTGGCGGGAATGGTGCTCGCGGACTCCAACGACGTTCCCGAAAGGTGATAGGGCGAGGCAACGCAACATCATCTAGTGGGCAGCGGCCTACAACAACTACAACAACTAGCTAGCAGCTAACACACCAACTAACACAAGCAAGAGCAAACATCTACAGCAAGCAACAACTAAGCAGACTACGCCACCTAGCAGCAACTAGTAGCAGCCGACAGCAGCACAACTAGCAGCAATAGCAACCTAGAAGCAGCAGCTACTAGCATCAGCAAGCAGCAGCTACACGACTAGCACTAGCAGGCAAGCAAGCAAGTGCAACAAGCAAAGCAGCTAGCCTAGCATGGCAACTCATAGCAAGCAGCAACGACAACGGGACAACAGGCAGCAACAGGCAAGCAAGCATCGGGCAACAACATCCTAGCAGCAACTACATGCAGCAGGAGCAGCTACAGCACAGGCATGCGGCGGCACAGCTAGCAGCTCGCGAGCACTCGGCAGGGAACGGCGGCAGGAGACTGCGGCAAGCTACGCAGCAGCTTCGCACAGCAGCAACATCACCACGGCAGGCAAGCACATCGCGGCAGGGCGGCGCACCGGCGAGAACGGCAAGAGGCGAGGTCGGGCAGGACGGCGGCGGCGCCCAGAGGGCCTCAGGCCGGCCAGGGTCGACGAGGGGAACCGCGGGCACGGCGTCCATGGAGAGCTCGCGAGGGCAAGGGGTGAGGGCGAGGCCATGGGGAGCACGACGGCGACCCAGGAACCTGCAGGCGAGGCGGCACGGGGAGGCGGCGAGGCAGAGCAGCACGGGTGACGCCGGCGGCTCGGCAAGCCGGCACGGGCAGGGGGCGAGGCCGAGGCCAGGAACCTGCGGGGCTGGGCGGCGCGCGGGGAGGTGAAGTCGGCGGCACGGCACCTGCGCGAGGGAGAGGAGAGCCGAGGGGCTAGGGATCGGGGTGAGGGGAAGCTGCGCGGCGAGGGGAGGAGAGAGAGGGGATCGGGACGAGGGAGAAGAATAGAGGGGGCTCGGCAGGGGAGGACAAGGAACGAGGGGGCTGAGGAGGCTGCCGCTAGGGTTGGCCAGGCAGCTGGGCCTTGCGCCGGCTCGGCTGGGCTCCCTCTTCCCCTAATCTTCTCTGCTCTATTTCTTTAAAAACAGAAAACACCACAAAAAAATAATAATAAATAGGATCTAACAAAAATAAAAGAAATACTTTTGACTCCTTTAAAACAAACCCCAACTATAAAATAGATTGAACATTTTTTTAAACGAATAAAAAAAACCTTTTGAAGAATTAAAATAAAACCTTTTTTTACAAGAGAATAAAATAAAACCCCTTTTAACAAATAAGATCAGACTAGTTTTGAAAACAAACAAAAGGAAAAAAAATAAAGAAAACCCAAGGGGTTGCCTCCACCTTTAATAAAATGAGTTTTAAAAGAAGACGAATCTTTTTTGAAGGGGTTAAAACTGAAATCTTTTATGCAACCACAAAATAGAATAGAGAGGAGAGAAGGGTTTTAGGTCCATGTTGTAACAGGGTTTGAAGCGGCTCTGTTGCACCCACTCTCATCACGCCAACGAACAACGCCACACTCACAAAGCACTCACAAGCATTAACACCCAACAACACGGAGCGACAAGCAACACCGACAAAACACAGTTGACATGATGCCATGCATGATGCCATGATGCAAACTACATGATGTTGCGACAAACGGAATATAATCACACGACGGAAACAGAAATGAAGTGGAATCTTCTAGGGCGTCGGTCTCGGGCTGTCACAGTGATAGGGGGACGCAATTCTATGGTTGACATCGTACTTAGCAAGCGTTTTACGGAAAGCACCATGAATGAAATGTGAACCACCGTCGGTCATCAAATATCTAGGGACTCCAAATCTAGGGAAGATAACTTCTTTAAGCATCCTGATAGAGGTGTTGTGATCAACACTACTAGTGGGGATAGCTTCTACCCACTTAGTGACGTAATCAACAGTAACTAGGATATGAGTATACCCGTTGGATTTTGGAAAAGGTCCCATATAAGCAAAGCCCCAAACATCAAACGGTTCAATGACAAGTGAACAATTCATAGGCATTTCCTGACGTTTGCCGATATTACCTATTCTTTGACATTTGTCACAAGAAAAGACAAACTTACGGGCATCCTTGAAGAGAGTGGGCCAATAGAAACCTGATTGCAATACCTTGTGTGCAGTTCTATCTCCCGCATGGTGTCCTCCGTAGGCCTCGGAGTGACACTTCTGTAGGATATGTCCCTGTTCATGTTCAGGTACACAACGTCTAATAACACCATCTACTCCTTCCTTATAAAGGTGAGGATCATCCCAAAAGTAATGTCTCAAGTCAAAGAAGAATTTCTTATTTTGCTGGTATGTGAAACTAGGTGGTATATATTTGGTAACGATATAGTTTGCATAATCAACATGCCACGGTGCACTACATGAAGTATTGATGACATTCAATTTCTCATCAGGAAAGCCATCATCAATAGGTTGTGGGTCATCAAGAACGTTCTCCAACATAGACAAGTTATCTGCTACGGGGTTATCAGCACCCTTCCTGTCGACAACGTGCAAATCTAACTCTTGTAGCAAGAGAACCCATCTGATAAGTCTAGGTTTAGTGTCCTTCTTCTCCATGAGGTACTTAATAGCAGTGTGATCAGTGTGAATAGTGACTTTGGAATCAACTATGTAAGACCTGAACTTTTCACATGCAAACACGACTGCTAAAAATTCATTTTCCGTAGTAGCATAGTTTCTTTGGGCACTGTCTAGAGTTTTACTAGCATAGTGAATAACATTCAACTTCTTATCAACTCTTTGCCCTAGGACAGCACCAACAGCATAATCACTAGCATCACACATGATTTCAAAAGGTAAGTTCCAATCAGGTGGTTGAACAATAGGTGCAGTTATCAAAGCCTTCTTAAGTATTTCGAAGGCTTCCTCACAATCATCGTCAAAAACAAAAGGAATATCCTTTTGCAAGAGATTGGTAAGAGGCCTAGAAATCTTAGAGAAGTCTTTAATGAACCTCCTATAGAAACCAGCATGACCAAGGAAACTTCTTATACCTTTGATGTCTGTGGGGTATGGCATTTTCTCGATTGCATCAACCTTAGCCTTATCGACTTCAATACCTCTTTCAGAAATTTTATGTCCTAGGACGATGCCTTCATTAACCATAAAGTGGCACTTCTCCCAATTCAAGACGAGGTTGGTTTCTTCGCATCTCTGTGAGACTCGATCAAGGTTGCTGAGGCAATCATCAAAAGAAGACGTGTAAACGGAGAAGTCATCCATGAAAACCTCGACAATCTTTTCACAAAAGTCAGAGAATATAGCCATCATACATCTTTGAAAGGTGGCAGGTGCATTACATAAGCCAATAGGCATACGTCTGTCAGCAAAGGTACCGAAAGGGCAGGTGAAAGTGGTTTTCTCCTGATCAGATTGTGCAACTGGTATTTGGGAGAAACCAGAATAACCGTCTAGAAAGCATAAGTGTGTGTGTTTGGACAATATTTCTAGCATTTGGTCAATAAAAGGCAAAGGGTAATGATCTTTCCTAGTGGACTTATTCAATTTCCTAAAATCGATCACCATCCTATGGCCAGTAATAACCCTCCGTGGGATCAATTCATCCTTATCATTAGGGACAACGGTAATGCCTCCCTTCTTAGGGACATAATGCACCGGACTCACCCAATCACTATGAGCAACAGGATAGATAATACCTGCTTCCAGGAGCTTTAGTATTTCTTTTCTTACTACCTCTTTCATCTTAGGATTTTATCTCCTTTGATGATCAGCAACTGGTTTGGAATCAGGATCAGTTTTAATCTTGTGCTGGCATAGAGTGGGACTAATGCCCTTAAGATCATCAAGAGTATATCCAATAGCAGCACGGTGCTTCCTCAGAGTTTTTAGTAACTTCCTTTCTTCATGCTGTGAGAGGTTAGCACTAATTATAACAGGATATATCTCTTTTTCATCAAGATAAGCATACTTAAGAGTATCAGGCAACTATTTAAGCTCGAACACAGGATCACCCTTTGGTGGGGGTGGATCCCCAAGCAGTTCAACATGCAAATTATTCTTAAGGATATGATATTGTTCTAAGATAACTCTATCTATCTCATCCTTTCATCCATATGCATATCATTTTCATGCTCAAGCAAGTATTTATCTAAAGGATCAGTAGGAGGCACGGCAATAGAAGCTAAGGCAATAGTTTCATCCTTACTAGGCAACTCTTTTTCATGAGGTTCTTTACCAAACTTGGAGAAATTGAACTCATGTGACACGCCTTCAAAGCCAACAGTGACAATTTGCTTCTCACAGTCAATATGAGCATTGAGAGTATTGAGAAAAGGTATGCCAAATATGATGGGACAAAAGCTATCTTGTGCGGTAGCAAGAACGAGGAAATCAGCAGGATACTTCATTTTACCACACAAGACTTCAACATCCCTAACAATTCCCATAGGGCACATAGTATCTCTATTGGCAAGCTGAATAGTGACATCAATAGGTTCTATCTCGACAGGTGCAATCTCGTCTTTAATTTCATCATATAAGGATTGAGGTATTGCACTAACACTAGCACCCACGTCACATAAACCATGATAACAATGATTTCCTATCTTAACAGAAACAATAGGCGTGCCAACAACAGGCCTATGTTTGTCTCTAGCGTGTGGTTTAGCAATTCTAGCAGCATCTTCACAGAAGTGAATATTATGGCCATCAACATTGTCGGACAGTAGATCTTTGATAATAGCAATGCTAGGTTCAACTCTAATTTGCTCAGGAGGTGTAGGTGTACTAATGTAGCCCCTACGTATCACAGTTGAAGCTTTAGAATGATCCTTTATCCTAACAGGGAAAGGTGGTTTCTCAATGTAAGCATTGGAACAGTAGGATCATTATAGGCAATGACTTTCTCTTCAACTGGATTGGATTTAACTACATTGACTTCTAAGGGAGGATGATATTTAAACCACTTCTCTTTGGGGAGATCAATATGAGCAGCAAATGATTCACACAATGAAGCTACTATCTGAGAGTCAAGTCCATACTTAGCGCTAAAATCACAAAAAGTATTTGTTTCAACAAAGGACTTAACACAATCAAACTTGAAATTCATACCTGACTCCTTACCTTCATCAAGCTCCCAATCTTCAGAGTTGCGTTTAATTCTTTCCAATAAATTCCATCTGAAGTCAATATCTCTCTTCATAAAAGAACCGGTACAAGAAGTGTCAATCATGGTGCGATCGTCATGAGAAAGCCGAGCATAGAAGTTCTGAATGATAATTTCTCTCGAGAGCTCATGGTTGGGGCATGAATATAACATTGATTTAAGCCTCCCCCAAGCTTGAGCGATGCTTTATCTGTCACGAGGCCAAAAAATATAAATATAATTCCGATCACGATGTACTAGATGCATAGGATAAAACTTTTGATGAAATTCTAATTTCAACCGATTGTAGTTCCATGATCCAGTATCATCACATAGCCTATACCATGTCAACGCCTTATCCCTCAAAGATAAGGGAAATACCTTCTTCTTGACCTCATCCTCGAGCAAACCTGCAATCTTAAATAAGCCACAAACTTCATCTACATAGATTATATGCAAGTCTGGATGTGATGTTCCATCTCCTGTAAAAGGATTAGCCAGTAGTTTCTCAAGCATACCCGAAGGAAATTCATAGCAAATATTTTCAGTAGGTGCAGCAGGTTGAGGAGCAACTCTTTGTGCTTCCGTTCGAGGTGAAGATACCCCGAACAAGCCCCTCAAAGGATTAGTTTCCATAGTGACAAGTGACAATAAATTTCAGCACACTATATAAATGTTTCCTTACCAAGTTCCACTTACCAAAGGCCACTCCCCGGCAACGGCGCCATAAAAGAGTCTTGATGACCCACAAGTATAGGGGATCTATCGTAGTCCTTTCGATAAGTAAGAGTGTCGAACCCAACGAGGAGCAGAAGGATCTGACAAGTGGTTTTCAGCAAGGTAAAATCTGCAAGCACTGAAATTATCGGTAACAAGTAGTTGTGTGGTGAGATGATTCGTAGCAAGTAGCAAGTAACAAAAGTAACAACGGTGCAGCAAAGTGGCCCAATCCCTTTTGTAGCAAGGGACAAGCCTGGACAAAGTCTTATAGGAGGTAAAACGCTCCTGAGGACACATGGAAATTTCTGTCAAGCTAGTTTTCATCATGTTCATATGATTCACGTTTGTTACTTTGATAGTTTGATATGTGGGTGGACCGGTGCTTGGGTACTGCCCTTACTTGGACAAGAATAGCACTTATGGTTAACCCCTCTCGCAAGAATCCGCAACTACGAAAGAAGAATTAAGACAAAGTCTAACCATAGCATTAAACTAGTGGATCCAAATCAGCCCCTTACGAAGCAACACATAAACTAGGGTTTAAGCTTCTGTCACTCTAGCAACCCATCATCTACTTACTACTTCCCAATGCCTTCCTCTAGGCCCAAATAATGGTGAAGTGTTATGTAGTCGACGTTCACATAACACCACTATAGGAAAAACAGCATACAACACATCAAAATATCGAACGAATACCAAATTCACATGACTACTTATAGCATGACTTATCCCATGTCCCCAGGAACAAAAGTAACTACTCACAAAGCATAATCATATTCATGACCAGAGAGGTAATGAGTAGCATCAAAGATTTGAACATAAACTCTTCCACCAAGTAATCCAACTAGCATCAACTACAAAGAGTAATTAACACTACTAGCAACCTTACAAGTATCAACCGGAGTCGCGAGACGGAGATTGGTTACAAGAGATGAACTAGGGTTTGGAGATGAGATGGTGCTGATGAAGATGTTGATGGTGATGAGTCCCCTCCTATGAGAGGAGTGTTGGTGATGACGATGGCGACGATTTCCCCCTCCGGGAGGGAAGTTTCCCCGGCAGGATCGTCCTGCCGGAGCTCTAGATTGGTTCTGCTCAAGTTCCGCCTCGTGGCGGCGGCGAATCCTCCAAAAGCCTTCCCTTGATTTTTTCCAGACCGAAACCTTCTTGTAGCAAAAGGGGGAGCCAGAGGGCCAAGTGGGAGCCCACAATGTTGGAATTATGCCCTAGAGGCAATAATAAATGTAGTTATTATTATAATTCCTGTATCAAGATAATCGTTTATTATCCATGCTATAATTGTATTGAATGAAGACTCATTTACATGTGTGGATACATAGACAAAACACCGTCCCTAGCAAGCCTCTAGTTTGGCTAGCCAGTTGATCAAAGATAGTCAGTGTCTTGTGATTATGAACAAAGTGTTGTTGCTTGATAACTGGATCACGTC
The DNA here is from genome assembly GCF_904849725.1 of Hordeum vulgare subsp. vulgare. Taxonomy (NCBI): domain Eukaryota; kingdom Viridiplantae; phylum Streptophyta; class Magnoliopsida; order Poales; family Poaceae; genus Hordeum; species Hordeum vulgare. The sequence goes on along the minus strand of NC_058519.1, from coordinate 648,012,414 downwards.
ATTAGGAGAATCACGTGATGGACTAGACCCAAACTAATATACGTAGCATGTTGATCGTGTCATTTTGTTGCTACTGTTTTCTGCGTGTCAAGTATTTATTCCTATGACCACGAGATCATATAACTCACTGACACCGGAGGAATGCTTTGTGTGTATCAAACGTCGCAACGTAACTGGGTGACTATAAAGATGCTCTACAGGTATCTCCGAAGGTGTTAGTTGAGTTAGTATGGATCAAGACTGGGATTTGTCACTCCGTGTGACGGAGAGGTATCTCGGGGCCCACTCGGTAATACAACATCACACACAAGCCTTGCAAGCAATGTAACTTAGTGTAAGTTGCGGGATCTTGTATTATGGAACGAGTAAAGAGACTTGCCGGTAAACGAGATTGAAATAGGTATGCGGATACTGACGATCGAATCTCGGGCAAGTAACGTACCGAAGGACAAAGGGAATGACATACGGGATTATATGAATCCTTGGCACTGAGGTTCAAACGATAAGATCTTCGTAGAATATGTAGGATCCAATATGGGCATCCAGGTCCCGCTGTTGGATATTGACTGAGGTGTCTCTTGGGTCATGTCTACATAGTTCTCGAACCCGCAGGGTCTGCACACTTAAGGTTCGACGTTGTTTTATGCGTATTTGAGTTATATGGTTGGTTACCGAATGTTGTTCGGAGTCCCGGATGAGATCACGGACGTCACGAGGGTTTCCGGAATGGTTCGGAAACGAAGATTGATATATAGGACGACCTCATTTGATTACCGGAAGGTTTTCGGAGTTACCGGGAATGTACCGGGAATGACGAATGGGTTCCGGGAGTTCAGGGGGGGGGGCAACCCACCCCGGGGAAGCCCATAGGCCATAAGGGTGGCGCATCAGCCCTTAGTGGGCTGGTGGGACAGCCCAAAAGGGCCCTATGCGCCATACAAAGAAAAAATCAAAGAGAGAAAAAAAGGGAGGTGGGAAGGATGGGAAGGACTCCCACCCACCAAACCAAGTCCAACTCGGTTTGGGGGGGGGAGTCTTCCCCCCTTGGCTCGGCCGACCCCCTTGGGGCTCCTTGAGCCCCAAGGCAAGGTCCCGTCCCTCCCACCTATATATACGGAGGTTTTAGGGCTGATTTGAGACGACTTTTCCACGGCAGCCCGACCACATACCTCCACGGTTTTTTCCTCTAGATCGCGTTTCTGCGGAGCTCGGGCGGAGCCCTGCTGAGACAAGGTCATCACCAACCTCCGGAGCGCCGTCACGCTGCCGGAGAACTCTTCTACCTCTCCGTCTCTCTTGCTGGATCAAGAAGGCCGAGATCATCGTCGAGCTGTACGTGTGCTGAACGCGGAGGTGCCGTCCGTTCGGTACTACATCGTGGGACTGATCGCGGGATTGTTCGCGGGGCGGATCGAGGGACGTGAGGACGTTCCACTACATCAACCGCGTTCACTAACGCTTCTGCTGTACGATCTACAAGGGTACGTAGATCACTCATCCCCTCTCGTAGATGGACATCACCATGATAGGTCTTCGTGCGCGTAGGAAAATTTTTGTTTCCCATGCGACGTTCCCCAATAGTGGCATCATGAGCTAGGTTCATGCGTAGATGTCTTCTCGAGTAGAACACAAAAGTTTTGTGGGCGGTGATGTGCGTTTTGCTGCCCTCCTTAGTCTTTTCTTGATTCCGCGGTATTGTTGGATGGAAGCGGCTTGGACGGACATTACTCGTACGCTTACGAGAGATTGGTTTCATCGCTACGAGTAACCCCGTTGCTCAAAGATGACTGGCAAGTGTCGGTTTCTACAACTTTAGTTGAATCGGATTTGACCGAGGAGGTCCTTGGATGAGGTTAAATAGCAACTCATATATCTCCGTTGTGGTGTTTGCGTAAGTAAGATGCGATCCTACTAGATACCCATGGTCACCACGTAAAACATGCAACAACAAAATTAGAGGACGTCTAACTTGTTTTTGCAGGGTATGCTTGTGATGTGATATGGCCGACGATGTGATGTGATATATTGGATGTATGAGATGATCATGTTGTAATAGAAAATATCGACTTGCACGTCGATGGTACGGCAACCGACAGGAGCCATATGGTTGTCTTTATACTAATGTTTGTGCTTGCAGATGCGTTTACTATTTTGCTAGGATGTAGCTTTAGTAGTAATAGCATAAGTAGCACAACAACCTCGATGGCAACACGTTGATGGAGATCATGGTGTGGCGCAGGTGACAAGAAGATCAAGCCGGTGCTTTGGTGATGGAGATCAAGAAGCACGTGATGATGGCCATATCATGTCACTTATGAATTGCATGTGATGTTAATCCTTTTATGCACCTTATTTTGCTTAGAACGACGGTAGCATTATGAGGTGATCTCTCACTAAAATTTCAAGACGAAATTGTGTTCTCCCCGACTGTGCACCGTTGCTACAGTTCGTCGTTTCGAGACACCACGTGATGATCGGGTGTGATAGACTCAACGTTCACATACAACGGGTGCAAAACAGTTGCGCACGCGGAACACTCGGGTTAAGCTTGACGAGCCTAGGATGTGCAGACATGGCCTCGGAACACATGAGACCGAAAGGTCGATCATGAATCATATAGATGATATGATTAGCATAGGGATGCTTACCACTGAAACTATACTCAACTCACGTGATGATCGGACTTGAGCTAGTGTAAGTGGATCATGAACCACTCAAATGACTAGAGAGATGTACTTTTTGAGTGGGAGTTTAGCGAATAATTTGATTAAGTTAAACTCTAATTATCTTGAACATAGTCTAAGTCCACTTTGAATATATTTGTGTTGTAGATCATGGCTCACGCTACAGTCATCCTGAATTTTAATACGTTCCTAGAGAAAGCTAAGTTGAAAGATGATGGAAGCAACTTTGTAGACTGGGCTCGTAATCTTAAGCTAATCTTACAAGCTGGGAAGAAGGACTATGTCCTTAATGCTGCGCTAGGAGATGAACCACCCGCTACGGCTGATCAGGGTGTTAAGAACGCTTGGTTAGCACGTAAGGAGGACTACTCAATAGTTCAATGTGCAGTCTTGTATGGCTTAGAACCGGGACTTCAACGTCGCTTTGAGCGTCATGGAGCATTTGAGATGTTCCAGGAGTTGAAGTTTATCTTTCAGAAGAACGCCCGGATCGAGAGGTATGAGACCTCCGATAAATTCTATGCTTGCAAGATGGAGGAAAACTCGTCTGTCAGTGAACATGTGCTCAAAATGTCTGGGTACTCAAACCGTCTAGCTGATCTGGGGATTGAACTCCCGCAAGAGGCTATCACTGACAGAATCCTTCAATCACTGCCGCCAAGCTATAAAGGCTTTGTGTTGAACTACAACATGCAAGGGATGAACAAGTCTCCCGGCGAGTTGTTTGCGATGCAGAAAGTCGCAGAGTCTGAACTCCGTAAAGAGCATCAAGTGTTGATGGTGAATAAGACCACTAGTTTCAAGAGAAACGGCAAAGGCAAGAAGGGTAATTCGAAGAAGAGCGGCAAGCATGTTGCCAATCCGCCGAAGAAACCCAAAGCTGGACCTAAGCCTGAAACGGAGTGTTACTATTGCAAGGGTATGGGTCACTGGAAGCGCAATTGCCCCAAGTATCTGGCAGATAAGAAGGCGGCCAAAGAAAAATCAGGTATATTTGATATACATGTTACTGATGTGTACTTAACCGGCTCTCGTAGTAGTGCCTGGGTATTTGATACCGGTTCTGTTGCTCATATTTGCAACTCGAAACAGGAACTGCGGAATAGACGAAGGCTGGCGAAAGATGAAGTGACGATGCGCGTAGGAAATGGTTCCAAGGTTGATGCAATCGCCGTCGGCACAGTTTCACTTCAGTTACCATCAGGATTGGTGATGAACTTTAATCATTGTTATTTAGTGCCTGCGTTGAGCATGAACATTATATCTGGATCTTGTTTATTGCGAGACGGTTACTCTTTTAAGTCAGAGAATAATGGTTGTTCTATTTCTATGAGTAACATCTTTTATGGTCATGCACCTAATGTGAGAGGATTGTTCATATTGAATCTTGATAGCGATACGCATATACATAACATTGAGACCAAAAGAGTTAGAGTTAACAATGATAGCGCCATATTTTTGTGGCACTGCCGCTTAGGTCATATTGGTGTAAAGCGCATGAAGAAACTCCATGCTGATGGACTTTTGGAGTCACTTGACTTTGATTCACTTGACACGTGCGAACCATGCCTCATGGGCAAGATGACTAAGACTCCGTTCTCCGGAACAATGGAGCGTGCAAGTGACTTGTTGGAAATCATACATACCGATGTGTGTGGTCCGATGAGCGTGGAGGCACGCGGCGGATATTGTTATTTTCTCACCTTCACTGACGATTTGAGTAGATATGGTTATGTCCACTTGATGAAACACAAGTCTGAAACATTTGAAAAGTTCAAGCAATTTCAGAGTGAAGTGGAAAATCATCGTAACAAGAAGATCAAGTTCCTACGGTCTGATCGTGGGGGTGAATATCTGAGTTACGAGTTTGGTACTCACTTAAGACAATGTGGAATTGTTTCACAGTTAACACCGCCTGGAACACCACAGCATAATGGTGTGTCCGAACGTCGTAATCGTACTCTATTAGAAATGGTGCGATCTATGATGTCTCTTACTGATTTGCCGTTATCGTTTTGGGGTTATGCATTAGAAACAGCTGCATTCACTTTAAATAGGGCACCATCAAAATCCGTTGAGACGACACCATACGAACTGTGGTATGGCAAAAGACCAAAGTTGTCGTTTCTTAAAGTTTGGGGATGTGATGCTTATGTCAAAAAGCTTCAGCCTGAAAAGCTGGAACCCAAAGCGGAAAGGTGCGTCTTCATAGGTTACCCAAAAGAGACAGTTGGGTACACCTTCTATCTCAAATCCGAGGGCAAAGTGTTTGTTGCTAAAAACGGAGCTTTTCTCGAGAAGGAGTTTCTCTCGAGAGAATTGAGTGGGAGGAAGATAGAACTTGACGAGGTTGTCAAACCTCTCATCCCTCTGGATGGTGGCGCAGGGCAAGGGGAAACCTCTGTCGTTGCAATGCCGGTTGAGGAGGAAGTTAATGATGATGATCATGAAACTCCAGTTCAAGTTTCTGTCGAACCACGCAGGTCGACGAGACCACGTGCTGCTCCAGAGTGGTACGGTAATCCCGTCTTATCAATCATGTTATTAGACAACAATGAACCTGCAAATTATGAAGAAGCAATGGTGGGCCCAGATTCCAACAAATGGCTAGAAGCCATGAAGTCCGAGATAGGATCCATGTATGAGAACAAAGTGTGGACTTTGGAGGTACTACCTGAGGGCCGCAAGGCTATTCAGAACAAATGGATCTTTAAGAGGAAGACGGACACTGACGGCAATGTGACCGTTTATAAAGCTCGACTTGTGGCAAAGGGTTTTTCACAAGTTCAAGGAGTTGACTACGATGAGACATTCTCACCCGTAGCGATGCTTAAGTCCGTTAGAATCATGTTAGCAATAGCTGCATTTTCGATTATGAAATCTGGCAGATCGATGTCAAAACGGCGTTCCTTAACGGTTTCCTTAAGGAAGAGTTGTATATGATACAACCCGAAGGTTTTGTCGATCCTAAGAATGCTAACAAGGCGTGCAAGCTCCAGCGATCCATTTATGGACTGGTGCAAGCATCTCGGAGTTGGAACAAACACTTTGATGAGGTGATCAAAGCATTTGGGTTTATACAAGTGGTTGGAGAATCTTGCATTTACAAGAAAGTGAGTGGGAGCTCTGTGGCGTTTCTAATATTATATGTGGATGACATATTGCTGATTGGAAACAACGTGGAGTTTTTAGAGAGCATAAAGGATTACTTGAATAAAATTTTCTCTATGAAGGACCTAGGAGAAGCTGCTTACATTCTAGGCATTAAGATCTATAGGGATAGATCAAAACGCCTGATAGGACTTTCACAAAGCACATACCTTGATAAAGTTTTGAAGAGGTTCAAAATGGAACAGTCCAAGAAAGGGTTCTTGCTAGTTTTACAAGGTACGAGATTGAGTAAGACTCAGTGCCTAGCAACTGATGAAGATAGAGAGCATATGCGCTCCGTCCCCTATGCTTCAGCCATAGGTTCTATCATGTATGCAAAGCTGTGTACTAGACCGGATGTTAGCCTGGCCATAAGTATGGCAGGTAGGTTCTAGAGTAATCCAGGAGTGGATCACTGGACAGCGGTCAAGAATATCCTAAAGTACCTGAAAAGGACTAAGGAGATGTTTCTCGTATATGGAGGTGACGAAGAGCTCGCCGTAAAAGGTTACGTCGATGCAAGCTTTGACACAGATCCGGACGACTCTAAGTCCAAACCGGATACGTATTTATTCTTAATGGGGGTGCGGTAAGCTGGTGCAGTTCCAAGCAAAGCGTCGTAGCAGATTCTACATGTGAAGCGGAGTACATGGCTGCCTCGGAGGCGGCTAAAGAGGGTGTCTGGATGAAACAGTTCATGACGGATCTTGGAGTGGTGCCAAGCGCACGGAATCCAATAACCTTGTTCTGTGACAACACGGGTGCCATTGCCTTGGCAAGGGAACCACGGTTTCACAAGAAGACCAGACACATCAAACGATGCTTCAACCTCATCCGCGACTACGTCGAGGGAGAGGACGTAAATATATGCAAAGTGCATACGGATCTGAATGTAGCAGACCCGCTGACTAAACCTCTTCCACGGCCAAAGCATGATCAACACCAGAACTGTATGGGTGTTAGATTTATTACAATGTAATTCACATGATGATGTGAGGGCTAGATTATTGACTCTAGTGCAAGTGGGAGACTGTTGGAATTATGCCCTAGAGGCAATAATAAATGTAGTTATTATTATAATTCCTGTATCAAGATAATCGTTTATTATCCATGCTATAATTGTATTGAATGAAGACTCATTTACATGTGTGGATACATAGACAAAACACCGTCCCTAGCAAGCCTCTAGTTTGGCTAGCCAGTTGATCAAAGATAGTCAGTGTCTTCTGATTATGAACAAAGTGTTGTTGCTTGATAAATGGATCACGTCATTAGGAGAATCACGTGATGGACTAGACCCAAACTAATAGACGTAGCATGTTGATCGTGTCATTTTGTTGCTACTGTTTTCTGCGTGTCAAGTATTTATTCCTATGACCACGAGATCATATAACTCACTGACACCGGAGGAATGCTTTGTGTGTATTAAACGTCGCAACGTAACTGGGTGACTATAAAGATGCTCTACAGGTATCTCCGAAGGTGTTAGTTGAGTTAGTATGGATCAAGACTGGGATTTGTCACTCCGTGTGACAGAGAGGTATCTCGGGGCCCACTCGGTAATACAACATCACACACAAGCCTTGCAAGCAATGTAACTTAGTGTAAGTTGCGGGATCTTGTATTACGGAACGAGTAAAGAGACTTGCCGGTAAACGAGATTGAAATAGGTATGCGGATACTGACGATCGAATCTCGGGCAAGTAACGTACCGAAGGACAAAGGGAATGACATACGGGATTATATGAATCCTTGGCACTGAGGTTCAAACGATAAGATCTTCATAGAATATGTAGGATCCAATATGGGCATCCAGGTCCCGCTGTTGGATATTGACCGAGGAGTCTCTCGGGTCATGTCTACATAGTTCTCGAACCCGCAGGGTCTGCACACTTAAGGTTCGACGTTGTTTTATGCGTATTTGAGTTATATGGTTGGTTACCGAATGTTGTTCGGAGTCCCGGATGAGATCACGGACGTCACGAGGGTTTCCGGAATGGTCCGGAAACGAAGATTGATATATAGGATGACCTCATTTGATCACAGGAAGGTTTTCGGAGTTACCGGGAATGTACCGGGAATGACGAATGGGTTCCGGGAGTTCACCGGGGGGGGCAACCCACCCCGGGGAAGCCCATAGGCCATAAGGGTGGCTTATCAGCCCTTAGTGGGCTGGTGGGACAACCCAAAAGGGCCCTATGCACCATACAAAGAAAAATCAAAGAGAGAAAAAAAGGGAGGTGGGAAGGATGGGAAGGACTCCCACCCACCAAACCAAGTCCAACTCGGTTTGGGGGGGGGGAGTCTTCCCCCCTTGGCTCGGCCGACCCCCTTGGGGCTCCTTGAGCCCCAAGGCAAGGTCCCCTCCCTCCCACCTATATATACGGAGGTTTTAGGGCTGATTTGAGACGACTTTTCCACGGCAGCCCGACCACATACCTCCACGGTTTTTTCCTCTAGATCGCGTTTCTGCGGAGCTCGGGCGGAGCCCTGCTGAGACAAGGTCATCACCAACCTCCGGAGCTCCGTCACGCTGCCGGAGAACTCTGCTCTCCGTCTCTCTTGCTGGATCAAGAAGGCCGAGATCATCGTCGAGCTGTACGTGTGCTGAACGCGGAGGTGCCGTCCGTTCGGTACTAGATCGTGGGACTAATCGCGGGATTGTTCGCGGGGTGGATCGAGGGACGTGAGGATGTTCCACTACATCAACCGCGTTCACTAACGCTTCAGCTGTACGATCTACAAGGGTACGTAGATCACTCATCCCCTCTCGTAGATGGACATCACCATGATAGGTCTTCGTGCGCGTAGGAAATTTTTTGTTTCCCAAGCGACGTTCCCCAACACACAAGCCCCTAGGCGCGGCCAGGGGGGCCCGTGCCTAACGGGCTTGTGGCCTCCTTCTGGCGCCCCTCCAACACTTCTTTGGCCCAATATTTTTTATAAATCCTAAATAAAATCCACGTTGATTTTCACGGCTTTTGGAGTTGCGCAGAATAGGCATCTCAAACTTGCTCCTTTTTTAGGCCAGAATTCCAGCTGTCGGCATTCGCCCTCTTCATGTAAACCTTGCAAAATAAAAGAGAAAAGGCATAAGTATTGTACCGCGAAGTGTAATAACAGCCCAAAAAGCGATAAATATCAACATGAAAGCATGATGCAAAATGGACGTATCAGGGATCCCACTACGGGCACCACTAACGGCGACCTCGACCTCTTATTTGGTGGGGGGTTTGGGGAGTCTTTTTTTTGTCCTGAGACTCCACATCCTACACACAAGAATCAGGGTAACTCAACTAGTTGCTCATTTGTTAATGATCGCCAGCTATATGTAATATATTGTAGGAGGAACAGAAACTAATGAGTAACCTGATTGCAACATGTACCTTGGTGAGGATGTTGGGTCACTATATAAAGGGAGCAAAGTGTTGTAGTTGCAACAACTTCTTCAATTGACGCATGCCCTTTGTTCTTGGTTGCAGCATCCCTTGCTAAAGTTGACACTGACGATGGAACTGACGGAGAAACAATAGCTTCAATGCATAAGGGAGGCGGTGGATGGACAACATCTCCATCGAGGATTTCCGTAGGGCAGTTCCGATGCGGAGATGGTGGCGGCGCGACCACTGACCCCACCATGGTTGCTAAATAAACAAGAAGTTCGTCAGACCATATATCACAGTAATGCAAGGAACCTACACCCAAGCATACGTATAGCACATTATATCACAATATCTCCACAAGAAGTTTCTAAGATTAAACACATACATCAGCACTTGCTCCATCGTTCACTCATTATTGACAAACTAAGGCTAACCAACTAATAAGGTCTAATCAGCACAAGATACATACTAGAGAAGGCAATGATACATAAATACCAACTACACTCACCATGGAATCGTTTGGCCAGTTACCTAGTTAATATTCCTAACACCACTACCACACAACCACCGTATCTTTTTATATGGTATGTATCGATAACAATTCACCATGGCAGGAAAAATCACGGGCTACTCATGGTTTCCTACAATCACCCAGGTCTGCAGCATGCCTCAACACCTGAATAGTATATCAACACAAAGGATGGGTTCCCACATCTCTACAAATCACCCAAAATCCCAAAAACTAGCAGACATGCAATAGATATCTATCTTGTTATGCAGAAAAAACAGAAAGAAAGAACCCTGGTGTGAAAGGCTAAGCAGGCTAGGGAAATTCCTTACCGTAGGTGGTGGGAGGGTCACTAGCGACGTAAGAGTGGGGGCGATGGGGGGGATTCGCGTTGGGGGACCCCGTGATTGCGGGAAGGGTGGCTGCGGGGCCGGAGGAGGGGGTTGACGACACATATCGTCGCGAGCAACTGCAGGAGCGCGATGTCACAGACGCGGGGGAGCGGCGAGCCGACCAATTGTGGGCGGTGAACGCGGGCGCCGGCGGTCCTCGTTCACTATGGAGGAGGCGGGGAGGAGCAGATGATAATGAAGGCCGAGATGGGCAAAAAAGAGTTCGGGGGAAGATCATGGAAATCTAACCCGTAGAAAAACATCAGACCCCTCATAAAGGGGTGGAGTGGGAAGCCAAGCCCCTGGATGAAGTGGGGGATGAATACCACCCTCTCACCTTGCTTTGGCGTGGGGATGACCTGGCCCTCTTCCGAAGCGCGATGAACTATGTTGGTCGATAGATATCCGACGCGCATCAGCTCCTGGATGTCCTCATCGGTGACACGGGAGGCCTCCCACTTTCCCTTGGAACCGGAACCAGCCATGGCCAAACTAGGGGAGTGGTTTGAGAGGATTGGAGGGAAGGTTGAGCGTGGACTCTTAGAGCTCTCAGGATTGGGGAAGCAATGGCAAATGCGAGATCTGGGAAGCGTAGGGAGGCTATGGTGGTTGTATCCCTTTTATAAGATGTTATAATACCAAGAGCCCCTTTAATGAGTTGCGGACCTCGCCACTTCTCGATATAATCATGCAGTTATGCGCGCATGGGATGGCCCAAATCATGAGCCGTATCCCCTAAAAAGGGGCACGATCTCCATATGGTGGGACGTACCAATGAAAGACCACCTCGAACCGCGGATCGAGTTTTCATGACTGGTTAGTGGTCGTTACCAGCCATGACCCTTCACTAAAATTTGTCAGACGAAGGCACTATTCACACTCGAGTTGTTGGCCTTTGAGGATAAGTAATAATCACTGTCCATAAATCAAACTATCATTAGGCGAACATAGAAAGGGAGAAGAACTCGCCCCGCAAGCCGGAGATTGAAGCCTCATGGAGTTACTGGGGATCATGGACCTTGACATTGGAGGCAAGTTTGGGGGCTACTGAGGAAGTCCCGGACTAAGGGGTCCTCGAGCCGTTGGCCTATCTCATATAGGCCGGATAGGTGGTCTACTCTGTTGCCGATACATGGAGGCCCAGCTATAAGGTGACCCTGTGTTCAGGAAGGAAATATTCGATGCCTTGGCGTATCCTCCAAGACAAGACGGCAGAATTGGCATGTTTATCCCTTGTTGGTAACCGACTATGTAAGCCTAGGTACCCCTCGTGTCTATATAAACCAGAGGGTTTAGATCGTACAGGGACAAGAACCATCATCTAGGGTTTAGCTCATCTGATCTCGTTGTAGATCGACTCTGTAATCCTCATACATACAATCAATACAATCAAGAAGGACGTAGGGTTTTACCTTCTTGAGAGGGCCCAAACCTGGGTAAATACCGTGTCTACGTACCTTGTTCCCCATTGATCCAAGACCACGTCTCGGGATCCCCTAACCGAGACCCACCGTTTTGACACAGATAACCGAACGTTAAGCGTGCGGACCCTACATGTTTGTAAATCATGTGGACATGACCGAGTCACCTCTCCGGTCAATAACCAATAGTGGGACCTGGATGCCCATATTGGTTCCCACATATTCCACGAAGATCATTGTCGCTCGAACCACGATGACAATGATTCATTCAATCCCGCATTCAGTTCCCTTTGTCCGGCGGTATGCTAATTGCCCGAGATTCGATTGTTGGTATCTCCATACCTAGTTCAATCTCATTACTGGAAAGTCTCTTTACTCGTTCCATAATACAAGATCCCATGACTAACTCCTTAATCACATCGTTTGCAAGCTTCTTGTGATGTTGTATTATCGAGAGGGCCCAGAGATACCTCTCCATCATACGAAGTGACAAATCCAAGTCTCGATCCATGCCAACCCAACAGGCACCCTCAGAGATATCTCTAGAGCACCTTTATGATCACCCAGTTACAAAGTGACGTTTGATACACACAAGGCATTCCTCCGATGTCAGGGAGTGGTATGATCTTATAGTCTTAGGAACATATACTTGATATGAAGAAAGCAGTAGCAACAAACTAAGTGATATGATCAAATGCTATGCTTACGGTTGGGTCGTGTTCATCACATAATTCTCCTAATGATGTGATCACGTTATCAAATGACAACTCATGTCTATGGTTAGGAAACCTTAACCATCTTTGTTCAACGAGCTAGTCTAGTAGATGCTCACTAGGGACACGATGTTGTTCATATATCAACACATGTATTTAATTTTCCGGTAAATACAACTCTACCATGGATAATGAAAGATTATCATGAACAAGGAAATATGATAATAACCACTTTATTATTGCCTCTAGGGCATATTTATAACACAATGTAGAATGCTGCCAAATGTGGTCACAACTTGCACTGATGAGGGGTTGTTGCCCAAGAGCAAGTGCCACTCATTAGTGACACTTGCTCTTCGGCAAGTCCCACTGATCAGTGTCTGATCCCAATGCCCTATTACTAATCCGTGCCATCTTACCTGATGAGATGATGAAGACAGAATGGGACACAACCAAAGGAGCCCATGCGTGGTTGGCTCCAAGACTGTCGTGGACTTCATCCCCACGAACTGCTGGATCAAGAGGGTAAACCTGCCTTGTAGGGACACCTTCACTAGCCTGCCTCGTTCTAGGGGACGAACTCCTAGGACCGGGCACGAGGAGGAGTCCCGAGAGCCATTTCGCTTTTTCGTGCAGATCAAGGACGAGGAGGATCTAGCCATGCTCGTCATCACTCCCAAGTTCGAGGAGGTGATGAGGGAGCGGTTGTCGGTGAAGCTCCCACACGTCGTCAAACTCTCGGTGAACAAGTGGTGTGAGTTCTGGATGCAGTTCTAGAAGTTCGAAGGCCAGATGGTGCTTGGTCGGGGCTGGCAATACTTCTACCACCGCCACAGAGTCGTCCCCAGCGACCTTGCCATGTCGCGCATCTCCGACCTAGGTATCAAGGTCCACATCTACAACCACGATAGCTCCACGGGGTGTAGGGTGCGCTGCAGCAGGCACAACTGCATCGGGGACCCTGCTTTCGTGCTGTGAACTTAGTTAGTATGAATTTCTAGTCAGTTTGCGGTGATGGGGAGAACTTGTTGTGAAACTGTTAATGTTTTGTCTAGGGTTCGACACCCTATGGTGAAGGAGGGACATGGATGCCCCTGCTGTTTTAAAACTTATGCCTGTTAGCAGTATGGATGTTTTGTTGTTGTTTTCATGCTTGTTTATCTGCTGTTAACTGCAGTTTACCTGCTTATTTATGTGTTGTTTGCTGCTTAGTTAAGTGCTCTGTCTGCTGCTTACTTTTAGTTCTCCTTATTTTTATTTTAGAACTGCAATAATTTATTCGGCTTGGTTGCTTCTTCTCTTCCGCCTAAAGTTTGCTTGATTTCCCTTCAATTGTATTATATGGTTTCACCTTTGATTGTCACATATCCATGCTTGTTAATTGTTGGAGAGAAGAAAACAACCCCTAAACAGATATGCTTAAACAAAGAGTGGAGTTAATACCATTTAAAGCAAGCGTATACCACCCAAATGGTGGTTTCATGGTAATTTTTAATGGAAATCTGATTAGTTTCTCATAGAATAGGTTTCCGACTCTTTTGTCTCAACTTTATCCTAGTTTGTCGAAGGAGCAACCCCTCTTTTCACTTTGAATTGGTCTAAATACGCAGAATTTTTAACCTTTTATAGAGGACTAGATCCAATAACCGGTGTTCACTAAATAGGATGAACCGAACACAAAACAGCTATGATTTGCACTTGCTCGCCTTTTAAAAACAAACACGGACAACCAAACAACCAGTCCTAAAGTGGCCACTAATGTAGTGCGGACAACTAAACAAGATATACATATTGGTTTGTTGCTTGTATTTACTCAACCAGACTCACACATATGGGGCAACTAAACGCGCCCTATGCAAATGTTGCTTCTCATATGAGTTGATTTTACCATCTCCTAGTGTTTTCTCTTTTGACCTCATAGGTTGGTACGTTTCTTCTTTCTTTCATTTCAAATGAGAAGCAACATTTATTCTCATATGACTACGGAGATCATAATTGATACCCATCTAGTGAGCTTTATCTTCGGAAAAATACTACTACTTCCTCTGATCCCTAAGGCCTTGTTCGATTAATCCACTGCAAAAGTGGATTAGGATGGATTGAAGAGGAATGAGATGAAATTTATATTAGATAGGATTTAATCCTCGTTAATCCATGTCAATCCCTCTCATTTTTTATGGAACCGAACAAAGCCTAACAAGTGTCGCCGACTAGATCATCACGCCTCTCGGTTTTATTTCCGTGTTGCTACAGTACAGTCGTCTTTCCTTATTTCTGGCGCGTAGCCACGCTCGGTTCGCTCGTCCAAAATATCAGAGCCCAGCCGCCGTACGTACGTGGGCACACAGGTAAAAATGCAAAGCAAAAAGCTCCAAAGCAGCACCCAGAAAAAATCTCGCTCACAAGACGCGACGTGTAGTGATCGAGTCGCCGAAGCTTCTCCCACCATTCGGGAGGCAGAGGCAGAGGCAGCAAGCAAATCCAATCAAGCAAAGCAGGGCAGCCATGCCGGCGCTTCTCCTCAACGCCGCCGTCCCCCTCGTCAACCCGCGGCCGTCCTCCAGCTCCAGGCCCTCCCGCCACCGCCTCAGATGCCAAGCCGCCTCCTCGTCGTCGTCGAGCTCTAGCGGCCGCGCGGGGGCGTCGTGGGCGACGGACTACGACCTGTACGAGCTGCTGGGGGTGGAGCCCACGTCGCCGCAGGCCGACATCAAGGCCGCCTACCGGGCGCTGCAGAAGCGCTGCCACCCGGACGTCGCCGCCGGCAACGGCGACGCCTCGGCCGGGCCCTCATCCCACGACATGGCGGTGGTGCTCAACGAGGTGTACGCGCTGCTCTCCGACCCGGCGCAGCGCCGGGCCTACGACCGGGAGCACGCGCGCCGGTCCGAGTTCCAGGGATACACGGGCCGCCCGCTCTACTCGTCGTGGCGCGGCGGGGACGCCGAGACGCGCGCCGTGTTCGTCGACGAGGTCGCCTGCGTCGGCTGCCTCAAGTGCGCGCTCCACGCCGGCCGCACCTTCGCCATCGAGTCCGTCCACGGCCGCGCCCGCGTCGTCGCCCAGTGGGCCGACCCCGAGGACCGCATCGCCGACGCCGTCCAGACCTGCCCCGTCGACTGCATCTCCTACGTCGAGCGCTCGGACCTGGCGGCGCTCGAGTTCCTCATGTCCAAGCTGCCGCGCCGCAGGGTCCGCGTCTCTGAGGCCAACGCCGCCGGCTCGCCCGACATCTTCGCCGAGGTCGCCAAGTTCAAGGCCAGGTTCGAGAAGATGGAGAACAAGTCCGCCACCAGGCAATCCGAGGTACTGATTTCATCCAACCCAGCCGCCTCGTGCTCTGCTCTGCTATGCACATACTCTGCTCATTTGATCACATCAATGGTGAATTGTGAACGCAGGAGTCGGAGGCGACGTGGCAGTCGAGAAGCTCGGCGGTCCAGACAATCATGTCCATGTCGAACTGGTGGTACTGGCGGCCATTCAGAGCCCCGGCCGGCGCCGCCGCAGCCGCGGTCCCTGCCCCTCTCCGCCTGCTGCCACCGCCATCGTCACCGCCGCCTTCTTCAGGCGCGGCCGACCCCGTGACGGAGAGGCTCAAGGAGGCAGCCGCGCGACGCAAGGAGGAGGGCGCAACGGCGTCGGCGGTGTACGCCCGCCAGCGCGACGAGTACTGGACGCCGCAGCGGAACCTGCCGTCCACGGCAGCGTTTCCTTCGCCGGACGCCCAGAGCGCCGCGCCGCCGCGGAGACGGGCGCGAAGAGCGTCAGGTGGCGAGAGAGCGCCGGCGAGGAGGGCGAGGATCGACCTGACGGTGCCGCTGCTGATGGCGATCGTCGCGGCGGGGATCGCCGGGTACAACAGGGAGGAGATGGCCGGAGGCGTGATCGAGGACCACATCGGCGGTGCGGCCGCTCTGGGAGTCGTGAATAGTTCCGAGCTCCAGGTCGTCTTGGCCGGCGTGACGTGGTTCATCATCGGAGCCGCTGTGGCCGGCATTATTCAGGTGGTGCTTGGAAGAAGAAATGACGAGGAATCCAGAGAATGAACGTGCACGCGACGTGGCTATTAGAGATAGAACAAAGCTGTAATTTTTAGTACGTATTAATCTGTCCATACAATAGGATGAATAGAAGTTTGTAGTATATACATATGTGAAGGTAGTAAATGGTATTATCAGTAGTAAATATGACCCCAAAACATCGGCAGACGATACTTATTTTAGAACGAAGAGAGTATATAAGTCAAAGTACTAAATTGTACTATCACCTTAGAATCCTGAATCAATTTATGATTAAATGGTTAAAGGGACATCGATATCTCGATTCATCAAAGTTTAAATTCTGATGATCGCATTACTTTTAGATTTATTTTAGAATTTTCGGCGGTACACATTTTGATAAAAATAGATGTTTCTGCTGACGACGAGTCACTTACGGACGACTTTATAAATCTTAAGATAATATGTAAACTCAGTATTTAGAAGGTGATCGTAAGAATAAAATGTGTATGTACGTTTATAGAAATAAATGTATACACGTATATCAACACTTGCATTTGTATCATGTTTAAAAGAAACTTACAATCCCATTGCTTTCGAGCCTTCACCACCTCTTCTTGATCATTATTTTTCAAAAACACTCCGTCCGTTCAAAAATACAAACCTAATACGTTCAATTGTTACTAAAAGGGTCTACAGTTGGACACCAAATCCAGCATGTCAAACTCTCGCGGACGCGACTCACGTGTCCGCACGCACCACACCTCATATTTCTTTCGTGCATTTGAATATCTCATATACTATTCCTTAAATTTGTATGGAGCATGGAAAACAAAACCTACGTACTACATAATCACACTAGGCTAAGGCCGGTTTAAAACCACTTAGATTATATAATTTTGTTTTTATAATCTATTCTGTCTTAAACATAACAAATTATGATATTGATTATAAAAATTAAATGAATAGATTATTAAAAACTCGTAATCTACCCTACCAGCTAAAATCAGATTATAGATTGCTAATGATTCATTACCCTTGTAAAGTTGAAGATAATTACTACATTTCTAACACCGTCACTCTCCTTAAAAAAACAGAGGACACACAGGTCATTAGGCAATGTAAAATCTGTATTACAGTTTATATAATCTGGCTTCCCAACATGTCCATCTAGATTATTTTTACAAACAGGATTATATAATCTATCTTCATAATCCAGATTATCATAGTCTATTGTGGTTCCAAATAGGGTCGAAACTACGCTTCATTGTCAATCTTTCATCTTCGTGTCGGGCACTTGATAGATGAGCGCGTAAGAGGGCTTCGGCTCCTCGTGTTCCTTCTCATCCATACAGGCAATCATCTCTTTGAGGTTTGCTTTCTGCTCCGCCTTCGCCTGAAAAATACGATTATATGATGGTTGGCTTCTGTCTTCGTCTTTGTGTTGAAAGACTCGAGGATTGCCTGCTACTCCGACTGCAACTCCGTCGTTGGATCTGTGTCCTTCATGTCCTACACGTCCTCCTTTTCCTTCTCCAACTCCTCCGCATCAACCGCGTCCGAAGGTAGCTCCGTGTTAATCCGAGCTTCGCACCTTGTTTGGATCTGATAAAGGAGCTGCAGTCGGTGTGCTTCTGGCGAGCGAACGGCGAATGAAATATGGAAGTCGATGGCAAGTGAAAAGTGGCAGCGATGGACGAGAGGAAAGGAAATGTAGACGGTAGGGTTCCAGAGCCGGCGCCTGGCTTCAATAGCTGGGCTAGGGCCCTTGCGCGGCCTGTCGAAGCGCCAACATGCGGCGCCATCGGTTTGACGGAGGAGACGAGTTTCTGACCGTCGGGTTTCAGAGTGTTTTCCTAGGGGACCCGCACGTCCGACGTTGTGGGCGTGCCCGGTCACGTCCGTACCTTCCCATATCCGGTCCAGGTTTGGGTTGGCTATGAGGGATGCGTAGATCAGTCTGAACGTTTGAGGCCTCTTTTAAAATGGCGGGTCTTTCTTTTTTTACAAGTCAGTGACCGGACCATCAGCTCGACGTTAGGGGCTG
This sequence comes from Hordeum vulgare subsp. vulgare, assembly GCF_904849725.1. NCBI lineage: Eukaryota > Viridiplantae > Streptophyta > Magnoliopsida > Poales > Poaceae > Hordeum > Hordeum vulgare. The sequence continues at coordinate 647,994,115 of NC_058519.1, read as the reverse complement.
TTTGAGGTGCCGGATTATAGATGCTCTAAAATCTTAGGGCATCCTCAACGCTGACCGTTAAACCTGCATCCTTCGGATCACGCGGTCCAGACGTGTTATGTCATCCAACGCGAACGGCTGAGCGAGCCCATAAATACAACCCGGGCATGACTGAACTGTGACACTGTGAGCTGCCTCTTGTCCAAATAAATATTTCCTCTAACCATAGATTATTACTAATGCTTAGTTTTAATTCTTTGGACTAGCCCAGGCAGGTACCCAAGGTTGCCGGGTGGTGGCTCCGCCACTGTCCAACGCGATACCCCATCGATATGCGGACCGTTCAAAACGTTCATATTTCTCACAAATTGGAAGCAAACCGGGGTAGTGCTGCGGGCATCCGAACTGATGGCACACACGTATCCGACACCTCGGATCCATCAAAACCCTCTCTCTCGTGCCTGCGCCCTCTCGTGTGCAACGGTTGTCACATATTCATATCACTCCAGAACGCTAACTTCACATTCATGTTGGTCCCAATCTGTCGTGAGCTTTTAGAGTAACTCAAAAGGAACGACCCATTTCATCTGCCGTCATTTGTTTGGGTCCTTATGAAAAAAAATGATGGCCCAACGCACGGATTCATTGTCAAAACGCGTCCGCGCCGATCCATTTCTCGTCTAAATTTGGGACTGAAATGCATCAGGACAGACGTGAAGCGGACGGGTGCGCCCTCTCGATTTCTGCTCCATCCACACCAGTCGACCGTCCAACAACCCGCGGTCAACTTAATTAATGACGTCCACCCTCCGCGGGCCCACGCGTCAGCGACCGCGGTCGGCCTTTTTAAATCCGAGCGTGCGATGGTGTTCGGCCTCATCTGCTTCCAGAACCCCCGTCCCCATCTCGTCACCTCTCTGCTCCCTCGTCGGCGACCAAACCATGTCCGGTTCCTCCCAAAACAAGGGCAAGTCCCCCGTCTATCCTCCCGCGATCTTCCCGTCGGCCTCGCCAACGTGTTAGCGTCCCGGTGCGTCAAGCGCAGTGGCACTAGGAGCACCGCATCCCGCTGCCGACTCTCCCGACTGGGAGGCCTGGTTCGCGCTTGAGCACGAGGAGCAGCGCCGGCGCGACATGCGTGACGTGCAGCCAGGAGGCCCTCCGCAGCCCCCGCCCGTCGTTAGCGATGAGGACCAGGAGGCGGAGGCTGCCTACCAGGCGGCGCTCGCAGCCGCACTCCGCGAGAGAGAGATGACGAAGAGTGGCGCAAGGCCGAGGAGGAGGACGCGGCATACGAGGCGCGACTCGCGGAGGCCATCACGTTGTCCAACGCCAGCGACTGCGTCATGCCCCCTCCGCCAAAGACCGAGCCCACGGAGCCGTCGTCGGAGCTCTGCCAGTGGACCGAAATCGTCCCTGAGTGGGTCTCCGCGTCGCCCATCTAGTTGGGCGCGACACTGCAACAGGAGGCCGCCTACCTCCAGCAATGGAGGGAGCAGCACCTAGCGGAGGAGCGTGCCGATGACGCGCGGCAAATGGAGTTGGAGCGGTAAGCGAAGAAGGAACGTCTGGAGAGGGAGGAGGAGGAGCGCGCCCGTGCTGTGCTACCAGCACTGCCCGCGCAGCCCGCCCCAACGTCAACGCCGTCTGGAACACAACGTTTCCCTGGGCCCGTCCTACGTCGACGCTGATCGACCTTACTGGCCCCGATGCCGCCGACGAAAACGCCTAGGGTAGCGGTTTTTTTAATGTTTAATTAATATAATAGGGACGCGTGGACTCTCGTCGACCTCTGTGACTGGCTTTAGTGTTTAATTGATGTTTTTTTAGAAATGGTTTGTATTTTTTTCCATGCGTCGTTCAAATGGGTCGGGTCAGCGATGGACGCAAGCGTCGATCCAAACACGAAAGCGGATGTTGGTATTCATCAAACCGTCCAAACGGAAAAAATAAATAAATAGACATGCTATTGTGCCGGCATTGAAGCGGCTCAATGATAGAGCAAGTACTTTGATTTTGGAGTAGTAGCCGAGCAAGTTGGCTGGCCAATGGGTCTCTCCGGCGGTGGGCTGAACATACCTCGTCTTGTCTCAGCAGGCAACTACGAGAGAAAAGCACGCACGCGAGAAAATTCAAACCGGCAACGTTTTTCTTCTTTTCATTTACGTTTTCTTTAAGACCTTCTTTAGAGCTGCGTGTGTGAGGCTTCTTGCGTGTGCCATTCAATGATTGTGACGATTTTAGCCCTTTTTTCGTTAATTAATTAAGCAATTTTTTTATATAATTTATAAATGAGGCGAATCTTTCGCCCCGTTTCAACCATTTATTTTTAATTTTGTTCTATCTTTTATGTTTTTCCTTTTCTTTCCTTGTTCTACTTTTCCATTTTCCTAAATTTGTGAACTTTTAAAAAAATCAGTGATTGTTTGTCAAAATTGATATTTAAAAACAATATGAACTTCTTTCAAAATTGATGATTTTTTTGTTAAAATTGATGCACTTTTTAAAAATTCTTCATCTTTTAAAACATTGATGAGCATTTTTCTAGAATCGATTTTTTTTCAAATTTGTGGTATTTTTTCAAAAATGATTTTTTTTAAATCGATGAAGTTTTCCATTTTTCATGAGGTTTTTCAAGTTTTTGAACTTTTTAAAAAAATGATGAACTTTATTTCATTGTTTAATCTTATTGCCGGTAAGTCTCTTTACTCGTTCAGTAACACATGATCCCGTGGCTAACTTCTTAGTCACATTGAGCTCATTATGCTGATGTATTACCGAGTGAGCCCAGAGATACCTCTCCGTCACACGGAGTGACAAATTCCAGTCTCGATTCGTACCAACCCAACAGACACTTTTGGAGATACCTGTAGTGCAACTTTATAATCACCCAGTTACGTTGTGACATTTGATACACCTAAAGAATTCCTACGGTATCCGGGAGTTGCACAATCTCATGGTCTAAGGAAATGGTACTTGACATTAGAAAAGCTCTAGCGGACGAACTACACGATCTTGTGCTATGCTTAGGATTGGGTCTTGTCCATCACATCATTCTACTAATGATGTGATCCCATTATCAACGACATCAAATGTGCATGGGCAGGAAACCATGACCATCTATTGATCAACGAGCTAGCCAACTAGAGGCTCAATAGGGGCATGTTGTGGTCTACGTATTCACACATGTATTTCCGGTTTCCGGTTAATACAATTATAGCATGAACAATAGACAATTATCATGAACAAGAAAATATAATAATAACCATTTTATTATTGCCTCTAGGGCATATTTTTAATAGTCTCCCAATTGCACTAGAGTCAATAATCTAGTTACATTGTGATGAATCGAACACCCATAAAGTTTTGGTGCTGATCATGTTTCGCTCGTGGAAGGGGTTTAGCCAACGGATCTGCGACATTCAGATCCGTATGTACTTTACAAATATCTATATCTCCATCCTAAATGTATCCACGAATGGAGTTGAAGCGGCGCTTGATGTGCTTGGTCATTTTGTGAAACCTGTGCTCCTTGGAAATGGCAATATCTCGAGTGTTGTCACAAAAAAGAGTCATTGGGCCCGACGTACTGAGAATCACTCCTAGGTCAGTGATGAACTCCTTCATCTAGACTCCTTCCTGCTCTACTTACGAAGCATCTATGTACTCCGCTTCACACGTAGATGCCATCGCGACACTCTGCTTGGAACTGCACCAGCTGACTGCCCCACCATTCAAAATATACACGTATCCGGTTTGTGACTTGAGTCATCCGAATCTGTGTCGAAGCTAGCATCGACGTAACCCTTTACGACGAGATCTTCGGCACCTCCATCCTCCACATCCTAGCAAAACATTGATTGGCTAAGTTAGCGCTTGCTCAATCATCTTATAGTATTGCTAGTTGCAGGCTCATGCTGGTCCATGTGATAACATGAACATTTTGAATATCATCTTAATTATGCTATTTAATTTAATGCACCTATATACTTGGTAAAAGGCGGAAGGCTTGACCTTTTTCTCGGTGTTTTGTTCCGCTTTTGCCGCCCTAATTTCAGTTATCGGTGTTATGTTCCATAATTGAGCGCTCCTAACACGCTTTAATAACCCTCCGGGGCCAGTGCTCCTCATGAGTGTTGGTCCAACCTAGAGCCGTGTGCGGGGCAATCCTGGAGATTTCTATCAGGCCACTATACGCTATGCTTATCCGACGTATCCTGAGACAGAGATACGCGGCTCTTATCGGGGTCATCGCCACGTCGGGCGGTGTTGCTGGACTTGTTTTTACCTTCTCGATATATCTTGTGCGTCGGGATTCCGATGATGCTTTCGACTATCTCAGAGTTGAGGTTTTCCATTAAGGAATCCGAGGAGATCACATGTTTCTGTGGTCGAGGCTTCCTATGCAGCTTGTGGTAGTTTGTGGTGGACTAGTTGGAGCATCCCTACAGGTATGCAATGCTGATAGAGAGCATATGCGCTCCGTCCCCTATGCTTCAGCCGTAGGCTCTATCATGTATGCAATGCTGTGCACTAGACCGGATGTTAGCCTGGCCATAAGTATGGCAGGTAGGTTCCAGAGTAATCCAGGAGTGGATCACTGGACGGCGGTCAAGAATATCCTGAAGTACCTGAAAAGGACTAAGGAGATGTTTCTCGTGTATGGAGGTGACAAAGAGCTCGCCGTAAAAGGTTACGTCGATGCAAGCTTTGACACAGATCCGGACGACTCTAAGTCGCAAACCGGATACGTATTTATTCTTAATGGGGGTGCAGTAAGCTGGTGCAGTTCCAAGCAAAGCGTCGTAGCAGATTCCACATGTGAAGCGGAGTACATGGCTGCCTCGGAGGCGGCTAAGGAGGGTGTCTGGATGAAGCAGTTCCTGACGGATCTTGGAGTGGTGCCAAGTGCACTGGATCCAATAACCTTGTTCTATGACAACACTGGTGCCATTGCCTTAGCAAAGGAACCAAGGTTTCACAAGAAGACCAGACACATCAAACGACGCTTCAACCTCATCCGCCACTACGTCGAGGAGGAGGACGTAAATATATGCAAAGTGCACACGGATCTGAATGTAGCAGACCCGCTGACTAAACCTCTTCCACGGCCAAAACATGATCGACACCAGAACTGTATGGGTGTTAGATTTATTACAATGTAATTCACATGGTGATGTGAGGGCTAGATTATTGACTCTAGTGCAAGTGGGAGACTGTTGGAATTATGCCCTAGAGGCAATAATAAATGTATAGTTATTATTATAATTCCTGTATCAAGATAATAGTTTATTGTCCATGCTATAATTGTATTGAATGAAGACTCGTTTACATGTGTGGATACATAGACAAAACACGGTCCCTAGCATGCCTCTAGTTGGCTAGCCAGTTGATCGATGATAGTCAGTGTCTTATGATTATGAACAAGGTGTTGTTGCTTGATAACTGGATCACGTCATTGGGAGAATCACGTGATGGACTAGACCCAAACTAATAGACGTAGCATGTTGATCGTGTCATTTTGTTGCTACTGTTTTCTGCGTGTCAAGTATTTATTTCTATGACCATGAGATCATATAACTCACTGACACCGGAGGAATGCTTTGTGTGTATCAAACGTCGCAACGTAACTGGGTGACTATAAAGATGCTCTACAGGTATCTCCGAAGGTGTTAGTTGAGTTAGTATGGATCAAGACTGGGATTTGTCACTCCGTGTGACGGAGAGGTATCTCGGGGCCCACTCGGTAATACAACATCACACACAAGCCTTGCAAGCAATGTAACTTAGTGTAAGTTGCGGGATCTTGTATTACGGAACGAGTAAAGAGACTTGCCGGTAAACGAGATTGAAATAGGTATGCGGATACTGACGATCGAATCTTGGGCAAGTAACATACCGAAGGACAAAGGGAATGACATACGGGATTATACGAATCCTTGGCACTGAGGTTCAAACGATAAAGATCTTCGTAGAATATGTAGGATCCAATATGGGCATCCAGGTCCCGCTATTGGATATTGACCGAGGAGTCTCTCGGGTCATGTCTACATAGTTCTCAAACCCGCAGGGTCTGCACACTTAAGGTTTGACGTTGTTTTATGCGTATTTGAGTTATATGGTTGGTTACCGAATGTTGTTCGGAGTCCCGGATGAGATCACGGACGTCAAGAGGGTTTCCGGAATAGTCCGGAAACGAAGATTGATATATAGGATGACCTCATTTGATTACCGGAAGGTTTTCGGAGTTACCGGGAATGTACCGGGAATGACGAATGGGTTCCGGGAGTTCACCGGAGGGGGGCAACCCACTCCGGGGAAGCCCATAGGCATTTGGGGGGGTCACACCAGCCCTTAGTGGGCTGGTGGGACAGCCCACCAATCCCCTATGCGCCAAGAGAGAAAAATCAAAGGAAAGAAAAAAAAAGGGGAAGAAGTGGGAAGGGGGAAGGACTCCCTCCCACCAAACCAAGTAGGACTCGGTTTGGGGGGGGGGGGGAGAGTCCTCCCCCCTGGCTCGGCCGACCCCTTGGGGATCCCTTGGACCCCAAGGCAAGGTCCCCCTCCCTCCTCCTATATATATGGGGCTTTTAGGGCAGATTTGAGACGACTTTCTCACGGCTGCCCGACCACATACCTCCATAGTTTTTCCTCTTGATCGTGTTTCTGCGGAGCTCGGGCGGAGCCCTGCTGAGACAAGATCATCACCAACCTCCGGAGCGCCGTCACGCTGCCGGAGAACTCTTCTACCTCTCCGTCTCTCTTGCTGGATCAAGAAGGCCGAGATCATCGTCGAGCTGTACGTGTGCTGAACGCGGAGGTGCCGTCCGTTCGGTACTAGATCGTGGGACTGATCGCGGGATTGTTCGCGGGGCGGATCGAGGGACGTGAGGACGTTCCACTACATCAACCGCGTTCTCTAAACGCTTCTGCTGTACGATCTACAAGGGTACGTAGATCACTCA